>NC_064920.1:306731590-308172423 GCF_023897955.1 Schistocerca gregaria | reverse complement strand
TTCTGTATATTATTCTTGTAGGCAGCTTCGATGCATGACCTGTTAAGCTGATTGTGCAATAATTCTCGCACTTGTCACCTCTTGCCGTCTTCGGAATTGTGTGGATGATGCTTTTCCGAAAGTCAGATGGTATGTCGACAGACTCATATACTCTGCACACCAACGTAAATAGTCGTTTTGTTGCCACTTCCCCTAATGATTTTAGAAATTCTGATGGAATGTTATCTACCCCTTCTGCCTTATTTGACCGTAAGTCCTCCAAAGCTCTTTTAAATTCCGATTCTCATACTGGATCCCCTATCTCTTCTAAACCAACTCCTGTTTCTTCTTCTATCACATCAGACAAATCTTCACCCTCATAGAGGCTTTCAATGTATTCTTTCCACCTATCTGCTCTCTCTTCTGCATTTAACAGTGGAATTCCCGTTGCACTCTTAATGTTACCACCGTTGCTTTTAATGTCACCAAAGGTTGTTTTGACTTTCCTGTATGCTGAGTCTGTCCTTCCGACAATCATATCTTTTTCAATGTCTTCACATTTTTCCTGCAGCCATTTCATGTTAGCTTCCCTGCACTTCCTATTTATTTCATTCCTCAGTGACTTGTATTTCTGTATTCCTGATTTTTCCGAAATATGTTTGTACTTCCTCCTTTCATCAGTCAACTGAAGTATTTCTTCTGTTACCCATGGTTTCTTCGCAGCTACCTTCTTTGTACCTATGTTTTCCTTCCCAACTTCTGTGATGGCCCTTTTTAGAGACGTCCATTCCTCTTCAACTGTGCTGCCTACTGCGCTATTCCTTATTGCTGTATCTATAGCATTAGAGAACTTCAAACGTATCTCGTCATTCCTTAGACTTCCGTATCCCACTTCTTTGTGTATTGATTCTTCCTGACTAATGTCTTGAACTTCAGCCTACTCTTCATCACTACTATATTGTGATCTGAGTATATATCTGCTCCTGGGTACGCCTTACAATCCAGTATCTGATTTCGGAATCTCTGTCTGACCATGATGTAATCTAATTGAAATCTTCCCCTATCTCCCGGCCTTTTCCAAGTATACCTCCTCCTCTTGTGATTCTTGAACAGGGTATTCGCTATTACTAGCTGAAACTTGTTACAGAACTCAATTAGTCTTTCTCCTCTTTCATTCCTTGTCCCAAGCCCATACTCTCCTGTAACCTTTTCTTCTACTCCTTCCCCTACAACTGCATTCCAGTCGCCCATGACTATTACATTTTCGTCCCCCTTTACATACTGCATTACCCTTTCAATATCCTCATACACTTTCTCTATCTGTTCATCTTCAGCTTGCGACGTCGGCATGTATACCTGAACTATCGTTGTCGGTGTTGGTCTGCTGTCGATTCTGATTAAAACAACCCGGTCACTGAACTGTTCACAGTAACAAACCCTCTGCCCTACCTTCCTATTCATAATGAATCCTACACCTGTTATACCATTTTCTGCTGCTGTTGATATTACCCGATACTCATCTGACAGAAATCCTTGTCTTCCTTCCACTTCACTTCACTGACCCCTACTATATCTAGATTGAGCCTTTGCATTTCCCTTTTCAGATTTTCTAGTTTCCCTACCACATTCAAGCTTCTGACATTCCACGCCCCGATTCGTAGAACATTATCCTTTCGTTGATTATTCAATCTTTTTCTCATGGTAACCTCCCTCTTGGCAGTCCCCTCCCGGAGATCCAAATGGGGGACTATTCCGGAATCTTTTGCCAATGGAGAGATTATCATGACACTTCTTCAACTACAGGCCACATGTTCTGCGGATACACATTACGTGTCTTTAATGCAGTGGTTTCCATTGCCTTCTGCATCCTCATGTCGTTGATCATTGCTGATTCTTCCCACCCCTAGGACAAGAGAGTGCCCTGAACCTCTATCCACTCCTCCACCCTCTTTGACAAGGCCGTTGGCAGAATGAGGCTGACTTCTTATGCCGGAAGTCTTCGGCCACCAATGCTGATTATTTATCAAAATTTAGGCAGTGGCGGGGATCGAACCCGGGACCGAAGATGTTTTGATTATGAATCAAAGACGCTACCCCTAGACCACGGGTACGGGTAATCCTCAACTTAGTAACCAAAATTGTCAATTAGCTGCTTAAAATTATATTTTCACGCCAAAAATCTGAGGAAAGAAACTGTAGGATCAAAGAGTACACATGTATCAGGTGCTACACTAATTCTTTATATCACATAGTACTTATCATCTGGCTGAGACGGTTACATTTCAAGATGCAACCATTTTAAATGAATCATGCAAGAAACTGTTTGAAGTGATTTATAGAAACTGGAGGTAAGCTTAATCGGATGGCCAGTGGGGATCTATACTTAACATTCTTCTGAATATGAGTCTGATATCTTAACAACACTGCTTGGTGTGTGGCTTCCCATGATCCTCCCTACAGTCTACAGCATTTGTGTGAAATTAGTTGATTCGTTTATCAAGTTCAGGAAGTCCTTCCTTGGCTTGAGTTGGCTCCTTTTAATTTGCTTTTTGAATTGCTGTGAGATTCTACAGCAGGCTGTCTGCACTTAAATTTTAAGCAAATAATTAGCTGTTATTTGTCCCAAGAAGTCATGTCAACAGCGATAATACAAGATATGTTGATTAACATTTTGGTTCAAATTCAGAATAGTGGTCTAATACCTAAAACTGTAGTCTCTGATCAATATACAAATAATGTAAAAATGAGAAAACTCAGGAAATCCTTTTATTGAAGTGAATGGAGAAAACTATTTTTATTTCTATGCTGCTCCTTACTTACTCAAGCCACTTGGAAGTAATCTCAAGAAATATGACTTTCTGTGGAAAGGAAAAGTCTGTAGATGGACTCACATTGAAGAATTTTACATGAAAGACTCAGTAGTTTTAGCTAGACTTGCCCCCAAGATCACAAAACTATGCATCACACTTTCTCCCTTCTCACTAATGAGGGTGTATTTAGCAGTGAGGACCCTAAGTCACTCCATTGCTTGTGGTATTCAAGTACATGTAAGATTTCTTTGCCACCCTCAACTGCTGTTACAGCTGATTTCCTTGAAATGTATGATACTCTATTTAACACTTTTAATTAATCAAAATGTAGAAATCCAAACAGCACAGAAAACCACTTTGCAGTGATTCTAACATTTACACAAACCGTTGGAAATTCAGGAAAATTTAAAGCAGTTGTTTGTTCTTAGTAATGAAAAAATTCACAGTGAATTCAAAGTTGGATTGATAGTATCACTGCTCTTAAGTCCTTGTGGCAAGAATTAAATGAAAGGTTTAATTTTACATTTCTGTTTACCAAAAGACTGACACAGGATTGTATTGAAAATGCATTTGCAATAGTGCGGGTTACCCTGATGCATCAAAATTTTGCAGTGTTTTTAGGACAGTTATGATAAACAAGTTGTTATTGCCATCACAAAGCAGAAACTGTGAATTCGATGTTGCAGCATTTCTTATAACACAGTAAGAACTGCAGATGAGGAACCTCACAGTTTGTGTCAATAACAGGTCTATCTGTAACGTAGCCACTGATGGAGTTACAGATGCAGTAGATGCTGCGCAAAGAAATGCAGATAATGCTGCTATTTGTTGGGCCATAAGCAGAATTGAGCACAATGAGTGTAAAATTGCTTTCATATCAACTGAACAAAATTATCATGACCCAGATACCTTTCATATATCTGTAAAAAAGTATGAAACAAGCAAAAAAAATTTTTTTCCTAATAAGTGTGCAAAATTCTTGTTTTCTACAATGTCTGACATTTTCAGGAGTCATTTTAGTAACTTTTTATTGGAAAGCACTTGTGAAGTTAGAAACAAATTGGTCCATTGACTGACGAGTCAGTGTGCTGCTGCAGAGGATGTTTGCAAAAATTATTTCCTCTTATTAACCAACAAATATTTTTCAGTGCCGATTAAAGCATATGTAAGTAAAATAAATTACTCTTCTGCATCTCAGCCATCGAAAAAGAATGTCAAACTGCAGAAAATTATGCATGTATGACGAATTAACTTTTGTAAGATGTCAATTGTAAGTAGTGACATAGTGTCATACATTCAGTTCTCTGACAAATAAAATTGTTTATTCCACAGCAAAAATATTTCCTTTATGCCACGATTCCCAACCTATGGTTCATTAAATGCCTTCTTGTGCTCATTACTTTATGTATGAGAGCCAATTCCTAGACACCTCATACTTCATTTCATGCACACATATTACGTGCTAGCAGGCGATCAAAATATAGTTATCATTTCACGCTGCTAGATGTCACCAATGTGCACTGTCTCATGTGGAACTAATGCATTCTTGCACAAGTTTCCTCTACTATATTTATAGGCTACTTGATATGTCTTTAGTCCTCAGGAGGACTGTGGAATCAACTTTTAGACAGCTCTGCAGACTTTGTGCTTGATACAGTGAACATCTCTTGGATCTTATTTTTTTTGTTCAAACATAAACATCTGGTTGATAATCTAGTTGATAGCTTATCTTGCTATTCTCTGGCCTATATTGTAAACCTATTGTAATGGAACAAAATTTAGCTGAACCAAGAGCAGTAGTCAGAGCCCAGAACTGCAATGAGGCCACAACCAGACAGCAGTTGCTAGCCACTGACCTGCATGATCAGCTCCAGTGTAATTGGACCATATGAGCTGAAATCGGGCTAGAAGCCACATACATTGGCCACAGCTGGTCATCGCTCCTGCTTGAACAACACCCCTCAAGCAGCAGCAAGACTTCCATGACACCATCCCAGGTGTCAGTGCCCTGCAGCTAGCCTTTGAGAAGCCACTCCAGCTCAATTGATTTACCCGTCATCGACGATTATGGCAGATCCTGGTTACTGTCCTGTTCCAGGTGGTTCACAGTGACTCACAAATGCTGCCCTTCTGCGAATTCAGTGCCGGGAACCACCATTTAAAGACTGGCCTAGCCAAGTATGTCACATTCTGGTTCGGCACAGCCACACCTGGTGCTGGTTGTGTGTCAGCTGGGAATCCTCACTCTAAACTCTGCCACCATCAGACCATGAAGGAGGAGCCTCTGTCAGTCTGCACAGCCTGGCAGGCGGCACTGCACCATCCACTCACCTTTGCACCTAACTGTCAGTTCAGGCTTCGACTCCAGACAACTCACCTTCACATTGGTGCCCGATGGACTGTTGAAGGTGGATATGAAGGTTAACAACCTGGAAGACAGCAGTCAACACCATGGTTCCATAGCAGCAGCTTTCCAAAGAGGAAAGGGAAATCAATAGATGGAAGACAGAGATCTCAAGAATGTGGAACAGAAAGATAAGTAGCAGCATAAAACCTTTTACTTTCACATCAGGGATTCCCTACATCCTCTGCTTTGACCTTCCATTACTTTTCTACATACTTTCAGAGTTAGATATTGCTGTAGTCTTTGGTAAGGGACCGAGGGCTGAACCATTAACTTCAGTAATAGGCTTCCAGTGCAATTTACCAAGGCACTCCATCCCCTGCACTGAGTCACATCCCATAGTATGTTGGGTTTGCTATAAAAAAAGGGTATTAGACTAGCCAGTCTAAAGAGTGTGTCTAGTTGAGACTTGGAAAAGCTTGGATACCCTGTAAACTTGTGATTTCTTAAGGTTAATCCACAAGAGACATAAAAATTTTTGCTGTAAATAAAGAATTGTATAGAGTAAATGTCTTAGGATGAGAAAAGACAATAGGAAATATGTATACTAGTAATGAGAGATAGACTAGATGTAGGATTCAAGATCATCACTAAGCCATGAATATTAGGAGATGTAATCTGGAGAACATGATGCACAAGGAAAACAATTAGCAGGTACTTCTTTGCTGAGTAAGGTTTAAGCCATGGTATAGTGTCGATGTATTAGAACTAAATTAAAGAGTCGCAACACTATTGTTTGGTTAGGTTTCCCTGTCTTCACATCATGCAGCATTGTCTCATAATAGCCAAAGTGCTGAGATGCCATACAGATGTAAGAAACACCGTTGGCCATGACTTCGTGAGTTAAACTGCTCCTGGCCCTTCAAGACACAATGTTCATGGTAGCACTAAAACCACCAGCAATAGCCACCCACGCAAAAGAAGTGACATAGAGGGACAATATATCAGATTTTGGAATAGATGTGCAAATAAAGGAATAAAAGGGATTTTTTTATTGTATGTCACAGGTGGGGCTGATATAGCACCTGTGGTCAGTAAGAATTAAGGACAGCACAAGCGAGGCAGTTACAGCGCCTGTGGCTCCGAAGTTGGAGGATTATTGTGCTGCACAGGTGGGGCTGATACAGTGCCTGTGGCTGGGAAAATGTTAAATTTGTGCACAACATGTGCACCTATTACACTGCCTGTAGCTGGATCAGTGGCCTTGAGTGCTCTTGAAACAAGGCCATTGGATTAGTTGTTTTCTCTCAGAATGAGAGGTATCTGTTTGTGGAGATATTGAGGTTTATTATGAAGTGTTGGAGATTTATTGTAAAAATGAAAAGTTAGACTTTAAGTATCGTGGAGTATTACAAACATTTATTGATGTATTTGGAAGAAGTGAATTTAGATAGATTCCCAAGTCACAATGTCTTCAAGCCATGACCAAAGCAACATTACCATGGACCCCCTACTGTTATAAGTAAACTTGTCCAAACTGCTAAGGTATAAGAATGTGGAGCAAAAGGACAGTGCACAAACCACAGAGTTCACACAGGCCAGTATCGCTAAGCAGCAAGACAGTGCACAAATCATTCTGTTTGCGTAGGTCACTTCTGTTCCACCTAGAGTAGATTTTATTATTTGCTAGGTCAAAGTGATAAAGTAACAGTGTAGCTTAATGGAAAGATAAGTGTAAAAGTCATGAAGTATGTCTTTTTTTAAATGTTAGCACCAGATAGAGGGTCATATTGTTTGTGTACCTTGTGTTACAGTTGAATGTGATGTAACTAATAGGCAAATGTGAGACACACAAATTTAGAATGCAGAAAATAAGGAGGTTAGAATGCTTTCCTGATTCCCATTATCCCCATGAGAGGAATGACATAGATGCTAACAGGACTGAAAATGAACTAATGTAACCAATGTGCACATGACAATACATGGCTCAGTGGTTGTGAGAAAGTGTAGGTAGTTGCTAGTGACGGCACACAAATAACGTACCATGTGATACCGTGAATGGAGGAATAAATACAAAGCGTAAAAGTGTAAATTATCCAGTGTTTTTAATTCAGTAAAGTCAAGGGTGAATTTTCTTCGCAGAGAGGAGGAGATTGTAATGGGACAAAACTATAGGAGAACTTGGAGCAGAAGTCAGAGCCCAAACTGCAACAAGGCAGCAGCCAGACAGCAGGTTCTGGTCACTGATCTGCACTATCAGCTCCCACGTCATTGGACCACAAGCACCAAAATCAGGCTACAAACCATGGACATTGGCTGCAGCCAGCCATTGCTTCTGCATGATCAACACACCCTCAGCAGCAACAAGACTTCCATGACATCAGCCCGGTTGCCAATGCCCTGGGGCCAGCTTTCGAGAAGCCACTGCAGTTCGAGTGACTTCTACATTATTGATGATTACGCCAGACACCAGTCATTGTCCTGTTCCAAGTAGTCCACAGTGGGCTACAAACACAGCCCTCCCACGAATTCAGTGCTGGGAACAAGTATTTAAAGGCTGGCCCAGCCGAGTATGTCATGTTCGGGACGGCATGGCCAAACCTGGCACCTGCTGTATGTCAACTGGGACTCCTCGCAGTGAACTCTGCCACCAACGGACCACAAAGAAAGGATTTCTGCCTGTCTGTCTGCCACCCCTGACTGCAGCACAGCTGCATCCTGTCATCTCAGCTCACCTCGCGTACCAGAGATGCCTGCGCAACACTCTGTCTCCCAAGCACCACATGTGCACTGTCTGCCATACATTGTCTGCAGTTATGATGCCAGAATATTATGAGGGAACTCCAGACTGCACCAGAGAATGGAGCACAATCAGAAGAATGTCTGAACTGTAAGAATTAATAAAGTGACTAATAAAGAGTTGTATCTTCTTCACCAGGACTCGCCTCTGCTGCTGACCATATCCCACATATATGACAGAAAATCCAGCCAATGCACAGACAGCTTGCCTTTCTCGCCTTTATATCATTAACACTGGTAAGTGGCACTATTGTTCAAAACTTCATCCATTTCTAGGTCAGCAAACACCTGTGGTATGGGCCATCAACTTTGACCTGTGTGCAGCTATGTTGTGTTGTGTTATGTGAGATCATAAATGCCACTGTATTCAAAATGAATTATGTTTGCAGAGAGTGTTTTGCAGTATGTTGTGGCACACTCTGGTATTGATATTTCAAATTTGCTGTTGCGAGATGATATTGAGTGATCACAACACAGCAGCAATAAAGAGTAGGCTGAAGTTTAAGACATTAGTCAGGAAGAGACAATACACAAAGAAGTGGGATACGGAAGTACTATGGAATGACAAGATTGACTTGAAGTACTCTAATGCTACACATACAGCCATAAGGATTAGCTCAGTGGGCAGCACAGTTAAATAGGAATGGGCATCTCTGAAAAGGGCCATCACAGAAGCTGGAAATAAAAACATAGGTACAAAGAAGGCAACTGTAAAGAAACCCTGGGCAACAGAACATATACTTCAGTTGATCGATGAAAGGAGGAAGTACAAAAATGTTCAGGGAAACTCAGGAATGCAGATATACAAGTCGCTGAGGAAGGAAATAAATAGGAGGTGCAGGGAAGCTGACGAAATGGCTGCATGAAAAATGTGAAGAAATCGAAAAAGAAATGATTTCTGAAGGACAGACACAGCATACAGGAAAGTCAAAACAACTTCAGTGACATTAAAAGCAACAGTGGTAACATTACGAGTATCTACATCCATTCTCTGCAAGCCACCTGACGGTGTGTGGCGGAGGGTACCCTGAGTACCTCAATCGGTTCTCCCTTCTATAGTACAGTATGACCCTCCGCCACACACCGTCAGGTGGCTTGCGGAGTATGGATGTAAATGTAGATAACGGGAATTCTACCGTTAAAAGCAGAGGAGAGAGCAGATAGGTGGAAAGAATACACTGAAAGCTTCCACGAGGGAAAGATACGTCTGATTTGATAGAAAAAGAAACACGAAGCATTTTGGAAGTGGTAGGGTATCCAATATTAGAATCAGAATTTAAAAGAGCTTTGGATAACTTAAGAACAAATAAGGCAGAAGGAATTGATATCATTCCATCATAATTTCTAAAATTATTGGGGGAAGTGTCAATAAAAAGTCTACTCACATTGGTGTACAGAATGCATGAATCTGGCGACATACCACTTGCTTTTTGGAAAAATATCATTCACACAATTCCGAAGACAATAAGAGCTGACAAGTGCGAGAATTATCGCACCATCAGCTTACCAGCTCATGCATCCAAGTTGCTGACAAGAATAATATACAGAAGAATGGAAAAGAAAATTGAGGATGCACTTCATGATGATAAGTTTAGCTTTAGGAAAGGTAAAGGCACCACAGAGGCAATTCTGATATTGCGGTTGATAATGGAAGTACGACTAAAGAAAAATCGACACATTCACAGGTTTTGTCGATCTGGAAAAACCATTTCACAATATAAAATGGTGCAAAATGTTCGAAATTCTGAGAAAAATAGGGGTAAGCTTTAGGGAGAGAGGGGTAATATACAATATGTGCAAGAGCCGAGAGGGAATAATAAGAGCGAATGACCAAGAACGAAGTGCTCATATTAAAAAGGGTGTAAGGCAGGGATGTAGTCTTTAGCCCCTACTGTTTAGTCTCTTCATTGATGAATCAATTATGGACATAAAAAAGAAAGGTTCAGGAGTGGAATTGAAATTCAAGGTGAGAGGATATTAATGATACAATTAGCTGATAACATTGCCATCCTGAGTGAAGTAGAATTATATAATCTGCTGAATAGAATGAACAATCTAATGAGTAAAGAATATGGACTGAGATTAATTCGACAGAAGACAAATGTAATGAGAAGTAGCAGAAATAAAAACAGCAAGAAAGTTAACATCAGAACATGGTCTCGAAGTAGATGAAATTAAGGAATTCTGCTACCTGGGCAGCAAAATAACCACTGATGGACAGAGCAAGGACGACACCAAATGCAGACTAGCACTGCAAAATGGGCTTTCCTGGCCAAGGGAAGTCTATCAAACATATGCCTTAATTTGACAAAGAAATTTCTGATAAGGTACTTTTGGAGCACAGCATTTTATGGTAGTGAAACATGAACTGTGGGAAAACCAGAAGAGAAAAGAATCGAAAAGAATTTGAAATGTGGTGCTACAGACAAACGCTGAAAATTAGGTAGGCTGAAAAGATAAGGAATGAGGAGGTTCCATGCGGAATTGGAAAGGAAAGGAATGTGTGGAAAAAGAGAAGGGACAGGATGATAGCACATCTGTTAAGACATCAGGGAATGACTTCCGTGATACTAGAGGGAGTTGCAGAGGGCAGAAACTGTAAAGGAAGGCAGAGATTGGAATACATCCAGCAAATCATTGAGGACTTAGGTTGCAAGTGCTACTCTGAGATGAAGAATTTGGCACAGGAGAGGAATTTGTGGCAGGCTGCATCAAACAAGCCAGAAGACTGATAACACCACCCAAAGAGAGAGAGAGAGAGAGAGAGAAACAAAAAAAAAAGTGAGTGACTGGACCGATATAGTATTGTCTCTCAGACTTTGTATATTACTTGTATGCTTCGTATTGGAATTGTGTGTTTGAGTTTTGTTAGTGAGTTATTGTAGTGTCAACTAAAGGTGGAGCAGGGAGGAAGGGAAGGGAAGGGAAGGAAAGGACCTCATGATGTTGGCTGCATCAGGACTTTACGTGGAGTCAGCAGCACTGAGTGAAAGTGTGTGCCAGACCAGGACTTGAACCCAGCACCTTCTGCTTAATGAGATTAACCACTGCTTCACCCAGACACAGTGTTTATCACAACTGTGCAGACTATCTTCTTGGTATGCCCCTTGGCCGACCCACATTATCACCTAGTGCCACCTATCTGCAGTCCCCATTCACATCCTTCATGCTCGCTACTTTGAGGTTCTTACAGAAGCTCAAATATGATTGCGCATTTACCTTCATGGAGGTGGATTCATAGCCCATCAAGATGACTCAATTGTATGAATGCCTGGTCTCTGTTCTTATGGAAATGTTCAAAAGACAGACACCATGCGGAATCCGCAACTGCGATGCACATTACGTAAATTGAAGCTGGAGGGGGGCGAGGAGAGGGGGGGGGGGGGGAGAAAGGAAAGGAAAGCAACACATGATGTCATCTCCCTCTTTCAAACACACCTGAGAGAGCGAACAGATACCATGCATTCATATAACTCTGTTGCCTCGATGGGCTACAAATCCGTCACCTTTAGTGCAAATGAACAATTACATTCAATCTCCTACGGGAATCTCAAAAATAGCGAGCATGGAGAATGTGGATAGGGACTGTGGAAAGGCAGTGCTAAATGGGCATCGGAGTTGGCCAAGAGCCATAACAAGATAGTCTGCACAATTGTGATAAACACTGTGTCTGGGTGGTGCAGTGATTAACGCAACTGTCTAGTGAGCAGGAGGACTCAGGTTCAACTTCCAGACTAGCACACATTTTCAATTGGTGATGCTGACTCCACATAATGTCCTGAAGCACCTGACATCATGAGAGCCTTCCCTTTCCTTTCTCGCCCCTCCACCTCATGTATCACGAGATGACCTACGCAGCCAACCCATGCCATGCTGTTTGCTGCTGTGCTGTCTTATACACCTGCTGCTTCTCTATTTTCGGGAATGAGTATTATGTTGCCTAACACCTTGCACCATCAAGTTAGTTATGCACTCGCTTTATTGTTTGTCATGTATATGTTGCTATGCCTCGTGAATACATTTGTAACTGGTGTAAGTGCTGATCCACACACAGGGGGTTTCAGCAACAGTTCCCTAACTTCAGTGGGCCTACTTCTTTGTGAGCATGTTACCTCCCGAAAGGCTTCTTTTCAATTATCCCCATTACACCGGCGAGTTCATTAGTGAACATTCCATTGGCTGTACATGTAGCTGGAAGTTTTGATGGATGTTTAAATGGTCTGAGCAGCCTGACGTGACGTGGTACACTGTGTGTGGGCAGAGCTTGCCTGGGAGATAATGCCACTGAAGTAATTACTACTAATGTAAGAGCTCACATCCATAGTGTCGTCATCAGCACGATTTCTTGTGGCATGTGCAACATTCTACATTCCTTTGCTTCTTTGTTGTACCTTGTATAGGTAAATCTTTTTACATACTTCATTACTGGCAACAATAGGGCCTATTCCTTAGCATGTATACCAACTATAAATACACTCTCATGAAGCAACAATCATTTCAATGTGGCCTATTCTTTTACAGCTCACTAACGAATAGCTTTTGCCATTGGATAAATAACACT
This sequence comes from Schistocerca gregaria, assembly GCF_023897955.1. Lineage (NCBI taxonomy): Eukaryota > Metazoa > Arthropoda > Insecta > Orthoptera > Acrididae > Schistocerca > Schistocerca gregaria. Next base: position 308,159,930 of record NC_064920.1, on the reverse strand, counting down.
AACTATCTGTGCTTAAGTGAACATGAGATTGTTGAACTAAAACATAGCATTACACAAGAAAGTCTGAATCTTTCTCTTGTTTGGATGCCCCTCACATGCATTTTGCTCAGATCTGCATGTTTTTACCAGATAATTCCGCTATTATAAATGAAAAGCACAATACCGTACTCGTTGCACAGCATCTGCAGTTTCCCCTAACTTATTTGGACTTAAGATCAGTAGTACACATGTTGGAATATACTCACTGGGTTGTTTTGGTACTTGTTAGTTACGCTTTCACAGCTGGGTTCTGACGACAACCCTCGATGTCTCCACATAATAACTTGATGACAATTCTTGTTGTTTCTGCATTATAACTGTAATGGCAATGAGACTGCATTCAGTGTGCTAGCCGCATAATTGGGTTCATTTGTGCACAGCCTGCTTGTAAGTGGAGAGGAAGTTTCTGCAGAACCCTGGCTGGTGAAGTTTGTACATGGTACACAATACACAATAATATGATTTGGCAAAACACAATCATGTCATTACCTACACTCTACTCTTACACTCATATTTCTAGTACCTATACTACCAATACATGTGTCCTAACAATCACATGAATTTGACTGAGTGTGGTTTAGAATTCTGGAGGAGTAAAGCTGTACTACATAGTAGCAGAGCTCAGAGGCCAGCTCTGTACCTTGTGGCCAGCTCAATGAGGGTGTTTCACTTGCACATGCTGATGCGTGATGGCTTGTCACTTATATCCAGTGTCACTAACTCATTTCTTGCCTCCTATACACTTCAGAGAGCTTCTGTTTTATGTAGCATATTTTCCACTCATGATTAGTAACTAAATGAATATGTGGAGTGAATCCTTACAAGCAGCAGTGCCATCAGTAGATGAACTATTTTGTACCCATTAACTGGCAATGTATTTCCATTACTGGAATTTGGTTGGTTGGCTTTAAAGGGGGAGGGAGAGGGGGGGAGGGACCAAATTGCAAGATCATCGGTCCATTGTTCCCAGTAAAATAATTACACAGCTGAAAGAAGAAAAGAAAGGAGACATACAGCACAATAACAAGAGAAAGGAAGAACCAGAAGAACGACCAACACTACTATGGACAAAAACATGAAATGAAAACCATAGAAAGAAGCAAGAAACAAGTAGAAGGGGTAAAAACAAGAGAGCAGATGACCATGGCTGGCCAACAACGAGAATAAAAAGGAAAAGCCAGCCACTCTGCAAAACATTAAAACATCCACCCTAAAAGAATTAGAGTAGAGAACACAAAGGGACAAAGGTCATGCACTAAAACTTACATAGAACGATAAAACACACTTTCATGTATAAAACGTAAACTAAATTAGCCGATGAGGCATTGTCAGCTAAAATTAATGGCAACGAGCCCGGTAACTGAAGAGTCTGGTGCAGGGCAGCCAAAGGAGGACAGCTCACAAAGATATGGGCCACTGTCAGCCGGACGCCGCACCGACACTGAGGTGGGTCATCACGATGCAGGAGGTATCTGTGTGTCACCCAAGCATGGCCAATACGGAGCCAGCAGAGAACCACAGAGTCCATGCAAGAGGCCTGCATGGATGACTGCCACACATTCATAGTCTCCTTACTGGCACACAGTTTGTTGTGCATGCTGAGGTTATGCGATTTTGTCTCCCAAAGCCACAAAACCTTACGGCATAGTACCAAATGCAGGTCAGTTGCAGAGAAGCTGAACTCCATAAGCGGTTTCCACATAGTCTGTTTGGCCAGCCTGCCAGCTAGTTCATTGCCTGGGATTCTGACCTGGAGTCCAGACAAACACCACCAAGGCATAAACGGACTCCTTGGTGGTTGCTATCTGTACTCCTCGGTGGTCACTATCAAAGGATGATGAGGGTAGCATTGGTCGAGAGCTTGTAGGCTGCTCAAGGAGAGAGTACACAGAAGAAATGCATCCCCAGGGCAAGAACGAATGTGCTCAAGAGCACAAGATATAGCCACCAGCTCGGAAGTGACAACATTGCAGCCATCGGGCAAGGAATGCTGTTCAATATGACCTCCATGGACATATGCAAAGCCGACGTGAGCATCAGCCATCAAGTCGTCAGTGTAAACCACTTCTTGGCCTAGGTATTCGTCAAGAATCGAGAGGAAGTGGCAGCGGAGAGCTGCGGGGTTAACTGAGTCCTTAGGGCCACCTGAAAGGTCCAGGCGAAGCTGTGGCCTAGGTGCACACCATGGAGGTGTATGTGAATGGATCTCAAGTATAGGTGGTAAGGGATCGGACACGAACTGCAATTGGAAGCACTGACTTGAGCCGCCAATGCGGGATATGAACCGCCGTGGGTAGAAAAAGGACACGCAGGAGAACTTAACACCGGGAACACCTTTTGGGGTCTGGTACCTGAAAACGCGTTTGATCTTTGCCCAGACTTGGGAAAGTGATGTATGGTACCCAATGCTGAAGACACATCTCTCCTAACACTACTGCTTCCATCGTTTTATAAGTTGGCAAACATGAGCACAGCGCCGTTAAAGGCTACGAGGTGCTCCAGGGAAGGGTACTGCTTATGCTGCTGTAGAGCTCACCAATGATCCTTAATTGCTTCAGTGAATTCCGGCGACCACCAAGGGACTGTCTTTCGCTGGGGGCACCCTAAAGATCGAAGGATCGTGTTTTCTGCCACAGAAAAGATTGTTGTAGCCACTTGCTCAACTATCACATCGATGTTCTCGTGTGGGACAGATTCAACAGTGACTGCAGAGGTAAAAGTTTCCCAGTCTGCATTGTTTAAAGCTCATCTGGGCAGGCGTCCATGAGCTAAATGCCGGAGCAGTGACAGGAAGATGGGGAAGTGGTCACTACCACACAGGTCATGTGCTCTCCAGTGTATGGATGGGAGAAGTCATGGGCTGCTAATTGATAAATCGATGGCCGAGTAATTACCTTGAGCCACACTGAAATGTGTGGCGCCCCCAGTATTTAAGAGGCAGAGTGCGAACTGAGACAGTAAAGTTTCAACTTCTCTGTTTCGGCCAGTAAGCACAGTGCCGCCCCACAAGGGGGAGTGTTATGGGACCATTGCTTTTCACAATATATATAAATGACCTAGTAAATAGTGTCGGAAGTTCCATGCAGCTTTTCACGGATGATGCTGTAGTATACAGAGAAGTTGCAGCATTAGAAAATTGTAGTGAAATGCAGGAAGATCTGCAGCGGATAGGCACTTGGTGCAGGAAGTGGCAACTGACCCTTAACATAGACAAATGTAATGTATTGTGAATACATAGAAAGAAAGATCCTTAATTGTATGATTATATGATAGTGGAACAAACACTGGTAGCAGTTACTTCTGTAAAATATCTGGAAGTATGCGTGCGGAACGATTTGAAGTGGAATGATCATATAAAATTAATTGTTGGTAAGGTGGGTACCAGGTTGAGATTCATTGGGAGAGTCCTTAGAAAATGCAGTCCATCAACAAAGGAGGTGGCTTACAAAACACTCGTTCGACCTATACTTGAGTATTGCTCATCAGTGTGGGATCCGTACCAGATCAGATTGACGGAGGAGATAGAGAAGATCCAAAGAAGAGCAGCGCGTTTCATCACAGGGTTATTTGGTATGCGTGATAGCGTTACGGAGATGTTTAGCAAACTCAAGTGGCAGACTCTGCAAGAGAGGCGCTCTGCATCGCGGTGTAGCTTGCTCGCCAGGTTTTGAGAGGGTGCGTTTCTAGATGAGGTATCGAATATATTGCTTCCCCCTACTTATACCTCCTGAGGAGATCACGAATGTAAAATTAGAGAGATTCGAGCACGCACAGAGGCTTTCAGACAGTCGTTCTTCCTGCGAACCATACGCGACTGGAACAGGAAAGGGAGGTAATGACAGTGGCACGTAAAGTGCCCTCCACCACACACTGTTGGGTGGCTTGCAGAGTATAAATGTAGATGTAGATGTTATGGGCGTTAAAATCTCCCAAAAGTAGGAAAGGTTTAGGGAGTTGATCAATCAGTGCAGCTAATACTTTAAGGGATACTACACCATCCGGAGGAAGATATACATTGCAGATAGTTGTTTCCTGCATTGTCCTTATTCTGACAGCCACAGCTTCAAGAGGGGTTTGAAGGGGCACAGGTTCTCTACAGACTGAGTTTAGGACATAAACGCAAACTCCACCTGACACTCAATTACAGTTGCTACAGTTCCTGTAGTATCCCTTATAGTAGTGGAGGGCAGGGATCCGCACTGCCGGGAGCCAGGTTTCCTGGAGGGCAATGCAGAAAGCAGGTGTAAAGCTTAACAGTTACCACAGTTCAGCCAGGCGGTGGAAAAAACTGCTGCAACTCTACTGGAGGATGATGTCATCGTGAGACTGGGAAGGCATGGAACATTCAATGAGGCAGTTTACGTCTCAGGGTCACCTGCTGCCAACTACTTTTTGCCTGAGCAGTCTATATCCATTTTTTCTGAGGGTCCGGCAAGATCTAGGTCCTCAATTGACACTAGAATCTCCACCTCATCAGCAGACACAGAACTCAGAGGTAGCGTAAGACGATGTCATGAGTACAGGATGTAGGTGTTCAAATTTCCTCTTAGCTTCAGTGTAGGTCAGTTGGTCCAGGGTCTTTTACTCCATCATTTTCCTTTCTTTCTGAAGAATCCTGTAGTCTGGCAAGCAAGGCGAATGATGTTCTCCACAGCTGACACAGATGGGAGGCGGAGCATATGGAGTATTGGGATGGGATGGGATGGGCGTTGCAATCTCAACACATGACACTGGAAGTACAGCGGGAAGACATGTGACCGAACTTCCAACATTTAAAGCACCGTATTGTTGGAGGAATATAGGGTTTCACTTCACAGTGGTAGACCATCACCTTGACCTTCTTGGGTAATGCATCACCCTCAAAGGCCAAGATGAAGGCACTGGTGGCAACCTGTTTATCCCTTGGACCCCAGTGGAAAAACCAAACGAAATGTACACCTCGCCATTCTAAATTATCCCTCGGACCCCAGTGGAAAAGCCAAACGAAATGTACACCTCGACATTGTAAATTGGCGTGCAACTCATCGTCAGACTGCAAAAGACAGTTCCTGTGAAAAATGATACCCTGCACCATATTTAATTTCTTATGGGGTGTGATGGTTACAGAAACATCCCCAGCTTGGCACAAGCGAGTAACACACGACTGGGCAGAAGATGCTGTTTTAATCAAGACAGACCCAGATCTCATTTTGGACAAGCCCTCCACCTCCCCAAACTTGTCCTCTAAATGCTCAACAAAAAACTGAGGCTCCATCGCCATGAAAGATTCCCCATCAGCTCTTGAACGTACAAGGTACCGGTGTGAATAAGAGCCGCTGTCATTCCTCCCATGGTGTGGCCAGGGAGGGGAATGATTTGGGGTCATACTTCTGTGCATTGAATTGAGCCTGCGAATGCTTAGAGACTTATGGTGTTTGACCACCAGCAAGAGATGAAGTACTACACTTCATCGCGTGTCATCCACCCTGATGCCACCCACTCCAACCAGGAGCCTTCTCCACAGGCGCCACCCAGCCGCATCAAAGGCCACCTGTCAAGATGGCCATTGCTGAAGGTCCTGATGCTCCAGGGGATGGGCATCTACCCCTTGGCATACATGGGGAGTTAATGGCACAGGCATCAGCAGAGCGATCACTGTGTGTTCAGGGGGCTACAACCAACAGGGTACATGGCGACCCCACCACAACAGACTGGCTACCGTGCTGGATATCAGGTGCAACCAAGCAAAGAAGTCCATTATCATCGTAAGCATAGAAAACGATACTGCACAGTTGATGGAAAAATACGCACCCAGAAGTGTGACCTCTCCCAACAGATGGAGAATGAGCAGAAGTGCAGATCCACATCAACGAAGGATGCGATAGGCCTCAGCGCATGATGGACACAATGCACCATGTAAGACGTCCTTCCCCAATTGGCTCGCTCTTTGGGAAAATTTTGAAAAATGGAGGTCAAACCCTACAAGGGACCATCACAAAGGCCGAAAATTGTGGGACTCCTTTTAGTTGCCTCTTACAACAGGCAGTAATACCTCAGACCTATTCTAACCCCCGGACCCACAGGAGGGTACTTGAGTTTGACCCAGACACTGTGGTCAGTCCTATCTTCATCACTACCAGGTATTTTTGGCACTAAAAGTGGCTTCCAACAAACATTGGAATACTTTTCAAATCAATCCTCTACTTCATCATATGGGCATATTTCGTATTCGCTCAAAATTCTCACAAATTAATGTGTGTTCTATGACATGGTATCTACACATCAATTTCAGTTCACACTTATATCGCTTGTGATCTTCTACAGTATGTCGTGCTACACACTACTCATACAACGTAGCCTTAAAGATGTTTTTCTGTATGGCACATTAAAGCTTTGATGCATTTTAATCAACACATTACATGATTAGGCAAACATCATCAGATTGTTGAATAGCTTTTGCAAAGACTACATCAAACATTACAGGCCCCATATTAATAATTTTTTTCCAGTGCAGTTAATACATAAAACTGTATCATGAAACAAATACACAGCTATACAACTTCTATGAGAATACAGTGACACATCAACAACGCATACTTTTATAGTGGCAGTCAATTGTTTCCTTTTTTTTACTTGTGTCTAATTACTGTACACAGTATGCATAATACTTTGGTATCATATCAACTGCAGTAATTAGTAAAGATTCCAAGACTTACGAAGCGGGAAAGTGCCAGTAGACAGGCACAATAAATAAAACACACAAACACACATACAAAATTTCTAGCTTTCGCAACCGACGGTTGCTTCTTCAGGAAAGAGGGAAGGAGAGGAAAAGACGAAAGGATGTGGGTTTTAAGGGAGGGGGTAAGGAGTCATTCCAATCCCGGGAGCGGAAAGACTTACCTTAGGGGGGAAAAAGGATAGGTGTAAACTCGCACACACACACACACATCCATCCGCACATACACAGACACAAGCAGACATTTCATAAAAATAATGTCTGCTTGTGTCTGTGTGGACGGATATGTGTGTGTGTGTGTGTGTGTGTGTGTGTGTGTGTGTGTGTGTGTGTGTGTGCGCGCGAGTGTACACCTCTCCTTTTTCCCCCTAAGGTAAGTCTTTCCGCTCCCGGGATTGGAATGATTCCTTACCCTCTCCCTTAAAACCCACAACCTTTCGTCTTTCCCTCTCCTTCCCTCTTTCCTGAAGAAGCAACCGTCGGTTGCGAAAGCTAGAAATTTTGAGTTTGTGTTTGTGTGTTTTATTTATTGTGCCTGTCTACCGGCGCTTTCCCGCTTGGTAAGTCTTGGAATCTTTGTTTTTAATATATTTTTCCCATGTGGAAGTTTCTTTCTATTTTATTTACAGCAGTAATTAGTAAGAAATATAGTCATTGGCAAGAGATAGAAGCAGGAACTATTCAGTCCTAGTCACACTGTGGCTAATTAGTTCATCACTAACCGTTCATGTTACCACAGTCAAAGGCTTTCTCTTCGGACGTTTGCTAGATAAATCACATTGAGCGCTCTGAATTGAGCTAACATGTCCAGGTCAGTGCAGCATGTTTTTGATTGCTGAGTTGGAACAATACAAGAGTACCCCATAAACTAGCATGGGTTATTTCTTACAACTGAAATTAAATTTTAAAGGCATTAAAAGCACATAATGTTTGTCAAATGGGTGATATACAATTTGTCTCTGTAATCAAAGATACTTGGATTTCTAATAAAATCACACTAGTGTCAGTAAGCTAGTAGATGTTGATTTGACAGCAACCCTTCTGTTTGCACCACCTATTCCTCATTCTGCAATGTGATACTTCATGTTTTAATTACTTCTTGAATTTAATACATCATTCTACTTGTGACCGGTATACTGACCAATTATGTTCAATATTATACGAGAATTATTCAGAAAGAAAGGTCCAAATCACCACAGCTAATCGAATGCCACAATAACATTAAAAAGTGTATGTGCACCCTCTCCCGATATGTGTTGTTCATCAAATGATACCACTTGCTTTGGCACTGTCACAGTATACTGTTTACAGTATCAGTTCAAAATCTTTAAAACAACTGATCAGCCCACCAACTGTGACATACAGTCAGAGAGTCTGTTTTTTATAGCAAGGGAAGTTGCAGCAGTGGATATTCATCGACGGTGATGTGAGGCGTATTACCCCAGTGCAATGAATAATAGCAGTGTGCATAAGTGGGAGAGAGCTTTCAAGGACAGATGAGAAAATGTCCATGATGAATCACAATCAGACCAACCATCAGTGATAGAAAATTTGGTCATAGCCATGGAAGAAAGGTTTTGTGAAGACTGGTGATTCAGTTTCAACTTTAACATTGGAATTTCTAAATGCAAGTAGAAAAATTTTGCACAAAATTGTCTCCAAAAAGTTGCTATTTTGCAAACTGTGTGCACACTGGGTTCCCAGGCTGCTTATAGAGAAACACAAAATGGAAAGAATGGCCCACTTGATTATTTTGATTGATACAGGCCACCAATTTTTAGAGAACACTGTCAGAGGGGACAATACGTGGGTTTCTCCCCGCAATGTAAACGTCTGTCAATCAAATGGCGTCACATGGCACCATCAATCAAAGTCAAGGCCAAGGAGACAATCTCAACACGCACGGTTATTGCAACCATGTTGTGGGATAGACATGGAATCTTGTTAGTCGAGTTCACACAGCAATAGACAACTAAAAAACAGCCCCCGTCTCGCTACCCTGACTAAACTTCGACGAGCAATACAGACCAAGAGACACGGCATTCTGACATGTGGAGTTTTGTTGCTGCAAGACAAAGCAAAACCCCATTCTGCCATTCACATCAAAAATCTAATCAGATCTTTTGGATGGGAACAGATTGTCCACCCACAATACCGTCCAGACTTGGCATCAAGCACTGCCTAAAGGAGTGTCTTGGCAACAAGCCCTTCGCAACAGATAATGAGGTGAAAGAAGCAGTTGAAGACTAGATATCCTCACAGGTGGCAGACCTCTATGACTTAGGGGTATGAAAGCTTGTACAATGTCATGACAAATGTTCAAATATGAAAACTACGTGGAGAAATAGAGAAACATGTACAGGGAAAAAGGTATTTAAAAAATATATGATGGTTTATGTTTTGTAATAATCTGGACCCTACTTTCAGAATAACCCTCGTATTTAGATGTTCCACATGCTGCCACATAGCCACTCACCAGCATATTCTGACTTTCTCATATAAGGCATTAAATGTACTTGAATTGTTCATCTATGATACAGATAGTATATTTTCATGTAAGGTGTCATCTAAGCTCATCTTGTACCAGTAGCTGCCACTGCATCCAACAAGTGCCATTGTACTGCTAGGCAGCAAACCCAACTGTTTTCAAGATTTTATTAATCCTCTATACCCTATTGAAAGGAATGGTTTCTATCTGAACCAGGTACCTCAGTGTTAAGAGGGAGTGATTCTGACAATTGCATACGTTCATACAGGTCTTGCCCGTTATGACAAGAGCATCCAACTTTCCACTCAAAACACTTGGGGATATGTTGAAGTACTCTACCTCATTTGCAGTGTTCTTCCACATATGACTGCACAAGTGGATGTATACTTGTTACATATTCACTGTTTTCCGATCACTTTGATATGATCCCTACTGCTTGTGCCCATATATTCCTGATACACATAGTTCTGAGCATACAGTAACACCCATGGTGATTCAGAAGTTGTAGGATTTGCAGCAGCCAGCCCCTCTCTAACATAGCTTTATTACTCATTACGAACAGATGCAAACACATGCCAAACAGGTATGAGTTCAGATAACCTTCCCATGGTACAGTTTCTTATGCTATGAGAGGGCCAGCCTGCAGCCATCTGTTCTGCTGTAACTGGTGGGTGATTGTCGTCAGTGGCTACCCACCTTTTTAATTCTCACAGGTCCCTGTGCTATTGCGGCTACCCTTTCTTTCTTCATCTGCTGTACAAGTGTAACTCTAGACGAACCTTTCTGGTGTTAATGGTTTTGCTATCTTACCTCTGCACCCATAATTTTGAGGCATGGCACCCTTTCTTGTCAAGGTAACAAGTTATCACTCCTCTCCTTGGGTATGATCTGTTTCCTTTTGAACATAACCAGGTACACAGTCAGTACTGACATCTTGTTACTGATTAGTAAATATCTTACACTCTCATTTTATTTTGGCTGTGATGCTTGAGTATATGTCCAGTCTGTTGTCCTTCCTCCTAATCTGCATTTGCACTTGTTGCAAATACTCTCCCTAGTTTGCGATTTAAGAGCAGGCTGTTGTAGCCTACCTCATAGGAACATATTATGTATGCCTGTTCCATTTCTGAACAGATAACAGACACCCTTTCCTACCCAATCATCCTCGGTGAATTCTCGTCTCCAATTCAGTGCAGAGCATACAGTATTGCACTGCAATGCACTAGATTGCTAGGGATGTTGAGTTGGAGGGATGGTCATGTTTGTAGTCCTATCCAGAAACATCCCTTTTGATTTAGCTGCAAAACCCTCTATATTTTAACTTGATATTTTGCCACTTTCCTTGCCACAAGTGTGACATACAGCGGCCAAGCACTAGCCTTTGGCTAAGTTGCACCAGACATGCCACATTCATGTTTCTCTTCCTTACTTTCCAGCCTGTGGCAACAGAATTTAAAAATTGAGCTTTCACTGTCAACTTTTCAGGTAACATATTCCAATTCCCAGTAGAACCAGAATTCAATGCAGACAGCCAACTGAAGAGGCCATGAGCAGGCAATGCGAGCTCCTGCAGGTGCCCATGTCTGGAATATCACAATTGCTCAGCTCTACACTAAACCACCTAGTTTGGAAAAAGAAAGAAAGAAATAGCAATTGTGGCTAGTGGCTGGCAGACACTTTTCCCTTGGCACAATCCAAATGGTGTAGTTTTAGGAATACTATGTATGGGAGGTATGTGACTTCCCTTTCCCCTTGGCACTAAAAAGATATTTGTGATTCAGTTTTGGATAATGTGCAATCTTCAGGTTGTCAAATAAACAATGTGGTATGTCCCAACACACCAAACATAAAACTGTTACTAATGATGGCCCAACTAACTACTCTCAATTAAGCATCACGCTATCATAACAAATTAACAGCCTCTGCCACGGTGGTGAACTCCCTCAAAATTAGTACAAATAGGATGCAGCACAAAAATTTCCTACTCCGTACAAATCTGAATTGAAGGAATGTTCCAAAGGTGATGAGGTAATTAGAATTGGGCACAAGTTTCGAAATAGGAAAGGAAAGATGGAGAAAAGGGGGGAGGATCTGAGGTGTCCATTCAAAGGAACACTCCAATCCAATCCCTGACAACCTATATATATATATATATATATATATATATTTCTGCAGCTCGTGGTCAGGTTCTCGCTTCCCAAGCAGCGGCTCCACAGTTTGAATCCCGGCAGGGTCACGGATTTTCACCTGCCTCAAGATGACTGGGTGTTTGTGTTGACCTCATCATTTTCATCATCATTCATGAAAGTGTCAAGATTGGACTGAGCAAAGGTTGGGAATTTGTACGGGCACTGATAACCGCACAGTTGAGTGCACCACAAACCAATCATCACCACCATCATCATTTAAATATATATGGTTGAATGGAGATTTGAACCACTGTCTACCAAAATACGACCCAAAACTTCTCCTAGAGCTGTTCCACATGCTTGATTACCTTATTAGAAAGTATGTCCCATCAACAATGGGATCATCAGAGACAGAGCACAAGCTCCAATTAAGAAAGGATGGGAAAGGAAATCATCTGTGTCCTTCACACAGGGGCCATCCCAGCAGCTGCTACCTCATTTCAGGGAAACAAATGAAAACTTAAACCAGGATGATTCGGAGGGGATTTGAATTGTCATAATTCTGGATACAATTCTAGAGCTTTAAGTATTGCACCACTTTGCTTGGTTTCATTACTCATGACCAGACACCAACACTAACAATTCCTACTGAAAAAACAAGTAAATAAAACACCTATGTAAAATAATAGATTGAAGATACTTCCTCTCCTCTCAACCTTTCCATTTTAAATTTCTAAACACAACACAATACACTCATACAAAATAGATAATAAGATTATGCATCTCCTAGCTATCATTACTGATACAGTAATAAAGTGTGCTCCTCAAGATTTAATTTTGTCCTTTTCTCTTTTCCATAGACATTAATGATATTGCTTGCCCAACCCCGCCTCATCCAAATTCCCACATGTTAAGCTACACAGATGATACCCCTTCTGTTTCGTGGGAAATATGTAAAGTGCTCGAATCAGTACGACTCGTGTAATCTCAGTTTTTGCATACACTAATACAGGGTGTTACAAAAAGGTACGGCCAAACTTTCAGGAAACATTCCCCACACACAAATAAAGAAAAGATGTTACGTGGACATGTGTCCGGAAACGCTTAATTTCCATGTTAGAGCTCATTTTAGTTTCGTCAGTGTGTACTGTACTTCCTCGATTCACCGCCAGTAGGTCCAGTTGAAGGAAGGTAATGTTGACTTCGGTGCTTGTGTTGACATGCGACTCATTGCTCTACAGTACTAGTATCAAGCACATCAATACTTAGCATCAACAGGTTAGTGTTCATCACGAATGTGGTTTTGTAGTCAGTGCAACGTTTACAAATGCGGAGTTGGCAGATGCCCATTTGATGTATGGATTAGCATGAGGCAATAGCCGTAGCGCGGTACGTTTGTATCGAGACAGATTTCCAGAACTAAGGTGTCCCAACAAAGACGTTCGAAGCAATTGATCGGCGTCTTAGGGAGCACGGAACATTCCAGCCTATGACTTGCGACTGCGGAAGACCTAGAACAATGAGTACACCTGCAATGGACGAGGCAATTCTTCGTGCAGTTGACGACAACCCTAATGTCAGCGTCAGAGCAGTTGCTGCTGTACAAGGTAACGTTGACCACATCACTGTATGGAGAGTGCTATGGGAGAACCAGTTGTTTCCGTACCATGTACAGCGTGTGCAGGCACTACCAGCAGCTGATTGGCCTCCATGGGTACACTTCTGCGAATGGTTCATCCAACAATGTGTCAATCCTCATTTCAGTGCAAATGTTCTCTTTACGCATGAGGCTTCATTCCAACGTGAACAAATTGTAAATTTTCACAATCAAAATGTGTGGGCTGACGAGAATCCGCACGCAATTGTGCAATCATGTCATCACACAGATTTTCTGTGAACGATTGGGCAGGCATTGTTGGTGAGGTTTTGATTGGGACCCAAGTTCTTCCACCTACGCTCAATGGAGCACGTTATCATGATTTCATACTCTACCTGTGCTGCTAGAACATGAGCCTTTACAAGTACGACACAACATGTGGTTCATGCACAATGGAGCTCAAGCACATTTCAGCCGAAGTGTTCTCATCAACAGATTCGGTGACTGATAGATTGGTAGAGGCGGACCAATTCGATGGCCTCCACGCTCTCCTGACCTTAACCCTCTTGATTTTCATTCATGGGGGTCATTTGAAAGCTCTTGTCTACGCAACCCCGGTACCAAATGTAGAGACTCTTCGTGCTGTATTGTGGACGGCTGTGATACAATACGCCATTCTCCAGGGCTGCATCAGCGATTCCATGCGACAGAGGGTGGATGCATGTATCCTCGCTAGCGGAGGACATTTGGAACATTTCATGTAACAAAGTGTTTGAAGTCACGCTGGTACGTTCTGTTGCTGTGTGTTTCCATTCCATGATTAATGTGATTTGAAGAGAAGTAATAAAATGAGCTCTAACATGGAAAGTAAGCGTTTCTGGACACATGTCTATATAACGTATTTTCTTTCTTTGTGTGTGAGGAATGTTTCCTGAAAGTTTGGCCGTACCTTTTTGTAACACCCTGTATAATTAAAAGCCAGTTACCAACACTTCACACAATTATGAGATGGAAGTGGGCAATATCTCCGGGCAAAAACAAATTCCGTGTTATCATACTTTTCCTGGCTAAATCACATTCATGTTAGGACTATATGTGGAGAAATTAGTAGTAGCATACACACATTCTGCCCAGCTGTCAAGAGCAGTCCCCTATATAGTATTAAATGGTTCAAATGGCTCTAAGCACTATGGGACTTAACATCTGTGGTCATCAGTCCCCTAGAACTTATAACTACTTAAACCTAACTAACCTAAGGACATGACAACTCCCAGTCATCACGAGGCACAGAAAATCCCTGACCCCGCCGGGAATCGAACCCGGGCGCGGGAAGCGAGAACGCTATCGCACGACCGTATAGTATTAGAAATGGTGAATTACGAGACAGTTTATTTTGCCTTTAATTAGGTGTTGAACTGTGAAGGTAAATATAGATCTCACTAAAATATTAGTAGGCCTATTGCAGAAAGGGGCAGTTGGCTTGGGTTTTGGGTTAGGATAGAATACGCCCTATCAAGAAACCTTAGTAAAACAAATATTTAAAAAACACTTCTTCTTTGTATTTTTTATACACTAATACCATTTTTCTATACAAAATCTTAGGTCAGAAGGAAATTTTGGCGATGCCCATGACTAATACTAGAAGTAAGAACAGTTAGTTCAGACACAGAACTAAATTACAAAGATCATGATCCACATATTGGCAAATTTGGTGCAATATGTTCATAGTCAATGAAGAACATCTGAAGCAAAATTATTCAAAATAAAATAATATTCCCAGTTGGAAAAAAAACAGAAGCTTTGTTACTTCATTGTCTCAGGAGGTGAAAGTAAACCCCCTCCTCCATGCATTTTTCATAGTTTATGTACAAAATACACAAAAAAGTGTCAAAATAGCTATTGGAGACGTGTCCTTTACACTGTCATATACATTTGCTAAATATAAATATCAATTTTAATTTTAATCTTTTATGATGGAAAGTAGATAAATATGACAAATTGCATTTAAATATGGTATGGACATAAGCTTTCAACCACACTTCAGGTCAATATGTTACTACAACCTCTGTTTGGTAATGACATTGGCTTCACCAGTTTATCATGTTTCAATCGAACATACTCCTTGGACTGTGCTACAAATCAGCCACAACCGAAATTTTAGGGAGGGGGGAGGGAGGGCGGTTTGCAAAAGTAACTCCTTACATTTCATTACTGTTTCTAAAAATTAATCATATCATATTCATGATATATTTAGTACATGTGACTAAAAATTTGACATTTGCATCAGTTTGATGAAACCACAGAAAAAAAAACCAATAAAAAAACAATCTAAAAACAATGGGAAGGGACTCATCATGTACTGAGAAGCAGATTGAGTTACAGGTACAGTCCTTTCCCCAGTGTCTGTCACAAAACAAATATTTAATTGTAACACTGGATTTGGAAAGTGAGTTATTTAATCAGTGACTAGATATGGGAAGAGGAAGTGAGAAAATAAATAATAAAGAAGTAAACATAAGATATTCAAAATATTTTTATTTATCTAAGTGTAGATTGAAAATGTAACATAAATATTACACTCATTCATCATGCCATTATAATAATACATGTCATGCAGAAATTTACTTGTATACCACATTAAAAGAACTGAAATTGTATACTATTTATGCAGTTTGTGAAACATGAAGTCGGCAATTATTTCACAGCTATTTGAGTTATGCAACAAAAATAGACTCATGCTTAAAATATCATGTGAGAGTAATAATGTAACATCATGCAGAGACTTCAAACAATGTGATTACCATGGAAAGTCGAAAATTTAAAGATATACAAAAAAAATTATTGTTCTGGGTGTACCAGAAATCTCTTCTTGTACAAATCGAAATGTCCACTACTACCTTGGAAAGTGACGATAAATGAATATGGGCACTACAATACAAATTTTTTGCTGTTAAGATAACAAAGACAGATGAAATTTTACTCGATTACAAACCTATATAAAAATGAGTGGGCAGAGCCTCACTTGCTTCTTCTTTTTACATTAAATATGTTTGTCTACAGGTTTTACACATAAATGCAGTGGTAAATTTAGCGTCAACACAAAATTTACATACCACACTATCCTTTCGGCTCATGTTAAGAATTATTGTGCTGATGCCATCATTTTAAAAACCGGTCTTTTTGTGTCGCGATTGAGCCTTATGTCCATCAACCGCACGGCATATCACAGTCATTTCGCACCTTGAAATTTATTTGACAGTCCGTCAGGTGGTAAAACACAAAGATATTTATACCCACTCAAACCTGTCCCAAACATAGATACTCTGGTGCAGACAGCTCTATTTAAAGATGTTTGCTTTATCTTCACGTAATTTTTGAACGTACAAGGTACCATTCTTCAGACCTATTAAATATAGATTTTGATGAGTCTTAGGGATGTTTAGTCTGCCCTCCCCAGGAATGGATAATGTACGGAAATTTTTCTTTTCTCCCACATGGAAGAACGACAGATTAAAAAAAAAAAAAAACCTCATACAGCACTTTTGGGAACTTTGCTGATGTTGCGCAGATTACATCATTTTTTAATTTGTGACTCAACTCGTCAGTTCTGTCAACTACCTGACCAAATTTTTCGGATAACTATTGCACACATAAGAACCATTGATCACTATACAATGTTGAAGCACAAATCTGATCTCCAAGTATAGACACAATGTAATATATGTCAGACTGGGATGGATATCTGGTTAGCAACGAAATAAACAACGCTGTTTTTCGGATCGCTCTCAAGAATATTGAGGAAGGGTGATTAATTATTATTAGTTCGACTCTCAACTGTGTTGTCTGCAGTGAAAAACTTTTCGACGAGCGGGTACTGGTAACGACAAATTGTTACTTGCAATTACGGCAGCCGCGCTGAGCAGTCGCTTGTGCTTCGTGCGGCGGCCGGCACCGATTTCATCAGGTGTTTTGTGGAACTGTTATCAGGGTTTTTCTTTAGTGTAATCTACTAAATATTTTAACTACAAGTAGTTAGTAACAAGTGTTAAAGCATCGTCGCTGGGAGATTTCTCTCAGCGGCTATTTTTAAAATGGAAATTAATGACGAAATCCCAGTCGATATGGCAAAGAGTCGGCTATCGCTTTGCATAGGGGTCACAACAATGAGACTGTCATGATGCACCCTCCGTCAATAGTGTTAATTACAAATGAGCATCAATGGGGTACCATCGACATGTGCTCTCAAGATCACTGTCCTCAGAATGATGAGATGGAGATGGATCAGCATTCATTAAGTTCAACCTTCTTGTCGCAGTGTCGGACAAACAACACCCAGCGACAAAAGGCAAGACACAGATCACCATCACCCCAACAGGCAGCAGCTCCTGACGTAAATGTTCCAAAGAAGGCAAAGGCAAATGAAAAGCACATTAGTAACTTAGCAGGTGACGTAGATATGGTAGATATTGATAATGTTTCACACACTGTGGAAGTTCAAGGGGTAGACAGTAACTTGAGTGTAAATATAGGAAACAGGAACTGCAATGAGCAGCCTGCTTCCCAAAAGTCTGTTAGTCGTAAAAACTTGGACAATTCAGTAACCAAAACGGTACCTCCTACAGGAAATAACACGTTTCCTAGTAACAACAAATATTTTAGTAAAGATAATACATATCAATCAACAGACATGGGCCCCTACGTCGTCTTTGTAGAGGGAGAAAATGGTAATGTAGGAAAGTTACATCCGATGGCTCCTGCAAGAATGTTGTTTACAGAAAGTAGTAACTTAAGACATGAAATAGTTAATATCTCAGCTATTGGTAGAAGCAGGTATAAAACTGAAGACCAAAACAGGGCAGTCTGCAAACAGGTTGCGGTTGCTTGATGTTTTTCGGCTGAGGAATATGGAGGCTTATATTCCAATTTCCTAACAAAGAGAAAGGGAGTTATCCATGATTTTGATATTGCATTATCCCACCAAGACATCATTGCAGTAAAGTCGGAATTTTTAGTAACCGACGTCCGAAAGTTCACAAAGAAAGTAAAAGAAAATGAAGAGTTGAAATTAATTCCCACACCGAAATGTGTTGTAACATTTAAATCTCAACAAATTCTCCAGTACATATATTTATGCTGTATGGGATGCCCTGTTCCACTGTATGTAAAAGTCAGTTTTACAATGTCATAATTGCCATAGATATTTCCATTTAAGTTTGCAATGTCGTAGTAGTGCACAGAAGCCCACAAGACCTCACAGTGCTCACATGCTGGAGAGCCCAGATGTTTGCATTGCGACGGAAATCACCTCGCTTCTGGTCATTGTTGCCCAATTTATCAGCAGCACATGGAAGCAAAGCGCAGCGAAGCCTATGGCGCTTCTTACGCAACTGCCGTCTCGTCATCACGACCATCATTTGCGCAGACTACTGCTGTTTTTTTTTACAACACGAGAGCTCTCTCCTAGTGACTGGCCTAAAATATGCGAGAAACCAAAAGGTTTGAACAGAACAAAAGGCTGCAACAGGGACCTAAGCATGCAGTTATGTCGGTTCCAGCTCCCAGGTCTTACAAAAATAAACCGTTTACTCGCAGTCCATACAAGCAGGGTTATTCTGATATGTATACGAATTTCAGGGTACACAGAACTCAATACAAAACAATCCTTACATTCCCACTCCTCTGGCAACATCTTATACTGGTCGAGAAACTACTACTAACAGCATTTGTGCTTTAATAATGCAGATCTTTCTTTCTCTTACAAATGAAACAGACATGGTAATAACACAGGCTCTTATACATAATGCTGTTAAAGACTTCTGCAACTCTGACAATGGCTTTTAAAATACTCCAGTAGAATGTAAGGTCAGCAATCTCGAACAGAGATTTCTTTATCGGAAGCTTAGCAGCAACCATATACCGGTAGCTTGCATTTGCGAAACTTAGTTTCAGCCAACCCAACGAATACAATACAAAGGACACGCTGTGCTCAGAAAAGACAGAGACGGTGGAAAAGGAGGTGGAGTAGCCATGTCAATTAGAGAGACGATTACGTTTAAAAAATTGATTATCACTATTAGGACAACAGTATTCCAGCTAGTTGCTGCTGTAATTTACACTCCTAACGGCACATTCACCATCGTCACCATTTACAAACCATCTAAGTGTAAAATACAACATCTTTCACTGGATCAGATTATAGCCCAGCTACAAACGCCATTTTTCCTTTGTGCAGATTTCAACACACAACACTCACTATGGGGTTGCGTGATAGATGACGTAGATGGCAGAGAGTTAGTTACACTTTTTGAAAAGTTCAATTAGATTCTTCTAAATGACGATTCTCCTACTATGATACAAAACCCAAACAGACGACCGTCGGCTGTCGATTTGACATTGTGGTCTGTTGACCTCAACCATGTAACGGAATGGACAGTCACACGAGACCCTCTTGGCTCAGATCATTTCCTTCTGGAAATCACAATAGACTTAAATATAAATACAGTAGAAATTATCTACCGAATCAGCAGGTGGAAAGTAAAGGATGATGACTGGCCAAAGTATACTGCAACAGTCCAGGTGAAGTTTCAGTCTTTTAACAATTTGTTAGCTCCTAAAGAGGCCTGCCAACAGCTAATTTCAATCACTGAAGACGCTGAAACAACGTCCATTCCAAGAAAAAAGTAAGTCATCGTTCTGAAGCGACAGCCCCCATTCTGGTGGACACCAGAGTGCTCTAGAGCCATAGCCCAGTGCAAACTTGCGCACAGTAACTTCTGTAAACAACAAAATGTAGAAAACTTCATTGCATGTCAGAAAATAGCACCGAAAGTTCGAAGGCTGTTAAAAGACTGTAAAAAGAATAGCTGCCAAATTTCTGTGAATCTTTAAATAACAATGTTAGTAGCGCTGATGTTTAGACGAAATTAAGATTTTTAAAAAACAAAACCTCCACTATGCATCAGCCATTAAGTGACTCATGGCTTGAAGATTTTGTGAATTTAATCTCACCAGCTTCCACAGCCGAGTAGCCATATTGCCCCCCAAAGAATGGGATTACAATCAGCCGCTCGTGGTACCGTTTTCAGTTCCAAAATAAATTAATTGGACCACGTTCTTTTACAACAGGTCTTCGACAAGGAGCCATCCTCAGCCCCCTACTCTTTGTACTATATACTAACGAGCTGGCAAGGATTATCCCTTTTCCAGTTAAAATCCTCCAGTATGCAGACGATATTTGTTTGTATGTGTCAACCAGAGGAATGGATCGGGCTGTGTGTGAGCAATCAAAGGCGATGGACACACTGGATCAAACATTACGTAGTTGTGGGTTACAGATTTCAGCAGAAAAATTGGTACTTGTTCCTTTGATGAACAAAACTATGACAGGCTGCTTGAATAGTCTAAAAGTTTCTAATTATAAAATACCATTAAAATCCCAGGCGAGCTTTCCTGGTGTTCTCTTCGATTCCAGATTGAGTTGGATACCTCATATTAAAACCATAGTGAGTATGTGTGAAAAAGCATTGAACCTTAACAAATCTGTGATAAGAGTATGGTGGGGATTTACCACAACACTCTGCTCACCCTCTACCACACGTTGATACGTTCCCATATAGACTACGGATACACAGTCTATCACACTGCTGCTAGCAAGTACCAAGCACTACTGGATAAACTGCAGTACAGAAGATTACGCATCTGCCTTGGAGCTATGCATTCTTCTCCCACCAACGCCCTTCTCCTGGAAACATCAGAAATGCCTCTACATATTCACAGAACAACGATGTGTGATCGTTATATCTTACACCGATAAAAAAGTACGAAACGCTCTCTCAAATCGGGAATAACAGAAATGTCAGAAAACAGCAGTTTTATATCTACAAGCGGTACGAAGACTGGAAATACACTACTGGCCATTAAAATTGCTACAACAAGAAGAAATGCAGATGATAAACGGTTATTTATTGGACAAATATATTATACTAGAACTGACATGTGATTATATTTTCATGCAGTTTGGGTGCATAGATCCTGGGAATTCAGTAACCAGAACAACCACCTCTGGCCGTAATAACGGCCTTGATACGCGTGGTCATTGAGTCAAACAGAGCTTGAATGGCATGTACAGGTACAGCTACCCATACAGCTTCAACACGATACCATAGTTCATCAAGAGTAGTGACTGGCGTATTGTGACAAGTCAGTTGCACGACCACCATTGGCCAGACGTTTTCAATTGGTGGGAGATCTGGAGAATGTGCTGGCCAGGGCAGCAGTCGAACATTTTCTGTATCCAGAAAGGCCAGCACAGAATCTGCAACAGCAGGTCGTGCATTATCCTGCTGAAATCTAGGGGTTCACAGGGATCGAATGAAGTGTAGAGCCACGGGTCGTAATACATCTGAAATGTAGCGTCCACTGTTCAAAGTGCCGTCAATGTGAACAAGAGGTGACCGAGACATGTAACCAATGGCACCCCATACCATCACGCAGGGTGATACGCCAGTATGCCTATGACGAATACACACTATATATATACGTTCACCACCTTGTCGCCAAACACGGTTACAACCATCATGATGCTGTAAACAGAAGAAAAAGGTTCGCCATTCGTGCACCCAGGTTCGTCGTTGAGTACACCATCGCAGGCGCTCCTGTCTGTGATGCAGCATCAAGGGTAACTGCAGCCATGGTCTCCGAGCTGATAGTCCATGCTGCTGAACACTGTTCGTGCAGATGGTTGTTGTCTTGCAAACGTCCCCATCTGTTGACTCAGGGATCCAGACGTGGCTGCACAATCCGTTACAGCCATGCAGATAAGATGCCTGTCATGTCGACTGCTAGTGATACGAGGCCGTTGGGATCCAGCACGGCGTTCCGTATTACCTCCCTGAATCCACCATTAACATATTCTGATAACAGTCATTGGATCTCGACCAACTCGAGCAGCAATGTCGCGATACAATAAACCGCAATCGCGGTAGGCTACAATCCTACCTTTATCAAAGTCGGAAACGTGATGGTACGCATTTCTCCTCATTACATGAGGCATCACAACAAAGTTTCACCTGGTTTCTGCAGATGAGCTTCTTAGAGTTTAGATATGTCATTAAGTCTGAACACAAAATATTTTCCATGATTCGACATCAAATCAATGCCAGTGAAATTGGCTGGTAATTATGTGCATCCGATTTTCTACCCATTTTATAGATTGCTATGACCTGGGCCTTCTTCCAGTCTCGTGGAAATATACGCTGTTCCAATGATCTGTGATAGATTAAGGATAAGAATGGTGCTATATTTGTAGCAAAGGCAACATAAAATCTTATGGGGATACCATCTGGGCCAGATGCCTTCCTGATGTCTAAGGATCTTTACTGTTTCACAGTCCCAGATACATTAAACACTATATCAGCCATCCTTGCGTTTTTTGATAATTACAGTCCTCTACCATAAACGAGTTTTTGAAAGCTAGGTTTAGAATTTCGGTCTTGTGTTTATCATCATCCATTACACTACCCATAGTGTCATCAAGAGAAGGTATTGAATTATTTGTAGCATTCATAGATGTTATGTACGAGTAAATTTTTTTGTGTTATTTTTACATTCTGTAGATAAAATATTGCTTTCAAATTCGTTAACAGACTCTCTCATTGATCTTTTGACAGTTGCTTTCATTTCATATAATTTCTGCTTGTCAGCGGGGCAGTGACTACGTTTACAAAGACTGTGCAAAAATTCTCTGCTTTCTCAGCAACTTAATGTTTGTTGAACCAAGGGGGATCCTTTCCTCCCCTAATTTTTGCTAAACAGATACTTCTCTAGCACGTGGTGGACAATACCTTTAAATTCCCCAAAGATTCTCAATATCTCTGTGTCCTGTGGTGAATGCTTGGAGCTGACTATGAAGATATTCTTTAATGACACTTTTATTTGCTTTCCCAAACAAGAAAACTCTACACTGTTTCTTTGTTGTTCTTTTTTTGCAATTTCCACTGACACAGAAGCCACAACGATATTATAGTCGCTAATACCATCTTCTAGATTAACTCCCTCAAAAAGATCAGGTCTGTTTGTCGCCAACATTTCTAATATGTTCCCCCCTCGAGTTGGTTTTTTAAGCAATTGCTCAAGGTCCCTGCCATCTGGCAGGGAATATTTCCTTAGTGGTGACCCTGCATCAACTGAGAAATGCGTCATGCAACTTTTTGTAGGACTCGTCGTATTGTGCATTAAGAATATGGCCATCTTTTGTTCTGAATAAAGCTGTACCAGTTCTACGGAACATTTCAACTAGAATTAGTGAATGTGCAGTGTAAAGACAGGGCAATTATTGTAGGGATTATTCAAGTGTCATAAAGCATCAGAGTATCATGGCTACAAGTGGTATGTAACTGACCAACAGAGCTTCTACTTAACCACAACAATGGCAGGCTTGTAAAGACACTTGCTAGGTGTTTCCAAAGAGGTATATATAAGATAAAATGAAGCGATGCACTGCAGCAGAGATATTGTTATATAAGAGAGATATGACTGCCATTTTCTTTTTTTTTTTTGAGTTGGTAGAAAGAGAGGAAAGTGTGTCTTGATGAAGAGAGGATGCAAACATTTTATAGCTCTTCCTATTGTAACAGATTTGTTAATAACATGGATTTTTGGTTTAATATAAATAACATGAAGTAAATTACAGTGTCTGTTTATTTATTTGACAAACAGTTCATCTCACTGCATCAGAATACGAGTTTCTCTCATTAGTCTAAATGGTCAACAAATAGCAACATATGGTGGCTGTGTTGGGGACGACCTTCACAGCAGAAGGAAGAGGTAAAGTTTACCACTGAGAAGACTTAAGGACATTTACTATTACACTTCCTAGAAAATTTATTTCCGATATCTTTGATGGTGTCTGTTTGGCACGCAGCTGTAAAAACATTTATGACTTCACAGTTAGAAGTTAGAAAACACTTCTGATTCAAAAACTCTAATTCGTTACCCCACAGGTAGTAAAAAAAGAATAGAATGCACTGGCGACCAAACAGAGACCAAGTCCTTAAATCTTTGAATCGTAAGTATAATGCAATGCAATTGTAACAGTGACTGTTGAAATACTAATTGTATTCTTTGTTCCATATATTTGACAGTGAGGATACATTGCGAAAAGGAGAACATCACCAGTAAAAAACAGAATAAAATTATGGAAACTGAACAAAATTTTCTCCAGAGACAAGTAATGGAACTTTATGAAACATGAACAGAAGTATGTCAACCAAAGATCAGATCAAATATATTCCATTGATCATAGCATGCAATAGCAATTTCGTCACACTATCGTGATCCTTAATCAGCTTGAAACACTTCGGAAGCAACAACGTTTATGGTAGAATTGATTTTTCATTGTGATATAAACGAATTTTATATACATAACAGTGACAATAATGAGAAGCCATCTTCTCACAAACATATGTCACGAAGGAAATTTTCCACTACTATTGACTTTTTGTTATATTTCAATAATTAAATTACAGTCTGTACCTTTTATTGTCAGTAAAAATGGAATCAAGTGTCAATGAGAAAAATAACACTAATGGCAGTGATCAAGAAAATTCTGAATAAGAATCTAATGTACTAGATAATAAGAATCACAATGCATCACAACAGAATGGAAATGTCACACTTGAAAATAGTATACAGCTGAACTAGACTGCAATGAAAGGACAGAATGTTAGAGCAAATGACATCACATGGCTAACAGTGATGAGGTTAAGTCACAATCCTCATTAGGAAACATATTTTTTCATAATAATTTGGATAGAAAAATGCAACAAAATAGGAAACTTTCAAAGCTCGATATTGAGCGAATGGAGCCGATAAACACACTCAGGCTGTATGCACGTTAGACAGTGTAATCTTCCCCTCCCTCACATCAAAATAAAATATTTTAATAAGCTTCGAGAGGAGTAAGATTTACAGTAAACTTTTTTACTAATCTTCTTTTCTTGTAGTTGGCTCCATTTATTCACGTCTAGGGGCTGATTCTTGAAGCTGAAATTTTGATATTATAGGTTCACATGATTCCAATTGACATGATAATGCTGAAGACAGAAGCATGCCCATTAATACCCCATTTTGCGATACTAACAATATTCCAAAGAGCTTAGAAACTTTCTTGACAAATGAATTTTTATTATTTTATAAATGAATCCAGGAATAAATTTAATAATTACTGTCAGATTTTTCAGTAAATAATAGGAATTTTAAGTGTGCCAAATATTTTGTAATTTCACATGTTTCTAAAAGAAAAGTAATTTTAACTGTACATACAGAGTTAGTACACATCGATTGCAACAACGAAAATATAGTAATTTCTTTTTATAATTAGCAGTCTGAAATATAATACATTATATACCAAATCATATTAAATTCTTTTAGCTAAAAACCTGAAATAATATTAACCTGTTTAAAAGGTAGATAGTATTTTTGGTACTGATAACTTCTCTTGAAAAAAGGTAATGTTAGAGGAGGGTGTCCCTTTACAATATCCCCCTCAGAAAATTGGGAGGCAATGCATTTACAATATTTTTTGACAGAACATAAGGGTTGCCAATGAGTCAACAAAATGGTAACAAAAGATAGAATAAAGATGTATGAAAGTATCTGATATATAACATATTACAGAAAAAAAGAAATATATACGTCATAATCTATACATATGTCAGGACATGGCATACAGATTTTCAGTTCTGTGGAACATAGTCTCAAGATAAATAATACAAAGTTAAAACTATAATACTGCAACATTAAACTATAGTAATAAGTACAAACCCTATGTAAGTTACTAGAATTACAAATTGCAAGTTTACAACCACAAAATCACATCTTACATCTTCAAAAGAGAAGAGAAAAAAATCGGAGCCTAAGTTTACGACGAGTGAGCCGACTGAAAAACTGACAATAACGGTAGCAGAACAGGAGAATATACTCAATCATGAGTAGGAATATAGCACATAATCAATCAGCCACATAAACAAATGTATTTAAGGATATGTTGACTCATGAAAGGACAAAATAATGAAAAAATTTTAGGGCCTAAGCTTAAATGTGGGGACCGGCCCATTAATCAATCCACACTGCGTACAAACCAGCAAAAAATGTTTTGGCACAGCAAAATTAATAAAGATCATAATCATATCAATAAGTTCAATCATATGTAAAGAATAATTATAAGAACCGTCTAGTCTCAATCAATAGTTGTACCCTCTCCTTCAGTACACACAAACAGTTGCAATGACCAGGAGTACCCAACACAGAGTGAAGCATGAGATAGCCCACAACTCATGTTCCAGCCAGATACAATATTGAAGTACTCAGAATAAATACTGGTAATCAGCGTTATAAATAGCTTTGAATGATGACATTTTGTGAGCAGCTTGAGGACCAAAATCAGTGTTTGAAAGCAGACTTGTAGACATATTATTAAGTTGTCTATACCAGTAAATGTCTTCCATAGTATTTGCTAATTGTCCAAACAAACTAACCTACATACACAAAGACCTAGAAGATTCATTTACAAATGATAAAAAAACATACTGATTTAAAGTTATATAATGTATTGGGAAGTCAATCACTCTACTTGAAAAAAACACTCATTTGTGTGGAATAATACTGTCTTTGGCAGTTTTGTCTAACAATTTACAAATCTCAGTCACAACACTGATGTAGTTGACAGATGCTTGAGTACATTACCCAGCACCTATGCTCTCTTGTAAGTCGCCTAGTCCACCAGGATACACCCATACAGCAGTGTGGGGAGTGGATCCGCCCACATCTTCCAGTTTCCTCCCTAGAGTTCTCATAACACTCTCCTACAGATAGGTAACTTCCTGTCTGACATCCACATCAAATATGAAAGCATTGTTTTGTGTACTAAATTTGTTGTTCAATACCTTTGTCACGTCACACAGCATATAATCTCCCTATTTACATTGCAAAAGCGATTATGTAGGATTTGCATCAGAAAAAATCAAAAGGTGTTCACATATGAAACATTAATAAACAGAGTTAACTTCAATGAAATAAATGAACTAACGAAGTGATGCACACAGATATACTAAGATACTATTCCTAACTTTTACAGCACAAATTATGAACAATGTTCTATTTCAAAATTGTAAAAGGATCTACTCACTTAGTCTAATGGAATATATGTATCAAATTATAAAGCACAAATCTATTATAAAATATAATTATATAGTCTATAATAGGTTTAACACACTCTATAGATAAGACAGAGCTTTAGAAGTCACATCCTCTTACATACCAAATTCCCGAGAGAGAAAACACAATTACACAGTCTGATGAATGTGCAAACATAGTGTATATTTTCTTCTGGACTAGCGATCATTATACATCCATGTTCGGAGATCATGTTGTAACCTCCCCACCATAAAAATATATAATTGTCTTTCACATTCAGTGTGACCTTCCAAAAAATGAATTGTGTAACCTATCAATAATAAAATGCGACTAATCTCTCAATAAAATTGCGGCTGACTTATAACCTTTCAATAATTGACTGTGAATTTAAACTGGTAAATTTTGGACGTCAGCAGTGCTGTGTCATGGCCCTGAAAATTCATTCTGTATAAACTGAAAAATCTTACCTCAATTAGGTCGACGGATAACGCGTATATATCTGCTCCTATAAGAAATTTTTCTGGCGCAGCTAAGTGCAATGCTGGCCGATAGGTTTTTTATGTATAAAACGAAACAACTGATTTTTCTTTTCAATAATCGGGATGACCAAGGATTGGAGAAATGGGTGAATTCTTTCAATTGAGATGAATGTCAAAAGTTACTTTTTATGAGAAAGATTATTATTAACAGAGTTTTTTTAAAACATTTACATTGGGACTTGATATAACAATACTACATATGCGCGACGCTGCTTTTGCCTTATACCATAACCCTCAGGCTCCGCCATCGCTCCACACGACCGGCCCAGCCAACACAATACACCACACTGCTCGCTAGCAACTACTTACTCCTACTGCTACATAGTTCCTACTACAGTCAACACTGCTCTTTGGTCTCAGATTCTCTTATAGCTTACATATTGCAGGCAGTGCGTGATCAATCCATCGAAATTACATCTGCTTGAGTGCGTGAACAACAAATTCCTTAATCATGGACCTCGTACATAACCCTCCACTGGGGGGGGGGGGGGGGGGGGGGGGCAAAAATTTGGCATGAGCAACAAATTTTTCTATAATCTATATAGTTTAGTAAGACTACAGTCACAGAGTATATACATCATTGATAAGTGCAGAACATATTAAGAAATGAAATAGAGTGCACTTGCACTGAGTACAAAACATATTCAGAAATGACAAAGTATATACGCAGTGAGTACAAAATATATTAACAAATGACATAAAGCGCACATGCACTGTGTAAGTGTTTACCATTTTACAAGAATTTAAACAAATTGAGAAATGAAATAAAGTGCAAACGTAGTGTATAACTCTTTACATTTTACAAGAATTTAAACATTTTGAGAAATGCAATAAAGTGCAAATGCACTGTATAAGTCTTTAGCATTTTTACAACAAATAAACATATCAAGGAGTGAAATAAAGTGCATACGCTCTGTAGAAGTCTTTAGCATATTTAGGACAACTGATCTTGTTAACAAATGAAATGAGGTGCACACGCACTGTAGAAGTCTTTAGCATATTTAGGACAACTGATCTTGTTAACAAATGAAATGATGTGCACACGCACTGTATGTGTCTTTATCATTTTACAAGAATTTAAACGCACTGTATAAATCTTTACCATTTTATAAGCACTAGGAAAGGAATGGGAAGGATTGCATCATGGTTGTAGCACAGTTGGTTGCACGTAGCTGCACTGAAAGTCCATGTCTTTCTACAGAAGCACAACACCAAGTGAGACAATCTGAATTTCTCTTCCCTGAAATATTTATCAGTGTAGCCAAGACACTGAAATGTTGTATTAATATTGTATGTTATCATTTTGGTAGTACATTAGGTACACCAAACAGTAGGACCATAATGACATCTCCATCGTTCAAGGTGGTGGACAGCTTGATATGTCAACACAACATTCTTGTAGAATCCATACTCTCAATCAACAGAGAATTAGTACAAAAACCAAATATAATTTTCCATGATCATGAGGATGTACAGGACATACGGATACTGCAGTAATTGCTGGTTATTAGGTCAGAAGGTGAAGGATACAATTATTGGCATTCATTGGCTATTTACACAGCATTTAAGTAGTATGTATGGAGTATTACAGAACATTATTCATAAGTCATCTTAATACAGTAATTATGGGCACTCAATGGCCAGTTGCAAAGCATTGTTTTATGCATTATTCAGAAGTCATCATTCAAAGCAAGAGTTAATTATTGGCATAGCATTTATGCATAAGTCATCTAATTATAGTAATTATTGACATCATAAGTCATCTCATTACAGTAAATATTGGCACTCATTGTCCAGTTACAAAGCATTTTTTTGCATTATTCAGAAGTCATCATTCAAAGCAAAAGTTAATTATTGGCATAGGATTTATGCATATGTCATCATATTACAGTAATCAGTGGCACTCATTGGCCAGTTACTAAACATGTAGCAAGTATTGACTATTACAAAACACTATTCATAACTCATCTGATTGCAGTAATTATTGGCATTCATTTATGAATATGTCATCTCATTACAGTAATCAGTGGCATTCATTGCCCACTTACAAAGCATTTTTTGCGTTATTCAGAAGTCATCATTTATGCACAAGTCATCATATTACAGTAATCATTGGTATAGCATTTATGCAGTGTGTGATGTCCGGAATTAAAAAAAAAGTGTGGGTGGTAATTTTTTGTTTTTGTTTTGTTGAAAGGAAAGAAAGAAAAAAGGGTGAATAAAGGTGAAGGGAAGTGGTTCTATTTTTACTGGAATGAACTTATTGATGGACATCACAAAAATTTATTTTACCTATATTTTTTTTTTTACACATCGAAGAAGACAACACAACACATATAAAAGAAATCATCACACTAATATTATCCACAGAATGATCGTTTCACAAGACACTTTCTAGCTCGACTGACTCTTAAGACTGAACTAGACTCGACTGACTCTACTCTCTCTCTGGACCACAGCCTCTTCACGTCCCTCTGGACCAGAGATTTCAACTGTGATTAGCACGCCGATTATTTAATTAATCGTACAGCAGCTGGGCGCGCGCTTGGCGCGTCATTTAAATGGGGTTAAACGCACACCGCGAGAGGCGTGGGCTAGCGGTGTCTTACAGGTATCGCCACACGGCCCCCTCTACTGGTGCGTAAGTTTTTCAAACTTCGCGGCAGTACCAGATTTGAGTTGACGAACAAGGTTGTGCAGTGTTTGCACCAGCATTATACAACATTTTCAAACATATGACAAGTACATACATATATAAAGAATTATAGCCTAAAGTACAAAGTTTAAGTAAATATACATAAATTGTTGCAAAAATTACAAAATAGCCACTTTGAAATTGATCAATGGATGATTCATTTTTTTTAGAGAGATGTCTGCCCCGTTGGCAGTCCTGTTATTAAAACAATACCTGCTACCCTGTATTCACAGTTCTTATTGTGTCGACCAGTGAGCACTATGCTTTGCCTCAGTTCAGTGTGGTGCGTCGTGCGAAGCACAGTAAAAGTCACAGCACCACAACTTTGTTTACTTTACAGTTTGCACATCAGGACAATAGGTAATGAATCTGCTTACGACAAAAGAACGCAAAAGGTCATACAATTTGGTTTTAAGTTGTCGATGACAACAAAGTTCATGTCAGTATTGTTGGTGTTTAAGAATGGCTGTGCGTGCACGAGTGCAGTAATTTTGATAAAGTGGTCCATCCACCACGCACCGCGGCACTGCGTACAGCCTCGCGCTCGGGTCCGCTGTTGAGGTATAATAGGCGGTGACACGCCTGGCGGCGCCACCCCTTACGACGGACGCGACAGTACTGGTAGCCGCATCCGAAGACCGTACAACGCAGACTTCCAAGCACATTCCATGGTAGGGATCACTGTGATACGCATCATTGCCCTTTATCGTAGAATTTGAGATTAAACTTATCACTTTGTACGGAAAACACATTTCTATCATATTTTTACTCTTGACTAGTTGATTTCTCTTTATCAACACTATTTGATTTTTTTTTTTACACTGTTCAGAAGGGAGGTTCGACGTCCTGTTCCTTCTGAGAACACATTTTCACAGACACTTCACTTTTGAGCAAAATTACACTTTGCATCTTTTCTCCTTTTATATTAGGTGCACATAGTAAGACTGTTTTGTGTGTAGCCTTCACAAGAGGACATTTAAGTTTTGAATAGGCAAGTTCAAAATTACATAGAAAAAATGGACATGTACATATACATAAAATGATTACCTACTATAGACATGAAATTCAATATACATAATACAAATGAACTTCTTCGTAGCTAAGTTGCTACATAGCCATTGAAATACTTTGCTAGTCGTGACCTGTGAAACTTTACAAAATTCAGATTTATATTGCTAGTTGTTTACATTTACAAAATTTTACAATTAGACATGACATGACATATTTATGTACACGAAATTCAGGTTGTGCCATCTATTTCTTGCTGTGCATGTGCACTAATGGAGTACTATCTCCTTCTTTACAGAATATTGAAATCTATGGCATCTGCCATCAAGAATTCTGCAAAACTCGACGAGAGACCCTAAGTTCTGCAAATTATGAATGGACAAAATATACAAAAGAATAGTGCAAAAACCTCACTACCCCACTATCCATCGTACAGCAGTGGGCAAGGAGGTGGGAGTAGGATCAAGATAGAAGGATTGGGTTATATTCATATTTACAAAATCTTCATCAATACAGTAGTGTTTTCACACATGTGTGCGACGAATAGTGTATCTGTTTCCGTAACGTATGCATCATAAACTTTGCCATTGTGCAAGTGTCACTGACTTTAAGCCAATCCATGTTGTATTCAGTTTCATCCTTTAAAGTTGATCCGAATTGCTGTTTAAGCAAAAAGAAATTCAATGATCATTGTCAATCACTTACTGTAAATCAGTCAAAGATTTTTGCAAGAATCAATGTGAGTACCGTATATAGTTTAATTCACTCATTGAATCAGTCATGTTTAGGTAAATACGCGCTTAATGACACGGTAGTTTATATTCCTGAAAAAAAAATTCGGTCAGTAAACGTACTAATAAATGACTATAGGATCCTTCCATAAGAGGTGTACTTTAGTGAGTATCACGTAGTAAAATAAATATATGAATTTCCTGTAGGTAAAGGAAAATGAATGCGCTTTAGTTTCCATAAAGACAAGAAAATCGCTGTGTCCACGAAGACAGCTGCGTCGTACTGCTTCACACACAAATCTTCAAAAACTTATCCACTTTGCTGAAAGAGAAAGAAAAATCTCATACACTAAAGTATGTTTTCTTGTACTCGTGAATTGTACGTCGTACCGGTAGTCGTGTAGTTTTTGTTTCCTAGTCGAGAACATGAGCAGAGAGCGGGAGACTTCGTATCCTAGCAATTGTTTTATGAGAGTCGCATTTTCTTAACTCTGGTCCAGACAGAACGACATAAAATTGCATAACTTATATACTATCCCACTTACACAAATACATATGTCCATGTCCTCACAGTATCAAGTAATGAGTGCTAGATCTCACCTAAATTACTTCACAGGATAAAAACATTTTTTTAAATAGTGTTAATGTTAGTGAGTTCATAAGTTCATAACCATTAAACACGACCTTCGTAAATGTAGAATACGAATCTTACGAAGGCAGCCTGCATGTATGGTACTACACAATTAGCCTGTGTAAAGAATGAGATTCTATAACGACAGCAATTTTTATTCGCTACGTAAGCAGATTATTTATTTCGCTGTGGCTGATAAACATTTTTCCTCCACAATGACCTATGTACAAAATTTACATTTGTTACGATGGAGAGCACACAATCTCTTTATGCCAAGCGTGAGATAATGGTTTTTTAAATAGGGCACATACCAAATAAGTTTTTCTTTCTCCTTTTTTATTGCCTACACGGCGAATCATTTCTCATTAACATCTATCAGTATTCATACACACGTATTGTTTTCATTCATACAGCTTCATATAATTAATATTCACCTTTCTTCTCATAGAACAGCTTCAATATAAATCGCAAATCATCAAATAATACTACGTGGTGGCATCATTGGCTCACACACAACGAAATCCTCATCATCATCATAAAAACTACCTTATAAACTAAAATTCACATTCATTCTTTCACACTCATTTCAGCACAATCATTCACTCATGCTGGCGTATAGTATAGCATTCTGGTGGCTCTCAAATTCATCACAGTTATTAACATAATAAAATCTTTTTTCTTGTACATAGTTTCCTGTTCTAGAAAATGCCTGTTTAAGGAGTAAGTTTGGTCGCTAACTTCGTTGTCCTTGGCTAGTAGTCAAATTATTCGTAGCATAGTAAATATAATGTAGATTAAATAGTTCTTGGATTGCATGTAATGTTTAACGTAGATTTGCTATAGTTCAATGCGCTATGATTCTTTGCATTGACTAACAATTAATACTAACATTTTAGCTGTAACTAGCACATCCTTTCTCTTTCTCTTACTTTACATACTGCTTTAAGTGGTGGTGGGCGTAAAGTCCTTTAACTTTCTGTGTTGTAGGGTATGCTAATAAATAACATCCAGGGTGAGGAATATCGACGATCCGGTATGGACCTGAGTAAACTAATTGCCATTTCTTAAGCAAACGTTTTAGCCTCGTAGATTTGGGATGGGAGGTGAGCAATACCAAATCATCATTTTCGAACACACGTGTCGGTCTGACCCGTTTATCAAATTTTTTCTTCCGGAGCTCCGCAGTGTGTGCCAGGGTAATGGCAGCTTGCCTTACCTTTTCCTGCAAAGAAATATCGTTCGAAGACAACTTAGGCAGGGGACTTGACCATGAGTTTTTTTTCTGGTTCGTCTGATAATAACTCGGCAGGTGAGAATCCGGTTGAACTATGTGGCAAATTGTTCACAATGTACTCGAACGGAGCGAGGTATTCTATCCATTTGGAATGTTTTGTAGAAGAATGGATGCGCATAAATTGATTAAATTCTTTAAAAATTCGCTCAACGGGGTTACCCTGTGGGTGAAATCGGGAAGTAAGAACATGTTTAATATCGGAATCTTGCAGAAATGATTTCCACTTTGCACTCGTAAAGTACGATGCATTGTCCGTTAGGACAGCGACAGGTTTTCCGACGCGGGCTAGGTAGTCGGCCGAAAAGCGTCGAATGATAGCCGCAACAGTGGCTGTGCGCAAGGCGTACAATTTCACATACTTAGTAAAAACGTCCAATATAGCCAAAATGTATTTAGCACCGCCGCGGGATTGTGGATAGGGTCCGCCAATGTCTACGGAAATCAAATCAAGCGGTTGCTTTGGAAGAATGGGATGCAATTCAATTGATGCATGTTTGTTCAAATATTTTGCCTTCTGGCAAATGATACATTTGCGAATGACCTGCAGGACTCTACGTCGCATGTTAGGAAAATAGCAGAAGCGTAGGATCTTGACGGCACATTTATTAATGCCATAATGTCCCCAGGTTTTGTGGGTGAACAAAATGAAGTCGTCAACATAAGCTTCCGGTAAACATACCAACCAACGCTCTGACACGAGATGGGAACGATGAAACAGTACACCATTGTTGATCTTGTAGTAATTTTGAAGATTAGAATTTGAATTCTGACATAATTTTGTTTTTACTGTAGACCACCTAGGATCGGCATCTTGTAACTGTGCAAAATCCCTGCAGATTCGGTGATAGTAGCGGTTGTAGGATTCGTCATACATTAACATGACCTGAAAGTCGGAAGTTTGCTCATGCAAATCTGAAAGATTTTTCGCATCGTGCGGAAGACGAGAAAGAGCGTCCGCAACAATATTGGTTTCGCCGAAGATGTAAATAATTTCGAAATCGTATTCTTGTAACGACAAACACCAACGAGTGAGCCGGGAATGAAGTAATTTGCAAGACAGTAAAAATGATAAAGCTTGGTGGTCTGTATAGATGCGTGTATGTTTTCCCCAGAGAAAATATTGAAATTTTCGCATAGACCAAATAATTGCAAGGGTCTCGCGTTCCGTAACTGAATACGATCTCTCGCATTCAGTTAAGGTGCGACTGGCAAAACTGATAGGTTTTACTATTGTTCGATCATGTTCAACAGACAGTTGAAACAAAAAGGCCCCAAGTCCATAAGATGACGCATCGGTCGATAGGCAGAAGTCCTTTGACATGTCCGGATGACAGAGGAGTGGTGCGTGGATTAATGATTGTTTAATTTTTTCAAAATCGGCTTGACATTCTGTAGTCCATCGCCAAAGGGAATTTTTCTTTAGAAGATTTAGAAGATGTGGGCTGTTAAGAGCTTGCTGTGTCACGAACTTTCCGAAAAATGACGAAAGACCCAAAAATGGTTTAAGTTGTTTTTTGGTTCGGGGTGCAGGAAAGTTGCGAATTGCTTCAGTCTTTTTAGAGTCCGGCCTGATGCCTTCCGGCGTGATGATGTGGCCAAGGAACTTAATCTGTTGTCGGGCGAACCTTGATTTTTCCAAATTGATTGTCACGCCTGCATCGGCGAATTTAATCAAAATTTGTCTTAGAAGATCGACATGTTCTTCCCAGGTGGCAGTCGCCACAACTAAATCATCCACATAGGGAGTGATTTGTGAAAGTAAATCTGGCCCGAGGATGTCGTCAAGCGCCTCGATAAAGATTCCTGCACTTATTCGTAACCCGAATGGCAAAACACGGAATTGGTATGATCGTCCTTCGCACAAAAATGCGGTATATTTACGTGATTCAGGATGTAGAAGAACCTGGTAGTAGGACGATCGTAGGTCGATATTAGTCAGAAATTTGGCGTTTTGAAATTTCAGGAGTTGTTCGTCCAGATTTACAGGGCGAGTATTTACCGGTATAATAATTTTGTTGATTTCGAGTGCATTGAGAGCAAGACGCACGCTTCCATCGGGTTTCGAAACTGACAACAAAGGGTTGCAATACGGCGAGTGCGAATTTTCTATGATTTTCCAACGTAGCATTCTGTTAATTTCCTGCATAACCGCTGGTTTTTTAGACCACGGTATATTGTAGTGTGTATGACAAAATGTTAGGTGGGGTGGGTTTGACATCCATCTTGTACACATACCCACGTATGATACAAGGTTTATCTTGAAAGACTACTGAAAATTGTTGAAGAAGGTGAAACAGATTCTGTTTTTGCAAATCAGTTAGATGGTAGGCTTCGGCACACTTTTCCCACAGAGTTTTACTATCAGCATTGTAAGAAGAATTGCAATTGTTTGTCATAGAAAAATTAGTGATGGGCACAGATTGTACTTTCAAGTGACATACGTCCCGATAAGAATTGTTGTTATTAATTGTTTTAGATAAAGGTATCAAAATTCTTTGCTTTTCAACCGTCAATTGACAGATACCATTCCCTAAGTCAAACACTGCTCGATACTGATTTAAGAAATCGATGCCGAAAAGACATCGAACTGTTAAATTATCCACAACAAGGAAATGATAACGAACATGCACGTTGGAAACAACAAAACTTAGAAGAGCTTGTAATTTGACATTTTTTGATTTGTTTCCAGTGGCACCGATGATTCGGCAGTTCTGCACTGGAAACGTCGGAAGTTTAGAACCTTTATCTAGATCCAAGTACAGGGAACTAGAAATCACGCTTGCTGACGCTCCAGTGTCGAATAACACTTCTACAATGGATTTCTCTAACGATAAAACAGCAGTTGCCTGAACCGTTACCTTAACTTTGTCGTTATTACTAGACTTATTACTCTCGGCAAGAAGGTCATGTTCCATAGTGTGTCCGTCTTGGAATCTCAAAAAACGATTTGCAAGATTATTTGCGCCCGTGCTCACGTTCTCGACCGGGGGTTGGGCGCTTACGCCGGTCTGCTCATGTTTTTCGCCGCGTTATTAGGCGACGCATTTTGGTCATCACTTACCTCAATAATATTTATCCGTTGTTCATGGACATGTTTGGTATTCGGTGGAGTTTGATTACCGCAGTCCTGATTATTAGCATTGTTTGTTGGTACAAAGTGTAGTGCATTCGGAAACATATAATTGTAGTTGTGGGGTGTATAGTTCGGGTTTCCCCACTGCGGGGGTGGATAACTGACTCTAGAATTTTGACAGTTTGAATTATTCTGCAGATATGGCGAATTTCTCTCAAAATAACCAGGGTTGTGTCTTCCATCCTGACGTCTGTTTTGATTGTTGTTGTTTCGGTTACGGTTGTTGTTGCCTCTGGAGTACTGATTGTTGTTGAAACTACCATTGCGTCTGTTGCCATTACTATTACTTTTTCGGTAAAATTGACCATTACCAAAACTGTTGTAATTGTTGGAATTTTGGAATCGGGGATCGCAAGATTGCTGCGAATATTGTGTGAAGTTGGGCTGTTGTGATTTTTGCCCCTGATTTTGAGGAAGCGGGTTTGCATTCCACATGTTACCGCTGTTGTTATTTTGATTGAAATTATGGCAATTGTTTTGGCGAGAGTTGGAATTAGCATTATAAATATGTGGAGTGTCTCTGAATCTCCTCTAAACACAAGGTCTACTTCATTCAAATAATCTAGAAATTTCTTGATGTTAGTTTCCGGAACACCAATTAATTGTGTCTGGTAATGCAGGGGTAAATGACTTTTTAAGGTGTTAATCACATCGGCAAGATCGGCCGGTTTTGACCAATAAAGTGTTTTGTCCAGGTATCTTTCAAAATATTGATGCAAAGTTTCTTTACGAGGGTTGTATGGTTCGGGATTGTGAACTTCACGTCGAAGTTGTTTTTGCTCATGTTCTGACCAGAATTCCTGCAGAAAAGCCTCTTCAAATTGCTTGAAAGTTAAATTTTGCCTTTTTATTTCAGCTCCCCATCTGGATGCTCGCCCCCTCAACAGATTACTTACAAAAAAAATCTTTTCGCATCTGACCAGTTGTGCGGAAACATTCCGTCAAACGACCTAATAAAAACAATCGGGTGCACCGCTTGGGTATCATGGGAACTGAACGTTGGAAAATAGGCATGTTTAATCATGTTACCGTCCACAATACCGGCAGGCACTATAGGGCCTGAACTATTGTTCCCTGGTGAAACTTCAT
Source organism: Schistocerca gregaria (assembly GCF_023897955.1). Classification (NCBI taxonomy): domain Eukaryota; kingdom Metazoa; phylum Arthropoda; class Insecta; order Orthoptera; family Acrididae; genus Schistocerca; species Schistocerca gregaria. Next base: position 308,121,646 of record NC_064920.1, on the reverse strand, counting down.
GGCACAAGGGTGGTTGAGAATTACTGTTTTCTGCGATCACTGAGAGCGGCTCTGTTTGATGTTTTTCGCTCGCAAGTGATTCGCTGTTAGACTGTGGAACAAACTGCACAGTGAAATTAGGCGGTGAACTCGTTGTGAGTGGGGTTGTAGGCGGAACAGTAACTACGTTAGAATCGGGAGTTAATAACTGAGAAATTTGGTTTTTTAAAGTGTTGGTCTCGGTTTGCACCTGCGACATGGCCTGGTGTAAAATCTCTTTTGTAGCGGTTTCTACCCTTTGCTCAATGAGCTTGTTGCAAATACCACATTCGTGCACTAATTTTTCTGCAATGTTTGCGTTACACTCTAAAGGAAGCGATTCTGTTTTTTCCTCCAAATGGGAAATTTTTTCTTTCATTTCTAATTGTTGTAAGCATACTACGCTAACTTGTTGAGTAATACCTTCGATATCCATCGAAATTTTATTTTGTGAGGTGGTTTGATTTTGCACGAAATTCTGAACTAGATCATTGACCTGAGCCTGAGCGTTCGTGACCTGATCCAACTTGGTTTTACATGACTGCAATTCGGAATTTGTCACTGTTTGATATTTAACAAAGGAATTTTCGTGAGTGTTTACACGACATGACAATTCGTTGAAACTTTCGGTCAATTGTGTCGTTTTTGAATTAAGTTCTGAGATTTGGTTAGCCTGTTTTTCCAAAGTAGATGTTACCTCAGAAGACAATTGATCGATTTTGCTGTTTAATTCTTTTGTACTCTGCTCCTGTTTATCAAATCTAGTGTCTAGTTTATCAGACCTTTCATTAAGGATGCTATCCATACTTCGCGTAAGAAGTTGTATTAAAATTCCGTACTGATTCGGATCAATGTTTGGATCATTGTTCCTTTCACTAGAGTTGTGCAAATTAGGATCGGAGTGCGAAATCCCTAGTTGGACACGTCTACTATCGTTTTCCATAGGGTCAGGATTATTGGGTGTGTCACCTGATGAATTACTTTCGTTACTTAGTATTATTTGATGTGATACACCTGCAGTAAATTCCATAGATTCTGGGCTGGAAAAGCCTAGGAAAGGGGATGCTGATGATACAGTAGCATCACCGTTATCAGTTTGCTGTTGCTGTTGTTCCATTTTTGCCAATAATTAACAAACGTGAAATATACAAATAGTACACCCAGAATGGCGATGGCTTGCAAAGTACAAAAGATAAATAAAATTTAAATAGTTAAACGGTAATAACTATTACTTGATAGAATTTCCAAAAATGTCTGAATTATTATTGTGGTTGTAACCGTATTCGCGTAGCTAATCTGAAAGTGGTGACATGACGTAACAAACAGGATTGACTCATAACAATGACTTCTGAATATCTTACTGTTGAATTTCAATGTTACAATAATAGAAATTCCATTGACAAAGGGTATGATTCTTGTTTAGGGAAAGGCATGGGAAATGGGAATAAAAGTTAGCATAGGCGGGAGGCGCACGCTGGACAATGGCATAGCAGAACAAATGCTTTTGCACTACTCACCGCGCTGCGTTGAAGCTTGCAGAAATCTTGTTAATCTTGAAACAACGTTAGCTCTCGTTTTCATATTGGGCATGAAAGAGAAAATTACAGTTTTTTAGCCAATGTACAAGACAATAAATATTACTACACGTATGATTTTACTTTAATTTGCCCTTGTTAAGTTCATTCCAGTAAAATCCGAAGATTGGCGTCCTGTAAACGGTCGCCAGTGTGATGTCCGGAATTAAAAAAAAAGGGTGGGTGGTAATTTTTTGTTTTTGTTTTGTTGAAAGGAAAGAAAGAAAAAAGGGTGAATAAAGGTGAAGGGAAGTGGTTCTATTTTTACTGGAATGAACTTATTGATGGACATCACAAAAATTTATTTTACCTGTATTTTTTTTTTTTTTACACATCGAAGAAGACAACACAACACATATAAAAGAAATCATCACACTAATATTATCCACAGAATGATTGTTTCACAAGACACTTTCTAGCTCGACTGACTCTTAAGACTGAACTAGACTCGACTGACTCTACTCTCTCTCTGGACCACAGCCTCTTCACATCCCTCTGGACCAGAGATTTCAACTGTGATTAGCACGCCGATTATTTAATTAATCGTACAGCCGCTGGGCGCGCGCTTGGCGCGTCATTTAAATGGGGTTAAACGCACACCGCGAGAGGCGTGGGCTAGCGGTGTCTTACAGGTATCGCCACAAGTGTTACAAAACATACTTCATAATACATCTCATTACAGTAATCATTGGCATAGGATTTATGTACTATTACAAAACATCATTCAGTATTTCTCAGAACTCATCATTCAAGTGACATAGGACATATTTAAAATGTAACACACTGTAACTATTACTCAAGTCTGTAGTCCAATAACACGTAGATATAATGGATTCAATCCAACAGACAAATTTGTATTATATTTAGGACTAGAAATATATCTTCAGCTGGTAGCATTATTTAGTTGTATACCGGTAATAGTTTGCTAGCAATGCATTGCGTTGGGATCGATAATTAATTGCTGGGGCATGAAAATATTTGCTTTAGACTTACTGCTGGAAATAAGGACTAATAACGTCATTCGTCATGAGTCAGCTGTAGCAAGGTTATGAAACAAAGACAGTATATGTGATGGACACAACTGGGTAAAAAAATGGAAGTACTAGAACAGATTTCATAATTAAGTGTTTATAGCGTGTAATATCAAGAAAAGCTTCTCCTGGAAAAAATACAAAATGGATTATTGAGCTGAAAGAAGAAATGCATATTATGCTGAAAAGTAGTTAACTTCGAATTAACAGGTAGTGAAATGTGTACTTAATATGTATGTACTCTAGCTGTCTTTTCGAAAAAATTCAGTCATTATACTATACAACATAAGACATGCTCTCAGAAGGAATTGCAACAAATACTTAAATAACTACATAACATTTTTAACTAACAGTAAATATATAAACGTCATCATTATCATCATATGGAAAGAAAAACTTCATTATTCATATTACCGTAACTTCATCACTATCATAACCTGCAAAGAAAAACTTCATTTTTCATATTAGCATATTCTTCATATAACTATTCATCATCATTTAGCATCATCTGCAAAAAATATACACTTCATTATTCACATTCATATTACCATTTACTTCATACAACTATTCATAGTATACAGTTTCTTATTTCTAGCACATTTCATCACTAAAATTAACATGTGTAGTTCTGTCTGACAGCTTGCATCAATCACCTCGTATTCTGAAAGAAAAATAATTAGTTAAGAGTGCTATCATACGATGTGTATAGTATATTCTTGTTAATGCTTGTTAATTCTGATCCATTTACTCTTCATGATATAGTACTGCGTTTTCTTTCTTTCATTCTGATGGTGAAATTTCCATTTCATAGTAAACCACTGTGGTTTGTTTAATTTATTTCTTTAACATGGTATTGCTTTCTGAAAATGATGAATATGAATTAATATCTTGCATTTAAACCATGTACTCAATAAAAGAAAACTTATTTCTAGTGATATAATTAAGCACACAGCATAGCTAGCAGACAACGTATTAGGTCAAAAGCTCTAGTGGATAAAATGTACACACAATACGATAATGTAGTAGCAAAAACTGTAGAATAGTCAAGATGTTGAGATATCATAAGGCAAAATGTCAATGTCAACTGGTGTTTGTTATATCTTAACATTTCATAGTGCGTACAGACAAATATTCTACTTTCGATAGGAAAACAATCATACAAACATAAAAATCGAAAATGTGCACGGTCTGATATATAACGACAAGAAAAGCGTCCTGCTAACCTTACCTTGCCAGGCGCTTGGCAGGAAAAAATATAATCATCATCAGTAAGTGGTCATATAAATATCCAGAAATGGCATTACAGTGTGATAAATCATAAAGTATGTTCATTCAATAAAGGGTTTAATATTGGAGACATTGTGATTGTCCTTGCTTTTTCTGGTTCTCAAAGTTTCAACGTGCACTACATTAGGGTGAGGAATGCTTCGTATTCTATATGGACCTGTGTATAGAAGCTCAAATTTACTGCATCTACTTTTTCCTCTGTTGGATAAATAGTGAGTACGTACTAATATCTTCTGTTCTATGTCAAAGTCACAGCGTGTACAAACCTGTTTTGCTGTCTTCTCCGGCGCTCTGCGGCACGTTTGATGTTGTTGAGTGCATTGTCAATTATTTCATGGTGGCGTAGTCAACGAGATGTAGGAAAGGATACTAATTCTTTAATTTTGTTTGGTGGTTCAACATTTTTCAATATAACGGTCGGAGATAGCATAGTAGACTCATTTGGTATGGAGTTAATTACATCCTGGAATGAGAGTATGTGTGTATCACAATCAATATGTTTTTTATGGCAGTATATTCTACATAGTTTGCCAATTTCCTTCGTTAGTCGTTCAAAAGGGTTCGAAGAAGCGTGGTACCTGGATATATAGATCGGAGAAATGTTTCTGGCTCGTAACATACGTGTCCATATCGCAGATCGAAATTGTGGTCCATTGTCGGAAATTACTTTCAACAAATGTCCTACATGAAATAAAAAATGTTTTACAAATGCATTCGAAATAGATTTAGCAGTAGCTTTGCGTAACGGAGTGAAGGTTACAAATTTAGAAGTGAGTTCAACAGCGACAAAGATGTAGCAAAAACTTCTATTAGATCTGGGAATCGGACCAAAAATGTCTACAGAGGCCATGTGTCTCAATTTAACGGGTACAATAGTATGTAACGGAAGAATATGTGAAGTCGTGTCTGATTAAGCTTTCTGGCAGATTTTACATGAGGCTAAAACTCGTCGAATATATTTCTCCATGTTGGCAAAGTAACAGTTCTGTCTCAGTATAAAATAACATTTCCTGACTCCATAATGTGCGTAACTTAAATGAGTATACCAAATTAATTTGTTAACAAGCTCGTCAGGAATACATAATAATTAACTGTTGCTGTGAGGGTGAGAGCGGCGAAACAGAATGTTATTGCATACAGTGTAATGGTTTCTAATGGTAACATTATTCCTATCTTGCCAAAGGTGTTTAATTTCTTTCCATACGTTGTCTTTACTCTGCTCTTGTGCTATGTCTCGTAATGACCACGAAATGAAATTTTCAAATGCGACTTGTTGAATATACATGACGCTAGATTTTGCTTGGCAGAAGTTGGTTGCAATGCCTTGCTGATTGTTGCTGAGAGAACGGGATAGTGCGTCTGCTACATTTTGTGTACCGGGAATGTGAACAATTGTAAAATTAAATTCCTGTAAATAAAGTTTCCATCTGCTTAACTTGTTGTGTGTAAATTTTGCGGAAATTAAAAACTGTATAGCTCTATGATCTGTGTAAACGGTCGTATGTCTTCCATAAAGAAAATGCCTAAATCTGGTAAATGCCCATACAACACATAATGTTTCGAGTTCTGTAACAGAATAACTACATTCAGCAGGTGACAGAATGCGACTTGCAAAGGCTATGTTTTTAATTACTGTAGTGGCATTTTCTTCAATTTCCTGAAAAATGTGTACGCCTAAAGTGGTGTTAGAACTGTCAGTGGCAATGGAAAAATTTATGGTAGGATCTGGGTGTGATAAAAGTGGTGCGTTCAACAAAGCTTGTTTCAGACTGACAAATTCAGACTGTGCTTGGCTATCCCACGACCAAATAGCGTTTTTACTCGTCAGTTGGCATAATCTAGGGGTGTCTAAAGCAGAGTAATGAATAAATTTACGGAAAAAGTTAGTTAATCCCAAAAAGCTGCGTAGTTGTTTCTTTGTCGTTGGAACAGTTATGTCACGTAAAGCTTGAATTTTTTCCGGGTCAGGCGCAATGCATTCTGCTGAAATTTTATAGAAGTTTTGCCAAAGCGTGATTCGCTAAGATTAACTGTGAGTCCTTGTGCACGAAAAGTTTGCAACAGTTGTTCAAGAGCCAGATTGTGTTCAGACCAGTTAGCTTCGGCGATAAGGATGTCGTCTACATATGTAGTGATTCCGTCTTTGAGTTCTGTCGGAAGTATAGTATTTAAACCGCGAATAAATGCTGCTGAAGAAATTGTTAATCCGAACGGTTATTTGCAAAGTTGATAACAACCACCAAAACAAAGAAAAGCTGTGTACTTTCTGCAGTTCGGATGGAGCTGAATTTGCCAAAATCCCGATTTCAAATCTAATGTGGAATGAACAGCAGTACCATGAAATTTCTGTAGAAGTTCTTCTGGTATCTGTGGGCGATCTGTTTCATTAATAATAATGTCGTTCACATGACGCGAATCAAGTACGAGGCGAAGTGAGCCATCCTTTTTCTTAACAATATGGAGAGGGTTTATGTATGGACTAACTGCTGGTTCAATAATTCCTTGGCCTAGCATATCTTGTTATTCTTTCTTAACTTGTTCTCTGTAGATATATGGAATAGTATAATGTTTGGCTTTAAATGTGTCATGCTGTTTACTTGAAATTCATACATGAAACCGGACATAGTACCAGGGATGTTATCAAAAACTGGAGCTTGCTGTAAAAGAATATTGCGTAGTTGAGTACGTTCGACGTCTGTATTTGCACTGCTTTGTTTTACTTTATCACAAATCATCTGCATAACGTCATAGTCAGCTTCGTCTGGTGTATTATAATTTTGTACGTACGTATCGGTGAACAATTTCGAATGACAGTCTATGTTACGCGATGTAGATATGAGCTCTGTTCGACTAATTACCTGTTCGTCTGCAGATAAACTGTGCTGAAATTCTAATGCCAGTTGTACATTTTCATCCTTTGACATTAATTAGGAATTTTGAAAGTCAATAAGAGCGTCGTGTTGTACCAAAAAACTCGTAACTAAAATAATGTCTGCTGTCAATAAGGGAACAATCCAAAAATTTGAGTGGAACGTATGACCTGCAATACAAAATGATAAGTGTCTGTAATTTTACATCCACTCCTTTACCAGATACTGCTCCTTTTACTTTAGTTTTGCCTAATGGTAATGTAGGATAAATATTCTCTTTGTTACATACGTTGAAAGTTTCCTCATTTATACACTCCTGGAAATTGAAATAAGAACACCGTGAATTCATTGTCCCAGGAAGGGGAAACTTTATTGACACATTCCTGGGGTCAGATACATCACATGATCACACTGACAGAACCACAGGCACATAGACACAGGCAACAGAGCATGCACAATGTCGGCACTAGTACAGTGTATATCCACCTTTCGCAGCAATGCAGGCTGCTATTCTCCCATGGAGACGATCGTAGAGATGCTGGATGTAGTCCTGTGGAACGGCTTGCCATGCCATTTCCACCTGGCGCCTCAGTTGGACCAGCGTTCGTGCTGGACGTGTAGACCGCGTGAGACGACGCTTCATCCAGTCCCAAACATGCTCAATGGGAGACAGATCCGGAGATCTTGCTGGCCAGGGTAGTTGACTTACACCTTCTAGAGCACGTTGGGTGGCACGGGATACATGCGGACGTGCATTGTCCTGTTGGAACAGCAAGTTCCCTTGCCGTTCTAGGAATGGTAGAACGATGGGTTCGATGACGGTTTGGATGTACCGTGCACTATTCAGTGTCCCCTCGACGATCACCAGAGGTGTACGGCCAGTGTAGGAGATCGCTCCCCACACCATGATGCCGGGTGTTGGCCCTGTGTGCCTCGGTCGTAAGCAGTCCTGATTGTGGCGCTCACCTGCACGGCGCCAAACACGAATACGACCATCATTGGCACCAAGGCAGAAGCGACTCTCATCGCTAAAGACGACACGTCTCCATTCGTCCCTCCATTCACGCCTGTCGCGACACCACTGGAGGCGGGCTGCACGATGTTGGGGCGTGAGCGGAAGACGGCCTAACGGTGTGCGGGACCGTAGCCCAGCTTCATAGAGACGGTTGCGAATGGTCCTCGCCGATACCCCAGGAGCAACAGTGTCCCTAATATGCTGGGAAGTGGCGGTGCGGTCCCCTATGGCACTGCGTAGGATCCTATGGTCTTGGCGTGCATCCGTGCGTCGCTGCGGTCCGGTCCCTGGTCGACGGGCACGTGCACCTTCCGCCGACCACTGGCGACAACATCGATGTACTGTGGAGACCTCACGCCACACGTGTTGAGCAATTCGGCGGTACGTCCACCCGGCTCCCGCATGCCCACTATACGCCCTCGCTCAAAGTCCGTCAACTGCACATACGGTTCACGTCCTCGCTGTCGCGGCATGCTACCAGTGTTAAAGACTGCGATGGAGCTCCGTATGCCACGGCAAACTGGCTGACACTGCCTGCGGCATTGCACAAATGCTGCGCAGCTAGCGCCATTCGACGGCCAACACCGCGCTTCCTGGTGTGTCCGCTGTGCCGTGTGTGTGATCATTGCTTGTACAGCCCTCTTGCAGCGTCCGGAGCAAGTATGGTGGGTCTGACACACCGGTGTCAATGTGTTCTTTTTTCCATTTCCAGGAGTGTAACTGGCATAGGTGATCCAGAATCGATTACTGCTGAAAATTTGGATGATCCAATCTTTACTTCAATGACAGGGTGGAAAATAGTTTTTTGAATAACTGGTTTTTCATGCAAAAGTGTGTCTTGGATGTCGTCAAAAGTAATAACATTTTCATGAACAAGAGTGTCAAAAGTATTGCTAACATTGCTGGGAGATGTAACCTGTACTGTATCTATACAAATTCTTTCTGACGTGCTGTTATTTGCAGGAGAATGCTGTGGCATTTCGACTGTTCTGTTATTTCTTCCTGACGTATTAGGTTCATTCATGATAATCTTTTGGAGCGGAAAATTCTGCTGCTGGTAAGACCTACTGTTATTAAATGTACGCTGAAAACTGTGCTCATTACTTTTACGTCTGTCATGATAGTCATTACTGTACGGCGCGTTGCGATACGAGTTGAAATGAACTGTTTTCTTTACGTACTGATTTACTTGTTGCTGTGCGTTGCTATTTGGCGGAGCCGACGCTATACGTGCAGGCAGCAAAACATTAAAGCTTGGTTCACCTTGCAGACTACATTGTTGGTTAGGTATGCTAACCGGCTGGTTTTGATGCTGTTGTGGGGGAAAAGCCTCTATTGTTGCCAAAATGTGTCTGCGATTGCTGAAAATTTTGTACATACAGATGATTAAAATTTTCTCTGTTATTAAAATTATGCTGGTATTTCTTGTCATTTCGGGAGCGTCTAATGAAAACTGTCACTTTCGGTCAAAGTTGTAATATCAGGTTTTCTTTAGTCATTCCTAATCCTAGATAGATCGGTAGTTGAAGAGCTGTTTTGATAGGTATAAAGGATAGTAAAAGTGAAGGCAGCAGTGCAGAAAACTAAAGATGAAACAGCACTACTACGGCTCGGGGCCCTGTGCACGCTACGGCACATATTCATCAAAGTGTAATGAGTCCCCTGAGGTCTCTTACGCGCTGCAAATAAATCTTAGTTTCCGCGTTACAGGCCAAACCGATTGAAATGCAAAAGCAAATCGTTGTATCCAGTTGAAAGGGTGAATCTATGTTCTGTCATTATTAAATACCTTAAATTTTCTCACGGATAGAAAGTGCTTATAATCAAAACTATCGTCTCGGAATGTCTGAACAGGTTCAGGATTGTGACTGTTCGGAATATAAGTCAAGTACTCTCTGTAGATTACCTAAGTTACACTGGCTGTATGAGTGTGACAAATGTTCGGAATGTGGCGTATGCTGTGTCGTGTTAGAGATTGAAACATTTTTCATTTTCATCTCTGTCACTTCTTGCTGTAAAGACGACACTTTTCTACGCAATGTATTATTGGATGAACCTATCTCACTGATTGTTTGCTGTATGTTTTGGAATTCAGGTGTCTGATTAAACGAAACTGGTGACGTATCGACTGATTTGGTGTCATTGTTATTTTCGATAACCTCAATACGACTGCCCAATTCATCAAACTTTTCAGTCAATCATCATTTTTAGTGTCACAAGCATTAATTTGTTTTTAGATTTTACGTGTGGTTTTGTTTAATTTCTTAACGTCTGCTTTGATGGCATCAGGATCCTGTATTAATTGTAATTGCTCAAGTCTGTTGGTCACTGTCTGAAAGTCTACTGTGTGTGTGTCTGTTTTTGTTTTAACATCGGAGATTTCATCATGCAGTTCGGTATTCAACTGTTTTGATTTCATCTGATACTGTAGCAATATTGTTGTCTACGTATGTTTTTGACTCCGTAAACATTTTACGCTTATCTTCCTCTCTCTGTGCAGTAATTGTTTCCATGACTTCTTTCTTTACTTTGTTCTGTTCCTGCATGAACTTATGGTAACGCGTTTCACTGTTTTGTAAGTGGAGATTAAAACGTTCGTCAATTTGGCTTTTCTGTGGGTCAAATTTCGTATCTACTTTCGCATCCAGTGTGCTTGAAAGTTCTGCTGACATTAACTTAAACTCGTCGCGTAACTGTGTTGCGTTTTCTGAACATTGTTTAGCAACTGCACTAATTTCATTTCTAAGTAATTTTGTTGTGGCTGCTTGCGTATTACTTAGTTCTTGTGCAACTGATCTAATTTTTTCACTACTGTTCCTAGCACAAGTCTTAATTTCCTCGCATAATTGTTCTTTAGTATCATGACATTGCATGGCAACGGCTGTAATCTGTTCACTAAGCTGTTTTAAATTGTTGTCTTGTTTTTCATTAAGTTGTTTGTTCGATTCATTAATTTGTAGCAATAATGATATAACTTGATCCATGCCGAAATTAGCTACTCTATTCTCTGTGCTGTGTGATAGTGTATGTGCATGTGTCACGTTTAGTGTACCAGTAACCATTTTGTCATTGACTGATTCACAAAAAGGTTTGCCAATCGGATGTGCACTGTTGGTCACTACATCGGAATCAAATAAACTTGACGTGTTTTGTGTATATTGTTCACCTTCGTTAGAAACAATTATCTGTTCGCTACGAATATTTTGCAAATCAGGTGTGTCAAACTGGAAAGCATTCATTGTAACGGAATGTGCCACGTCATCAATTGTTACATTTACAGTGGACATAATTGAATTTGTTTGCTCATCATTAGGATCAATATCATTACTAGTGATCGGCACGCACTGATTATCTGTAATAGGGGATTATCACTATTACACTGAGTGTCGCTAGTATTATAGGACAAACTATTCGAGTCGGCTTTTTCACTTATTGCACATCGCGATGTACTGTTTGCAGTTTTTCGCGGCATTTACACAAATCAAAGTTAAGCACAAAATCAAACAAAGACAAAGCAAAATTGGAACAAATACAATTACAACAAAGAGCAATAAATTGGCGATGATCTGTGAATAAAGGAGTGACAAATTACTAAATACGTTGCGCCAGATACAAACTACAGTTAATATTATGTAAATAAGAGCAGATATATAAATGACTACTTCTCAGAAATTCACAAAGAAAATACGATCCTGGCCGGTTGTCGACAAGTGTAACCTCAAGACAAAATAAAATAATAGGAATAATATTCACATTTAGTTTAACCTCCCCATAAAATTTAATTCCATAACCTCCCAAAAGTAAAAAGAATATAAGTATATAATTCACATTCAGCGTAACCTTCCAACAGATACACTCCAAAACCTCCCAATAGTAAAATTTCGTAACCTACCAATAATACAATGTGACTAACTTCTCAATTAAATTGTCGCTCCCTTATAACCTTTCAATAATTGACTGTGAATTTAAACTGGTAAATTTTGGACGTCAGCAGTGTTGCATCATGGCCCTGAAAATTCATTCTGAATAAACTGAAAAATCTTACCTCAATTAGGTCGACGGATAACGCGTATATATCTGCTCCTATAAGAAATTTTTCTGGGGCAGCTTAGTGCAATGCTGGTCGATAGGCTTTTCGTGTATAAAAAGAAACAACTGATTTTTCTTTTCAATAATCAGGATGACCAAGGATTGGAGAAATTAGTAAATTCTTTAAATTGAGATGAATGCCAAAAGTTACTTTTTATGAGAAAGATTATTATTAACAGATTTTTTTAAAACATTTACATTGGGAGTTGTTATGTCAATACTATATATGCGCGACGCTGCCTTTACCTTATTGTATAACACTCAGGCTCCGCCATCGCTCCACACGACCGGCCCAGCCAACACGATACACCAGACTGCTCGCTAGCAACTACTTACTCCTACTGCTACACAGTTCCTACTACAGTCAACACTGGTCTTTGGTCTCAGATACTCTTATAGCTTACGTATCGCAGGCAGCGCGTGAGCAATCCATCGAAATTACATCTGCTTGAGTGTGCTAACAACAAATTCCTTAATCTTGGACCTCTTACAATGTCTTCTACACTAAACATTAACAGTACTCAATATTTTACATACTTGCTTTGCTTACCTGTAGCTCCTCTTATCTATACTATTGGAATTTGCGCAGCTGAATAAGTAGTAAGGAGAAAAAAGGACATTTTACTGATAACTGTATTTGCACATTCAAGAACAAAAAAATTTACAGCGAACACAATGGAATAATTAGCGCACACAAAGAGTGTTAGACAATGTCAAAGAGGTCTATTTTACACAGTGCACTTTGCGCCATCACACACGAAATGTATTGTTCACACAATTCCAACACCCCTCCTTGAACTTATATTTTCTGTGTTGCTTCCACAAGATAAACCAAATAGTCCCACAATCTTCTCAAACTTCTCCCTTTCCAAGGGTTTGGTCAGAAGGTCAGCTAACACGTCTTCTGTGCACAGATAGTCCACGGCATTGTTCTGTCGCTCTATGTGGTTCAGAATGAAATGGTGCTGTATATCAATATGCTTCGTCCTAGAACTAGTAACATCATTTTTAGCTAGGTTTATGGCTCCCTTACTGTCACAGAAGATAGTTGTAGGTTCCTCAATTAAATTATGTTCTATTTAACTTATTAATGTTCGTAGCCATAATGCTTCCTGTGTGGTGTAAGATAGTGCCATATGCTCGGCCTCTACGGTGCTCAATGCAACAGGACCATGATGTGAGCCCCCCCCCCCCCCCCCCCATTAATTTAAAACAGCAGCCAGTGGTGGAATATCTGTCTCCCAATTCAGTCCCCCAGTCCGCATCGTTATATCCCTCTAGTTTTGCATTACCATCTCTATGGTATTTTAACTCATAGTTTGAGGTCCCTCTTAGGTATCGGAATATCCTCTTCACAGCTTTCCAGTGCTTTTCCTTTGGGTCTCTGCAATATCTGCTCACTGCATTGGTGGCAAAAGCAATGTCGGGTAGTGACGTTTGAGACAAATATAATAGACTCCCTACTGCTTCTAAATAAGGAACATTCTTGTCACATTCCACATCAGTCTCTTTACACTTAACTTCACACCTACTTCCATTTGAGTACTTATTGGTTTGCAATCACTCATGCCAAATTTCTATAATATTTTTTTCTGTGTATGATGATTGACTTATTCTCAATTCTTGTCTTTCTTCATCCTTAGTAATCTGCATACCTAAATAACACTTGTTACTCCCAAATCAGGCACCTTAAACTTGGTTTGCAGCTGTTTCTTGAAAATTCTCATTTGGCCTTCATTTTCAGTCAGGATAAAGAAATCGTACACCCATATCGCCATTATTATTATTTCTTCTTTCCTCCCTTTATAGTAAATAATGGGATCTGCCTTGGATTGCTTCATATTCATATCTATTAGAGTTTCATGTAGACATCGATTCCATCAACGTCCACTTTCTTTAAGTCCATAAATACTTTTTCTCAAACGCCAAATCTTTTTACTTTCTGATCTAGTTTTTATGGCTTCCATTGGTGGAATCACATATATCTCCTCCCCCAATTTCCCATTTAAATATGCCGTTTTAAAATCCATATGATTAATTATTAAATTTCGTTTTACTGCCAAGGGTAAATGATATCTCAATTATGCATACTTGACTACAGCTGAAAAAGTTTCTTCGTAATCTACCCCTTGTTTTCGTGAATATTCTATTACCACAAGTCTTGCTTTGTATTTTGGTGATGAGCTTTCAGGGTTCTTCAAATTGAATACCCAACTTGCCTGCAGTGGTTTCTTATCTCCTGGCATATCTACCCATTCAAAGGTTTCGTTCTGATATAAAGATTCTAATTCTCTCTTCATCGCTTCTTTCCATTCTTGAGAGTTTGGGCCACTCATTGCTTCTTCTGCTGCTCATCATTAAAAGATTATGCTGTATACATCTCAAAATCCTGATATTCCTTTGGTTTTGGTACACGAGAAGAACGCCTTACATTGTTTTCTTCATTTTTTTCATCGTCTAACTCATTGTCATCATAAATTGTATCCATTTGTCCTTGGCTTCTTCACTTTCTATTTCCTCCTACAAGGTTTCACCCTCTGAACTAGATGCAGTTGACTTAGTGGTTTTGCTCTCTTTAGAAGACTTTCTATTTTCAAAGAATATTACATCTCTACTTGTTACAATCTTTTTAGTCAATGGATCCATTAATCGGTAGCCCTTTGAATTTTCACAATAGCCTACAAAAACATACTTTTTAGCTTTCGGATCCCATGTTCCTTTAGCTGTTTTGGAATATGTGCCACTGTATCACACCCAAAAACCCTTATTTTGCTTAGATCAGGTTTCTTTCCTATCCATATCCCATTAGGGGTTCTATTCTTTAATGCTTTTGCAGGTGATCTATTGTTCAAATATACAGCTGTTGACACTGCCTCTGCCCAGAAAATCTTTGGATAATTCAGTGTCAGTCATCATGCTCCTTGCTTCCTCAACAATGGTCCTATTAGCCCTCTCAGCAACCCCATTTTGAGATGGGCTGTACCTTATGGTAGTTTTATGCCTGATTCCCTTTTCTGCCAGAAGTTTCTTCAATTTCTGGTTAATTTATTCTCTCCCATTATCAGATCTGATGATCTTGATCTTCTTTCCCGTCCACCTTTCAACCATATTGCAATATTCCTCAAAGATATCACTCACTTGGTCTGTAGAACTAAGAAAATAAACATGAGTATATCGTGAGTAATCATCAATAAATGTAAGTAAATAATTACTCCCACCTATGGATTCACACTCCATCAGGTCACATACATCTGTGTGGATTAACTGTAAGACTTCTGTGGATATGCTCTTACTAGTCTTGAAGGGTAACCTTGCTTGTTTTCCCTTTATACATGTCTCACAAGGATCCTTGGACACACTAAAATTCTGTATTCCCTTTGCCATATCCTTTATTACAGACATACTCTTTCTATTTAGATGTCCAAGCCTTTGGTGCCATAAAAAACCTTCTGCTGAATATACTGAATCACTAACATTTTTATGTTTACAGTCAATGATATCCAACTTAAAAATACCCCTTTCGTTACTTGCTGTAGCTATAACTTCACCACTTTCACTGATTACTCTTGCACCCTGCATGTCAAAAGTGAGTGTATTTCCTTTCTTGACAATTTCCCCTACAGACAGCAGGTTAGTTGCCACATTTTTCACATAATTAACATTGTGTCCTGTAACCATAACTGATTCACCATTTACTCTTACATGTAGATCTAGTTTCCCAGCCAGGTGACACTGGAGCTTGTTGCCATCAAAAGTAGATATTCCCATATGAGTCTTATCTTTGATGTCATAAAGAAGTGATTTATATTTAACAATATGCACAGATGCACCTGAGTCTAATATACATTCCATATCACGATTACTCATCTCACCAAAAGAATAAAAACATGAGAGTGCCTTACCTTTGTTATTGGTCCTTCTCTCTGGGCTATCAGTAACATACCTCTGTTGCTGAGTGTCTGATCTTGGGCTTACTTTTTCTTTGCACTGAGACGCAATATGTCCCACCTTCTGACATTTATAGCAACTCAACGATATCTTATTTTTCTTTTTTGAGTAGAGAGTAGACGCACCTTCCTTCTCCAATGTACAACAGTTTGGAGCACTCTTTACGTCCTGCAGGATTTTCACCTTAACACTGTCGCCTGTGATTGGTACACCCGAGTCCCATAGTCATAGATGCATACCTTTCGGGCAGTCCTGCCAACAGCAATGTTTTTATTCATTCGTCAGCGATCTCGAATCCGATGTTTCTCAGTCCGTTCGACGTGGTTATTATTTTGTTAACGTATTCGTCTACACTCTTACATTTGTCCAGACGATTGGTAATTAACTCGCGTAATAATCCTACTTTTCTCGTAAGACCACCATCCTAGAATGCACTTCCTAAATTGTCCCAGACTTCTTTCGCTGTAGGAGCTTTTTCAACGTGAACATAATTCACCGAATCAATCAGTAATATCAATTTTGATTTTGCTTTCATATCCTTTCTTGAATAATTGTGATCTGTGGATTTCATTGTCCCATCTACCACGTCCCATAGGTCGTCTAAATGTAAATAAGCTTCTCCTGGTTGCATAGTTTTCGCGACCTATAAGTCTTTCAGTCTGTGGAATTTGTGCTGCACTCATTCTTAACGGTAACTTACTTTTTATTGCCATAAAGAACACCGAATAATAATGCGGAAAAAAATTGCGATCGTCTTGTAAGGATAAGTCGCACTTCACGTAAATTGGAACTTTTTCCCTACTATTTTATTGATATACTTATTCCAAATGCAGGCTGGGCCCATAACCTATTGGAATTTGTGCAGCTGAATAAGTATTAAGGAGAAAAAAGGACATTTTACTAATAACTATATTTGCACATTCAAGAACAAAAAAATTTAGAGCGAACACAATGGAATAATTAGCGCACACAAAGAGTGTTAGACAATGCCAAAGAGGTCTGTTTTACACAGTGCACTTTGCGCCATCACACACGAAATATATTGTTCACACAATTACAACATTTACACCTACAGCGGACATTTCTACAAAATTATTACTTCACCTAAGCTTGCCTCTATATTGCTTAGATATACCACAACTCAGGCTATGTGCATCAGTCAAACAGTTACCTTCTCACTGATCAATCTTAATGTAAGAACACCCAAAAGCTGAATCATCATCTCTGTTATCAGAAACTTCATGTAAAAGATCGCTTTCAATTTCATCAAATACTACATCCACACTGTCTTTACAGGATTTTATCAACTTTACTGGTATCATAGGATTACTTTGGTTACTCATTCGTCAGGTAAAAATTGAACACAATCAATGGATTCCATAGCACAACTAACATAATTTATTATGGAAGGAACACAAAATATATTACTGTCAAAATTACAATTCCTGCTTAGATCTTCTTTCACTTCATTCCACCAATTTGGATACATATTTTGACTAACCACAGCTAACTTATTCCAGAATGCACATTTATCTATGTTATCATCAATCTGGCCCCAAAACAAACTTCAAAAAGTTTTCACCTTTATTCTCTAGGCTTACAGGAAAATCACCTTTACTGTTTGGATCATTACTCTGTATGACGTTAAGGAAAACCTGCTTTGAATGGACTGGGATCCCATGACTCTCACTTACATCATCACATACCTCGCTTACCTTATCTGTGTAATCAACAGCATTCAGAAATAACTCTAAAACTTCATTATTTTTAAATTCAACAAATACGTGATACTCAACAGTATAATCATCATATTCTTCCAAAATTACTTCATGAACAACATAATTAACAACACAAGTCTCACTTCCATCAAAATCATTTACCTCACCTACATTCATTTGCGATAAGCTACTAGTCTCTGATTTACCAACCTTAGTTATTTACCGCTCTCATTCACATCTACATCAAAGATACCACCTAGTTCAGATCGAATACAGTCGTCACCTGATTTACATACATCAATAACACTGTTTCTGACCAAGAGAAGAAATCATTAATACATACTACATCGAAATTCTCACCTCTCTCACATTCTGGTTTGTGATTATCAAATGGTTCAAATGGATCTGAGCACTATGGGACTCAACTGCTGTGGTCATTAGTCCCCTAGAACTTAGAACTACTTAAACCTGACTAATCTAAGGACATCACACACATCCATGCCCGACGCAGGATTCGAACCGCAAGAACACTGCGGCCGGTGTTTGTGATTATCACCTGCATCATACTAATTAAAAATAGTGCCTCAAATCTTTTGATCAAAACATAAATGAGAAATCTGATGTTTTAGACACCTGTTATTATTGTCTAATGGCAATTGTAAATTGGGTATCCTATGCTTGTTGTGTTTCCTTGCCCCAAAACAGTGTACCTTCATTGAGGTGGACTGCCATTTCCTGAATAGTTACCTCTATGATTGTTTCTTCTATTAAACTGCCCATGATTATCCCCATTTTTCTTGTTCTGCTGGTGTTCAAAATTTCTGTCTCTGTTAACATTTCGACCCTGATAGAAGTTACCATTATCTCTGTTTCTGTGGTTATTCCACTTGTGATTCCTATTATTCTGATTGTTATTTTACATACCCCTTTCTACTGATCTAACCAGCCTGTTAACATATCGTAAAAGCTGTTCAAGACAATCGTCAGGTCCATGTACTAAATCCCATTGCAACCTTTCTGGCAATCTCCCTTTGAGCTCATCAATCAATGTCATCTCGTCAAATGGTTTGTCACGGTATGTTAATTTATTAAGTTGGTTCTTAAAAATCTCTTTCCCAGTACTTCGCTATTCCTATAATTAGGACCATTCAAAAAGTCAATTTTAATTCTCACCTGTTCAGCTTCTGACCAAAACTATTTAAAAAAACTTTTCTCGAAATTTTGTTATGTTTCCCACTGATTTAAATTTAAATTTAAGCAAAACAGAGCTTCGCCTTCGAGACATCTTTTAAGAAATTTAATTTTTTTATTCTCACTCAAATTTGATACAAAACTATCTCTACATTGATGCAGAAATTCCACTGGATGTAAATTCTTTGATGGAAAACTTTTGATTGGAGTGTTGGAGTCTGCAATACCATTGTTTGAATACAGATTTTTTAAATGCAATTTTCCTGAACAGCTGAAATTTTTTGGTCTAAAACATTTACATTCGTTTGCATATTGTTTTCAACATTTAAAAATTTTTGACCTAAGATGCTAAAGTTTTTCCATTTTTTCCACAGAAGCCTTCTGTTCAACACTGACATCATTAATATTCTTCGACTGTATTGCAGATTTGTCAATTAAATCCTTTTCCAAAAAAAGTTAATTTATTTTCAAATAAATAAATTGCTTCACTCACACTTTTTAACTCCCGTCACAACCCATTGTTTAGCTCTAAAATTTGATTAATAATCTGGTCCATTTGGTCTTGCACCCTATCGAATTTACTATTGCTATCTGTCTTCATTTCCTCCTGTTTTGCCAAAATTAACTGCAAGATATCAGTTTTTATTGCTTCTTTCCTGACTATACTTCACTCAGCTTAAACATGTCATGACTGGGTCCCTCTGTTTTCACTTCTACATCACAGCTGCCCTTGTCTCTATTGATGTTGTTAACAATTACATGAATCTGTGTACAAATTAAATTCACAAATTTCTTTTTTGGTGTCCCTGGTTGTAGTTGTAAAGTTGTCTTTCAATTGATCTGGTCCCTCATCAATGTTGATAGGACTTTGTTGGGCAGGCCTTGGTCTTCATTCTTGGCGTGATTGGAAATTCATTTATACATAAACTGCAAATGGCACAAATCACTCTAATTTCTTCTGCAACAGACAAAACTTCACTATCAGTAAATTGATCCCAGATGACGCCATCACTTGTAATCTTACCGTTCCCACATATCATTTATCGATTTTCACTCATTTCATAAGAGATTCTTATAAGAAGCGTCAAGAGAAGTAAGATTTACAATAAACTTTTTTTACTTATCTTCTTTTCTCATAACTGGCTCTAGTTCTTCACGTGTAGGAGCTGATTCTTGAAACTGAAATTTTGATATTATAGGTTTCAATGGTTTCAGTTCACATGATATTGCTAAAGAAAGCCTGCTCTATAATTTCTGTTTCTGTGACTTATTCATTCCATTACATTTTCTACATCACACTCTCTCTACAGTTTCCACTTCAAAATGAAAAATTACATTGTTATTCACAAAATTAAAAGCATGTCCAAACACATCAGCAGACCACTAATACCCCATTTTATGGTACTGACAGTATTCCAAAGAGTGTAGAAACTTTCTTGATAAATGACTTTCTATTAATTTGTATTATTACATATATTTCTATTATTATTTTATAAATCAATTCAGAAATAAATTAAATAATTACTGTCAGATTGTGCAATTAATAATAGAAATTTTAAGTGTGTCAAATAATTCGTAATTTCACATGTTTCTAAATGAAAAATAATTTGAACTAAACATAGAGATTTAGTACACATCGAATGTAACAATAAAAATAAGGTAATTTCTTTCTATAAATTTTAGCCTGAAATATAATACATCATATACAAAATCATATTAAATTCTGTTAGTTAAACAGCTGAGATAGTATTAACCTGTTGAAAAGGTAGAAAGTATTTTTGGTATCTTCTGTTGAAGAAAGGTAACGTCAGAGGAGGGTGCACCTTTACAACAGTCATAATTTGCTAGTATCAACACAGAACAATAGTTACAGAAATTAACATGAATAAATTTTGAGTTACCTACAGAGCTGAGCACAAAAATCACAAACAAGTACACTGCTCTCGGCAATGTAGACCAATATCTCAGTCCCTTAGACCAAAAAGGCATGACGCATTTGAACGATTTTGAAAATCTGGGTACCTACTGACAAATGCAGCCAACACATTACATAAAATTCGATAATTTTATTGCGAGGTTGCACCGTCAGCGACGCGTAACTGCCCAGCTGGTGTGATAATATACACTCTGGCGATCACCATTGTGTCTGGAAAAACCACATTTCTAATTAATGCCATATGCGGATTTATAAAGTTAGTATAGCTTTTAACATGGATACTTGTGTAACAATATATCCTTGAATTTCTTGTTATGAGTGCCTTCCTCACCACATATTTCCATTTATTCGATACACTGCGTTGAATCCTATAAATTGTTGAAATAAACGATTTTCCAGACATATCAATCGATTTCCCTCCAAATGACCGATCAACTGAGTGTTTTCCCCGCCAATTTCCAGGATGGAGGGCGGGTGGGTGGAGACGGGATTTACCAGAGGGTGACAGGTTAAATAATTGATCAATTTAATTAAAGTGATAAGAGAGAGAGAAGTTATTCCAATAACTTCGACTTGAAAGTGTACCTCTAGCAGCGATGGGGATGTTTCCTGATGGGGAAGGAGAGTGGGAGGAGGTGGAGGAACAATAGGTTAAGTGCCTGTCAATCAAAAGGAAGGAACCTTTTAACAGAAGAATAAGTTAAGTACCTGTCAATCAAAGGAGAACAATTGGTTTGCCCTTGAGTGCATACCAGCACTATCAAAATGTGCTGACGCTGGCCTAGCTCCACTCCTACAACCCCTACGAAATACGAGATTCGGTAGAGCACTTGACTGCTAAGGCAAAGTTCCCAACTTCGAGTCTTGGCCCGGCACATAGTTTTAATCTGCCAGGAAGATTCATATCAGTGCACACTCCACTCCAGAGTGAAAATCTCATATGGGAAGCTTTATTGCAACACAAAGGAAACTTCCTATCGCACTCCCCTTCTATTTAGAGGTAGAACTGCCCAGTGGATAGCCCATCAACAACTGAACAAAGATCAAACATGAAAACAGGATGAACCTGTATTGAACTGTGAAAAAAGAACAAAAAATGGTGAACAGTCGAAGCTTAAGATGTGCAACATCGAGAGAATTGTGAGAACCATCGTATCATGTTTGTTTGGTCATGGTGTTGTACTACAACACTAGAAATCTATGCTCGAATCTCTCTGCTGTATTTTTTTTCACAACTGTCTGCCCAGCCATTGACGTCTCTATTCTCTCTCTGTAGCCTTGGCAATTCTCATACTATACATTGGTTATAGAAATGAGTCATATGGTAAGAATATATTACCATCACAAGTAAATGTGATGAATAGTGAGAGTAGGTGAGATGCCACATAGACCTCTCACAGAAATGAAAGCAACAAATAGATTTGAGTGAACTTTGTTACAACAAAAGAATTCAAGAGTCACAACTTCCAAAATAGAATGCACAGGATCATAACGTGTGGTTCTCATGTAGAACAAATAGGATGTGCATACATCTGCATGTTTCTTTGTTACACCTCGCTGTTGCAAATGGAAATTACACAATGACACAGACACGAATTTGAATACAGTGCACAGACACATTAATGACAGGACAGAGAGTTCATAAATTTATGAAAAAAGAAACACAGATTTCGTCCTCTATTATCCAACACCGTGACCACAGAACCATCGCGGAGTGGCTACTCAAATCCGCGTGATATTGCACGTCTTCAACTTGGACGATTTGTTGTTTCTATTTTGCTACTTTTTTTTACAGTACAGTAGCCTTCTTCCTGTTTTCATGCTTTATCTGTGTTCAGTTTTTGACAGGCTATCCACTGAGCTCTCTTACCATTAAATATGAGTGGGAGAGGGGTGGTGGGGAGTTTCCCTTGTCAGAAATGTAACACAAATGGACAATACACGAATTCAGACTAAGTTGCTACCTTTTATGCACCAATTTCTTTATTAAGAAATTTTTATACAAATTAGGAATTTACTTCAGACGTATTTAACTATTACATATTCTCTAGACAGAAATAAAACTTACCTTCAGGAGGATACCTACTTTTTATTCTTTCTGTAAATGGCAAATGCAGTGTCTTAGGCATGTGACATTTTCTTCAACATAAGCCAGGTTTTACTGTCACAGACCTCTCTTTCCCTGTTCCTTATAGCCATTTTTATGCAACACAACAGCACACACACTCATACAAAACTAGGAATATATTTATATATCTATATATTTATTTCCATCTTTGAGTATTTTTATGCAGTCAGTGTAGTCATACGAAGTTTACATACATTGTCACAAATACAATATATTGACATAGTTACACTACACATACTAATAATGATAGTAGGTAGATAAAATACGCGCTAGAGAACAATTTCTTAATTTCAAAGTATAATATTCAACACTACCAAATAAACTATTGACATACTAATGCAAATACAAAATAGTTTACAGTTAGAAATAAATTGGTATCTCAGATCAACATTAAAACTGTTCTATAATTCTGAATCATTGTAGAAAGCCTTTTATTTCAACCATTATCTGTTTTTGTTTTAAAGTAATTAAGTAAGACTTAATGTGCGTGCAAAGGTAAAGAATTAAATAATTTTAGGCCGAGGTATTCATAACTAGTCTGTGCATCTTTGATCTAGCTTTTGGCATATTTATCTGTTTCATTTTGCTAGTTTTATATTAGTTTACAGCTTCCCTTAGGATTTAGATGTTTGCGTTTTTTCTAATCTTTAGTAGGCAACAGTATATAAAAAGTGATGGGACTATCAATACTTTTAATTCTGTCAAAAGTGGTCTTTAGGAGGTTTCAGAGTTTGCAACTCCAGAAATAGACCTGACAGCCTTATCTAGCTAGATGAAAATTTTTTGGTACCTGCAGAATTACCCCATAAAAGGATATCATACGGAAAATGGCAGTGAAAGAAGGCATAGTAGGAGTTAAAGTAACAGATGTGTTGTTACATGTATCTGTAGTTTGGTCAGTAACAATGTAAAGTGTAGATCTTTCTGCATACACGGTCTGTGTGTTTGTCCCAAGATAATTTGGAATCAAACAGTTTCACTGCTTGAAGAACTGGAAATGATGTTCACCATCTTTTCGTAGTTGATGGATAGCTCATTGGATTTCAAACATGTATTAGACTGGTTAAAGTATTCTTTGCTACCCAGTTTAGACTTTTTGTATCTTTTGTCAAGTTAATGAATGTTGCGTCATCAGCATAAAGTACAAATTTATAGGGCATGTTACTGGGAGAACATTCACAAATATTATAAATGTGCAAGCATTGAACCCTGAGGAACACCTCAAGTACATTTCAGTATTGGCTCCAATTTTTAGTGTAAACCTCAATTTGTTTCCAGTCAATGTGGTAGGAGCTTTTGAGGGAGAGTTATAACTCTCTGACTCCATAACAGAAGGATTTGGCCAGTAGTATTATGTGGTTCACTGAATCAGATGCCTTGCTTATGTTGATTAGAATGGCTTCAGCAGATAACTTTGATTTAAGAAATGGTGTCTTCAACTGCTTTCACTGTTGATAACTTTAACCTAAATTGATACTGAGTCAGAATATTGTTTTCAGATGAATGCCTACAAATATCCTGTTCTCTGCAGTATTCTATTATTTTGGAGAGAATAATTACTAGTGAAATTGGACAATAATTATTTGTGGATATCTTGTTACCGATCTCTGATCAGAGACAACAATTAATCTTTTTAGATACTCTAGAAAATAGTCTCTGTCATACATCCATTTTATTAGTGTATAAAGAGTACTTGGTAACAGATCAACTATAAAAATTTGGTAATAGCTCACATTTTGCATTTCCTTGGATTGTTATTGATTTAACCACATCACACACTTGTATTTGTGTCCACTTGAAAACTGGCACAATGCTTGCACAATTATGAAGAAACTGATTGACAGAAATGGGGGTCAGGATTAGGAGTATATGTTGAATTGGAAATATGTTCACCAGAAGTTGGGTTGATAGTGGGATTTGCAGCCTTGAAAAAAAAATTAATTAAATTCAGTTGCTATGATACTGACATCACTTGTGGTTTCCTTGCAAATTTATATCTGTACCCAACTCTATTTTCATTAAGCTCCATGCTACCTTAAACCTGTTATCTGAGTTTTCAATGTGATGTTCATCTGCCATACATTTAGTTCTGATTTGTGATCTACAATGTTCTTTGAGGTTTTATACATGGTTTTATCCACAACACCACTTTTTAATTTTTCATTTTCGTCTGGGTGCCTGGGTCTTCTGACTTTATTACTATATTGTTTTTTGATCTTGGGGCAACAGATATTAAAATATTTAGAGATAATGTTCACAAAGCTGTTGCAGACTTTCTCAACACTGTTGGAAAAAAAGTAAGGCAGTTTTCAGTCTACTAGTTTACATTCCTCCCTGTATATGTTAATATCCATTTAATTACTCAGTAATTAATTTCACCCAGATATTTTTGTGGTCTGATAGGTGATCAACAGTAAACAACCCTATTTCAAATTCACTTATATGTACATTTGTTATGAAGTTATCAAGGCAAGAGTGAAGTCTTGTCGGATTTTCATTTATAAAGAAAAGATTATACGATCTTTAGATTATATGGTCTTAACATATCTGCTAAGTTAATATTTTAGCTGTATTTTTTCTAACATCAAAGTTTAAGTCTCCAATAAGTAGTATATTGCATTTGGCATATTTCCATAAAAGGACAATAATCAGTTCTAAGCATTCAGTATATTTCTCTGCATCACTTTCAGAGGAGTAATAAAGATAAACAGTTAAAAGCCTTACTGATGGCAGGAGCTTCAAAAACACTTTTAATACATAGGTTGTTAAGTCCAGAAATGTTATTTATGGTCTAAAGCATTACATATACATATGCAGGAATCCCTGTAACCATCACTGGGTCTACAATAATTTGCAATTACATCAAAACCTGGTGTAATATACAGTTTTACGACTCCTGCTTTTAGCCAATCCTCATTTAAGCATTATATCGTTCTTCATTATCTTTCAAAAGAATATGAAGTTTATCAGTCTTATATTTTAGAGGCCTGACATTTAAGTATAAAAGTAAAATACAGCAGTTATCACAAGGAGGAAGATTTAGTGTGTTATGGGGCAATTTGGAGGAACACAGTTGTTTATGTGGCACTGGATCCTAAGCTAGTTTGCAGTTGGACTTCCTCAAAGTGTCCACTTCATTTGCATATGCTTACAACTTCGTCATGCACATACTTGTTTTAAAATTCTAACATTCATTTTGTACATAGGCTATCAAGCTGCGTCTTATACTAAACTATGTATCCCTTTTTGGATGCAAACTGCCAGTATACTGCTTTTGTTGATAATTAAAATAATTCCTGATGTACATCTCTTTTGACAAGACAAAATTTATAATAAATCGTCCATACTCACATGGCCACATGTCTGGCAAAGCATTTCGTACATCTATTGCTGACATGCGTATATAAATATTCATTTGACATTTTGTTGATTGTCAATCAATTTAGTACACACATAGTTGTACAAATTCAGTACCAGTTTCATTATTATTCACATGATCCTGAGAACTTACTCTTGTCACTTAGTTTACATTTTTGGTTGCATAAAGTTACATTTGTCACTAAGTTTAGATGTTACTTGAATTACACACATATATGAAATGAGGATTACCTATATGAACATACAAATGAACTTTTGCCTCCTTCATTACATACAAGAATTTATCAACATCTTCATTTTGCTTTACATATTACACACAATAATGATTCTTATAAATGCTCAGATGTTTGAATTTATGCTTCATTGAAATTAATAAACTATATGTTTTCGAACCTTTCCAGTCACAACCTCATCCAATCATAGTGCATAACAAAGTATAACATAAATAAAATCCTTCAAAACAAATGTATGCTTGACTTTGTAACTAGTCCAAAGAATACTTAATCATTTACAGAAAATTTTTGTATGCATTATATATTTGCAATTTTGAGAAATCTTTATATGTTATTGCGTAATGTGTTGAGCCAGTCTGTCATTTTATCACATCAGCACAGCCATTCAATTACTATGCTTTACACACTGTGATGACCTGACATCAAACAGCAGTCAATAGATGGAATATGAATTGCGACAGTTTGCTTGTTTTCTTTTTTATACACCTTCAGTACTTTCATAATAGTGAGGTTAAGAGCAACAGTATCCTGAAGTAATGAGATTTTCCTTACACTGTGCCATGTACTCTGTATCTACGAAGACATAACTGTTTGACAAAAGAAGAATTTTGTAATTTGAACATTACTTTGACCTTTACACTGATAACACATTTCATTCTGTCAATCTATGATGGTGACTATGGTAAAGGAAGAAATGAAATGTTGCATTGAAGAAATGCAACATGATTTGCACACGTGCATTGAATAAAAGGGTCATTTGATTTTCCATGTACTTGTGGTAGTTGGATTGCCTTAAGGTTAACATTTCTTGTCTGGACTCCATGTATACGCTGATTCATAATGTTTGTTGATGTTTCCTTGCATAATACAGATTTGACTAAAACATGTCACTGCATTTCTCATTTTACTAGGAGAGTGTATAAACGCCAAGTGGAAAACGGTAAAAAAATTTTGGCTACTCTGATTGTGGTTATGACTATGATGAAAGCAAAGTACTGAAACAAAGAAGTAAAGTTTCAGTTGACTTTAGCTGTGCCTGATCAAAAGTAAGCATTATAATAGTAGAAGTAAAGAGAGATTCGAATGTTGCACATGATAGGAAGGGTTTTCTTGAATTTAAAAATAATTAACTGTGCAATGGCATCTCTTTCGAGTACAGAAGAATTAGACTGTAATGTGAAAATCTACCTGTGAAAGATGTATATATGTAGTTTAATAATTGGACTTGAGGATATAGTGATTCATACCATATATATATGTATAATTGTTGTTTATGAGCTATATTTTGTAAATGTAAGATACTCCATATAAATATGTAGACTAATGATTTAGACTAATGATTTAGACACATTATTAACCGGGAACATTGATTATTTGTGATACGAAAATGTTAATGATTTTGAAATTGGGTCTTACATGGGATATCAAAAGATTATAGTTACTATGGTCTCTGTTGTAAATATTGGGAAAATGTAGGTTGAGAATCAAACACTTGTAAGTGTGTGTTTGTGTGTGTGTGTGTGTGTGTGTGTGTGTGTGTGTGTGTGTGTGTGTGTGAACATGAAGTGGAAAAAAAATGAAAGAATGAAAATGAGAGTAAAAACTTCTATATAATAAAATGTGTATCAAACGAGCAGTGGTTCAAACAAAAATTAGAAGTTTTGCTTCCACCTGCTCAGACCCCAAAAACTGAAAAATGAATGACATGAGTAGAGTCAGGGAATTGTAAGTAGTGTATAAAAGGTTAATCACTTAACTAGTGCTGAATAGAACTGCGTTAACTGAAAGCATTAACTTTACATGATTGCACTGATTATTTTTGTAGTAAAATAGTTCGTAATTTCAGTTACAGCAATTAAACTGCCACTGTCGTTTGTGTGTCAAGATTTATTACCTGTGTTATATTATCTAAACTTATTATATGAATATCTTATTACATACTTAACGTTTGTAATTGTTTGCACATTGAAATGTCTTGTCACCTGATTATAGTGGCATATGCTACCTGAAATGTAATGAGCAATCAAGAAACTGCATATGCAATATTATTTTGTGAAATCCATTACTTACTATTTCTAAATGTGCTGAATTATTACTTGTAAACTTGTATACACAAAACAATACCAGTAACCATACTTAAGTACTAACTTTGTGTTAAATATTATCAGTGTCTTGCAGTTTTATGCCAAGTTAGAAACTTTCCATTCATCTTTCGGCCAACAGGAAATTTTTGTAGAAATATTTATGCCACTGGTATTCTGATTATGGAAATTTGTATAATACATACAAAACGGAAAATTTATATTGTCATTTGCACCTGTAACTTATAACAATGTAAAACTATTACATGAAGAAGCATAAAAAGTTTTGTCAATCCTTTGGTTATAACCTTTTCCATTCCTTTAAAGTTTGTTACCGTCAGATTCTCGGTCCATTTGATTAACTGAAAAGCTAATAATATATCAACAGTAATCCTAAGCATAGATAAATATGGATAATGTAGTAAATACCACTCTTTGGGAGCTGTTATGACAAAATGCCTTTACAATGTATTCCTTATGCCTCAAGTAAATATGATAGCCGATAGGAATGTTTGAACAATGCTATTTACTTAAAATTACTAAAATATGGTTACGATTTTTGTCTGTGACACATATTCTAATTCTGATATTGTCTGTATCTAAAAAATGAATTAAATTGAAATATGAGTCTCGCTACACAATTGCAAAGCGCGTTCCTGTCTGTGTATGATGTAATTACTATGTTATCAACAAAAAAGCTAATTATAATACAAAAACTACTTTAAGGAACTTACAGGCTATTTATTGAAAGACTGCTATTACTGACATGAAGTACATTTTTAGTGAATCGAGGAAATATGCCAGGGACATATTATATTTGATAGTTTCATGTAATCCACTAAAATGCAGTATCTTCTGTTATACAGTAAAATGCCCTTTTTACACTTTACAGCAGGCTTTTCCAAGAAAATGTAAACTGCTTGAAAAATAAAGGACACCATAGGAAACACAACAATCAAAAATGAATATATTACTTTTACGGTCATTCTCTTTATGGTGTTCAAAATATGAAATTAAAATAATTTAATCTGTGCTATTTAAGAAAATTAGAAACAATTAATTGTTTCTGTTTCTGTTTCTTTCTGACAGCGAATAGCTCTTTTCTCTCATGAAACCACATTAAAAAGGTATTCATATTATATTGTGAGATTTAATATTGGTAATTGGTATTCCGGTCAATAAAACCTGTAACACACTACTGGTTAAAACACCGAATTTGGCAGTCTTCATAACAGAGATAAACAGGCAGCTGGGGCTCATGTGTGTTTCATAGTGTGCTGTGTTCAGGCTAGGATGTGAAGCGATATATGGGCAGTAATGTCCCATGACTCCAAAGGAAGCACACTTAAATATTTGTAGATGATTACAGACAAGTTGAATGTAATGAAGTTGAATGTAATGAAACATCTACAGATTATTTGAACAAAAACTTGATATGTGATGCCCTCAGTGTGATGTATTCGATATGAGTGTTAGAAAACTGTGGACGAATATTGATGCAAGGGCGACCTTGTAACAGAAGAACTCCTCAACAGACTACTAGAAATAGAAATGAAGAACACTGATGATGCAAAAACCACAAAATTGGAAAATACAACCTCCATTCTAGTGGATTCTAGCATCTATGAAATGCCCCAATTTCTCGAGTCCTAGATGCTAATCTAATTGTAATCTTTCATGATTAAAGTTGTGTGAATATAAATTACAACTTTCAAAATTAATTAACCTTCACATAACGACTAACAACCATCAATGTGTTTCTCAGTTTCAGTAATAACCACTGAAATGTTTTGTTTTGAAATGCGAAATAAATATTTCATACTGGCATGGATGTCGCCGACTCCCAGCTATTGCACTACTACTGTCAGCCTCATCGCTATAGTTTGCCAAACAGGAAATCTGAGATCTCACTGTGACCTTCTGGAAGTTGCAAACAAAATGTTGTCACTTCATGTCACTTGTACCTCTGTCATTTAGATATTTTCTTACCTCCAGTCGCTTCTGGGTTTTCTTTGTCTGTCGCCTTTCCATCACAATAAGCGAAACGCAAGCTCCTAAGCAAACAAGGGAATCCACAGCAGACTGCCTGCACACTGAAGCAATGTGTGGATGCGAGAACGCCAATGCATGCATGCATTGTTTCCACTGATTTTTGTGCATGCTCTTTTAAATACATGCATCTATAATTGCGCACATGAAAAGAGACATCATGTGCATAACACATCTTGAGGAGGAGTGTTTATGTCTAAATCAGATTGCTCTAATGTAAGACTGTGCACCTAGTATGGTTAGCGTGTTACACGCAGAAATACCAACAATTTGTGAAAGCCTATTATAGAGACAGCGATCTTTAAAAAAACGGTGTTTGTGTCTATAAATGACGGTGAAATGAAATTACAGCTGTTGTAATACTACACAAAAAGCAGAAGGAAGCTTGCTACTAAAGTCATTATTGGCAGATCCTTATTATTACTAAGGCAGTGATTCAGTATACTTTCCCACCCATCCGAACACTGTGAATCTGTAATACATGTGGCATTGAGCTGCACTCCAACAGTGAAAATCTTGCTTACCGCGCTAATGCGCTACATTACATGATCATAACTTTGCTTATAGTCTGTGTTTTCTCCTTTGTTTCTTGGCTGACTTTGAGCAGGAAAACCATGCACTTTATGCAGACAGCTGGATGAAAATCGATGTCAGAGGTCGTGATGACGTCAAAGTAAACTTAAAATGCAGGAAATGTAAAGCAGAATCCTTAATGTTGGGAAGGTATTATAGTGAGAGAATAGAATTCTGTTGGGAACTACAAAAATGAACATAAAAAACGGGAAAACGTAAATTGCGGAAGTTTTACTGTATTTTCATTGTGAATGAGATTGCTCTGTAACAGGATTCACTTACTGTCCAATTACATTTTATTTTACATTTCACAGTACGTCATTTTCTGTTAGGATATATGCCAAATTTTACTGTATTTCATCAATTTTCTGGTTGTAACAATCAGTGAGTCTGTAGCTAAATGTATAAGACCCATGTGGAACCATTGCTGTTTGTCAGTCTGATTTGTAAATATGTAACGATTCTTCAAGGGCACACACTGGGCTAGTGTAGCTCATTTGTACTATTGCTTGCTCATTATCTGGATAACTTCAAGAAGAAAATAAATTACTCCAGTATTCATAAAATATGTGTGACACAAACTAATGTGAATAAATTTTTCACTCTGGCCAGTCTTTGTTATACACGGATTTGAACATTCTTTTCTACAGCAACAGCAGCAGATCATCAATTCGAGACAAATTACTGAAGTTAAGTATTTGATTAACATGTTCGCTGAACACTTTACTTTATACTATTTCTTGTATTTAAATGGATAACTTCAAGAATTTTTATTTTTATTTATTTATGCACCAAGTTCTGTAGGACCGAATTCAGGAGCAAATCTCTAAGGTCATGGAACATTTCAGTACATGAAATTACACCACGAAAGAAATAACAGATAAAAACAAAACGTTAGTGAACCGAAAAAAAGTCAAGCCATAAGTTTAAATAAACGCAGTCAACAATACAACAATACAGCATCATGTCAATGTAATTCATATTTTCATGTTTGCAGTCAATCTTAACAAAATTAACTTCTACAGTGATGCCTAAAAATATATAGTCTATCTCCATCTAATGTTTAGTGAAGTATCATTTACAATTAGAAGTTAACTGGTCGAGAAATTTACGAGACTTTTGCTAATAATTGTGCACTATTATTTATCTTATATATACATTCATAAATTATAGATAGAAAACATATATATCTTTCACTTGTCGAAAAGTTCGTTGGAGTAATGTGTAAAAATTTGAAGTAAAGTGGTCAAGTATGTTTATGCCAACAATGTTGTCATTTTAATAAAAGAAATACATATCCTACTGTCTGTCTGACACTTCATTAGAGAATAATATAAAATTTCAAATCATTCTGTCACGAAAGTTTTTGGATTTTTGCTACCAATGTGTGCGCTTACATATTTAATATATACTTATATATTAGACATACTGAAAACATGTCACCAATTTCCATCCAAATGTTCATTGGAGTATCGTGTAAGAACTTTAAATAAATCAATCAAGGATTTTTCGCGATTTTGGGTACCTACGTATTCCTCAATACATATTACATATTTAGCCATATATTACATATATTACAAACATATAAAACAAGTGCAGGCACAGTGGTTAGCACGCTGGACTCAGATTCGACGGTATGACAATTCAAACGAGCATCTGGCCATCCTGATTCAGATTTTACATGTTTTCCCTAAATAGTTTCAGGCAAATGTGTGGATTGTTGTTTTGAAAGGGGATAGCCAATATCCTTCCCCATACTTCCCTAATCCAATGATACCAATGACCTTGCTGTTTGTTCTGCTCCCCCAAATCAACTGAAAAACAACCAAACAAAATTTCAATGCAATCAGTGAAGGACTTTTGGTGATATAAGATTTTGAACAAATGGACATAAAATATATAGTGATCCATTGATAGTGACTGGGCCAAATATCTCACGAAATTAGCGTCAAACGAAAAAACTATAAAGAATAAAACTTGTCTAGTTTGAAGTAGGAAACCAGATGGCATCTAGCTGGTTGGCCACCTGCTAGATGACGCTGACATAGGTCAAACGGATTTCAACTGCGTTTTTTAAAAATAGGAACCCACATTTTTATTACATATTCGTGTAGTACATAAAGAAATATGAATGTTTTAGTTGGACCACATTTTTTGCTTTGTGATAGATGGCGCTGTAATATTCACAAACATATGGCTCACAATTTTAGACGAACAGTTGGTTACAGGAAGGTTTTTCAAATTAAAATACAGAACATAGGTACGTTTTAACATCTTATTTCGGTTGTTCCAATGTGATACATGTACCTCTGTGAACTTACCATTTCTGAGAATGGATGCTGTTACAGCATGGTTACCTGTAAATACCATATTAATGCAATAAATGATCATAATGATGTCCGTCAACCTCAATGCATTTGGCAATACGTGTAAGAACATTCCTCTCAACAGCGAGTAGTTCGCCTTCTGTAATGTTCGTACATGTATTGACAATGCGCTGACGGAAGTTGTCAGGTGTTGTTGGTGGATCACGAAAGCAAATATCCTTCAACTTTCCCCACAGAAAGAAATCCGGGGATGTCAGATCCGGTGAATGTGCAGGCCATGGTATGGTGCTTCTACGACCAATCCACCTATCATGAAATATGCGATTCAACACCGCTTCAACTGCACGTGAGCTATGTGCTAGATATCCATGATGTTGGAAGTATATCGCCATTCTGTCATGCAGTGAAACATCTTGTAGTAACATGGGTAGAACATTATGTAGGAAATCAGCATACATTGCACCATTTAGATTGCCATCGATAAAATGGGGACCAATTATTCTTCTTCCCATAATGCCACACCATACATTAACCCGCCAAGGTCGCTGATGTTCCACTTGTCGCAGCCATCGTGGATTTTCCGTTGCCAATAATGCATATTATGCCGGTTGACGTTACCGCTATTGGTGAATGACTTTTTGTTGCTAAATAGAATGTGTGCAAAAAATCTGTCATCATCCCGTAATTTCTCTTGTGCCCAGTGGCAGAACTGTACACGATGTTCAAGGTCGTCGCCATGCAATTCCTGGTGCGTAGAAATACGGTATGGCTGGAATCGATGTTGATGTAGCATTCTCAAAACGACGTTTTTGAGATTCTCGATTCTCGCGCATTTTGTTTGCTACTGATGTGCGGATTAGCCACGACAGCAGCTAAAACACTCACTTGAGCATCATCATTTGTTGCGGTCGTGGTTGCCGTTTCACAGGTGGCTGAACACGTCCTGTTTCCTTAAATAAAGTAACTATCCAGCGAACGGTCCGGACACTTGGAGATGTCGTCCAGGATACCGAGCAGCATACCTAGCACACGCATGTTGGGCAGTTTGATCACAATAGCCATAAATCAACACGATATCGATCTTTTCCGCAATTGGTAAATGGTCAACTTTAACACGGGTAATGTATCACGAAGCATATACCGTCCACACTGGCGGAATGTCACGTGATACCACGTACTTATACGTTTGTGACTATTACAGCGCCATCTATCACAAAGCAAAAAAAAGTGGTTCAAATAAAACATTTATATTTCTTTACTCACTACACGAATATGTAATAAGAAATGAGTGTTCCTATTGTAAAAAACGCAGTTGTTATCCGTTTGACCTATGGCAGCTCCATCTAGTGGGCCAACCATAGCACCATCTGGTTACCCCCTTAAGCTATATATATATATATATATATATATATATATATATATATATATATATATATATATATGTGTGTGTGTGTGTGTGTGTGTGTGTGTGTGTGTGTGTCTGTGTGTGTGTGTGTGTGTGTGTGTGTGTGAAACCATATGATGCTCCAGTAAGTGTATTAAACACACATGTATTTGTATGAAATATTGTGTCAAAGTCTGAAAGCAATCTGTCAAGATCCTTGGGCTATTTAAGATTTTGAACAAACTAACTAACAAACCTTACATTTCGTACCATAGATAGCATTGACATAAAAACAAAAGAGGTAAAGAAATGCTCTTCAATTTTTCAGTTCCTTAAGATTCGTCTGTCTGTGCCTACACGTGATAGCAGACATATTACGAGTTCCACCTATTCAATATTGTTAAAATGTGTATTCCAATTGTACATTAAAATGTGCTATTAAGATAGCAAAGTTTATTCGAACAGTCATTGTCTGTTCATTATTCCGCAACGCACAGAGAATGCTGCATCAAGAGGATCGAAGCTAACAAGAAGAATTCGTGTGAGCAGAGGAGGGGCGATATGGAACAGTATTGTCATACCAACCTCCATGCACAATAGTGGTAACAATAAAGGATGTATGTAAATTTATGCACATTAATTGCTGAATATATGTATTAAATATTGAAGGTCTGTTTATATTAATGCCAGTTAAAGTTCACCCATAATATGAGTACTCTCCAATTTTTTAATCATTCTTTCAACATTTTCCTTTTAATTATTTAGGGAGCAAATGTATATTAAGATTTCCAATATATATCACATTTCAAGTCCCCCACCACTATTCAATGGCGACCTTTCAGAGGACGGCACTGAGAGGAATATTAACAGAGCTTCCAATTGTTGAGATACAAAGTTTTTTGAGACAAGTGTCCATTTTATTGTTACGAGAAACTAATGAGGCCTTTGTTGCGTTTGTTACATGTCCGTTAGAATGGAACTATTAATAACTTGAAGGAGCTAATTAAAAATTAAGTACTGCCTACAAACGAGTCTCGCTGAGAATGTGGACTTCAGTGCTTAAGGTAGAAAGCTGCTCTACGCTATATGCTTATATGGCCGCGCTTGGTGCCGTCCCTCTCGCAGTAAATAATCCTTTTTTCTTCCAATTAATATCCTTTATGTAAAGTGCACTTCTCTATAAAAGAGAAAAGTCTGTATAAAGTCCACATTAAAGTGCAAAACAATTCTTTCAAATTCTGTAAGATTGTATCAATAGGATCGTATCAGTGGAGAATTATGTTCATTAATGAAAACGCTCATAAAACTGCTTTAATTGATGGATACCGATACAAACAAAATTCCGTTTTTAAAAATTATTTTCTTTTTCATAATTTTAATGAACGCTTCACCATGGAGTCAAAGGAAGAGGCCATTCTTGAAAATTCATTACAAAATGCAATATGCCAAGATGGTGGAAGTCCGGGCTTGGCAACAGTTGAAAGTAACAAGCCAACTCATGAACTGGTCGATGGCTACCAAAATAACCATGTTGGCATCACACTATTAATAATTGATGACACTGGTAGTATAACTAATCATGGTGTCAGTTTTATGACACTCGATGAGAGAATTTCTCAGTTGTCACTGGAAAAGATTTTTCCAAATAGGG
This sequence comes from Schistocerca gregaria, assembly GCF_023897955.1. Taxonomy (NCBI): domain Eukaryota; kingdom Metazoa; phylum Arthropoda; class Insecta; order Orthoptera; family Acrididae; genus Schistocerca; species Schistocerca gregaria. The sequence goes on along the minus strand of NC_064920.1, from coordinate 308,085,165 downwards.
AAACTGAAGTGTGTGACATCAAAAATTCCTCTGACTACTTGCTCACTACGTCGTGAACACAAGAGCAGCAGACAGTTCAAAAAAGCAATGTTACTGCAAGTGACATCCACAATTTGACGCAACTCCTGCAACTAATAACACAACAGCTTACAAAACAACAGGAATATCAGGAAAAGATAGGACAACAGTTTGCATGGCAAAACCAGGCATTTAACGATTTCAAGAATAGTATTAGTCAAAAGTTCAGTGAGGTGAGCAGGACTATAAGCACTGAATTACCTGGTGAATTATACGGTAGGTTCACAGAGCTCGGTAAACAACTAAAACAAGAAACCGGCCTGTCCCACAATATAAATACATTAGCAGAAGAAGTAACATCTGTAGATTGTAAACAGGAGCAGCTTGCAGCTGAGTTACAATGTCTTTGTGAAGCTTATTGCCAAATTCAGGAGACTCAAACCAAAGTGGATGCCTTGCTAAAAAATGCGCTGCACACTGTTAGCAAGCTGCAAGATGCATGCAAAAGCCTACCTACAGAAATACACAAGTTGAGTCTAGCAGTAGATCAGTGAAGTTTAGAGTCAGAATTCGCCAAAAAAACAGAGACATAAGTTATGTCCAGATGTGAAGGAATTAAGAGGAAAGGCTGAAGCTTGAATGCTGGATAAGGGCAGCACCCTTGCTGAAAAGGTAGTGTCAGAAACCAACATTTATGTAGATCTGTAGAAGAAGCTCAAAAGACATGCAAAGCCAAGTTCTAGCTAAAATAGACTCGAGTTTATAGGAAGCAGAGGAAAGGCTGGGGGGGGGGCATTGCTACTAAAACTACTGACATTCCAAAACAACATATGATTGAAAACAAACCTATGCTTTTGGAGAAGTTAGAGACCTTCACTGGTTACCCACAATACAGGATTAGCCCATCGAAGGAAAATGCAACAACACTTGCCAGTAGTTGCACCTATTGAGCAAGTGCAGTTGCCGTGTGCTACTCCATGAGCGAACATAAACACGTCTGTCCCTGAAGCGCGACATGTATGTCAACATTACTCTCCAATGAGTGATTACTTAGGCATTGACAATTCCCTATATTTACGTCCAAAGGGAAAAGAACTCACCCTGTGGTGTTCATCAGAGCATTTCTAAATATTTTACCTTGTACCTGGACCAAAGCGCAGAAAATTAGATTTGTTGTTAGATAAACAAAGGGTGACGTTCTGCTATGGGCTGCGGACATGGTGGAATGTCAATGAGTATTGGTCAGAGGCCGTACTAAAGACACTCAGACTTGAAGTATTTAACCCAGCTCCATTCAATAGGAAGTACAGAAGCTTAAGGAGTCATTTTGACTAATATTTGAACGAAACCATATACTGGACGAACCCGGTATCTCAAGTAGACATGCTGAAAATTTTCCCACATTAGGGAAAAACTCATTACCATCCCGGAAAATGACACTAAATATTTTCTATCTGTACTGGACTCAATAGATTTAATATATGAAGAGAGACCAGTAGAGCCTGTTAATACGCCAATAGCGACACAGATATTTACGGACCAAGAAGTAAACAATGGATTAGAATAACACGTATGGCAACCTTACCTCACCCTAGACCTATGCTAACGGTGATTACATTGACAATGGAGAATCCCTAAGTACAAAGATGGATATAAAAGAAATGGGCAAAAATTTAGCAAAAACAGTTACACTGGGTAATTAGCGTATGGCCAGCCTGTCCAATATATACAGACACAAGCTACCGGCAGTAATCAGCCGATCGCTTGGCAAACGCCAAACAATAAGAGACAACCGAATAACCCACAGACAGTGGAATTCGGTCGGCAAAGTGACATGCATAAGCTGAATAACAAGCAGAGACAAAGAGAATTTCAGTCAAGAGCCTCTCAGGACACTAATTGGCGTACCCAAACACCAAGGGTCAATGCAGTGGAAGTTACGCCTAACCTAGAATCGATGCCACTGGACGCCGGAAAACTTGAACTGGTCATGGTAGGCCCCCGTTCTGTGACCTTAGAGGGGAATGGGGGCATGAGCTTGATCGAGGCTTCTTTATCAAATACGATCGTGGTAATGATGTGAGAGATGACCTGTATTGAGGTAATGAGGGTACGCAGTAAAACTTGACTGGGACAAGGTACAAACTACTATTAAAGCCAAAATATTTGACATCGATGTGCCCATTGTGCTTGACACACGGGCTAAAACTAAGTTGATGTCACAGGAATTGTCTCAAGAATTGAAGAAACGTGGACGTATACTTATATTGACAGTGCAAAATTGTAGGGCACAATCTGCCATTGGTCAGAAATCGAAAGGAGTCAAGTCACAGGCCTTAATTACCGTACAATTATGACAGTTTTCCATACAATGGAATTTTTTGACAGTAGATAAATTAACATTTGACTCTTTAATTGGCATAGAGGCATTTAGGACTTAACAAAACATATTGAAATAGGAAAGGGCCAATGTCACTTCACTGTAAATAACCAATTATTTGTAATAGACCTGATCAGAAGAAGTATTAATACATATAAAACTGAAGTTACTCACTATCTTGAATTTCAATTGATAAATCCCATATTCAGTAACGAACAGTCAACAGCAGAAGAAATAAACGTTGACACAATAAGCACAAAAGTAAGTGAATCAAAGTGCTTATCTAAAGAACAGCAAGTGGAAATAGGGTAACTGATATTTGCTTATATAAATGTATTAGAAAAAAGACCAGGTATTATTAAGAATTTCGTGTACAAAATGGAAGTGCTGTTAACATCTCAACGATGAGGGTATGCAGCCTTTTGTACACCTCTAAGTTGTACAGATGTATAGTAATATTAAATTTAGGATGCTGGAAAATCACGTTCCAGAATTTATGTTGTTTGTTGATAAGGATTTGTTCTTTTTTTCCTTATATATCAAATGTGTAAATGATAAGGTGAGTGGATGTAACAAGGAAGAATTTTACTGTCATGTGTCTAGAGATGATGATATTTTAACTCAACGCTTCGCCTTGCACGTAGCCCAAGTATAAATGAATAAACGAACTTGTGAGACACACGGTAGTGTGCACTGCAATACACAACTCGGCTCGAGATTAGTGGTAACAGAGCGACGCAGCGCATGCACATTGGGAAGAAAACTAGTTAACAAACCCCAAATGCGCGCGTGCCAGACACAGCTGAAAGTGTTGGAGCACCAAAAACAAACAAACCCTCAGAGATACAGACTGCACTAGCAGTTTTAAAGCGTATTATATGAACTGGCACATAGAAAATTAAGGGAGAGTCTATGCTACAACTACAGCTATCTACACAATACACACACAGATAAGCTAAGGAATTATATACACAGAAAGGGATCTTAAACTGTATCTACATATTTACAAATTTCACTATTGAAAGTACATGCACTAATTATAATTGAGGGACCAGAAAACTCTTGCTGCAAGTAAACAAGCGACTACAATACGAGTGGCAAACTGCCTAAGAGTTCACAACACATGACATTAAATGAGTTTGATATGGCACGACTACAGAATGACGTAAATGAATACATGGTTGAATATATGAAAGAGGTATTAGTGACCATCGAGCTACTGTACACTTATCTATGAAGATTTAGTTTTAAGTTCGTATTAAGTTTTTTCTTCTGGGGAACAACGCATCGACACGTCCTAAAGTGGTGAAAGATAAATGCTTGTCGAATGTCAAGAACCATATACACATAAGAAAGGGCCGCACCGCAAGTAAATATAATTTTAAGTTTAGGATATGTATGAATATGACAGTGAGAAAATCTGTATAGAAGAATACAGTTGCAGTATGTCGCATATCACGATGCTGAACTAAGGTGGAGCACTAACAAATAATCAAAGGATCGAAACCTAACTACTGTGAGCGTCGACTACTCACGAAAGCGTCAAATACTTTATTTACATTGAAATTTTTATACATGTTTGTTACTTATATAAACACTATTTTACTCTCATTGTATAAGACATACACAGTTGATGATACAACTACACGTCTGGAAATGGAAAAAAGAACACATTGACACCGGTGTGTCAGACCCACCATACTTGCTCCGGACACTGCGAGAGGGCTGTACAAGCAATGATCACACGCACGGCACAGCGGACACACCAGGAAGCGCGGTGTTGGCCGTCGAATGGCGCTAGCTGCGCAGCATTTGTGCAATGCCGCAGGCAGTGTCAGCCAGTTTGCCGTGGCATACGGAGCTCCATCGCAGTCTTTAACACTGGTAGCATGCCGCGACAGCGTGGACGTGAACCGTATGTGCAGTTGACGGACTTTGAGCGAGGGCGTATAGTGGGCATGCGGGAGGCCAGGTGGACGTACCGCCGAATTGCTCAACACGTGTGGCGTGAGGTCTCCACAGTACATCGATGTTGTCGCCAGTGGTCGGCGGAAGGTGCACGTGCCCGTTGGTCTGGGATCGGACCGCAGCGACGCACGGATGCACGCCAAGACCGTAGGATCCTACGCAGTGCCGTAGGGGACCGCACCGCCACTTCCCAGCAAATTAGGGACACTGTTGCTCCTGGGGTATCGGCGAGGACCATTCGCAACCGTCTCCTTGAAGCTGGGCTACGGTCCCGCACACCGTTAGGCCGTCTTCTGCTCACGCCCCAACATCGTGCAGCCCGCCTCCAGTGGTGTCGCGACAAGTGTGAATGGAGGGACGAATGGAGACGTGTCGTCTTTAGCGATGAGAGTCGCTTCTGCCTTGGTGCCAATGATGGTCGTATGCGTGTTTGGCGCCGTGCAGGTGAGCGCCACAATCAGGACTGCTTACGACCGAGGCACACAGGGCCAACACCCGGCATCATGGTGTGGGGAGCGATCTCCTACACTGGCCGTACACCTCTGGTGATCGTCGAGGGGACACTGAATAGTGCACGGTACATCCAAACCGTCATCAAACCCATCGTTCTACCATTCCTAGACCGGCAAGGGAACTTGCTGTTCCAACAGGACAATGCACGTCCGCATGTATCCCGTGCCACCCAACGTGCTCTAGAAGGTGTAAGTCAACTACCCTGGCCAGCAAGATCTCCGGATCTGTCCCCCATTGAGCATGTTTGGGACTGGATGAAGCGTCGTCTCACGCGGTCTGCACGTCCAGCACGAACGCTGGTCCAACTGAGGCGACAGGTGGAAATGGCATGGCAAGCCGTTCCACAGGACTACATCCAGCATCTCTACGATCGTCTCCATGGGAGAATAGCAGCCTGCATTGCTGCGAAAGGTGGATATACACTGTACTAGTGCCGACATTGTGCATGCTCTGTTGCCTGTGTCTATGTGCCTGTGGTTCTGTCAGTGTGATCATGTGATGTATCTGACCCCAGGAATGTGTCAATAAAGTTTCCCCTTCCTGGGACAATGAATTCACGGTGTTCTTATTTCAATTTCCAGGAGTGTATATATACCTCAGCAGATGAAATGTTTATCCTTTATGCAATAAACATAACAAGTAAAATTGAGGTGCACTTTAAATTCTGAATAAGTATTCGATACGTTTGATATCGTCAGGTTTGCGTTGTATTTATAAACCACAAACTACTTTGCTCTTGGGAACACATTTACTATCAGCAACAAGACGTAACTAGGCACATAAATGCCTATCTGTGAAATTTCCTCGACCCTGTAGTGTGTTGATGCTTCCTGCAGAACGCCAGAGAGGCGAGGCCACTCGTAGTTATATAAGCAGCACGTAGAGTCTGTTGAAGCGGCTATTGTTTACTTCGTTAATTCTTTGAAATTGATCAATATGCTCTGACAATGAGCCACTGTCAATAGGAATGAAATGTTCGTCAATTTAGGCCATAAATCAACAATGAATCTATCATTGTATGAATGTTATGTAAAGAATGTAAAACCAAACAAGAGTAAAAAGTGGACTCACGTAATTGGAATTGAGCAATGTAATAAAATTATAATTTAACAAAATGTACTAAACAAAATGACACTCAGACTGTGATGTATATAAAACAACGATAATGACATGTCAGCAAATGAATAAAATAAGTTTATTCTTGTAGTTGTATTATTATTTTTTTGTCATATGTGTAGTATGTGGAATGGATATCACAGAAAATTTGTGTAATGCAATGGCATGAAAGACGCTCAAAAACAAAGCGGAAAAACAAACGAAACCTGCCTGTAAAGTGTCAACTGTGCATATGAGATATGTGGGTGTGTGCGTGATTAACTAAAACGTGACAATACTTCGTGTAACATGAATTTTCTGTGCTCAACAACGTCGTAAATACATGAATTTTCTGTGCTCTATAAAGTCTTAGAAGTGGCACCAAACTTACCTTGTTGGCGGATGTTGGATGTACAGCTGGTCTCCCCACTGAATAAGTGCGAGCAATGAGATGAAATACTTTCCTCGGGCCACTGATATGGATTTCACAAAGGATCACGTCTGTAAACATGAGCTTCACGAATTTGTTCACTGAAGGCAATATGAATGCATGACACAGGCACTCTGACCTTGTATTAAACACGTGAAAGGGAGCAGGGACAGTAACAGACGTCGAGCTGCAAGAGCATGCTTCACAAGCTAAACATTGGGCAGTTACTGACTGATAATAATGGGACTATGCGCTTACAGCAAGCACTTTTTATGAAGAAAAACTGATGTGTGTATGTGTTAAGGGAGCTGACGTGCCTATATAAATTGGTAATCATATAGGATAACTCCAATGACCAAAAAATAAAGGCTATGCCCATACTAGCCAGGGTTACCAATCTATAAAAAGAAAAATAAGCTCACACACTGTGCACCTCCATAAGACGTCAGTGCACTGTACCATAGACCCATAGATGACATTGCTATAAAAACAAAAGAGGTAAAGAGATGCTCTTCAATTTTTCAATTCCTTTAGATTCATCTGTCTGTGACTACATGCGATAGCAGGCCGACGTATTACGAGATCCGCCACGCCGAGCCAATATTCTTAAAAAACATGTATTCCAATTAAAGTGTTATCAAGATAGCAAAGTTTATTTGCACAATCATTGTCTGTTCATTATTCCACGACGCATCGAGAATCCTGCATCAGAATGATCGGAGCTAACAAGAAAAATTCCTGTGAGCAGAGGAGGGGCGATCCGGAACCAGTATTGGCATACCAATCTCCATGTACAATAGCAGTAACAAAAATGGATGTACGTAAATTTATGAATGTTAATTGCTGAATATATGTATTAAATATTGACGGTCTGTTCATATTAGTGCCAGTTAAAGTTCACCCATCATTCATACACAATTTTCCTTTTAATTATTTAAGCAGCCAATTTTTGTTAAGATTTCCAATATATATATTTCATTTCAAGTCCCTCTGCTACTATTCATGCTGTACTAAATGGTAAAACTACTATAGTCTCAATCGACAGAGTGAAACTGGTGCACTTATTTCCAGAACTGTAAATATGCACATGCGCCTCAGTACCAGCCTCAGTCTCAAATGTATATATTACTATCAAAAACAGATTCATAGCCTGACCGAAGAATGCACTCCAGATGTAGAGTTCATTTTCAGGCAAGGTATTTGGACGAAGCTCCACTTCTCTCTAGGCGGCTGATGTAGCAGACAAAATAGTCGCCCTCTGTGTTTCATAGGTGTCAATATGTTCACGAGGCAACCGAAAGAGACACTCTTTGTTTCACTTCGACGGCTGTTTTGTGCATGGAGATAAAAAAAGAAGGGAATTGTCATTACATCACAAACTTGAAGTTCACGTTCGCCATCTTATACAGCTCAAAACATTATGTTCATCACATTTATACCTCCGTCATCATGATGATCTTTTCCTGCTGTGTTACTCTCACATGCCTGTGCTCAGTTTCGACCATTAGGGATATCTTTTGACTTTGATTGTCTTATCCTATATAGCATCTAGTGATTTGATTGTGCAGAGGTGTAGTTATTTCATTAAAAACGCATCATTTTCTGGTGCACTAATCGATCCACTCCTAATCGAATTTTAAAGTAATCACATTTTATGCGTAAGTGAAGCCATTCTAGCAATTTTTTCTTTTGCATAGATGAATTATGGTTGCGCTGTTCACTTTTATTCTTTCCTGTTTTTTTTTTTTTTTCATTGCCTACCAAACAGCAAAGGGTCCGACATCCGAGCCACGCTGTTACAACACTCTCATCCCCCCACAACAAATGATTACATGACCATGCTGATCATTGGTGCAGCATATCATGGCCCAGTTGCCTCCCAGTTAGGACAGCCGGAGACAGTGGTCATGTGTGTAAATTTGATGGGTGATTGTGTGGGTGTATGTGTGGCGATACACATCTGAGTAAATTAGCTTACCATGCTTATTTTCATTCTCCGTTGTCCTATGGCATCATATTCTGGGGTAACTCATCAGTGAGTAAAAGAGTGTTCATTGCACAAAAGCATGTAATCAGAATAATTGCTGGAGCTCATCCTAGATCATTCTGCAGACACTTATTTAAAGAGCTCGAGATCTTAACTGTAGCCTCACTATATATATATTCACTTATGAAGTTTGTTATTAACAATTCGAACGAATTCAAAAGTAATAGCAGTGTACATGGCTACAACACTAGGAGAAAGTATGATCTTCACTACTCTAGGTTAAATCTAACTTTGGCTCAGAAGGGGGTAAATTATACTGCCACGAAATTCTTTGGTCGCTTACCTAATAGCATCAAAAGTCTAACAGATAGCCATATAGCATTAAAAAGGAAATTAAAAGAATTTCTTAATGGCAACTCCTTCTACTCATTAGATGAATTTTTGGATATAATAAGTGGGTAATTTCCCCAGACCCCACAAAAAATTAAAAATATTAAGTGTCATGTAATATTTTGTGTAATTTAATATCTTGTATAGACACCTTTTATTAACCTGACATGTTCCACATCATTACGAAGTGTCTTATTCATGATCTATGGAACTAGTACTAATCTAATCTAATCTGTGTGTGGATGCATGTGTGTGTGCACTCTTTGCCTCCTTTGTGAAGGCTTTGAACGAAAATATGTGAACACTCTTTTCATTGTGCCTACCTGCTGCTCAGCATGTGAGTAGCGATGTATATCCTTCTCCATATAGTTATTCCCTCATGAAGTTAGTTGTGAATAATCTATTGCTCTTCAACAGAAGCAATGATGTACTCCATTATAATACCAGAAGAAAAAGAATTGACATTCATTACGCCACATTAAAGTTGTCTGTAGCACAAATGGGGCCTCATAATGCTGCAACCAATAGTTTTAATAACTTACCCATTGATATAGAACGCCAGACAGACAGCAAAGTAAACTAAAGTGACAAGTGTCTCTTTGACAACTCTTCTTATTTCGCAGAAGACTGTTTATTATTGAAATGTGTAAATGGTGATGGGTAAGATTTACTGACTAACATTTTTCTGTCTTTAATTAAAAAACAAACAAAGCTTATAAATGATAAGCTTTACACAAAAACTATGTTCATATAAAAGACTCTTTCCACATCATTACAATTTTAATGCAAATGCTACATGAAATATAGAGCTAACCAACTAATTAATTATTAGTATATTAAAAAGCATAGTATAGACTTACATACTTTGAAGACTTCAAAATGAAACTCAAATGGAAGATGAAGCAGATGATCAAAGTAGAAGTACATTCCAATTGCTATATATTTGGATATTTCTAAGAAACTGACACAGTTACTGCCAAGAACATTCTGTGGAAAAAGCAAATACACGTAGGCTACTGTTGCAAAGTTAAACCTATATGTTATTCAATTTGGCAATCATTACTAAAAATACTTAAATACATCTTAATCTAAAATATTTTATGGGCTCTAAGCGTTTCAGAACGTTGTCTTAATCACATATATAGTATTATACAATGTTGGAACATGTGTAAAAATTATATCGGTTTTTTATGCTGTAAATTGCTATTATTGGTCACACAGTGAATGACTCATAATAGGTAAGATTTCAAAGTGAAATGATGTGTGAACAACAATGAAACTAATTCACTGACAGTCTAATAAAACAGAAACTCTATTCTGTATAGAGTTATACTACTACACTGTTATGTTTCTTTGACATTGAAATAATGTTTCACTTTGTTGACATGCACAATATATGATAGCATGTCTTGCTTCTTTCCTCATTGCACACGTTTATGAGCTAGGCAAGTATCTTTTAAATGTGAACATAAAAAATGTTGTGCATATGAGTTGAAATCCAAACATATAACGAACCAGTAAGCAAACAAGCATTGGTTATGGAGTTCCAGCTTCATTTCATATCGATAAAAATACACTAAAAATGGAATTAAATCGTTTACGAAAGCATGCTTTCACAACTCTTCCTTCTCTTCTTGGTTTTTCGAAATGTATCACAAAAAAAACAAGTTACATTAACGAGGCCAAATGTGTCGTATTAATAGAGCAAACATGCATTAAGAAACAGAAATTGCCTCCCTGACACTAAGTTATTCATATAAGCACTGTATTTCTTTATATAAAAAAGTTGAAACAAGAAGCAAACGTACACAGTAGTCTGCTAATGTTTTGGGCTATTTAAGATGGTGGGAGAGCCTGCCCACTCTGCCTTCAAAACAACGTGCAGCATAAGTATATAGCGCCATCTCTCTTGCTTTTTCCAATTCATGGTTTTGTGAGTCTGCATTCCATGGGAATGGACCAAAGAGTTATATATAGGTCGTTGGAATTCTGGCTAGGCCAAAAACTTACGCTTGGGGACCACATTGAACACGTAACCAACCGAACAAATGCGAGATTCAGTCCCATGCTCAACAAGCAAAGTACACTGAATAGCATTGTATCGAGATACATGTATACAACACTTATTAGACCGCTGATGACGTATGCAGCTTCAGTTTGGGAATACACAGCGCCAACACGACTGCGCCGCTTGCAGATCATATAGAACAAAGTGCTACGTATCATAAGCAACACTCCACAATACGCATACACCACGGACCTTCACAGAGAATACCGCCTTGAGACTCTCACGGAGGTGTTCAAAAAACTTGTCACACGGCTGTACAAGAAAACGAGACACTCGAACAGTCCTTTCATCCTTAACCTGGGTAACTAACAGCACAACCATAGGTGGAAACACAACTGCTCAAAAAAACACTACTATTTGGAGACAATTAATCACCTATGGATAACGCCAGAGCACAAATATGAGAAATACAGGTGAATCCCTGCAGCACAGCAAAATTAAATGGCACTGCCAGGTGTAAACTAACCGATAAACAGACAAGGAAGCCTTATTGTACACTAAACGCAAACAAACCCCTTACACAGAGATCGATTTATGACAAATCTACCACTCACATGACAATCTTCGCATGTTACAGGCACAGACGCTGCAGCTGGCCCAGGAGACACTGCAGATTCCCAGCCCACCAGCACCTTCCTGGAAAGGACTGAAACTCTTTATGACGACCTAAGCTAAGACAACGATACCGAGCACTGCACGATACCCAAAACTAACGACTACCCTACCCTTGCATGACCTGTCACGGATGGCAAGAAAACCGCTACTGCTCTTACTACTCGACCAGACTATCACAGAGATTTTTTTCCTTGCGTGCTTGCCTTGGTACTTTTTTCCCCTCTACCCTTGAAACTGCTGCCCTTCGTTTGCTTTCGTCCACTATCTATCTCCTCGATCCGACCGTATTAACAGGTAATCCTACCTAGGCGCACGTATAACATCATGGCTCCACAACCCGTGAAATCCTCGATTAGTAACTAATAAATATGGAGGTAACAGTAGACCTTCTGAGATGAACACCATGTCAGTGTGTGCGTGGGGGGCTCCAACATTTTTTTCTTTCCTTAAATTGGCCATAGATGAGAACCTTTTTGCCAATAGTGACACAACACACTTGACGTTAATTTACTGCAGTTTATAAGTCTGCAGTATGGGTCATAATAAAAGTTTGTTGTTCACATTTATACCTGAACTCATGCATAAGCAGTTCGGACGGTTATTGACATTTCCGTCCCGACAAAGTTACCAGTGTGCCGCTTATGAAGAAAGACAAGGCTGCAGTGGCTTTCAAACTCTCAAGGAAAGTACCATTTTCTGTTTGTGCAGTGACATTATTGGGTTCTTCGGCGCTCCGATGTCCCAGCCTCTCTGTGGCTTGCTTCTTGGATGGTAAAGATCGGTGAAGATCTTAGCTGTGTTTGTCGGTAACCGGTGATATCTGTGTTTACCATGGTGGAAAACTTTGGACCGCATGTGCCTGTGTTTATGTTTGTTATGTGAAACTGTCAAATATGAGGTGTATACTCATTTTTGACCAGTTAAGTGATATATTGTACACAAAATATGATAGAAAGTTTCTTAAACACTTGAAAAAACTGGCTACACAACAAGGACTTATTCGGGAAGGAAAGGTTAGTTAGTAATTTTATGTATTTATCGTAACATTTATGAAGTACTTCATGCCGTTGCTGCATATAAAATAAAAATACTTGTACTCAACTGAATTGTTATATACTTGTAGTTGATTTTCAGTTTTTGAATCTAAAAAGTGAAGTGTTTTAGCATCGTATATTGAATTGCGTAAATTATTCATTACAGGATGAAGACGAGATTAGCCCAAATATCATTATTCAGATATTTTCTCCGATAGTAGCATCTCAGAGGATTATGGGATGCCAATTTGGAAATTCGTATACTTCTATACAGTGTCAGGACGGTACAAATATGGTGTTTGATGAGGTAATTGATTTATTTTATATGTTGTCACCTTTTTCTAATGTTGACGTATAGTAACAAGAATGTTGAAATGATTTTAAAGAAATGAAAACATGAATGATCAACGTGCCTCACGTGTTATAGAGAACAAATATGAGTAACACATGACAGCGACAATTCTATATAAGTTTACTCACATAACACTGTTGTTACGGCGACATAGAACCAAAAGTAGGCGTTGTGTTCCTCGAATGTCAGCGCTATAAAAACCATAAAAACGTGACTGGAGGTGTAAATATCGTGATGAAACATAGATAATGCCTGCCTTTGTGAACCTAATTTTGCCCTGGCGTATTCTTTTTGTAGACGCTTACCAACTTCTTATGAACATGTTGACTTTGCTTTTGCGTAGAAACATGGTGGCTTAAGGTTGTCTCATAATTGAAAGATCTACCTGTGAATTAAGATGCTTCATGTTTGTCCCAGAAAATTGTGTGCTTAGTTTAGGCAACCATGGTATATCATCATTCATTGAATACAAAATAATTCAAAAACCGAAAGTGACTACACATACTCCACACATTTACGCCACAAGACTTACTAAAGCTAATTTTTAGAGACTTTTTGTATATTATCTGCAAGTAATTTGAACACTACTGTAATGTTTCAAGGCAGCTGTCCCTTTCTTCATTGGCTGATGTTGTTGGTAGTCTCCAATTTCAAGAATCAGGTTTATTATTCACACATTAACAAAGTAAAAACTGTTGCATGAACTTTTGTACATTATTACTTAGAATGGAACGACGGAGCATCCATAGTTTGTCACAGCAACGCAAAACAGTGATTAACAAGCAAGGCACAAAGTGTAAGATTTTGTCTTTACGCCATCGTTCGATCTGAAGGTATGTATATGCTCCACGGTGACTTGAGTTGACTCTATTTTCTCTCTTAAAACTTATGTCTCTATGTTTGGTTCAACTCTTTTAGCCATTCATCTTATAATAATCGGTTGTTGGCTTGTTGTCACATAGTAGTGTGATAGTATCTCCATGCAGTTTGGAGACAATTGACTGTCCAACCTTTGAAGCTATAGAGCCTCCTTATATGTTGAGGTTAAGGCCATATATTTTCTGTCAGTTTCAGGTAAGGCTACTGTCAATGGTTTCCTATACTGCTAGAATATCACTGCTACTTGATACTTAAACAGATATCCTGTTGTCAGCTTTCTGTCTTTAGAATTTCTGGCCCAATCTGCATCACACTAAGCTATTATGTGGCAGCCCTCTGTTTTAGAAAACAATAGCTTCATATCCATGGTATGAACGTGGCTTTCAAGTAAGATGAAAACTGGTACATAAGACATATTTTCCATACAGCGCATGAATTTAAAGATGTTGAGATTAACTCCATGTCTCGTGCTGAATCACATTTACTTTCAAGGTCCAGTGGAAAAGCATTGAGTGTGACCTGGCAAATATTGCATCGGCATCGAGTCATACCAGTGTTGGGTTTGTGTCGGTTCTGGAGCGCCATGACCGGCCTCATTTGAGCTCTTCTGTCAGGAGAGTTAATTTGGAGTTGGAACGTCTACTTGGATCTGATGCGGGGTCACACATTGGTGTGGTTCCTGTTGATTCACTCTGTAGGTGGGACTATACTAGACATGGCCTACACCTCAACAAGAAAGGGAAGGGTAAACTGGTGGGCTGATAGCAGGAAATTTAAAGGGAGGAGGAACTACATCTCATGGTGGTAACTCTTTTTTTAGTGTAAGATCAGTGTCCAGTGGGAAACTCAACCAGGCAACTACTAAAGATGTTAAAAAAGTTCAAGATACTCACAAAAGTAAAATGAAAAATGTTAGTATATTTCACCAAAATATTGGGGGATTGAAGAATAAAATTGATGAGCTTCTGCTTTGTTTAGAAGATATAGAAACTGAGAATGTAATAGATGTACTATGATTGTCTGAGCATCACGTTGTCACTGATATGCAAAAGGTTAGCATCAATGGGTACAAATTAGCTGCACATGTGAGTAGAGATAATATGATGAGAGGAGGAGTTGCCATATATGTCAAAAGCTTCCACAGCACAAAACATTTAGAAACTAAAAATTTTTGTGTAGAGCAACATATGGAGGCATGTGCCACTGAACTAAAACTAAATGATGGCACTTTCATAATTGTAACAGTGTATAGGTCCCTCTCAGGGAATTTCCAGCTATTTCTAGAAAACTTGGATGCTTTGTTGTGCTATCTGTCAGACAGGGGGAAGCAAATTATCATTTGTGGGGATTTCAATGTTGATTCCCTGAAAGAGTGTGATAGGAAGAATGACCTTGTAGTATTACTCAGTTCTTTCAATTTGAGCTCCGTCATTGATTTTCCTACTCGGATAACAAAGAACAGTAGGACATTGATAGATAACTTTTTTATAGACCAAGATAAGTTTAAGGACATAAATGCTTATCCTGTTGAGAATCGTCTTTCAGATGATGGTGCACAGCTAGTTACAGTACATGGCATAGCTCCATGCAGTATATCAAATCAGAATTTCAAAGCAGTGCGTTCAATTAACAATATAAATACTGCAAACTTTAGGGAAAGACTAAAGGAGCTAGACTGGGATGAAGTGTATATGGAACCCGATGCAAACTTGAAATATAACTTATTTCACGATACATTTTTAAGGGTATTTGAAAATTGTTTTCCCAAGAAAACAGTGAAACATAATTCCAAGAAGACATATAAAAAACCTTGGCTAACTAAAGGAATAAGAATATCTTGCAACCGTAAAAGAGAACTGTATCTAACAGCAAGAGGGAGTACTGACCCCGAAATTGTTCAATATTATAAAAAACTATTGTGCGGTACTAAGAAAAGTTGTTAAAAAGTCCAGAAGCATGTGTATCATGTCTGAGATCAGTAACTCTGATAATAAAATTAAAGCAATTTGGAATATTATTGAAAGGGAAACAGGGCAACCAAGAGCACAGGAAGACTTTAGTGCCATGAAACTGAATGACAAGTGTACTAACAAACAATATGAAATTGGAAATATTTTCAATAATCATTTTTTAAATGTTGTGGAGAAAGTAGGATCTAGATCTTCACTAGAAGAGGCAAGACTTCTAATGGAAGAGGCCATACCTGTGCAGTTTGAAACAACTGTATTTCCACGAACCTCTCCCTCTGAAATCAGTAAAATAATAAACTCACTGAAAAGTAAAAGCTCTTACAGAATTGATGGCATTTCCAGCAAGATACTTAAAGCTTGTTCCCCACAGATAAGTAGAATTCTCAGCCACGTATGTAATACCTCTTTGGAGCAGGGTGTTTTCCCCGATAGACTGAAATATGCCATTGTAAAACCATTGCATAAAAAGGGGGATACGTCGGATGTCAACAACTATCACCCAATCTCTCTTCTGACAGCTCTATCAAAAATTTTTGAGAAAGTAATGTATTCAAGAGTAGCCTCCCATATATGTAAAAATAAAGTACTAACAAAATGTCAGTTTGGTTTTCAGAAAGGCTTTTCAACAGAAAATGCTTTATACACTTTCACTGATCAAATATTAAATGCTCTGAATAACCGGACATCACCCATTGGTATTTTTTGTGATCTCTCAAAGGCCTTTGACTGTGTAAATCATGGAATTCTTTTAGATAAGCTAAATCATTTTGGTTTGAGGGGGGTAGTGCACAAATGGTTTAATTCATACTTAACTGGAAGAATGCAGAAAGTTGAAATAAGTGGTTCATGTAATGTTAATACAACAGCTGATTCCTCAAACGGGGGGCTAATCAAGCATGGGGTCCCACAGGGTTCGGTCTTGGGTCCTTTACTGTTCTTGATATACATTAATGACTTACCATTCCATATTGATGAAGATGCAAAGTTAGTTCTTTTTCCTGATGATACAAGTATAGTAATAACATCCAAAAACCAAGAACTAAGTGATGTAATTGTAAATGATGTTTTTCACAAAATTATTAAGTGGTTCTCGGCAAACGGACTCTCTTTAAATTTTGATAAAACACAGTATATACAGTTCTGTACAGTAAATGGCACAACTCCAGTAATAAATATAGACTTTGAACAGAAGTCTGTAGCTAAGGTAGAATTTTCAAAATTTTTAGGTGTGTCCATTGATGAGAGGTTAAACTGGCAGCAACACATTAATGGTCTGCTGAAACGTCTGAGTTCGGCTACGTATGCTATTAGGGTTATTGCAAATTTTGGTGATAAGAATCTCAGTAAATTAGCTTACTATGCCTACTTTCATTCACTGCTTTCGTATGGTATTATATTCTGGGGTAATTCATCGTTGAGTAGAAAAGTATTCATTGCTCAAAAACGTGTAATCAGAATAATTGCTGGAGCCCACTCACGGTCATCTTGCAGACATCTATTTAAGGATCTAGGGATCCTCACAGTAACCTCACAGTATATATATTCACTTATGAAATTTGTTGTTAATATCCAGCCCTGTTCAAAAGTAATAGCAGTGTGCATAGCTATAACACCAGGAGAAAGGATGATCTTCACTATGCAGGGTTAAATCTGACTTTGGAACAGAAGGGGGTAAATTATGCTGCCACAGAAGTCTTTGGTCACCTACCAAACAGCATCAAAAGCCTGACAGATAGTCAACCAACATTTAAAAATAAATTAAAAGAATTTCTAGATGACAACTCCTTCTACTCATTGGCTGAATTTTTAGATATAAATTAAGGGAGGGAAAAAAACTAACTTAAGCATTAGTGTCATGCAATATTTTGTGTAATGTAATATCTTGTACAGACATCTTTCATTAACCTGACACGTTCCACATCATTACGAAGTGTCGTATTCATGATCTATGGAACAAGTATTAATCTAATCTAATCTAATGCTGTTTGGCTCCTGTAAAATGGATGGCCCATCATTACACAATTACACAGTGTGCAAACTTGACAGTAAGCATTCGGAAAATATGTTATTTCTCACCTTCAGGTGATCTCATTTCATTTGTGGATGGAGATGACAAGGAAAACAGTGTTTAATGCAAGGTGGGAAAGTTTCAAAATACAGTTGCCTGCTTTATATTTGAATTTGTTTCTGTGGCTGTTCTTTGCAGGTTTTTTTGTTTATATACGCAAACCAATATATAGGTAAAAAATTATTAATGTCTGTCATTATTGTTTGCATCTGCCCTTTTATTTCTTTGAAGTTTTCTTTAATTACAGAATAAAGAAATGTCACCACATTTGTGCACCCAAGCTGTCTCATGTAATTCTTTACACAGAAGAGACATTTAAATTTGCAATACAACATATAGATTAAGAACACTTATTGGCACTGCTGTCCGCTCTCACTTGTTTACAGTTTTGACTGGCTAATCAACCACATATATTTTAGGAACAGTTTTCAAGGAATACGCTTGGTTTTTATTTACTGTTTCCATGTAGTGTTGAATGATGATGCTGTGTGTAAGTGGCATTTTTAATTTATACTTTGCCAATGAATAAAGTGAGTTAGGCTATTCATTTTTGCATCTAACACCCAAACCTCCAGATGTCAGACACTCAGATTGGTAATTAGTTCATACTATGTAGTGTAGTCTAATAGAATGCGTATAGATGGTAATTAAAAGTAACACCAGAACTACAGAGCACAGGAAAAGTGTACCATTGAGTAATTGTGTTACTAAATTTCCCATGGGTGAGCTGGTAGAACATGTGGTTGTTGTACGAAGGCTCCCGTATTCAGTCCCCACTGGGGGCAGAACATTCTCCTGACATGCAAAAGGACTTTTTGGAGTTTTGTAGCAATATTATTTTGTCAGTCTGCTTTCACTTTGTTGTTTGAAAGCAGCAGACCTGTAGCATACATTTGTACAGATAGACGTGGTGGTCTGTCAGGCATGGCTGACAGAACACCACACTTATCTATACAGATGTACTCTTTAGGGGTCAATGGAACGTCTGATACTACCCATCTGCTTTGACCCTTGATGTAAGGGTGTTGTGGTGAGTTACATTATTACGGTGCAGTGTTTATAAGTTGGTTGTGTTTATAGATGTCATATTGTTATATTTGATGGTGCCCTCTGGTAGTGTGTGTGTATGTACTGAGTGTAATGTGTTGTGTTAGGCTCGTTTGAGCCTTGGTGTTGGATGTGTGAAGCTGTTGGCAGTGTTTGTAGTTCAGGACGTAAGGTTTGGAAGTGTCTTCAGTGGATTATGATTTTTTTTTATTTTTTTTTACATGTTTGGTGTTTTCGTTATGTGTTATTGGTTTGCTGTTTGTGGTGTGGTAAGACGTTTAATTTATTGTGGCTTCGGGTCGACCGAAGTGTCCGATCCCACCTGTCGGCTTTGGCTCGTGACGTAAGGCTGTTGTGGTGTGTGACATCAGGACGGCATGGAATTTAGTTTGTGAGAGTGGCGTATTTGTAGGTGTTGCTTTGATGCGATCGGTGGTGCTCTCTGGTGGTGTGTTAGGTGATGTTTTTGGTTTAGTTTGCGAGTGTGGCGTTGTGTGTGTGAATTTTGGTAAATTGCTTTCTTTTTATGTCTTTGGTAGGTATGGTAATGACTGACAGGGTCAACAGTTTTCGGTTGTCGGCTATGATGAGGGACAGTGCGTTGTCACTAATAAAATTTCTTCAACTATTTGGATTTTTGGATGAAGTCATGAAGTGTTCAGTATGTTGTGAAGAAATGAGACTTACTTAAAGTTCCGGTGTCTCGGACCATGGACGGCTGTATGTGGAGATAACAGGTCAAGGGAACTGTTCGATCCCAATGTGTGGCTGTGAATGTTGGTATTAGTATCAGATGTTTTTGAGCTATATAGGTCAAGGGAAATGTTAGGTCCTAATTTATGGGATCTGGAGCTGCTGTTGAGCTATATAGGTCAAGGGAAGTGTAAGATTCCAGATGATACTCTGTTTAGTGGTATTTGGGGAGTTTTGTGATGTCGTTTTGCGTGGTTTTGTATGGGGGTGAGTGTCTAAATTTGTTTATATTTAGTTTTTCCCCACCCAAAAACCCCCTATTTCCCGCGTTTGTCCCGTTAGTGTCATTAGGCTCTTTGTGGAACGTGTGTGTGTTTATTTTTCAATGTATTTTCGTCCTCATAATGTGTATGTAATGACTTTATATGCGCCATATTGGAATCATGGTTTATACTTGTTTCCGCCATATTTGTGTAATGGGTCAAAGCAGACGGGCGGGATCGGACGCTTCCGTATTTCCATGGCTTCTATTGTTAGGTATGGATACGGCGATGAAATATTGTAGGTGTTGGCTTTTTGGTATCAATAGTTGTGGCTGACCTATATACATCAAGGGAAATGATCAATTCAAATTTTCGTAGTTTTAATTGTAGGTAGGTTTTGGTGCCATCAGCTGTGGTTGACCTATATAGGTCAAGGGAAATGTCCGATTCCAGTTTTTGCAGTTTTAGCTGTAGGTGTTTTTGTATCGTCGGCTGTGGTTGATCTATAAAGATCAGGGGAAGTGTCGAATTCCTGTAGATTTTGTTGGTGTAGTGGAGTGTTGTAATTTTTTACAGTTTGTGTGTTTTGGGATCGTGGTGTGTTTTTTACTGTTCTATTTATCTTGTCCCCACCCTAAAACTCCAATTTCCCATAGTTGTCCCATTAGTTTGATTATATTTTTGGGGGGATATGTTATTGTTTTATTTATATGTATTTTCATGTTTGCTGATGTGTGTATGTTGTGACATCATAGCCATCATATTGGAGATGCTTAGAATAGCCATTACCGCCCTATTGATTATGTCATAGGTCAAAGCAGACGGGTGGAAAAGAGAACAACATAAAGCAATTGAACTCTGTCATTATTGAGAAGCTACTGTAAAGCTCAAAATCACAATTCTTAAATGATATTGTTAATATTTGTGTTGATGGTAGAGGTTGGTTTCAGGGAATTACTATCGATTGCTAATGCCAATATCCTAGTGAACAACAGTGTGAGTGTGAGTGCGTGTGCATGCGCCTGTGTCTGTGTGTGCACGCACATGTTTGTGTGTCGTGTGCGTGAGCGCAGTTGGGTGGTTGGATGTGAGAGAGAGAGCACTCTTATGGTAACTTTTCTTTTTTTACGCTTAATGTGATATTATTATAGCTCATTGTGATGTATGCAATTTTCAGTACATGGGATATTTGTTCGTACACATTGGTCTGAAGAATGTTACATGGCTAAAAAGAATGCTGGGAATTTGCATTACTGTGGTAAAACACCTCTGTGGACCAGATGTCTCAATGTAAGTACACTGCAGAGGGGTTTTGTAGTACTTTGGAAGAGTGTTTTCTATAAATTTGTTAAGGTCTCCTTCTACATGATGACAGGGAAAGACTAAATGCTTCATCTTGTTATGGTAAGAAAGCAGCATTAAATTACACAGTTACATATTGGTCAAACAAACACTGATTATGGGCTTTGCTGTTTAGCTAACATGACACCTTTCTGCTATAATGAATTGCATTTGCAAAATTGTAAGTTCTGAATCAACGGCCTGTGTTCTCCTATCATTATCAGACATTAAATTTTGTGTTGCACAGCATCACTGCTGCTTTTTCATATCTTATATACCCTAATACACTACTACAACTGCTGTATCTTCTTGTATTATTTCTTCTCTTTGTTAAATGACCAGTATTCAGTTAAATGTCTTAATGCTGTCCTGATGGCATCTGTAGATCACAATTTTGTATACTTTATGACTGCAAAAAAGTGTCTGCGAAGAGCAAAATGTGTCAAAGGCCTTAAGATGAAGACTATGCAACACTTTGTAATGATAAACTGGTTTCTATGAGCGTGACATCAGAACTGTTGACATTAGGTTCGCTTGAGCAGTTGCCAGTGGGCTCGTGCACATGCGCAGTTGAGTCGTGTATGGGCAGTAGCAGCCAGAGGCTAATGAGAAAAATTTTTTTGGTGCACCCTAATTGCCAGATTTGCACATGTGCGGGGTTGTCTGAGTTGTAGTGGGGAGAGGGGTAGTCTCAATGTGATTCGTGTTTATGTTTAGTGATTTCAATGTTTTCTCTTTAGTTACGGCTCCCATATCAAATGAAAACAAAATGGATTTCTGTGGTTGGGAGCTATCAGGTGACTTAAAATACATTCACATAATTACGGAAGGCAAAAATATGTTACTAGTTTCAGCTTTCTGATTTTATTTCCACGTTTTTTGGCAGTCACCTTGCAGGACAGTGAAGTTATTTGTGTCAGTTTGCCAAAGAAATTAGGCTTTTATTAATCTTTTCCTCTGAGGCAGTCAATTTATTTGAAACGAAGTGTTTCGTTCCACAATAGTGGCTAGTTCCAATGCTTCACTGAATTTCAAGTGCATGTTTACATCTTCTGGCATGTATGTCATTTTGCCATAAAAAAAACCAAACATGAAATAGTACAGTAGTGGTACTCAAAGAAAATATACATCCCGAAAACCACACAGAAAAGCTTAATATCTGGTGGGACCTACTGTGAATCTAGACAAACCAATGTGCCCTTCAAGCTGAATTATGTATTTTAGTGCAGTTTACAAAATTTCGATGCTCTTGGAGTGCCCTCTGATGTTCTGTTTCTTTTATGTCAGAATGTAAAATTTGTTAATGCTTTATACGTATAAAACATAGGGGCTTCCTACATAATCACAGCTGTGCATGCGCAGTAATGCCTGTTTTCTGGCACTCTCTGGTAACTGCTAAAATGAATCTATTTGCAACAGGTCTTGAGTAAACATTGCGAGAGGTGGTTTGAAAAACATGACTTTAAAGTAAATTTCCTTTTATGTGAAATGAATTATGTTACGTGTGAGAATGTGCGATGACTTTCTTAAATTACATAGCGTTTGGCTCATGTTTCAAACTTAACACTTTGAGGACCAGCCATTTAGAAGAATTTCGAGTCCTTAAGACCAGACAGTTTCATCATTGTTTTAAAATTTACTGGCACATTTGTGTGATGTATCGTAAAGTGTAACACATGCTAAAAAAGACCAATATTACATGTGAAAGCTTAGCTTCTCTTGTAGCTTATTAATCTTAGAGACCAATATTATATGTGAAAGCACAGCTTTACTTGTGGCTTCATTACGTATAGTAATGTAAACCATTTACTTTTCCTCTTTGTGTGTTCGTGCTACTTAACACTGATCTTGCTATTAGCTGACTACATCGCATCCTATGCTCTGAATATCATGTCATTGGCTGGCAAGGTCACGTGACATGAACTATGATTGGCTTGCAAAAGGGCATCACAATCTCGATTTCAATGCTCTGGAAACTAATGTGCTGTGTTTGGTGAAATTAAAATTTGTACTTTCAAAAATATGCAGTTTATATGTTGCTGCACATCAGAAGTCTTTCCAAAAATATTCTCTCTCTCTCTCTCTCTCTCTCTCTCTCTCTCTCTCTCTCTCTCTCTCTCTCTAAGTGCTGGGAAGTTCTATGCTGGTGTACAAAATGTTAACCATTCAAAGGATCAATAAGTTCTACAGTTCTGAGGGAACATCTGTGGAAAATCTACTGTCACTATACACGGAAAAAGTGTATTTTTTAACCAGGATATCCAGAGAATTTTTTTTCCTTGTCCGCATATACACTCTGCATGAGTTCCCGTTTTCTCTTTGAAAATATGCACCATCTATTTCATCTCCCCATTGGACTGGGATGGAACGGTTCTGTAACAAGGTGTTGCATCCCTTGATGTTCGCAAAAACAGGAAAACTGGACAGGGGTGATCTGAAGGCTACTGTCAGAGACAATAGCTATTCACAGAAATAGGAAAAGCTTGGCAGAGATGAACTAGGGGCTATTGGTCAGAGACGATGTCATGGAGCCCACGGGGTGAATATATGGAAATTTTGAATGAGAATCTACTACAACTAACCATACCTGATTCAAGAAAGGACAGGTGAAACCCATGTGGGGCCGCTTCCGATGGGGGCCAGGGTGAGAACCCTTTGTGGGAGTGCAGATTGTTGCTGAGAGCACACGGTGCAAGACCGGATCGTTGTTTTGATATCTTTGTCGATGGCTGGCAAACACGCATAGTGATGTGCCAGCTGTTTTATGCAGTATAAAGGTATGCCCCAGTGTCCCATGAGTAAGAGTGCAAAGACTGTGGGATGCAGAGCTGGGGAAATAATGACTTGGATCACTCGTGTTCTGTTTGCAGCAGGAGAACACTGTTATGGAGGGAGAGCTGGTTTCTTAAGGCAAAGATCATCTTGAATAGATCACGGACCATTGCCGGGATACACTGCGGCCACCGACAGTTAATATGCTAACTAACTCTACAGAGAGTAGGCACTGATCTTGTGTGGGCCAAGACCATTGTAGCATTAAGAGGAAAATCGTACAGAGCCAAAGCAGAATCAGAATCCAGCTGAAATATAACAACGTAATGGGTGTCTAATTCAGGACCTGGGCCTGTTGGAAGCTGGGACACAGCATCAACATTTGCATGGAGGCTGGTTGGCTTATAGAGGATGTCATATATATAGGACAAAAAGAATGCCCATTGTTGTAGCCTACATACTGCCTGTCCCTGATGTAAAATGCAGTCCGAACAATGGGAGTAATGGCTTATGGTCAGTCAACGTCTGGAATTTGATGCCATAGAGATAGGTATGACCGTATAAATGATTGCCAATGCCTCGTTTGTGGGCTGGGAGTAGTTGCATTGGACAACATTGACTTATTTGGACATAAACACAATAAGGTGTTCAAAGCCACCTCCTTCTATGTGGTACAGTGCTGCCCCAGCCCGATGCCGTGAGGTATCTATGGCAAGGAGAAGGCTTCTCTGGTGAAAATGGTATGTGGCACAGTGCCAATTGGAGGGCTGGTTTCAGTACAAAAATGACCCATCACACGCACTGGAGGTCGCAAATGAAACCCCTTTTTTCTGCAAGATGTTGTGCAGATAGAACAATTCTATCACATGGGGAATGAAATGACAATATTAGCTAATTTTTGCATAAAGGCAAAGATTCTGAGCCTGGGCATATTTTCTATGGCTCAGATATCCTACTTATTAGGACAGATGATCTTATTGGTGATTACAAAGCTGAAGTACTCAGTGGACTCCCTCACTTTTGGAGGTTGCACTAGAAGCCACCCTGGGGTAATCAAGAAAACAAAGATTGGATGTTCTGAAGGTGTTCATTGGTTGATTATTCCATCACTATGGTACCAAATAATTGTGGCGTGAAGGAATTTCTTGTGTCAGCTACTTCTGGAGGACTGCTGGGGTACTAGAAATACTGAAGGGCAGCCTGTTATATCTGTAGAGGCCAAGGGATATCTTGAACACCAGCAGATTGTGAGATTCTGGGTGTAGTGGTTACAAATGAACCTTAGTATAACAGACACTGTTTTGCAATTTGGAAATAGTTGTTCCAGGCAGGGAATTGGAAAAGTATTGATGATGACCTGGGCGTTAATGGAATTGAAATCGCCACATAATTGGAGACAGCCATCCAGTTTTTTCACTAAGACAAGGGGAGAAGCCCATTGCCTTGATGAGACAGGGGTAGTCACCTCATGGCCTCCAATCTGTCTAATTCTGCCTTAAACACAGTCCCCAGAATGCGCAGGATAGGGCGTGCGTGCAAGAAACGAGGCACAGATCCGGTTTTAAGTGACTTTTGACTGCTACATTGGCAGCCCATCTTAACCAGGGACAAAAATATCTGAATATGAGAAACACATATTCTTCAAAATGGAAAAACCAAACTGTTTTAATGCATCTAACTTAAATATATTTTCCACATTACCAGAAATAAAAACCAAAACTGAAAGTTTTCTTGAAACATTTTTATAAGAGACTTTGGTACCAGAAACACCTCTCCCTTGTGTGTTTTGGCTACTATATGCTGTTACTCTCCTACAAAATGGTTGTAACAGGGGGGAAAAGTAATTTAGCTGTTTATAAGAGAAGAGTATATAATTGACTTCTAGCATTAGTACCAGTTTAACAGGTTTATCCTTACCAGGATAAGAGCTGTGATGATGTACAGCTAGGAATGAAATATTAGAACCAGAGTTCGCTTTGTACGTGTGTTGCCAGGTATTGGGCAACCAACACAGTCAATGTTAATTTGAGCTCTAATGCTGCCCAAAAAACAAGTAGCTGACTGATGTGGGCAGAGGGAATGATGGTATCAGTGGAAACACTGAGGGTAAGAGGGTAAGTTATGTTGATTGGAATTCTGCTGAGATGGAGAACTCAGAAAAGATTCTTAAATTGAGCTGTGAGAGAGAGATTTTTCAGACACACTTTAAGAGCTGCTGCCCTGTTCGTGTGCCTCTAGGCCATGTGATGAAGAGTAGGACGGCTGCGCCGCATTAAATGTTTACAGAAGAAGCCGATGCTAGCATTTGATTTCCTGTTGCACCTATTAGAAGTGTTTCTCATCACACTGGTGGTGACAATGGACACTGCAGGCTCAGCTATCCTATATGAATTAAAAAGCCTGAGCAGTTTTTAGGACTTCATTTAAGGAGGGACTGAATGCTATAAAGCATGTGCGCTTACTTCGTTGTTGAGTGAATGTTGTAGAAGCAAGCCTTGAATCAAGGAGTTTGTACATGGTTGGCGACTTGGTTCTTCGGAGCTCAAAAAAATATGATGGTGATTCAGACCCTGAACGTCAGTGACCCAGTCTCTATAGTTTTCTGACAGTTGCTTACAGCGGCAGTATAATTTCAATCAAGCAAATGCCACAGAGGATTGACACCCATAATGATCTGACGACCGGTTTGCAAATATCAGCAAATGACAAACTATCAGAATTTTTCAGGGGGGGACAACTTATGGAGCAATCCCAACATACAATGCAAAGTCCACAAAAGAAAATAATGTCTCTTTATGATATGAAAAGGTTGCTTTGTTGAGGCATCATAAGTGCATTTTCTAATCATCAACACCATCCAGAAATGAAGTAAACTTTACACACTGCCAAAGTTGTCTCATTCCTGATAGACACTGTTGTGATTTGCCGCTGTAGAAAGACAACTGCTGTTGCTGTTGTTCCGATAGTTGCCTCTCAAGCTGCCATTGTTCCTGCTGTTGCAGAAGCCATTGATTTTACTTTGAACACATTAGAGTGTTTAAAGCAGGCAAGCCTACCTGAATCTGTGTGCATGGAATAGGACTTCGGTTTTATAGGGTGTTTCTATAGGTTGTCCCAAAATAATGTATACACTCTTTGAAGCTGAACACCTCTTTAATGAAAGATGTTAGATGTACAACTTTAGTGATGTTAGATGCCTCATGGCCCGACTGAAGGTGGTAAATGTTCAAACTGGTGTCCGTCTGTCACAGTACACTGTCGACGATGACTTACGACTGAGCAACATGCCAACTTTATTGTTTGCAATGAAATAGCATCACAGGCTTGCCCAAGTTGTTCTCTAAGATTGTCCAGTGTTTGTGGTCTCGCAGCATAAACTGTGTTCTTGAGAGTACCCCACTGAAAGAAATCTAGAGGAGTTAAATCTGGAGATTGAGCGGGATACTCCAGACTTCCTCTTTGTCCTATCCATCTTGCAGGGAATGTACAATTGAGAAATGCCCTCACAACCAGGGGAAAGTGAGGTGGCACCCTGTCCTGTTGAAAGTAATAATCTTCATTTCCTAACGCAGTGCTAAGACCAGGAGTTATCATTTCCAACATTTCCAAGTATGAGTCTCCCGTGACAGTGTTGTCAAAGAAGTACGGCATGATTAACCCTCTAGAAGACAGACCACACCAGACTGTTACTCCTGGTAGATTAACAAGCCTTTGCTCGGTTTACATATGGATTCTCCCTGGCCCAGTACACACAATTATGGCAGTTAATTGTTCCATTATGTTTAAATGTCATGTCATCTTACCAAAGAATTCGATCTTGGAAATGTTGCTCTTCTTCACATCTGTTATTGAACCACCCTCAAAATTTGCTTTGCCTATCAGGATCATCCTCGTTAAGAGCATGGAGAAGTCTTGAAGTCTTGGAATGTAAGGCTTAAAGTTCTGATGCCGCAAAATTCTGTGAACACTGCTTCTGTAGATCCCAGTCTCATGAGAGCATTGCCTCACAGATTTCATTTGGGATCGTGTGTATGCCTGAATTACTGCATCAACACACTCATTGTCTGGTGAACTTTTCTTTTATTTGCTATGCCACTTCTTCATATCATGCATTGTTCCTTTGACTTTAAACTTATCTCTGATTCTTGTTATTGTTACTCTTGTCAGTGGTGGTGTTCCAAATTCAACTCTCCAATGTCAGCGTACCACACTCACATTCTCTGTTTTCCAGTAACACTTTAGCACCCATTTCTGTTGTTCAAATGATAACACCATGTTTGCTGACAATCCTGAAACAAAAGAAAGCATTGTTATGTTTTTCACTGCCTTCTAAATTATCACCCATAAAAATTGTATTTCTGTCTCCTGTAATTAAAGAGATATTCTGTTTCAAATCGTGTATACACTATTTTGGGACACCCTGTATTTTGTTGGTTTTTGGAACTCGAGATAATTATTAATACGGACAGGTGTGGCATTCATATTGTGAATCCTGGGTCTGTATTGCTTAATATATCGGTGCACTGTAAATTTGGGAGTACTTATCACCACTGTTGGAGACTGCATTACAAGCACAGTTTATTGGGCGAAATAAATCGACATACGTAATACAATGCACCCATGTAATACAGTAATTTGTAGAGTTGGTGTTACAGAAATGAAAAGCAGCAGACCAAAATTTGAAGTGCATGCTTAGTGTGGAATTGAAGCCAACATAGCCAACTGACAGTGGCCGCTGAAGTGAAAATTCCATCATTCAAGCACACGAGGGATTGGATGCCCCATTTAGTGGGTACACGGCTATAGGTGGTTGCTGTGGGCACATGGTTGTAGCTGATTTGTGGTCATGGAGTCTTTACCGGTTAGCATAATGTGCACTCTGGGTGTATGGCCTCTTCCCAGAGGACCACTTGTTGAGACCGCTCATAGACCACAGCACCACCGGTGACAAGTGTTACAGGTAGGGATCAATCTCTGACAGCTGTGACAGCTCCATGTCGTTGTTTGAGTCAGTTACTGTGCTTTACGTTGCTGGTATTAAAGTTCCTCAAATTTGTGTGGGAATATATTGCTTTGAGGATAACAGTACAGATAATTTTTTACTTATTTTATTGACTTTTTGCATATAACAAACTTCCTAATGGTGCTTACTCCGAACTATACTCTAATAAACAATCAAATGTATTCTATTTTTGAAAATTCCTTTATTACTTTTCCAAATTAATCTTTCAGATTATAGCTGTCCATGGCTGCCTTTTTATAACTGTTAAAATAGTTTCATGTTCTGTCAGTGGAAACTAATGATTAACAACAACAATTTGTCCATTTTGTTTGGACTGTTGAGCTCCGTGGCCGTGGATAATAATATTTCACTGTAAATATAATGATTAACGAAAACTATTTTGCTTACTGTTGTCACATGTATTTGCATGCATATACCACAAATAAACTTTAGCATTCCTCAGTCTTACACTACCAATTGACATAATGCTTCCAATCTCATAATTAATCACTTGAGAAGCTATTTAAATAATTTCTGATGTGATGCATCTATGCATCATTGTTCTGTGCATCGCCAGAATGACAACTCCCATCCACTTGCATACTGGCACATGACTGGTAGTGCTTGACACTGCTGGATGTAATAGCAAGACAGTGCTCTTGCTGAAAAAGGGAGTGTTTGGTTTTGATAGTTGAATCAGTAATGTGTAAGAGATACTATGTACTACATCACACTACTGTTTATAATAGCAACCCTTACACCATGGTTTATCAACATCACATACTTTTGATCCTCAGTCGTATCTGGTGTAAGCATGAGTTTCCAAACCAGTGAAGGGAAAGCATATGTGTCGCGTTTTTGAAATCTAGAAAATACTGTATGGCATTGATGCACAAATGTTGTGTGTAAGTTGCTGGAATGAATGGTGAATTGATAGCTTTATGGATTCTTGTGAGGAGGGGTCTTTCATCTAACAACATTGTGGATTTAGGGAAATCTGATCCTTAACTTACCACTTAATTCTATTGGAGTCTGCTATGAGGGCAACTTTTGCGAGCTGCCTGCACCTCACTGCTGTCTCCTTTAGCTTAAAGATGGCTTATGACACCTCATGCCACTACCACAACATTACCACACTTTGTGTGTGAGATTTCAGTGGCCCACTCCTGATTGTAATACTGAATCTTATAGCTCACCACTTGTTCTGTGTTTGAGTTGGGATTTCTGATAGCACCATCTGTATACAGGATAATGGAGTTCAGCAGACATCTGTGCTGAGTGTGACCCATTTTCTAATAGTGATTAATGAGCTTACAGATACTGTGGGCCTATGGTCTCACCATTCTTATATATCGATAATTTTTGTGTGTGCGACAATGCTTCACCCACGAAAGTTGCTGAATTCCAGCTGCAAGGTGTCATCAGGAAAGCACAAGCTCTCACCCATAGATTCCAGTTTTCCACTGTGAAGGCACACACTATGCACTTCTGCCAACGCAGAGCTGAAATTTCCTGTCTGATTAAAACTGTTTGCCAGACTGGGTTCGAACCAAGGACCTTTGCCTTTCACGGGCAAATGTTCAACTTCACTCTGGAAATACGTTCCCAGGCTTTGGCAAAGACACTAACAGAAGTAAAGTTTTGCCGTCAGGTCATAAGTCATGCTGTGTAGATAAGTTGGTAGTATGCTTAACTGCAAAAGGCAAAGGTCCTGGGTTTAAATCCCCATATGGCACCTAGTTGTAATCTGCCATGGAAGTTTAATATCAGCGCACCCTCTGCCGCGGAATGAAAAATGTAGAATTTCATCCCCCTCTAGAACTTGACCTTGGTAATGAAATGCTAAGTTTGGTAGAGCTAATTGACAGCGAATTTCGAGGTGGCAGAGTTAGAGGAGCAATGCTTCTGCACATTAAATTTTCTGTGTAACTCAAGAAAATCTTTACAGACACACACCAAATGATGCAGGGAGCCTATGGTGATGAGTGTGTAAGCCGTACTCAGTGTTAGGAATGGTTCACACGGTTTAAAAATGGTCAGACAGAAGTTAAAGTTGACCCTCGTTCAAGACACCCTTCGACATCTACTGATGGTGCTCGTATTGGCAGTGTCAATAAAGTTGTGCATGCCAATCGAAGGCCGACTGTCTGAGAGATTGTAGAAGAATGTGACATTTCAGTTGTATCATATCATGAAATCTTGACCCAGCATCTTGGAATGCATTGTGTTGCCGCCAAGTTTGTCCCATGGCTCATGAGTCAAGACAAGAGAGACCTTTGCCCTACAATCTGTCAAGAGCTTTCTGATCGCACAAATGGCAACTAAATGTTTCTTAAGAGAATAATAAATTATGATGAGATGTGGGGTCGTGCTTATTATGTTATAGGCCCGAAGTATTCCTGCCTGTCGTAAGAGGCGACTAAAAGGAGTCTCACATGTTCGATGGGGACTCCTTTGTCTTGACGAAGCCTCCATTTTTTGTAGATCATTTAGAGGACAGGGCTCTTCTTTTGCAATCTGACGACGAGCTGTGCACCAACTTAGAGCGACGAGGAGTTCATTTCATCCGGCGCGTCCATCGGGGTCCAAGGGATAATCAGGCTGCCACCGGTGCCTTCACTTGCCCTTCGAGGGTGGCACATTACTCTAGAAGGTCAAGGTGATGGTCTACTGCTGTGTTGTCAATCCATATATACCTCCCCCAGTGTGGTGCTTTAACTGGTGGAAGTTAGGCCATATGTCTTTCCGCTGTACTTCCAGCATCACATGTCAAGATTGTGGATGTCCATCCCATCCCAATACTCCATGTGCCCCACCTCCCATCTGCGTCAACTGTGGAAAGCATCATTCCTCTTGCTCACAAGAGTGCAGGATTTTACAGCAAGAAAGGAAAATCATGGAATACAAGACCCTGAACCGACTGACCTAAACTGAGGCTAAGCGGAAATTTGAGCGCCTATGTCTTGTGCCTATGACCAGCTCTTATGCCACTCTTACGAGAACAGTTGTAGCCCCATCAGTTCCGCAAGTTCCAGTCAGCTCTCAGAGCCAGAAGAATACAGTGGGGGGCACTTCCCCCCTGTTGCTTCTGCATCACCTACCTCAGGAGCACTGCCCCCCCCCCCCCCCCAACCATCGGGGACACCAGTCTCCACTTCTCAGCTGGAGAAGCGTTAAGTCTTCTTCGGCTCCTCTCACTAGGAAGGGTCACTCCCTTCCCAGGCTAGTGGGAAAGAATACACCTGCCAGTGGCTTAAGTGCCCAAAAGCAGTTGGTCGTAGGGCTTCAAGATCATCCTCTGTCACGGAAATGGATCAGCGAGAGAAATCCTTAAAGAAGACCGCCAAAACCATTGGAATTGCGGTGGCACCACACCACCACTGCCTTCAAGCTCTGTGTCTGAGGATGAGGTGAAGATTCTGGCGTCCGCTGAGGATCTGTATCTCGCCAGACCCTCAGATACAATGGATATAGCCTGTTCAGGAAATAAGTTGGTGGCAGCAGGTGACCCTGAGGCATAAATAGACTGCCTCTTTGAGTGTTTCATGCCTTTACAGTCCCGTGATCAAGTCATCCTCCAGTGGAATTGTGACAGTTTTTTCCACCACCTGGCAGAGCTATGGCAACTGTAAAGTTTTACACCTGCTTTCTGCATTGCCCTCCGGGAAACCTGGTTCCCGGCAATGCAGACCCCTGCCCTTTGTGGCTACAGAGGATATTACAAGAATCATAGTGAATATAATAGAGTGTCAGGTGGAGTTTGCGTTCGTGTCCTGAACTCGGTATGTAGTGAACGTGTGCCTCTTCAAACTCCTCTTGAAGCTGTGGCTGTCAGGATACAGACAACGCAAGAAATAAATATCAGCAATGGATATCTCCCTCCAGATGGTGCGGTACCCCTGAACGTATTGGCTGCACTGATTGATCAACTCGCTAAACCTTTCCTACTTTTGCGAGATTTTAACGTCCATAACCCCTTGTGTGGTAGCACCATGTATACTGACCATGGCAGAGATATCGAAAATTTACTGTTCCAACTTGACCTCTGCCTCTTAAGTACTGGGACCGCCACACATTTAAGTGTGGCCCATGGTAGTTATTCGGCCATTGATTTATCAATTTGCAGCCCAGGACTTCTCCCATCTATCCACTGGAGAGCACATAACGACCTGTGTAGTAGGGACCACTTCCCATCTTCCTGTCACTTCCCCGGCACCATGCCCACGGACGCCTACCCAGATGAGCTTTATACAAGGCAACTTAGTAGCCTTTACCTCTGCTGTCATTGTTGAGTCTCCACACGTGGTGCCATCAATGTTGTGATTGAGCAGGTCACTAAAGCGATTGCTTGTGCAGCGGAAAACACAATCCCTCATTCTCTAGGGTGCCCCTGGTGATAGGGTGAAAGACAGTCCCTGGGTGGTTGCTGGAAATCGCTGAGGCAATTAAAGAGTGTTGGCGAGCTCTACAGTGATATATGCGCCACCCTTCTCTAGAGCACCTAATAGCTTTAAGCGGCTCTGTGTGCTCCTTTGTCTGCTTATAAAACGATGGGAACAGGAGTGTTGGGAGAGGTATGTGTTGACCATTGGGTGCCATACGTCACCTTCGCAGGTCTGAATAAGATCAGATGTCTTTTTGAGTATCAGACCCCAACAGGTGTCCCTGGCATTAACATCAACTGCGTGTTCTCTAACAACGCAGACGGGATTGCCGAGCACTTAGCTCGAGCCTCTGCATTGGAGAACACCCCCCCCCCCCCCTCCCCCCAGCCTTTTGCACCCTCAAACGGCGGATGGAAAGGAAAGTCCTCTCGTTCACTACATGCCCCAGTGAACCCTATAATGCCCACTTTACAGAGGGGGAGATCCTTAGCACCCTTGCACAGTCAGATGATTTAACATCTCTCGTCTGACTACAAGCGATATCTCCTCGCCCTCTTAATCCAGATCTGGTGCGATATCATCTTTCCTTCACAATGGCAGGAGAGCACCATATTCTGGTGCTAAAACCTTGTAAAAATCTGCTTGATGTGGATAGCTATTGGCCCATCAGCCTCACCAATGTTCTCTATAAGGTGCTGGAACCTGTGGTGTGTCAGCGGTTGGTTTGCATCTTGGAGTCGTGGCCTACTGGCACCATGTAAGGGTGGCTCCTGCCAGGGTCGTTCTACCACTGATAATCTTTTGTCTCTTGAATCTGCCAACCGAACAGCGTTTTCCAGATAACAACACCTGGTTGCCATCTTTTTTTACTTACGTAAAGCGTACAACATGACCTGGTGACATCATATCCTTGCCACATTGTACGAGTGGGGTCACCCAGGCTTGATCCCGATTTTTATCCAAAACTTCCTGTCGCTGTATTCTTTCCGTGTCCAACTTCGTGCCTCCCCTAGTACCCCCCCCCCCTCCCCCCCCCCCCGTCCCGTATTTAGGAGAATAGCATTCCACAGAGCTCTGTATTGAGTGTATCACTATTTTTAGTGGCTATTAATGGCCTAGCAGCATCTCTAGGGCCATCGGTCTCCCCTTCTCTGTATGCACATGACTTCTGCATTTAGTATTGCTCCTTCAGTACTGGTGTTGCTGAGTGGCCCCTACAGGAAGCCATTCACAAGGCGCAGTCATGGGCTCTAGCTCAAGGCTTCCAGTTTTCAGCTGCAAAGTCGTGTGTCATGTGCTTCTCTCAGCATTGTACCGTTCATCTGGAACCAGAACTTTCTCTTACTGATGATTCACTCATTGTAGTGGAGGCATATCAATTCCTAGGACTGGTTTTCGATTCCCGATTGACTTGGCTACCTTACCTTCTTCAGTGTAAGTGGAAGTGCTGGCAGCACCTCAATGCCCTCTGCTGCCTGAGCAACTGAGATGCAGATCGCTCTGTGATGCTGCAGCTCTACAGAGTCCTTGTTCGATCCCGTCTTGACTATGGGAGTTTGGTTTATGATTCAGTGGCGCCCTTAGCATTGCGTTTACTCGATCCCGTGCACCACTGTGGCATTCACCTAGTGATGGGAGGTTTTTGAATGAGTCCGGTGACCAGTGTCCTGGTGGAGGCCAGTGTCCCTCCATTGCGGATCCGATGTGCACAACTGCTCGCCAGTTATGTTGCACACATTCTTAGTTCTCCTGAGCATCCGAATTACCATCTCCTTTTCCCACCTGCGGCAGTTCAAATCCTGCATTGGCAGCCTAGTCAGGGTTCACGATTGTGGTTTGCGTGCAATCCCTTATCTTCAAACTGCAATCCTTCCCTTTACCACCTCTGCTTGAGGTCCATTCATGTACACCTCCGTGGTGTACACCTTGGCTGAAGCTTTGTCCGGAGCTTTTGCATGGCCCAAAGGACTCCAGTAACTCCGCTGCTCTCCACTGTCAGTTCCTCTCGATTCTTGACATTCTGGGGCCCTCTCGATTCTTGACATTCTGGGGCTCGGAAGTTGTTTATACTGACAGATCGCTGGCTGATGGTAATGTTGGCTTTCCTATGTCTACAGGGACCGTATTGAACAGCATTCCTTGCTCGCTGGCTGCAGTGTATTCACTGCCAGACAGATGTGAAAGTTGACCTCCTAGCCTATCACTTGGCCTTGGGGAGGGATAAGGGGACTTTCAGCTGCTTCTGGTTGTCACGTCTTCCTGACCCCACCCTACTCCACGATATTCCAAATTCACCCTCATTTTTTTTACATTCAAAGTTATTTTACATTTTCAATCCTCTGTGACTTGATCATTAAACCTGTATGTTGCAGTGATAGGGAGGGGGGGGGGGGGGGGAGATACTAATGGTCTTATGCTGCAAAATTAAACTGGCCTCTGATCTGTCCCTTACTTCTCCCTTTCTCCTGGAAAACTTTAGCCTTAGACTATTAAAGGAAAAGAAGAATTGATGATCTCAATGTTTAGTCCTTTTCATTCCCCCCCCCCCCCCCCCCCCCCAAAGAAAAAAAAAAAGAAAAAGAAAGAAAGAGAGGACATTGGTAGCAATGCTGATATTGTTAGATAGAGCATAATTTAACTTGTCTATCTATAGTCTTTAGCACCATGTGTGTTTCTATGTGCCACTAAGGTTGTAGCTGCTGTCCCAGTTTCAGTTGTTACTCCTCATTCTGATCTCAATGGCTTCTTGGATGACAGAATTCAAGGAGGTAGAAGCATGGGATAAGATTTTAGTTTCATCAAATGTAATCAGGTTTGTGTATGAGGCCTTTTTGACATCAGCAGATTTGTCAACATTGCAATATTTAATGTGATGTCGGTTCTGCCTGCAGAATTCTGAAATTTTTGTTATTGAAAGACTAACTTCACTGTTGTTAAATTCAAAAGGAATTTTATAATTCTCAGGACCACTGAGACCAAGGCATTCTTTTACTGCATGCAAAATTCCTTTTTCTTCGGTGGTTGCAAAGTGGATGGAATTTACTCTCTGCGTATTTTATTTATTGTAGCTCCAGTTAAGGAGCTCTTCTGTTCCTGACGTTTTGTCCAGGACTACGCTGAACATCCTCAGAGTTGCTCCTCCGCTTGTGATGAAGGTGGCCTGCATTACCTCTTCGTTTCTTGTCCTTGGTGTCGAAGTACTGGCTGAAAAGTGCAACTGCTGCCTAGTGTAAATGATGTATCCAGCAGATGCACATTTGTGTTTCACAGTCTTTTACTTTCGCTGTTCACAAACACCCAATGTTACACAGTTATAAGGCCAGTGCAGTGTTGTTTTAACTTTCCATAAGCCTCATTAATAGGTTGCAGGCAAAAATCCACATACTGCTACAATAGTTTACTGTTGAACATCTATGAACAGTAAAAAAACGTAATCACATAATCCACAGTTCTTTCGGAATAATCAAGTTTGTATGGAACAGACACACAGCCTATTGGTATAATATGTATTTCACTGTTAAGTTGATGCATTGTTGTCGTTCTAACCAACACAGGTTCCTCGTCTGAAACTCAGTTGTGGACTGACTGTCTAGGGACCAAAAATTGGGCTCTTATCTATCTTCACTATAATAGGTACTGAAACTTCACATTGTTCAATGTTTAATTTATAGAAATTACAGTTAAAACTTAACTCAGATGGCAAAACAAGAGGGGAATTAAAACTATCCCGGCTTGCTTTGTCACACACTGAGTCTTGCTGACAGACTGGTCAGACGTCCGAGAGTGACATAAATATTGTAGGAAAGGTGGCATGGTCTTCGGTGAAGGATAAATGCCCTCCTCTGTCAACATGTGGGGTATACAAAAGTCCGTGTATGTGTGGTAAAGTTTATATTGAAAATACCAAGAGGGGCATAAACACACGCCTAAAAGAGCACAAACGTCTTTGCTGTCTAGGGAAAATAGAGAAATCAACTGTAGCAGAGCATGCTCTTCAGTCAGGAAACCATGAAGTGAAGTTTTCTGAAACAGAAATTGTATCTACAACATCAAATTATTATCCACAACTGTGTAGAGGAGCCATCGGAATTTATAAGCATCAGGATAATTTTAGTAGGAAAGAGGAGGCAGTGAAACTTAGCAACATATGGACAGTGGCTCTGCAGAATCGCTAGACAGTTTTATCTTCGACAAGACGACAATCGATAGTAGGAAAGAGGAGGCAATGAATCTTAGCGACATGTGGACAGTGGCTCTGCAGAATCGCTAGACAGTTTTATCTTCGACAAGACGACAATCGATAGTCAAGTTTTATCTCTGACAAGGATTATTTCTGCTCATCACGTGTTACTTTGACCATGCCCTCTTTCGTACAGTATTTATGTCACTATCAGACGTCCAACCAGTCAGTCGACAAGACTCAGTGGAAGAGCAACTCTGAGGATGTCCAGCGCAGTCCTGGACAAAATGTCAGGAACAGAAGAGTTTCATGGACCAAGACTTTACATCCCAAAAGGTTTACCAGCAGCTAATTAATAATCAGCCCTATGGTGTGAGTGTGAGGTTACTCAAACTTGAAAACCTCCACATGCATATCACATGCACTCTGTTAGGACAGATACTTTCTTTGTATAGGAAATGCTTGACCTTTTTCAGGGACATAACAATTCTGCACCTGGTATTGGAAACCAAGATATCCACATCAGAGATTGTAGCAGAACCATGCAAGCCTTTTATTTAAGCCCTCCACTCAGTTCCAAACCATAACATTGGGATTAATTCTGAGTGTGATGTTGCAAAGACTGAACCAATCGTCCACATAGTGTGCAAGGCTAGCGGTCTTCACCAAGTTCACCCATCCCCCTTAAAGATCTGAATATGGTGTAACTATGTCATCAGGTGGTATTTGTGTCTATATAAGCTAGAATTAGAGGCATATTGCACCTAGTGTGTTCAGTATCTGCCAGCACAACCTTCTCCATGTCTCAGATGAGACCTTTCAGGAAACATACCATGTTCACACTGCCCTTCCATCCTGACCTGCCAGCTGTTTTCCTGAGGGGCTTCATCACTTGTGTAATAGTGGAGTTCTCACTATCAAGCGTATTAACCTTCTGTGTTTGTCTGAACTTGGTGGGAGAATTAGACACTAGCTCACCAGATGAGGCATATTGTGTTGACTCAGATGTGCTGTCAACAGTGGGCAGTACCTTGTATCTGTTTTTAAGCCATAAGGGAATAATTGCCCAGCCTGTACCCACATCCATCTCATGTCCAGAAATTTGCAAACCTACTACTGCCGGTCATTTACCATAGTAATGATGGACTAACCAGGTCATGCGCATCAGAACACAGCTTCGTCTGTATGTATGAGGGGCTCCAGAGGTACCGTAGCTTTTACCACTGTGGTCTCTAATGTCACTGCAACAAAGTTTAGCAGCTTAATACCTTTTGACTGTAGCTCATATACATGCAAGCTGTATGTAGACAACAGTCAGTTTCAGTAGTGTCTGCACACAACAGACAGCTCCTGTTTCCTGCTATACATCAGAGACTAACTCCAAGGAATCTGCAACAGTAGTAGATCGAACTACAAAACTTTTGTGCTGTTGATGCCATAAAGCTTCTTCTTCTTCTTCTTCTCCTCCTCCTCCTCCTCCTCCTCCTCCTCCTTTAGTGCTTATCTCTTATGACAGGTTTTGACTGGAGGCTCTTGATCGTGTTGTTCTGAGCATTTTCCTTCATCTGTTTGTTTGTTTCTTTGTGCATTTCCAATGTCATCTTTGTACCTCTTCCTCTCATTCCTTTCACTTTTCACTCTATAACTTTTTGTTGCCAACAATTTCTGTGCAGTACATATCTCAGCTAAGATTTTTTCATCTTCATGATCACTTCCAATAATATTCTTTCTTCCAGTATTTTCTGCATTACTTCTTCATTCTTAAGTCTAGCAGGCCAGTTTACATTAAGTATTCTTCTTCATAGTCACATTTCAAAATTGCTAAATATCTTCCCTCTTTTGTTTTAGCTGTCCATGATTCACTGCTGTAAAACACTAGACAAACATTTAGCAAATCTTTTCCTTATCTCCATTGGAATTCTTCTGGCTATTAGTAGCTGCCTCACCTTTTCAAATACTCTCTTTCCCATCGATATCCTTCTCCTTATTTCTTCTGCACAGCTTCCATTCCATGTAATTAAACTCCTCAGGTACAGGAATGATGATAATTGTTCTTTCTCTTTTCCGTCTAGGAATACATTAACAGGAGCTTCCTTCTTCCTTAGTCTCATCAGTTTTTTCCCCCTTTATTTGACTTCATTCAGTGCTTACTATTTATGAACTACCTTTCTGTTATACAGTTTTATGTTAGCCTGGAGCAGTTACAGACACCAGTAAGGTCTCCAACAAATTTTTCGTCAGTGTTTTTTGTTATTTTATCTTCTCTATCATATGGGCAGCAACTGATACTAACAGCCTTGACCAGGCTTTGACACAATGCACTATAGCTTGCAGGACTCCACAAAATTTGCTCCAAGGAGAAGCTTGCACATTGAAACCAACACACTTTAATTACAAAAAGTAATTGCACATGTATTAATTGTTTTTGATGTACTTATCATGACAAGAACATTTAATGCAACCAATTGTTTATGAAAGGCTTTGTGGTTATATTAATTGTGCTTCCTGTTTTTTATATTAACTTGTGTAAGGGAAGATAAGAGAATTTCTTTTTATGGTTTTTATATATATATAAAACAAACAAACAAAAGACCACTGTCCGTGGCTGCAGAGGCCAGACTGCAAGCAGCTGTACATTATGGGAGAAGGAATCTGCATGGTGGGGGTAAGGAGGAGGCTGGGGTGGGGGGTACAGTACGGTAGCAGTGGGGGATGGTAAAGTGCTACTTGTGGGACCTAAAGGGACGAGGTAGAGAGAGGGTAGGACAGGTAGGTGCAATTGAGTCGGTAGGCGGAAGGTAGGGGAGAGGAAGGAGGGTGGAGTGTAAAAGGAGAGATGTAAAAAGACTGTGGGCACATTGGTGGAATAGAGGGCTGTGTAGTGCTGGGATGGGAACAGGCAAGGGGATAGGTGGGTGAAGGACAACGACTAATGAAGGTTGAGCCCAGGACGGCTACAGGAATGTAGGATATATTGCAGGGACAGTTCCCACTTCTGCCATTCAGGAAAGCTGGATCAAGGGTGAGAACATCCTATCCACATTCCTCCAGGATCTCAACACCTTCTCCCCCATTCACTTCACCTGGTCCGCCTCAACCCAACATTCCATCTTCCCGATGTTGATCTCCGGCTCATCAGTACCTCTGTTCGTATCAAACCTACCAACTACCAGCAGTACCTCCATTTCGACAGCTGCCACCCATTCTATATCAAGGAGTTCGTTCCTCACAGTTTAGCCACCCATGGCTGTTGCATTTTCAGTGATGAGCAGTCTGTCTCAAAACATACCAAGGGTCTCAATGGAACATTCAAAGACTGTAATTATCCTCCCAATCCTGTACAGAAACAGATCTACCGTGCCTTATCTCTCCAGTCACCTGCCCCCTCCCAGAGTCTGACTGTCTGGCCTCAGAAGAGCATTCCACTCAGTACTCAGTGCCACCCAGGACTGGAGCAACTGAATCACATTCTCTGACAGAGTTTGGATTACCTCTCGTTATGCCTTGAAATGAGAAATGTCCTATCCACTATCCTTCCTACCCCTCCCACTATGGTATTCTGTCGCCTACCAAACCTACACAATATCCTCATTCGTACTTACACAACCCCTGCTTGCAACCCATTATCTCATAGGTCATACCCCTGTAATAGATCTGAATGCATGCCCTGTCCAAACATCCTCCCACCACTGCCTACTCCAGTCCAGTCACAAGCATCACCTATCCCATCCAAGGTAGGGCCACCTGTGAAACTAGTCATGTGACCTAGAACCTCAGCTGCAACCACTGTGCTGCATTCTATGTGGTCATGACAGTCAACAAGCTGTCTGTTCGCATGAATGGCCATTGACAAACTTTTGCCAAGAGACAGTTGGATCACCCTGTTACTGACGATACTGCTCACTTCAGTGACTACTTCACCAGCCTGCACCATCTGGATCTCTCCTA
Organism: Schistocerca gregaria; assembly: GCF_023897955.1. Taxonomy (NCBI): domain Eukaryota; kingdom Metazoa; phylum Arthropoda; class Insecta; order Orthoptera; family Acrididae; genus Schistocerca; species Schistocerca gregaria. Next base: position 308,043,767 of record NC_064920.1, on the reverse strand, counting down.
CCAACACTAGTTTTTCTGAATTCACAGGTGGTAATACTTACTGCAATATATCCCATGTTTCAGCAACATCCTGTGGCCTCAATCTTCTCTAGTCCCTCTCCTTCACCTACCTATCCCCTTCCCTGCTCCCACTCCAGCAATTCACAGCCCTCTGTTTCCCCAATGCACCCACAGTCTCCCCCCTCCCCTCACCCCCTCCACCTTCCGTCTAACCTCCCGACTGCGCCTAGCTGCCCTACCTTCCCTGCAAAATGGTTCAAATGGCTCCGAGGACTATGGGACTCAACATCTGAGGTCATCAGTCCCCTAGAACTTAGAACTACTTAAACTTAACTAACCTAAGGACATCACACACAGCCATGCCCTAGGCAGGATTCGAACCTGCGACCGTAGCGGTCGCGTGGTTCCAGACCTTCTCTGCACCTCTACATTTTCATAACATTGTTTTTATCCAGCTTGAATTTCCCATTGTATTTTTATCATATGTTTTCATTTGGTGAGGTGTCTGTCAGTTATGGTTTAAGGCTTTCAAACATATTGCAGTAAAAGTGTTGGGACGTTTCACTGATTGTTGCAGTGCATACAGCGAGATACTTTCTCTTATTTCATGATTGTGGTAAACAGATTCTGTGGAAACATAAATAAGTCATTATGAAATTAAGAGTAAAAGATCATTTCCTGGAAGTTAAAGTCTCTATCTTGAATGAGTTATTACAACGTGTGTAAAAAAAAAAAACAGATGACAGAATGAATTTTTATTCTGAGTTTCTGAGCTGTTACTCTTTGAAAGAAGAAAAGATTCAGCAGACATGAAGGACAGTGGTGGCTTTGTTTCCATTGGTTGAACTGTGTGAAGCTACATTTGTTCTCAGGCATGGATAAAATAATTATATACTATCCATTTTTCTGTTGTTTAATGAAGTCCATGTCCTCCCAAATTTAAAGCAAGTACATCCTTTATGATTTGTGCACAAAGTTTCCACTCTAATAGATCAAAAGTCTTTAGTTGAGATATAATTGCTCTGGGCTGACATCTGACATGAAGATTCTAGTTTTGTCAAAATTTGTAACACTTTTTTAATTTTGTACTGGGATTTTTACTTTTGAAGAATATGTATTACGGTTGTAATATTGGAATATGAATGATTAATATCTTGAACTAGAGTATAATAACCCCATGATTTCAGATACAAATTCTTAAATTTCTTAATCCGTTTAATTTGTTTCAGTTTAAAAAGTAACAAAAGTCGGGCAGCTTTATTATCTCGCCTCCTTGATACTTGGACACTTCTACAAGATACGGATCAGGCTGTACTTGTGGAAGCAGTGGAACAGCTGATGGTGAATGTGGACTTAAGTTCGGCCACTTTGAGAACACTTCAAGAAGCAACAGAGAAACTCAAAACATGTCCAGATTTCTCTAAACTTCATACAATGATTCTTGTGGAGAACAAGTTTCTTTCACTTTATTCAAGGTCAGTGTATTTTCCTCTGTACTTTCTCACTTTTTGTGTCAGTAAATATTTATAAAATAAAGAGAAAAATCATTTTTGTGTATAGTTCAGGAAGCAAGTAGATGGTTTAATAGTAAAGAAAATTAAAAAATTAGTTCAATATTTTTGAAATGTTTGAGATTTGCCAGTGACTGTAACAGGAATACTGAAAGAGATTTTTTATTCACTTGATCAATTACAGCCCTGATTTTGTATGAATTGCACTTATCTTGAATCTCATGGTCTGATTTGTCGTATTGTATTGTCGTTGGGTTGCAAAGTGGCCATCAGACTCTCAATGTATCTCTGAAGCATTGTCCATTTTATTAGCTCAATGCCAATAACATCATTCCAGAGGTCACAAACAGAGGTAGGATCAGCCAAAGTGCTAATAATGCATATGACTAAATTTATATCATGATTAAATGTTTTGTTTGGGTTTTTCTGTGTGTTGGTAAGATTAGTTTCATCTTCAATTTGTGCTGTTAACTTGTCTGTGAAAAAGACACACTTAAAACACTGTTACAGCGTAGGCAACTGTAGCATTGATCGGGGCAGTGTGGTATCATCATCTTTCAATCTAAAATAGTCATTTGCAAATGAAGCACTTTCTTTTTTTTTCAAATCATTCAATTTTTCTGTATCTTGGGTTTTTTAGAAACTTGTAGTACCAGTATATCAGCAACAAGTTCATTATCATCAGCCTCCTGAAAATTATTTTAATTATGTGGTGTTTTATAGTAGTCTCTGGCTTGCTATCACTATCTGCAGATTCCAGTGCATTTGCAGTTGTAGAAGGATCCTCACTGTCAGACAGACATTCTTCACAAGTCATCACTTTATGTTGTCCATTTTTAAAATACAATGAAGACTCCATTACAACACTTGAACTAGCAGAAAAAACTAGAAGAAAGCAGAATGAAGGAAACACTAATTTATCATCATTCGAGTGTGGTGGGAGCATTACTATGCATGTATGCAAACAAAATTTATTCATGTATTACTTACATATTTATTAGTAACAAACTGAACTAAACAGTATAATCTTCAAAGCTTATAGAAGCACTATATTTTTTTATGTTTGAGTGTTCTTGCCTGCAACTGCCAATTATCACCATTAAGAGAGAGCAATGCATGCCACACTGACAGTGCTACACAGAGCAACACATATTGTCACGTCATCAGCTCATAGTGCATTCTGATAGTAGATCTTTTCTGTTACCCTCAGTTACAATACCCTTACATAAGGCAGTTTCCACTTTTAAACATCAAGGACAACAATGTAAAGAGGTTTTCAGTGGTACTAAGCCTCAGTCGTACAGTATTTTTTGAAGGAATACACCATCATTTGACTGAGTATTTCCTGTGTGCAAACTAGATTTTGATTTTGATGCCATTGAGTACAGTGATCTTAGATCAGAAACATATTTTGCAGGACGACATATTATTTCATGCCAATATACTCAATAATGTTCTTAGACTATTAATATAATTTTGCTGTGCACTGTGCAGGATAACATATTACTGTACAGGCACATAGCTGCGAAAATCAGCCCAAGGCAGGTAAACACAAGTCTTGTGCTGAATAGTGTATATATCCATCCTGCACAGTACACTGCAAAATCATGTTAATGGTCTAAGAACATTGTATTCGATAATGATGTGAAATAATATGTCACCCAGCACAGTACACAGCAAAATATGTTAATGATCTAAAATCATTGTACTCAATAATGGCATGAAAGCCAAAATCTAGATGGTATGCAGGAAATATAAGGAAATATACAATCAATGATGATGTAAATAAAATAGAAAGAAACTTCCACATGGGAAAAATATATTAAAAACAAAGATTCCAAGACTTACCAAGCGGGAAAGCGCCGGCAGACAGGCACATGAACAAAACACACAAACACACACACAGAATTACTAGCTTTCGCAACCGATGGTTGCTTCTTCAGGAAGGAGAGGGAAAGACGAAAGTATGTGGGTTTTAAGGGAGAGGGTAAGGAGTCATTCCAATCCCGGGAGCGGAAAGACTTCCCTTAGGGGAAAAAAAGGACAGGTGTACACTCGCGCACACACACACACACACATATCCATCCGCACATACACAGACACAAGCATGTCTGCTTACCCTCTCCCTTAAAACCCACATCCTTTCGTCTTTCCCTCTCCTTCCTGAAGAAGCAACCATTGGTTGCGAAAGCTAGTAATTCTGTGTGTGTGTGTGTTTGTGTGTTTTGTTCATGTGCCTGTCTGCCGGCGCTTTCCCGCTTGGTAAGTCTTGGAATCTTTGTTTTGAAATATACAATCAGGTGGCTGTGTATTCCTTAAAGAAAGAAAGAAAGAAATATAAAGAAAGTTGGAACTGTGCTTTGCACATCTGCAAAGCTGCACAGTGAGCATTTAAAATTATTAAATGACTTGAACAAGGAACTAAAAGAATCCTTTGATGGTCTACAGGTGCTACAAATTCACACCTGTAATTAGCACAATTGCACATATTTGTGGCACTTTCAAAACAGGTACATCTGAAATTAACTGGGAAGTTGTGTCATTTTGGAGAGTGCTTTATTATTTATTTCATGACTTACCTGCATGGAGGTTACAATACACTGAGATAACTGGATCTTCATCCTTTCGTATGTTATTTATGGAACAAGATAGGTTGAAAATGCCCATGCAGCTGAAACAGCTGTGGAAATTCTCGAATATATTTGAACTTACATTACTGAGATGAAGTAGTCTTAAACCGTTCCTCAGTCATACAGTGTGAGAATTGTTTCTGAAGTTGTAAATGGCAAATTTGATAGCTCCGAAACTGACATTCTTCAGTTCAATAGCATGTTTGTTGAAACTATTTTTACTCAGTTCTCAGAACAATATCTCTATGGCTCTATTTCTGTATGGTTAATAATGTAATCTTGTGAACATTTTGATATAGTGGGTTGTGAAACTAGATGTCTTAAAAAGCAAAAACTCATCTTTAATGAAAATCGACTTGAAGGCTGTAAAGAATCTTATTATGGCAAGACAGTTCAATCTGGATTTTGCTACAAGAAGTGCACTAAACCAAATTAAGAATTTATGTGAAAAAGAAATATTGTCGCTAAAGGAAAATGTGAACATGCAATTTTGGTGTACTAGAGGTGTTGCGAGAAAGGTCACCCCCTCAAATGCAGCTTAAAACATATGTGATTTCCTGCTTGAATCCAGAACTCATGTTAAACCATGAAGTAGCTCAAAGAATATGGACAGCATGTCTTGAAACTTTGGTATCAAATGGAAGAATGTTGGGTTCAAAGACAGATGGTGACAAACTTGTGTTTGTGGAGATTTCGAGAGAAAAAAAGAAATCTTACAAAAGAAGTGAAAATTATCTTGATAAATCCTGGATTCATATAATCAAATTATTTTCAAAGCCAGGCACAAATTTCCAACATTTTGTACAAATTATGTTAATGATGTCACATGAAAATGCTTCTGTTGGACAAGGCTTTTCTGTAAAATATGAAATTATAGTTGAAAATGAAACAGAGAGGAAAAAAAGCCTCATTGCTTGAAGATACATGTGTGACACAGTCCAGGACGCTAATAGAGTTGACAATTTCGACATCGAGAAAAGTCTTATATATTGTTTTTACAGTGCACATTCTTGGTATGAATAATAATGAGAAGAAAAGTGAAAGAGAGAAAGACGAACGATTGTTGAACAAATGAAAGAAACAAAAAGAACAAATATCTTGAGTGAAGCCCCAAACCCTTCAGCAGAGATAGAAGACTCAAAGAAATTATTTATTCACTTTTATTACGATAAGTTTATAGAGGTTGTTCCCTTTAATCAAAATGTAATTTTATATGTATATTTGTAAAAACAGGATTTTTGACTTGTTGTTTGATATTTTCTACTGCCTGTAAGTCAGGACACAATATTTTATAAATATTTTAATTCATATCTGTGATTTATACAACTAAAGAAATATGTTATAATTAATTATGGATCTTCTAATAATTAACAGTACATAATTTTGAAAACAAAGGATATTTTACTGTCAAACTTAATAAAATAGTAACCTGGAAAAAAAATTGACTGGAAAATTCTGGAGTGAATTTGAAACCGACTAATCACTGAATACCCTGTACTGAAGATGTTACACTAAAGCTTGCATGTTTGCAGCAGGTACCACAAGTTTGATATTAATTAGGTTTGCTTGATCACGTTGTTAAAAACTGCAGGTATCAGTTTCTCTAATTCCTTATTTGCTGCTACCAGATCTTGAAGTTTTAATATTCATAATTAAAACAGCATCAAAATAACTCCATTATTTTTCAAAGTAGGTGAGAGCTAGAGATCAGAAATGGAGTGAGTATGAGGTTGATGTTGAGGGTCGCATACATTAGAAATCAAGTTACTGTTGGTGTCACTGCTATACCGACTTCCTTCCTTCCCACAATAATTCCTCAAGTATGATGAGTATGAGAATGGTGACACTGTGGTCACTTCCTACTCATTGACTTGTTCTGTTACTGGAGCTTTAAGAGTGTAAGGGCAGTCATGACTTATCATAGGAGTTGAATGTACAATTTCATTTTTGTTAAGGAGCATTTTCATCGTGAAAGGACCAGTTTGTGGGATAGATGATCTTTAACAAGGCTGGTTCTTGTGAGACTGTGGAGGGAGTAAGACAAAAACTAAGTGATGGAGTGAATACAATTGCAAATGTTCTCCAATAGGGGAAGAGTGATGTCTGAAGAAGATAAGTGCTATAGTCCATGCTTCAGACAACCTTTTTGTGCAGTACATTCAAAGTGGTTGTATTCTTGCTTATTCCACCTTCACCATAAGAAAACATAGTATTCTGTCACACAAAAACTAAACACAGAGTAACATTACTGTTTCGTCCCTGTGACCAAAAAATGGGCTATTTGTGTATTATTTTGGTCATGGCAACTTGTGTTTATGAGCTAACAGTGAGTTATGTAGCTTATTAACTTCTGTTACGTTTTTGAAAAGTGCAGTAAATTTATTGTAATAATTAATCACCATTTAGAAAACACACCTCATCCCCATGTCCTGTTTTCTTGTACTGTCGTCATGTACTTGGTAATGTGTCATAGGTGTGTGTGTATGTCAGTGTACTTGTCAGATATTCCCTGAATAAAGTTTCAACATTAAATTAAATTCACGGTAGTGTTTAAAATGTGTGTGTAAACAGATCAATATTCACTATTACCAGTCAGTTACTATATTGGTATATAATGATAATCATGCCCAGTGGTTGTATATGGAGCAGCAGTCAACGAGTCCTCAGTTATCCTGTGGACTTGTGTACTCTATCTCCTTTCTACGCTGATATAGCCCACTTTTATCCAACATCAGACTGAAATGCAGAGTTTTCAGTTAAATGGACACTAGAGGAGACTAACAAATCGAGTCATTGAACGTATGGAGGCAGCAAGTTTGGAAACGGCGTTTTAGGACCCACTGATGAGATTAAAGCAAGTAAACAGAGCTCATTTCTAATGTCCAGTGAGAGCATCCCACACAAACAAAAGGAATGCTGTCTCTGCTCTTGTGACACACTGTTCCAGTCCCTTTAAATGATACTTTTATGCCTAACTAGTCTATGAGCTCTGAAGAGCTGATGCATCCTCTAGGCTATGTTAGTTTAGGCTTGCTATATGCTCATAAAAAGCTCTTCAGAAAATTTAGCGTGTTGCTGACAAATGTACTTAACCCCAAATCTGGCACATGAAAGGTAAATTTACTATGTGTAAGTCTTTCCAAGTACAATTGTGCAAAAAATTGTACAGTTACAATTGCACCAAAACTAAAATTTCAGAAGTAAGGATTGTAACAATGGCATTTACAAAGTTAAATTAACTGATATTAATTACACTCCAGAATCTGAAAGTTGATAAGGAATACGAAATTTATTTAAGGACCTAATCAAGAATGTTACTTTGAATTGAGAATTGTTGACAGAGAGAAAAGTGACACTACAGGTCTCAGAGTTGTGCATTGTACAGCAGAAATAACTGTCAAATTTTGAACAACATTGTAAATCAAACAAAACACAGAACAGGGATCACTGTTTTATTAAAAAGAAACGTAAACACTCTTCTTCAATGGTTTTAAAGGAGACATCAGTTGAATGGTGACTATTTGTAACATAGCTGATGACATTACTGAAAGTTGTCTATGATTTTGTGTTTATCATAGGCAGAGTAGCAGCAAATTCTAACTGTATTGTTTCTTTTGATTATTTTGTTTTATAGAGTGATATATGTCGAGTTTAGCCTTTGATTGTGAGCGAGGCAGGAAACTGCACAGAACCAAGATAGTGACTAGGTATGTCAGTTGTTACTGCAACACAAAGACATGAAATGAGTGAGGAATATTTCTCTCATTGAGATTTATAGGCTATGATCTCATTTTGTTGAAGTTACATGCCTTAAAGTTCATCTGATTTAGCCTGCAATGTTGCTTGTGCCCCAGTGATCTTTTGTTGGGAATCATACATTCAGTATCCTTGTGAAAATGCAGGGTATTTTAAAAAGGTACATTCAGTTTCACAAGAGTGATTATTCTACATGAATGAAGATAGAAACTTGATGTAAATTTCAACTTGCAACTACAAAGTTTTTATCATGCAATATTACAAAAGTATATTTCTCACAAACATGCACATACAGTCTTGGTGACCTTTTTACAATTATGCAATTATGTTTATTATAAAAGCTTTCATCAACCTTTCACAAAAGTTCAGTATGCATTACAAACATGCAGATCATAGTCAAAGTGTGTGTGTGTGTGTGTGTGTGTGTGTGTGTGTGTGTGTGTGTGTGCGTGTGCTCCATCTCTGATGAAGGCCTTGTTGTTCAAAAGCTCATTTTCTGACAGTCTTTTTGTTGTGTCTGACTGCAACTCAGCATCTCTACTTTATGATGAGTAGCAGCTATCTTTTTCATAATATTGTTACAATTATGAAAATGATAGATTGCTACTCACCATAAAGATGACATGTAGAGTTGCAGACATGAATGAGCAAACGAGCTGGCTGCACCAGGGAAATGCCAACTGGTAACCACAGCAGCATATGGCTAGAGCTAAGATAAACATTTAGTTTCCATGTGTAAAGTAAAATTCACCTTAGGTTTCTATCTTCGTAAAGAAGACAGAGTCTTGTTAAAATGGATGAATGTTTCTGAAACACTGGTATTTTCACAATAAAACTCTTGTACTTCACCACTTTGTGGTATTTATTGAAAATGGCCACACTACAGAAATCTGAGTTGTAGGCCTAAATGTAAGTGCTCATATGATCATATGTAAATTGCTATATGAGAAATGATAAAGTTCTCTCTCTCTCTCTCTCTCTCTCTCTCTCTCTCTCTCTCTCTCTCTCTGCTTTACTACTTTACTACAGCTTCATACCCATCCTCCTCCTCCTCCTCCTACTACTACTAATTTGTCATAGATTATTATTGCCTGTGATGCTGAGTCATATTGTGAACTCATATTCAGTAATAATTGTTGACAGTCGTAACGCCCAGGACCTGTCACCACATGATATAATATTTCTGAGCTTGCTGTGTGAAGCCCACTACATGATGCCAAGTGGAACACGTCCTTCTGAAGCAACTGAAAGTGATTCTAGTGAAGAGTTCTACAGCCCTGCTGGTAGTCCTCGTGATAGTCCACACCATACAAAAAAACAGCTTGCAACGTCTCTTACAGTTAGTGTGGATATGTTTGATGGCAGCTGTGAACAAGATGTCCTCAATACACAACTTGTCCTATTAACCGGAGGTTGTTCCGTGTACACTCCACATATTGTACACATAACTTCAGTTGAGGATGGTGTTTATCTGCTGTTTATAATTGAGGTAAGAAGTACAGAAAATACATTTAATGCACAAGAATTATATGCTCTTTTGTCCTTATATCCAGTTGTTCATCTTTAGTTATAAGATAAATGTTAATATTCAGTGTTAAATTTCAGTTTCTGCAACTAATTTCTTAATTTTCATAACCTTTGTGATTTCGTTTAAAATAGATCTTCATAGTTTATGTATGACATTAGTGTTCTTCGCATATGTAAAGTGCTCTGTTTTCCCATTGTTCAAGGGCCAAAGTGCTAGTTATTCATCCCGTATCTGTGTACTTTAGATGTATAGTTTGATACACCAATGTGTTTTTTGGGTATTTTTGTTTCCATTGTGTGTGTGTTTTTTAATTAAAATACCATAGATGTAAGTGAGTGCTGCACTGAAAAGCTCCACTTCAGTAATAAACCTGGAAACACACAAAATAGTGGTTCTGACAGTTTACTGGGCCCCAACAACAAATGTTTTAAATTTCTGTAAGCAACTAGACAGGGTACTGATGAGACTTGGTAGAAACAATTGTTACATAATTGTATATGGAGATTTCAATATGGATTTCATCTTGATTAGTCCTGCTCAAGGTCACTTAGAATTGCTGATGTCCACCTTTAGCTTGATCCTCGCAACATTATTCCCACAAAGAGCAGAAGGGCATATGTAACAGCAACTGACTATTAATGTCCAAAACATGTTTCAAGGTTTGTCTGACCCAGATGATCAGATGTCAGAAAGAGAGAGTCCTCATCAATTAACTAAAAAGGGAATCATACAATTTCGCACACTCATAAATGCTGACAAAATTACACTCTTGATGGAGAATTTACAGAATGAACAATGGGAAGAAATTCATTAAGTGAACACAGTAATGAGTAATTAAATTCTTTCCTAAAAATATTCCTACAACTTTTCGAACCAGTTCCCCTTTACAATTGGGTATGAACAATACAGTGGAAATAGAAAGAAATGGTTCTCTAAAATGAAAGTACCTTGTGCCAGAAAGAGAAGGCTTCACATACTGCAGAGAACTAGCTTTAATGAAAAACTAAAAGGACACTACAGATAAAACTCCATTTTGTTTTACAATGGTGTCAAAAAAGCAAAAATTGTGTCACCCTGGATGCCTCGTTGTGGCCGGTTATTGTGCCCCCACTGGGAGAATCTCTGCTCTCACAAACCAGCACCTTCAAAATTTAAAATTATAATAATAAAATAAAGGAAATTTGCAGTATTATGCATGAAATGAATATACACAGAAAGGCAAATGATATTGACAGTAACAGTAAACCAAATCATATTAAATTTAAATCATTGGTTACTAAATCAGTGAATTCCCTCTAACTATAGGTGAAGACACACACACACACACACACACACACACACACACACATACACACATATGCAGTGCATACACCACCAGTAGACATAAGTTTCACCAACTCATTGCTCTCTTAGGGAGCTCACAAAAGTCACTAAAAGCTGTAACTATTCTGGCTATAATGGTATTTCAACCTAAGTACTAAAATTTTGTGCTGACTTGGTAATGCCATTTTTGAACTACCTTTGGAACCAAATTACACCCTCTCATACAACTCTATATAAGTTGTGTGTTAAACTCTGACCTTGATTATGTTACTAGTGGATAATTTTAGTCAAAATTATTTGTTCTTTCTTGAATAGAATGTAACAATATTATGAGAAAAAAAGTTGCTACTCACCATATAATGGAGATGCTGAGTCGCAGATAGGCACAGCAAAAAGACTCACAATTATTGCTTTTGGCCATTAAGACCTTTCACGCGTGCGCTCTCTCTCTCTCCCTCCCTCTCTCTCTCTCTCTCTCTCTCTCTCTCTCTCTCTCTCTCTCTCTCTCTCTCTCTCTCTCTCTCTCTCACACACACACACACACACACACACACACACACACACGACTGCAGTCTCAACGATAGCGTTGTGCTACAGGTTAGACTGAGGGCAGGGTAGAGGTGGGGAACTGGGGGGGGGGGGGGGGTAGCAGAAAAGGGAAAACGAGGGAAATAAAAAGACTGGGTATGGTGGTCGAATGATGGTTGTGTAGTGCTGGAATGGGAACAAGGAAGGGGCTGGATGGGTGAGGACAGTGACTAATGAAGGTTGAGGCCAGGAGGGTTACAGGAATGTAGGATGTACGAGGTGCTATCCAAAATTTTTTGTTGAAAACCTTACCTTTGGATTAATGGTCACTATTACCCTTGAAGAAGTTCCCATCCGCACGTACACACCGGACCCAGTGCTTCTGCCACTGGTCAAACATTTTCTAGAAATCCTGTTCTTTGAGGGTGTTTATCACCACCAGCAATGCTGTTTAAATCCTCTCTAGAGTGTCAAACTGACGGCCTTTCAGCACGAGTTTCAGATTTGGGAATAGCATGAAGTCGCAAGATGCCAAATCTGACGAGTACGGTGGGTGGGGCACAACTGCCATGTTGTTCCTTGCCGAAAAGGTCCTGGTGAGCAAGGTCATATGACAGGGTGCGTTGTCATGATGCAGCAACCAGTTCCCTTGATGCCAATGTTCGGGCCGTCGTCTCTGCACGTTTTCGCAGAGCTGTTTCAAAATGTCACAGTAGTATGCCGAATTCACTGTTTTGTTGGGTGGGAATCTGGGTCATAACTGTAAATCTAGTTGAATCATTGCAAGGGTCTCCGTAGCACTTTTCCCGAGATTTGCACAGAATTCGATAAGCACACGCTGGTCTGTTTGCGGATCCATCGTAAAATTGCCACATACCAAACTCAGGAAATCAAGTGTGGACACGCAACACGTCCTCCCAGCTGAATGCCACTACACACACTGACTCATCGGATATGCAGTTCTCGCCACCCAACAGTGCAAAGATCTACTACTCCTACTTTCCAGATGGCAGCACCAGTCCCGAAAATTTTGGATTCCGTCTCGTATTACATGGAAAGTTCCCACCTGCACAATTCAGAAAAGCTGGTGTTGGTGGAAAGGATCCATATGGCACAGGCACTGAAGCAGTCATTGAAATGAAGGATATCATGTTAGGCAGCGTGTTCATCAACAGGGTGGTCCACTTGTTTCTTGGCCACAGTTTGTTGGTGATCATTCACCTGGAAAGACAGTTTGTTGGTTGTCATGCCTACATAGAATTTAGCACATGGTTGTAGCTTAGCTTGTAGACCACATGACTGGTTCCACAGGTAGCCCTGCCTTTGATGGGATAGGAGACGTTAGTGACTGGACTGGAGGATGTGTGGGACAGATCTTGCATCTTGGTCTATTACTGCGGTATGACCCATGAGGTAAGGGGTTGGCAGCAGGGGTTGTGTGAGGATGGATGAGTATATTGTCTAGGTTCAGTGAACGACAGAATACCACTGTGCTTCACAGCCTGTACCATATGAATCCTTCCCACCAACACCAGCTTTTCTAAATTGCACAGTTGGGAACTTTCCCTGCAATATATCCTACATTCCCATAACCATTCTGGCCTCAACCTTCATTAGTCACTGTCCTCACCCATCCAGCTCCTTCCCTGTTCTCATTCCAGCACTACACAGCTGTCATTCCGTCACCACACCCAGTCTTTTTATTTCTCTCCTTGTGGAGTCTGTACAACCCCAAATACAGGGTTTTAACTGCCTGCACCCCTGGTTACTGGAGAGGCCCAGAGTGATTTTAGGTTTGGTGCGGTACAAGAGAGAGATCACACTCCTGCCACCATTTTTAATGCAACATTTTCTGGTATTTTATATGAGCACCACGATTATGTAACTGTTTTTACAGATAGTTTGAGACACGGGGATTCCGTTGGTTGCTCTATTGTTATTCCAAATTGTGTCCTCAAGGTCTGACTGCCTGTTTTTGATGCAGAAATGTCTGCAAGCTTACAGGCGCTGGAGCAGATGAGACATTCTCCCCATCCTAAATTTCTTGTCTGTTCCAACTCCTTCACTCATTGTGGTGTTTGTATCCAAGATGCCCTCTTCCAACTATGTCGACTGGGGAAGGTGGTGGCTTTCTACTGGGTTCCAGGGCAAGTCCGCATTGCTGGGAACGAAAGGGAAGATCTCGCAGCCAAGGTGGCGTGTCTTGATCTGTAAGTATTTCAGTGTGCCATCCCCCTGCACGCACTCACCTTGCTGTTGAGCTCATTAGTCATGCGTCGGTGGGAAGATGAGTGGCTGGAAATGACTGACAGTAAGCTCCATTTAGTCAAGCCCACAACACATGTGTGGTGTACTTCCTTCCAACCCTGTAGACGGGATGAGGTTCTCCTCACTCGTCTTTGGGTAGGCCATAGTCCTATGATGTGTGGCTTCCTGCTCCAGTGAGAGGACCCTCTAATGTGTGGTGCTTGTGGTGTCCAGATCACTGTGCACCACGTTTTATTGGATTGCGTTTTATTTTCTGACCAGCGGGCCGCAGCTGACTTGCTGGCGGATCTGCCATCTCTTTTAGGAAATATTCCCACAAATGTGGTTAAAGTTTTAAAGTTCTGTGACTTGTCCAATGATTTTATCAAGATTTTAGGGATAGGGTCTTAATTTGTTCACAGGGTGACGTGCTCGCCCATGTTTTATGTAAGTGGCCAGCCAATGACAATTTCCTGTGGCATTCTTGATGCTCAGTTTTTGCTTTCTTTACGTTTTATTTTCTTCTACAGCATTTTCATTCTTTCTTTGTGTGTATGCTTAGATTTTGCTAAGTCTGTCCATATTCATTTCTTCTAATGTGTGTCAGGGCGCTGATGACCTCAACAATGAGTGCCCGTAAGCCCCAACTCTTACACTAGTTCTCTCCTTTTCCACCTCTCCCCTGCCCCCAGGGTAACATGCAGCACTTCCCTGTCAGTCAGCCCCCACCATACTATCACTCTCCTTTCCTGGTCCAGCCTCCTCCTTACACCAACCCAGTTGCCACTCCCATCGTGCACTAGTGCTTCTGCTTGCAGTGTGGTTTCAGCTGCCTGAGACTGCTGTTCTGTGTGTGTGTGTGTGTGTGTGTGTGTGTGTGTGTGTGTGTGTGTGTGTGTGTGTGTGTGTGTGTGTGCACGTGTGCATTAGACCTTAACGGCCAAAAGCTGTAATTGTGAGAGTCTTTTGGCTGTGCCTAACTGCGACTCAGCATCTCCGCTATATGGTGAGAAGCAACTTTCCTTCTCGTAATGTTATTTGTTCTTCCCTGAAATATACCTTAATCAGCCTACAAAAAATGAATTGTAAACCATATCAGTTACCTCAAACAAAAATGCAGTTGAGTCATAGTGAGGTAAAATTATAGGTCATCAACAAATAGGAGATACATTTTAGTAAGCAAGGAAATAAATACAAAATTTCAAAAGTGTTTAATTCTCTCTCCATTATCTGTTCCACAAAAAAGGCTATTGGATCACCTTTTCACTGTATTGTTGATTAGACACTTTACCATGAGAGAGTAACTAACCAGTGAATCACTCGCTCACATTAAAAGTTACAAAATTAAACTATATGGTTCTGGGCAAAGCAATATTTAAAGTAACCAAGGAAATTAATCTACAGTCCTATTTACTTTCACAGATGTCTCATAAACAAAAGTACACACAAATGAACATGCACTTGCTACACATTAGCAAACAGTGAAATTCTAAACAAAAGTTAATAATTTAATTTGAGTGTTGACTAATATTGCATTTAGGTCAATGGCTAGCTTCTCTTGAAATTCAGATTCTGTTGCAAGATTTGGCAAAAGTAAAAACTGTAACCTGTTTGTAACTAGACCCAATTGCTAAATGGTTTTTCCAGATAATACAAATATCTGATAGCCTTTGTTAAGAAATATGATAGTTTTTAATTATAATGCTAAGATAAGTCTTAGGATTTGTGCCAGCAACCTATCATGTGTAACAAGACTTTGATCAATAACAGTCTGTACACACATGTAAATTCAACTTTCCAATTTATTGAGAAAAGAATGCAAAATAAATACTGGCCCATCCAATTTACAATACTAAATAAAACAGTCTGCTGCCTAGAGGCGGCAAATTCAAAGTGCTGCATTGGTGCCATCAAATATTATATGGTTTTAACCTCAACATATACATGGCTCACACATAGCTTTTTTTCTAATAAATAAATGCCGTGGAGCACTATTTAAACATTCCACATCTGTGCCAATGGAGCCAAAATCCATGTGGTACTCTTAATTCCTTGTAGGTGTATAAATTTCAGCCTCATATCCAAGACTACTGACTGGTGCTGTATCCTCAGTTAGTGCATTCTCCAAATCCCTTCCATCTTTTCCATTGACCCACTTTTGCTTCATTTATATGGCGGGTCTTTCCTCCAGCTTTTCTTCTTTTGTCATTACAGTTCTAACTATCGATCATATACATAGACCCATAAACTATTCAGTTGTTTTATAGCTAAAAAACATGTATAGAAATTTTTCATACGCACTTTAGAAGTCATAAATAAACATTAATAATGGCCATGTGTACACAAAATATAGGTAAAACATTATTTATAAACAATTGAAAACTACAAATGACCTAAAATGTTGGCATTAGAACCAATCAATGAGTCTGAAGTCTATCTCCTGAAAGACTGTGGTATGTGATGGTAATCCCCATTTACAAAAATTGAGATAAGCCCGTGACCTCTAATTATAGACCCATCTTTCTTCTTTTCTTTTTCATATGTTTTCAAAATCATTTGAGGATGGAGCATACAACAGAATATTGAATCACTTCTGAGAGTACTCACAGGGGGCTCGTCACTCTTTGGTGGGTTCGTGGTTGGCTACCAAGGGGTCCCAGCCTTTGTAGCATCTTTCCTTGTCTATACTGCATGTTTATCGTCTTGCTGTTCTTTTTCCTCTCCTTTCGGGAACATGTCTGGACTGTTTTTGGAAATGTATTCTGCATTTTCGGTTGCTAGTATCAGAATACTCTCCACTATTTTTGTTCCTTTTTTATTTCTTTGTTCGTCTTCTCCTGTCACTTATCCACTTTGGTGTTTGAGGCTCCTCATTTTCTTCTTCCTCCCTGTGTGCTCCTGAAGTCTGGCCCATTGTCTGACGTGTAACAGGTGACTGGGTAACAGGTAATTCCCAGCCCCAGGTTGACAGGTAGGGTTTGCACGTACCCCCTGGTACACGTCAGCTGCTACTTTCCCAAATTGCCGATTGCTCCCTATGTCAGGTGTTCAGGAGGTGTGACCTGAGGTGTGGACAATCACCGAAGGTGGTGTGCCCCCTTCTGAAGGGCGCCCCCAATTGGAAGGAGCACGCCATCAGAGACGCTAGCAATCATGGGGGACTTTCTCACAATGAGCCAATCATCTTCATAATCAGCAACTATGAAATATAAAGGGAATGAGGCTAACATTTCAAAGACACTCCCAGCTGCACTACGGTTCCACATGGTTTCACATACTGAAGACAGTCAGTCCTTTGCTGTGATAAATCTTTTTATTATTCAGAAAGGTGTTGATGCAATTTCTGACCCTGTGAAATCCTGCTCTCGTTTATGCAATGGCACTTTGCTTTTGGAGAGCACAAACTCTGCTTGCAGCTTCACTCCTCCATGGCTATCCTGTTTGTGTTGAGGCCCATCAAACGCTGAATTATTCCTGTGGAGTTATTTACAGTAGGCTGATCGATGTTCTGACCGAGGCAGAAATCCAAACGTACCTCCCTGATCAGGGTGTCATTGCAGTCCATTGGGTGATGAAAAAAGTAGATGTCTCCTTCGTGCCCACACACACACACACACACACACACACACACACACACACACACTCTCTCTCTCTCTCTCTCTCTCTCTCTCTGTCTGTCTCTCTCTCTCACACACTTTTGATAGAGTGGTTCTTCCGTCAAAGATCAAAGCAGGTTACGAAGTTATCACAGTCAGAGTGTGTAATCTGAACCCTATGCGTGGCTACCATTATCATCATTACAACCACAGTTGAGAGTCCTGTCGACACCAAGCCAAATGTGTGACCTGTGGGAGGGATGTTCACGAAGACAATTGTCTGCCTCCTCCTCCCCTCCACATCAGCTACAATGGCGACCATGCTGCCACCTCCCGCGATTGTCCCATGTATCTCGATGAGCAGGCTGTCCAGGAGATCTGGTTGAAGGAAGATGTGCCTTACCCAGTTGCTTGCAACCTCGAGGGACATGGCCACACAGACATGTGACCTCAAATTTAGCACCAATGTTGTGAAGTCGCCCAGCATCCTGTCTCCTCCTCTAGCTGTGCAACACTTCACCAAAATTTCACCTCACGGGGCAAAGCTAGCAGCTACACAACTGGTAGGCTGGAAAGAACAAAAGTAATACCCTCGTGAAGACTTCCTACGTCCCTCCTGCCAACCAACATCGAGTCTTCCTCTGTCAACCAGGAAAGGCTCCAAGAAGTCAAACGAAGGGACACAGTCTTCTCCTTTGCCAACTCAGCCTCTTCTACGATGTCGTCATGTGATACC
Organism: Schistocerca gregaria; assembly: GCF_023897955.1. Taxonomy (NCBI): domain Eukaryota; kingdom Metazoa; phylum Arthropoda; class Insecta; order Orthoptera; family Acrididae; genus Schistocerca; species Schistocerca gregaria. The sequence continues at coordinate 308,025,912 of NC_064920.1, read as the reverse complement.
CTTGCTCAGCCAATCTTTGTATCGTTGGTGCGCACCACCAACCGCTTTTGTGCCCTGGACTGTGCAGGATGACAGAAGAAGAATGCCAACTTCAAGGAGCAGGATCCTCCTGCCTCTGTGTCTTGTAGCAATGAGTCTTTGAAGGCTGTCACTCAGCAGCTGCTGAGGTGACAGCACTTCCTTTTTTCCTCTTCGTGACTCTCCTCCGATTCATCAAATTCGATTTAAGGTTGCTCTTAGAATCTCTGCCTTCAGGAAACAAAATTGTGTCCTCATGACGCTTTGAGCTCTCACATTTCTCTGCAGACTGTTTTTATCTTCCCACCGATGATGGCTTATCATGTGGGCGCCATGCTGCTCATATGGGATCATGTTCATGGTCAAACCATCTCCCTGATTACCCACCTGCATAAGCTGGAGGAAGTTTGCCTTGGTGACTTCGAATGATGGAGGGATGTAAATGGTACAAAGGGAAAAGATCATGTGAGGAAGGAAAAGGTTAACTGCAGCAGCTTGCAGGTGGACAATAAGGGGATGGGTTGACCATGAACATGATCCCATATGAGCAACATGGCGCCCACACGAGATGCCATTGTCGGTGGGAAGGTCAAAATGGTCCGCAGAGAAATGTGAGAGCTCAAAGTGTCATGAGGATGCAGTTTTATTTCCTGAAGGCAGAGATTCTAAGAGTAACCATAAATCCTCTTTGATGGATCGGAGGAGAGACACGAAGAGGAAAAAAGGAAGTGCTGTCACCTCAGCAGCTGCTGAGTGCCAGCCTTCAAAGACTCATGATGCTTTGAGCTCTCACATTTATCTGCGGACCATTTTGACCTTCCCACCAACAATGGCATCTCATGTGGGCGCCATGCTGCTCATATGGGATCATGTTCATGGTCAACCCATCTCCCAGATTACCCACCTGCAAGCTGTTGCAGTTCACCTTTTCCTTCCTCACTTGATCTTTTCCCTTTGTACCATTTACATCCCTCCATCATTCGATGTCACCAGGGCAGACTTCCTCCAGCTTATTGGGCAGCTACCTCACCCCTTTCTGCTGCTGCGTACCATTCCCTTTGGGGTTCTCTCAGAACCTGTCCGAGAGGTGCCCTCTTGGCTAACCTTCTCAATAAACTTAACCTCTTCTGCCTTAACACAGGAGCACCCACATTCCTTTCAGGCTCTAAGCCCACCTATTCCCATTTGGACCTATCCTCCTGCACAGTCCAGCATGCCCATCGTCTCGAGTGGTCCGTTCTCTCTGACACATACTCGAGCGACCATTCCCGTGTGCTATGCATTTGCTGACTCCTACCCCACCTACATGCACACTTAAATGGCAGCTTACTGAGGCCGACTGTAGGCTCTACTCCTTCATGGTAATCTTCGAAAGACAACATTTCCCCAGTTGTGATGACAGGTAGAATATCTTACAAACGCTGTTGTTACCACTGCAGAATGTTCTGCTTCTCGCACTTCCTCTTTACCATGCCTTGTCCCAGTCTCTTGGTGGATGGGAGCCATGCCCTGATACAATTCACACTCAGAGATATGCTCTCGGCGTTTGTAACCATTATCCTATAATGGCAAACTGCATCCATGATAAATATTTGCATGTACATTCTCATTGCATTCTTCGGGTTAACTAAAAAGCTAGGTGGATTTCATTCACTAGTACTTTTAACAGTTCCACTCCCTCTTTCATTGTTTTTGGGCCAACCTTCGATGGCACTCCGGGACCAATATCCATTAGCCAATTTCTGGTCTGACAGTAGCAGACCCTATTGCTATCTCTAACACCTTGGGCTGCCATTTGATGAAGATTTCGAGCTCCTTCCACTATCACCCTGCCCTCCTCCATTGGAAACAAATGAAGGAGGCTCGGACGATACCCTCCTCTTCTCAGAATCATGAGTGCTACAGTGCTGACTTTACTACAGGGGAACTAGATCATGCCCTCACTTCATTCCGATACTCCACCCCAAAGCTAGATGATGTTCACATTCAGATACGTTGCAGAACATTTCTCTTGCAGGTAAGCACTTTCTGCTTCATACGTACAACCACATCTGGGCAGAGGTCACATTTCCCAGACGCTGGTGTGCAGCTAGTGTCATACCCATTCCTAAGCCTGGTAAGGACAAACACCTTCCTCCTAGCTACTGCCCAATTTCTCTCATCAGCTGTGTTTGTAAAGTGATGGAACATATGGTTCATGCCTGGCTGGTATGGTGGCTCGAGTCTCGCAGTTTACTAACCATTGCACAGTGTGGATTTTGAGCACGCCGTTCTGCAGTTGACCATCTCGTCACTTTGTCCACCAGTGTCATGGATGGTTTCCTGTGGAATTCCCAGACTATAGCCGTGTTTTTCGACTTGAAGAAAGCCTGTGACACCTGTCGGAGGACTGTTAACCTCCATACTCTCCACAGCTGGGGCTTCCCTGGTTGCCTGCTCTGTTTCTTTCAGGAATTTTTAAAAGACTGAGTTTCTCAAGGTACATGTGGGTTCTGCCTCGTCGGACATCTTTATCCAATAAAACAGTGTGCCTCAGGGTTCTGTCCTGAGCATTGTCCTCTTTGCTATTGCCATAACTCCATAATGACCTGTCTCCCACTGGGCATCTCCAGCTCTCTTTTCATTGAAAATTGCATTTTTCCATGAACCTCTCTCATTTAGCGTGTTTTCAGCGATGTCTTGATTGTCTTTACTCATGGAGTGTCGACATTGGCTTTCATTTTTCCACTGACAAAACTGCTTGCATGAATTTCTGGGGGCACAAATGGTTTCTTCCACTGTCTTTAAATTTTGGGCCTGTTGATCTTCCATTCCTTGAAACTACAAAATTCATGGGGTTCGTGCTTCATAGGGAACTTTTTTGGTCCTCCCATGTGTCTCTTACCTGGCTGCCCACTGTATGCGATCCTTCAGTGTCCTACATATCCTCAGTGGTATTTCTGGGGAGCAGATCGAATTACCCTCTTCTGTTTGTACCAGTCCCTTGTCCGTTTGAAACTATGCATCTGCATGCCCATCGCTCTTATGCCATTTCAATAGTATCCACCATCGTTGCATCCATTTGGCCACTGGGACCTTTTACACTGGCCTGGTTGAGAGTCTGAATGCAGAAGCTGCTGAACTACTACTGTCCCACTGCCACGACTTTCTCCTCAGCAGATCTGCATGCTGTTTGCCTGCCATACGTGGCCATCCATCCTATGCCTCCTTCTTTAATGACTCCTTTGATCACCAGTATGGGGCGTGTTCCTCTTCTCTGTTACTTCCTGGATTTTGCTTTTCGCTCTTGCTCCGGCAGTTTAACTTCATGCAAACTGCAACTTTCTGGTGGGTGTAAACCATTCACTGCCTTGGCTTCATGCAGTGGCTCATTTTCACCTTGGCCTTCATTTGCTTTCTAGGGACACTACTCCAATCTCACTCTGTCGCCTTCATTTTCACGACCTTCACAAGGAACTTCATGTTAGTAACTTTGTGTACACTTGCGGATCTCGAACTGACTGTGGTGTAGGATGTGCCTTCATCATTAACACCAACATTTTTTGGTCTCGGCTTCCACAACACTGCTCAGTATTTACAGTAGAGTTCTTCGCCCTGTATCTGGCCACACAATGCATCTGGTAACATGGGATTTTCAATTGTGTCATCTGCTTCAACTCTCTCAGTGCTCTTCAAAGTCTCTGTGTGCTGTACACTGTCTGTCCCTTATTGCAACGGGTCCAGGAAAGCTGTCACTTGCACACTCTTGATGGAGCCACTGTGAAGTTTATATGGGTTCCTGGTCATGTCAGTCTGAAAGGAAACGGGAACGCTGATGCTGCTGCCAAGGCTGCAGTCCTCGTACCTCAGCCCGCTGGTCCTTACATTCCCTCCAATGATCTTTGTGTTTCTGTCTGTGAACAGGTATTTTTACTTTTGACATCACCACTGGTCCTCCCTTCATGGGAACAAGCTGTGGGTTATTAGGCCTTTCCCAGCGGCTTGGACAACCTCCTCTTGGCCCTCTCGCGATGAGATCGTTTTAGGTAGGTTTTATATCAGGCACTGTCCTTTTAGCTGTCGCCATTTGTGAAGTGATGTTGCACCACCACTTTGTAATCATTGTGCTCAACCTTCAACGGTCCGCCATTTCCCAATGGAATGCCCTTTTTTTAAAAACCTCTTACCTTCTTGTTTGTGTTTGCCATCTGGGTTATCGTCCATTTTAGCAAACGACATGCAGGCTGCTGTCAACCGCAATTTACTCTTTATCCATCATAGAAGTACAGCAAATACCATTTAATTTGTAATTCAGGACCTCTGTTTCTCTATGGCATATTTTACAAACCTTTCTCCACCCCCTGTTTTTGGCTGTCTTCTCTTCCATTGGTTGGGATTAACATGTAGTCATTTTTAACTCCTCTCTTTGTCATCATGTTCTACAGTTTTGATGTGGCTGCATATGACCCTAGTTGTTTTTGTGCCTTAAAACAAACCAAACCAACCACTGACAATAACATTTTGACGATGGCTTATTTGGCTTCTACAAATGTTTTTCCAGTGGTAAAAGACTATATGGTCTCATAGACTTAGTTCGGGTATAACTAAATAAGAAAAAATAGAAGGGCCACATTAACAAATAATATAACGCATTATACGACAGTAATTAAGCCAGAGGCACTCTATGCAGCAGAGACACTAGTCATGGAGAGGAAAGGGCAACTGGAGAAATTGGAAATAAGGACAGGAAAATTTTGAGGAAGATCATGGGTCCCAAATTCAAAAATAATAGACAAGCTTTCTATAGAAATGAAGCCTTCTATGCAAAGTCGGAGAGACTCTCTGAAACCATGGGGAAAATGAGGACTGATTTATATGGGCACATACTCCAAATGAATCCCGACAGACTAACTAAACAAATCTTTGACTTTTTTTTAAAAAAAGGGACTAAACCTAATTGGTTTAAGGAAGTGGAAAAAGATTTGAGAGAACTCCAGATTAACGAAGTCATGTTAAAGAATGGTACAACCAAGACTGTGACTAAAGACAAAACTAAGAGGTTCCAAGTTAAGATCAATACCAGGAAACTAATTCAGATAATAGAGGAGGAAAGAAAGAAGAGATCAGATAGAATGAAGAGCTATTGGGAGGAAAAAAGAGCACAAATATCTAAGAAGTGATTGATCTGACATACCCCAAAGATGGGTGATTGAAGTTGGAAAAAAAGACACAAATAAAGCTAAATTCTGAGTGAGGAAACACTGCCTAAGGTGTCCTGCAAGGCAAAGGTTTAATGCTGGTCCGCTCCTGTCTGTGGCCAACATAAGTGATTCATATGGGAGATTGGAGAAGTCTTCAAAAACATCGAAGACAATAATGGAACAAGCTTGCAACTGTTTAACAGCTGCTGTTCTGTTGCAGGTTATTTTGCAACTGGTTATGATGTTTATTTATTATTGCTGTACCCTCAGCTACTCCAACTTCTTGTTTAATAAGGACAGCCATCGAATTCACAGATTGCCAACATTCATGTCCTGAGGATTTGTTGTACTCACTCCATGTACTCCTGAAGTTTCCATTTTTATGTCGGGAGCCACCATATGCAGGGTTCAGATCTATTTAAACTTGCAGGGTATCTCCGAAAGAATGGTCAGTATTCAATGATGTGATAGGAACAATAATATGAAGGGGAAAAAAAAATAGTAAACATGGGCTGTAAAATTCATATCTTAGGATGATTGTTCAGTAGAAAAGATTTGTTTCACAGTAGTAAGGATGAACAAGTGCTCTTAGCTCTTAAGGTATGTGGTTTACAGCCCACATTTACAGTACTTTTTTTTTTTTTTTTTTTTTTTTTTTTTTTTTTTTTTTTTTTTTTTTTTTAGTCCATACTACCAACTCCGAAAATCTGGAAAACAAAGAGCTTGCAGTAGAAGAGATTTGTTTCATGGTATCAGAGGTGTAGTAACGATACAGCTGTTTATGCTTTTTAAAGCCCACATTTATTAGACTTTTTTGCTTTGAATGATTGTTCCTGTCATATCCTTGAATATTGATATTTCTCATGGCACACTAGCATACAGTTTTATTTACATAACTGTGTGCAGGTCACTGGCTAGAGACAAACTTGTGTTCCTGTAGTACCTGCTAAATCCCTGCCCCTTTCTTTTTGGTTGGCTAGTGTGGTAATGTGTGGTGCTGAGACTGGTACAAATCCTTAATATTACAAAAACTAGTATTTTAATTCCAGACAAATCAAATTGACCTAAAAAGTATCAGCAGTATAGGTCAGTGGATATATATTCTTATATTATATGAAACATATATATTATACTAAACATATATATTGTATTAAACATATATAATTATATTAAACATATATAATTATATTAAACATATATAATTATATTAAACATAACAGTAAACAAGCAACCATTACTGCTCAGCAGTCATCTTACTTTCACAATAGCAGGCATGATTTTACTTAGGTACAGATGGGCATAACTGACCAGTACAAAAAACAATTAAATCCAGTCTTTACAAGAAATATAACATAAAATTAACCAAGCATTACTCACACATGGCACACACAACTTTCCATTAGCTCCATTTTATATCACCTTTTCCAATTACTGATGCCTCCCCACACTGTACACCATAATTTCAGGTGTGGGAGAACCACAGAGAGCACTATAACAGACAAAAAATGCATTTAAATTCAACACAATTTTCATTGTCCATTTGCCACAAGGCTACCTTAACAAAAGACACTCTGTAGACAACTGCATTTAACATAGAACATCAGTGACTTTCAAAATTTCAGTACCAGGTTAAACATGGGAAAACAGTGCACTTCCCTCTTCTTCACAGTGCAAAACAGGTTTAAACCTCAAATGCAGAGCAAGGCTACAGCGAGCTCAGTGAAAGTCAAGGGACTCAAAGCTCAGGAATGCTCACTGAAGTTCCACAGGCATGGCATATGCCAAGCCAGATCACAGTCTTTATCACAACTTGCGATCAACCTAGTGCTACAGCCATGAACTCTGTACCAACAGACTTCTTTGATGTGCTAGATATGCTTCTGTCAAAAGTGGACACACTCTGTCCTCGCACTGCCCTGTGCTGCGGGAGTGTACATAACACTGATCCCGAAAGTTGACTGTTCCCACTGTGCCTTCAGTTCACTACAGCTGTCTTATTGTCCATCAAGTCTCACTTCAAAACTTTATACTCGCCTCTGTCCTGGAGCCACACATCAATATCTTTGCCTGTCTCATTCGACTCCAGACAAAATTGATGTTTATGTATCAGTAACTGCTTGTTACTTTACTTTGTATAATGACACTGCACATCATAAGTTAGCGGTAGCATTTCTCTGGGGCAATAAATGTAAATAGATACCTCATTCTGCCCACTTTTCATTTTACAGAGGCTGTACACACTGTCCTGTACTAGTGGGATATTTAAGTGTAACTTACGATGTTTCCAGCAGTAAAAACATCTAGATTAATAATTCTGATTCATTGGTAACTGCTATCGATTGTTAGGGCAACAGGGAACCCTTATCCTTGATGTTGTCTTTTAGCAGTTCTAGATACTTCACAATCTGAACTGGATTGATCAGATGTGGCTCCAGAATGCCTTTCTGAGCTTTGAGTATCACTGATATTAACATATTGTATTCCTGCCACAGCTCGTTGAATATGCCCATGAGTTGTATTAGATGTGCTTTAATAGTGATAAAGTTATTGCTCTTCAAAATCTTTTGTCAGTACTATTCTCGTATTCTACTATGTGCCAGTTCAATTGTTTCATTCCATGTGGGATAATCTCATCAGTTTTTGTTTTTTTTTGCTACGGAGCTTGCCATTTGATTAAAACTAGTCAGTAGTGCTTTAACTACGGTCACCTGCTCCTTTGAAAATCTGAATAGCTGTTTCTGTTCACCTTCCAAAACATCTATCGTTACCTTAAAGTTGTTGTTGTTGTTGTTGTGGTCTTCAGTCCTGAGACTGGTTTGATGCAGCTCTCCATGCTAATCTATCCTGTGCAAGCTTCTTCATCTCCCAGTACTTACTGCAACCTACATCCTTTTGAATCTGCTTTGTGTATTCACCTCTTGGTCTCCCTCTACGATTTTTACTCTCCACGCTGCCCTCCAATGCTAAATTTGTGATCCCTTGATGCCTCAAGACATGTCCTACCAACCGATCCCTTCTTCTAGTCAAACTGTGCCACAAACTTCTCTTCTCCCCAATCCTATTCAATACCTCCTCATTAGTTACTTGATCTATCCACCTAATCTTGAACATTCTTCTGTAGTGCCACATTTCGAAAGCTTCTATTCTCTTCTTGTCCAAACTATTTATTGTCCATGTTTCACTTCCATATATGGCTACACTCCATACAAATACTTTCAGAAACGACTTCCTGACACTTAAATCTATACTCGATGTTAACAAATTTCTCTTCTTCAGAAAAGCTTTCCTTGCCATTGCCAGTCTACATTTTATATCCTCTCTACTTCGATCATCATCAGTTATTTTGCTCCCCAAATAGCAAAACTCCTTAACTACTGTGTCTCATTTCCTAATCTAATTCCCTCAGCATCACCCGATTTAATTCGACTACATTCCATTATCCTCGTTTTGCTTTTGTTGATGTTCATCTTATATACTCCTTTCAAGACACTATCCATACTGTTCAACTGCTCTTCCAAGTCCTTTGCTGTCTCTGACAGAATTACAATGTCATCAACGAACCTCAAGGTTTTTATTTCTTCTCGATGGATTTTAATACCTACTCCGAATTTTTCTTTTGTTTCCTTCACTGTTTGCTCAATAGACAGATTGAATAACATCGGGGAGAGGCTACAACCCTGTCTCACTCCCTTCCCAACCACTGCTTCCCTTTCAAGTCCCACAACTCTTTATAACTGCCATCAGGTTTCTGTACAAATTGTAAATAGCCTTTCGCTCCCTTTATTTTACCGCTGCCACCTTTAGAATTTGAAAGAGAGTATTGCAGTCAACATTGTCAAAAGCTTTCTCTAAGTCTACAGTGCTAGAAATGTAGGTTTGCCTTTCCTTAATCTTTCTTCTAAGATAAGTCGTAAGGTCAGTATTGCCTCACATGTTCCAACATTTCTACGGAATCCAAACTGATCTTCCTTGAGGTCGGCTTCTACCAGTTTTTCCATTCGTCTGCAAAGAATTCGCGTTAGTATTTTGCAGCTGTGACTTATAAAACTGATAGTTTGGTAATTTTCACGTCTGTCAACACCTGCTTTCTTGGGGGTTGGAGTTATTGTATTCTTCTTGAAGTCTGAGGGTATTTTGCCTGTCTCGTACATCTTGCTCAGCAGATGGTAGAGTTTTGTCTGAACTGGCTCTCCCAAGGCTGTCGGTAGTTCTATTGTAATGTTGTCTACTCCCGGGGACTTGTTTCGACTCAGGTCTTTCAGTGCTCTGTCAAACTCTTCACGCCGTATCATATCTCCCACTCGTCTTCATCTACATCCTCTTCCATTTCCATAATATTGTCCTCAAGTACATCGCCCTTGTATAGACCCTCTATAACACCTTTCACCTTTCTGCTTTCCCCTCTTTGCTCAGAACTGGGTTTCCATTTGAGCTCTTGATGTTCATGCAAGTGGTTCTCTTTTCTCCAAAGGTCTCTTTAATTTTCCCGTAGGCTGTATCTGTCTTACCCGTAGTGAGATAAGCCTCTGCATCCTTGCATTTGTCTTCTAGCCATGCCTGCTTAGCCATTTTGCACGTTGTGTCGGTCTCATTTTTGAGATGTTTGTATTCCTTTTTGCCTGCTTCATTTACTGCATTTTTATATTTTCTCATTTCATCAATTAAATTCAATATTTCTTCTGTTATCCAAGAATTTCTACTAGCCCTTGTCTTTTTACCTACTTGATCCTCTGCTGCCTCAGAGCTACCCATTCTTCTTCTACTGTATTTCTGTCCCCCATTCATGTCAATTGTTAACTTATGCTGTCCCTGAAACTCTGTACAACCTCTGGTTTAGTCAGTTTATCCAGGTCCCATCTCCTTAAATTCCCACCTTTTTGCAATTTCTTCAGTTTTAATTAAAGTATGTATTGTCAATTTCATCTAGTGTTCCAAACAAAATCTTACTGAGCTCATCCACAATGTTTAAGATCCTTCACTTTATACATGTTTCATGTCATGCCAGTTGTCCAATTAGCCCATGTGCCTTTTCAGTTTTCTCTATATGCCACATTATCGCAAGTTCTGAACTTTTGTACTATGCCGCACTCACATTCAGTAATACTAACCCACCTATACAATATCAGAGTGCTTGCCTCATGTGAACATATGTTTCCTCAAATTTCTGTTTCAGTTCCATCAAAGTAAAATAACTCGCTCCTTTCTGAGTTACAATGTAAAGTTTCACATGTCCTCATAATACAACTCGGGTGATGACTGAAAGTTTGTTATCTGTGTGCACCGTTTTCTCTTGTGTGCACATCTCCAATGAGCAGAAAAATAATGCTGATGATGCAGTATGATGCTGACATCTGGAATTAGAAAAATTCCTTCATTCTGTCGGCATGAACTGTAAGATACTTATTTCATTTCATACAGATTGCTATATTAGGCTCCTTTGATCATACAGCTGTGTACGGACCTTGCTTATCAAACTTACGTGATCTGCCTCGTTATATGCTCTCATCATACAACAGAACCTTATGCCCACAACAGAATTCCTTTTGGATTTTGTGCTCTGTATAGTATTCCTTATTCTTCATATTCATATATTCATAATGCAGTGTGTTCCGTTGCAAAGTAGTGCATTTCTTGCATGCAGCCATTTACCTCCACAGTATAATCATCAAAATTATATCTTAGTCTAGCCTGGTTTTCCTGTAATATACCTGGCATGTTACATGTTCTTCCAAAGAACAACTCTTGGTGTATAGTGCGATGACATATTATACGTGAAACGTGCAAATTGAACCCAGCTGTCGCAGTCAGCTTCGTTCACATAGTAATACTATGTCTCCATTAATGTTCGATGCAACCTCTCTAGTGCTCTGTTTGTTTGAGGGTAGTAACTAGTGGTCTGTAACTTTTCAGTCGCAATAATTTACATACTCTTTTCAAGGTTTTCGTCATGAAATTGCTTCCCATGCCACTTCACAATACTGACTATAATTCGTATCTCAGTATAATTTTCTCAACTGGCACCTGTGCCACTGTGTTGGCATCTTGTCTTTCAGTGGGTTCAGCTACCATAAACTTCGTCAGTGTATCCTGAAGTGTAAGTGTTGTTTGCTTGTTTCCCTTGGTCCATCTGGTTTAATGGACCTATGACATCATTCATACCTCTCTAAAACATTTTTGTGAGTCTTCGCAATCTCTAAAGGCATCTTTATGTGTCTCCTAGAGAGCTTATTCTTTTGACACTTTTGCATTTCTGGATATATTCTTGTATATCTTTCTTCATACCATTCCATTGTTGGTACTTCTTTATTCGTTCATAAGTTCTTCTTGTGCGCCGAAGTCCTTCAGTGGAGAATCATGAAATTGTTTTAATATTGCAGCTTTTTGATTTTAAGTTATTTCTTCTGCCATTCTTGGCCCAGCTCTCTTGTTTTGCTGGGTATACTTTTCAGCATCTTTGACAGAGTTTTCACATTTCCTAATATAATCTTCTACTGTTCTAGCTATGCTGTCCCCACTTGCCAGTGGGTCCCTGTCCGGTGCTACTGCATCTGACATAACCTGACCTAGACTAGTGTCATCTTCCTGACACCAGCCACCCTGACCTCTCTCACTTGCAAGAGTGTGTCTGTGACTTTATTTCATTTGCTCCTCTTGTACATGATTTGATAATTATATTCTTACAACTTAAAACCAAACTACATCAGTCTGGATAATGGATCTGCCACACCACCAACCCGTGTTACAGGTTTATGATTCATACATATCACGAACTATCTGCCAAATACATATTGTGGTGTCATTGCTAGACACCACACTTGCTAGGTGGTAGCCTTTAAATCGGCCGCGGTCCATTAGTATATGTCGGACCCGCGTGTCGCCACTATCAGTGATTGCAGACTGAGCGCCGCCACACGGAAGGTCTAGAGAGACTTCCTAGCACTCGCCCCAGTTGTGCAGCTGACTTTGCTAGCAATTGTTGACTGCCTACTTACGTTCTCATTTGCCGGGATGATAGTTTAGCATAGCCTTCAGCTACGTCATTTGCTACGACCTAGCAAGGCACCATAGTCAGTTACTATTGATATTGTGAATCATTTACCGTCTAGAACGACGTTCATCGCTAATGGATTAAAGTTAAGTATTCCACCAGCTGCGTCCGTTTTTCTAAATTCTAATTTCCTTGTCCTGTTCCAGACCTCACGCCAGCCTGCGTGAGCTAAAAAGCTTTCCTTTCGGCCTCCACTAGTAACACGGTGTTGGCTGTCCTGCCAACCACAACACATATGATCTAAAATATTTCACTGCCCAACAAATGGCTATGATCTGTCTGCAGCATGTTATATTCATGTTAGAAGTAGTGAAATATTACCATGTTGTCCAAGTAGATCAACAACTTGTCACCTTATAACCCTGTCAAAACAGAGTTCCTCAACTTCCAAAACACACTTGGAGCTGTTTTAAGACACATGGGCATTCATTTGTATTGTAATGCCTGTATGTCATACTGAAAGATGTCTTTTCTTGATCATGTTCATCTAGTAAGACTTGATAACAGCCATTTGCTAAAGCGTACTTTGCCTTTCCTAGACTGAATTTAGAGAAATGTGTCACCTCTTGACTATTCAATTCTTTTGCTTTCCGCTTGCAGGAATGGAAAATTCCAATCTCTTTTGCGTGCTACTATGATGGCATCCTCTGACATCTTTTAAATTTCTTGTGTAATCGCCTCTTTTTGCACATGCCGTATTCAGTAAGGTCACCATATGTCACCCTACCTTCCACTTCCAGATGCAATTTAATTTCATGCCTGATGCTATTTGTTTAAGATAATTTGTCTCCTGGCAAGTGGAAAACATTATTGTAAATGGTATATAGCTCTATAATTGCTACTTTCTGTTAAGAGTTCAAATGAGTAAACGCATATATTCTTTCAATACACTTATTCTCACTTTCAATTGTGGCTCATTTTTACTGATAAAGTTAACTCTGAATGATGATTGCAACAATTCCCACTCTGGGATTGCTTCTGGTACCAACTGTGTGCATTCTCTGGCACATTCTCATTTGTAGCAATCGGCACACTTTTCAGGCATTCTCCAATTCTACTTTTACTAATGCCTTAGGTAGATACATGCCCTTTGTTATGTCCTGCTTTGGTATGATAGCCTTTCTCATTCCATTCACTTCTGTTTTTATTTGGCACAACTGTTCCTCACAGGGCCCTATTGTTAATGCTGAAAAGAGGATAACAATTGGTTTGCACCCTTTTTGCTTCTCTCCAGCAATCCCTATTACCTTCTTGTGCTGTGTTTCAACAGTTAATGACTTTCTGTCCTTACTTGCTCTCATGCTCAAGTCTTTCTCGAAAGAGCCTTCTCTTTCCTTCGAGTGCACTGTGTGGAGCTCACCCTGTGACTCTTTCTTCATGTCTCTATGCCTCTTTTGCATTGTATCTGACCTTTTTCTGAGAGATATGTTTGGCTGGATTACACTTTATGCGGTTTCTCAAATTTCTTCCCCTGGAGTTATCTGCGCTCCACTGTCTACGAGATACCTCAGGTGATGATTAGTGCTTTCTTGACACCCCAGTTCTACAAACCCTATCTGTCAGGTACATATGTTATATAGGTATGGTGTTTGTTCTTTTGGGTATTTTGTTTTCACAGTAGACTGTTAATATCTCTCCAGGCAGGATGTAAGGTGACTGACTTCTCACACCCTTAATTAGTTTTCATGGATTTTACTTGTCCTACATACATTCTATGCAAGGAAAGTGCTCTCTGGGCAGTCTCTTGCATAATGACCAATTGATTTGCATTTAAAACATGTTATGGGCATAGGCCGCACACATGGGCCTCCTATGACATGGCAAGTTATGCAGTGAATGCCTCACTACCTCTGATTGGTCCATTTCCTTACTATTTTCTGACACAAATGACCCTATTTTTCTCATTTTTTATCTCTGCAACAAACTTGCCCAATGTGACTCGGCTTCCCTCACATGAAGCACCTCATAGCATTCCTTATGTTTCACGGCACTGCACCGCAGTCTCAGGCAATCATCTTTTCTCTGGCTGAGGCTATCGCACTCTCCTCTGACTTGGCTGGAGCTATCATGCTGTCCTCTGGCTTGGCTGAGGCTATCATGCTCTCCTCTGGCAGAATGATCTCCATAGCCTCTGCTAATGTTAGTTGCCCACTGCACACAAGCACTATGATCTTTATCCTGTCATCGCAAATGCCATGGATAAACATTGCTCTTCTTAACTTCCAAATGAGTGTAAGACTGCCTTCTAACTCAGATTCTTGCATGGTATCTCTGATAGCTTTCTTGTAGTGGTGCTACACTGTATCCAACCTTGAGCCCTATTATGTTGTGCTTTCCCCATGTGCTTGCTAAATTGCAAACATCTGACAAGCATAGAAATCTAGTGCCATTTTGCTGGCATTGTTTTCTAATAATGTTACAGCAGGCACATCACACTAAATGGTGTTTAGGTTTGTAACCAACACCTTGCTATACACTGAGACCACAATCTTAGTTTTAACAAGTTTCAAGAAGGTATCTCACTGTTCTGGGTCAGTAAGTTCAAATGCAGTATTGCAATTGTCGAGGAACTCATTGAGAGTGTTCTTACTGCCATCAAATGATTGTGGTATTAATTTTATCACAACTGATATAGTAACAAATTGCCTACTGCGTGACTCATGCGTGTCTTGAAACGTTATCTCAATTGTGCATCATCCTTGGTAGCTTTTTAACTCAGCTGGAGAATTCTTTCTGTTGCTGCTGCCACTGTGCACCATCTAATATGAAGCATTGCCCTAGCACCACTGTCCACCCGCAGTGGACAACTGATATAGTAACGAATTGCCTACTGGGTGATTGATGCGTGTCTTGAAACGTTATCTCAATTGTGCATCATCCTTGGTAGCTTTTTAACTCAGCTGGAGAATTCTTTCTGTTGCTGCTGCCACTGTGCACCATCTACTATGAAGCATTGCCCTAGCACCACTGTCCACCCGCAGTGGACAACTGATATAGTAACAAATTGCCTACTGGGTGATTGATGCGTGTCTTGAAACGTTATCTCAATTGTGCATCATCCTTGGTAGCTTTTTAACTCAGCTGGAGAATTCTTTCTGTTGCTGCTGCCACTGTGCACCATCTACTATGAAGCATTGCCCTAGTACCACTGTCCACCCGCAGTGGACAACTGATATAGTAACAAATTGCCTACTGGGTGATTCATGCGTGTCTTGAAACGTTATCTCAATTGTGCATCATCCTTGGTATCTTTTTAACTCAGCTGGAGAATTCTTTCTGTTGCTGCTGCCACTGTGCACCATCTACTATGAAGCATTGCCCTAGCACCACTGTCCACCCGCAGTGGACAACTGATATAGTAACAAACTGCCTACTGGGTGATTGATGCGTGTCTTGAAACGTTATCTCAATTGTGCATCATCCTTGGTAGCTTTTTAACTCAGCTGGAGAATGCTTTCTGTTGCTGCTGCCACTGTGCACCATCTACTATGAAGCATTGCCTACCACCACTGTCCACCCGCAGTGGACACCTGATTTAGTAACAAATTGCCTACTGGGTGATTGATGCGTGTCTTGAAACGTTATCTCAATTGTGCATCATCCTTGGTAGATTTTTAACTTAGCTGGAGAATTCTTTCTGTTGCTGCTGCCACTGTGCACCATCTACTATGAAGCATTGCCCTAGCACCACTGTCCACCCGCAGTGGACAACTGATATAGTAACAAATTGCCTACTGGGTGATTGATGCGTGTCTTGAAACGTTATCTCAATTGTGCATCATCCTTGGTAGCTTTTTAACTCAGCTGGAGAATTCTTTCTTTAGCTGCTGCCACTGTGCACCATTTACTATGAAGCATTGCCCTAGCACCACTGTCCACCCGTAGTGGACAACTGATATAGTAACAAATTGCCTACTGGGTGATTGATGCGTGTCTTGAAACGTTATCTCAATTGTGCCTCATCCTTGGTAGCTTTTTAACTCAGCTGGAGAATTCTTTCTGTTGCTGCTGCCACTGTGTACTATCTACTATGAAGCATTGCCCTAGCACCACTGTCCACCCGCAGTGGACAACTGATATAGTAACAAATTGCCTACTGGGTTATTGATGCGTGTCTTGAAACGTTATCTCAATTGTACGTCATCCTTGGTAGATTTTTAACTTAGCTGGAGAATTCTTTCTGTTGCTGCTGCCACTGTGCACCATCTACTATGAAGCATTGCCCTAGCACCACTGTCCACCCGCAGTGGACAACTGATATAGTAACAAACTGCCTACTGGGTGATTCATGCGTGTCTTGAAACGTTATCTCAATTGTGCATCATCCTTGGTAGCTTTTTAACTCAGCTGGAGAATTCTTTCTGTTGCTGCTGCCACTGTGCACCATCTACTATGAAGAATTGCCTACCACCACTGTCCACCCGCAGTGGACACCTTATTTAGTAACAAATTGCCTACTGGGTGATTGATGCGTGTCTTGAAACGTTATCTCAATTGTGCATCATCCTTGGTAGCTTTTTAACTGAGCTGGAGAATTCTTTCTGTTGCTGCTGCCACTGTGCACCATCTACTATGAAGCATTGCCCTAGCACCACTGTCCACCCGTAGTGGACAACTGATATAGTAACAAATTGCCTACTGGGTGATTGATGCGTGTCTTGAAACGTTATCTCAATTGTGCCTCATCCTTGGTAGCTTTTTAACTCAGCTGGAGAATTCTTTCTGTTGCTGCTGCCACTGTGTACCATCTACTATGAAGCATTGCCCTAGCACCACTGTCCACCCGCAGTGGACAACTGATATAGTAACAAACTGCCTACTGTGTGATTCATGCGTGTCTTGAAACGTTATCTCAATTGTGCATCATCCTTGGTAGCTTTTTAACTCAGCTGGAGAATTCTTTCTGTTGCTGCTGCCACTGTGCACCATCTACTATGAAGCATTGCCCTAGCACCACTGTCCAGCCGCAGTGGACAACTGATATAGTAACAAATTGCCTACTGGGTGATTGATGCGTGTCTTGAAACGTTATCTCAATTGTGCATCATCCTTGGTAGCTTTATAACTCAGCTGGAGAATTCTTTCTGTTGCTGCTGCCACTGTGCACCATCTACTATGAAGCATTGCCCTAGCACCACTGTCCACCCGCAGTGGACAACTGATATAGTAACAAATTGCCTACTGGGTGATTGATGCGTGTCTTGAAACGTTATCTCAATTGTGCATCATCCTTGGTAGCTTTTTAACTCAGCTGGAGAATTCTTTCTGTTGCTGCTGCCACTGTGCACCATCTACTATGAAGCATTGCCCTAGCACCACTGTCCACCCGCAGTGGACAAGTTATATAGTAACAAATTGCCTACTGGGTGATTCATGCGTGTCTTGAAACGTTACCTCAATTGTGCCTCATCCTTGGTAGCTTTTTAACTCAGCCTGAGAATTCTTTCTGTTGCTGCTGCCACTGTGCACCATCTACTATGAAGCATTGCCCTAGCAGCACTGTCCACCCACAGTGGACAACTGATATAGTGGCAAATTGCCTACTGGGTGATTGATGCGTGTCTTGAAACGTTATCTCAATTGTGCATCATCCTTGGTAGCTTTTTAACTCAGCTGGAGAAATCTTTCTGTTGCTGCTGCCACTGTGCACCATCTACAATGAAGCATTGCCCTAGCACCACTGTCCACCCGCAGTGGACAACTGATATAGTAACAAATTGCCTACTGGGTGATTGATGCGTGTCTTGAAACGTTATCTCAATTGTGCATCATAGTTGGTAGCTTTTTAACTCACCTGGAGAATTCTTTCTGTTGCTCCTGCCACTGTGCACCATCTACTATGAAGCATTGCCCTAGCACCACTGTCCACCCGCAGTGGACAACTGATATAGTAACAAATTGCCTACTGGGTGATGGATGCGTGTCTTGAAACGTTATCTCAATTGCGGATCATTCTTAGTAGCTTTTAAACTCAGCTGGAGAATTCTTTCTTTAGCTGCTGCCACTGTGCACCATTTACTATGAAGCATTGCCCTAACACCACTGCCCAGCCGCAGTGGACAACTAATATAGTAACAAATTGCCTACTGGGTGATTGATGCGTGTCTTGAAACGTTATCTCAATTGTGCATCATCCTTGGTAGCTTTATAACTCAGCTGGAGCATTCTTTCTGTTGCTGCTGCCACTGTGCACCATCTACTATGAAGCATTGCCCTAGCACCACTGTCCACCCGCAGTGGACAACTGATATAGTAACAAATTGCCTACTGGGTGATTGATGCGTGTCTTGAAACGTTATCTCAATTGTGCATCATCATTGGTAGCTTTTTAACTCAGCTGGAGAATTCTTTCTGTTGCTGCTGCCATTGTGCACCATCTACTATGAAGCATTGCCCTAGCACCACTGTCCACCCGCAGTGGACAACTGATATAGTAACAAATTGCATACTGGGTGATTCATGCGTGTTTTGAAATGTTATCTCAATTGTGCATCATCCTTGGTATCTTTTTAACTCAGCTGGAGAATTCTTTCTGTTGCTGCTGCCACTGTGCACCATCTACTATGAAGCATTGCCCTATCACCACTGTCCACCCGCAGTGGACAACTGATATAGTAACAAATTGCCTACTGGGTGATTGATGCGTGTCTTGAAAAGTTATCTCAATTGTGCATCATCCTTGGTAGCTTTTTAACTCAGCTGGAGAATTCTTTCTGTTGCTGCTGCCACTGTGCACCATCTACTATGAAGCTTTGCCCTAGCACCACTGTCCACCCGCAGTGGACAACTGATATAGTAACAAATTGCCTACTGGGTGATTGATGCGTGTCTTGAAACGTTATCTTAATTACGCATCATTCTTAGTAGCTTTTTAACTCAGCTGGAGAATTCTTTCTTTAGCTGCTGCCACTGTGCACCATTTACTATGAAGCATTGCCCTAACACCACTGCCCAGCCGCAGTGGACAACTGATATAGTAACAAATTGCCTACTGGGTGATTGATGCGTGTCTTGAAACGTTATCTCAATTGTGCATCATCCTTGGTAGCTTTTTAACTCAGCTGGAGAATTCTTTCTGTTGCTGCTGCCACTGTGCACCATCTACTATGAAGCATTGCCCTAGCACCACTGTCCACCCGCAGTGGACAACTGATACAGTAACAAATTGCATACTGGGTGATTCATGCGTGTCTTGAAATGTTATCTCAATTGTGCATCATCCTTGGTAGCTTTTTAACTCACCTGGAGAATTCGTACTGTTGCTGCTGCCACTGTGCACCATCTACTATGAAGCATTGCCCTAGCACCACTGTCCAGCCGCAGTGGACAACTGATATAGTAACAAATTGCCTACTGGGTGATTGATGCGTGTCTTGAAACGTTATCTCAATTGTGCATCATCCTTGGTAGCTTTTTAACTCACCTGGAGAATTCGTACTGTTGCTGCTGCCACTGTGCAACATTTACTATGAAGCATTGCCCTAGCACCACTGTCCAGCCGCAGTGGACAACTGATATAGTAACAAATTGCCTACTGGGTGATTGATGCGTGTCTTGAAACGTTATCTCAATTGTGCATCATCCTTGGTAGCTTTATAACTCAGCTGGAGAATTCTTTCTGTTGCTGCTGCCACTGTGCACCATCTACTATGAAGCATTGCCCTAGCACCACTGTCCACCCGCAGTGGACAACTGATATAGTAACAAATTGCCTACTGGGTGATTGATGCGTGTCTTGAAACGTTATCTCAATTGTGCATCATCCTTGGTAGCTTTTTAACTCAGCTGGAGAATTCTTTCTGTTGCTGCTGCCACTGTGCACCATCTACTATGAAGCATTGCCCTAGCACCACTGTCCACCCGCAGTGGACAAGTTATATAGTAACAAATTGCCTACTGGGTGATTCATGCGTGTCTTGAAACGTTACCTCAATTGTGCCTCATCCTTGGTAGCTTTTTAACTCAGCCTGAGAATTCTTTCTGTTGCTGCTGCCACTGTGCACCATCTACTATGAAGCATTGCCCTAGCAGCACTGTCCACCCACAGTGGACAACTGATATAGTGGCAAATTGCCTACTGGGTGATTGATGCGTGTCTTGAAACGTTATCTCAATTGTGCATCATCCTTGGTAGCTTTTTAACTCAGCTGGAGAAATCTTTCTGTTGCTGCTGCCACTGTGCACCATCTACAATGAAGCATTGCCCTAGCACCACTGTCCACCCGCAGTGGACAACTGATATAGTAACAAATTGCCTACTGGGTGATTGATGCGTGTCTTGAAACGTTATCTCAATTGTGCATCATAGTTGGTAGCTTTTTAACTCACCTGGAGAATTCTTTCTGTTGCTCCTGCCACTGTGCACCATCTACTATGAAGCATTGCCCTAGCACCACTGTCCACCCGCAGTGGACAACTGATATAGTAACAAATTGCCTACTGGGTGATGGATGCGTGTCTTGAAACGTTATCTCAATTGCGGATCATTCTTAGTAGCTTTTAAACTCAGCTGGAGAATTCTTTCTTTAGCTGCTGCCACTGTGCACCATTTACTATGAAGCATTGCCCTAACACCACTGCCCAGCCGCAGTGGACAACTAATATAGTAACAAATTGCCTACTGGGTGATTGATGCGTGTCTTGAAACGTTATCTCAATTGTGCATCATCCTTGGTAGCTTTATAACTCAGCTGGAGCATTCTTTCTGTTGCTGCTGCCACTGTGCACCATCTACTATGAAGCATTGCCCTAGCACCACTGTCCACCCGCAGTGGACAACTGATATAGTAACAAATTGCCTACTGGGTGATTGATGCGTGTCTTGAAACGTTATCTCAATTGTGCATCATCATTGGTAGCTTTTTAACTCAGCTGGAGAATTCTTTCTGTTGCTGCTGCCATTGTGCACCATCTACTATGAAGCATTGCCCTAGCACCACTGTCCACCCGCAGTGGACAACTGATATAGTAACAAATTGCATACTGGGTGATTCATGCGTGTTTTGAAATGTTATCTCAATTGTGCATCATCCTTGGTATCTTTTTAACTCAGCTGGAGAATTCTTTCTGTTGCTGCTGCCACTGTGCACCATCTACTATGAAGCATTGCCCTATCACCACTGTCCACCCGCAGTGGACAACTGATATAGTAACAAATTGCCTACTGGGTGATTGATGCGTGTCTTGAAACGTTATCTCAATTGTGCATCATCCTTGGTAGCTTTTTAACTCAGCTGGAGAATTCTTTCTGTTGCTGCTGCCACTGTGCACCATCTACTATGAAGCTTTGCCCTAGCACCACTGTCCACCCGCAGTGGACAACTGATATAGTAACAAATTGCCTACTGGGTGATTGATGCGTGTCTTGAAACGTTATCTTAATTGCGCATCATTCTTAGTAGCTTTTTAACTCAGCTGGAGAATTCTTTCTTTAGCTGCTGCCACTGTGCACCATTTACTATGAAGCATTGCCCTAACACCACTGCCCAGCCGCAGTGGACAACTGATATAGTAACAAATTGCCTACTGGGTGATTGATGCGTGTCTTGAAACGTTATCTCAATTGTGCATCATCCTTGGTAGCTTTTTAACTCAGCTGGAGAATTCTTTCTGTTGCTGCTGCCACTGTGCACCATCTACTATGAAGCATTGCCCTAGCACCACTGTCCACCCGCAGTGGACAACTGATACAGTAACAAATTGCATACTGGGTGATTCATGCGTGTCTTGAAATGTTATCTCAATTGTGCATCATCCTTGGTAGCTTTTTAACTCACCTGGAGAATTCGTACTGTTGCTGCTGCCACTGTGCACCATCTACTATGAAGCATTGCCCTAGCACCACTGTCCAGCCGCAGTGGACAACTGATATAGTAACAAATTGCCTACTGGGTGATTGATGCGTGTCTTGAAACGTTATCTCAATTGTGCATCATCCTTGGTAGCTTTATAACTCAGCTGGAGAATTCTTTCTGTTGCTGCTGCCACTGTGCACCATCTACTATGAAGCATTGCCCTAGCACCACTGTCCACCCGCAGTGGACAACTGATATAGTAACAAATTGCCTACTGGGTGATTGATGCGTGTCTTGAAACGTTATCTCGATTGTGCATCATCCTTGGTAGCTTTTTAACTCAGCTGGAGAATTCTTTCTGTTGCTGCTGCCACTGTGCACCATCTACTATGAAGCATTGCCCTAGCACCACTGTCCACCCGCAGTGGACATGTTATATAGTAACAAATTGCCTACTGGGTGATTCATGCGTGTCTTGAAACGTTACCTCAATTGTGCCTCATCCTTGGTAGCTTTTTAACTCAGCCTGAGAATTCTTTCTGTTGCTGCTGCCACTGTGCACCATCTACTATGAAGCATTGCCCTAGCAGCACTGTCCACCCACAGTGGACAACTGATATAGTAGCAAATTGCCTACTGGGTGATTGATGCGTGTCTTGAAACGTTATCTCAATTGTGCATTATCCTTGGTAGCTTTTTAACTCAGCTGGAGAAATCTTTCTGTTGCTGCTGCCACTGTGCACCATCTACAATGAAGCATTGCCCTAGCACCACTGTCCACCCGCAGTGGACAACTGATATAGTAACAAATTGCCTACTGGGTGACTGATGCGTGTCTTGAAACGTTATCTCAATTGTGCATCATACTTGGTAGCTTTTTAACTCACCTGGAGAATTCTTTCTGTTGCTCCTGCCACTGTGCACCATCTACTATGAAGCACTGCCCTAGCACCACTGTCCACCCGCAGTGGACAACTGATATAGTAACAAATTGCCTACTGGGTGATGGATGCGTGTCTTGAAACGTTATCTCAATTGCGGATCATTCTTAGTAGCTTTTAAACTCAGCTGGAGAATTCTTTCTTTAGCTGCTGCCACTGTGCACCATTTACTATGAAGCATTGCCCTAACACCACTGCCCAGCCGCGGTGGACAACTGATATAGTAACAAATTGCATACTGGGTGATTCATGCGTGTTTTGAAATGTTATCTCAATTGTGCATCATCCTTGGTATCTTTTTAACTCAGCTGGAGAATTCTTTCTGTTGCTGCTGCCACTGTGCACCATCTACTATGAAGCATTGCCCTATCACCACTGTCCACCCGCAGTGGACAACTGATATAGTAACAAATTGCCTACTGGGTGATTGATGCGTGTCTTGAAACGTTATCTCAATTGTGCATCATCCTTGGTAGCTTTTTAACTCACCTGGAGAATTCTTTCTGTTGCTGCTGCCACTGTGCACCATCTACTATGAAGCATTGCCCTAGCACCACTGTCCACCCGCAGTGGACAACTGATATAGTAACAAATTGCCTACTGGGTGATTGATGCGTGTCTTGAAACGTTATCTTAATTGCGCATCATACTTAGTAGCTTTTTAACTCAGCTGGAGAATTCTTTCTTTAGCTGCTGCCACTGTGCACCATTTACTATGAAGCATTGCCCTAACACCACTGCCCAGCCGCAGTGGACAACTGATATAGTAACAAATTGCCTACTGGGTGATTGATGCGTGTCTTGAAACGTTATCTCAATTGTGCATCATCCTTGGTAGCTTTTTAACTCAGCTGGAGAATTCTTTCTGTTGCTGCTGCCACTGTGCACCATCTACTATGAAGCATTGCCCTAGCACCACTGTCCACCCGCAGTGGACAACTGATATAGTAACAAATTGCCTACTGGGTGATTGATGCGTGTCTTGAAACCTTACCTCAATTGTGCATCATCCTTGGTAGCTTTTTAACTCAGCTTGAGAATTCTTTCTGTTGCTGCTGCCAATGTGCACCATCTACTATGAAGCATTGCCCTAGCACCACTGTCCACCCGCAGTGGACAACTGATATAGTAACAATTTGCCTACTGGGTGATTGATGCGTGTCTTGAAACGTTTTCTCAATTGTGCGTCATCCTTGGTAGCTTTTTAACTCACCTGGAGAATTCTTTCTGTTGCTGCTGCCACTGTGCACCATCTACTATGAAGCATTGCCCTAGCACCACTGTTCACCCGCTGTGGACAACTGATATAGTAACAAATTGCCTACTGGGTGATTGATGCGTGTCTTGAAACGTTACCTCAATTGTGCATCATCCTTGGTAGCTTTTTAACTCAGCTTGAGAATTCTTTCTGTTGCTGCTGCCACTGTGCACCATCTACTATGAAGCATTGCCCTAGCACCACTGTCCACCCGCAGTGGACAACTGATATAGTAACAAATTGCCTACGGGGTGATTGATGCGTGTCTTGAAACGTTATCTCAATTGTGCATCATCCTTGGTAGCTTTTTAACTCAGCTGGAGAATTCTTCCTGTTGCTGCGGCCACTGTGCACCATCTACTATGAAGCATTGCCCTAGCACCACTGTCCACCCGCAGTGGACAACTGATATAGTAACAAATTGCCTACTGGGTGATTGATGCGTGTCTTGAAACGTTATCTCAATTGTGCGTCATCCTTAGTAGCTTTTTAACTCAGCTGGAGAATTCTTTCTGTTGCTGCTGCCACTGTGCACCATCTACTATGGAGCATTGCCCTAGCACCACTGTCCACCCGCAGTGGACAACTGATATAGTAACAAATTGCCTACTGGGTGATTGATGCGTGTCTTGAAACGTTATCTCAATTGTGCATCATCCTTGGTAGCTTTTTAACTCAGCTGGAGAATTCTTTCTGTTGCTGCTGCCACTGTGCACCATCTACTATGAAGCATTGCCCTAGCACCACTGTCCACCCGCAGTGGACAACTGATATAGTAACAAATTGCCTACTGGGTGATTGATGCGTGTCTTGAAACGTTATCTCAATTGTGCATCATCCTTGGTAGCTTTTTAACTCAGCTGGAGAATTCTTTCTGTTGCTGCTGCACTGTGCACCATCTACTATGAACGATTGCCATAGCACCACTGTCCACCCGCAGTGGACAACTGATATAGTAACAAATTGCCTACTGGGTGATTGATGCGTGTCTTGAAACGTTACCTCAATTGTGCATCATCCTTGGTAGCTTTTTAACTCAGCTTGAGAATTCTTTCTGTTGCTGCTGCCACTGTGCACCATCTACTATGAAGCATTGCCCTAGCACGACTGTCCACCCGCAGTGGACAACTGATATAGTAACAAATTGCCTACTGGGTGATTGGTGCGTGTCTTGAAACGTTATCTCAATTGTGCATCATCCTTGGTAGCTTTTTAACTCAGCTGGAGAATTCTTTCTGTTGCTGCTGCCACTGTGCACCATCTACTATGAAGCATTGCCCTAGCACCACTGTCCACCCGCAGTGGACAACTGATATAGTAACAAATTGCCTACTGGGTGATTGATGCGTGTCTTGAAACGTTATCTCAATTGTGCATCATCCTTGGTAGCTTTTTAACTCAGCTGGAGAATTCTTTCTGTTGCTGCTGCCACTGTGCACCATCTACTATGAAGCATTGCCCTAGCACCACTGTCCACCCGCAGTGGACAACTGATATAGTAACAAATTGCCTACTGGGTGATTGATGCGTGTCTTGAAACGTTATCTCAATTGTGCATCATCCTTGGTAGCTTTTTAACTCACCTGGAGAATTCTTTCTTTAGCTGCTGCTACTGTGCACCATCTACTATGACGCATTGCCCTAGCACCACTGTCCACCCGCAGTGGACAACTGATATAGTAACAAATTGCCTACTGGGTGATTCATGCGTGTCTTGAAACGTTATCTCAATTGTGCATCATCCTTGGTAGCTTTTTAACTCAGCTGGAGAATTCTTTCTGTTGCTGCTGCCACTGTGCACCATCTACTATGAAGCTTTGCCCTAGCACCACTGTCCACCTGCAGTTGACAACTGATATAGTAACAAATTGCCTACTGGGTGATTAATGCGTGTCTTGAAATGTTATCTCAATTGTGCATCATACTTGGTAGCTTTTTAACTCAGCTGGAGAATTCTTTCTGTTGCTGCTGCCACTGTGCACCATTTACTATGAAGCTTTGCCCTAGCACCACTGTCCACCCGCAGTGGACAACTGATATAGTAACAAATTGCCTCCTGGGTGATTGGTGCTTGTCTTGAAACGTTATCTCAATTGTGCATCATCCTTGGTAGCTTTTTAACTCAGCTGGAGAATTCTTTCTGTTGCTGCTGCCACTTTGCATCATCTACTATGAAGCATTGCCCTAGCACCACTGTCCACCCGCAGTGGACAACTGATATAGTAACAAATTGCCTACTGGGTGATTGATGCGTGTCTTGAAACCTTACCTCAATTGTGCATCATCCTTGGTAGCTTTTTAACTCAGCTTGAGAATTCTTTCTGTTGCTGCTGCCACTGTGCACCATCTACTATGAAGCATTGCCCTAGCACCACTGTCCACCCGCAGTGGACAACTGATATAGTAACAAATTGCCTACTGGGTGATTGATGCGTTTCTTGAAACGTTATCTCAATTGTGCGTCATCCTTGGTAGCTTTTTAACTCAGCTGGAGAATTCTTTCTGTTGCTGCTGCCACTGTGCACCATCTACTATGAAGCATTGCCCTAGCACCACTGTCCACCCGCAGTGGACAACTGATATAGTAACAAATTGCCTACTGGGTGATTGATGCGTGTCTTGAAACGTTATCTCAATTGTGCATCATCCTTGGTAGCTTTTTAACTCAGCTGGAGAATTCTTTCTGTTGCTGCTGCCACTGTGCACCATCTACTATGAAGCTTTGCCCTAGCACCACTGTCCACCTGCAGTTGACAACTGATATAGTAACAAATTGCCTACTGGGTGATTAATGCGTGTCTTGAAATGTTATCTCAATTGTGCATCATACTTGGTAGCTTTTTAACTCAGCTGGAGAATTCTTTCTGTTGCTGCTGCCACTGTGCACCATTTACTATGAAGCTTTGCCCTAGCACCACTGTCCACCCGCAGTGGACAACTGATATAGTAACAAATTGCCTCCTGGGTGATTGGTGCTTGTCTTGAAACGTTATCTCAATTGTGCATCATCCTTGGTAGCTTTTTAACTCAGCTGGAGAATTCTTTCTGTTGCTGCTGCCACTTTGCATCATCTACTATGAAGCATTGCCCTAGCACCACTGTCCACCCGCAGTGGACAACTGATATAGTAACAAATTGCCTACTGGGTGATTGATGCGTGTCTTGAAACCTTACCTCAATTGTGCATCATCCTTGGTAGCTTTTTAACTCAGCTTGAGAATTCTTTCTGTTGCTGCTGCCACTGTGCACCATCTACTGTGAAGCATTGCCCTAGCACCACTGTCCACCCGCAGTGGACAACTGATATAGTAACAAATTGCCTACTGGGTGATTGATGCGTTTCTTGAAACGTTATCTCAATTGTGCGTCATCCTTGGTAGCTTTTTAACTCAGCTGGAGAATTCTTTCTGTTGCTGCTGCCACTGTGCACCATCTACTATGAAGCATTGCCCTAGCACCACTGTCCACCCACAGTGGACAACTGATATAGTAACAAATTGCCTACTGGGTGATTGATGCGTGTCTTGAAACGTTATCTCAATTGTGCATCATCCTTGGTAGCTTTTTAACTCAGCTGGAGAATTCTTTCTGTTGCTGCTGCCACTGTGCACCATCTACTATGAAGCATTGCCCTAGCACCACTGTCCACCCACAGTGGACAACTGATATAGTAACAAATTGCCTACTGGGTGATTGATGCGTGTCTTGAAACGTTATCTCAATTGTGCATCATCCTTGGTAGCTTTTTAACTCAGCTGGAGAATTCTTTCTGTTGCTGCTGCCACTGTGCACCATCTACTATGAAGCATTGCCCTAGCACCACTGTCCACCCGCAGTGGACAACTGATATAGTAACAAATTGCCTACTGGGTGATTGATGCGTGTCTTGAAACGTTATCTCAATTGTGCATCATCCTTGGTAGCTTTTTAACTCAGCTGGAGAATTCTTTCTGTTGCTGCTGCCACTGTGCACCATCTACTATGAAGCATTGCCCTAGCACCACTGTCCACCCGCAGTGGACAACTGATATAGTAACAAATTGCCTACTGGGTGATTGATGCGTGTCTTGAAACGTTATCTCAATTGTGCATCATCCTTGGTAGCTTTTTAACTCAGCTTGAGAATTCTTTCTGTTGCTTCTGCCACTGTGCACCATCTACTATGAAGCATTGCCCTAGCACCACAGTCCACCCGCAGTGGACAACTGATATAGTAACAAATTGCCTACTGGGTGATTGATGCGTGTCTTGAAACGTTATCTCAATTGTGCATCATCCTTGGTAGCTTTTTAACTCACCTGGATAATTCATTCTTTAGCTGCTGCTACTGTGCACCATCTACTATGAAGCAGTGCCCTAGCACCACTGTCCACCCGCAGTGGACAACAGATATAGTAACAAATTGCCTACTGGGTGATTGATGCGTTTCTTGAAACGTTATCTCAATTGTGCGTCATCCTTGGTAGCGTTTTAACTCACCTGGAGAATTCTTTCTGTTGCTGCTGCCACTGTGCACCATCTACTATGAAGCATTGCCCTAGCACCACTGTCCACCCGCAGTGGACAACTGATATAGTAACAAATTGCCTACTGGGTGATTGATGCGTGTCTTGAAACGTTATCTCAATTGTGCATCGTCCTTGGTAGCTTTTTAACTCAGCTGGAGAATTCTTTCTGTTGCTGCTGCCACTGTGCACCATGTACTATGAAGAATTGCCCTAGCACCACTGTCCACCCGCAGTGGACAACTGATATAGTAACAAATTGCCTACTGGGTGATTGATGCGTGTCTTGAAACGTTATCTCAATTGTGCGTCATCCTTGGTAGCTTTTTAACTCAGCTGGAGAATTCTTTCTGTTGCTGCTGCCACTGTGCACCATCTACTATGAAGCATTGCCCTAGCACCACTGTCCACCCGCAGTGGACAACTGATATAGTAACAAATTGCCTACTGGGTGATTCATGCGTGTCTTGAAACGTTATCTCAATTGTGCATCATCCTTGGTAGCTTTTTTAACTCAGCTGGAGAATTCTTTCTGTTGCTGCTGCCACTGTGCACCATCTACTATGAAGCATTGCCCTAGCACCACTGTCCAGCCGCAGTGGACAACTGATATAGTAACAAATTGCCTACTGGGTGATTGATGCGTGTCTTGAAACGTTATCTCAATTGTGCATCGTCCTTGGTAGCTTTTTAACTCAGCTGGAGAATTCTTTCTGTTGCTGCTGCCACTGTGCACCATCTACTATGAAGCATTGCCCTAGCACCACTGTCCACCCTCAGTGGACAACTGATACAGTAACAAATTGCCTACTGGGTGATTGATGCGTGTCTTGAAACGTTATCTCAATTGTGCATCATCCTTGGTAGCTTTTTAACTCAGCTGGAGAATTCTTTCTGTTGCTGCTGCGACTGTGCACCATCTACTATGAAGCATTGCCCTAGCACCACTGTCCACCCGCAGTGGACAACTGATATAGTAACAAATTGCCTACTGGGTGATTGATGCGTGTCTTGAAGCGTTATCTCAATTGTGCATCATGCTTGGTAGCTTTTTAACTCAGCTTGAGAATTCTTTCTGTTGCTGCTGCCACTGTGCACCATCTACTATGAAGCATTGCCCTAGCACCACTGTCCACCCACAGTGGACAACTGATATAGTAACAAATTGCCTACTGGGTGATTGATGCGTGTCTTGAAACGTTATCTCAATTGTGCATCGTCCTTGGTAGCTTTTTAACTCAGCTGGAGAATTCTTTCTGTTGCTGCTGCCACTGTGCACCATCTACTATGAAGCATTGCCCTAGCACCACTGTCCACCCTCAGTGGACAACTGATACAGTAACAAATTGCCTACTGGGTGATTGATGCGTGTCTTGAAACGTTATCTCAATTGTGCATCATCCTTGGTAGCTTTTTAACTCAGCTGGAGAATTCTTTCTGTTGCTGCTGCCACTGTGCACCATCTACTATGAAGCATTGCCCTAGCACCACTGTCCACCCGCAGTGGACAACTGATATAGTAACAAATTGCCTAGTGGGTGATTGATGCGTGTCTTGAAACGTTATCTCAATTGTGCATCATCCTTGGTAGCTTTTTAACTCAGCTGGAGAATTCTTTCTGTTGCTGCTGCCACTGTGCACCATCTACTATGAAGCATTGCCCTAGCACCACTGTCCACCCGCAGTGGACAACTGATATAGTAACAAATTGCCTACTGGGTGATTGATGCGTGTCTTGAAACGTTATCTCAATTGTGCGTCATCCTTGGTAGCTTTTTAACTCAGCTGGAGAATTCTTTCTGTTGCTGCTGCCACTGTGCACCATCTACTATGAAGCATTGCCCTAGCACGACTGTCCACCCGCAGTGGACAACTGATATAGTAACAAATTGCCTACTGGGTGATTGGTGCGTGTCTTGAAACTTTATCTCAATTGTGCATCATCCTTGGTAGCTTTTTAACTCAGCTGGAGAATTCTTTCTGTTGCTGCTGCCTCTGTGCACCATCTACTATGAAGCATTGCCCTAGCACCACTGTCCACCCGCAGTGGACAACTGATATAGTAACAAATTGCCTAGTGGGTGATTGATGCGTGTCTTGAAACGTTATCTCAATTGTGCATCATCCTTGGTAGCTTTTTAACTCAGCTGGAGAATTCTTTCTGTTGCTGCTGCACTGTGCACCATCTACTATGAACGATTGCCATAGCACCACTGTCCACCCGCAGTGGACAACTGATATAGTAACAAATTGCCTACTGGGTGATTGGTGCTTGTCTTGAAACCTTACCTCAATTGTGCATCATCCTTGGTAGCTTTTTAACTCAGCTTGAGAATTCTTTCTGTTGCTGCTGCCACTGTGCACCATCTACTATGAAGCATTGCCCTAGCACCACTGTCCACCCGCAGTGGACAACTGATATAGTAACAAATTGCCTACTGGGTGATTGATGCGTTTCTTGAAACGTTATCTCAATTGTGCGTCATCCTTGGTAGCGTTTTAACTCACCTGGAGAATTCTTTCTGTTGCTGCTGCCACTGTGCACCATCTACTATGAAGCATTGCCCTAGCACCACTGTCCACCCGCAGTGGACAACTGATATAGTAACAAATTGCCTACTGGGTGATTGATGCGTGTCTTGAAACGTTATCTCAATTGTGCATCGTCCTTGGTAGCTTTTTAACTCAGCTGGAGAATTCTTTCTGTTGCTGCTGCCACTGTGCACCATGTACTATGAAGAATTGCCCTAGCACCACTGTCCACCCGCAGTGGACAACTGATATAGTAACAAATTGCCTACTGGGTGATTGATGCGTGTCTTGAAACGTTATCTCAATTGTGCGTCATCCTTGGTAGCTTTTTAACTCAGCTGGAGAATTCTTTCTGTTGCTGCTGCCACTGTGCACCATCTACTATGAAGCATTGCCCTAGCACCACTGTCCACCCGCAGTGGACAACTGATATAGTAACAAATTGCCTACTGGGTGATTCATGCGTGTCTTGAAACGTTATCTCAATTGTGCATCATCCTTGGTAGCTTTTTTAACTCAGCTGGAGAATTCTTTCTGTTGCTGCTGCCACTGTGCACCATCTACTATGAAGCATTGCCCTAGCACCACTGTCCAGCCGCAGTGGACAACTGATATAGTAACAAATTGCCTACTGGGTGATTGATGCGTGTCTTGAAACGTTATCTCAATTGTGCATCGTCCTTGGTAGCTTTTTAACTCAGCTGGAGAATTCTTTCTGTTGCTGCTGCCACTGTGCACCATCTACTATGAAGCATTGCCCTAGCACCACTGTCCACCCTCAGTGGACAACTGATACAGTAACAAATTGCCTACTGGGTGATTGATGCGTGTCTTGAAACGTTATCTCAATTGTGCATCATCCTTGGTAGCTTTTTAACTCAGCTGGAGAATTCTTTCTGTTGCTGCTGCCACTGTGCACCATCTACTATGAAGCATTGCCCTAGCACCACTGTCCACCCGCAGTGGACAACTGATATAGTAACAAATTGCCTACTGGGTGATTGATGCGTGTCTTGAAGCGTTATCTCAATTGTGCATCATGCTTGGTAGCTTTTTAACTCAGCTTGAGAATTCTTTCTGTTGCTGCTGCCACTGTGCACCATCTACTATGAAGCATTGCCCTAGCACCACTGTCCACCCACAGTGGACAACTGATATAGTAACAAATTGCCTACTGGGTGATTGATGCGTGTCTTGAAACGTTATCTCAATTGTGCATCGTCCTTGGTAGCTTTTTAACTCAGCTGGAGAATTCTTTCTGTTGCTGCTGCCACTGTGCACCATCTACTATGAAGCATTGCCCTAGCACCACTGTCCACCCTCAGTGGACAACTGATACAGTAACAAATTGCCTACTGGGTGATTGATGCGTGTCTTGAAACGTTATCTCAATTGTGCATCATCCTTGGTAGCTTTTTAACTCAGCTGGAGAATTCTTTCTGTTGCTGCTGCCACTGTGCACCATCTACTAT
This sequence comes from Schistocerca gregaria, assembly GCF_023897955.1. Taxonomy (NCBI): domain Eukaryota; kingdom Metazoa; phylum Arthropoda; class Insecta; order Orthoptera; family Acrididae; genus Schistocerca; species Schistocerca gregaria. The sequence continues at coordinate 307,993,164 of NC_064920.1, read as the reverse complement.
GAAGCATTGCCCTAGCACCACTGTCCACCTGCAGTGGACAACTGATATAGTAACAAATTGCCTAGTGGGTGATTGATGCGTGTCTTGAAACGTTATCTCAATTGTGCATCATCCTTGGTAGCTTTTTAACTCAGCTTGAGAATTCTTTCTGTTGCTGCTGCCACTGTGCACCATCTACTATGAAGCATTGCCCTAGCACCACTGTCCACCCGCAGTGGACAACTGATATAGTAACAAATTGCCTACTGGGTGATTGATGCGTGTCTTGAAACGTTATCTCAATTGTGCGTCATCCTTGGTAGCTTTTTAACTCAGCTGGAGAATTCTTTCTGTTGCTGCTGCCACTGTGCACCATCTACTATGAAGCATTGCCCTAGCACGACTGTCCACCCGCAGTGGACAACTGATATAGTAACAAATTGCCTACTGGGTGATTGGTGCGTGTCTTGAAACTTTATCTCAATTGTGCATCATCCTTGGTAGCTTTTTAACTCAGCTGGAGAATTCTTTCTGTTGCTGCTGCCTCTGTGCACCATCTACTATGAAGCATTGCCCTAGCACCACTGTCCACCCGCAGTGGACAACTGATATAGTAACAAATTGCCTAGTGGGTGATTGATGCGTGTCTTGAAACGTTATCTCAATTGTGCATCATCCTTGGTAGCTTTTTAACTCAGCTGGAGAATTCTTTCTGTTGCTGCTGCACTGTGCACCATCTACTATGAACGATTGCCATAGCACCACTGTCCACCCGCAGTGGACAACTGATATAGTAACAAATTGCCTACTGGGTGATTGATGCGTGTCTTGAAACGTTATCTCAATTGTGCATCATCCTTGGTAGCTTTTTAACTCAGCTTGAGAATTCTTTCTGTTGCTTCTGCCACTGTGCACCATCTACTATGAAGCATTGCCCTAGCACCACTGTCCACCCGCAGTGGACAACTGATATAGTAACAAATTGCCTACTGGGTGATTGATGCGTGTCTTGAAACGTTATCGCAATTGTGCATCATCCTTGGTAGCTGTTTAACTCACCTGGAGAATTCTTTCTGTTGCTGCTGCCACTGTGCACCATCTACTATGAAGCATTGCCCTAGCACCACTGTCCACCCGCAGTGGACAACTGATATAGTAACAAATTGCCTAGTGGGTGATTGATGCGTGTCTTGAAACGTTATCTCAATTGTGCATCATCCTTGGTAGCTTTTTAACTCAGCTGGAGAATTCTTTCTGTTGCTGCTGCCACTGTGCACCATCTACTATGAAGCATTGCCCTAGCACCACTGTCCACCCGCAGTGGACAACTGATACAGTAACAAATTGCCTACTGGGTGATTGATGCGTGTCTTGAAACGTTATCTCAATTGTGCATCATCCTTGCTAGCTTTTTAACTCAGCTGGAGAATTCTTTCTGTTGCTGCTGCCACTGTGCACCATCTACTATGAAGCATTGCCCTAGCACCACTGTCCACCCGCAGTGGACAACTGATACAGTAACAAATTGCCTACTGGATGATTGATGCGTGTCTTGAAACGTTATCTCAATTGTGCATCATCCTTGGTAGCTTTTTAACTCACCTGGAGAATTCTTTCTTTAGCTGCTGCCACTGTGCACCATCTACTATGAAGCATTGCCCTAGCACCACTGTCCACACACAGTGGACAACTGATATAGTAACAAATTGCCTACTGGGTGATTCATGCTTGTCTTGAAACGTTATCTCAATTGTGCCTCATCCTTAGTATCTATTTAACTCAGCTGGAGAATTCTTTCTGTTGCTGCTGCCACTGTGCACCATCTACTATGAAGCATTGCCCTAGCACCACTGTCCACCCGCAGTGGACAACTGATATAGTAGCAAATTGCCTACTGGGTGATTGATGCGTGTCTTGAAACGTTATCTCAATTGTGCATCATCCTTGGTAGCTTTTTAACTCAGCTGGAGAATTCTTTCTGTGGCTGCTGCCATTGTGCACCATCTACTATGAAGCATTGCCCTAGCACCACTGTCCACCCGCAGTGGACAACTGATATAGTAACAAATTGCCTAGTGGGTGATTGATGCGTGTCTTGAAACGTTATCTCAATTGAGCATCATCCTTGGTAGCTTTTTAACTCAGCTGGAGAATTCTTTCTGTTGCTGCTGCCACTGTGCACCATCTACTATGAAGCATTGCCCTAGCACCACTGTCCACCCACAGTGGACAACTGATATAGTAACAAATTGCCTACTGGGTGATTGATGCGTGTCTTGAAACGTTATCTCAATTGTGCCTCATCCTTGGTAGCTTTTTAACTCAGCTGGAGAATTCTTTCTGTTGCTGCTGCCACTGTGCACCATCTACTATGAAGCATTGCCCTAGCACCACTGTCCACCCGCAGTGGACAACTGATATAGTAACAAATTGCCTACTGGGTGATTGATGCGTGTCTTGAAACGTTATCTCAATTGTGCATCATCCTTGGTAGCTTTTTAACTCAGCTGGAGAATTCTTTCTGTTGCTGCTGCCATTGTGCACCATCTACTATGAAGGATTGCCATAGCACCACTGTCCACCCGCAGTGGACAACTGATATAGTAACAAATTGCCTACTGGGTGATTGATGCGTGTCTTGAAACGTTATCTCAGTTGTGCATCATCCTTGGTAGCTTTTTAACTCTGCTGGAGAATTCTTTCTGTTGCTGCCGCCACTGTGCACCATCTACTATGAAGCATTGCCCTAGCACCACTGTCCAGCCGCAGTGGACAACTGGTATAGTAACAAATTGCCTACTGGGTGATTGATGCGTGTCTTGAAACGTTATCTCAATTGTGCATCATCCTTGGTAGCTTTTTAACTCAGCTGGAGAATTCTTTCTGTTGCTGCTGCCACTGTGCACCATCTACTATGAAGCATTGCCCTAGCACCACTGTCCACCCGCAGTGGACAACTGATATAGTAACAAATTGCCTACTGGGTGATTGATGCATGTCTTGAAACGTTATCTCAATTGTGCATCATCCTTGGTAGCTTTTTAACTCAGCTGGAGAATTCTTTCTGTTGCTGCTGCCACTGTGCACCATCTACTATGAAGCATTGGCCTAGCACCACTGTCCACCCGCAGTGGACAACTGATATAGTAACAAATTGCCTACTGGGTGATTGATGCGTGTCTTGAAACGTTATCTCAATTGTGCATCATCCTTGGTAGCTTTTTAACTCAGCTGGAGAATTCTTTCTGTTGCTGCTGCCACTGTGCACCATCTACTATGAAGCATTGCCCTAGCACCACTGTCCACCCGCAGTGGACAACTGATATAGTAACAAATTGCCTACTGGGTGATTGATGCATGTCTTGAAACGTTATCTCAAATGTGCATCATCCTTGGCAGTTTTTAACTCAGCTGGAGAATTCTTTCTGTTGCTGCTGCCACTGTGCACCATGTACTATGAAGCATTGCCCTAGCACCACTGTCCACCCGCAGTGGACAACTGATATAGTAACAAATTGCCTACTGGGTGATTGATGCGTGTCTTGAAACGTTATCTCAATTGTGCATCATCCTTGGTAGCTTTTTAACTCACCTGGAGAATTCTTACTGTTGCTGCTGCCACTGTGCACCATGTACTATGAAGAATTGCCCTAGCACCACTGTCCAGCCGCAGTGGACAACTGATATAGTAACAAATTGCCTACTGGGTGATTGATGCGTGTCTTGAAACGTTATCTCAATTGTGCATCATCCTTGGTAGCTTTTTAACTCACCTGGAGAATTCTTTCTGTTGCTGCTGCCACTGTGCACCATCTACTATGAAGCATTGCCCTAGCACCACTGTCCACCCGCAGTGGACAACTGATATAGTAGCAAATTGCCTACTGGGTGATTGATGCGTGTCTTGAAACGTTATCTCAATTGTGCATCATCCTTGGTAGCTTTTTAACTCAGCTGGAGAATTCTTTCTGTTGCTGCTGCCATTGTGCACCATCTACTATGAAGCATTGCCCTAGCACCACTGTCCACCCGCAGAGGACAACTGATATAGTAACAAATTGCCTAGTGGGTGATTGATGCGTGTCTTGAAACGTTATCTCAATTGAGCATCATCCTTGGTAGCTTTTTAACTCAGCTGGAGAATTCTTTCTGTTGCTGCTGCCACTGTGCACCATCTACTATGAAGCATTGCCCTAGCACCACTGTCCACCCGCAGTGGACAACTGATATAGTAACAAATTGCCTACTGGGTGATTGATGCGTGTCTTGAAAAGTTATCTCAATTGTGCATCATCCTTGGTAGCTTTTTAACTCAGCTGGAGAATTCTTTCTGTTGCTGCTGCCACTGTGCACCATCTACTATGAAGCATTGCCCTAGCACCACTGTCCACCCGCAGTGGACAACTGATATAGTAACAAATTGCCTACTGGGTGATTGATGCGTGTCTTGAAACGTTATCTCAATTGTGCATCATCCTTGGTAGCTTTTTAACTCACCTGGAGAATTCTTACTGTTGCTGCTGCCACTGTGCACCATGTACTATGAAGAATTGCCCTAGCACCACTGTCCAGCCGCAGTGGACAACTGATATAGTAACAAATTGCCTACTGGGTGATTGATGCGTGTCTTGAAACGTTATCTCAATTGTGCATCATCCTTGGTAGCTTTTTAACTCACCTGGAGAATTCTTTCTGTTGCTGCTGCCACTGTGCACCATCTACTATGAAGCATTGCCCTAGCACCACTGTCCACCCGCAGTGGACAACTGATATAGTAGCAAATTGCCTACTGGGTGATTGATGCGTGTCTTGAAACGTTATCTCAATTGTGCATCATCCTTGGTAGCTTTTTAACTCAGCTGGAGAATTCTTTCTGTTGCTGCTGCCATTGTGCACCATCTACTATGAAGCATTGCCCTAGCACCACTGTCCACCCGCAGAGGACAACTGATATAGTAACAAATTGCCTAGTGGGTGATTGATGCGTGTCTTGAAACGTTATCTCAATTGAGCATCATCCTTGGTAGCTTTTTAACTCAGCTGGAGAATTCTTTCTGTTGCTGCTGCCACTGTGCACCATCTACTATGAAGCATTGCCCTAGCACCACTGTCCACCCGCAGTGGACAACTGATATAGTAACAAATTGCCTACTGGGTGATTGATGCGTGTCTTGAAAAGTTATCTCAATTGTGCATCATCCTTGGTAGCTTTTCAACTCAGCTGGAGAATTCTTTCTGTTGCTGCTGCCACTGTGCACCATGTACTATGAAGCATTGCCCTAGCACCACTGTCCACCCGCAGTGGACAACTGATATAGTAACAAATTGCCTACTGGGTGATTGATGCGTGTCTTGAAACGTTATCTCAATTGTGCATCATCCTTGGTAGCTTTTTAACTCACCTGGAGAATTCTTACTGTTGCTGCTGCCACTGTGCACCATGTACTATGAAGAATTGCCCTAGCACCACTGTCCAGCCGCAGTGGACAACTGATATAGTAACAAATTGCCTACTGGGTGATTGATGCGTGTCTTGAAACGTTATCTCAATTGTGCATCATCCTTGGTAGCTTTTTAACTCACCTGGAGAATTCTTTCTGTTGCTGCTGCCACTGTGCACCATCTACTATGAAGCATTGCCCTAGCACCACTGTCCACCCGCAGTGGACAACTGATATAGTAGCAAATTGCCTACTGGGTGATTGATGCGTGTCTTGAAACGTTATCTCAATTGTGCATCATCCTTGGTAGCTTTTTAACTCAGCTGGAGAATTCTTTCTGTTGCTGCTGCCATTGTGCACCATCTACTATGAAGCATTGCCCTAGCACCACTGTCCACCCGCAGAGGACAACTGATATAGTAACAAATTGCCTAGTGGGTGATTGATGCGTGTCTTGAAACGTTATCTCAATTGAGCATCATCCTTGGTAGCTTTTTAACTCAGCTGGAGAATTCTTTCTGTTGCTGCTGCCACTGTGCACCATCTACTATGAAGCATTGCCCTAGCACCACTGTCCACCCGCAGTGGACAACTGATATAGTAACAAATTGCCTACTGGGTGATTGATGCGTGTCTTGAAAAGTTATCTCAATTGTGCATCATCCTTGGTAGCTTTTCAACTCAGCTGGAGAATTCTTTCTGTTGCTGCTGCCACTGTGCACCATCTACTATGAAGCATTGCCCTAGCACCACTGTCCACCCGCAGTGGACAACTGATATAGTAACAAATTGCCTACTGGGTGATTGATGCGTGTCTTGAAATGTTATCTCAATTGTGCATCATCCTTGGTAGCTTTTCAACTCAGCTGGAGAATTCTTTCTGTTGCTGCTGCCACTGTGCACCATCTACTATGAAGCATTGCCCTAGCACCACTGTCCACCCGCAGTGGACAACTGATATAGTAACAAATTGCCTACTGGGTGATTGATGCGTGTCTTGAAACGTTATCTCAATTGTGCATCATCCTTGGTAGCTTTTTAACTCAGCTGGAGAATTCTTTCTGTTGCTGCTGCCACTGTGCACCATCTACTATGAAGCATTGCCCTAGCACCACTGTCCACCCGCAGTGGACAACTGATATAGTAACAAATTGCCTACTGGGTGATTAATGCGTGTCTTGAAACGTTATCTCAATTGTGCATCATCCTTGGTAGCTTTTTAACTCAGCTGGAGAATTCTTTCTGTTGCTGCTGCCACTGTGCACCATCTACTATGAAGCATTGCCCTAGCACCACTGTCCACCCGCAGTGGACAACTGATACAGTAACAAATTGCCTTATGCGTGATTCATGCATGTCTTGAAAGGTTATCTCAATTGTGCATCATCCTTGGTAGCTTTTTAACTCAGCTGGAGAATTCTTTCTGTTGCTGCTGCCACTGTGCACCATCTACTATGAAGCATTGCCCTAGCACCACTGTCCACCCGCAGTGGACAACTGATATAGTAACAAATTGCCTACTGGGTGATTGATGCGTGTCTTGAAACGTTATCTCAATTGTGCATCATCCTTGGTAGCTTTTTAACTCAGCTGGAGAATTCTTTCTGTTGCTGCTGCCACTGTGCACCATCTACTATGAAGCATTGCCCTAGCACCACTGTCCAGCCGCAGTGGACAACTGAAATAGTAACAAATTGCCTACTGGGTGATTGATGCGTGTCTTGAAACGTTATCTCAATTGTGCATCATCCTTGGTAGCTTTTTAACTCAGCTGGAGAATTCTTACTGTTGCTGCTGCCACTGTGCACCATCTACTATGAAGAATTGCCCTAGCACCACTGTCCAGCCGAAATGGACAACTGATATAGTAACAAATTGCCTACTGGGTGATTGATGCGTGTCTTGAAACGTTATCTCAATTGTGCATCATCCTTGGTAGCTTTTTAACTCACCTGGAGAATTCTTTCTGTTGCTACTGCCACTGTGCACCATCTACTATGAAGCATTGCCCTAGCACCACTGTCCACCCGCAGTGGACAACTGATATAGTAACAAATTGCCTACTGGGTGATTGATGCGTGTCTTGAAACGTTATTTCAATTGTGCATCATCCTTATTAGCTTTTTAACTCAGCTGAAGAATTCTTTCTGTTGCTGCTGCCACTGTGCACCATCTACTATGAAGCATTGCCCTAGCACCACTGTCCACCCGCAGTGGACAACTGATATAGTAACAAATTGCCTACTGGGTGATTCATGTGTGTCTTGAAACGTTATCTTAATTGTGAATCATTCTTGGTAGCTTTTTAACTCAGCTGGAGAATTCTTTCTGTTGCTGCTGCCACTGTGCACCATCTACTATGAAGCATTGCCCTAGCACCACTGTCCACCCGCAATGGACAACTGATATAGTAACAAATTGCCTACTGGGTGATTGATGCGTGTCTTGAAACGTTATCTCAATTGTGCATCATCCTTGGTAGCTTTTTAATTCAGCTGGAGAATTCTTTCTGTTGCTGCTGCCACTGTGCACCATCTACTATGAAGCATTGCCCTAGCACCACTGTCCACCCGCAGTGGACAACTGATATAGTAACAAATTGCCTACTGGGTGATTGATGCGTGTCTTGAAACGTTATCTCAATTGTGCATCATCCTTGGTAGCTTTTTAACTCAGCTGGAGAATTCTTTCTGTTGCTGCTGCCACTGTGCACCATCTACTATGAAGCATTGCCCTAGCACCACTGTCCACCCGCAGTGGCAACTGATATAGTAACAAATTGCCTTCTGCGTGATTCATGCGTGTCTTGAAACGTTATCTCAATTGTGCATCATCCTTGGTAGCTTTTTAACTCAGCTGGAGAATTCTTTCTGTTGCTGCTGCCACTGTGCACCATCTACTATGAAGCATTGCCCTAGCACCACTGTCCACCCGCAGTGGACAACTGATATAGTAACAAATTGCCTATTGGGTGATTGATGCGTGTCTTGAAACGTTATCTCAATTGTGCATCATCCTTGGTAGCTTTTCAACTCAGCTGGAGAATTCTTTCTGTTGCTGCTGCCACTGTGCACCATCTACTATGAAGCATTGCGCTAGCACCACTGTCCACCCGCAGTGGACAACTGATATAGTAACAAATTGCCTACTGGGTGATTGATGCGTGTCTTGAAACGTTATCTCAATTGTGCATCATCCTTGGTAGCTTTTTAACTCAGCTGGAGAATTCTTTCTGTTGCTGCTGCCACTGTGCACCATCTACTATGAAGCATTGCCCTAGCACCACTGTCCACCCGCAGTGGACAACTGATATAGTAACAAATTGCCTACTGGGTGATTAATGCATGTCTTGAAACGTTATCTCAATTGTGCATCATCCTTGGTAGCTTTTTAACTCAGCTGGAGAATTCTTTCTGTTGCTGCTGCCACTGTGCACCATCTACTATGAAGCATTGCCCTAGCACCACTGTCCACCCGCAGTGGACAACTGATATAGTAACAAATTGCCTACTGGGTGATTGATGCGTGTCTTGAAACGTTATCTCAATTGTGCATCATCCTTGGTAGCTTTTTAACTCAGCTGGAGAATTCTTTCTGTTGCTGCTGCACTGTACACCATCTACTATGAAGGATTGCCATAGCACCACTGTCCACCCGCAGTGGACAACTGATATAGTATCAAATTGCCTACTGGGTGATTGATGCGTGTCTTGAAACGTTATCTCAATTGTGCGTCATCCTTAGTAGCTTTTTAACTCAGCTGGAGAATTCTTTCTGTTGCTGCTGCCACTGTGCACCATCTACTATGAAGCATTGCCCTAGCACCACTGTCCACCCGCAGTGGACAACTGATATAGTAACAAATTGCCTACTGGGTGATTGATGCGTGTCTTGAAACGTTATCTCAATTGTGCATCATCCTTGGTAGCTTTTTAACTCAGCTGGAGAATTCTTTCTGTTGCTGCTGCCACTGTGCACCATCTACTATGAAGCATTGCCCTAGCACCACTGTCCACCTGCAGTGGACAACTGACATAGTAACAAATTGCCTACTCGGTGATTGATGCGTGTCTTGAAACGTTATCTCAATTGTGCATCATCCTTGGTAGCTTTTTAACTCAGCTGGAGAATTCTTTCTGTTGCTGCTGCCACTGTGCACCATCTACTATGAAGCATTGCCCTAGCACCACTGTCCACCCGCAGTGGACAACTGATATAGTAACAAATTGCCTACTGGGTGATTGATGCGTGTCTTGAAACGTTATCTCAATTGTGCATCATCCTTGGTAGCTTTTTAACTCAGCTGGAGAATTCTTTCTGTTGCTGCTGCCACTGTGCACCATCTACTATGAAGCATTGCCCTAGCACCACTGTCCACCCGCAGTGGACAACTGATATAGTAACAAATTGCCTACTGGGTGATTGATGCATGTCTTGAAACGTTATCTCAAATGTGCATCATCCTTGGTAGTTTTTAACTCAGCTGGAGAATTCTTTCTGTTGCTGCTGCCACTGTGCACCATGTACTATGAAGCATTGCCCTAGCACCACTGTCCACCCGCAGTGGACAACTGATATAGTAACAAATTGCCTACTGGGTGATTGATGCGTGTCTTGAAACGTTATCTCAATTGTGCATCATCCTTGGTAGCTTTTTAACTCACCTGGAGAATTCTTACTGTTGCTGCTGCCACTGTGCACCATGTACTATGAAGAATTGCCCTAGCACCACTGTCCAGCCGCAGTGGACAACTGATATAGTAACAAATTGCCTACTGGGTGATTGATGCGTGTCTTGAAACGTTATCTCAATTGTGCATCATCCTTGGTAGCTTTTTAACTCACCTGGAGAATTCTTTCTGTTGCTGCTGCCACTGTGCACCATCTACTATGAAGCATTGCCCTAGCACCACTGTCCACCCGCAGTGGACAACTGATATAGTAGCAAATTGCCTACTGGGTGATTGATGCGTGTCTTGAAACGTTATCTCAATTGTGCATCATCCTTGGTAGCTTTTTAACTCAGCTGGAGAATTCTTTCTGTTGCTGCTGCCATTGTGCACCATCTACTATGAAGCATTGCCCTAGCACCACTGTCCACCCGCAGTGGACAACTGATATAGTAACAAATTGCCTAGTGGGTGATTGATGCGTGTCTTGAAACGTTATCTCAATTGAGCATCATCCTTGGTAGCTTTTTAACTCAGCTGGAGAATTCTTTCTGTTGCTGCTGCCACTGTGCACCATCTACTATGAAGCATTGCCCTAGCACCACTGTCCACCCGCAGTGGACAACTGATATAGTAACAAATTGCCTACTGGGTGATTGATGCGTGTCTTGAAAAGTTATCTCAATTGTGCATCATCCTTGGTAGCTTTTCAACTCAGCTGGAGAATTCTTTCTGTTGCTGCTGCCACTGTGCACCATCTACTATGAAGCATTGCCCTAGCACCACTGTCCACCCGCAGTGGACAACTGATATAGTAACAAATTGCCTACTGGGTGATTGATGCGTGTCTTGAAATGTTATCTCAATTGTGCATCATCCTTGGTAGCTTTTCAACTCAGCTGGAGAATTCTTTCTGTTGCTGCTGCCACTGTGCACCATCTACTATGAAGCATTGCCCTAGCACCACTGTCCACCCGCAGTGGACAACTGATATAGTAACAAATTGCCTACTGGGTGATTGATGCGTGTCTTGAAACGTTATCTCAATTGTGCGTCATCCTTGGTAGCTTTTTAACTCAGCTGGAGAATTCTTTCTGTTGCTGCTGCCACTGTGCACCATCTACTATGAAGCATTGCCCTAGCACCACTGTCCACCCGCAGTGGACAACTGATATAGTAACAAATTGCCTACTGGGTGATTAATGCGTGTCTTGAAACGTTATCTCAATTGTGCATCATCCTTGGTAGCTTTTTAACTCAGCTGGAGAATTCTTTCTGTTGCTGCTGCCACTGTGCACCATCTACTATGAAGCATTGCCCTAGCACCACTGTCCACCCGCAGTGGACAACTGATACAGTAACAAATTGCCTTATGCGTGATTCATGCATGTCTTGAAAGGTTATCTCAATTGTGCATCATCCTTGGTAGCTTTTTAACTCAGCTGGAGAATTCTTTCTGTTGCTGCTGCCACTGTGCACCATCTACTATGAAGCATTGCCCTAGCACCACTGTCCACCCGCAGTGGACAACTGATATAGTAACAAATTGCCTACTGGGTGATTGATGCGTGTCTTGAAACGTTATCTCAATTGTGCATCATCCTTGGTAGCTTTTTAACTCAGCTGGAGAATTCTTTCTGTTGCTGCTGCCACTGTGCACCATCTACTATGAAGCATTGCCCTAGCACCACTGTCCAGCCGCAGTGGACAACTGAAATAGTAACAAATTGCCTACTGGGTGATTGATGCGTGTCTTGAAACGTTATCTCAATTGTGCATCATCCTTGGTAGCTTTTTAACTCAGCTGGAGAATTCTTACTGTTGCTGCTGCCACTGTGCACCATCTACTATGAAGAATTGCCCTAGCACCACTGTCCAGCCGAAATGGACAACTGATATAGTAACAAATTGCCTACTGGGTGATTGATGCGTGTCTTGAAACGTTATCTCAATTGTGCATCATCCTTGGTAGCTTTTTAACTCACCTGGAGAATTCTTTCTGTTGCTACTGCCACTGTGCACCATCTACTATGAAGCATTGCCCTAGCACCACTGTCCACCCGCAGTGGACAACTGATATAGTAACAAATTGCCTAGTGGGTGATTGATGCGTGTCTTGAAACGTTATGTCAATTGAGCATCATCCTTGGTAGCTTTTTAACTCAGCTGGAGAATTCTTTCTGTTGCTGCTGCCACTGTGCACCATCTACTATGAAGCATTGCCCTAGCACCACTGTCCACCCGCAGTGGACAACTGATATAGTAACAAATTGCCTACTGGGTGATTGATGCGTGTCTTGAAAAGTTATCTCAAGTGTGCATCATCCTTGGTAGCTTTTCAACTCAGCTGGAGAATTCTTTCTGTTGCTGCTGCCACTGTGCACCATCTACTATGAAGCATTGCCCTAGCACCACTGTCCACCCGCAGTGGACAACTGATATAGTAACAAATTGCCTACTGGGTGATTGATGCGTGTCTTGAAATGTTATCTCAATTGTGCATCATCCTTGGTAGCTTTTCAACTCAGCTGGAGAATTCTTTCTGTTGCTGCTGCCACTGTGCACCATCTACTATGAAGCATTGCCCTAGCACCACTGTCCACCCGCAGTGGACAACTGATATAGTAACAAATTGCCTACTGGGTGATTGATGCGTGTCTTGAAACGTTATCTCAATTGTGCATCATCCTTGGTAGCTTTTTAACTCAGCTGGAGAATTCTTTCTGTTGCTGCTGCCACTGTGCACCATCTACTATGAAGCATTGCCCTAGCACCACTGTCCACCCGCAGTGGACAACTGATATAGTAACAAATTGCCTACTGGGTGATTAATGCGTGTCTTGAAACGTTATCTCAATTGTGCATCATCCTTGGTAGCTTTTTAACTCAGCTGGAGAATTCTTTCTGTTGCTGCTGCCACTGTGCACCATCTACTATGAAGCATTGCCCTAGCACCACTGTCCACCCGCAGTGGACAACTGATACAGTAACAAATTGCCTTATGCGTGATTCATGCATGTCTTGAAAGGTTATCTCAATTGTGCATCATCCTTGGTAGCTTTTTAACTCAGCTGGAGAATTCTTTCTGTTGCTGCTGCCACTGTGCACCATCTACTATGAAGCATTGCCCTAGCACCACTGTCCACCCGCAGTGGACAACTGATATAGTAACAAATTGCCTACTGGGTGATTGATGCGTGTCTTGAAACGTTATCTCAATTGTGCATCATCCTTGGTAGCTTTTTAACTCAGCTGGAGAATTCTTTCTGTTGCTGCTGCCACTGTGCACCATCTACTATGAAGCATTGCCCTAGCACCACTGTCCAGCCGCAGTGGACAACTGAAATAGTAACAAATTGCCTACTGGGTGATTGATGCGTGTCTTGAAACGTTATCTCAATTGTGCATCATCCTTGGTAGCTTTTTAACTCAGCTGGAGAATTCTTACTGTTGCTGCTGCCACTGTGCACCATCTACTATGAAGAATTGCCCTAGCACCACTGTCCAGCCGAAATGGACAACTGATATAGTAACAAATTGCCTACTGGGTGATTGATGCGTGTCTTGAAACGTTATCTCAATTGTGCATCATCCTTGGTTGCTTTTTAACTCACCTGGAGAATTCTTTCTGTTGCTACTGCCACTGTGCACCATCTACTATGAAGCATTGCCCTAGCACCACTGTCCACCCGCAGTGGACAACTGATATAGTAACAAATTGCCTACTGGGTGATTGATGCGTGTCTTGAAACGTTATTTCAATTGTGCATCATCCTTATTAGCTTTTTAACTCAGCTGAAGAATTCTTTCTGTTGCTGCTGCCACTGTGCACCATCTACTATGAAGCATTGCCCTAGCACCACTGTCCACCCGCAGTGGACAACTGATATAGTAACAAATTGCCTACTGGGTGATTCATGTGTGTCTTGAAACGTTATCTTAATTGTGAATCATTCTTGGTAGCTTTTTAACTCAGCTGGAGAATTCTTTCTGTTGCTGCTGCCACTGTGCACCATCTACTATGAAGCATTGCCCTAGCACCACTGTCCACCCGCAATGGACAACTGATATAGTAACAAATTGCCTACTGGGTGATTGATGCGTGTCTTGAAACGTTATCTCAATTGTGCATCATCCTTGGTAGCTTTTTAACTCAGCTGGAGAATTCTTTCTGTTGCTGCTGCCACTGTGCACCATCTACTATGAAGCATTGCCCTAGCACCACTGTCCACCCGCAGTGGACAACTGATATAGTAACAAATTGCCTACTGGGTGATTGATGCGTGTCTTGAAACGTTATCTCAATTGTGCATCATCCTTGGTAGCTTTTTAACTCAGCTGGAGAATTCTTTCTGTTGCTGCTGCCACTGTGCACCATCTACTATGAAGCATTGCCCTAGCACCACTGTCCACCCGCAGTGGCAACTGATATAGTAACAAATTGCCTTCTGCGTGATTCATGCGTGTCTTGAAACGTTATCTCAATTGTGCATCATCCTTGGTAGCTTTTTAACTCAGCTGGAGAATTCTTTCTGTTGCTGCTGCCACTGTGCACCATCTACTATGAAGCATTGCCCTAGCACCACTGTCCACCCGCAGTGGACAACTGATATAGTAACAAATTGCCTATTGGGTGATTGATGCGTGTCTTGAAACGTTATCTCAATTGTGCATCATCCTTGGTAGCTTTTCAACTCAGCTGGAGAATTCTTTCTGTTGCTGCTGCCACTGTGCACCATCTACTATGAAGCATTGCGCTAGCACCACTGTCCACCCGCAGTGGACAACTGATATAGTAACAAATTGCCTACTGCGTGATTGATGCGTGTCTTGAAACGTTATCTCAATTGTGCATCATCCTTGGTAGCTTTTTAACTCAGCTGGAGAATTCTTTCTGTTGCTGCTGCCACTGTGCACCATCTACTATGAAGCATTGCCCTAGCACCACTGTCCACCCACAGTGGACAACTGATATAGTAACAAATTGCCTACTGGGTGATTGATGCGTGTCTTGAAACGTTATCTCAATTGTGCATCGTCCTTGGTAGCTTTTTAACTCAGCTGGAGAATTCTTTCTGTTGCTGCTGCCACTGTGCACCATCTACTATGAAGCATTGCCCTAGCACCACTGTCCACCCTCAGTGGACAACTGATACAGTAACAAATTGCCTACTGGGTGATTGATGCGTGTCTTGAAACGTTATCTCAATTGTGCATCATCCTTGGTAGCTTTTTAACTCAGCTGGAGAATTCTTTCTGTTGCTGCTGCCACTGTGCACCATCTACTATGAAGCATTGCCCTAGCACCACTGTCCACCCGCAGTGGACAACTGATATAGTAACAAATTGCCTAGTGGGTGATTGATGCGTGTCTTGAAACGTTATCTCAATTGTGCATCATCCTTGGTAGCTTTTTAACTCAGCTTGAGAATTCTTTCTGTTGCTGCTGCCACTGTGCACCATCTACTATGAAGCATTGCCCTAGCACCACTGTCCACCCGCAGTGGACAACTGATATAGTAACAAATTGCCTACTGGGTGATTGATGCGTGTCTTGAAACGTTATCTCAATTGTGCGTCATCCTTGGTAGCTTTTTAACTCAGCTGGAGAATTCTTTCTGTTGCTGCTGCCACTGTGCACCATCTACTATGAAGCATTGCCCTAGCACGACTGTCCACCCGCAGTGGACAACTGATATAGTAACAAATTGCCTACTGGGTGATTGGTGCGTGTCTTGAAACTTTATCTCAATTGTGCATCATCCTTGGTAGCTTTTTAACTCAGCTGGAGAATTCTTTCTGTTGCTGCTGCCTCTGTGCACCATCTACTATGAAGCATTGCCCTAGCACCACTGTCCACCCGCAGTGGACAACTGATATAGTAACAAATTGCCTAGTGGGTGATTGATGCGTGTCTTGAAACGTTATCTCAATTGTGCATCATCCTTGGTAGCTTTTTAACTCAGCTGGAGAATTCTTTCTGTTGCTGCTGCACTGTGCACCATCTACTATGAACGATTGCCATAGCACCACTGTCCACCCGCAGTGGACAACTGATATAGTAACAAATTGCCTACTGGGTGATTGATGCGTGTCTTGAAACGTTATCTCAATTGTGCATCATCCTTGGTAGCTTTTTAACTCAGCTTGAGAATTCTTTCTGTTGCTTCTGCCACTGTGCACCATCTACTATGAAGCATTGCCCTAGCACCACTGTCCACCCGCAGTGGACAACTGATATAGTAACAAATTGCCTACTGGGTGATTGATGCGTGTCTTGAAACGTTATCGCAATTGTGCATCATCCTTGGTAGCTTTTTAACTCACCTGGAGAATTCCTTCTGTTGCTGCTGCCACTGTGCACCATCTACTATGAAGCATTGCCCTAGCACCACTGTCCACCCGCAGTGGACAACTGATATAGTAACAAATTGCCTACTGGGTGATTGATGCGTGTCTTGAAACGTTATCTCAATTGTGCATCATCCTTGGTAGCTTTTTTAACTCAGCTGGAGAATTCTTTCTGTTGCTGCTGCCACTGTGCACCATCTACTATGAAGCATTGCCCTAGCACCACTGTCCACCCGCAGTGGACAACTGATACAGTAACAAATTGCCTACTGGGTGATTGATGCGTGTCTTGAAACGTTATCTCAATTGTGCATCATCCTTGACTGTGCACCATCTACTATGAAGCATTGCCCTAGCACCACTGTCCACCCGCAGTGGACAACTGATATAGTAACAAATTGCCTACTGGATGATTGATGCGTGTCTTGAAACGTTATCTCAATTGTGCATCATCCTTGGTAGCTTTTTAACTCACCTGGAGAATTCTTTCTTTAGCTGCTGCCACTGTGCACCATCTACTATGAAGCATTGCCCTAGCACCACTGTCCACACACAGTGGACAACTGATATAGTAACAAATTGCCTACTGGGTGATTCATGCTTGTCTTGAAACGTTATCTCAATTGTGCCTCATCCTTAGTATCTATTTAACTCAGCTGGAGAATTCTTTCTGTTGCTGCTGCCACTGTGCACCATCTACTATGAAGCATTGCCCTAGCACCACTGTCCACCCGCAGTGGACAACTGATATAGTAGCAAATTGCCTAGTGGGTGATTGATGCGTGTCTTGAAACGTTATCTCAATTGTGCATCATCCTTGGTAGCTTTTTAACTCAGCTGGAGAATTCTTTCTGTTGCTGCTGCCATTGTGCACCATCTACTATGAAGCATTGCCCTAGCACCACTGTCCACCCGCAGTGGACAACTGATATAGTAACAAATTGCCTAGTGGGTGATTGATGCGTGTCTTGAAACGTTATCTCAATTGAGCATCATCCTTGGTAGCTTTTTAACTCAGCTGGAGAATTCTTTCTGTTGCTGCTGCCACTGTGCACCATCTACTATGAAGCATTGCCCTAGCACCACTGTCCACCCACAGTGGACAACTGATATAGTAACAAATTGCCTACTGGGTGATTGATGCGTGTCTTGAAACGTTATCTCAATTGTGCCTCATCCTTGGTAGCTTTTTAACTCAGCTGGAGAATTCTTTCTGTTGCTGCTGCCACTGTGCACCATCTACTATGAAGCATTGCCCTAGCACCACTGTCCACCCGCAGTGGACAACTGATATAGTAACAAATTGCCTACTGGGTGATTGATGCGTGTCTTGAAACGTTATCTCAATTGTGCATCATCCTTGGTAGCTTTTTAACTCAGCTGGAGAATTCTTTCTGTTGCTGCTGCCATTGTGCACCATCTACTATGAAGGATTGCCATAGCACCACTGTCCACCCGCAGTGGACAACTGATATAGTAACAAATTGCCTACTGGGTGATTGATGCGTGTCTTGAAACGTTATCTCAGTTGTGCATCATCCTTGGTAGCTTTTTAACTCTGCTGGAGAATTCTTTCTGTTGCTGCCGCCACTGTGCACCATCTACTATGAAGCATTGCCCTAGCACCACTGTCCAGCCGCAGTGGACAACTGGTATAGTAACAAATTGCCTACTGGGTGATTGATGCGTGTCTTGAAACGTTATCTCAATTGTGCATCATCCTTGGTAGCTTTTTAACTCAGCTGGAGAATTCTTTCTGTTGCTGCTGCCACTGTGCACCATCTACTATGAAGCATTGCCCTAGCACCACTGTCCACCCGCAGTGGACAACTGATATAGTAACAAATTGCCTACTGGGTGATTGATGCATGTCTTGAAACGTTATCTCAATTGTGCATCATCCTTGGTAGCTTTTTAACTCAGCTGGAGAATTCTTTCTGTTGCTGCTGCCACTGTGCACCATCTACTATGAAGCATTGGCCTAGCACCACTGTCCACCCGCAGTGGACAACTGATATAGTAACAAATTGCCTACTGGGTGATTGATGCGTGTCTTGAAACGTTATCTCAATTGTGCATCATCCTTGGTAGCTTTTTAACTCAGCTGGAGAATTCTTTCTGTTGCTGCTGCCACTGTGCACCATCTACTATGAAGCATTGCCCTAGCACCACTGTCCACCCGCAGTGGACAACTGATATAGTAACAAATTGCCTACTGGGTGATTGATGCATGTCTTGAAACGTTATCTCAAATGTGCATCATCCTTGGTAGTTTTTAACTCAGCTGGAGAATTCTTTCTGTTGCTGCTGCCACTGTGCACCATGTACTATGAAGCATTGCCCTAGCACCACTGTCCACCCGCAGTGGACAACTGATATAGTAACAAATTGCCTACTGGGTGATTGATGCGTGTCTTGAAACGTTATCTCAATTGTGCATCATCCTTGGTAGCTTTTTAACTCACCTGGAGAATTCTTACTGTTGCTGCTGCCACTGTGCACCATGTACTATGAAGAATTGCCCTAGCACCACTGTCCAGCCGCAGTGGACAACTGATATAGTAACAAATTGCCTACTGGGTGATTGATGCGTGTCTTGAAACGTTATCTCAATTGTGCATCATCCTTGGTAGCTTTTTAACTCACCTGGAGAATTCTTTCTGTTGCTGCTGCCACTGTGCACCATCTACTATGAAGCATTGCCCTAGCACCACTGTCCACCCGCAGTGGACAACTGATATAGTAGCAAATTGCCTACTGGGTGATTGATGCGTGTCTTGAAACGTTATCTCAATTGTGCATCATCCTTGGTAGCTTTTTAACTCAGCTGGAGAATTCTTTCTGTTGCTGCTGCCATTGTGCACCATCTACTATGAAGCATTGCCCTAGCACCACTGTCCACCCGCAGAGGACAACTGATATAGTAACAAATTGCCTAGTGGGTGATTGATGCGTGTCTTGAAACGTTATCTCAATTGAGCATCATCCTTGGTAGCTTTTTAACTCAGCTGGAGAATTCTTTCTGTTGCTGCTGCCACTGTGCACCATCTACTATGAAGCATTGCCCTAGCACCACTGTCCACCCGCAGTGGACAACTGATATAGTAACAAATTGCCTACTGGGTGATTGATGCGTGTCTTGAAAAGTTATCTCAATTGTGCATCATCCTTGGTAGCTTTTCAACTCAGCTGGAGAATTCTTTCTGTTGCTGCTGCCACTGTGCACCATCTACTATGAAGCATTGCCCTAGCACCACTGTCCACCCGCAGTGGACAACTGATATAGTAACAAATTGCCTACTGGGTGATTGATGCGTGTCTTGAAATGTTATCTCAATTGTGCATCATCCTTGGTAGCTTTTCAACTCAGCTGGAGAATTCTTTCTGTTGCTGCTGCCACTGTGCACCATCTACTATGAAGCATTGCCCTAGCACCACTGTCCACCCGCAGTGGACAACTGATATAGTAACAAATTGCCTACTGGGTGATTGATGCTTGTCTTGAAACGTTATCTCAATTGTGCATCATCCTTGGTAGCTTTTTAACTCAGCTGGAGAATTCTTTCTGTTGCTGCTGCCACTGTGCACCATCTACTATGAAGCATTGCCCTAGCACCACTGTCCACCCGCAGTGGACAACTGATACAGTAACAAATTGCCTTATGCGTGATTCATGCATGTCTTGAAAGGTTATCTCAATTGTGCATCATCCTTGGTAGCTTTTTAACTCAGCTGGAGAATTCTTTCTGTTGCTGCTGCCACTGTGCACCATCTACTATGAAGCATTGCCCTAGCACCACTGTCCACCCGCAGTGGACAACTGAAATAGTAACAAATTGCCTACTGGGTGATTGATGCGTGTCTTGAAACGTTATCTCAATTGTGCATCATCCTTGGTAGCTTTTTAACTCAGCTGGAGAATTCTTTCTCTTGCTGCTGCCACTGTGCACCATCTACTATGAAGCATTGCCCTAGCACCACTGTCCAGCCGCAGTGGACAACTGAAATAGTAACAAATTGCCTACTGGGTGATTGATGCGTGTCTTGAAACGTTATCTCAATTGTGCATCATCCTTGGTAGCTTTTTAACTCAGCTGGAGAATTCTTACTGTTGCTGCTGCCACTGTGCACCATCTACTATGAAGAATTGCCCTAGCACCACTGTCCAGCCGAAATGGACAACTGATATAGTAACAAATTGCCTACTGGGTGATTGATGCGTGTCTTGAAACGTTATCTCAATTGTGCATCATCCTTGGTAGCTTTTTAACTCACCTGGAGAATTCTTTCTGTTGCTACTGCCACTGTGCACCATCTACTATGAAGCATTGCCCTAGCACCACTGTCCACCCGCAGTGGACAACTGATATAGTAACAAATTGCCTACTGGGTGATTGATGCGTGTCTTGAAACGTTATTTCAATTGTGCATCATCCTTATTAGCTTTTTAACTCAGCTGAAGAATTCTTTCTGTTGCTGCTGCCACTGTGCACCATCTACTATGAAGCATTGCCCTAGCACCACTGTCCACCCGCAGTGGACAACTGATATAGTAACAAATTGCCTACTGGGTGATTCATGTGTGTCTTGAAACGTTATCTTAATTGTGAATCATTCTTGGTAGCTTTTTAACTCAGCTGGAGAATTCTTTCTGTTGCTGCTGCCACTGTGCACCATCTACTATGAAGCATTGCCCTAGCACCACTGTCCACCCGCAATGGACAACTGATATAGTAACAAATTGCCTACTGGGTGATTGATGCGTGTCTTGAAACGTTATCGCAATTGTGCATCATCCTTGGTAGCTTTTTAACTCAGCTGGAGAATTCTTTCTGTTGCTGCTGCCACTGTGCACCATCTACTATGAAGCATTGCCCTAGCACCACTGTCCACCCGCAGTGGACAACTGATATAGTAACAAATTGCCTACTGGGTGATTGATGCGTGTCTTGAAACGTTATCTCAATTGTGCATCATCCTTGGTAGCTTTTTAACTCAGCTGGAGAATTCTTTCTGTTGCTGCTGCCACTGTGCACCATCTACTATGAAGCATTGCCCTAGCATCACTGTCCACCCGCAGTGGCAACTGATATAGTAACAAATTGCCTTCTGCGTGATTCATGCGTGTCTTGAAACGTTATCTCAATTGTGCATCATCCTTGGTAGCTTTTTAACTCAGCTGGAGAATTCTTTCTGTTGCTGCTGCCACTGTGCACCATCTACTATGAAGCATTGCCCTAGCACCACTGTCCACCCGCAGTGGACAACTGATATAGTAACAAATTGCCTATTGGGTGATTGATGCGTGTCTTGAAACGTTATCTCAATTGTGCATCATCCTTGGTAGCTTTTTAACTCAGCTGGAGAATTCTTTCTGTTGCTGCTGCCACTGTGCACCATCTACTATGAAGCATTGCCCTAGCACCACTGTCCACCCGCAGTGGACAACTGATATAGTAACAAATTGCCTACTGGGTGATTAATGCATGTCTTGAAACGTTATCTCAATTGTGCATCATCCTTGGTAGCTTTTTAACTCAGCTGGAGAATTCTTTCTGTTGCTGCTGCCACTGTGCACCATCTACTATGAAGCATTGCCCTAGCACCACTGTCCAGCCGCAGTGGACAACTGAAATAGTAACAAATTGCCTACTGGGTGATTGATGCGTGTCTTGAAACGTTATCTCAATTGTGCATCATCCTTGGTAGCTTTTTAACTCAGCTGGAGAATTCTTTCTGTTGCTGCTGCACTGTGCACCATCTACTATGAAGGATTGCCATAGCACCACTGTCCACCCGCAGTGGACAACTGATATAGTATCAAATTGCCTACTGGGTGATTGATGCGTGTCTTGAAACGTTATCTCAATTGTGCATCATCCTTGGTAGCTTTTTAACTCACATGGAGAATTCTTACTGTTGCTGCTGCCACTGTGCACCATCTACTATGAAGCATTGCCCTAGCACCACTGTCCACCCGCAGTGGACAACTGATATAGTAACAAATTGCCTACTGAGTGATTGATGCGTGTCTTGAAACGTTATCTCAATTGTGCATCTGCCTTGGTAGCTTTTTAACTCAGCTGGAGAATTCTATCTGTTGCCGCTGCCACTGTGCACCATCTACTATGAAGCATTGCCCTAGCACCACTGTCCACCCGCAGTGGACAACTGATATAGTAACAAATTCCCTACTGGGTGATTGATGCGTGTCTTGAAACGTTATCTCAATTGTGCGTCATCCTTAGTAGCTTTTTAACTCAGCTGGAGAATTCTTTCTGTTGCTGCTGCCACTGTGCACCATCTACTATGAAGCATTGCCCTAGCACCACTGTCCACCCGCAGTGGACAACTGATATAGTAACAAATTGCCTACTGGGTGATTGATGCGTGTCTTGAAACGTTATCTCAATTGTGCATCATCCTTGGTAGCTTTTTAACTCAGCTGGAGAATTCTTTCTGTTGCTGCTGCCACTGTGCACCATCTACTATGAAGCATTGCCCTAGCACCACTGTCCACCTGCAGTGGACAACTGACATAGTAACAAATTGCCTACTGGGTGATTGATGCGTGTCTTGAAACGTTATCTCAATTGTGCATCATCCTTGGTAGCTTTTTAACTCAGCTGGAGAATTCTTTCTGTTGCTGCTGCCACTGTGCACCATCTACTATGAAGCATTGCCCTAGCACCACTGTCCACCCGCAGTGGACAACTGATATAGTAACAAATTGCCTACTGGGTGATTGATGCGTGTCTTGAAACGTTATCTCAATTGTGCATCATCCTTGGTAGCTTTTTAACTCAGCTGGAGAATTCTTTCTGTTGCTGCTGCCACTGTGCACCATCTACTATGAAGCATTGCCCTAGCACCACTGTCCACCCGCAGTGGACAACTGATATAGTAACAAATTGCCTACTGGGTGATTGATGCATGTCTTGAAACGTTATCTCAAATGTGCATCATCCTTGGTAGTTTTTAACTCAGCTGGAGAATTCTTTCTGTTGCTGCTGCCACTGTGCACCATGTACTATGAAGCATTGCCCTAGCACCACTGTCCACCCGCAGTGGACAACTGATATAGTAACAAATTGCCTACTGGGTGATTGATGCGTGTCTTGAAACGTTATCTCAATTGTGCATCATCCTTGGTAGCTTTTTAACTCACCTGGAGAATTCTTACTGTTGCTGCTGCCACTGTGCACCATGTACTATGAAGAATTGCCCTAGCACCACTGTCCAGCCGCAGTGGACAACTGATATAGTAACAAATTGCCTACTGGGTGATTGATGCGTGTCTTGAAACGTTATCTCAATTGTGCATCATCCTTGGTAGCTTTTTAACTCACCTGGAGAATTCTTTCTGTTGCTGCTGCCACTGTGCACCATCTACTATGAAGCATTGCCCTAGCACCACTGTCCACCCGCAGTGGACAACTGATATAGTAGCAAATTGCCTACTGGGTGATTGATGCGTGTCTTGAAACGTTATCTCAATTGTGCATCATCCTTGGTAGCTTTTTAACTCAGCTGGAGAATTCTTTCTGTTGCTGCTGCCATTGTGCACCATCTACTATGAAGCATTGCCCTAGCACCACTGTCCACCCGCAGTGGACAACTGATATAGTAACAAATTGCCTAGTGGGTGATTGATGCGTGTCTTGAAACGTTATCTCAATTGAGCATCATCCTTGGTAGCTTTTTAACTCAGCTGGAGAATTCTTTCTGTTGCTGCTGCCACTGTGCACCATCTACTATGAAGCATTGCCCTAGCACCACTGTCCACCCGCAGTGGACAACTGATATAGTAACAAATTGCCTACTGGGTGATTGATGCGTGTCTTGAAAAGTTATCTCAATTGTGCATCATCCTTGGTAGCTTTTCAACTCAGCTGGAGAATTCTTTCTGTTGCTGCTGCCACTGTGCACCATCTACTATGAAGCATTGCCCTAGCACCACTGTCCACCCGCAGTGGACAACTGATATAGTAACAAATTGCCTACTGGGTGATTGATGCGTGTCTTGAAATGTTATCTCAATTGTGCATCATCCTTGGTAGCTTTTCAACTCAGCTGGAGAATTCTTTCTGTTGCTGCTGCCACTGTGCACCATCTACTATGAAGCATTGCCCTAGCACCACTGTCCACCCGCAGTGGACAACTGATATAGTAACAAATTGCCTACTGGGTGATTGATGCGTGTCTTGAAACGTTATCTCAATTGTGCATCATCCTTGGTAGCTTTTTAACTCAGCTGGAGAATTCTTTCTGTTGCTGCTGCCACTGTGCACCATCTACTATGAAGCATTGCCCTAGCACCACTGTCCACCCGCAGTGGACAACTGATATAGTAACAAATTGCCTACTGGGTGATTAATGCGTGTCTTGAAACGTTATCTCAATTGTGCATCATCCTTGGTAGCTTTTTAACTCAGCTGGAGAATTCTTTCTGTTGCTGCTGCCACTGTGCACCATCTACTATGAAGCATTGCCCTAGCACCACTGTCCACCCGCAGTGGACAACTGATACAGTAACAAATTGCCTTATGCGTGATTCATGCATGTCTTGAAAGGTTATCTCAATTGTGCATCATCCTTGGTAGCTTTTTAACTCAGCTGGAGAATTCTTTCTGTTGCTGCTGCCACTGTGCACCATCTACTATGAAGCATTGCCCTAGCACCACTGTCCACCCGCAGTGGACAACTGATATAGTAACAAATTGCCTACTGGGTGATTGATGCGTGTCTTGAAACGTTATCTCAATTGTGCATCATCCTTGGTAGCTTTTTAACTCAGCTGGAGAATTCTTTCTGTTGCTGCTGCCACTGTGCACCATCTACTATGAAGCATTGCCCTAGCACCACTGTCCAGCCGCAGTGGACAACTGAAATAGTAACAAATTGCCTACTGGGTGATTGATGCGTGTCTTGAAACGTTATCTCAATTGTGCATCATCCTTGGTAGCTTTTTAACTCAGCTGGAGAATTCTTACTGTTGCTGCTGCCACTGTGCACCATCTACTATGAAGAATTGCCCTAGCACCACTGTCCAGCCGAAATGGACAACTGATATAGTAACAAATTGCCTACTGGGTGATTGATGCGTGTCTTGAAACGTTATCTCAATTGTGCATCATCCTTGGTAGCTTTTTAACTCACCTGGAGAATTCTTTCTGTTGCTACTGCCACTGTGCACCATCTACTATGAAGCATTGCCCTAGCACCACTGTCCACCCGCAGTGGACAACTGATATAGTAACAAATTGCCTAGTGGGTGATTGATGCGTGTCTTGAAACGTTATCTCAATTGAGCATCATCCTTGGTAGCTTTTTAACTCAGCTGGAGAATTCTTTCTGTTGCTGCTGCCACTGTGCACCATCTACTATGAAGCATTGCCCTAGCACCACTGTCCACCCGCAGTGGACAACTGATATAGTAACAAATTGCCTACTGGGTGATTGATGCGTGTCTTGAAAAGTTATCTCAATTGTGCATCATCCTTGGTAGCTTTTCAACTCAGCTGGAGAATTCTTTCTGTTGCTGCTGCCACTGTGCACCATCTACTATGAAGCATTGCCCTAGCACCACTGTCCACCCGCAGTGGACAACTGATATAGTAACAAATTGCCTACTGGGTGATTGATGCGTGTCTTGAAATGTTATCTCAATTGTGCATCATCCTTGGTAGCTTTTCAACTCAGCTGGAGAATTCTTTCTGTTGCTGCTGCCACTGTGCACCATCTACTATGAAGCATTGCCCTAGCACCACTGTCCACCCGCAGTGGACAACTGATATAGTAACAAATTGCCTACTGGGTGATTGATGCGTGTCTTGAAACGTTATCTCAATTGTGCATCATCCTTGGTAGCTTTTTAACTCAGCTGGAGAATTCTTTCTGTTGCTGCTGCCACTGTGCACCATCTACTATGAAGCATTGCCCTAGCACCACTGTCCACCCGCAGTGGACAACTGATATAGTAACAAATTGCCTACTGGGTGATTAATGCGTGTCTTGAAACGTTATCTCAATTGTGCATCATCCTTGGTAGCTTTTTAACTCAGCTGGAGAATTCTTTCTGTTGCTGCTGCCACTGTGCACCATCTACTATGAAGCATTGCCCTAGCACCACTGTCCACCCGCAGTGGACAACTGATACAGTAACAAATTGCCTTATGCGTGATTCATGCATGTCTTGAAAGGTTATCTCAATTGTGCATCATCCTTGGTAGCTTTTTAACTCAGCTGGAGAATTCTTTCTGTTGCTGCTGCCACTGTGCACCATCTACTATGAAGCATTGCCCTAGCACCACTGTCCACCCGCAGTGGACAACTGATATAGTAACAAATTGCCTACTGGGTGATTGATGCGTGTCTTGAAACGTTATCTCAATTGTGCATCATCCTTGGTAGCTTTTTAACTCAGCTGGAGAATTCTTTCTGTTGCTGCTGCCACTGTGCACCATCTACTATGAAGCATTGCCCTAGCACCACTGTCCAGCCGCAGTGGACAACTGAAATAGTAACAAATTGCCTACTGGGTGATTGATGCGTGTCTTGAAACGTTATCTCAATTGTGCATCATCCTTGGTAGCTTTTTAACTCAGCTGGAGAATTCTTACTGTTGCTGCTGCCACTGTGCACCATCTACTATGAAGAATTGCCCTAGCACCACTGTCCAGCCGAAATGGACAACTGATATAGTAACAAATTGCCTACTGGGTGATTGATGCGTGTCTTGAAACGTTATCTCAATTGTGCATCATCCTTGGTTGCTTTTTAACTCACCTGGAGAATTCTTTCTGTTGCTACTGCCACTGTGCACCATCTACTATGAAGCATTGCCCTAGCACCACTGTCCACCCGCAGTGGACAACTGATATAGTAACAAATTGCCTACTGGGTGATTGATGCGTGTCTTGAAACGTTATTTCAATTGTGCATCATCCTTATTAGCTTTTTAACTCAGCTGAAGAATTCTTTCTGTTGCTGCTGCCACTGTGCACCATCTACTATGAAGCATTGCCCTAGCACCACTGTCCACCCGCAGTGGACAACTGATATAGTAACAAATTGCCTACTGGGTGATTCATGTGTGTCTTGAAACGTTATCTTAATTGTGAATCATTCTTGGTAGCTTTTTAACTCAGCTGGAGAATTCTTTCTGTTGCTGCTGCCACTGTGCACCATCTACTATGAAGCATTGCCCTAGCACCACTGTCCACCCGCAATGGACAACTGATATAGTAACAAATTGCCTACTGGGTGATTGATGCGTGTCTTGAAACGTTATCTCAATTGTGCATCATCCTTGGTAGCTTTTTAACTCAGCTGGAGAATTCTTTCTGTTGCTGCTGCCACTGTGCACCATCTACTATGAAGCATTGCCCTAGCACCACTGTCCACCCGCAGTGGACAACTGATATAGTAACAAATTGCCTACTGGGTGATTGATGCGTGTCTTGAAACGTTATCTCAATTGTGCATCATCCTTGGTAGCTTTTTAACTCAGCTGGAGAATTCTTTCTGTTGCTGCTGCCACTGTGCACCATCTACTATGAAGCATTGCCCTAGCACCACTGTCCACCCGCAGTGGCAACTGATATAGTAACAAATTGCCTTCTGCGTGATTCATGCGTGTCTTGAAACGTTATCTCAATTGTGCATCATCCTTGGTAGCTTTTTAACTCAGCTGGAGAATTCTTTCTGTATCTGCTGCCACTGTGCACCATCTACTATGAAGCATTGCCCTAGCACCACTGTCCACCCGCAGTGGACAACTGATATAGTAACAAATTGCCTATTGGGTGATTGATGCGTGTCTTGAAACGTTATCTCAATTGTGCATCATCCTTGGTAGCTTTTCAACTCAGCTGGAGAATTCTTTCTGTTGCTGCTGCCACTGTGCACCATCTACTATGAAGCATTGCGCTAGCACCACTGTCCACCCGCAGTGGACAACTGATATAGTAACAAATTGCCTACTGGGTGATTGATGCGTGTCTTGAAACGTTATCTCAATTGTGCATCATCCTTGGTAGCTTTTTAACTCAGCTGGAGAATTCTTTCTGTTGCTGCTGCCACTGTGCACCATCTACTATGAAGCATTGCCCTAGCACCACTGTCCACCCGCAGTGGACAACTGATATAGTAACAAATTGCCTACTGGGTGATTAATGCATGTCTTGAAACGTTATCTCAATTGTGCATCATCCTTGGTAGCTTTTTAACTCAGCTGGAGAATTCTTTCTGTTGCTGCTGCCACTGTGCACCATCTACTATGAAGCATTGCCCTAGCACCACTGTCCACCCGCAGTGGACAACTGATATAGTAACAAATTGCCTACTGGGTGATTGATGCGTGTCTTGAAACGTTATCTCAATTGTGCATCATCCTTGGTAGCTTTTTAACTCAGCTGGAGAATTCTTTCTGTTGCTGCTGCACTGTGCACCATCTACTATGAAGGATTGCCATAGCACCACTGTCCACCCGCAGTGGACAACTGATATAGTATCAAATTGCCTACTGGGTGATTGATGCGTGTCTTGAAACGTTATCTCAATTGTGCATCATCCTTGGTAGCTTTTTAACTCACATGGAGAATTCTTACTGTTGCTGCTGCCACTGTGCACCATCTACTATGAAGCATTGCCCTAGCACCACTGTCCACCCGCAGTGGACAACTGATATAGTAACAAATTGCCTACTGAGTGATTGATGCGTGTCTTGAAACGTTATCTCAATTGTGCATCATCCTTGGTAGCTTTTTAACTCAGCTGGAGAATTCTATCTGTTGCCGCTGCCACTGTGCACCATCTACTATGAAGCATTGCCCTAGCACCACTGTCCACCCGCAGTGGACAACTGATATTAACAAATTCCCTACTGGGTGATTGATGCGTGTCTTGAAACGTTATCTCAATTGTGCGTCATCCTTAGTAGCTTTTTAACTCAGCTGGAGAATTCTTTCTGTTGCTGCTGCCACTGTGCACCATCTACTATGAAGCATTGCCCTAGCACCACTGTCCACCCGCAGTGGACAACTGATATAGTAACAAATTGCCTACTGGGTGATTGATGCGTGTCTTGAAACGTTATCTCAATTGTGCATCATCCTTGGTAGCTTTTTAACTCAGCTGGAGAATTCTTTCTGTTGCTGCTGCCACTGTGCACCATCTACTATGAAGCATTGCCCTAGCACCACTGTCCACCTGCAGTGGACAACTGACATAGTAACAAATTGCCTACTGGGTGATTGATGCGTGTCTTGAAACGTTATCTCAATTGTGCATCATCCTTGGTAGCTTTTTAACTCAGCTGGAGAATTCTTTCTGTTGCTGCTGCCACTGTGCACCATCTACTATGAAGCATTGCCCTAGCACCACTGTCCAGCCGCAGTGGACAACTGAAATAGTAACAAATTGCCTACTGGGTGATTGATGCGTGTCTTGAAACGTTATCTCAATTGTGCATCATCCTTGGTAGCTTTTTAACTCAGCTGGAGAATTCTTACTGTTGCTGCTGCCACTGTGCACCATCTACTATGAAGAATTGCCCTAGCACCACTGTCCAGCCGAAATGGACAACTGATATAGTAACAAATTGCCTACTGGGTGATTGATGCGTGTCTTGAAACGTTATCTCAATTGTGCATCATCCTTGGTAGCTTTTTAACTCACCTGGAGAATTCTTTCTGTTGCTACTGCCACTGTGCACCATCTACTATGAAGCATTGCCCTAGCACCACTGTCCAGCCGCAGTGGACAACTGATATAGTAACAAATTGCCTACTGGGTGATTGATGCGTGTCTTGAAACGTTATTTCAATTGTGCATCATCCTTATTAGCTTTTTAACTCAGCTGAAGAATTCTTTCTGTTGCTGCTGCCACTGTGCACCATCTACTATGAAGCATTGCCCTAGCACCACTGTCCACCCGCAGTGGACAACTGATATAGTAACAAATTGCCTACTGGGTGATTCATGTGTGTCTTGAAACGTTATCTTAATTGTGAATCATTCTTGGTAGCTTTTTAACTCAGCTGGAGAATTCTTTCTGTTGCTGCTGCCACTGTGCACCATCTACTATGAAGCATTGCCCTAGCACCACTGTCCACCCGCAATGGACAACTGATATAGTAACAAATTGCCTACTGGGTGATTGATGCGTGTCTTGAAACGTTATCTCAATTGTGCATCATCCTTGGTAGCTTTTTAACTCAGCTGGAGAATTCTTTCTGTTGCTGCTGCCACTGTGCACCATCTACTATGAAGCATTGCCCTAGCACCACTGTCCACCCGCAGTGGACAACTGATATAGTAACAAATTGCCTACTGGGTGATTGATGCGTGTCTTGAAACGTTATCTCAATTGTGCATCATCCTTGGTAGCTTTTTAACTCAGCTGGAGAATTCTTTCTGTTGCTGCTGCCACTGTGCACCATCTACTATGAAGCATTGCCCTAGCACCACTGTCCACCCGCAGTGGCAACTGATATAGTAACAAATTGCCTTCTGCGTGATTCATGCGTGTCTTGAAACGTTATCTCAATTGTGCATCATCCTTGGTAGCTTTTTAACTCAGCTGGAGAATTCTTTCTGTTGCTGCTGCCACTGTGCACCATCTACTATGAAGCATTGCCCTAGCACCACTGTCCACCCGCAGTGGACAACTGATACAGTAACAAATTGCCTACTGGGTGATTGATGCGTGTCTTGAAACGTTATCTCAATTGTGCATCATCCTTGTTAGCTTTTTAACTCAGCTGGAGAATTGTTTCTGTTGATGCTGCCACTGTGCACCATCTACTATGAAGCATTTCCCTAGCTCCACTGTCCACCCGCAGTGGACAACTGATATAGTAACAAATTGCCTACTGGGTGATTCATGTGTGTCTTGAAACTTTATCTTAATTGTGAATCATTCTTGGTAGCTTTTTAACTCAGCTGGAGAATTCTTTCTGTTGCTGCTGCCACTGTGCACCATCTACTATGAAGCATTGCCCTAGCACCACTGTCCAGCCGCAATGGACAACTGATATAGTAACAAATTGCCTACTGGGTGATTGATGCGTGTCTTGAAACGTTATCTCAATTGTGCATCATCCTTGGTAGCTTTTTAACTCAGCTGGAGAATTCTTTCTGTTGCTGCTGCCACTGTGCACCATCTACTATGTAGCATTGCCCTAGCACCACTGTCCAGCCGCAGTGGACAACTGATATAGTAACAAATTGCCTACTGGGTGATTGATGCGTGTCTTGAAACGTTATCTCAATTGTGCATCATCCTTGGTAGCTTTTTAACTCACCTGGAGAATTCTTTCTGTTGCTGCTGCCACTGTGCACCATCTACTATGAAGCATTGCCCTAGCACCACTGTCCACCCGCAGTGGACAACTGGTATAGTAGCAAATTGCCTACTGGGTGATTGATGCATGTCTTGAAACGTTATCTCAATTGTGCATCATCCTTGGTAGCTTTTTAACTCAGCTGGAGAATTCTTTCTGTATCTGCTGCCATTGTGCACCATCTACTATGAAGCATTGCCCTAGCACCACTGTCCACCCGCAGTGGACAACTGATATAGTAACAAATTGCCTACTGGGTGATTGATGCGTGTCTTGAAACGTTATCTCAATTGAGCATCATCCTTGGTAGCTTTTTAACTCAGCTGGAGAATTCTTTCTGTTGCTGCTGCCACTGTGCACCATCTACTATGAAGCATTGCCCTAGCACAACTGTCCACCCGCAGTGGACAACTGATATAGTAACAAATTGCCTACTGGGTGATTGATGCGTGTCTTGAAAAGTTATCTCAATTGTGCATCATCCTTGGTAGCTTTTTAACTCAGCTGGAGAATTCTTTCTGTTGCTGCTGCCACTGTGCACCATCTACTATGAAGCATTGCCCTAGCACGACTGTCCACCCGCAGAGGACAACTGATATAGTAACAAATTGCCTACTGGGTGATTGGTGCGTGTCTTGAAACTTTATCTCAATTGTGCATCATCCTTGGTAGCTTTTTAAC
The DNA here is from genome assembly GCF_023897955.1 of Schistocerca gregaria. Classification (NCBI taxonomy): domain Eukaryota; kingdom Metazoa; phylum Arthropoda; class Insecta; order Orthoptera; family Acrididae; genus Schistocerca; species Schistocerca gregaria. The sequence continues at coordinate 307,960,695 of NC_064920.1, read as the reverse complement.
TCAGCTGGAGAATTCTTTCTGTTGCTGCTGCCACTGTGCACCATCTACTATGAAGCATTGCCCTAGCACCACTGTCCACCCGCAGTGGACAACTGATATAGTAACAAATTGCCTACTGGGTGATTGATGCGTGTCTTGAAACGTTATCTCAATTGTGCATCATCCTTGGTAGCTTTTTAACTCAGCTGGAGAATTCTTTCTGTTGCTGCTGCCACTGTGCACCATCTACTATGTAGCATTGCCCTAGCACCACTGTCCAGCCGCAGTGGACAACTGATATAGTAACAAATTGCCTACTGGGTGATTGATGCGTGTCTTGAAACGTTATCTCAATTGTGCATCATCCTTGGTAGCTTTTTAACTCACCTGGAGAATTCTTTCTGTTGCTGCTGCCACTGTGCACCATCTACTATGAAGCATTGCCCTAGCACCACTGTCCACCCGCAGTGGACAACTGGTATAGTAGCAAATTGCCTACTGGGTGATTGATGCATGTCTTGAAACGTTATCTCAATTGTGCATCATCCTTGGTAGCTTTTTAACTCAGCTGGAGAATTCTTTCTGTATCTGCTGCCATTGTGCACCATCTACTATGAAGCATTGCCCTAGCACCACTGTCCACCCGCAGTGGACAACTGATATAGTAACAAATTGCCTACTGGGTGATTGATGCGTGTCTTGAAACGTTATCTCAATTGAGCATCATCCTTGGTAGCTTTTTAACTCAGCTGGAGAATTCTTTCTGTTGCTGCTGCCACTGTGCACCATCTACTATGAAGCATTGCCCTAGCACAACTGTCCACCCGCAGTGGACAACTGATATAGTAACAAATTGCCTACTGGGTGATTGATGCGTGTCTTGAAAAGTTATCTCAATTGTGCATCATCCTTGGTAGCTTTTTAACTCAGCTGGAGAATTCTTTCTGTTGCTGCTGCCACTGTGCACCATCTACTATGAAGCATTGCCCTAGCACGACTGTCCACCCGCAGAGGACAACTGATATAGTAACAAATTGCCTACTGGGTGATTGGTGCGTGTCTTGAAACTTTATCTCAATTGTGCATCATCCTTGGTAGCTTTTTAACTCAGCTGGAGAATTCTTTCTGTTGCTGCTGCCACTGTGCACCATCTACTATGAAGCATTGCCCTAGCACCACTGTCCACCCGCAGTGGACAACTGATATAGTAACAAATTGCCTACTGGGTGATTGATGCGTGTCTTGAAACGTTATCTCAATTGTGCATCATCCTTGGTAGCTTTTTAACTCAGCTGGAGAATTCTTTCTGTTGCTGCTGCCACTGTGCACCATCTACTATGAAGCATTGCCCTAGCACCACTGTCCACCCGCAGTGGACAACTGATATAGTAACAAATTGCCTACTAGATGATTGATGCGTGTCTTGAAACGTTATCTCAATTGTGCATCATCCTTGGTAGCTTTTTAACTCACCTGGAGAATTCTTTCTTTAGCTGCTGCCACTGTGCACCATCTACTATGAAGCATTGCCCTAGCACCACTGTCCACACACAGTGGACAACTGATATAGTAACAAATTGCCTACTGGGTGATTCATGCTTGTCTTGAAACGTTATCTCAATTGTGCATCATCCTTGGTAGCTTTTTAACTCAGCTGGAGAATTCTTTCTGTTGCTGCTGCCACTGTGCACCATCTACTATGAAGCTTTGCCTTAGCACCACTGTCCACCTGCAGTGGACAACTGATATAGTAACAAATTGCCTACTGGGTGATTGATGCGTGTCTTGAAACGTTATCTCAATTGAGCATCATCCTTGGTAGCTTTTTAACTCAGCTGGAGAATTCTTTCTGTTGCTGCTGCCACTGTGCACCATCTACTATGAAGCATATCCCTAGCACCACTGTCCACCCACAGTGGACAACTGATATAGTAACAAATTGCCTACTGGGTGATTGATGCGTGTCTTGAAACGTTATCTCAATTGTGCATCATCCTTGGTAGCTTTTTAACTCAGCTGGAGAATTCTTTCTGTTGCTGCTGCCACTGTGCACCATCTACTATGAAGCATTGCCCTAGCACCACTGTCCACCCGCAGTGGACAACTGATATAGTAACAAATTGCCTACTGGGTGATTGATGCGTGTCTTGAAACGTTATCTCAATTGTGCATCATCCTTGGTAGCTTTTTAACTCAGCTGGAGAATTCTTTCTGTTGCTGCTGCCATTGTGCACCATCTACTATGAAGGATTGCCATAGCACCACTGTCCACCCGCAGTGGACAACTGATATAGTAACAAATTGCCTACTGGGTGATTGATGCGTGTCTTGAAACGTTATCTCAGTTGTGCATCATCCTTGGTAGCTTTTTAACTCTGCTGGAGAATTCTTTCTGTTGCTGCCGCCACTGTGCACCATCTACTATGAAGCATTGCCCTAGCACCACTGTCCAGCCGCAGTGGACAACTGGTATAGTAACAAATTTCCTACTGGGTGATTGATGCGTGTCTTGAAACGTTATCTCAATTGTGCATCATCCTTGGTAGCTTTTTAACTCAGCTGGAGAATTCTTTCTGTTGCTGCTGCCACTGTGCACCATCTACTATGAAGCATTGCCCTAGCACCACTGTCCACCCGCAGTGGACAACTGATATAGTAACAAATTGCCTACTGGGTGATTGATGCGTGTCTTGAAACGTTATCTCAATTGTGCATCATCCTTGGTAGCTTTTTAACTCAGCTGGAGAATTCTTTCTGTTGCTGCTGCCACTGTGCACCATCTACTATGAAGCATTGCCCTAGCACCACTGTCCACCCGCAGTGGACAACTGATATAGTAACAAATTGCCTACTGGGTGATTGATGCGTGTCTTGAAACGTTATCTCAATTGTGCATCATCCTTGGTAGCTTTTTAACTCAGCTGGAGAATTCTTTCTGTTGCTGCTGCCACTGTGCACCATCTACTATGAAGCATTGCCCTAGCACCACTGTCCACCCGCAGTGGACAACTGATATAGTAACAAATTGCCTACTGGGTGATTGATGCATGTCTTGAAACGTTATCTCAAATGTGCATCATCCTTGGTAGTTTTTAACTCAGCTGGAGAATTCTTTCTGTTGCTGCTGCCACTGTGCACCATCTACTATGAAGCATTGCCCTAGCACCACTGTCCACCCGCAGTGGACAACTGATATAGTAACAAATTGCCTACTGGGTGATTGATGCGTGTCTTGAAACGTTATCTCAATTGTGCATCATCCTTGGTAGCTTTTTAACTCACCTGGAGAATTCTTACTGTTGCTGCTGCCACTGTGCACCATGTACTATGAAGAATTGCCCTAGCACCACTGTCCAGCCGCAGTGGACAACTGATATAGTAACAAATTGCCTACTGGGTGATTGATGCGTGTCTTGAAACGTTATCTCAATTGTGCATCATCCTTGGTAGCTTTTTAACTCACCTGGAGAATTCTTTCTGTTGCTGCTGCCACTGTGCACCATCTACTATGAAGCATTGCCCTAGCACCACTGTCCACCCGCAGTGGACAACTGATATAGTAGCAAATTGCCTACTGGGTGATTGATGCGTGTCTTGAAACGTTATCTCAATTGTGCATCATCCTTGGTAGCTTTTTAACTCAGCTGGAGAATTCTTTCTGTTGCTGCTGCCATTGTGCACCATCTACTATGAAGCATTGCCCTAGCACCACTGTCCACCCGCAGTGGACAACTGATATAGTAACAAATTGCCTAGTGGGTGATTGATGCGTGTCTTGAAACGTTATCTCAATTGAGCATCATCCTTGGTAGCTTTTTAACTCAGCTGGAGAATTCTTTCTGTTGCTGCTGCCACTGTGCACCATCTACTATGAAGCATTGCCCTAGCACCACTGTCCACCCGCAGTGGACAACTGATATAGTAACAAATTGCCTACTGGGTGATTGATGCGTGTCTTGAAAAGTTATCTCAATTGTGCATCATCCTTGGTAGCTTTTCAACTCAGCTGGAGAATTCTTTCTGTTGCTGCTGCCACTGTGCACCATCTACTATGAAGCATTGCCCTAGCACCACTGTCCACCCGCAGTGGACAACTGATATAGTAACAAATTGCCTACTGGGTGATTGATGCGTGTCTTGAAATGTTATCTCAATTGTGCATCATCCTTGGTAGCTTTTTAACTCAGCTGGAGAATTCTTTCTGTTGCTGCTGCCACTGTGCACCATCTACTATGAAGCATTGCCCTAGCACCACTGTCCACCCGCAGTGGACAACTGATACAGTAACAAATTGCCTTATGCGTGATTCATGCATGTCTTGAAAGGTTATCTCAATTGTGCATCATCCTTGGTAGCTTTTTAACTCAGCTGGAGAATTCTTTCTGTTGCTGCTGCCACTGTGCACCATCTACTATGAAGCATTGCGCTAGCACCACTGTCCACCTGCAGTGGACAACTGATATAGTAACAAATTGCCTACTGGGTGATTGATGCGTGTCTTGAAACATTATCTCAATTGTGCATCATCCTTGGTAGCTTTTTAACTCAGCTGGAGAATTCTTACTGTTGCTGCTGCCACTGTGCACCATCTACTATGAAGAATTGCCCTAGCACCACTGTCCAGCCGAAATGGACAACTGATATAGTAACAAATTGCCTACTGGGTGATTGATGCGTGTCTTGAAACGTTATCTCAATTGTGCATCATCCTTGGTAGCTTTTCAACTCAGCTGGAGAATTCTTTCTGTTGCTGCTGCCACTGTGCACCATCTACTATGAAGCATTGCCCTAGCACCACTGTCCACCCGCAGTGGACAACTGATATAGTAACAAATTGCCTACTGGGTGATTGATGCGTGTCTTGAAACGTTATCTCAATTGTGCATCATCCTTGGTAGCTTTTTAACTCAGCTGGAGAATTCTTTCTGTTGCTGCTGCCACTGTGCACCATCTACTATGAAGCATTGCCCTAGCACCACTGTCCACCCGCAGTGGACAACTGATATGGTAACAAATTGCCTACTGGGTGATTAATGCGTGTCTTGAAACGTTATCTCAATTGTGCATCATCCTTGGTAGCTTTCTAACTCAGCTGGAGAATTCTTTCTGTTGCTGCTGCCACTGTGCACCATCTACTATGAAGCATTGCCCTAGCACCACTGTCCACCCGCAGTGGACAACTGATATAGTAACAAATTGCCTACTGGGTGATTGATGCGTGTCTTGAAACGTTATCTCAATTGTGCATCATCCTTGGTAGCTTTTTAACTCAGCTGGAGAATTCTTTCTGTTGCTGCTGCCACTGTGCACCATCTACTATGAAGCATTGCCCTAGCACCACTGTCCACCCGCAGTGGACAACTGATATAGTAACAAATTGCCTACTGGGTGATTAATGCGTGTCTTGAAACGTTATCTCAATTGTGCATCATCCTTGGTAGCTTTCTAACTCAGCTGGAGAATTCTTTCTGTTGCTGCTACCACTGTGCACCATCTACTATGAAGCATTGCCCTAGCACCACTGTCCACCCGCAGTGGACAACTGATATAGTAACAAATTGCCTACTGGGTGATTGATGCGTGTCTTGAAACGTTATCTCAATTGTGCGTCGTCCTTGGTAGCTTTTTAATTCAGCTGGAGAATTCTTTCTGTTGCTGCTGCCACTGTGCACCATCTACTATGAAGCATTGCCCTAGCACCACTGTCCACCCGCAGTGGACAACTGATACAGTAACAAATTGCCTACTGGGTGATTGATGCGTGTCTTGAAACGTTATCTCAATTGTGCATCATCCTTGGTAGCTTTTTAACTCAGCTGGAGAATTCTTTATGTTGCTGCTGCCACTGTGCACCATCTACTATGAAGCATTGCCCTAGCACCACTGTCCACCCGCAGTGGACAACTGATATAGTAACAAATTGCCTACTGGGTGATTGATGCGTGTCTTGAAACGTTATCTCAATTGTGCATCATCCTTGGTAGCTTTTCAACTCAGCTGGAGAATTCTTTCTGTTGCTGCTGCCACTGTGCACCATCTACTATGAAGCATTGCGCTAGCACCACTGTCCACCCGCAGTGGACAACTGATATAGTAACAAATTGCCTACTGGGTGATTGATGCGTGTCTTGAAACGTTATCTCAATTGTGCATCATCCTTGGTAGCTTTTTAACTCAGCTGGAGAATTCTTTCTGTTGCCGCTGCCACTGTGCACCATCTACTATGAAGCATTGCCCTAGCACCACTGTCCACCCGCAGTGGACAACTGATATAGTAACAAATTCCCTACTGGGTGATTGATGCGTGTCTTGAAACGTTATCTCAATTGTGCGTCATCCTTAGTAGCTTTTTAACTCAGCTGGAGAATTCTTTCTGTTGCTGCTGCCACTGTGCACCATCTTCTATGAAGCATTGCCCTAGCACCACTGTCCACCCGCAGTGGACAACTGATATAGTAACAAATTGCCTACTGGGTGATTGATGCGTGTCTTGAAACGTTATCTCAATTGTGCATCATCCTTGGTAGCTTTTTAACTCAGCTGGAGAATTCTTTCTGTTGCTGCTGCCACTGTGCACCATCTACTATGAAGCATTGCCCTAGCACCACTGTCCACCTGCAGTGGACAACTGACATAGTAACAAATTGCCTACTGGGTGATTGATGCGTGTCTTGAAACGTTATCTCAATTGTGCATCATCCTTGGTAGCTTTTTAACTCAGCTGGAGAATTCTTTCTGTTGCTGCTGCCACTGTGCACCATCTACTATGAAGCATTGCCCTAGCACCACTGTCCAGCCGCAGTGGACAACTGAAATAGTAACAAATTGCCTACTGGGTGATTGATGCGTGTCTTGAAACGTTATCTCAATTGTGCATCATCCTTGGTAGCTTTTTAACTCACCTGGAGAATTCTTACTGTTGCTGCTGCCACTGTGCACCATCTACTATGAAGAATTGCCCTAGCACCACTGTCCAGCCGCAATGGACAATTGATATAGTAACAAATTGCCTACTGGGTGATTGATGCGTGTCTTGAAACGTTATCTCAATTGTGCATCATCCTTGGTAGCTTTTTAACTCACCTGGAGAATTCTTTCTGTTGCTACTGCCACTGTGCACCATCTACTATGAAGCATTGCCCTAGCACCACTGTCCACCCGCAGTGGACAACTGATATAGTAACAAATTGCCTACTGGGTGATTGATGCGTGTCTTGAAACGTTATTTCAATTGTGCATCATCCTTATTAGCTTTTTAACTCAGCTGAAGAATTCTTTCTGTTGCTGCTGCCACTGTGCACCATCTACTATGAAGCATTGCCCTAGCACCACTGTCCACCCGCAGTGGACAACTGATATAGTAACAAATTGCCTACTGGGTGATTCATGTGTGTCTTGAAACGTTATCTTAATTGTGAATCATTCTTGGTAGCTTTTTAACTCAGCTGGAGAATTCTTTCTGTTGCTGCTGCCACTGTGCACCATCTACTATGAAGCATTGCCCTAGCACCACTGTCCACCCGCAATGGACAACTGATATAGTAACAAATTGCCTACTGGGTGATTGATGCGTGTCTTGAAACGTTATCTCAATTGTGCATCATCCTTGGTAGCTTTTTAACTCAGCTGGAGAATTCTTTCTGTTGCTGCTGCCACTGTGCACCATCTACTATGAAGCATTGCCCTAGCACCACTGTCCACCCGCAGTGGACAACTGATATAGTAACAAATTGCCTACTGGGTGATTGATGCGTGTCTTGAAACGTTATCTCAATTGTGCATCATCCTTGGTAGCTTTTTAACTCAGCTGGAGAATTCTTTCTGTTGCTGCTGCCACTGTGCACCATCTACTATGAAGCATTGCCCTAGCACCACTGTCCACCCGCAGTGGACAACTGATATAGTAACAAATTGCCTACTGGGTGATTGATGCGTGTCTTGAAACGTTATCTCAATTGTGCGTCGTCCTTGGTAGCTTTTTAACTCAGCTGGAGAATTCTTTCTGTTGCTGCTGCCACTGTGCACCATCTACTATGAAGCATTGCCCTAGCACCACTGTCCACCCGCAGTGGACAACTGATACAGTAACAAATTGCCTACTGGGTGATTGATGCGTGTCTTGAAACGTTATCTCAATTGTGCATCATCCTTGGTAGCTTTTTAACTCAGCTGGAGAATTCTTTATGTTGCTGCTGCCACTGTGCACCATCTACTATGAAGCATTGCCCTAGCACCACTGTCCACCCGCAGTGGACAACTGATATAGTAACAAATTGCCTACTGGGTGATTGATGCGTGTCTTGAAACGTTATCTCAATTGTGCATCATCCTTGGTAGCTTTTCAACTCAGCTGGAGAATTCTTTCTGTTGCTGCTGCCACTGTGCACCATCTACTATGAAGCATTGCGCTAGCACCACTGTCCACCCGCAGTGGACAACTGATATAGTAACAAATTGCCTACTGGGTGATTGATGCGTGTCTTGAAACGTTATCTCAATTGTGCATCATCCTTGGTAGCTTTTTAACTCAGCTGGAGAATTCTTTCTGTTGCTGCTGCCACTGTGCACCATCTACTATGAAGCATTGCCCTAGCACCACTGTCCACCCGCAGTGGACAACTGATATAGTAACAAATTGCCTACTGGGTGATTAATGCGTGTCTTGAAACGTTATCTCAATTGTGCATCATCCTTGGTAGCTTTTTAACTCACCTGGAGAATTCTTTCTGTTGCCGCTGCCACTGTGCACCATCTACTATGAAGCATTGCCCTAGCACCACTGTCCACCCGCAGTGGACAACTGATATAGTAACAAATTGCCTACTGGGTGATTGATGCGTGTCTTGAAACGTTATCTCAATTGTGCGTCATCCTTAGTAGCTTTTTAACTCAGCTGGAGAATTCTTTCTGTTGCTGCTGCCACTGTGCACCATCTACTATGAAGCATTGCCCTAGCACCACTGTCCACCCGCAGTGGACAACTGATATAGTAACAAATTGCCTACTGGGTGATTGATGCGTGTCTTGAAACGTTATCTCAATTGTGCATCATCCTTGGTAGCTTTTTAACTCAGCTGGAGAATTCTTTCTGTTGCTGCTGCCACTGTGCACCATCTACTATGAAGCATTGCCCTAGCACCACTGTCCACCCGCAGTGGACAACTGATATAGTAACAAATTGCCTACTGGGTGATTAATGCGTGTCTTGAAACGTTATCTCAATTGTGCATCATCCTTGGTAGCTTTCTAACTCAGCTGGAGAATTCTTTCTGTTGCTGCTACCACTGTGCACCATCTACTATGAAGCATTGCCCTAGCACCACTGTCCACCCACAGTGGACAACTGATATAGTAACAAATTGCCTACTGGGTGATTGATGCGTGTCTTGAAACGTTATCTCAATTGTGCGTCGTCCTTGGTAGCTTTTTAACTCAGCTGGAGAATTCTTTCTGTTGCTGCTGCCACTGTGCACCATCTACTATGAAGCATTGCCCTAGCACCACTGTCCACCCGCAGTGGACAACTGATACAGTAACAAATTGCCTACTGGGTGATTGATGCGTGTCTTGAAACGTTATCTCAATTGTGCATCATCCTTGGTAGCTTTTTAACTCAGCTGGAGAATTCTTTATGTTGCTGCTGCCACTGTGCACCATCTACTATGAAGCATTGCCCTAGCACCACTGTCCACCCGCAGTGGACAACTGATATAGTAACAAATTGCCTACTGGGTGATTGATGCGTGTCTTGAAACGTTATCTCAATTGTGCATCATCCTTGGTAGCTTTTCAACTCAGCTGGAGAATTCTTTCTGTTGCTGCTGCCACTGTGCACCATCTACTATGAAGCATTGCGCTAGCACCACTGTCCACCCGCAGTGGACAACTGATATAGTAACAAATTGCCTACTGGGTGATTGATGCGTGTCTTGAAACGTTATCTCAATTGTGCATCATCCTTGGTAGCTTTTTAACTCAGCTGGAGAATTCTTTCTGTTGCCGCTGCCACTGTGCACCATCTACTATGAAGCATTGCCCTAGCACCACTGTCCACCCGCAGTGGACAACTGATATAGTAACAAATTCCCTACTGGGTGATTGATGCGTGTCTTGAAACGTTATCTCAATTGTGCGTCATCCTTAGTAGCTTTTTAACTCAGCTGGAGAATTCTTTCTGTTGCTGCTGCCACTGTGCACCATCTACTATGAAGCATTGCCCTAGCACCACTGTCCACCCGCAGTGGACAACTGATATAGTAACAAATTGCCTACTGGGTGATTGATGCGTGTCTTGAAACGTTATCTCAATTGTGCATCATCCTTGGTAGCTTTTTAACTCAGCTGGAGAATTCTTTCTGTTGCTGCTGCCACTGTGCACCATCTACTATGAAGCATTGCCCTAGCACCACTGTCCACCTGCAGTGGACAACTGACATAGTAACAAATTGCCTACTGGGTGATTGATGCGTGTCTTGAAACGTTATCTCAATTGTGCATCATCCTTGGTAGCTTTTTAACTCAGCTGGAGAATTCTTTCTGTTGCTGCTGCCACTGTGCACCATCTACTATGAAGCATTGCCCTAGCACCACTGTCCAGCCGCAGTGGACAACTGAAATAGTAACAAATTGCCTACTGGGTGATTGATGCGTGTCTTGAAACGTTATCTCAATTGTGCATCATCCTTGGTAGCTTTTTAACTCACCTGGAGAATTCTTACTGTTGCTGCTGCCACTGTTCACCATCTACTATGAAGAATTGCCCTAGCACCACTGTCCAGCCGCAATGGACAATTGATATAGTAACAAATTGCCTACTGGGTGATTGATGCGTGTCTTGAAACGTTATCTCAATTGTGCATCATCCTTGGTAGCTTTTTAACTCACCTGGAGAATTCTTTCTGTTGCTACTGCCACTGTGCACCATCTACTTGGAAGCATTGCCCTAGCACCACTGTCCACCCGCAGTGGACAACTGATATAGTAACAAATTGCCTACTGGGTGATTGATGCGTGTCTTGAAACGTTATTTCAATTGTGCATCATCCTTATTAGCTTTTTAACTCAGCTGAAGAATTCTTTCTGTTGCTGCTGCCACTGTGCACCATCTACTATGAAGCATTGCCCTAGCACCACTGTCCACCCGCAGTGGACAACTGATATAGTAACAAATTGCCTACTGGGTGATTCATGTGTGTCTTGAAACGTTATCTTAATTGTGAATCATTCTTGGTAGCTTTTTAACTCAGCTGGAGAATTCTTTCTGTTGCTGCTGCCACTGTGCACCATCTACTATGAAGCATTGCCCTAGCACCACTGTCCAGCCGCAATGGACAACTGATATAGTAACAAATTGCCTACTGGGTGATTGATGCGTGTCTTGAAACGTTATCTCAATTGTGCATCATCCTTGGTAGCTTTTTAACTCAGCTGGAGAATTCTTTCTGTTGCTGCTGCCACTGTGCACCATCTACTATGAAGCATTGCCCTAGCACCACTGTCCACCCGCAGTGGACAACTGATATAGTAACAAATTGCCTACTGGGTGATTGATGCGTGTCTTGAAACGTTATCTCAATTGTGCATCATCCTTGGTAGCTTTTTAACTCAGCTGGAGAATTCTTTCTGTTGCTGCTGCCACTGTGCACCATCTACTATGAAGCATTGCCCTAGCACCACTGTCCACCCGCAGTGGCAACTTGATATAGTAACAAATTGCCTTCTGCGTGATTCATGCGTGTCTTGAAACGTTATCTCAATTGTGCATCATCCTTGGTAGCTTTTTAACTCAGCTGGAGAATTCTTTCTGTTGCTGCTGCCACTGTGCACCATCTACTATGAAGCATTGCCCTAGCACCACTGTCCACCCGCAGTGGACAACTGATACAGTAACAAATTGCCTACTGGGTGATTGATGCGTGTCTTGAAACGTTGTCTCAATTGTGCATCATCCTTGTTAGCTTTTTAACTCAGCTGGAGAATTCTTTCTGTTGATGCTGCCACTGTGCACCATCTACTATGAAGCATTTCCCTAGCTCCACTGTCCACCCGCAGTGGACAACTGATATAGTAACAAATTGCCTACTGGGTGATTCATGTGTGTCTTGAAACTTTATCTTAATTGTGAATCATTCTTGGTAGCTTTTTAACTCAGCTGGAGAATTCTTTCTGTTGCTGCTGCCACTGTGCACCATCTACTATGAAGCATTGCCCTAGCACCACTGTCCACCCGCAGTGGACAACTGATATAGTAACAAATTGCCTACTGGGTGATTGATGCGTGTCTTGAAACGTTATCTCAATTGTGCATCATCCTTGGTAGCTTTTTAACTCAGCTGGAGAATTCTTTCTGTTGCTGCTGCCACTGTGCACCATCTACTATGAAGCATTGCCCTAGCACCACTGTCCACCTGCAGTGGACAACTGACATAGTAACAAATTGCCTACTGGGTGATTCATGTGTGTCTTGAAACGTTATCTTAATTGTGAATCATTCTTGGTAGCTTTTTAACTCAGCTGGAGAATTCTTTCTGTTGCTGCTGCCACTGTGCACCATCTACTATGAAGCATTGCCCTAGCACCACTGTCCACCCGCAATGGACAACTGATATAGTAACAAATTGCCTACTGGGTGATTGATGCGTGTCTTGAAACGTTATCTCAATTGTGCATCATCCTTGGTAGCTTTTTAACTCAGCTGGAGAATTCTTTCTGTTGCTGCTGCCACTGTGCACCATCTACTATGAAGCATTGCCCTAGCACCACTGTCCACCCGTAGTGGACAACTGATATAGTAACAAATTGCCTACTGGGTGATTGATGCGTGTCTTGAAACGTTATCTCAATTGTGCATCATCCTTGGTAGCTTTTTAACTCAGCTGGAGAATTCTTTCTGTTGCTGCTGCCACTGTGCACCATCTACTATGAAGCATTGCCCTAGCACCACTGTCCACCCGCAGTGGCAACTTGATATAGTAACAAATTGCCTTCTGCGTGATTCATGCGTGTCTTGAAACGTTATCTCAATTGTGCATCATCCTTGGTAGCTTTTTAACTCAGCTGGAGAATTCTTTCTGTTGCTGCTGCCACTGTGCACCATCTACTATGAAGCATTGCCCTAGCACCACTGTCCACCCGCAGTGGACAACTGATACAGTAACAAATTGCCTACTGGGTGATTGATGCGTGTCTTGAAACGTTATCTCAATTGTGCATCATCCTTGTTAGCTTTTTAACTCAGCTGGAGAATTCTTTCTGTTGATGCTGCCACTGTGCACCATCTACTATGAAGCATTTCCCTAGCTCCACTGTCCACCCGCAGTGGACAACTGATATAGTAACAAATTGCCTACTGGGTGATTCATGTGTGTCTTGAAACTTTATCTTAATTGTGAATCATTCTTGGTAGCTTTTTAACTCAGCTGGAGAATTCTTTCTGTTGCTGCTGCCACTGTGCACCATCTACTATGAAGCATTGCCCTAGCACCACTGTCCAGCCGCAATGGACAACTGATATAGTAACAAATTGCCTACTGGGTGATTGATGCGTGTCTTGAAACGTTATCTCAATTGTGCATCATCCTTGGTAGCTTTTTAACTCAGCTGGAGAATTCTTTCTGTTGCTGCTGCCACTGTGCACCATCTACTATGTAGCATTGCCCTAGCACCACTGTCCAGCCGCAGTGGACAACTGATATAGTAACAAATTGCCTACTGGGTGATTGATGCGTGTCTTGAAACGTTATCTCAATTGTGCATCATCCTTGGTAGCTTTTTAACTCACCTGGAGAATTCTTTCTGTTGCTGCTGCCACTGTGCACCATCTACTATGAAGCATTGCCCTAGCATACTGTCCACCCGCAGTGGACAACTGGTATAGTAGCAAATTGCCTACTGGGTGATTGATGCATGTCTTGAAACGTTATCTCAATTGTGCATCATCCTTGGTAGCTTTTTAACTCAGCTGGAGAATTCTTTCTGTATCTGCTGCCATTGTGCACCATCTACTATGAAGCATTGCCCTAGCACCACTGTCCACCCGCAGTGGACAACTGATATAGTAACAAATTGCCTACTGGGTGATTGATGCGTGTCTTGAAACGTTATCTCAATTGAGCATCATCCTTGGTAGCTTTTTAACTCAGCTGGAGAATTCTTTCTGTTGCTGCTGCCACTGTGCACCATCTACTATAAAGCATTGCCCTAGCACAACTGTCCACCCGCAGTGGACAACTGATATAGTAACAAATTGCCTACTGGGTGATTGATGCGTGTCTTGAAAAGTTATCTCAATTGTGCATCATCCTTGGTAGCTTTTTAACTCAGCTGGAGAATTCTTTCTGTTGCTGCTGCCACTGTGCACCATCTACTATGAAGCATTGCCCTAGCGCAACTGTCCACCCGCAGTGGACAACTGATATAGTAACAAATTGCCTACTGGGTGATTGATGCGTGTCTTGAAACGTTATTTCAATTGTGCATCATCCTTATTAGCTTTTTAACTCAGCTGAAGAATTCTTTCTGTTGCTGCTGCCACTGTGCACCATCTACTATGAAGCATTGCCCTAGCACCACTGTCAACCCACAGTGGACAACTGATATAGTAACAAATTGCCTTCTGCGTGATTCATGCATGTCTTGAAACGTTATCTCAATTGTGCATCATCCTTGGTAGCTTTTTAACTCAGCTGGAGTATTCTTTCTGTTGCTGCTGCCACTGTGCACCATCTACTATGAAGCATTGCCCTAGCACCACTGTCCAGCCGCAATGGACAACTGATATAGTAACAAATTGCCCACTGGGTGATTGATGCGTGTCTTGAAACGTTATCTCAATTGTGCATCATCCTTGGTAGCTTTTTAACTCACCTGGAGAATTCTTTCTGTTGCTACTGCCACTGTGCACCATCTACTATGAAGCATTGCCCTAACACCACTGTCCACCCGCAGTGGACAACTGATATAGTAACAAATTGCCTACTGGGTGATTGATGCGTGTCTTGAAACGTTATTTCAATTGTGCATCATCCTTATTAGCTTTTTAACCCAGCTGAAGAATTCTTTCTGTTGCTGCTGCCACTGTGCACCATCTACTATGAAGCATTGCCCTAGCACCACTGTCCACCCGCAGTGGACAACTGATATAGTAACAAATTGCCTACTGGGTGATTCATGTGTGTCTTGAAACGTTATCTTAATTGTGAATCATTCTTGGTAGCTTTTTAACTCAGCTGGAGAATTCTTTCTGTTGCTGCTGCCACTGTGCACCATCTACTATGAAGCATTGCCCTAGCACCACTGTCCACCCGCAATGGACAACTGATATAGTAACAAATTGCCTACTGGGTTATTGATGCGTGTCTTGAAACGTTATCTTAATTGTGCATCATCCTTGGTAGCTTTTTAACTCAGCTGGAGAATTCTTTCTGTTGCTGCTGCCACTGTGCACCATCTACTATGAAGCATTGCCCTAGCACCACTGTCCACCCGCAGTGGACAACTGATATAGTAACAAATTGCCTACTGGGTGATTGATGCGTGTCTTGAAACGTTATCTCAATTGTGCATCATCCTTGGTAGCTTTTTAACTCAGCTGGAGAATTCTTTCTGTTGCTGCTGCCACTGTGCACCATCTACTATGAAGCATTGCCCTAGCACCACTGTCCACCCGCAGTGGCAACTGATATAGTAACAAATTGCCTTCTGCGTGATTCATGCGTGTCTTGAAACGTTATCTCAATTGTGCATCATCCTTGGTAGCTTTTTAACTCAGCTGGAGAATTCTTTCTGTTGCTGCTGCCACTGTGCACCATCTACTATGAAGCATTGCCCTAGCACCACTGTCCACCCGCAGTGGACAACTGATATAGTAACAAATTGCCTACTGGGTGATTGATGCGTGTCTTGAAACGTTATCTCAATTGTGCATCATCCTTGTTAGCTTTTTAACTCAGCTGGAGAATTCTTTCTGTTGATGCTGCCACTGTGCACCATCTACTATGAAGCATTTCCCTAGCTCCACTGTCCACCCGCAGTGGACAACTGATATAGTAACAAATTGCCTACTGGGTGATTCATGTGTGTCTTGAAACGTTATCTTAATTGTGAATCATTCTTGGTAGCTTTTTAACTCAGCTGGAGAATTCTTTCTGTTGCTGCTGCCACTGTGCACCATCTACTATGAAGCATTGCCCTAGCACCACTGTCCAGCCGCAATGGACAACTGATATAGTAACAAATTGCCTACTGGGTGATTGATGCGTGTCTTGAAACGTTATCTCAATTGTCCATCATCCTTGGTAGCTTTTTAACTCAGCTGGAGAATTCTTTCTGTTGCTGCTGCCACTGTGCACCATCTACTATGAAGCATTGCCCTATCACCACTGTCCAGCCGCAGTGGACAACTGATATAGTAACAAATTGCCTACTGGGTGATTGATGCGTGTCTTGAAACGTTATCTCAATTGTGCATCATCCTTGGTAGCTTTTTAACTCAGCTGGAGAATTCTTTCTGTTGCTGCTGCCACTGTGCACCATCTACTATGAAGCATTGCCCTAGCACCACTGTCCACCCGCAGTGGACAACTGGTATAGTAGCAAATTGCCTACTGGGTGATTGATGCATGTCTTGAAACGTTATCTCAATTGTGCATCATCCTTGGTAGCTTTTTAACTCAGCTGGAGAATTCTTTCTGTATCTGCTGCCATTGTGCACCATCTACTATGAAACATTGCCCTAGCACCACTGTCCACCCGCAGTGGACAACTGATATAGTAACAAATTGCCTACTGGGTGATTGATGCGTGTCTTGAAACGTTATTTGAATTGTGCATCATCCTTATTAGCTTTTTAACTCAGCTGAAGAATTCTTTCTGTTGCTGCTGCCACTGTGCACCATCTACTATGAAGCATTGCCCTAGCACCACTGTCAACCCACAGTGGACAACTGATATAGTAACAAATTGCCTTCTGCGTGATTCATGCATGTCTTGAAACGTTATCTCAATTGTGCATCATCCTTGGTAGCTTTTTAACTCAGCTGGAGTATTCTTTCTGTTGCTGCTGCCACTGTGCACCATCTACTATGAAGCATTGCCCTAGCACCACTGTTCACCCGCAGTGGACAACTGATATAGTAACAAATTGCCTACTGGGTGATTGATGCGTGTCTTGAAACGTTATCTCAATTGTGCATCATCCTTGGTAGCTTTTTAACTCAGCTGGAGAATTCTTTCTGTTGCTGCTGCACTGTGCACCATCTACTATGAAACATTGCCCTAGCACCACTGTCCACCCGCAGTGGACAACTGATATAGTAACAAATTGCCTACTGGGTGATTGATGCGTGTCTTGAAACGTTATTTGAATTGTGCATCATCCTTATTAGCTTTTTAACTCAGCTGAAGAATTCTTTCTGTTGCTGCTGCCACTGTGCACCATCTACTATGAAGCATTGCCCTAGCACCACTGTCAACCCACAGTGGACAACTGATATAGTAACAAATTGCCTACTGAGTGATTGATGCGTGTCTTGAAACGTTATCTCAATTGTGCATCATCCTTGGTAGCTTTTTAACTCAGCTGGAGAATTCTTTCTGTTGCCGCTGCCACTGTGCACCATCTACTATGAAGCATTGCCCTAGCACCACTGTCCACCCGCAGTGGACAACTGATATAGTAACAAATTCCCTACTGGGTGATTGATGCGTGTCTTGAAACGTTATCTCAATTGTGCGTCATCCTTAGTAGCTTTTTAACTCAGCTGGAGAATTCTTTCTGTTGCTGCTGCCACTGTGCACCATCTACTATGAAGCATTGCCCTAGCACCACTGTCCAGCCGCAGTGGACAACTGATATAGTAACAAATTGCCTACTGGGTGATTGATGCGTGTCTTGAAACGTTATATCAATTGTGCATCATCCTTGGTAGCTTTTTAACTCAGCTGGAGAATTCTTTCTGTTGCTGCTGCCACTGTGCACCATCTACTATGAAGCATTGCCCTAGCACCACTGTCCACCCGCAGTGGACAACTGGTATAGTAGCAAATTGCCTACTGGGTGATTGATGCATGTCTTGAAACGTTATCTCAATTGTGCATCATCCTTGGTAGCTTTTTAACTCAGCTGGAGAATTCTTTCTGTTGCTGCTGCCATTGTGCACCATCTACTATGAAGCATTGCCCTAGCACCACTGTCCACCCGCAGTGGACAACTGATATAGTAACAAATTGCCTACTGGGTGATTGACGCGTGTCTTGAAATGTTATCTCAATTGTGCGTCATCCTTAGTAGGTTTTTAACTCAGCTGGAGAATTCTTTCTGTTGTTGCTGCCACTGTGCACCATCTACTATGAAGCATTGCCCTAGCACCACTGTCCACCCGCAGTGGACAACTGATATAGTAACAAATTGCCTACTGGGTGATTGATGCGTGTCTTGAAACGTTATCTCAATTGTGCATCATCCTTGGTAGCTTTTTAACTCAGCTGGAGAATTCTTTCTGTTGCTGCTGCCACTGTCCACCCGCAGTGGACAACTGATATAGTAACAAATTGCCTACTGGGTGATTGATGCGTGTCTTTAAACGTTATCTCAGTTGTGCGTCATCCTTGGTAGCTTTTTAACTCAGCTGGAGAATTCTTTCTGTTGCTGCTGCCACTGTGCACCATCTACTATGAAGCATTGCGCTAGCACCACTGTCCACCCGCAGTGGACAACTGATATAGTAACAAATTGCCTACTGGGTGATTGATGCGTGTCTTGAAACGTTATCTCAATTGTGCATCATCCTTGGTAGCTTTTTAACTCAGCTGGAGAATTCTTTCTGTTGCTGCTGCCACTGTGCACCATCTACTATGAAGCATTGCCCTAGCACCACTGTCCACCCGCAGTGGACAACTGGTATAGTAACAAATTGCCTTCTGGGTGATTCATCCATGTCTTGAAACGTTATCTCAATTGTGCATCATCCTTGGTAGCTTTTTAACTCAGCTGGAGAATTCTTTCTGTTGCTGCTGCCACTGTCCACCCGCAGTGGACAACTGATATAGTAACAAATTGCCTACTGGGTGATTGATGCGTGTCTTTAAACGTTATCTCAGTTGTGCGTCATCCTTGGTAGCTTTTTAACTCAGCTGGAGAATTCTGTCTGTTGCTGCTGCCACTGTGCACCATCTACTATGAAGCATTGCGCTAGCACCACTGTCCACCCGCAGTGGACAACTGATATAGTAACAAATTGCCTACTGGGTGATTGATGCGTGTCTTGAAACTTTATCTCAATTGTGCATCATCCTTGGTAGCTTTTTAACTCAGCTGGAGAATTCTTTCTGTTGCTGCTGCCACTGTGCACCATCTACTATGAAGCATTGCCCTAGCACCACTGTCCACCCGCAGTGGACAACTGATATAGTAACAAATTGCCTACTGGGTGATTGATGCGTGTCATGAAACGTTATCTCAATTGTGCATCACCCTTGGTAGCTTTTTAACTCAGCTGGAGAATTCTTTCTGTTGCTGCTGCCACTGTGCACCATCTACTATGAAGCATTGCCCTAGCACCACTGTCCACCCGCAGTGGACAACTGATATAGTAGCAAATTGCCTACTGGGTGATTGATGCGTGTCTTGAAACGTTATCTCAATTGAGCATCATCCTTGGTAGCTTTTCAACTCAGCTGGAGAATTCTTTCTGTTGCTGCTGCCACTGTGCACCATCTACTATGAAGCATTGCGCTAGCACCACTGTCCACCCGCAGTGGACAACTGATATAGTAACAAATTGCCTACTGGGTGATTGATGCGTGTCTTGAAACGTTATCTCAATTGTGCGTCGTCCTTGGTAGCTTTTTAACTCAGCTGGAGAATTCTTTCTGTTGTTGCTGCCACTGTGCACCATCTACTATGAAGCATTGCCCTAGCACCACTGTCCATCCGCAGTGGACAACTGATATAGTAACAAATTGCCTACTGGGTGATTGATGCATGTCTTGAAACGTTATCTCAGTTGTGCGTCATCCTTGGTAGCTTTTTAACTCAGCTGGAGAATTCTTTCTGTTGTTGCTGCCACTGTGCACCATCTACTATGAAGCATTGCCCTAGCACCACTGTCCACCCGCAGTGGACAACTGATATAGTAACAAATTGCCTACTGGGTGATTGATGCATGTCTTGAAACGTTATCTCAGTTGTCCGTCATCCTTGGTAGCTTTTTAACTCAGCTGGAGAATTCTTTCTGTTGCTGCTGCCACTCTGCACCATCTACTATGAAGCATTGCCCTAGCACCACTGTCCACCCGCAGTGGACAACTGGTATAGTAGCAAATTGCCTACTGGGTGATTGATGCATGTCTTGAAACGTTATCTCAATTGTGCATCATCCTTGGTAGCTTTTTAACTCAGCTGGAGAATTCTTTCTGTTGCTGCTGCCATTGTGCACCATCTACTATGAAACATTGCCCTAGCACCACTGTCCACCCGCAGTGGACAACTGATATAGTAACAAATTGCCTACTGGGTGATTGATGCGTGTCTTGAAACTTTATCTCAATTGTGCATCATCCTTGGTAGCTTTTTAACTCAGCTGGAGAATTCTTTCTGTTGCTGCTGCCACAGTGCACCATCTACTATGAAGCATTGCCCTAGCACCATTGTCCACCCGCAGTGGACAACTGATATAGTAACAAATTGCCTACTGGGTGATTGATGCGTGTCTTGAAACGTTATCTCAATTGTGCGTCATCCTTAGTAAGTTTTTAACTCAGCTGGAGAATTCTTTCTGTTGTTGCTGCCACTGTGCACCATCTACTATGAAGCATTGCCCTAGCACCACTGTCCACCCGCAGTGGACAACTGATATAGTAACAAATTGCCTACTGGGTGATTGATGCATGTCTTGAAACGTTATCTCAGTTGTGCGTCATCCTTGGTAGCTTTTTAACTCACCTGGAGAATTCTTTCTGTTGCTGCTGCCACTGTCCACCCGCAGTGGACAACTGATATAGTAACAAATTGCCTACTGGGTGATTGATGCGTGTCTTTAAACGTTATCTCAGTTGTGCGTCATCCTTGGTAGCTTTTTAACTCAGCTGGAGAATTCTTTCTGTTGCTGCTGCCACTGTGCACCATCTACTATGAAGCATTGCGCTAGCACCACTGTCCACCCGCAGTGGACAACTGATATAGTAACAAATTGCCTACTGGGTGATTGATGCGTGTCTTGAAACGTTATCTCAATTGTGCATCATCCTTGGTAGCTTTTTAACTCAGCTGGAGAATTCTTTCTGTTGCTGCTGCCACTGTGCACCATCTACTATGAAGCATTGCCCTAGCACCACTGTCCACCCGCAGTGGACAACTGGTATAGTAACAAATTGCCTTCTGGGTGATTCATCCATGTCTTGAAACGTTATCTCAATTGTGCATCAGCCTTGGTTGCTTTTTAACTCAACTGGAGAAATCTTTCTGTTGCTGCTGCCACTGTGCACCATCTACTATGAAGCATTGCCCTAGCACCACTGTCCACCCGCAGTGGACAACTGATATAGTAGCAAATTGCCTACTGGGTGATTGATGCGTGTCTTGAAACGTTATCTCAATTGAGCATCATCCTTGGTAGCTTTTCAACTCAGCTGGAGAATTCTTTCTGTTGCTGCTGCCACTGTGCACCATCTACTATGAAGCATTGCCCTAGCACCACTGTCCACCCGCAGTGGACAACTGATATAGTAACAAATTCCCTACTGGGTGATTGATGCGTGTCTTGAAACGTTATCTCAATTGTGCGTCATCCTTAGTAGCTTTTTAACTCAGCTGGAGAATTCTTTCTGTTGCTGCTGCCACTGTGCACCATCTACTATGAAGCATTGCCCTAGCACCACTGTCCAGCCGCAGTGGACAACTGATATAGTAACAAATTGCCTACTGGGTGATTGATGCGTGTGTTGAAACGTTATATCAATTGTGCATCATCCTTGGTAGCTTTTTAACTCAGCTGGAGAATTCTTTCTGTTGCTGCTGCCACTGTGCACCATCTACTATGAAGCATTGCCCTAGCACCACTGTCCACCCGCAGTGGACAACTGGTATAGTAGCAAATTGCCTACTGGGTGATTGATGCATGTCTTGAAACGTTATCTCAATTGTGCATCATCCTTGGTAGCTTTTTAACTCAGCTGGAGAATTCTTTCTGTTGCTGCTGCCATTGTGCACCATCTACTATGAAGCATTGCCCTAGCACCACTGTCCACCCGCAGTGGACAACTGATATAGTAACAAATTGCCTACTGGGTGATTGACGCGTGTCTTGAAACGTTATCTCAATTGTGCGTCATCCTTAGTAGGTTTTTAACTCAGCTGGAGAATTCTTTCTGTTGTTGCTGCCACTGTGCACCATCTACTATGAAGCATTGCCCTAGCACCACTGTCCACCCGCAGTGGACAACTGATATAGTAACAAATTGCCTACTGGGTGATTGATGCGTGTCTTGAAACGTTATCTCAATTGTGCATCATCCTTGGTAGCTTTTTAACTCAGCTGGAGAATTCTTTCTGTTGCTGCTGCCACTGTCCACCCGCAGTGGACAACTGATATAGTAACAAATTGCCTACTGGGTGATTGATGCGTGTCTTTAAACGTTATCTCAGTTGTGCGTCATCCTTGGTAGCTTTTTAACTCAGCTGGAGAATTCTTTCTGTTGCTGCTGCCACTGTGCACCATCTACTATGAAGCATTGCGCTAGCACCACTGTCCACCCGCAGTGGACAACTGATATAGTAACAAATTGCCTACTGGGTGATTGATGGGTGTCTTGAAACGTTATCTCAATTGTGCATCATCCTTGGTAGCTTTTTAACTCAGCTGGAGAATTCTTTCTGTTGCTGCTGCCACTGTGCACCATCTACTATGAAGCATTGCCCTAGCACCACTGTCCACCCGCAGTGGACAACTGGTATAGTAACAAATTGCCTTCTGGGTGATTCATCCATGTCTTGAAACGTTATCTCAATTGTGCATCATCCTTGGTAGCTTTTTAACTCAGCTGGAGAATTCTTTCTGTTGCTGCTGCCACTGTCCACCCGCAGTGGACAACTGATATAGTAACAAATTGCCTACTGGGTGATTGATGCGTGTCTTTAAACGTTATCTCAGTTGTGCGTCATCCTTGGTAGCTTTTTAACTCAGCTGGAGAATTCTTTCTGTTGCTGCTGCCACTGTGCACCATCTACTATGAAGCATTGCGCTAGCACCACTGTCCACCCGCAGTGGACAACTGATATAGTAACAAATTGCCTACTGGGTGATTGATGCGTGTCTTGAAACGTTATCTCAATTGTGCATCATCCTTGGTAGCTTTTTAACTCAGCTGGAGAATTCTTTCTGTTGCTGCTGCCACTGTGCACCATCTACTATGAAGCATTGCCCTAGCACCACTGTCCACCCGCAGTGGACAACTGATATAGTAACAAATTGCCTACTGGGTGATTGATGCGTGTCATGAAACGTTATCTCAATTGTGCATCACCCTTGGTAGCTTTTTAACTCAGCTGGAGAATTCTTTCTGTTGCTGCTGCCACTGTGCACCATCTACTATGAAGCAATGCCCTAGCACCACTGTCCACCCGCAGTGGACAACTGATATAGTAGCAAATTGCCTACTGGGTGATTGATGCGTGTCTTGAAACGTTATCTCAATTGAGCATCATCCTTGGTAGCTTTTCAACTCAGCTGGAGAATTCTTTCTGTTGCTGCTGCCACTGTGCACCATCTACTATGAAGCATTGCGCTAGCACCACTGTCCACCCGCAGTGGACAACTGATATAGTAACAAATTGCCTACTGGGTGATTGATGCGTGTCTTGAAACGTTATCTCAATTGTGCGTCGTCCTTGGTAGCTTTTTAACTCAGCTGGAGAATTCTTTCTGTTGTTGCTGCCACTGTGCACCATCTACTATGAAGCATTGCCCTAGCACCACTGTCCATCCGCAGTGGACAACTGATATAGTAACAAATTGCCTACTGGGTGATTGATGCATGTCTTGAAACGTTATCTCAGTTGTGCGTCATCCTTGGTAGCTTTTTAACTCAGCTGGAGAATTCTTTCTGTTGTTGCTGCCACTGTGCACCATCTACTATGAAGCATTGCCCTAGCACCACTGTCCACCCGCAGTGGACAACTGATATAGTAACAAATTGCCTACTGGGTGATTGATGCATGTCTTGAAACGTTATCTCAGTTGTCCGTCATCCTTGGTAGCTTTTTAACTCAGCTGGAGAATTCTTTCTGTTGCTGCTGCCACTGTGCACCATCTACTATGAAGCATTGCCCTAGCACCACTGTCCACCCGCAGTGGACAACTGGTATAGTAGCAAATTGCCTACTGGGTGATTGATGCATGTCTTGAAACGTTATCTCAATTGTGCATCATCCTTGGTAGCTTTTTAACTCAGCTGGAGAATTCTTTCTGTTGCTGCTGCCATTGTGCACCATCTACTATGAAACATTGCCCTAGCACCACTGTCCACCCGCAGTGGACAACTGATATAGTAACAAATTGCCTACTGGGTGATTGATGCGTGTCTTGAAACTTTATCTCAATTGTGCATCATCCTTGGTAGCTTTTTAACTCAGCTGGAGAATTCTTTCTGTTGCTGCTGCCACAGTGCACCATCTACTATGAAGCATTGCCCTAGCACCATTGTCCACCCGCAGTGGACAACTGATATAGTAACAAATTGCCTACTGGGTGATTGATGCGTGTCTTGAAACGTTATCTCAATTGTGCGTCATCCTTAGTAAGTTTTGAACTCAGCTGGAGAATTCTTTCTGTTGTTGCTGCCACTGTGCACCATCTACTATGAAGCATTGCCCTAGCACCACTGTCCACCCGCAGTGGACAACTGATATAGTAACAAATTGCCTACTGGGTGATTGATGCATGTCTTGAAACGTTATCTCAGTTGTGCGTCATCCTTGGTAGCTTTTTAACTCACCTGGAGAATTCTTTCTGTTGCTGCTGCCACTGTCCACCCGCAGTGGACAACTGATATAGTAACAAATTGCCTACTGGGTGATTGATGCGTGTCTTTAAACGTTATCTCAGTTGTGCGTCATCCTTGGTAGCTTTTTAACTCAGCTGGAGAATTCTTTCTGTTGCTGCTGCCACTGTGCACCATCTACTATGAAGCATTGCGCTAGCACCACTGTCCACCCGCAGTGGACAACTGATATAGTAACAAATTGCCTACTGGGTGATTGATGCGTGTCTTGAAACGTTATCTCAATTGTGCATCATCCTTGGTAGCTTTTTAACTCAGCTGGAGAATTCTTTCTGTTGCTGCTGCCACTGTGCACCATCTACTATGAAGCATTGCCCTAGCACCACTGTCCACCCGCAGTGGACAACTGATATAGTAACAAATTGCCTACTGGGTGATTGATGCATGTCTTGAAACGTTATCTCAGTTGTGCGTTATCCTTGGTAGCTTTTTAACTCACCTGGAGAATTCTTTCTGTTGCTGCTGCCACTGTGCACCATCTACTATGAAGCATTGCCCTAGCACCACTGTCCACCCGCAGTGGACAACTGATATAATAACAAATTGCCTACTGGGTGATTATGCGTGTCTTGAAACGTTATCTCAATTGTGCATCATCCTTGGTAGCTTTGTAACTCAGCTGGAGAATTCTTTCTGTTGCTGCTGCCACTGTGCACCATCTACTATGAAGCATTGCCCTAGCACCACTGTCCAGCCGCAGTGGACAACTGATATAGTAACAAATTGCCTACTGGGTGATTGATGCGTGTCTTGAAACGTTATCTCAATTGTGCATCATCCTTGGTAGCTTTTTAACTCACCTGGAGAATTCTTTCTGTTGCTGCTGCCACTGTGCACCATCTACTATGAAGCATTGCCCTAGCACCACTGTCCACCCGCAGTGGACAACTGGTATAGTAGCAAATTGCCTACTGGGTGATTGATGCATGTCTTGAAACGTTATCTCAATTGTGCATCATCCTTGGTAGCTTTTTAACTCAGCTGGAGAATTCTTTCTGTATCTGCTGCCATTGTGCACCATCTACTATGAAACATTGCCCTAGCACTACTGTCCACCCGCAGTGGACAACTGATATAGTAACAAATTGCCTACTGGGTGATTGATGCGTGTCTTGAAACGTTATCTCAATTGAGCATCATCCTTGGTAGCTCTTTAACTCAGCTGGAGAATTCTTTCTGTTGCTGCTGCCACTGTGCACCATCTACTATGAAGCATTGCCCTAGCACAACTGTCCACCCGCAGTGGACAACTGATATAGTAACAAATTGCCTACTGGGTGATTGATGCGTGTCTTGAAAAGTTATCTCAATTGTGCATCATCCTTGGTAGCTTTTTAACTCAGCTGGAGAATTCTTTCTGTTGCTGCTGCCACTGTGCACCATCTACTATGAAGCATTGCCCTAGCGCAACTGTCCACCCGCAGTGGACAACTGATATAGTAACAAATTGCCTACTGGGTGATTGATGCGTGTCTTGAAACGTTATTTGAATTGTGCATCATCCTTATTAGCTTTTTAACTCAGCTGAAGAATTCTTTCTGTTGCTGCTGCCACTGTGCACCATCTACTATGAAGCATTGCCCTAGCACCACTGTCAACCCACAGTGGACAACTGATATACTAACAAATTGCCTTCTGCGTGATTCATGCATGTCTTGAAACGTTATCTCAATTGTGCATCATCCTTGGTAGCTTTTTAACTCAGCTGGAGTATTCTTTCTGTTGCTGCTGCCACTGTGCACCATCTACTATGAAGCATTGCCCTAGCACCACTGTCCACCCGCAGTGGACAACTGATATAGTAACAAATTGCCTACTGGGTGATTGATGCGTGTCTTGAAACGTTATCTCAATTGTGCATCATCCTTGGTAGCTTTTTAACTCAGCTGGAGAATTCTTTCTGTTGCTGCTGCCACTGTGCACCATCTACTATGAAGCATTGCCCTAGCACCACTGTCCACCCGCAGTGGACAACTGATATAGTAACAAATTGCCTACTGGGTGATTCATGTGTGTCTTGAAACGTTATCTTAATTGTGAATCATTGTTGGTAGCTTTTTAACTCAGCTGGAGAATTCTTTCTGTTGCTGCTGCCACTGTGCACCATCTACTATGAAGCATTGCCCTAGCACCACTGTCCACCCGCAGTGGACAACTGATATAGTAACAAATTGCCTACTGGGTGATTGATGCGTGTCTTGAAACATTATCTCAATTGTGCATCATCCTTGGTAGCTTTTTAACTCAGCTGGAGAATTCTTTCTGTTGCTGCTGCACTGTGCACCATCTACTATGAAGGATTGCCATAGCGCCACTGTCCACCCGCAGTGGACAACTGATATAGTAACAAATTGCCTACTGGGTGATTGATGCGTGTCTTGAAACGTTATCTCAATTGTGCATCATCCTTGGTAGCTTTTTAACTCAGCTGGAGAATTCTTTCTGTTGCTGCTGCCACTGTGCACCATCTACTATGAAGCATTGCCCTAGCACCACTGTCCAGCTGCAGTGGACAACTGATATAGTAACAAATTGCCTACTGGGTGATTGATGCGTGTCTTGAAACGTTATATCAATTGTGCATCATCCTTGGTAGCTTTTTAACTCAGCTGGAGAATTCTTTCTGTTGCTGCTGCCACTGTGCACCATCTACTATGAAGCATTGCCCTAGCACCACTGTCCACCCGCAGTGGACAATTGGTATAGTAGCAAATTGCCTACTGGGTGATTGATGCATGTCTTGAAACGTTATCTCAATTGTGCATCATCCTTGGTAGCTTTTTAACTCAGCTGGAGAATTCTTTCTGTTGCTGCTGCCATTGTGCACCATCTACTATGAAGCATTGCCCTAGCACCACTGTCCACCCGCAGTGGACAACTGATATAGTAACAAATTGCCTACTGGGTGATTGATGCGTGTCTTGAAACTTTATCTCCATTGTGCATCATCCTTGGTAGCTTTTTAACTCAGCTGGAGAATTCTTTCTGTTGCTGCTGCCACTGTGCACCATCTACTATGAAGCATTGTCTAGCACCACTGTCCACCCGCAGTGGACATCTGATATAGTGACAAATATCCTACTGGGTGATTGATGCTTGTCTTGAAACGTTATCTCAATTGTGCGTCATCCTTAGTAGGTTTTTAACTCAGCTGGAGAATTCTTTCTGTTGTTGCTGCCACTGTGCACCATCTACTATGAAGCATTGCCCTAGCACCACTGTCCACCCGCAGTGGACAACTGATATAGTAACAAATTGCCTACTGGGTGATTGTGCATGTCTTGAAACGTTATCTCAGTTGTGCATCATCCTTGGTAGCTTTTTAACTCACCTGGAGAATTCTTTCTGTTGCTGCTGCCATTGTGCACCATCTACTATGAAGCATTGCCCTAGCACCACTGTCCACCCGCAGTGGACAACTGATATAGTAACAAATTGCCTACTGGGTGATTGATGCGTGTCTTGAAATGTTATCTCAATTGTGCATCATCCTTGGTAGCTTTTTAACTCAGCTGGAGAATTCTTTCTGTTGCTGCTGCCACTGTGCACCATCTACTATGAAGTACTGCCCTAGCACCACTGTCCACCCGCAGTGGACAACTGATATAGTAACAAATTGCCTACTGGGTGATTGATGCGTGTCTTGAAACGTTATCTCAATTGTGCATCATCCTTGGTAGCTTTTTAACTCAGCTGGAGAATTCTTTCTGTTGCTGCTGCCACTGTCCACCCGCAGTGGACAACTGATATAGTGACAAATTGCCTACTGGGTGATTGATGCGTGTCTTTAAACGTTATCTCAGTTGTGCGTCATCCTTGGTAGCTTTTTAACTCAGCTGGAGAATTCTTTCTGTTGCTGCTGCCACTGTGCACCATCTACTATGAAGCATTGCGCTAGCACCACTGTCCACCCGCAGTGGACAACTGATATAGTAACAAATTGCCTACTGGGTGATTGATGCGTGTCTTGAAACGTTATCTCAATTGTGCATCATCCTTGGTAGCTTTTTAACTCAGCTGGAGAATTCTTTCTGTTGCTGCTGCCACTGTGCACCATCTACTATGAAGCATTGCCCTAGCACCACTGTCCACCCGCAGTGGACAACTGGTATAGTAACAAATTGCCTTCTGGGTGATTCATCCATGTCTTGAAACGTTATCTCAATTGTGCATCATCCTTGGTAGCTTTTTAACTCAACTGGAGAAATCTTTCTGTTGCTGCTGCCACTGTGCACCATCTACTATGAAGCATTACCCTAGCACCACTGTCCACCCGCAGTGGACAACTGATATAGTAGCAAATTGCCTACTGGGTGATTGATGCGTGTCTTGAAACGTTATCCCAATTGAGCATCATCCTTGGTAGCTTTTCAACTCAGCTGGAGAATTCTTTCTGTTGCTGCTGCCACTGTGCACCATCTACTATGAAGCATTGCCCTAGCACCACTGTCCACCCGCAGTGGACAACTGATATAGTAACAAATTGCCTACTGGGTGATTGATGCATGTCTTGAAACGTTATCTCAATTGTGCATCATCCTTGGTAGCTTTTTAACTCAGCTGGAGAATTCTTTCTGTTGCTGCTGCCACTGTGCACCATCTACTATGAAGCTTTGCGCTAGCACCACTGTCCACCCGCAGTGGACAACTGATATAGTAACAAATTGCCTACTGGGTGATTGATGCGTGTCTTGAAACGTTATCTCAATTGTGCGTCATCCTTAGTAGCTTTTTAACTCAGCTGGAGAATTCTTTCTGTTGTTGCTGCCACTGTGCACCATCTACTATGAAGCATTGCCCTAGCACCACTGTCCACCCGCAGTGGACAACTGATATAGTAACAAATTGCCTACTGGGTGATTGATGCGTGTCTTTAAACGTTATCTCAGTTGTGCGTCATCCTTGGTAGCTTTTTAACTCAGATGGAGAATTCTTTCTGTTGCTGCTGCCACTGTGCACCATCTACTATGAAGCATTGCGCTAGCACCACTGTCCACCCGCAGTGGACAACTGATATAGTAACAAATTGCCTACTGGGTGATTGATGCGTGTCTTGAAACGTTATCTCAATTGTGCATCATCCTTGGTAGCTTTTTTACTCAGCTGGAGAATTCTTTCTGTTGCTGCTGCCACTGTGCACCATCTACTATGAAGCATTGCCCTAGCACCACTGTCCACCCGCAGTGGACAACTGGTATAGTAACAAATTGCCTTCTGGGTGATTCATCCATGTCTTGAAACGTTATCTCAATTGTGCATCATCCTTGGTAGCTTTTTAACTCACCTGGAGAATTCTTTCTGTTGCTGCTGCCACTGTGCACCATCTACTATGAAGCATTGCCCTAGCACCACTGTCCACCCGCAGTGGACAACTGATATAATAACAAATTGCCTACTGGGTGATTGATGCGTGTCTTGAAACGTTATCTCAATTGTGCATCATCCTTGGTAGCTTTTTAACTCAGCTGGAGAATTCTTTCTGTTGCTGCTGCCACTGTGCACCATCTACTATGAAGTACTGCCCTAGCACCACTGTCCACCCGCAGTGGACAACTGATATAGTAACAAATTGCCTACTGGGTGATTGATGCGTGTCTTGAAACGTTATCTCAATTGTGCATCATCCTTGGTAGCTTTTTAACTCAGCTGGAGAATTCTTTCTGTTGCTGCTGCCACTGTGCACCATCTACTATGAAGCATTGCCCTAGCACCACTGTCCACCCGCAGTGGACAACTGATATAGTAACAAATTGCCTACTGGGTGATTGATGCGTGTCTTTAAACGTTATCTCAGTTGTGCGTCATCCTTGGTAGCTTTTTAACTCAGATGGAGAATTCTTTCTGTTGCTGCTGCCACTGTGCACCATCTACTATGAAGCATTGCGCTAGCACCACTGTCCACCCGCAGTGGACAACTGATATAGTAACAAATTGCCTACTGGGTGATTGATGCGTGTCTTGAAACGTTATCTCAATTGTGCATCATCCTTGGTAGCTTTTTTACTCAGCTGGAGAATTCTTTCTGTTGCTGCTGCCACTGTGCACCATCTACTATGAAGCATTGTCTAGCACCACTGTCCACCCGCAGTGGACATCTGATATAGTAACAAATATCCTACTGGGTGATTGATGGTTGTCTTGAAACGTTATCTCAATTGTGCATCATCCTTGGTAGCTTTTTAACTCAGCTGGAGAATTCTTTCTGTTGCTGCTGCCACAGTGCACCATCTACTATGAAGCATTGCCCTAGCACCATTGTCCACCCGCAGTGGACAACTGATATAGTAACAAATTGCCTACTGGGTGATTGATGCGTGTCTTGAAACGTTATCTCAATTGTGCGTCATCCTTAGTAGCTTTTTAACTCAGCTGGAAAATTCTTTCTGTTGTTGCTGCCACTGTGCACCATCTACTATGAAGCATTGCCCTAGCACCACTGTCCACCCGCAGTGGACAACTGATATAGTAACAAATTGCCTACTGGGTGATTGATGCATGTCTTGAAACGTTATCTCAGTTGTGCGTCATCCTTGGTAGCTTTTTAACTCAGCTGGAGAATTCTTTCTGTTGCTGCTGCCATTGTGCACCATCTACTATGAAGCATTGCCCTAGCACCACTGTCCACCCGCAGTGGACAACTGATATAGTAACAAATTGCCTACTGGGTGATTGATGCGTGTCTTGAAATGTTATCTCAATTGTGCATCATCCTTGGTAGCTTTTTAACTCAGCTGGAGAATTCTTTCTGTTGCTGCTGCCACTGTGCACCATCTACTATGAAGTACTGCCCTAGCACCACTGTCCACCCGCAGTGGACAACTGATATAGTAACAAATTGCCTACTGGGTGATTGATGCGTGTCTTGAAACGTTATCTCAATTGTGCATCATCCTTGGTAGCTTTTTAACTCAGCTGGAGAATTCTTTCTGTTGCTGCTGCCACTGTGCACCATCTACTATGAAGCATTGCCCTAGCACCACTGTCCACCCGCAGTGGACAACTGATATAGTAACAAATTACCTACTGGGTGATTGATGCGTGTCTTTAAACGTTATCTCAGTTGTGCGTCATCCTTGGTAGCTTTTTAACTCAGATGGAGAATTCTTTCTGTTGCTGCTGCCACTGTGCACCATCTACTATGAAGCATTGCGCTAGCACCACTGTCCACCCGCAGTGGACAACTGATATAGTAACAAATTGCCTACTGGGTGATTGATGCGTGTCTTGAAACGTTATCTCAATTGTGCATCATCCTTGGTAGCTTTTTAACTCAGCTGGAGAATTCTTTCTGTTGCTGCTGCCACTGTGCACCATCTACTATGAAGCATTGCCCTAGCACCACTGTCCACCCGCAGTGGACAACTGGTATAGTAACAAATTGCCTTCTGGGTGATTCATCCATGTCTTGAAACGTTATCTCAATTATGCATCATCCTTGGTAGCTTTTTAACTCAACTGGAGAAATCTTTCTGTTGCTGCTGCCACTGTGCACCATCTACTATGAAGCATTGCCCTAGCGCCACTGTCCACCCGCAGTGGACAACTGATATAGTAACAAATTGCCTACTGGGTGATTGATGCATGTCATGAAACGTTATCTCAATTGTGCATCACCCTTGGTAGCTTTTTAACTCAGCTGGAGAATTCTTTCTGTTGCTGCTGCCACTGTGCACCATCTACTATGAAGCATTGCCCTAGCACCACTGTCCACCCGCAGTGGACAACTGATATAGTAGCAAATTGCCTACTGGGTGATTGATGCGTGTCTTGAAACGTTATCTCAATTGAGCATCATCCTTGGTAGCTTTTCAACTCAGCTGGAGAATTCTTTCTGTTGCTGCAGCCACTGTGCACCATCTACTATGAAGCATTGCCCTAGCACCACTGTCCACCCGCAGTGGACAACTGATATAGTAACAAATTGCCTACTGGGTGATTGATGCATGTCTTGAAACGTTATCTCAATTGTGCATCATCCTTGGTAGCTTTTTAACTCAGCTGGAGAATTCTTTCTGTTGCTGCTGCCACTGTGCACCATCTACTATGAAGCATTGCGCTAGCACCACTGTCCACCCGCAGTGGACAATTGATATAGTAACAAATTGCCTACTGGGTGATTGATGCGTGTCTTGAAACGTTATCTCAATTGTGCGTCATCCTTAGTAGCTTTTTAACTCAGCTGGAGAATTCTTTCTGTTGTTGCTGCCACTGTGCACCATCTACTATGAAGCATTGCCCTAGCACCACTGTCCACCCGCAGTGGACAACTGATATAGTAACAAATTGCCTACTGGGTGATTGATGCATGTCTTGAAACGTTATCTCAGTTGTGCGTCATCCTTGGTAGCTTTTTAACTCACCTGGAGAATTCTTTCTGTTGCTGCTGCCACAGTGCACCATCTGCTATGAAGCATTGCCCTAGCACCACTGTCCACCCGCAGTGGACAACTGATATAGTAACAAATTGCCTACTGGGTGATTGATGCGTGTCTTGAAACGTTATCTCAATTGTGCATCATCCTTGGTAGCTTTTTAACTCAGCTGGAGAATTCTTTCTGTTGCTGCTGCCACTGTGCACCATCTACTATGAAGTACTGCCCTAGCACCACTGTCCACCCGCAGTGGACAACTGATATAGTAACAAATTGCCTACTGGGTGATTGATGCGTGTCTTGAAACGTTGTCTCAATTGTGCATCATCCTTGGTAGCTTTTTAACTCAACTGGAGAAATCTTTCTGTTGCTGCTGCCACTGTGCGCCATATACTATGAAGCATTGCCCTAGCACCACTGTCCAGCCGCAGTGGACAACTGATATAGTAACAAATTGCCTACTGGGTGATTGATGCATGTCATGAAACGTTATCTCAATTGTGCATCATCCTTGGTTGCTTTTTAACTCAACTGGAGAAATCTTTCTGTTGCTGCTGCCACTGTGCACCATCTACTATGAAGCATTGCCCTAGCACCACTGTCCACCCGCAGTGGACAACTGATATAGTAGCAAATTGCCTACTGGGTGATTGATGCGTGTCTTGAAACGTTATCTCAATTGAGCATCATCCTTGGTAGCTTTTCAACTCAGCTGGAGAATTCTTTCTGTTGCTGCTGCCACTGTGCACCATCTACTATGAAGCTTTGCGGTAGCACCACTGTCCACCCGCAGTGGACAACTGATATAGTAACAAATTGCCTACTGGGTGATTGATGCGTGTCTTGAAACGTTATCTCAATTGTGCGTCATCCTTAGTAGCTTTTTAACTCAGCTGGAGAATTCTTTCTGTTGTTGCTGCCACTGTGCACCATCTACTATGAAGCATTGCGCTAGCACCACTGTCCACCCGCAGTGGACAACTGATATAGTAACAAATTGCCTACTGGGTGATTGATGCATGTCTTGAAACGTTATCTCAGTTGTGCGTCATCCTTGGTAGCTTTTTAACTCAGCTGGAGAATTCTTTCTGTTGCTGCTGCCACTGTGCACCAACTACTATGAAGTACTGCCCTAGCACCACTGTCCACCCGCAGTGGACAACTGATATAGTAACAAATTGCCTACTGGGTGATTGATGCGTGTCTTGAAACGTTATCTCAATTGTGCATCATCCTTGGTAGCTTTTTAACTCAGCTGGAGAATTCTTTCTGTTGCTGCTGCCACTGTGCACCATCTACTATGAAGCATTGCCCTAGCACCACTGTCCACCCGCAGTGGACAACTGATATAGTAACAAATTGCCTACTGGGTGATTGATGCGTGTCTTTAAACGTTATCTCAGTTGTGCGTCATCCTTGGTAGCTTTTTAACTCAGATGGAGAATTCTTTCTGTTGCTGCTGCCACTGTGCACCATCTACTATGAAGCATTGCGCTAGCACCACTGTCCACCCGCAGTGGACAACTGATATAGTAACAAATTGCCTACTGGGTGATTGATGCGTGTCTTGAAACGTTATCTCAATTGTGCATCATCCTTGGTAGCTTTTTTACTCAGCTGGAGAATTCTTTCTGTTGCTGCTGCCACTGTGCACCATCTACTATGAAGCATTGCCCTAGCACCACTGTCCACCCGCAGTGGACAACTGGTATAGTAACAAATTGCCTTCTGGGTGATTCATCCATGTCTTGAAATGTTATCTCAATTGTGCATCATCCTTGGTAGCTTTTTAACTCAACTGGAGAAATCTTTCTGTTGCTGCTGCCACTGTGCACCATCTACTATGAAGCATTGCCCTAGCACCACTGTCCACCCGCAGTGGACAACTGATATAGTAACAAATTGCCTACTGGGTGATTGATGCATGTCATGAAACGTTATCTCAATTGTGCATCACCCTTGGTAGCTTTTTAACTCAGCTGGAGAATTCTTTCTGTTGCTGCTGCCACTGTGCACCATCTACTATGAAGCATTGCCCTAGCACCACTGTCCACCCGCAGTGGACAACTGATATAGTAACAAATTGCCTACTGGGTGATTGATGCATGTCTTGAAACGTTATCTCAATTGTGCATCATCCTTGGTAGCTTTTTAACTCAGCTGGAGAATTCTTTCTGTTGCTGCTGCCACTGTGCACCATCTACTATGAAGCATTGCCGTTACACCACCGTCCACCCGCAGTGCTGTTGCTACTGCTTCTAATGTGTGCATTGTGATATCTTGCACTCTGTCCAAGACCTTTTGCCTCGCCTCTGCGGCCACCACAGCTGCCGCACCACCTCTGCATCGTCTGGGACCTCGTGCTGCGGCTGCTGCTGGTGCTGCTGTTGTGTGCCTTCATGCTATTGTCTGAAACCTCAACACCACTGTCTGCAATTGCTGATGCCACTGCACCATCTCAGTGCGCTATTTGTGACTTTAGCCACTGTTGGCTACTCCTGGCCACCTGCCTTCCGTGTAATCTACCTTGACCCTGGCCACTGTCTGTCTGAAGCTGCTGAGGCTGCACCACCCCTGGTTGCCCTCCAGTGTAACCACTCTGTCACCAGGTGCCATATGTCTGCTGGGCTAGTCTAGGCCGCTTGTTCTTTCTTCTGTGGTTGCTATCTTCTTCTCAAGAGGGGAAGAGGAACACTATTTTACTCTTCTGTCTGCTGGCTCCGTTGATGACATATGTACTGGTTGTTCAAGTAAGGCAAAAGTGGTTACCCATTCTGCTGTTTTATGCGATCTCAGATTGAGTAGATTCAATATTCCAAAAGGAGGAGACCTATTCCTGTAACTCGTGGTGTAAAAACTATCACACAATAATTCGTGACCAGACTCACATCTGACACTAAAGAATATTTTATGTTGCATCCAACGAGTGGTCTAGATGCTACATGATTGTGGGAAGTCTGTCTGGTTAGTTGGTGTGGAGTTGGTAACTGAATATTTTTAAGGAGTTATGTAATTTGGTCAAGAAATACACAAATAAAAGGTAAGATGTGAACAACAAGAATCTTTAATGCTCGTTTGAGTAAAAAATAAATAAATGGCTTGACTGAAAGTACAAATGAAAGTACACTATTCCTGATTGTAAAATTCCCTTGGAGGGAGGTATGTGTCTAATTGTGACTGCGAACAGAGCTAGAGCCAATACTGCAAGTACAGGCCGCAGGCCTGATGTGCTCAGTGTCCCTCTTGGACAGTGTTCTTTACTGAACTCTCCTTTGGGCAGCAGTGCCTCCCATCTTTATACTATGGAATGGCCACATAGCCACTCCCCTTGGCACTTCCGGCCACCACACTTTGGGCCTCGTGTGTGACCATATATCATCTCCACCAACAAGTTACCCCGCCTTGCAAATTCTTCACATGATACCTCTCGAGTCCACATAACAATTCCTGCTGATACCTAAAGCAACACCCTCCCTGTGGCATCTCCTTTGCGCACTGGGTGTGTTCTAAAAAACTTGTTTGTTCTGGTTTCTGTTCTTTGCCTTTCAGCCATTGCATTTTCTAAATATGCAGCGTCATCCTCAAGGGAGAAACAGTGTACTATGCACCAAGAACACTGTAATCGTTTCACATCTGCACCTGCAATTCGAGACATGTAATGGACACCTCCTAACATTCTGTGACATAGTGCACCATTGGTCAGAAACTACCAGCAGCTGGACTAGGGAATTACTGCCCCAAGCGTAGGCTGCCATTAACACCAAAACACAAACAACTGTGTTTGGAGGGGTGCTGTGAGAAGGAAGACAGATTGCTGCTACAGTCCCCAGATGACCATCGTCAGCGAGTGTGGTGTTGATCTGGGGAGAGATTCCATTGTTCCAATGTTTTGGAGAGACACAGTAGTGTTAGTCCTATCATAATATTGTGGAGAGCCACCAGGTACAACTTCAGGTCACTGTGACAATGCAGTGGTACATCACGAACATCCAGTGTCCTCGTGTGTTACCTCTCAGGTGATGGTATTGTGCTGACATTTTTCAACAAGCTGATGCTGGTCCACACAAAGCACATGTGTCTATGAACTGTTATTTATGTACTTATTTATTTATTTACACATCAAGTTCTGTAGAACCAGATTGAGGAGCAAGTCTCCTAGGTCATGGAATGTGTCAGTATATGAAACAACAACATAAAAGTAATAACAGATAAAAATGAAATGTTTATGAACCCAAAAAAAGTCAGTCCATAAGTTTAAGTCAATGCAATCAACAATACAAGAAGAATCAGCTTAATTTTTCAAAGAACTCTTCGACAGAATAGAAGGAATGATCCATGACGAAACT
This sequence comes from Schistocerca gregaria, assembly GCF_023897955.1. Taxonomy (NCBI): domain Eukaryota; kingdom Metazoa; phylum Arthropoda; class Insecta; order Orthoptera; family Acrididae; genus Schistocerca; species Schistocerca gregaria. Next base: position 307,922,942 of record NC_064920.1, on the reverse strand, counting down.
CTTCAGGTTCAATTTGAAGCACGTGGATTACTGCTAAGATTTTTGAATTCAAGTGGTAGCGTATTGAAAATGGATGGAGCAGTATACTGCACACCTTTCTGCACAAGACCTAAGGAAGTCTGATCCAAATGTAGGTTTGATTTCTGCCTAGTATTAACTGAGTGACAGCTGCTTATTCTTGGGAATATGCTAATATTGAGAGAGATAGATAGAGAGAGAGAGAGAGAGAGAGAGAGAGAGAGAGAGAGAGAGAGAGAGAGAGAGAGAGAGACCAATGTCAAAATACCTAGACTCGTGAGCAGGGGTTGACAAGAGATTTGTGAACTTACGCCACTTATTGCCTGAACTGCCTATTTCTGAGACAAAAATATCCTTTTAGAATGGGAAGAGTTGCCCAAAATGTAATACCATACAACATAAGCAAATGAAAATAAGCAAAGTACACTAATTTTCTTGTCGAACGACCACTCACTTTAGGTACCGTTCGAATAGTAAAAATTGCAGCATGAAATCTTTAAACAAGATCCTGAACGTGGGCTTTCCATGACAGTTTACTATCTATCTGAACACCTAGAAATTTGAACTGTTCAGTTTCACTAATCATGTGCCCATTCTGTGAAATTAAAACATCAGGTTTTGTTGAATTGTGTGTTAGAAATTGTAAAAACTGAGTCTTACTGTGATGTAGCGTTAGTTTATTTTCTACGAGCCATGAAGTTAAGTCATGAACTGCACTATTTGAAACTGAACCAATGTTGCATAGTGTCATCAGCAAATATAAATATTTTAGAGTTACTCGTAATACTACAGGGAATATCATTTACATAAATAAGGAACAGGTGTGGCTCCAGTACCTATCCTTGAGGCACACCCACTTGACTGTACCCTGCTCAGATCCCACACCATAGCCATTCTCAACATAATGAATAATTACCTTTTGCTGTCTTTGCTAAAGTAAGAGGTGAATAAGTCTGTAATGGTCCAACTTCTGGAGCAATATTTTGTGATCAACACAATCAAATGCCTTAGTTAAATCAAAAAATATGCCTATCATTCGAAACCTTTTGTTTAAGCTGTCCAGTACCTCTCAGAGACAAGAGAGTATAGCATTTTCAGTTGTTAAACAACTTCTAAATCTGAACTTTACATTTTATAGCAAATTGTGTGATATAAAATGATCAGCTATCCTTATGTACACAGCCTTTTCAATAACACTGATGGCATAGAAATAGGTCTAAAAGTATCTACATTATCCCTTTCTCCCTTTTTATAAAGTGGCTTTACTACTGAGTGCTTTAATGTTCAGGAAACTGACCATTCCTAAAGGAGAAATTACAAATATGGCTAAATACAGAGCTAACATGTGCGCAGCACAGCACTTTAATATTCTGCTAGGCACTCAATCATAACCATGATAGTCCTTAGTCTTCAGTGATTTAATTGTTGATTCAATCTCCCCCTTGTCTGAATCACAGAGGAGTATTTCAGACATCAATCTCGGAAAGGCAATGGCCAAGAAAATTATATGATTCCCTGTAGAAGCTAAGTTTTTATTTAATTCACCAGCCGGTTCCTCAGTAACAGAAATAATTTTACTACAAACTGACTTTACGTCTTCGACCCTGTGCTGCTGACCAGACACTTCCTTCACAACTGACCATATGGTTTTAATTTTATTATGTCAATTAGCTATTCTATTTGCATACCACATACTCTTTGCCTTTCTAATAACATTTTTAAGCACCTTACAGTACTGTTTGTAAAGAGCTCCTGTAGCTTGATTGTGACTTCTTCTAACATTTTGATATAATTACCACTTTGTTCTACATGATATCCTTATTCCACTAGTCAGCCACTCGGGCTGCCTACTACTGCTAGGAAGCCTATTCTAATGGAAAGCAACTCTCAAAGAGCATGAGAAATGTGTTTAGGAAAGCATTATATTTATCATCTATGCTATCAGCACTACAAACATCCTGCCACTCTTCTTCCGTGACAAGGTCTAAAAAAACTCTCTATTGCTGTTGGATTAACTTTCGTACATAGTTTGAAACTGTGTGTGACATTTGTCTGACTACAAAAGCCTTTTAGTGTTAAAATTTTTGCACCATGGTCTGAAAGGCCATTCAACCTTTTACTAACAGATTTCCCATCTAGTAATGAAGAATGAATAAAAATATTGTCTGTGGCTGTGCTACTGTTCCCCTGCACCCTAGTTTGAAAAAATTACAAAATTTATACTGAAGTCACCACATATAAATAATTTCTGGTACTTCCTTCAAAGTAAATCAAGAACGCTCTCTAGCTTGAGCAGAAATGCTTTGAAGTCAGAGTTAGGGAATCTATAAACACCACCACTTAGTTTAGCTTCACTAAATTCAACTGCCTTTGCAACACATTCAAATATCTGTCCAGTGCTGTGCTGTGATACATCTATGGACTCAAATGGAATACTGCTTTTTTTTTTTTTTACATACATAGCCACTGTCCCACCCCACAAGGAACTCCTTGAAAAATAGCCAGCTAATCTGTATCCTGGTAAAGGAAGCCTCTGAACTGTCTTATTTAAGTGGTGCTCTGACATCCAATAATTTCAATCTATAAGCAGTTCACTAATTTTGTCTCTAATACCTCTTATATACTAATTCCTTCTCTACTTGGAAACATGACATCCCCTGAAGGTGATCCCTTAGTTAGAGGGACTTCCTTTAAGCAGGTATACCTGTCAGCTGACTTCAATCTAAGAAAGGTGCAGCTCTAACACCAACTACTACAGGAATTTTTCCATGAGTGATCCCACCACCATACCTTACACTGTCACCTATAAGCTTTGTCAGCTTCCCCTTCCCATACCTATTGAGGTGCAGGCCATGCCTAGTGGAACCCAATCTACTGATAGACCCAACTGGCACCAATGAGATGTGAAACATGCCCTCTGCCATCAACACACTCCTCAACCCCATGTTAGCATACCTAACAGCCACATTAAGATGAGGCCTAACATGATGCTGAAACAGTTGCACGAAATGCACATTAGTGCCACCAGTTTGAGTAGCCATCTTTAGCAGGTCACCACCTATATAATATTCCTTGTCCCTGTCAAGACTGTTCCCTGCTCCACCCACTATCACTACCTGATCCTCCTTTGTAAAATTTGTACATAGCTCCCCCATGCTGTCAGTCACCTGAGCCAACCCTGAACTAGGCTTTACAATGCTAATGACCTGGTACTCACTCCCCAACACTTCCTGTTGGGGTACTCCCATGGCCAGTAAGGTTCCCAGCTCTATCTCTGACATATAGTAATGTGTGGGACGAGCTCAGATGTTAAATCCATCCCATTGTCAGTATCAAGGATATCGAAGACCAGTTGCCAGATTGTCTCAGGAGAGACTACAACTGCTTTGTAATACCCTTCTCAACTGAATCAGTACACACATCCAGGCCAGATGGGTTCATCGTCATGCTGATAAGTGGGCTCATAATGCGAAATTCTTTGTTAATTTTACTCAATTTCATTATTGACGACATGGCATCACATACCCTCCCAAATGGTGAAGTTTCATTTTGTTTCCTCTTCTCCTTCTGGGTGCTTCACTTTTTTGTCAGGCAGTGTAATATGTTCACTGTGGGAAAAGAGAAAAGAGGTCAGATTTATTTTTAGATGTAAAAGTACATAGAAGTCTACAGAAAGTCCACTCATAAGGGTAGATAGGTACCTTGACAGAAATTCCAGTCTTCATCCCAAGCCCAAAAGAGGAGCAATTAAGACATTGGTAGATCAGGCCTCAAGAATCTGTAAGCCACTTGGAGGAAGAGCTCCGTCCCTTAAGAATTTGTTTCAGAAGAAGTGGTTACTCTGGGAAAAATTAAGCAAACACTAAATCATGAAAAGGTATGGAACTTCTGGCAAAAAAGAATCAGCTAGAAGAAAAGTTTTCTTCCCGTATGTGAAGAAGGATGGAGATTGCATAAGTAAAGTTCTAATGGGACAGTGGTATTGACACAGTATTTAAACCAAAAAGAAAAGTGTGAGTGTGCATGCTTCAAAGGTTTTACGCCCACAACTTGCTATAGCAGAATTAGACAAAATATATTTTAAATTAGTCAAGTGTACAAAGAAGCCCACAACTTGCAGTAGCAGAATGAGACAAAATATATTTTAAATTAGTCAAGTGTACAAAAAAGCATAAACATGTGTCTTAAATAACACAAGTTCAATTGTTGTCAGTTCAGTTGTCATCTGGGCAAATTTGATAAATTGGCAGTAGCAGATCATGTATTGGGACTAGGAACTAAGAAATTTGATTTTTTCACCCTAAAATATTATCAAGGACCAGTCATTACTATACTAGGCTGTACACAGAGCCCATAGGAATTAAGTAGCACAAAACAGCTTTAAGAGAAAAGAGGGCACGACTGTAACTAGACAATTTGTGGGCTTTATTGTTAAGTGCGGCAAACAGTGACAACTCTTCTGCTGTGCAAGTTAAAGAACACACTTTGGTGTGACTTCACAATTTTTGCAGTGGGCAATTAACACCACAAGTTGACCATTGCATGGTTATTAATAAACAGTCCAGCAGGTTCGTCTAGCAAAAGGACTTTAAACTTGAAAATTAAGTATCAATAAATCTTTATCTCTAAGGATGTCTTCTGCTGAAGAGATGGTTTTTTTTGTAGAAACATACTTTTGAACATGGCTTAATTCCCATAAAAAGAATGTCTTCACGGAGATAAACACTAGCTGTGAAACCCATCATTCGATGTGTTTGTTACTTTTGAGAATGATGGCACCATAGATAGATTTTTGTATAGTTTTCTCTCTTCTTGGAGTGAGGGACAGTTTATTATCTTATCTGATTGGTCTTCATTTATACATACTGCCTTGTCTTATTTTTCTGCTTACATGATACTCTGCTTGATTCCTCCATGTTGGATGACACTGCCATTATACTTATTGCATTATTATTATTATTATTATTATTATTATTATTATTATTATTATTATTATTACTATTACTATTATTACTACTGCTCTTTCCTGTCTCAGACGTTATGTCTGGTTATAAATGGAAAGTGACACGGACCTTGATCAAGTGTGACTTCCTTTTAACTGTACGGTATATGTTACATTATTATTATTATTATTATTATTATTATTATTATTATTTTCTTTGAAAATTACATGCATTTGTCAGTATTACAATTTTAATTTCTCTACAATATTGGAAAATTTCGTGTTTACACATTTTTATGCCTCCTATTGGTTATTAATTGTTGTAAATTATCTTCAGCCTTTAAACTTTTATATATCTATTTGTCTTTTCTGCTTTATGCCATCCTGACAGCTTTGCTTTTATTTTCAGCATTAAATTTATTTTATTTTATTTTTTATGAATTGTTTGCAATCTTTAACAAGATTAAAAATTGGGGACTGTGTCTCAGAATGGATTATTTCGTTTTTTGGTGCCTAAATATTAGGTTGGTGCACAAATTCATGGTGTGTTCATTTTGCATGTTGGTACGCTCCACTTACTGTGTTTTTTTTTTTTTAATCAATTTTTCCGTTTTATCATTTGTAGTCAGTGAATGAAGATGTGGACACTAGAAAATGGAGTGCCAAGTGAAGAAATGGGAACATTTCTGACATGTTCTTCTATTTGAGTTCAGTAGAGGGGCAAAAGCAGTGGAGGTAGCCAGAAACATTTGTCCCTACATGGGACAATGCCATTGGAGAGAGCATGGCAAGGAAAATGGTTTTCTCATTTTAAAGAGGATAGTTTTGACATTAGTGACTCTCCACATTCAAGAAGATCATGTTTAAATGCATTAATTCACAATGCTCCACATCAGTGTACTGAAGAACTGGCAAATGTGATGAACTGTGATCATTCCACCATTTTGCAAAATTTGCATCCAGTGAGGAAAGTTCAAAATTCAGGTGTATGGATACTGCATGCTCTAAGCCAAAATCACAAAAAATCAATGGCTGCCCATATGTGCATCTCTGCTTTTTTTGGCTCATGAACCATACCAACAATTCCTGTACTGTATCACGACTGGTGATGATAAGAGGTTCAATGATTGAGCCGAAACAACACAGCATCTCCCGGTACAATGACCTGACACACCCACAAAAGAAAACATTATCGTGGTGCCACAAGTTCTGGAAATCAGCGAAGTTCAAACGTGTCAGGGAAATATCAGGGAAATTTGAAAAAAAAAAAAAAAAAAACAGTGAAGAAATCTCGTTTTTGTCTCAGCAGATGAAATGGTTTGTTTATGAGATCATGCGCCATCGCTGGCGGGATGCCGCTTCCTACTCCCTCTTTCTTACTGCTTCTCGCCTTCCTACCCCTCTTCTCAGCTTGCAGTCAGTGCTGCCACCGCTTCTTGTCACTAGCCTAGCAGCAGCAGATGAGAGGCAGTGGTTTGTGTGGCTCTGATTCTCAGAGGCTGTTAATGCAGTGGTCGGAGACCTCGGTCAGGTGTGCATGAGTTGTGTCTTGAGAGATTGTGTGTGCTCTCATTTTCTGACAAAGGCTATGGCTGAAAGTTTAGTTGTGAGAGTGTAGTTGTCTTTTCTACATGCCTGTCTGCAGCTCAGCAATATTCTTTTTGGTGAATTACTACCTATCCTTATTTGTACCTGATTCTCAGAGTATCAGGGCGAGTTATATGTTGCATGAATTGATCGCTGTAGTCTCATTTCATCAACATGGTGTCTGTGACATGTGATTAGCTGGCTACACAAGTGGACTCCCATGATGCAGGCCATTTCTGCCAATCTGAAATCCATTGTTTCCCACTAATGTCCAAGCCCTGCCCATTGGATCTAGTCTCACTGATATGCCTGAAGGCTGGATCTATTTGTGTGTGGCATAATGCGGTGGATTTTTCTGATTTTTCCGTGGACCTGGGACTGGGTGCTCCGTGACAGGCCAGAAGCCATAGGTGATGGATTTCAGGAATTGCAACTGTCTCACCGCAAGTAGTTTTACAGTGTGGCATTTTATAGACATTTTATTTATTATAGTACATTTTGGCACCTCAAAAGTAGTTTATATAATAGAAAGTATGGATGATAAGAAGAAGAAAATCGTGGCAGTCGCTGGCAGTTTGTATGCTCAGATATTTCTTGAAAGAAAAATCACGGAATACCTATAAAATAATAGACATAACACAGTGGGTGATAACTGACAATAATGGATGTAGTAGAACCAACATTTTATTGGTGGTCACCTATAGTGTTGGCGTACACAACTCTTCCCTGCCTTATACACTTCTTTCAAGACACCTACGTTTTCTGCGATTCTTTCTGAAATCAATAAAGGTATTTTAAATCTGTCTTGTGACTCCAAGGAAATGTGTATTTTTGTCAGCAAATGTATTTTGTTTTATTGAAATAAAATAACAACAGTGGTCTTAATGAAACACATACACCATTTGGTTTGCTTTCTCCATCCAACATTTTTTGTCAACTTATATTTTTACTTTACCTTGAGACCTCAAAATTTATCAGGGAAAAATGCTAAAACTTGTCTGGAAAAAGGGAAATATTAGGAAATTTCAGTTGGGGAAACTTGGGGCAAGTGTGGTTATGCATCTGGTGGAACAGTGATGATGTACTATGATTTTCTTCCCTGAAGTGTAACCATCACTACTGACATTTATTGTCAATGACTGAGATGTCTTGCAGATGCAGTCCAAGAACAACTACGACTCCAAAAAGTGATCCTACTCCATGATAACACCCACTCACATTCTGCTAGGCTGGCAAAAAACACTATACAGGAGTTGGTTTGGGAAATCATTCTGCACCAGCATTATTCATCTAATCTTACGGCCTCAGATTTTCACGTTTTCTGCTGTCTATTGAACAACCTCCAAGGAACTTCCTTTCTGGTTGAAACTGTGCTCGGAACATGGCTAAATGACTTTTTCACCTCAAAACCATGTGATTCCTACAGTCACAGAATCGAAAAGTTACTCTAGTGCTAGCAGACTGTTGTAAATAGTGAAAAAGAATATATTATTGATGACTCAAGTCTCTGTTATGTGTATCTGTTGTTTTATTAAACTTACAGAAAAATGCTCCGAACTTGTGTACCAGTCCAATATTTAAGGGTCTGACTGAACTTTCTAATGTGTGTTATCTGGCTGTTTAAACTGAACATTGTTACTGATGTGTATATTTGTGAATTAATCAGAATTCCATTTTAGAGAGTTTTGCAATTACATTGTTTTTTTACGTACACTTAGTCCAGTTCTAGATTATCAGTACGAATCTGAGTCTTAAAATTTGTAAAACCTCAGTGTTAGGCATGTAATTTGGTGGATTTTCCCAAAACCAACTGTTACTTTTATTGTTTTGCAGAAATGATCTGAAAGTTCAAGATCTATTACAGACAAATCGCAATGTTCCCTGTCTATTTATAAGAGTATACGTAATTATTGATGTGAAGTTTTATATACCTTTGATGTACTGTTGACCAGTTACGACATGCCAGAACTGTGAAGAATATTTATGGCAATAGTGCTGATGTCATCTCTAGAATTTATATATCTGGATACCACAATCATTGTTGGATTGGGGGGAAAGGGGGGCGGGGGGGGGGGGGAGGCGGGGGGGGGGGGAGGCGGGGGGGGGGGGGGAGGTAGTCATACAAATGCATATTCCTCGACCATGTAAGGAGTTTCTACAATATCAGGTGATCTTTTTGTAGAAAGATAATATTGTATGCTGAGTTTTTGTCCATCTGCAGCATTGTTGTGGGATGCACACTGCTGTGCTGTTAAAGACTGAAAGTAAACTTGCAGTTGATATACTTTTTTTCTGCATGTTTTGATGGAGATTTATTAGATTTATGTGAATTTTAAAGTTACATTTTTATGACTTTTTCCTTTTGATTCTTAGTAAGATTGCATTTGCTGTGTTGGAATCTATTTATTGCAGACAAACTTGATAAAATTTTGGAGTGTTAGAGACATTTTTTTAAAGAGTAGAACTTACTTTCACAGTTTATCCTAAACAGGCATAGGTTTCCTCATGATAATAGATATTTGACTATTTGTGGCCTGAAACTCTTTTCTCTTTGCTGTTGCTATTCAGCTCAAAATACCTTCTCTGTTTTGTTAAGGTATTGGCCCTGTCTTGTGAAACTGTGACTACTGGCAGGCGTGACTGTGACAGCACAACTTGCTCTAAGACAGCACAACTTGCTCTAAGTCAGTCATTATCAGTGCCATCTCCAGCCTAATATTAAAATCTCATCAAAGTGCATATTAATGCTTCATGTTGGAGAAACTGTTTTGTACTGGTCACCATCAAAATTTGTTTTTCATGCGTGCAACAATTGTCTGTCTCCTCTCTCTCTCCCAGCATTTCTACCAGTTATCATTTTCCAGCCACCTTCCTCCCCCTGTTGACAATCTTGGTAATAGCTTTCCTCCTTCCTTCAGTTGTGTCTGGCACAGAATTCACCTTCCAGTTTGCTATCAAAATCTTCTCATTGCTTACTCTGTATTTCTAGGAATGGTTTCTCGGCTTTCTCAGTGGCCTCTTTGTTGCACTACACATAGCAAGTCATTTATGAAAATAATAATAGTAAGTTCTGCTACTCATAAACCTATGATTGTTGTCACAATTTTAGCTTACATTCAAAAGATTTAGAATGAATGTTCTGGCAAATGAAACTTTATTATATTCAGATTTGTAAGTAGGTGGGAATGTGTAATATTTGTTAAAGGTTCAGTAACTTTCGCTGATGAAAACAAACAGAAATGGTACATCACATTCCACAAGTAACAGTCTTTTATGACTGTAATAAAATCATAATTAGACAATATACATTTCACTTTATTTCAGAGCATCTTCAGTGGTCAGATTTTTTGCTTCCTACTTCATTTCTAATTTTCTTCCAGATACAGGTGCTCAATTTTTAGAACATTGTACATTACTTATACTGCCTATATCTTTGTTTTCATGTTGTGTAAAACAAAAAAATATATCCAATGCCAGGAAAGTGAAGTGTTGTAAAAATTGAGCACCTATATGTGAAAAAGCATTAGGAATGAAGTAGGAAACAAAAGATCTGAATTGCCTATGATATAAATAAGACTTTTGTCACAGTTGCTGAAGACAATATGTAACCTATTTTAGTTGTATAACTACTAGTGTGGAAAATGAAGGCTTGTCAACAAAAAAGATAACATGCATACTATTCTTTTGGTGCTCTTTATGACAGCAGAATGAAATAGTGGTTACTTGAATGTTAAATGAAATGACAATTTATCACACTAAGATGATTTGATAAGATTGTTCACAATTTGTCAATCATGAAATGAAATCTATGGCATGTCTTTTGGATTTTCAAAAAACAGAAGACAGTGTCTGAAATTCACATTGGAACGTCATATTTTTATGTTACTGACAAAAATAAATACTAATGTTTACATACATTTAAAAATAATTGTTGATATTCTAGGCTGGAGTTTTCCTTCTTTAAAAATATATTGTGTTGGAACACTATACACAGTTTGTGCATGACAAATACCTGTGATTTTATCTCTCTCTCTCTCTCTCTCTCTCTCTCTCTCTCTTTTTCTCGCTCTTTCTCTGTGGCCCTCTTGAAAATCTCTTCTGTCCACTCTTAACATGTCTTGGAAATCAAGTGTAGATAAATAAATGAAGAAACAAATGTTACAATTTTTTGACTGTTTTCGCAAACATGTGAAAATTGTCAATGGCGGTTAATATATCTCCTATTCTTACTGTAAAGATCTTTTGTGATGTACAAATCAATCCATCATAACATGGTTTATGAGGTTTTGCCGGGGAGATCATAGAACACACATCTCCAGATGTCCAGCTGGGTTAACATTTATGTTCTTCTGCATAGTATTGTGAGGTTGTTGGAGTTGAGATACTATGCACATCTAAAATCAACACTTGTAAAAGGTGATTGGGTCATTTGTCAGTATATTGTACAGAAAAACTGAATCATTAACTTGATTGGACTTGTTGATACAAGTCTTTCTCATCTGAATGGTTTGTAAATATTAATTAAACAGGCAGGTCATGACACACCTTAAATATACAGTGATGAGCAACGGGCTCATATCACAAAAGTTATAACTGGTGTTCTGTTGAAAGATTGTTGTTGTTGTTGTGTGTGTGTGTGTGTGTGTGTGTGTGTGTGTGTGTGTGTGAGAGAGAGAGAGAGAGAGAGAGAGAGAGAGAGAGAGAGTAGGGTGGGGATCGGGGACGCACTGATCATGAGGCCCCTCCGTGTTCCCACCCCCACCCCCACCCGCATTCCCTGGATCTGTGCCTGGAAGGAACGGAGGCAGCATTGAAGGAAAGGCGTCAGAATCAGTGGAGGTCAAAGCACAGTTCTTACTGAAGCAGTATCCTTCGCCTCCTGTTCTCTCTAATGTGTTTTCATTCATCTTTGCCAACCTTTCGCCCTGACTTCAGATTAACTGCCTCTTCCATTAATTATTTCCTTTGCGTGAGTTTTCCAAAATTAGGAATAGACCTGCCATCTTTATTTTTGAGTTTGCCTGTTTGCTTTACTAGGATTTGTTTTTCCTGATAGTTAGTAGGAGCCATCCCATACATCTCTCTATGAATTTAATGAATTTCTGAATGCACACACACACACACACACACACACACACACACACACACACACACACACACACACACACACACGGGATTTTGTAGACCGTACCATGGAAAAATCGAAAAGGGTCAAAATGATGTTATCATAGATAGTAGCTTTGGTGTAATACTTCCATTGACTACTGTAATATCTAATGATAACAACATTTATTGCATAAAGTATACATTGTTTGGTGAATGCATTTGGTTATGCTCTATTATCACTTAAAAGGACTGAAAAACAGCATTTTCAGTAATAACAAACAGTAATTTGTATTTATGGTTGCTTGTACATGAATAATGGTAGTTAATTTACTTTACATTTGTTATACATTCTTCTATACTATACTTATGCCTTTTTTCAGACACATGGTGCTTCAGTTGCTTCTGGCCTGTGTGAAGCCTTTGGCGCCATAAACGAACTGCAAAATGTGCAGCTGCAGAAGGATATAGATGAACTGAGACATTCTTTTGATAATTTAGATTCCAGTATAAAGAAAATTTTGGAAGGATATAAAAAACTACGCTCCTCAAAACATGAAATAGAAATTAGCTACAAAAAGCTTACCAGTAAATGGGACTTCCTAAGGAAAAAATACATTGAATATATAAAAACTCAAGACAGTGAGTGTATACTTAGAATAGAATCAAGTACAGCTAGCTTCATTGATGTATTGAAGGAAATGCTGCAACTTACATGCTGGGATACATCTCTGATACACCAAGGGAAAGAACTGCTGTTGACTGTTGCAAACCATGTGAAGCAGAAGTTATCTCATTTCAGCGAATTTCTTAAAGTCAAAGCCTTAAGAAACTTTACGTTGGGATCATATCCTTTTATAAACATAATTATGCTATTGTTCCTCTTTGTAACTCCATAAAGTATATACAGCATGAGATGAAAGAAATTACAAGATAATTTGTGTACTGAGTGTATCTAATAACGGTTTTTCTAATGTAATACTGTAATAAGAATAGATATATGATTTATCTTGAACAGAAATATCTCCTCCAAGCAGAAAAGCATGGATTTCACAAACATCAGTCATGCAAAACCTGATGTGTGCTTTTCTTATGGTCTCCAGAAAACCATAAATTAGAATTATCAGGTAGACACAGTTTTTCTTGGCTTCAGGAAAGTATTTAACTCAGTACCACACCTGAACTTGTTATTGAATCTACATCTACATACATACTCTGCTATCCACCATACGGTGCATGGCGGAGGGTACCTCGTACCACAACTAGCATCTACTCTCCCTGTTCCACTCCCAAACAGAACAAGAGAAAAATGACTGCCTATATGCCTCTGTAAAGCCCTAATCTCTCTTATCTTATCTTTGTGACCTTTCCACGAAATATAAGCAGGTAGGAGTAAAATTGTACTGCAGTCAGCCTCAAATGCTGGTTCTCTAAATTTCCTCAGTAGTGATTCACGAAAAGAACGCCTCCTTTCCTTTAGAGAGTCCCACCCGAGTTCCTGAAGCATTTCCGTAACACTCGCGTAATGATCAAACCCACCAGTAAGAAATCTAGCAGCCCGCCTCTGAATTGCTTCTATATTCTCCCTCAATCCGACCTGATAGGGATCCCAAACGCTCGAGCAGTACTCAAGAATAGGTCGTATTAGTGTTTTATAAGCGATCTCCTTTACAGATGAACCACATCTTCCCAATATTCTACCAACGAACAGAAGACGACTATCCACCTTCCCCACAACTGCCATTACATGATTGTCCCACTTCATATCACTCTGCAGTGCTATGCCCAAGTAGTTAATCGACATAACTGTGTCAGGTGCTACACTACTAATGAAGTATTCAGGCATTACGGGATTCTTTTTCCTATTCATCTGCATTAATTTACATTTATCTATATTTAGAGTTAGCTCATCATCAGCAAACAGCCACCCTATCCAAAAGATCATTTATGTAGATACAAAACAACAGCGGACCTACCACACTTCTCTGGGCCACTCCAGATGATACCCTCACCTCCGACGAACACTCACCATTGAGGAGACCATACTGGGTTCTATTACTTAATAAGTCTTCGAGCCACTCACATATTTGGGAACCAATCCCATATGCTCATACCTTAGTTAGGAGTCTGCAGTGGGTCACTGAGTCAAACGCTTTCTGGAAGTCTAGGAATATGGCATCCGTCTGATACTCTTCATCCATGGTTTGCAAGATATCATGTGGAAAAAGGGCGAGTTGTGTTCCGCAGGAGCGATGCTTTCTAATGCTGTGCTGATGCATTGACAGCAACTTCTCTTTCTCAAGGAAATTCATTATATTCAAACTGAGAATATGTTCGAGAATCCTGCAACAAACCAATGTTAAGGATATTGGTCTGTAATTTTCAGGATCCGTCCTTCTACCCTTCTTATATACAGGCGTCACCTGCACTTTTTTCCAGTCACTCGGAAGTTTACGTTGGGCAAGAGATTTGCGATAAATGCAAGCCAAGTAAGGAGCCAATGCAGTAGATTACTCTCTGTAAAATCGAATTGGAATCCCAAGAGGACCTGGCGATTTATTTATTTTTGACCCATTCAGCTGCTTCACAACCCCAGAGATGTCTATCACTATGTCCTCCATACGGGAATCTGTATGAGACTTGAATGGCGGTATGTTTGTACGATTCTCCTGCTTGAAAGATTTCTCAAATGCTAAATTTAAAATTTCAGCTTTCGTTTTGCTGTCTTCTGTTGCCAGGCCAGACTGATTAGCAAGTGACTGGATGGAATCCTTCGACCTGCTTATCGATTTTACATGAGACAAGAATTTCCTTGGGTTTTCAGCAAGATCTTTTGCTAAGGTATGACGGTGGTAGTGGTTGTATGCTTTGCGCATTGCTATTTTTACAGTAGCATGAATCACTACTAACTTTTGCCTGTCCTCGTGCTCCCGATCTTTCTTGTACCGCAAGTGCAACTGTCTTTGCTTCCTGAGCAGTCTTCGAATTGTGCTGTTAAACCACAGTGGGTCTTTTCCGTCCATAACCCACTTTCTCGGCACGTAATTGTCCAATGCGTGATTTACAATGTGTTCAAAATTTGCCCATAATTCTTCCACGTCCATCATACCGGAAGTAAGTGGGATGCTAACAAGTGCTTATCTGCTCTTTCTAGTAAGAATACTCTCCTAGCCTTCTTGACAGACTTTTTAACTTTAGTAACTGTAGTCGTAATGACAACATCGTGATCACTAATCCCTGTCTCAACACTGACACTGTCGATGAGGTCTGGTCTGTTCGTGGCTACCAGATCCAAAATACTTCCATTACGCGTTGGATGTCGATTTAGCTGCTCAAGACAGTTTTCGGATAATCTGTTCAAAAGTAATTCAATTCACACGACGGCTTGTCTTTACCACCTGTAATGAATCCATAGACATCCCAGTCTATACTAGATAGGTTGAAGTCACCTCTGACTAATATAGCATGATCCGGGTACTTCTGCGATACAGAGTGTAGACTCCCTTTGAATGATTCTAGAACTGTCACGGTGGAACCTAGTGGCCGGGAGTAACACCCAACAATTAACTTTATTTCTCCTAGCCCTGTTAAACGTGTCCAGATAACTTCACAATCACACTCTACTTCGGCCTCAGTAGACACAATATTTTTGACAACTGCAATGAATACACCACCTCTCACAGTGTCTAATCTGTCTTTCCAATACACATTCCAACCCTCACTAAATATTTCAGAATTTCCTATCTCAGGGTTCAGCCAGGTCTCAGTCACGAGAATAATTTGCATGCCACATGCTTCCTGGAGGGCAGTCAGTTCAGGACCTTTATTCCGAACACTCTGAAAATTTACTGCTAATATCTTGGTATATGAAGTGTCTTTACACTGAGCGCGTCCCGATTTCCCTGCCTGCACGTCGAGTGGTGAATGTTCATCAGGACACCTCGCACTACTGCCTAGTCTAAAAAACCCCCTTGTGCATGCCACAAGTACTCTGCTACCTGAGTAGCTGCTTCATTTGTGTAGTGCGTCCCTTACCTATCTAGAGTCATCCTACAATTCCCCTCCCAATACTGCAAGTCTAGAAATCTGCAGCCAAGACCGTCACAGAGTCAATGAAGCCTCTGGTTGAGACCCTCCACTCGGCTCCAAACCAAAGGACCCCAATCCACTCTAGGAATGATGCTGCAAATAGAGAGCTCTGCTTGCACCCCACATCCGAGGCCAGCCGCCTGTACGAACTGAGGATCGCCTCAGAACCCAAGCGACAGGCATCATTGGTGCCGACATGAGCAACTATTTGCAGACGACTGCACCCCGTACGCTCAATAGCTGCAGGCAAGGCTGCCTCCACATCTTGGATGAGGACCCCTGGCAGACAAACCAAGTGCATGTTGGAATTCTATAGTACAGTACAGTACAATACAGTTATATGGAGTAGCAAACAAAATTTGTGACTGGGTCGAGGATTTCTTATTAGGGAGGATAAAGCATATTATCTTAGATGGAGAGTCATTGGCAGATTAGAAGTAACTTCAGGTATGCCACAGAGAATGTGTTAGGATTCTTTGTGTCCATTTTTTATGTTAATGACATTGCAGACAATTCTAACCTCAGACATTTTTGCAATTGATGCAATCACGTATAGTGAAGTTATGTCCCAAAAATGCTGCACAAACATCCAGTCAGATCTTGATAAGATTTCCAAGTGGTTTAAAGTTTGGCAGCTAGTTTTAAGTATTCAGGGATGTAAAATTCTGTGCTTCACAAAAGGCAGGAAAGTCGTATCCTCTATGACTACAATACAATATCAGTGACTCTTGGTTGGGATCAGTCAGTTCATACATATACCTGGATGTAACAGTTTGTAGAGATACAAAATGGCACAGTCACACAGGCTGTGTTTTAGGTAAAGCTGCTAGCAGACTTCAGTTCATTGGTAGGATACTCGGAAAATGCGATTAGTATACCAAGGAGATTGCTTACAAAACACTCCTGTGACCCATCCTAGAATATTGCTCAAATGTGCGGGACCTCTATCAAACAGGGCTAGCAAGAGACACTGAAAGTGTAAGAAGAAGGGCAGTGCAGATGGTTACAGGTTAATTTGACCCTTAGGAGAGAGTGTCACAGAAATGCTGGAAAAACAGAACTGGCAGACACTTGCAGCAGATGCGCAATGTATCCCTTGAACGTGTGCTTATAAAGTTTCAACAGCTCATTTTAAGTGGGAATATAGGAATATACTGCAAAGTGGACAAAGTCAGAACCATCGTACAATAAGCATTAGATGAGTATGTGCCAAGCAAATCATAAGAGATGGAAAAGAGCCACTGTGATACAACAACTGAGTTAGAAAACTGCTATGGAAGCAAAGGGAACTTCACAGCAAAAATAAACATAGCCAAAGCCTTGCAGATAAACAAAAATTACACTAAGCAAAATGTAGTGTGAGGAGGGCTATGCGAGAGGTGGTCAACTAATTCGAAAGTAAAGTTCTGTGTACTGACTCGACAGAAAATCCTAAGAAATTTTGGTCTTATGTCAGAGCAGTAGGTGGATCAAAACAAAATGTCCAGACACTCTGTGACCAAAATGGTACTGAACCAGAGGTGACAGAGTAAAGCCCGAAATACTAAATGTCAAAGCTGTTTCACAGAGGAAGACTGCACTGTAGTTCCTTCACTAGATTGTCGCACAGATGTCCAAAATGGTAGACAGATAGAAAAACAATTAAAATCACTAGAAAGAGGAAAGGTCGCTGGACCTGATGGGATACCAGTTCGATTTTACACAGAGTATGCGAAGGAACTTGCCCCCCTTCTTGCAGCGGTGTACCGTAGGTCTCTAGAGGAATGTAGCGTTCCAAAAGATTGGAAAGGGGCACAGGTCATCCCCGTTTTCAAGAAGGGATGTTGAACAGACGTGCAGAACTATAGACCTATATCTCTAACGTTGATCAGTTGTAGAATTTTGGAAGATGTATTATGTTTGAGTACAATGACTTTTCTGGAGACTAGAAATCTACTCTGGAGGAATCAGCATGGGTTTCGAAAAAGACGATCGTGTGAAACCCAGCTCGAGCTATTTGTTCACGAGGCTCAGAGGGCCATAGACACGGATTCTCGGGTAGCTGCCGTGTTTCTTGACTTCCGCAAGGAGTTTGATACAGTTTCCCACAGTCATTTAATGAACAAAGAAAGAGCACATGGACTGTCAAATCAATTGTGTGACTGGATTGAAGAGTTCCTGGATAACAGAATGCAGCATGTCATTGTCAATGGAGAGAAGTCTTCCGAAGTAAGAGTGATTTCAGGTGTGACCGCAGGAGTGTGTTGTAGGACCGTAGCTATTCACAATATATGTATAGAAATCACCTTGTGGATAACATCAGAAGTGCACTGAGACGTTTTGCTGATGATGCTGTAGTATATCGAGAGGTTGTAACAATTGAAAATTGTACTGAAATGCAGGAGAATCTGCAACGAATTGACCCATGGTGTAGGGAATGGCAGTTGAATCTCAATGTAGACAAGTGTAATGTGCTGTGAATACATAGAAAGAAAGATCTTCTATCATTTAGCTACAATATAGCAGGTCAGCAACTGGAAGCAGTTGTTGTTGTTGTTGTTGTTGTTGTTGTTGTGGTCTTCAGTCCTGAGACTGGTTTGATGCAGCTCTCCATGCTACTGTATCCTGCGCAAGCTGCTTCATCTCCCAGTACCTACTGCAACCTACATCCTTCTGTATCTGTTTGGTGTATTCATCTCTTGGTGTCCCTCTACGATTTTTACCCTCCGCACTGCCCTCCAGTACTAAATTGGTGATCCCTTGATGCCTCAGATACATGTCCTACCAAGCGATCCGTTCTTCAAGTTGTGCCACAAACTCCTCTTCTCCCCAATTCTATTCAATACCTCCTCATTAGTTACGTGATCTACCCATCTAATCTTCAGCATTCTTCTGTAGCACCACTTTTCGAAAGCTTCTATTCTCTTCTTGTCCAAACTATTTATCGTCCATGTTTCACTTCCATACATGGCTACACTCCATACAAATACTTTCAGAAATGACTTCCTGACACTTAAATCAATACTCGATGTTAACAAATTTCTCTTCTTCAGGAATGCTTTCCTTGCCATTGCCAGTCTACATTTTATATCCTCTGTACTTCGACCATCATCTGTTATTTTGCTCCCCAAATAGCAAAACTCCTTTACTACTTTAACAGGGTGTATACGACCTGGGACAACCGGGAGATCCGGGAAAAACCCAGGAATTTTGTTAGTCCAGGAGAAAACCGGGAAAAACCCGGGAATTTTTTAGAATTCCAGGAATTTGTTATTGTTTTAGTTTTCAGTTAATTTTTTGTAACTTTGACTGGTAAGAACCAATACTCTAACAAAGTATTTTACTGTAACTCGCTACTGCAGAATAATACTGAAGCAATAAAAAACGAACGAGAGAAAAAGAAACGAAAATAAAATTTAAGTTGCAAAGGAAATTCAACATATACAGCAACAAAAGACTGTGCTCTTACAAGCGTCTGCCAACAGCATTATGTGTCAAAGGCTTTAGGAAGACTATGCAATGTTTCATAACAACAAATTGCCTCCGATGGGCGTGACATCACAACTTTACACTAGATTCGTTTGAGCGGTTGCGAGCAAGCTTATCCGCATATGCAGCTGAGTCTCGTATGAGTAGCACCTTCTCGCACTTCTGGCTCCAAAAGTGTGGCAGTTAGCTGTATGAGCAATAGCAGCAAGCAGCCACATGTAATCCGGAAAAAATTTTACTGGTGCGCCTAAGCTGCCAGATTCACGTATGTGCAACAGGCTCGGAACTAGCGGCCGGGGGCAAACCGATTTATCAGCCCCGGGTGATAGTTTCAGGTGTGGGGGTGGGGGAGCACCAAATTCATATTATTGAGGAAAAAGACCCTAGCACCGTGCGCACATTGGTCTATCGATTTCTCGTATGATTTTGAACACATCCCTGTTGGTTTTTGAACATTTTTGAACAAATTCTAAGTTGATTTCTGAAAGAATTGTAAGTTGATTTTTGAATGCATGCATAGTGTATGTGATTTCTCTGCCATGGGAATACCCATGTCATCTAGAAATAAACTTTCCTGCAGACAAATGGGGACGGGTCTATACGAGCTGAGCGGAATGAAGCGGAACGGATGAATGTCATCAGGGAGTCACACAAATTGCGGGAGAATATGACGATCCGAAATTTATTTAAAAATTTAGTATTACTACTTTTCAATCTCGTGCTTCAGAGCCGGCCGTTGCGGCCGAGCGGTTCTAGGCGCTTCAGTCCGAAACCGCGCTGCTGCTACAGTCACAGGTTCGAATCCTGCCTTGGGCATGGATGTGTGTGATGTCCTTAGATTAGTTAGTGTTTTTAACAGGTCGCGGGAAAATATTGCGAATGGTTGTTTGGAAAGCGTTACCTTCAAAGTAAATTTCCTTTTACGCAAGATAAACTCAGTGCACGCGAATGTCCGATGAATTTCTTGAGTCACAGAACCTTTGACTCTCATTCAAAAATCAAATCTTTGAGGGCGACCATTTAGAATATTTTCTAGTTCAGAAGATCAGACATTTATATCGTTGTTAAAAAATTTGCTGCCACATTTTTGTGATGTATCTTTAAAGTGTAACATGCCCAAAAACGATCATTATATGTTAAAGCTTAGCTTCTCTTGCAGCTTATTAATCTTAGTGACCAATATTAAATGTTAAGGCTTTTCTTTTCTTCTAGCAGCACTATATATATGTATATTAATTTAAACCTTTACCTTTGCCTATTTGTGTGTTCGCTCTGCTTTACAGTGATGTTGCTTCTGGCTGACTACATCACATGTCCTATGGTCTGAATATCCGCTGTCATTGGCTGGCAAGATCACTTGACACGAGCTACAACTGGCTTGCAAAAGCGTATCGCAATCTTGATTTCAATACTTTGTAAAGTAACATGCAGTGTTTTGCGGATTTCAATTTATACTTTGGTAATACGAAAATATGCAGTGTACATGTTGCTGCACATCAGACATCTTTCCAAAACATGTTTTTTCCCTTGAGTTTCATTTTCTAAGTGCCAGGAAATTCTACGCCGCTGTATGAAACCATAACCATTTAAAGGATTGATAAGTTTTACAGTTTCGAGGAAAAGTATACTGTAGCTTAACACCGAAAAAATGTATTTTCATCCGGGAGAAAGTGTATTTTTAGCTGGGAAATCCGGGATTTCCTAATCTAATTCACTCAGCATCACCTGACTTAATTTGACTGCATTCCATTATCCTCGTTTTGATTTTGTTGATGTTCATCTTATACCCTCGTTTCAAGACCCTGTCCGTTCCGTTCAGCTGCTCTTCTAAGTCCTTTGCTGTCTCTGACAGAATTACAATGTCATCAACGAACCTCAAGGTTTTTATTTCTTTTCCATGGATTTTAATACCTACTCCAAATTTTTATTTTGATTCCTTCACTGCTTGCTCAATATAGAGATTGAATAACATCGGGGAGAGGCTACAACCCTATCTCACTCCCTTCCCAACCACTGCTTCCCTTTCGTGCTCCTCGACTCTTACAACTGCCATCTGGTTTGTGTACAAATTGTAAATAGCTTTTCGCTCCCTGTTTTTTACCCCTGCCACCTTCAGAATTTGAAAGAGAGTATTCCAGTCAACATTGTCAAAAGCTTTCTCTAAGTCTACAAATGCTAGAAATGTAGGTTTGCCCTTCCTTAATCTTTCTTCTAAGATAAGTCGTAGGGTCAGTATTGCCTCACGTGTTCCAACATTTCTACGGAATCCAAACTGATCTTCCCCGAGGTCGGCTTCTACTAGTTTTTCCATTCGTCTGTAAAGAACTCGCGTTAGTATTTTGCAGCTGTGACTTATTAAACTGATAGTTCGGTAATTTTCACATCTGTCAACACCTGCTTTCTTTGGGATTGGAATTATTATATTCTTCTTGAAGTCTGAGGGTATTTCGCCTGTTTCATACATCTTGCTCACCAGATGGTAGAGTTTTGTCAGGACTGGCTCTTCCAAGGCCGTCAGTAGTTCCAATGGAATGTTGTCTACTCCGGGGGCCTTGTTTCAACTCAGGTCTTTCAGTGCACTGTCAAACTCTTCACGCAGTATCGTATCACCCATTTCATCTTCATCTACATCCTCTTCCATTTCCATAATATTGTCATTAATTACATCGCCCTTGTATGGACCCTCTATATACTCCTTCCACCTTTCTGCTTTCCCTTCTTTGCTTAGAACTGGGTTTCCATCTGAGCTCTTGATATTCATACAAGTGGTTCTCTTATCTCCAAAGGTCTATTTAATTTTCCTGTAGGCAGTATCTATCTTACCCCTAGTGAGATAAGCCTCTACATCCTTACATTTGTCCTCTAGACATCTCTGCTTAGCCATTTTGCACTTCCTGTCGATCTCATTTTTGAGACGTTTGTATTCCTTTTTGCCTGCTTCATTTACGGCATTTTTATATTTTCTCCTTTCATCAATTAAATTCAATATTTCTTCTGTTACCCAAGGATTTCTACTAGCCCTTGTCTTCTACCTACTTGATCCTCTGCTGCCTTCACTACTTCATCCCTCAAAGCTTCCCATTCTTCTTCTACTGTATTTCTTTCCCTCATTCTTGTCAATTGTTCCCTTATGCTCTCCCTGAAACTCTGTACAACCTATGGTTTAGTCAGTTTATCCAGGTCCCATCTCCATAAATTCCCACCTTTTTGCAGTTTCTTCAATTTTAATCTACAGGTCATAATCAATAGATTGTGGTCAGAATCCACATCTGCCCCTGGAAATGTCTTACAATTTAAAACCTGGTTCCTAAATCTCTGTCTTACCATTATATAATCTATCTGATACCTTTTAGTATCTCCAGGCTTTAACCATGTATACAGCCTTCTTTTATGATTCTTGAACCAAGTGTTAGCTATGATTAAGTTGTGCTCTGTGCAAAATTCTACCACGCAGCTTCCTCTTTCATTTCTTGGCCCCAATCCATTTTCATATCTATCTTGGCCACAATACTGTGTTCACTATGCTGTTTGTAGTAGCTTACCTGCATTCCTATTTTCCTATTTGTTATTAAACTTACTCCTGCATTACCCCTATTTGATTTTGTATTTATAACCCTGTAGTCACCTGACCAGAAGTCTTGTTCCTTCTGCCACCGAACTTCAGTAATTCCCACTATATCTAACTTTAACCCCTCCATTTCCCTTTTTAAATTTTCTAACCTACCTGCCCGATTAAGGGATCTGACATTCCACATTCCGATCCGTAGAATGCCAGTTTTCTTTTTCCTGATAATGACATCCTCTTGAGTAGTCCCCGCCCGGAGATCCGAATGGGGGACTATTTTACCTCCGGAATATGTTACCCAAGAGAACGCCATCATCATTTAACCATACACTAAAGCTGCATGCCCTCGGGAAAAATTACGGCTGTAGTTTCCCCTTGCTTTCAGCTGTTCGCAGTACCAGCACAGCAAGGCCGTTTTGGTTAGTGTTACAATGCCAGATCAGTCAATTATCCAGACTGTTGCCCCTGCTACTACTGAAAAGGCTGCTGCCCCTCTTCAGGAACCACAGGTTTGTCTGACCTCTCAACTGATACCCCTCCGTTGTGGTTACACCTACGGTACGGCTATCTGTTATTGTTGAGACACGCAAGCCTCCCCACCAACGGCAAGGTCCATGCTTCATGGGGGGTTGAAGCAGCTAATTCCATAAATTATGAGAGAGTAGGCATTAGGAATGATTTAAAATGGAGTGACCATATAAAGTTAATCGTTGGTAAAGCAGATGCCAGACTGAGATCCATTAGAAGAATCCTAAGGAAATACAGTCCGAAAACAAAGGAAGTTGGTTACTGTACACTTGTTTGCCCACTGCTTGAATACTGCTCAGCAGTGTGGGATCCGTACCAGATATGATTAAGCGTTACAAAGATGATAGATAAAGTCCAGTGGAAGAGTCTGCCAGAGAGACGCTCAGTAGCTCAGTACGAGCTTTTGTTAAAGTTTCGAGAACATACCTTCACTGAGGAGTCAAGCGGTATATTACTCCCTCCTACGTATATCTCGCAAAGAGACCATGAGAATAAAATCAGAGAGATTAGAGCCTACACAGAGGCATAACGACAATCTTTCTTTCCACAAACAATATGAGACTGGAATAGGAGGGAGAATGGATAGAGGTACTCAAGGTACCCTCCGCCACACACCGTTAGGTGGCTTGCAGAGTATAGAGGTAGATGTAGATGTAGATGTAAACTTGACCGGGCCTGTGTTATGAGTTGTTAGCGTTACAGGGACTTAAATCCATTGTAATATAGAGAAATAAGTAGTGGGTATCTCATAAAATTATCTCCTCATGAACTGACTGCAGCTGATAATGTTGTTCATTTTGCAAATGAGGAAGATTATTTTTGAGATAACAATGCATCTAAATATTGTTCTTAGCGCAGGAAAGTTGAGGAAAATACACTACTGATTCTCGTCACCATAAATGGCATCAGAACTCACATTTTCTCCAAACTGTTGAGCTATGCTGTGAATTAATGTAATGGAATATTTGTCCACCATCTTCATGTTTACACAGTGGCCGCATTACAGATATCAAGGATGGCCATGCCAGAAGGCAACTAATGACCTCCGTCGCGCCATCACACTGCTGTATTTCATTGGTGCTGTATATAAAATTTATTTTAGCATCAAATTCTTTAATTTTTTGAATTCTTTTTCTCCTCCCAAAGTGTTCTTGTTAATGGTTACCCTTTTTGTCTGACCAATTTGGATTTCAATGACAATTCATGTTGTAAACTGTTTGCAAAGTTATGTTTTCAAAGAAATTAACATTTAATGTGGATTATTTTGTGTTATTGTAGTACACTCTAAATTTGAAAATGAGGCTAGTTCATTACTTAAATGCCATATAGAACAACATTGATGATTATTGAAGTTGTGGAATATTGTCTGTTAATATATTGTGACTCTGCTTATTATAAGGATTATTCCTTTTCCTACCATTTTTCATTTTTGTCAGCATTGTTATTTGTTTCTTAACTTGAAACACTAGAGCTTCTCTTACAATCAACAAATACTTGGAAGAATTTCCAGGCCTTGTACATTTTCTGTATATTGATAGAACAAATCACCGTATCACTGCTCCTGGTCTTGACTTCAGCTCAGAAGAAACGATAACTCTTACAAAAAAAAAGGTATAGTATCAGATTCTGTTACAATTAATTAAAAATGAAAAATGCAGGATTATAAGAGTATATTTTTTTCTTACAGATCTGGTCCATGGTGGATTTCAGCCGAGCCCATTTACAAGAGGGCCACCTAGCTATTATGTGGAAAGATACAACATTCAATTATGCATACTTCTTGTGGTTTGAAGATGCATCCGTAAGTCGTATACATTACGCTGTTAATATTATTGTGAACATCAGTTTAGTCATGTATTGTAGCTACATACCCTTGCACAGTCAGCTATCTGTGCACTGCCCATCCTCTTATTACTATCTTTGAATTTCTATAGCCCTGTTCTTTCCATAGTATCTTTCATGTTTCAAGATGGGTTCCAGAAAGCTTTTGGATTGGTGCTTCCTCCACTGTGTTTTAAAACAGTGTAGAAAAGTTAATGTGGCAGTAGCTCACTAGTTCATCTCCAGCTTTATGATTATTTCTTTGTACTTTCTTCTTACGTTGCCTTTTCTTATAGGGTGTTACATAGATATTTTCCATTTCTTATCTGACACAGTAGTATTCTAATGTTTCATACACATACTGGAGCACTTGAACCTGTCCATATACACTTAATCTTTGAGCTAAGGGGTCCATCTTTTCATCTCTCTCTCTCTCTCTCTCTCTCTCTCTCTCTCTCTCTCTCTCTCTCTCTCTCTCCCTCTCCTGCTCCCAAAAATTTTCTGACCTTGCTGTCCTATCTTAATCAGTTATGTGGTGGTTTATTTTCATTTAAATATTTTACTTCTTAGAAATTACACAATGAATTTTTGCCTGAGCTTTCATAGCCAAACAAAGAGCAGGAAATGGACAAATGGGGAATGAAATAGACCAGCATGAGGTCTAGTTTTATAAAAAAATATATTTAATTGCCTGAAGGAATAAGGATAATCAAGAATACAGAATTAATTATTTGAATGAAAATTACACAATAGATTTTGTTCAAATTGTTGTAGACAAATGAGGAGAGCGTAACGGACAAATTGGGTATCAAATTGACCAGTATGAGGTCTAGTTAAAAAGAGAGAGAGAGAGAGAGAGAGAGAGAGAGAGAGAGAGAGAGAGAGAGAGAGAGAGGGAGAGAGAGAGAGAGGATAAATTGCTTCTCAGTGTATAGAGGAAATGTTGACTTCCAGAAGACACAACAAAAAGACAGCTAGCTATACATTGAAGTTTTCAGGCAGAATGTCGTCTTTTAAAGTAGAAAACACACACACACAAAAAGCACAAACATAATTCACACATACAGGACTACTTTGTCTGGCCTCAGCAGTCACACACAGTAATCGTGTGTATGAGTTGTGCTTGTGTATGTGTTTTCTGTTTTAGAAGAAAGCCTTCTGGCTGAAAGCTCAAATGTATAGCTGTCTTTTTATTGTGCCTGTTTGCAACTTAACATCTCTGCTGTATGGATATGTTCTTTTCATAATACGCATTCACTTACCCGATACGCCACTTCGTTAGGCAACAGTATCCATTGTCTGTCTACCGAGTGTTTTTTGCCATTTATTCTAATGATGATTCTTCTGTCTGCCTTCTTTAGTTTCTCTGCTGTTGATTTGGCCTTCAACTTACATAGTGTTGTGATTACATATTTGCTTCAGATTTAATAGAGGAATGATAGTGTTCAAATTTGGCGTTCATTGAATGACCTTTCATCTATAGGTTGGCTGCATGTTTGTTTCAATTTATTTGTTCTGATTTCTATTGACACTTTCACACTTGAATCCTAGGCATGATTTTAACAAGATATTTGAACTTATTTGCAATCTTAATTTGTATGTTAATGTTCAGTTGACCAGTTCCATGTTATTTGCAAGTAGCGCAAAATTGTCTGTGATTGGCAGCTAAGTTTGGTATTTTTGCCAGACTTTATGTTTGATTGGATTTTCTTGTTCATTATTGTACAACTTCCTCCAGTACACAGTTGAACAGTAAATTGCTGAAGGCCATTTTGCCGTTCAAATGTTTTTAGACAGTTCATGTGTAAATTTAACTTCTGATGTGGTATTCTTAAGGATGATTACAATGAGGATAAGAGTTTTCGATGTAAAACAAATTCATTAACAATTTTCAGAAACGATCCATATGGTTTTTTAAAAGTCAATGAAAGTGATGACTTGACTCTTCTCTCTAAATATTTGGTATTTTATGATCCATTTATGACTGATGATTTGACTGGAACAACTTCTGCCTGGTCAAAGCACTCTAAAAGTATTCCTTCATATACTCCAAGCTTTTTGTTGAGTTGTTCCCGAATTCTTGTGTATCTCATTCTAGCAAATCTTGTACATGTAATGGCATGAACCAAAAGCAATGGTTAATTGCAGTAAGAGCACCACTTCCTGTAACGCTCTGGCTCAGCATTATGCCACACCGCCTGCCAATGTGCCACAGTCTGCCCCTACCATGTCATGACCATTGAGTTATTGTAACCAGTGACACTTCAGCATGCAGTATACAAAAATTTTCAACAGCCAGTCCACAACAAACTTGCTTTGGCACATACAGACTCTGGTGGTGTGATGCCACCACATCTCATCTTTTACCCTGATAGCCTGGGGGTACAGCTTCAGTATTTATGGTCTGAAGGTCGAATTAAGGCCCTCCCAGCCACTAAGCCACTGGGTGCTTGCCAGCATCAGATGCTTGCAGCCACACAGTGCACCATGGTTGCACTCCCAACGCATACAATCCCATCACTTAGCATGGCCGAGGCAGATGGCCAGCACATCCTGCACTTGGCCGGGCGATACCATCCTACTGTGCCAGCTCCTGAAGCAGCTCAGCCTCTCTGCCAGGAATCCTAGTGTTGCAAGTTCGGCCTACCATCAAACCGAGCTGGGCGCAGCAGCTCCTTGCATCTTCATGACAACACTTCACTACTAAGGTTCATGGGTCAGATACTCACCACCCAGCACTCTCCTGATCTATATATAAGTTACTAACAGAAGTTCTTGGGATGTAAATAAAAGGTTTCTGCTGTCATCTCCCATTTTGCCTCGTGATCCTCCGCCAGAAAATGCTCACATCCTCTACATATGTGACGTCAAATAGACAGATTTCTGAATAATTATTTCCTTTTTTGTCTAACTGGTGGGTTAGCAATGTGTTCCACTCTTCAGGCATTTTCGTAGTGTTCGAGATGTCAATGAAATGTTTATATAGGTTTCAAAGGGCTTGTTAATTTGCATTTTTCTATAGTTCTGCAGCCAGTTGATTCTTTCCTGGTACTTTGTATTTAAATGAACCAATTTCTTTGAGCACATAATTGTAATTTGATGATATAACCTCCCCCAGTAGAATTTTATTTTTTGGATGAGGACCAAATTCTATGTATTTTTTTGCATTCTCACAGTTGAGTAATTCTTCAAAGTAGTCAGCTAGAATTTTGGCATTGTTTCAGTCCTGTCATTTTTCCAGTTTGAATTTTCATTTTATTTGTGGGTGAAGTATACTTAGACTGATATTATCTACATGTTTTGTAATTGTCCCTTATTTTACCTCAATTGAATGATAAATCTATGGGTTTCAATATAACTTTTGTTGATTTCTGCTAATTCTTCTGATTTCCTTGGTTGTTTTTCATCTAGCATTGATTAGTTGTTCTTGGGATCTTTGTGTTTTCTTTTCTTGAGTGTTGAAGCAAGCATTGCACTCTTTTGAACTAAATCACAATCTTTGCTTCACAAGGCATTTTTCTTTCTCCTGCATTAGGAGCAATTTACCTAATCTTTGGACGTTCTTGTTTATTAATTAATGAGCTAGCCATTTCCCCATCACTGTACCTCTACATCTTCATTGATACTCTACAAGTCACCATACAGTGCATGACGGAGAGTACCCTGTATCACTAGTACTAATTTCCTTTTCTGTTCCACTCGCATATAGAGGGAGGGAAAAACTACTGTCTGTATGCCTCCTTATGAGCTCTAATTTCTAGTTTTGTATTTTTGTGGTCCTTACATGCAATGTATGTTGATGGCAGTAGAATCGTTTGGCAGTCAGCTTCAAATACCAGTTCTCTAAACTTTCTTAATAGTGTTTCTTGCAAAGAATGTCGCCTCTCCTCTAGAGATTTCCATTTGATTTCCCAAATTGTCTCTATAACACTTACATATTGTTTGAAGCTACCATTAACAAATCTAGCTGCCTGCCTCTGAATTGCTTCGATGTCTTCCTTCAATCTGACCAAATACAAATCCCAAACACTCGAGCAGTACTTGAGAACAGGTCGCACCAGTGTCCTATGTCTGGTCTCCTTTACAGGTGAACCATTCCTACCTAAAATTTTCTCAACAAGCCGAAGTCGACAATTCGCCTTCTGTACCACAGTCCTTACGTGCTCATTCCATTTCATATCACTTTGCAATGCTAGGCCCAGATATTTAAATATGTGATTGTGTCAAGACACTATTAATACTGTATCTGAACATAAAGGTTTGTTAACTTACATTTTTCCACACTTCGAGCTAGCTGCCTTTCATCATAACAACTAGAAATTTTGTCTAAATCACCTTGTATCTTCCTACACTCACTCAACTTTGACACTTTACTGTACACCACAGCATTATCAGCAAACAACTATAGATAGCTGTCCACTTTGTCCACCAAATCATTCATGTATGTGGAGAACATCGGCGACACTCACACTTCCATATAGTACTCCTGACTATATACATGTCTGTGATGAACACTCACCTCAAGGGTAACCCATAGATTCTGTTACTTAAGGAGTCTTCAAGCCATTCATGTATCTGTGAATTTATTCGATATGCTCGTATCTTCGTTAACAGCCTGTAGCGGAGCACCATGTCAGATGTTTCCAGAAATCTAGAAAAATGGAATGTGCCTGTTGCTCTTCATTCATAGTTTGCAGCATATCATGTGATAAAAGAGCAAACTGAGTTTTGCACCTCAAGAAAGTTAAATATATCCAAACTGAGAATATGTTCAAGGATTCTGCAGCAGACTTAAGTTAGGGATATTGGTCTGTAATTTTGTGGGTCCATTCTTTTACCCTTTGTACACACTGGAGTCACCTGCACCTTTTTCCAGTCATTTGGGACTCTGTGCTTGGTGAGAGATTCACAAAAATGCAGGCTAGATAAGGGGCCAATGCTGTGGAGTATTCTTTGCAAAACAAAATTGGGATTCCATCCGGACCTGGTGATTTATTTGCTTTTCAACCTTTCCGTTGTTTCTCTACTTCAGGGATACTTATTACTATGTCATCTGTAAGGGAGTCTGCCCAATGATCAAATGATGATTGCATGATTCTCCTGTGTGAATGATTTCTTGACTGTGAAATTTAAAACTTTGGCTTTCATTTTGCTGTCTTCAGCTGCCACATCAGACTGGTCAACAAGAGATTGAAAGGAAGCCTTAGAACCACTTTCTGATTTTACATAGAACCAGATCTTTTGGTAATGTGTGACGGTGCTAGTAGTGGTAGTTGTATGCTTAGCGCATACATCTTTTCACAGATGTATGACTCTGTAATAAACTTCACTTGTTGTCATATGTGAATTCTCTTCTGAACCGAGAGTGCAACAGCCTCTGCTTCCTCAGCTTGTTCAGAATTTCTGAATTTTGAGTGACATCTTGCAGACAACTCTATCCTCCACACTCGATAGCCACAGGCAATGCTGCCTCCATATCTTGAATGAGGCCCCTGGCAGTCCAAGGGCACACTGGCCTTCTTTCCAGCCCTGAACACTATCTGTCTAAGGGGCTCGATAATGCACCTAGTGTTGGAGCTCCTGATAACTACACTCCTGGAAATTGAAATAAGAACACCGTGAATTTATTGTCCCAGGAATGGGAAACTTTATTGACACATTCCTGGGGTCAGATACATCACATGATCACACTGACAGAACCACAGACACATAGACACAGGCAACGGAGCGTGCACAATGTCGGCACTAGTACAGTGTATATCCACCTTTCGCAGCAATGCAGGCTGCTATTCTCCCATGGAGACGATCGTAGAGATGCTGGATGTAGTCCTGTGGAACGGCTTGCCATGCCATTTCCACCTGGCGCCTCAGTTGGACCAGCGTTCGTGCTGGACGTGCAGACCGCGTGAGACGACGCTTCATCCAGTCCCAAACATGCTCAATGGGGGACAGATCCGGAGATCTTGCTGGCCAGGGTAGTTGACTTACATCTTCTAGAGCACGTTGGGTGGCACGGGATACATGCGGACGTGCATTGTCCTGTTGGAACAGCAAGTTCCCTTGCCGGTCTAGGAATGGTAGAACAATGGGTTCGATGACGGTTTGGATGAACCGTGCACTATTCAGTGTCCCCTCGACGATCACCAGAGGTGTACGGCCAGTGTAGGAGATCGCTCCCCACACCATGATGCCGGGTGTTGGCCCTGTGTGCCTCGGTCGTATGCTGTCCTGATTGTGGCGCTCACCTGCACGGCGCCAAACACGAATACGACCATCATTGGCACCAAGGCAGAAGCGACTCTCATCGCTGAAGACGAAACGTCTCCTTTCGTCCCTCCATTCACGCCTGTCGCGACACCACTGGAGGCGGGCTGCACGATGTTGGGGCGTGAGCGGAAGACGGCCTAACGGTGTGCGGGACCGTAGCGCAGCTTCATGGAGACGGTTGCGAATGGTCCTCGCCGATACCCCAGGAGCAACAGTGTCCCTAATTTGCTGGGAAGTGGCGGTGCGGTCCCCTACGGCACTGCGTAGGATCCTACGGTCTTGGCGTGCATCCGTGCGTCGCCTCGGTCCGGTCCGAGGTCTACGGGCACGTGCACCTTCCGCCGACCACTGGCGACAACATCGATGTACTGTGGAGACCTCACGCCCCACATGTTGAGCAATTCAGCGGTATGTCCACCCGGCCTCCCGCATGCCCACTATACGCCCTTGCTCAAAGTCCGTGAACTGCACATACGGTTCACGTCCACGCTGTCGCGGCATGCGACCAGTGTTAAAGACTGCGATGGAGCTCCGTATGCCACGGCAAACTGGCTGACACTGCCTGCGGCATTGCACAAATGCTGCGCAGCTAGCGCCATTCGACGCCAACACCGCGGTTCCTGGTGTGTCCGCTGTGCCATGCATGTGATCATTGCTTGTACAGCCCTCTCGCAGTGTCCGGAGCAAGTATGGTGGGTCTGACACACCGGTGTCAATGTGTTCTTTTTTCCATTTCCAGGAATGTATTACCCCCCCCCCCCCCCCCCCCACTTCTCTCGGACCCTGCTGATGGAGGACGAGTAGAGGTGCCCAGTGTCTACATTGGCCCTCCGCCTTGAGCCATGAAAACGAGTTACTGCCACTCACCTTACTGTAAGGGTGAATTCATTCTGTCAGTTGCACTAAGAGGTGCCTCAGAAGCAGAGCCCATGTGCAAAACAAGCGACACCTGTGGTGTTGCATGTGACATGCCAGATTCTGTGCCACCCCTACACCTTGAGGTGTAGCAGCCTGAAGGTGACTGCAGCAGCAGCAGCCTGAAGGTGACTGACCATTGCCAAAAGTGCATTCAGCTGCTCGTGAACTGCGACCAGCTCCTCCTGCGTCCACACTCAGCATGTACACATCCTAACCATCCTAGCAAGACTAACTGAAGAAGTAAACTATAAAAACAGACGGAATTGTAGATATGTAACTTGCTACCCTCTTGAGGTGTACACCAATGGACACTGGTGCCTTAATGAGCTATGTCGTTGGCTGTCCAGTGAGAAACTATTGTGCTACAGAGTGAATGAATTTACATTTTCAAAAATATGAGATTAAACCTCTTCAACAGAAAAACACACACAAAATGAGGAAAACACAGAAAAAGATAAACACTTAACTTGCTGCTCTATGGATGAATATCTGCTCAGAGCTGAAGCCTGACTGACTGTCATACCATACAAACAGGCGATGCTTTCAGGACAAAACTAATGAGAAGCTACTAATATCTTCTTCCTTGTTGTATTTTTTGCTGTCTCAACTCCGAACAGGATTTTAACATGTATATCTGGGATGTTTGATACCAGCTTCTCAAGTTCTTCCCAAAAATATTCCATTTATACTCTGTCATCTGTGTTGTCACAGATGTGTCATTTTTTCCTGGAGGTCCTTTGTAAAGGCAACGTCCTCCCGATTTCAAAGTTTGTGAAAAACCATTAATAAAATCATGTTCTGATACATTACATCCATAAAATGTTTCATATTATTGAATTTCATTAGTGAGTATATGTTTAAAGTTATGCAGTATTTCTTGTTTGTTGAATTTAAGTCTTATTTTTAATTATTGTTTCTGCGTATTGTCTCTAGGACTTCCAGGTGCTCTGGTTCACCTTGATCTTATGTGTGGTGCCATACCGAATCCAAGTGGTGTCTTTGCTTGGCTATGGTGTCTTGATATCATGTGAATTTGGTAGCTAAGATATCAGTAGAGTTCACTATCATGCTTCTCAAACTGCTGTTGCATGATTCTTTCCCTGTGACATGGACAGTTATCCTGCTGGAAGATGCCATTGCAGTTGGGGAAGACATCAAGCAGGAAGCATGCAGGTGCTGCGCAATATATTGACATAGTTCGTAGCTGTCATGGTACCTTAAAGTACTATCACAGGTTCCATGGAAGTCCAGGTCAATGCCCCCCATATCATAATACTGCACACAGCAGCCTTTGTGTATGATGTGGTGTATGTATCAAGCAGCCGTCCACATGAATGATAGGTGATCCTGTACCCACTGCAATCTTAATTGACAGTGTTGATAGTTCAGCATGGGAATATGTAGGGTTTCGCGTATTGTGGAGCCGTGTTCAACAGTGTGCTGTGAGTGATGTACTCTGAAACACTCGTACCTGCACCGGACATTGAATGCTGTCATCAGATCTATCATAGATTGCTGTCTATTCTCTTTTACAGAGCAACACACTGACTCTTATAAGGCAATGTAACGACTATCAGTTATTAAATCATTTGCTTTCACACTTTTTACTACCTAAGTGTGTGTGTGTGTGTGTGTGTGTATGTGTGTGTGTGTGTGTGTGTGTGTGTGTGTGTCTAGTTGTCTCAGGATGTGCAGTTTCCGTCAGGCAATTTTCAGAGGTTATGGATAGGTGAAATAGCCAGGTATCCAGACTCCTTTTAATAGCTATAGAAATAAGTCAATAGTTTCCAGCTCATCGTCACTGAAGGATAGGCATCATACCAGTTACTAAGAAAAAGGAAAATGGATTAAAAGCAGTCAAATAAAGAGGAGACCTAAGGGTGGATTTTTACAAATTATGCAGATCACTCCTCACTTCTTCACCTGACCAACAGCTGACATATCAGTGTTTCTGTATCATAAGGTAAATGTATGTTCCCTTTAATGAATTTTTTGACCTAGAAACTCTTATTGAAGCATCACACACCTGCCCTGTCCGTTCCTCTTCTGAAGAGGTTTTAGAAGCACATTTTGCTGGGACAGAGATTTCAAAATCATACTATAAACTGCAAAACATATTCAGGTACCAATTAGAACATGCGCATATTTGGTTCTGACTGAAAAAGTAGCACGTCATATTTCTATTAGGGATATGAACAATTTTTAGCTTGAAAACATAAAAACAGCTGTCTCATGATGACTAGAAATATCAGAACTTTAATTGTTAATTACTCCATAATTACAATAGCAAAATTATTCCTACCATGTGCCTAAGTTTGTATAATGCTCAAATTGTGATGGCCGGCCGAGGTGGCTGAGCGGTTCTAGACGCTTCAGTCCGGAACCACACGACCGCTACGGTTGCAGGTTCGAATCCTGCCTCAGGCATGGATGTGTGTGATGTCCTTATGTTGGTTACGTTTAAGTAGTTCTAAGTTCTAGGGGACTGATAACCTCAGATGTTAAGTCCCATAGTGCTCAGAGCCATTTGAATTGATCTGAACAAATTGTGATGGCACATCAGCTTTTAATCCAACGTGTTTCCTTCATTCTGCCTACTGGTGAGGCCCAACTTAAACAATGTCAAAACAGTACCTTAAATTAGTGCAAATTACTAATGTGCTGCAAAAAAAACTTTGGTTTATTTGAATCCAGATAACCAGAAAACACAAAATCAAAGCAACAGTTTAAATTGGTGTAAATCATTGATATTACACATGTGCACTCTTTTGGAGTGTAGGGATGAGACTTGAAGAGGATATAGGATCCCAAAAAGGGTTGTGGTATTACAATTGTTATTGAATTTAGCATATGTTAAAATGAAGGACTAAGTAAGGAACACTTTTTTTTTTTCTCCAAAAAAAGTTCTGCTCAGAGATACAGCCCTCCAAAGGGTCACACTGTGCATACCATTTTGAAGAAGCAAATTTTGGAAAAAAATATTAAAATGCTGTATATCTATAACAGTTATAGATATTTTTTCTATTTGATAGATAATTGCTTTATGATCACAAAGAAATACACCATTTGAACTAATCTGTCAAAGTTCTTTTACTTTAGCATTCTGAATTTTTTCTTTATGAAAAAAAAAATCTCCCAAAATGTCAATCCATAAATTTTGTTTTTCTTTTTTTCCTGAGAAGGAAGCTTCCAGTTTTAGGTTGAACAAGTTTTATAAACAATTGAAATTTTTACCATACATAAAACCTGTTTTATTACCACATTATCACATAACAGGCTCATAAAAATAAAATTATAGCCTTATTTAACATAATTTGTTTTGAAAGATGAATAAGACACACATTTTTCAAGCATTTTAGATAGTTCCAAAATGTATGTGAAAGGTCCAAAGACTTAAAAGTTTCAGTTTATAGAACTTCTGTGCACTCCACTCTGTTTTGTACTGAAATTAGCCAGTCATTGAACTAAAAATATGTTCCACTGCTTCAGTATCTTTGATATATAGTGATTAGTGAAGCCTTCCTGTTGAACCAATAGGAACTGGAGCACTTACAATCTTCAAAACATTGTGAACAGGAAATGAGCACTGATGGCATTGTTGCTGCCCTTCAGACGGAAACCTATATCCAACAGCTGGTCCATGTGATAGCATCAAGTTCACTACAATTTCGTTTAACTCATAACTGGTGTCTATAATCTCTGCAATCCACCTGGCACAGTCATATACACATCACACCACAAACATCCCCCTTTTCAGGTTGTGACTTTGAATATTATCCTGCTGTTTCTGAGGTGTTGGCCGAATGAACAAAATTTCTTCTTTCTTGCTCTTTAAAGTGCGTGCAATATGAGTTTGCCCACCACTTTGAGTCCAAAACTGTGTCTGCTGAACTCCTTTCACAGGAGTAGTTTGTTTGGACCATTCTTCTTTTTTCTGCTCACAGAATTCTTCAGTTTCCTCTTTGGACAAGAGAATGAGGGCTGTGGATGTGCAAGATTTCATGACTCTTGTAAAATCCCCAGCATTCTGAATTGCTGCTGTATTTGGTCTGGAAAGATTTTGTTTCGTAGCTTGGTGCTTCAGCAGGCCACCTACACCGTAATAAGGTCCCTTCCCGTGACCAGGAGCTTTGTATACCCAGCATGATAGCACCATCAGAAATAATGATCATCTTCTCTGTCTTTGTTTGCAGTTGAAGAGTTTTCGCATTGCTAGCAAAGCATGTGCTGAGTCATATCCTGTTTCATCACTTATAACTGCAACACTTGTGGTTTTGTTTTGAAAATATGTCACTCTTGTAAAAATTGAAACCTGGTCATTACTCCAATGATACCTTTGTACTACTTATGGGAGAATTACAGACCTGTTCTCAGCAGAATCACAGTGATGCACTAAACATAGTTCTTCAGCCTGTACAGACCCTTTCAAATTTGCAATGTGTTGTTGTTGCAATTTCTTCAGATGCTGGTGTATTTCTGCTTTCACTGTCGGATAGACTGTCAGAGACAGAGTACCTCGTGTTCCTGCTGCTAATAAGGCGAGTACACCATTCGTTTGTTATATATTCTTACGAGCTTCCAACAGGAGTGACTCATTTACAGGTACCTGTGTAGTTACTAGATTATTTTTGTAATTTCTTGCATGTTTGAGTGCTTACTAGGCACAAGCTTTTATTTTAATAACAGCGTAGCGTATAGTACCCCCGTTGTTATCGACCCTCATATTGTATAGGCTTTTGTTTTTTTTTTTTTTAGTGTAGCTCAGTGTTGTTTAGACAGTTAATGAAACAGCACTTCGAAATCCTGCTGCTAATAAGCTGAGGACACTGATCATTTGTTATATATTTTTAAGAGCTTCAAATAAGAGTGACTGCAGTAATGGATAGGAACTGTATTTTCTGTGTAGAGATGTGAGCTGGGTTGGCGTCCCTTCGCTTACAGCTCTAGGCTGCGTTGACTTCCATCACACAGGTTGAGGCTGCAGCCAAGGGAAGTCACTGTGGGGGGTCAGACGCGGGGATGCGAGAGACGTCAAGCATGTCCCATGTGTCTCCCAATCGGTCCACTGCCATGGCCACCTCAGGTACTGCCGCACTGAGGTTGACCCATCACCCATGGTCGAGTGGGAGGTCATTCCAAAGCCTGGCAGGCAGCGAAAAACTTACTGAGGGGCTGATCGTCGGGCCTCGCCAGTTCATTTGACAAACAGGTTTTGGGTGTTATCTGTTGCTGACAATGTCTCTGAGCCAGATGCAGTCATCCATTCTGTTCCAGAGGAAGCTTCTCGGCTGGCAGTGTCTTGAGCGTTCACAGTGGGTGGGTTTGCTGGTAGTTGGGAGCTCCAATGTTAGGCGCGTAATGGGGCCCCTTAGGAACATGATTGCCAAGGCGGGGTAGGAAGCCAGTTTGCACTCCTTGTGCATACTGGGGGGAGTCATTCCAGATGTGGAAAGGGTGATTCCAGATGCCATGAAGAGTACAGGGTGCAGCCAACTGCAGGTGGTGGATCATTTCGATACCAATGATGTGTGTCGCTTTGGATTGGAGGAGATAGTAAAGACTGCCAGTCTTGCTTGCAAGATTAAGGTGGAGCTCACCATCTGCAACATTGTTGATAGAATTTACTGTGGTACTTTGGTGCAGAGCCAAGTGGAGGGTCTTAATCAGAGGCTCAGGCGGTTCTGTGACCATGTAGGCTGCAGATTCCTTGACTTGTGCAACTGGGTAGTGGGTTTCCGAGTTCTGTATAACAGACCAGGAGTCTACTGCACACAGGAAGTGGCTACATGGGTAGCGGGGGCGTATGGAAGGGACTGGGCAGTTTTTTAGGTCACAGGGTCTCAGGAAACCACAGAAAGGGCATCCGTTTAAAAGGGGACAGGTAAAACACAGTAAGTTAGTTGTAGAAATGATTGGTATTGTAGTTGTAAATTGTTGTAGCTGTGTTGGGAAAGAACCAGAGCTCCAAGCCCTAATAGAAAGCACTGAAACTCAAATAGTTACAGGTACAGAAAGCTGGCTAAAGCCAGAAATAAGTTTAGAAATTTTTTTAAACTATCTAATAGTGCTCAGAAAGGATAGATTAATACAGTTCGTGGTGGAGTATTTATTGCTGTCAGAAGTAGTTTGCGTTGTGGCTGAACTGAAGTAGATAGTTCCTGCGAAATAGAGTGCGTAGAGGTTATACTTGACAAGCGGACTAAACTATTAATTGGATTGTTTTACCAACATCCTGACTCAGAAGATATAATTGCTGAGCAGTTCAAAGAAAACTTGAGTCTCATTTCAAACAGGTGCCCCACTCATACAGTAGAAAATTATTTTGAACAATCAGTTCACGAGCCCACTCGAAGTGTAAATGGTTGCGAAAGCATGCTTGACCTCTTAGCAACAAATAATCCTGGACAAATAGTGAGTATCATGATGAATGCAGGGATTAGTGACCACAAGGCAGCTGCTGCTAGGCTGAATGCCGTAACACCTACAATCATCAAAAAGAAACACAAAGTATATCTACTTAAAAAATCTGATCATGTAAGGGTAGAAAAGTTGTGGAATGATTTCAAAGAAATAGTATCGACAGCAATTGAGAGATATATAACATATAAATTAATAAGTGATGGTACTGATCCCCCATGGCACACAAAATGGATCAGATCGCTATTGCAGAAGCAGTGAAAAAAGCATGGCAAATTTAAAAGAATGCAAAATCCCCAAGACTGGCTAAGTTTTAAAGAAGTTCGAAATATAGCGCTTCCTTCAATGCGAGAAGCTTCTGATAATTTCCATAATGAAACTCTGTCTGGAAATCTGGCAGAAAACCCAAAGAGATTCTGGTCATACATAAAGCACACCAGTGGCGAGATGCAATCAATACCTTCACTCTGCAATAACAACAGTGAAGTCACTGATGACAGTGCCACTAAAGCAGAGTTATTAAACACAGTTTTCCAAAACTCCTTCACCAAAGAAGACAAAGTAATAAATATTCCTGGATTCCAATCAAGAACGACTGCCAAGATGAGAAACATAGAAGTAGATATCCTCCGTGTTGCAAAGCAGCTTAAATCACTTAATAAAGGCAGGCTTCTGGTCCAGATTGTATGCCAGTCAGGTTCCTCTCAGAGTATGCTTATGCAATAACTCCATATTTATCTTTTATACACAACCACTCACTTACAGAAAGATTCGTATCTAAGGGGGAAGTAAGAGTAATCCATTGAATTATGGGCCCATATCACTAACGTCGATTTGCAGTAGGGTTTTGGAACATATACTGTAATCGAACAGTATGAATTATCTCAAAGAAAACTTTTTATTGACACCTAGTCAGCACGGATTCAGAAAATATCGTTCTTGCGAAACACAACTAGCTCTTTATATTTATGAAGTAATGAGTGCTGTCGACAGGGGATGTCAAATTGATTCCACATTTTTAGATTTCCAGAACGCTTTCAACACCGTTCTTCACAAGTGTCTTCTAACCAAACTGCATGCATATGGAATATCGCCTCAGTTGTGCGACTGGATTCATGATTTCCTGTCAGAAAGGTCACAGTTCGTAGTAATGGATGGAAAGTCATAGAGTAAAACAGAAGTAATATCCGGCGTTACTCAGGGAAGTATTATAAGCCCTCTAATGTTCCTGATCTTTATGAACAACATAGAAGACAATCTGAGTAGCCGCCTTAGATTGTTTGCAGATGATGCTGTCATTTACTGTCTTGTAAAGTCATCAGACGACCAAAACAAATTGCAAAATTATTTAGATAAGATGTCTGTATGGTGCGAAAAGTGGCAATTGACCCTGAATAAAGAAAAGTGTGAAGTTATTCACATCAATACTAAAAGAAATCTACTAAATTTTGATTACACAGTAAGTCACAAAATCTGAAGGCTGTAAATTCAACTAAATACCTAGGGATTACAATTACAAATAACCTAAATTGGAACGATCACATAGACAATGTTGTGGGTAGAGCAAACAAAGACTGCGATTGATTGGCAGAACACTTAGAAGTTGCAAGAGGTCTACCAAAGAGACTGCCTACACCACACTTGTGCACCCTGTTCTGGAGTATTGCTGTGCAGTGTGGGATCCGAATCAGGCGGGACTGCCGGATGACATCGAAAAGTACAAAGAAGGGTGTCTCATTTTGTATTATCACAAAATAGGGGAGATACTGCCACAGACATGATATATACATTGGATTGTCAATCATTAAAACAAAGGCATTTTTTGTTGCGACAGGATCTTCTCATGAAATTTCAATCAAGAGTTTTCTCCTCCGATTGTAAAAACATTCTGTTGGCACCCACCTACATAGGGAGAAATGATCATAATAAAATAAGAGAAATCAGGGCTCGCACAGAAAAATTTAAGTGCTTATTTTTTCCTGTGCACCGTTCGAGAATGGAACCATAGAGAGACACTTTGAAGGTGTTTCATTGAACCCTCTGCCAGGCACTTTATTGTGAATAGCTGATTAATCACGTAGATGTTGATGTATCAGGTTCATCAAGAAATTGTCAAAGGCAACAGTTTTCTTAGTTACTTTATTTTCCTCCCATGTCACATATGTAATTTCTGCAGAGTTATCTACTAAGTCTTCCGGGCCATGTGTCTGTAAAGACAGTTCTCCCGGGCAGTCACCACATTCATGAAACAAACAAGTCTCTTGCTTTGCATCAC
Organism: Schistocerca gregaria; assembly: GCF_023897955.1. Lineage (NCBI taxonomy): Eukaryota > Metazoa > Arthropoda > Insecta > Orthoptera > Acrididae > Schistocerca > Schistocerca gregaria. The sequence goes on along the minus strand of NC_064920.1, from coordinate 307,881,944 downwards.
AAACTACTAATGACTTCACACGCCCAACGAAGGCGTCATAGGTCACGTGCTCCAGTAAGTTCTTCAAAGTTACCACCCAAAGTTCAAAATTTGTGCAGTACACACATAAACAGACATCTCTAGGTGTGTATGAAAATACCCACGTAGGTCATACTGCATAAAATTTTGATCTTTCAATATATGAAGTTGTATAGTTGATCTTATAAATTGCAAAAGTTTCTTTAATATCTGTGAGTCATGTACCTCTTCACTTTCACCAGTCTTTACCCTTCAGCTGTTATCGTTATAATGCCTTTTTTGTGGGCACTCTGGCGGTAATAGTCCCATTTATCTTCCAGATAAAATGACTGCACTAGTTGAACTTGAGCTGCTTCTACAGGATTACCATAATAGGGTTCTGGTCTTCCAAAAACTCCTTTTAAAGACCTCACACTTCTTGATTTGTGTCCCATATAATTTGATACTGATGGAATGTGGTTCAAAATTGTTTCTGGAATAATAGTTAAACTTGCACATTTTCACTGTAGGATGCACAATTTTCAACAGCTGAATCGATATTTATGAAAAATTACTGGCAAGAGTGTTTTGGTTCATTTTTTCTGAAGATTGAATTTCTACTTTGAAGAGCGTGGTCAGTTTTGCTGTAGTGTATTCATCCATAGCTTTAGTCATTTATCTGCACTTTCTCGATGCATATCGCTTATGACTCAACTTCATTGACCACGGTTTCTTAACAGGACTAACACCTAACTCTGTAGTTGATTGATTCGGGATATTTAATTCTTCCTCTATTGATGCAAAATCTGCATCATCTGCACCATGGGAGGCTTCACCTTGTTCCAATACTATCATGGTTGTTATTCTGTCAAAACGTTTAGAACACAAAAAGTCGGCATTGGAAACATCTTCACTTTGAAACAGAATCTTCAAGTCAGAACACTTATTTCCACCCAGAAAAAAGTCTGTTTTTGTTAGTCTTATATATCACTCTTTAATGGATTTGCAGATAGTCAGCACACTTCACTCTCCTGTGGCCCCAGTCAGAAGACATTTCAAACAGTCCTTTACACAAAACACTCTGCAACGGTGTCAACTGGCAAATTTCTCACGAAAACATATAACTCACTGGATGGTCTCAGATTCCTTAGAAGCCTCTTCAGTAAACAAATTAGCACCGAACAACTAGAATACAGAAACCTACAATGAACTACCATTATGAAGAAACTGACAAGAAACTACAGCAAAGTGTAAGAAATATCTGCAACAATGAAAGTGAAAAGAAATAACTGCAGCAGGACACTGTGGCCAAGCGGTTCAAGGTGCTTCAGTCCAGAACCGCGCGACTGCTATGGTCGCAGGTTCAAATCCTACCTTGGGTATGGGTGTGTGTGAAGTCCTTAGGTTAGTTAGGTTTAAATAGTTCTAAGTTCTAGGGGATGATGACCTCAGATGTTTAGTCCCATAGTGCTCAGAGCCATTTGAAATAACTGCAACAAAGACAATAGAAATAAACATTGTAACAAAGAAATTAGTAAGAAACAGCTTCAGTGAAGACATACTTGAAAGTTAAAAAAAAAAAAAAATGATTAAAAAAACCCTGTCCAGCTTAAATGTGGAAGTTCTCCTTTACAGACAATATAGTATCACATGGTACTAATAAACAAAAAAACTCTAACTTTTCTGGATTGGTATTTTTGGAATTTTTTGTAAATTATAAAAAAAAAAAAATTCAGAAGGCGAAAGTTAAAGAACTTTGACAGATATGTCCAAATGGAGGATGCCATTGTAATCATAAAGCAATTATCATCCAAATAAAAAACCTCTAACAAAATATCTAGAACTGTTACAGAGATACAGCATTTAAAAAAAAAATTCTAAAATTCACATCTTCAAAATGATGTTCGCATCTTTGGAGGCCTGTATCCCAGGGCAGGAATTTTCTTGGAGAAAACAAAAAATTATGTTTCTTACTTACTCCTGAATTTTAACATATACTAAATTCAATAACATCTAGACTATGAAGGTAACCCCCTGCCTGAAGTGATGTGGATTATGCCTTCTATTTTCAAATCAGTGAAGCACTTCGTATACCAAGATCTAATTTAAACTTGTGACAAAAAACTAAGTGTAAATGGTGCAAATAAGGAATTTAGTTCCCAAGTATAAAGATGTTGAAGCAGATACTACATCAGCTGGGGTCTTTATGATTGCTAGACACACGGTACACAAAGAGAGTGTACCCCCCTGAGGTTTGATCACACTAAATCTCGGAAAAATCATCAAAGTAAAGTGTATTAAGCAAATTATTGTACCTCATATCATCAAACATCAATATCATGAATCAAATAGATAATCAAAGTCAGCATAGGTCCAGAGGATAGAAATGTGTATAAATATGTGTGTGAATGTAGTACTGATGTACATACATCAAAAAAAGTTTTGCATCACTTGGTTCCAAGAGTTCCAGAACCTGTACAGAAAACTGGAATAGAGTTCAACATAAACATCATTTCCGCCCAGTTTATTGCTCATGAAAATTACACATTTCATTTTGTACCACCATGCAGCGAGATCTTCAGAGGTGGCGGTCCAGATTGCTGTACACACCAATACCTCTAATACCCAGTAGCACGTCGTCCTGCAGTGATGCATGACTGTATTCGTAGTGGCTTACTATCCACAAGTTCATCAAGGCACTGTTCGTCCAGATTGTCCCACTTCTCAACAACGATTCGGTGTAGATCCCTCAGAGTGGTTTGTGGATCACGTCATCTATAAAACAGCCCTTTTCAATCTATCCCAGGCATGTTCAGTAGGGTTCATGTCTGGAGAACATGCTGGCCACTCTAGTCGAGCAATGTCGTTATCCTCAAGGAAGTTATTCACAAGATGTGCATGATGGGGACGTGAATTGTCATCCATGAATACGAGTGCCTTGCGAATATGCTGTCGATATGGTTGCACGATCGGTCGGAGCATGGCATTCACATATCGTAAAACCGTTATGGCACCTTTCATGACCACCAGAGCATACATTGGTGCCACATACTGCCACCCCAAAGCAGCAGGGAGCCTCCACTTCTCTGCACTTGCTGGACATTGCATCTAAGGTGTTCAGCCTGTTCAGATTGCCTCCAAACACGTCTCCGACGATTGTCTGGTTGAAGGCATATACGACACTCATCAGTGAAGAGAACGTGATTCCAATCTTGAGCGGTCAATTCGGCATGTTGTTGGGCCCATCTGTACTGTGCTGCATGGTGTCATGGTTGCAAAGGTAGACCTCGGCATGGATGTCGGGAGTGAAGTTGTGCATCAGGCAGCCTATCGCGCACAGTTTAAGTCATAACACGACGTCCTGTGGTTGCACAAAAGCATTATTCAATGTGGTGGCATTTCTGTCAGTGTTCCTCCGAGCCACGATCCGTAGGCAGCGGTCATCCACTGCAGAAGTAGCCCTTGAGTGGCCTGAGAGAGGCATGTCATCGACAGTTCCTGTGTCTCTGTATCTCCCCCATGTCTGAACAACATCGCTTTGGTTCACTCCGAGATGCATGGATACTGCCCTTGTTGAGAGCCCTTCCTGGCACAAAGTAACAATGCGGATGCAATCGAACCATGGTATTGACCGTCTAGGTATGGTTGAACTACAGACAACACAAGCCGTGTACCTCCTTCCTGGTGGAATGAGTGGAACTGATCGGCTGTCGGACTCCGTCCGTCTAATAGGGACTGCTCATGCATGGTTGTATACATCTTTGGGCAGGTTTAGTGACATCTCTGAACAGTCAAAGGGACTGTGTCTGTGATACAGTCTCCACAGTCAACATCTGCCTTCAGGGGTTCTGGAAACTGGGGTGAGGCAAAACTATTTTTTATGTATGTAGAACAGTGTTGAAGCAGATTCTATATTAGCTGGGGCCCTTGTGCTTGTCAGACACATGGTACACACGGAGTGTGTACCCCCCTGAGGGTTGATAATATTCAAACATATGGCTGCAGCTGTGTGATGTTTCTTAAACCAAATAGCTTAAGGCACCTGGATAAATTAACCTGTATGCATTTGAATGTGGTATCTCTAAGGTCTCGAATGGTCCAATGTGTATACCAAAGAATTTTTTTGTTTCTTTGTTGATTTATTTAGACTTTTCATAACTTTTAGTCAACACAAGGTCTCCTACTTTAATTGTGTAACTTTAATAATCTTGTGGTTGAAGCTCTTGTTATTATTATTGTTGTTGTTGTTGTTATTGTTAATGTTAAGACCCAAGATGGTATACCTTATACTTCCAGTGACAGGTGTGTACATTGTTGGTATTACAGGTTCTGAAACAATAAAAATAAAACAAGAAGTAAGATTACCTTTACCACTGGGGAATTTTATATATATATATGCAAACACATTTACTAGTGCCTAATGTCAATTTGCAGTTATTGCCCAGTATTGATTGGCTTATTGAGTATAAAGTAACCTTAGATTTTGCAGAATTGATGTGTAATTATAACAATCAGTATTATGTGACACCATTTAAGAATAGAGGAATAATAATAAATAACGAATAATATGAGGTAAGGTTTGTGACTACACGAAGCTGTTTGAGTTCTGAGGAGCCTAGTGATTAGCAAAAATTGTTAAACTGACAGATAAAGCTAAAAACATTTCAACCAGATTTGTTAACAGAACAACAAAAAGAGGATTTGTACCAAATATTGTTATGGTATGGAAAGGCGATTTCAGAAAAACCGGGGGCGCCTGTAGACTATATATGGAGCTTTCGGGTAAAGGGCGACACAACTCTTCTTTCTTTCTTTTTTTTTTTTTTTTTTTTTTTTTTTTTTTTTTTTTTTTTTTTTTTTTTTTTTTTTACTGAGTATGCTATCGGTGGTAGGAGATAGACATATTACCTGAAAACTATTTAGTGAACATTGTCTTCATATGAATACACTGAAGCGCCAAGAAACTGGAATAGGCATACGTATTCAAATACAAATATATGTAAACAGGCAGAATACAGCACTACGGTCGGCAATGCCAATATAAGACAACAAGGATCTGATGCAGCTGTTAGATTGATTACTGGTGCTACAATGACAGGTTATCAAGATTTAAGGGAGTTTGTACATGGTCTTGTAGTCTGTGGGTGGGTGATGAGGGACAGAGCCTCCGAGGTAGCAATGAAGTGGGGATTTTCCTGTATGACCCTTTCAGGAGTGTATCGTGAATATCAGGAATCTTGTAAAACATCAAATCTCTGGCATCGCTGAGTATGGAAAAAAATCCTGCAAGAGCAGAACCAACAATGACTGAAGAGAATCATTCAATGTGACAGAAGCGCAACCCTTCCGTAAATCACTGCAGATTTCAATGCTGGGCCATCAGTAAGTGTCAGCGTGTGAACTATTCAATGAAACATAATCAATATGGGCTTTTGGAGCTGAAGGCCCACTCGTGTACCCTTGATGAGTGCATGACACAAAGCTTTACAGCTTGTCTGGGTCTGTCAACACCAATGTTGGACTGTTGATGACTGGAAACATGTTGCCTTGTCGGACAAGTCTCATTTCAAATTGTATCAAGCAGTTGGACGTGTACAAGTATGGAGACAACCTCGTGAATCCATGGACCCTGCATGTCAGCAGGGGACTATTCAAGATGGTGGAGACTCTGTAATGTTGTGAGGCATATGCAGTTATAGTGATATGGGACCCCTGATACATCTAGATATGACGTGACAGGTGACACACACATAACCATCCTGTCTGATCACCTGCATGTATTCATGTCCATTGTGCATTCTGATGGACTAGGCCAATTCCAGCAGAACACTGCAACTCCCCACACATCCATAATTGCTATGGAGTGGTTCCAGGAACACTTTTCTGAGTTTAAACACTACGACTATTTTGTGTCAGTCTAGCAGAAAAGGGATGGGCATTATCGTGGAGTAGCATCACTCCACACAATCTTCCTGGTCATTGTTCTTGGACTGCATCTGCAAAACGGCTCAGTTGTTGTTGACAGTAAATGTCAGCAGTGATGGTTAAACCTCAGGGAAGCAATTCATAGTACATCGCACTGTCACTGTTCCATCAGATACAAAACATTCTCTTTTTTGGATGCACGCATATCTTTGTATGGGGAACTGTTGCTTGGTTTTCACTCAACCATGCCTTTCTTTTCCTTATGTTAGCATAAAGACACTATTTCCCATCATCAGTAGTGATCCAGGATAGGAATGGCCAGTGTTGCTAATGAGCCACTTGATGACAAGGAAGTAGAGATGCATATATTGTTACCTGCCGATTTTTGCGATTTTGGCTTAGATTATGCAGTATCCACATACCCAATTTTTGAACCTTGCCCATTACTTGCAAATGTCGCATGATGGTGGAATTATCAGAGTTCATCATATTTGCCAGTACTCAAGTACATTGGCATGGATTGTTGTGGATTGATGCATTTTAACGAACTTCACCAAGCTGCGAAGATCTTCCTGAATGTGGAATGTCATGTATTCTTCCTGCTATACTGTACACCCTAAATAAGTAAAATTTCATTATTTGCTATATTTCTTGGTTTTGCAATTTTAATAGCCAGCAATGTAATTTGGCATCCATAGGAACTGCATTTGTCCAGAAGTTCTTTTCTGAAATGTTGTCGCACCACGTCCAGCAAGATTTGTGCACAATGTGAAAGTGCTGTGTTGCTGGAATCCAAATGGTTTATTTGATGAGAAGCATGCAACTCAAGATGTTTGGTATGTGCCTTTTATTTGAATGTAACAGTATTATAGTGTTACTACAACTGCTCAGCACCTCTCTCCTTCCCTGGTCAAAAATGATAGGACCAGGTACTTACATAGCAGGTAATTCTTAGCACTTGTACTTCTCTGACTTTATAACAGTCATTGGTGCATTTCATGGGAATTTTCCTCAGACCAGTGACAGATTTTTGTTTCTTTCACTTTTGGCCTGACCTTTTTTGATGAAACTTAAAATGCTTGATTTGTTTCTGGTTCTGACTCGAAGTTACACACACACACACACACACACACACACACACACACACACACACACACACACACAGGTTCAGTCACTGTTCACAATCAAATTTATTAATGCTGCATCCCCCCTCATGAACCGTGGACCTTGTCGTTGGTGGGGGGGCTTGCGTGTCTCGGCGATACAGATAGCCGTACCATAGATGCAACCACTACAGAGGGGTATCTGTTGAGAGGCCAGACAAACGTTTGGTTCCTGAAGAGCGGCAGCAGCCTTTTCAGTAGTTGCAAGGGCAACAGTCTGGATGATTGACTGATCTGGCCTTGTAACCCTAACCAAAACAGCCTTGCTGTGCTGGTACTGCGAACGGCTGAAAGCAAGGGGAAACTACAGACGTAATTTTCCCCGAGCTTTACTGTACGATTAAATGATGATGGCATCCTCTTGGGTAAAATATTCCGGAGGTAAAATAGTCCTCCATTCGGATCTCTGGGCGAGGACTACTCAAGAGGATGTTGTTATCAGGATAAAGAAAACTGGCGTTCTACGGATCGGAGCGCGGAATGTCAGATATCTTAATCAGGCAGGTCGGTTAGAAAATTTAAAAAGGGAAATGGATAGGTTAAAATTAGATATAGTGGGAATTAGTGAAGTTCGCTGTCAGGAGGAACAAGACTTCTGGTCAGGTGACTACAGGGTTATAAATACAAAATCAAATAGGGGTAATGCAGGAGTAGGTTTAATAACAAATAGGAAAATAGGAATGCGGGTAAGCTACTACAAACAGCATAGTGAACGCAGTATTGTGGCCAAGATAGATATGAAAACCATGCCTACTACAGTAGTATAAGTTTATATGCCAACTAGCTCTGCAGATGATGAAGAAATTGAAGAAATGTATGATGAAATAAAAGAAATTATTCAGATGGTGAAGGGTGACGAAAATTTAATAGTCATGGGTGACTGAACTTCGGTAGTAGGAAAAGGGAGAGAAGGAAACATAGTAGGTCAATATGGATTGAGGCCAAGAAATGAAAGAGGAAGGTGCCTGGTAGAATTTTGCACAGAGCACAACTTAATCATAGATAACACTTCATTCAAGAACCATGAAAGAAGGTTGTATGCATGGAAGAAGCCTGGAGATACTGACAGGTATCAGATAGATTATATAATGGTAAGACAGAGATTTAGGAACCAGGTTTTAAATTGGAAGACATTTCCAGGGGCAGATGTGGACTCTGACCACAATCTGTTGGTTATGACCTGTAGATTAAACTGAAGAAACTGCAAAAAGGTGGGAATTTAAGGAGATGGGACCTGGATGAACTAAAAGAACCAGAGGTTGTACAGAGTTTCAGGGAGAGCATAAGGGAACAATTGACAAGAATGGGGGAAAGAAATACAGTAGAAGAAGAATGGGTAGCTTTGAGGGATGAAGTAGTGAAATCAGCAGAGGATCAAGTAGGTAAAAAGACGCGGGCTAGTAGAAATCCAGGGGTAACAGAAGAAATATTGAATTTAATTGATGAAAGGAGAAAACATAAAAACGCAGTAAATGACGCAGGCAAAAAGGAATAAAAACATCTCAAAAATGAGATCGACAGGAAGTGCAAAATGGCTAAGCAGAGATGGCTAGAGGACAAATGTAAGGATGTAGAGGCTTATCTCACAAGGGGTAAGATAGATACTGCCTACAGGAAAATTAGAGAGATCTTTGGAGCTAAGAGAACCACTTGCATGAACATCAAGAGCTCAGATGGAAACCCAGTTCTAAGCAAAGAAGGGAAAGCAGAAAAGTGGAAGGAGTATATGGAGGGTCTATACAAGGGCGATGTACTTTAGGACAATATTATGGAAACAGAAGAGGATGTAGATGAAGATGAAATGGGAGATACGATACTGCGTGAAGAGTTTGACAGAGCACTGAAACACCTGAGTTGAAACAAAGCCCAGAGTAGACAACATTCCATTGGAACTACTGATGGCCTTGGGAGAGGAAGTCCTGACAAAACTCTACCAACTGGTGAGCAAGATGTATGAAACAGGCGAAATACCCTCAGACTTCAAGAAGAATATAATAATTGCAATCCCAAAGAAAGCAGGTGTTGACAGATGTAAAAATTACCAAACTATCAGATTAATAAGTCACAGCTGCAAAATACTAACTCGAATTCTTTACAGATGAATGGAAAAACTAGTAGAAGCCGACCTCGGGGAAGATCAGTTTGGATTCCAAAGAAATGTTGGAACACGTGAGGCAATACCGACCCTACGACTTATCTTAGAAACTAGATTAAGGAAGGGCAAACCTACGTTTCTAGCATTTGTAATCTTAGAGAAAGCTTATGACATTATTGACTGAAATACTCTCTTTCAAATTCTGAAGGTGGCAGTGATAAAATACAGGGAGGGAAAGGCTATTTACAATTTGTACAGAAACCAGATGGCAGTTATAAGAGACGAGGGACATGAAAGGGAAGCAGTGGTTGGGAAGGGAGTGAGACAGGGTTGTAGCCTCTCCCCGATGTTATTCAATCTGTCTATTGAGCAAATAGTGAAGGAAACAAAAGAAAAATTTGGAGTAGGTATTAAAATCCATCGAGAAGAAATAAAAACCTTGAGGTTCGTTGATGACATTGTAATTCTGTCAGAGACAGCTAAGGACTTGGGAGAGCAGTTGAATGGAATGGTTAGTGTCTTGAAAGGAGGATATAAGATGAACATCAACAAAAGCAAAACGAGGATAATGGAATGTAGTCGAATTAAGTTGGGTGATGCTGAGGGAATTACATTAGGAAATGAGACACTTAAAGTAGTAAAGGAGTTTTGCTATTTGGGGAGCAAAATAACTGATGACGGTCGAAGTACAGAGGATATAAAATGTAGACTGGCAATGGCAAGGAAAGCGTTTCTGAAGAAGATAAATTTGTTAACATCGAATATAGATTTATGTATCAGGAAGTCGTTTCTGAAAGTATTTGTTTGGAGTGTAGCCATGTATGGAAGTGAAACATGGACGATAACTAGTTTGGACAAGAAGAGAATAGAAGCTTTCGAAATGTGGTGCTACAGAAGAATACTGAAGATAAGGTGGATAGATCACGTAACTAATGAGGAGGTATTGAATAGGATTGGGGAGAAGAGAAGTTTGTGGCACAACTTGACTAGAAGAAGGGATCGGTTGGTAGGACATGTTTTGAGGCATCAAGGGATCACAAATTTAGCATTGAAGGGCAGCGTGGAGGGTAAAAATCGTAGAGGGAGACCGAGAGATCAGTACACTAAGCAGATTCAGAAGGATGTTGGTTGCAGTAGGTACTGGGAGATGAAGCAGCTTGCACAGGATAGAATAGTATGGAGAGCTGCATCAAACCAGTCTAAGGACTGAAGACAACAACAACAACAACAACAACAACAACAACAGCATCAACAACAATGCTGCATGATCTGTGTCTTGTGGAACTGTAAACTTATATCATGTCAGACAAATTCTACTCATACTACTACAGATATCCCCACTGTTCGAGACAGTTGTTGAACAGAATACTGTTGACAGTTGTAGCATGTTGACAGTATTATTTCCTGTGCAGGTGAACACTTTGTAGCCTTTTAACATACTTCTTGTTTCTTCAGAAACCGTTACACACATTCTTATTGCATGTTGTGATAGCACAGGACTCTGCCTTTCAAAATTGAAATAATGAGGTGCTCCTTATCCCGCAATGACACAGTTACATTTCTGAAAAATTCTCCCTTGCCCAAAGTAGTCAGAGCTACTTTTGAGCAGTCTGTCATTGCAGTTTGAGAAAGTGCCAACAGGAACAAATTTTTGAATGAAATTCCAGAAACTTTTCTGTTGCAACCAACAAGGTTCAGTTTTAAGCCGCAATCATCTCTGAGATATGATCTATCCTGCGACTGGGCGTGAGTCGTTCTTGGATAGCTCAGTTGGTAGAGCACTTGCCCACGTAAGGCAAAGGTCCCTAGTTCGAGTCTCGGTCTGGCACACAGTTTCAATCTGCCAGGAAGTTTCATATCAGCGCACACTCCGCTGCAGAGTGAAAATCTCATTCTGGGTTTACTTCTTGTTTTTCATCTTCCGATATCTCACAAGCTATCCAATTCTTCTCATAAACACAAGTAACAAATCCTGTAATCTGTTTAAATGACATTCCATCTGCAATTGTACTCACCTGCATTTTATGAACATCAAAATCCTCAAATTCAAAACACCTGTTACTTCTCTGGGATTCCTCATGGGAATAAATGCATGATATATCTGAGTCAATGTGATTGTTATGATTTCACAGTATCTTTTTGTCAATCTCCATTCCTCTGCTGCTAGTCATTTGTCATGTGAAATAAATAAGATATTTATATTACTCCACTCAAACAATGGAAAGGGGGTCAATCTTTCAGAATAGCTTGGGCTGTAGACCTTGTTACTGCGCTAATTCTTTCTAATTATTTCAGCATCTTCAAGATAATAAGTTAGAAAGGTTTTTTCAAGTCTTGTATTGTGCTCCATCACTGGTATAATTATTTCTTTATTTCTTATCTTTTCTCCCCCCCCCCCCCCCCACAAAAAAATAGAAAATAAAAAAAAATCCCAAACTGGAAAGAAAATCAAGTTTCAATTAGGTAAGAATACTGTTTTCTTAATTTTGATTTTTTTCTCTGATAATAAACAACACATGGATGCACTGTGGTTATAGATTTATTCCAATAAAATTCTTGATCTAATTTCACATTTTCACAGAAATAAAGAAAAAAAGATTTTCACTTTTGCAACGAAGTTGTGTTAGTTGCGCACATAAATCTTTCTACATCTACATCTACATCCATACTCCGCGAGCCACCTGATGGTGTGTGGCGGAGGGTACCCTGAGCACCTCTATGGGTTCTCCCTTCTATTCCAGCCTCATATTGTTCGTGGAAAGAAGGATTGTCGGTATGCTTCTGTGTGGGCTCTAATCTCTTTGATTTTATCCTCGTGGTCTCTTTGCGAGATATACGTAGGAGGGAGCAATATACCGTTTGACTCTTCGGTGAAGGTATGTTCCCAAAACTTTAACAAAAGCCCATACTGAGCTACTGAACGTCTCTCCTGTGGAGTCTTCCACTGGAGTTTATCTATCATCTCCGTAACGCTTTCGCGATTACTAAATGATCCTGTAACGAAGTACGCTGCTCTCCGTTGGATCTTCTCTATCTCTTCTATCAACCCTATCTGGTACGAATCCCACACTGCTGAGCAGTATTCAAGCAGTGGGCGAACAAGCGTACTGTAACCTACTTCCTTTGTTTTTGGATTGCATTTCCTTAGGATTCTTCCATTGAATCGCAGTCTGGCATCTGCTTTACCGACGATCAACTTTATATGATCATTCCATTTTAAATCACTCCTAATGCGTACTCCCAGATAATTTATGGAATTAACTGCTTCCAGTTGCTGACCTGCTATTTTGTAACTAAATGATAAGGGATCTATCTTTCTATGTATTCGCAGCACATTACGCTTGTCTACATTGAGATTGAATTGCCATTCCCTGCACCATGCGTCAATTCGCTGCAGATCCTCTTGCATTTCAGTACAATTTTCCATTGTTGCAACCTCTCGATACACCACAGCATCATCTGCAAAAAGCCTCAGTGAACTTCCGATGTCATCCACGAGTTCATTTATGCATATTGTGAATAGCAACGGTCCTATGACACTCCCCTGCTGCATGCCTGAAATCACTCTTACTTCGGAAGACTTCTCTCCATTGAGAATGACATGCTGTGTTCTCTTATCTAGGAACTCCTCAATCCAATCACACAATTGGTCTGATAGTCCGTATGCTCTTACTTTGTTTATTAAACGTTTGTGGGGAACTGTGTCAATTGCCTTGCGGAAATCAAGAAACACGGCATCTACCTGTGAACCCGTGTCTATGGCCCTCTGAGTCTCGTGGATGAATAGCGCGAGCTGGGTTTCACACGACCGTCTTTTTCAAAACCCATGCTGATTCCTACAGATTAGATTTCTAGTCTCCAGAAAAGTCATTATACTCGAACATAATACGTGTTCCAAAATTCTACAACTGATCGATGTTAGAGATATAGGTCTATAGTTCTGCACATCTGTTCGACGTCCCTTCTTGAAAACGGGGATGACCTCTGCCCTTTTCCAATCCTCTGGAACGCTTCGCTCTTCTAGAGACCTTCGGTACATCGCTGCAGGAAGGGGGGCAAGTTCCTTCGCGTACTCTGTGTAAAATCGAACTGGTATCCCATCAGGACCAGCGGCCTTTCCTCTTTTGAGCGGTTTTAATTGTTTCTCTATCCCTCTGTCGTCTATTTCGATATCTACCATTTTGTCATCTGTGCGACAATCTAGAGAAGGAACCACAGTGCAGTCTTCCTCTGTGAAACAGCTTTGGAAAAAGACATTTAGTATTTCGGCCTTTAATCTGTCATCCTCTGTTTCAGTACCATTCTGTCACAGAGTGTCTGGACATTTTGTTTTGATCCACCTACCGCTTTGACATAACACCAAAATTTCTTAGGATTTTCTGCCAAGTCAGTACATAGAACTTTACTTTCGAATTCATTGAACACCTCTCGCATAGCCCTCCTCACACTACATTTCGCTTCGTGTAATTTTTGTTTGTCTGCAAGGCTTTGGCTATGTTTATGTTTGCTGTGAAGTTCCCTTTGCTTCCGCATCAGTTTTCTAACTTGGTTGTTGTACCACGGTGGCTCTTTTCCATCTCTTACGATCTTGTTTGGCACATACTCATCTAACGCATATTGTACGATCGTTTTGAACTTTGTCCACTGATCCTCAACACTATCTGTACTTAAGACAAAACTTTTGTTTTGAGCCTTCAGATACTCTGTAATCCGCTTTTTGTCACTTTTGCTAAACAGAAAAATCTTCCTACCTTCTTTCACAAATTAATCTGTTGATTTTGTTACATTTTGAAACATACAGTGATCAACAGTAATCCACTGCTTGCAAGTTATGTTGCCTATCATTTCCTCTTCAAGCACAGATATTAAGGCATTTTTAAAAGCAGTTTACTTAGGGCAGTAATCACATTCTTTTCTGGACTGTGTAGTATTTGGTGGGTTGCACGCAATTTTGGACAAGAAATGTTCATATGAGCCTCCATATTCCACTATGGTAATGTTGCTCAAGTTTGCTCCGACTATCATCAATTTCACATTGTGATTTGCTGTCCAAGTGCAAAAAGGATTTGTTGCACTAAGTTCACATATAATACAATTTTTTGCCCTAAATTACGCAGTTTTTGAGAATCCAATTTGGACCTGCAGGTAGTTTCATTTGAAATGTTTGTATTCTTCTCTTAGGTTTTTAAATTTAATCTTTTTTGATTATATACAAGCTTGCCATCACTGTCTCTATCAACCAGCCTGTAAACCATCCGTTTTTGCCACACAGTTAAGAAATCAAATTGCAGTTAAATAAAATTTATTTCGATATGTTCCTTTTAGAATACCATCATGAATATTGGCACACACATTAACAAATACTGTATGACGGACATACTTTTTTCTTTCAACACAAAGAAATGTGCAGTTTTGAAATTTTAATAATTTAGAAAAATTTAGCATTTTTATGAATTTGGTCAAATGGCATATATTTTTAAAGCTTATAAGGAACGAGATGGTAAAAATTTTAGGCCGTTAAGTCAAATAGGTTTTGAGAAATAGTGATTATAAAATTTCAAAACATCAATAACTCTGATGTTCTGTGACTTTGTGTAGTAGTATTTGTAAATATGTGTCAGCGAGATCGATCTTAGAAAAATAGTCTCCTCGACAATCTTTGGGAGGTGGTCTTCTAGACGAGGTATAGGGTATTTTTCTACTTGTGCCTGGGCATTGACTTTTGATTTAAAGTTTCCACATGCCTGGAGGGGGGACCATTTGATTTCTTTACTGCCACCAGCGGTGTAGTCCAAGTGCTTGTTTAAAGTAGTCCAGGCAACCCAGCCCCTTGGATTTTATAAAGCTCCCGCTTAATGGTTGTCTTATGGAGGCCAAAATGGACCATACTTGGTGGAAATAGGACACTACGTCTGATCGCATGGAATATGAGCCTGGAAATCTATGACGTATCCCAGACCAAGTTCCATCATAGATATGAATGGGGTGCAGAGGACATGAAGTTCCTGGAAGGGAACCCTATTAGATATGACCTGAATCCAAACAGTGAGAAGGCACACAAACTGAAGATGTTTCTGGCTGATTTACTACTATCAACAAAAAATAGCATATCAGCCGTACAACTTCCTTGTAGGCTGGGATGATGAAAACTGAACTGTCACCTATGCTACCCACGTACTGTTGGCGGAGATAGCTCTGGAGAACCTAAATGAGCTTACATTTGGAGGTTTACCAAAGTACATGTTGCCTCTTTATTCAACTGGAAACAGAAATCTTCTTTCCCCATTGCGAGGTTTATAAATTGCTTATTAGTGAAAGAATCACCTGGCTATTGTCCTTTGATGCATCCAGGGAAATGGATTTGTTGATCCTGACTGTCTATGACAGAGTGATCAAAGACACCTATCTTTTCCACAACAGGAGCAGTGTGCCTAGTGATCCAGACACGCAGCATGTGGGTGCGTTGTGAAGCAGTCTGGGCAAGACAGAAGTTTCCACAGCATATGCTTACATGATATGACTGGCTGTTCAAGGCAACATTGATACTTGGTATTATTAAATGTTAACGCGAGGAACTGGTTTACAAGTATTCCAAGTTTTTTGGGTGCAATGTAGCATCTGGACCAATGCTATTGGCAGTCAGGCCATGAGTTTCTCATTTGCTGCCAGCGCATTTTTGAAAAAGTGTGCTATTGTCAAAATATCTTCCCATGGTGGTGATTCAGTGTAAGGGCTGACGCATGTCTCTGATTGAAGTGTCTGTGTAAGGATTTACATGCTACATTAACACGAGCAACATAATCCTTGTAAATCAGTCACCCAGGAATGATACAACTGATTAGGTTATTTATGGTTCTGATGAAATTCAAGTCCTGATGCACCCACATGGAATCTTTACGGATAATATTTTGAAATTAACATACACGCTCCTCAGATTTTGAAGCTGACAGAATTTGAGAGAGGAAGTTCTTAAAAAACTGCGGTGGAGAAGGCCAAGCAAGGAAGAGTGACTGTTGGAGACTATTATATCTGATATGAAAGGCAGTGAAGTACTGTTGCAGCTGCTGTAAATATGTGTCCCAGTCCTCTCATCATTAAATGGCAAAAACATAGATGGACCTCTCTGTGGGTCAGAAGTGATCACTCCCTGTTTTGGGTTGTAAGCTGTATATGCAGTTCATCCTTCAGAAGCCGAATTTCTAGATGAAGGAACTCATTTTGCTGCTGATGTTATCATTGTTGTTGGTGAAGCTGCTGTTGCAGTGCTGCTCCAGTAGTAGCCATTGCTGTTCCAAAAGTTTCACTAACTTTTATTCCATGGTACTTTGCCAACCTCCTACCTTGTCACCAATTATTGTGACTGAGATTTGACTGAATGTTGGCAATGACTCAAAAGAAAAAGTGATGAGATTGAGCTCACACATCTGAGTCTGTCAAAATTTAGTGACAGAACGAACAGAAAAGACAATCGGTGAGAAAACGGACATGTGGAGATGGCACTACAGCGAAAAAGTCCAATGAATAATCCAGAGAGATAAAACCTGAGATGTTATGAAAGGGGAGACAAAGAACCAACAGTCTGCTTGCACAGTGAGACGATAGTGAAGCTAAAAATACACTACTGACTCCCAGGTCGTGCTATAGTGGAACTTATAGGGCAGCCACAAGCTGTAATTGGCTGCCAGAATAGTGTACAGTGCTGCATCAGGAGAAGCTACCTCTAGTGGCTGGTGCTATGACTGGTAGCCAAAGTCCAGTTCCATGCTCTCTTGAGGGCTTTCAAAGTTACTAGGCTGCTATTCAGAACTCATATAATGACTCCGTGTACTTTTCCTCCCCATTACTCTTGAATGAGTGAGGTGATGCATATCTTAAGTCGCTAGAATTGCATTCAATTATTTGTCCACACATCAAGATTGAGGTTCCCTGGGCTGAGATGCCTGATACCAGGATGCTTCCTTTGAAAAGATCGCGCCTTATTATTTGCTCATCCTTGGTTTATCTGAGTTTTTGCTGCATGTCTAATTAATTTATCCATTGGATGCCAAACCATTGTCTTCCTTTATTGAATTCATTCTATTCAATTTGGGTGCTGTTCAGTTAGAGCATCAGTCAGTGGAAGTGAAGAGCAATAAGCAGAAGTAACAGTGAAGAGCAATAAGCAGAAGTCGCCAAGAACTTAACAACTATTGGGATTGTCAGGATCAGTAAATAATGCCCTTGAATATCTGAAACTAGCCTTTACAAATAGCTTCAGCTACATGAATATGTCACTCACTTCACCAAAAGAAATAATTTCTATAATGAAATCTTTGAAAACAAAGCATTCTAGTGGTTACAATGAAATATCAACAAAGTTAATTAAGGCATGTTCTTGTGAGTTTAGTACAATTCTAAGTTACTTGTGTAACCAGTCAATAATAACTGGGACATTTCCTGACTGGCTAAAATACGCAGATGTTAAGCCTCTATTCAAGAAATGGGATAAAGAGACACCATCAAACTAAAGACCGATTCAAGTTTTGCCAACATTCTCAAAAATTTTAGGAAAAGTAATGTACAGGCAGCTTCTCAACCATCTGACCACAAATACCATACTATCAAGAACACAGTTTGGATTTCTGAAGGGTTCTGATATCGAGAAGGCTATTTACACCTACAGTGAAAATGTACTTAATTCATTAAATAACAAATTACAAGCAGGAGGTATTTTGTGTGATTTGTCAAAGCATTTGATTGTGTGAACCACAACATCCTTTTAAATAAATTAGAATTCTATGGTGTCACAGGCAGTGCTTCAAAATGGTTCAAGTCGTACCTCGCTAACAGGAAACAAAGGGTGTCAGTACAAGGGACTAGTGAATTAAGTCATCAGTCATCATCAGAATGGGAAGAAATTACATGTGGTGTCCCACAAAGATCCATCTTGGGGTCATTGCTTTTTATTGTGTACATTAATGATCTCTCAACAGTTACACTGCCAGAAGCAGAGTTCGTTTTGTTTGCAGATGACACAAGTATTGCAATAAATAGTATGTCGAGTGTAGTTCTAGAAAGATCTGCTAATGATATTTTCATGGATATTAATAAATGGTTTAAAGTCAACTCATTGACATTAAACTTTGAAAAGACTTACTACATACAATTCAGAACCTGTAAGAGGTTCCACCCAGTTATGCATAAAGTATGAAGGAGAGGTTGACAGTCTTAAATTCCTGGGATTACAACTTGATAATAAATTCATTTGGGAGGAGCACACCACAGGACTGCAGAAACGCCTTAACAAATCTGTATTTGCAATTTGAGTGTTAGCAGACATAGGCAACATAAAAATGAAAAAGCTTGCATACTTTGCCTACTTTCATTCCATAATGTCATATGGTATAATATTTTGGGATAACTCTTCAAGTCAAAAAAAAGTTTTCAGAGTCCAAAAGCGTGTAATACGTATTATTTATGGAGTAAATTCACGGTCGTCATGTAGAAACCTCTTCAAAGAACTGGGTATACTAACCACTGCCTCTCAGATATTTACTCCTTAATGAAATTTGTCCGAAATAATATATCTCTTTTTCCAACAAACAGCTCAGTTCATACATACAATACCAGGAACAAAAATGATCTGCACAAAGACTTAAAAGCGCTTACTTTAGTTCAAAAAGGGGTCCGCTACTCAGGAACACTCATCTTCAATAATTTGCCAGCAAACATAAAAAATTTAGTTACAAATAAAGACCAATTTAAAAGGAGCCTGAAAGACTTACTAGTGGCCAACTCCTACTCCATTGACGAATTTTTTAATAGAAACAAATGATGTATTGTATATATTCATACTATTAGTATTGTTACTTCAGCTAAAAAATAAAAAAATAAAATTAAAAAAAAGTTAACATGTTCCACATCTACGAGGATCTCCTCAGCATGGATCTATGAAACGAAAAACTAATCTAATCTAATCTAATCTAATCTCTGTTCCCTCACAGAGAATTTACACAGTCCTTCATTGTGCAAGAAATAGAAATAGAAATAAAAATTTAAATCTGTTGCTGAAGCACCCAAGATTTGTAATTTCACAAATGAATATGCTTCGAGTTCTATAATTTATTTTGCAGATGTTGTAAATTAGCTCCCACTTCTGTGTGTTCTTTCTTTGTCTTGCATTAAATAATCATTGTCTCATATCAAGTGTAACATTTGGTAATTTCGTTTAAGGGAGCTCCTCTGAAGCCAAAAAGTTTCCAACCATCAGCTCTGAAATCACTCCCAGTACCAGGAGTGCTATGTGGAGATTTTTACAAGTAAGTCTCATCTGACAGTTTATATCCTTCAGTTGTTCACAAAGTTACCATTCTGCTGCAGTTCTTATATAAACAATGTGCTACAAAGCTGTAACATTCAAGCTATTTATGAAAAAGTGTAGGAAATGTATTCTTGTGAATGTTAACATACTTCCATTCATTTGTATAGAATGAAAAGATAAGTTGAACACACAAACTTCCATTGTGATAATGATCAAAGAAAAATATATTTGTTGAAAAGAAGTGAAATATTTACACTCAGTAGTAAACATTGAGATTGAAGGTTTTACATCCAGCAAGTTCCTTCTTGTGGAGATAGAGAGAAAATGGAGAGAATAAAACATTTAGGGAGCTAGCAAAAAATAATTAAAGACAAGGGTCCATTAAACCAAAGTATGAAGTGTTAACAAATGGAAAAGTGGTAATGGACAGCTTGTCTATAAATTGGATTAACTTCTCCTTCTACTTACACATATGTACTTTGCAAATTATTGTAAGGTTTGTGACATGAACTTTTTCATGTTTTCTGGTTAATTTGTGGATGGTAAATGACAAGAAGTGTTGCTGGTACCCCACGTACTTCAATGGTGTAATTATTATGCAAAATGTTTAGTGCTGGAAGTATGTTGCGTGACTTGGATTAGAAAATGAGCTTTTGTTATTTTGAGAGTGAGAATCCCTGCAATATACAGTGTCCTTATTGATGAAGATGAAAAAGAAGAAGAAGAAGATAGCAATGATAAAGACAAACAATGAAAATAAGTCATTTTTGTTTCATAAAGAATTAGTTAAATAAGTTAAACAACTATTGTATTAACAAATTAAATTATATGTACATTTATTGCTTCTCCAGGATGCCTGTGATTGGGAAAGTAGTGGAAAATATTGATGGTACATACAGTGACATATACATTCTACAGCTATAAATAATTAGTCTAATCTGAACAAGCATGCATTTTTGTACTAACCTCATGTTAGCTTATGACCAAGATTTTTCACTGGAGTACCTCGTCTCATGCATTTAAAATTATACTGCAAAGTCCTGGATAGAGTACAACTAAAGCAAATGGTAAAATAACTACTCAGTATCTAAGTGAGGCATTAATAGGTCAGTAGTACATAAACATTCTTTGCACTTAAGTAAAACACACACACACACACACACACACACACACACACACACACACACACACACACACACAAAAGCCTTTTGACCACTCAAGTGCTTCAATTATACAGTGCTTTATTGCATCACATTATTAGCACGCTAAAGTAAGTTTGTCCCCTTAAAAAAAATCATTATTTTGGTACAAGTATGACAGTGTGCAAGTAATTCAGTTGCTGGACTGTTATTACTGAAATGAAAAGACAGAAAAATGCCAACTTTTCATAAGTGTTGGTTAAAGTTTGCAAAACTGAACTTCTGTGATATAAGGACTTCAATTCATCACTTTAAATAATAGATTGCTCTCAATCAGCTACTAAACAGAAATAATTGTTGGAGAACAGAGCATGCTTGCACAGTGCAGAGACTAATTAGCTAAATGTTGTTATCAACTCCAGACAACTGTGCAGATTAATGAATTGTGACTCTCTTTGTAATTGTGATGTGGATTTTAACTAACACTATTCATGGGGACTTTGATCTTTACAAATTTATCCTGTTATTGAGAACACTCTGCCGTGGAAGATCACACAAAATTAGAGGATAGAAATTGCTTCATAATTAGTACCTCAGTAAATTCTATCCTTTTGTGGGCCTAAAATCTATTATATAAAGAACCATTACATTTGGCTGGCACCAGTGTTGCCTCTTGATTGTCATGATAATTTGCAGGAAGCAGTCAGATGGATTCTCCAGCACCATGGCGGTGAGCACAGAGTCGAGAATGTTCTCTTAAAAGGGATATACTTTATCATTAGTTACTTTTCATACAGCACTTGATGATAGCAGCCGAGGAGCCACACAAGGCTAGTAGGCAGCGAGAAGCATATACTGACTCTATACAATGCTGCAGCAGCGTTACAGCAGCTGGTGGTGACGGCCCTCTTGCTGACAGAAATCAGGTGTCATCTTCATAACATTGCAGCTGGGCTGGCATTCAGTGAACACTGCACACCTGTTCAAGGCATTGCAGCTGGACTGGCATTCAGTGAACACCACATACCGCCCTGTGCAGCTGGTGGGAACATGCTGGCACCGTAAGTCAAACCCAGGAGCCTCTTAGACCAGCTACAGTGTGTGGTGATGGCATCTGTGGAGTGACCTTGGCTCAGCAGATCCAGTCTGAAGCATGCAACCATCATGGCTAGCTGATGGCTCATAGATCAACGACTTTGCCAAGTTGCAGATGCTGATCATTGTGGCTGTAGTAAGTGAGCTGCACATTTGACGAGTGATCTAAGCAAACGCTGTGTTGGTCAAATGCTTGGTACCAAAGGAATCCTGCTACCGCCTGAGCAGAGAGCATTTATTCTCCCTTCACCTGGATGTATTATGACAATGTTGTGATTCAGTTGCATAGCTGTCTGTGAAAGTGAAATGTTGTGCTGCACCATGTAACAGTCTAGCCCAACACTGGCAGTAGAAAGCCACATTGCAGTTGCAGTGCCCAACTACAGAATTATATCGGTGTCTGGCCAGCATACCTCTTGACTGGTTGAATTCAGGGCTCCACATTGCAGGCTGTGCTGAACCTGTCAACTACTAAAACAACATGGTACTACTGTCTTGCGTCCAGCCATCCTGATTTAGGTTTTCCGTGATTTCCCTAAATCGCTCCAGGAAAATGCTGGGATGGTTCCTCTGAAAGGGCACGGCCGACTTCCTTCCCTAATCCGATGAGACCGATGAACTCGCTGTTGGTCTGTTCCCCCAAAGAACCCCAACCCCCCAACTACTGTCTTGCCAGTTTTCCCTCTGCCCATGCAATCCACTCTCCCTCACACAAGTCTTCACATGTTGTACATTGTCTTCTTCTTCTTCTGCTTCATAACATGTTGTATGGTGTCTGCTACACCCAGAATGTTCCGTCACTTCAGTTAAACCTTGTGGTCAGTCCACCAGATTAGGAGGTAATGGATTGGGGTGTCGACTGGGTGGGCAGCTTTCTGACAGTGGTGGACAAAGGGCACGTAAGCGACGATCAAGACTGTGAAAATTTCTGAAGATGAAATTCACATTGCCCTGGCTTAGTGCTAGCTGCTGTAGTATTCAACTGGCATGAATACTACAGAATACTGCAGAGGTAAAGCTGTGAGTACCGGGCGTGAGTCGTGCTTCGGTAGCTCAGGTGGTAGAGCACTTGTCCGCGAAAGGCAAAGGTCCCGAGTTCGAGTCTCGGTCGGGCACACAGTTTTAATCTGCCAGGAAGTTTAATATCAGCGCAAACTCCGCTGCAGAGTGAAAATCTCATTCTGGAAACATCCCCCAGGCTGTGGCTAAGCCATGTCTCCGCAGTATCCTTTCTTTCAGGTGTGCTAGTTCTGCAAGGTTCGCAGGAGAGCTTCTGTAAAGTTTGGAAGGTAGGAGACGGATACTGGCAGAAGTAAAGCTGTGAGTACCGGGCGTGAGTCGTGCTTCGGTAGCTCAGATGGTAGAGCACTTGCCCGCGAAAGGCGAAGGTCCCGAGTTCGAGTCTCGGTCGGGCACATAATTTTAATCTGCCAGGAAGTTTCAACTTGGCTTAATCCTGCACTGATGCAGTCTGGGTTTCTCCATCTCAAATAGTGATGACATCTTCCATCCATACACTGCCTTGTGAGGTGATAGACCTGTACTTCTGTTAATTTTTGAATTGTATGCTGTCGCTATATAAGGTAATTGTGTATTCCAGTCATTATGATGACTATTGACAGTAACAAAACACCTTCCCTATCATTCTGTGAACCTTTTCAGTTATGCCATTTGCTTGCAGGTGTAACGCACTTGTTCTTAATTTATGAATTCACACCAAACAATAAAGTTGCTTTATGAGTCCTTATATAAAGTTAGTACCTCCATTCTCAGCATCTCTGAGTACCGAACTTTTATTGACCGTGGCTTGCGGCTTGTTTGATTTGGAGTAGCTGTCATTTCTATGAAGAGCGATAAATGATATGTTATTGTTAACACTCAACTTTTCCATGCAGTGTGTGCCCAAAAGGACCTAAGATGTCTGAACCAATCAATTCAAACAGTTTGCTAACCTCTGGTAATCTTTGCAACGGAATGTGCTAATGACATAATTCAGTTTTTTGTGAACATGTTATCACAGTTTGCTACATACTGTTCTGCCCGGTTTATGTATTCTTCACAAATATTGTTTGACTACACGTTATATGTTTTTCTATAACTCCATGCCTTTCTAAAACATGGTCAAGTGCCTTTTGTAACACTTCATTTCTCAATATACCAAAATATGAGATCAGAGTTTTGTCTGTTTTCATAGCACCCCATCGTGCATGGTGTGCTTGCATTGTGAATAGCTTGCAATCTGCATGAGCTGCTTGCACCTTCTGACACTCTGCAGAGGTAGAACCCATTTGCCATATTGCACAATCTTTCCATCTCAGCCCTTTGGCATTTCCATATGAATACCACAAACTCGAATTCATTGAGTTTTAGTATCCAGCGCATTAACTAGCTCAGTTGATCTTTTAAACCAAATAGCCATTTCATAGCATGATCTATTATCACCTTGAATTATCGCCCATACAAACAATGCCTAAAATATTCTATGCTGTATATTTAACTTAGCTTCTCTTTTTCTGATGTTGAGTAGTCCTTTTCCTCTTTTATCAACTCTTGTGAGGTAGAAGGGACCGTATGTTCTCTCCTGACTACTTCTTGACTACTGCATCTACATTTACACCTTGCAAACCATTGTGAAATGCTTGGCAAAGGGAACTTACCATTGTACAAGTTATTAGAGTTTCTTCTTATTACATTCACATATAGAGTGTGAGAAGAATGATTGTTTAAATGCCTCTGTGTGTGCTGTAATTATTCTAATCTTGTCCCCACGATCTCCAAGTGAGCGATGATCAGGGGCTTGTAGTATATTCCTAGAATAATCATTTAATGGTGATTCTTCAAACTTTGTAAGTAGGCTTTGTCGGGATAGACTATGGCTGTCTTCAAGGATCTGCCAGTTCAGTTTCTCTAGCATCTCTGTGACACTCTCCCACAGGTCAAACAGACCTGTGACCATTAGAGCTGCTCTTCCCTGTATACATTCTATTTCTCCTGTTGTCAGCAGCTTTTCGTCTAGTGGATAGCGTTGCTGCCGCTGGATCACTGGGTCCCGGGTTCAATTCCCAGATGGGTTGGGGATTTTCTCTGCCCGGGGATTGGGTGTTTGTGTTTTCCTCATCAATTCATCATCGTCATCATCATTCGTGACAGTTGCTCGATCAGAGTGTGTAAAAATTGGACTGTGAAAAAATTGGGACTTTGTATGGGCACTGATGACTGCGTAGCTGCGCATCACACAAACCAAACATCATCATATTTCTCCTGTTAGTCCTATTTGGTACTGGCCCCACACACTTCAAAATTCCCAATTTTCGCCCCACTTAATATACAGCTGAGTGCATGATTGCTCACATTACAGGATGACACAAATGCCTTCACATAGTTTGGGAAAACTAGTATTCAGTCAGTAGTTAACTATTCTTTCAGCTGACAGAACATATGTTCGCATTCTGCTTATCAGTAAACTTCACTTGTTCCTTGAATAGGTGAGTAAGCGGCTGTAATATTTCTGCAAATTTTGGTACAATCTTTCGAAAATAATTCGCCAAGTTGAAGAAAGACTGCAACTGTTTTACTGTACATAGTGCCGGAAAATCCTGTATTGCTTTTATTAGCTTGGGGTCCTCTGGACCACCTCAAAATGTGTCCTAAATGCTGTACTATTACTAGTGTGAAGTAACTCCTTTCTAAACTGACTGTTAGGTGCACAGTGTGCAGCTCCTTAAACACACATCTAAATACACCATACATTGTCTAGGTTTAAGTCATCACAGTACCCCTTATTGTGGCACTCAAAAGTGGTTGATGTGTTTTTCAGTCCAAATTGCAAATGAAGATACTGATGATGTCCTGACAGGACTGCAAATTCCATCTATCGGCAATCCTCTCGGAAAAATATCTGCATCTCCTTAGATCGTCGAAAGTTTCTGTTGTATTCAGGATTGGATAAGCATCTGTAACTGTTTGTTTATTAAAGAAAGAAAGTTGCTACTCACCATATAGTGGAGATGCTTAGTCACAATAAGCACAATAAAAAGATGCACACAATCATAGCTTTCGGCCATTAACGCCTTTGTCAGCAGTAGACACACACACACACACACACACACACACACACACACACACACACACACACACACACACACACTCATGCAAGCGTAACTTGCACACACGTCTGCAGTCTCAGAGAGGTGAAACTACACTACCTGTGTGTGTGTGTCTACTGCTGACAAAGGCCTTAATGGCCGAAACCTATGATTGTGTGTATCTTTTTATTGTGCCTATCACGACTCAGCATCTCCGCTGTATGGTGAGTAGCTACTTTCCTTCTCTGGTATCGTTACATTCCATCCTGGATTTCCCATTGTTTGATTTGTATGGTTTTTAAGGTAATGATAGTCACAAAAAAGCATTTTGCCCCATCTGCTCTTTTCTTTGAGACGAGTAGTGTTGGTGTTGTGCGGGAACTGGTACTTCTCTCAGTAATATTGTCTCTTAGTTTTTATTTAATGATTTCTTGAAGCTTTCAGGTGCCATTTTCTTTATTTGCTGTACGATTGTACAGTTTTGGCCATAGGCCATTTTCAAGTATTTTACGGATGATTTTTTGGTAACAGATTATGTCATATACATCCTGTGACATCATATCATGCTCATAAATTAGTTCACGCTGTTTTAGGAGCACGTTAATTTCGAACAGTTGTTGGTTAATAAATTCTGCCATCACTTGTTGTATCCGGTGTGATTTACAATACACAGGGAGTTCATTCTCAGTTGGGATTCTATCCTGTGTCTCTGGGTCCATTAACAAAGACCCTCTCAACTGCTAAGTGCACTGCCTTCTCCCATAATGTAGCTAAACTGGTGGCTTGCTTAAGCTTAGGGTTTGAATTTTCTCTGACCATGTTGTCTTCCTGCAAGATCTCCAAATTGGAAATCACCAATCCCTCAGAGAAATGCATGTCTGTGGTCCTAAAATTATCTGTCCCGAAGGGCACTACCTGGTTACCATCTAACTTGTGTAAACATACAACGTTTCCTGTATACAAAACGCCTTACTTTATCAAATTCCAGATTTTCCTTTAGCAGTTCCACTACAAACAATATATTTACTGACAGATTAATTCCTACACTCACCCACAGTAGTTTCCCCATACCTTGCAGTACATTATTGCACATAATGATCCATACTGGACGTGCATACAGTTTAAATGGTTCACCTTATTCCAAGAATGAATCTTGTGACAGCGTGTCACTGTCAGAAGTTTCTCCTGGATGGAATGATGTCCTGTTGAGTTCTGTTATGCACTGAACAAGGTCAGTTCTAACATGATGTTCAAGCAAGAAATCTGACCCTAAGATTGGGCAACGAGTATCACCTGTATGAAACAAACCATCGGTACATACCTGGAATTTTTTTGTCTTTTCCCAAAAACTGGACACCACTGAACCCACTGAACACACATCATTTCCACTCGCTCCACATAATGTACATCATGGTGGGCCCAACCTCCTATAATCCATTAGGTCCAAACTTCCCACGGACAACTGTGAATCCATGCCAATGGCCATACGGAGTGGCCGTGTGGTCTGAGGCTTCATGTTACGAATTGCGCAGCCCCTCCCGCCGGAGGTTCGAGTCCTACCTTGGGTATGGGCGTGTGTTGTTCTTAGCATAATTTCGTAGGAATTCGCACACATTTTAACATGTCCAAGGAAAACTTTATGCATCCTTCCATCCACTAAGATATCTAAGCAAAACTGTGCCACCCTACACATTTTGGATGTGCTTATATTTACTGGGTGCATTGCATGGCTGCTTCAGAGCTCCCATTGTTGTTTAACAATAGGTTACTATTCCCATGCTACACCAATCTATTATGTCCTCATGTCTGACTTTGTCTGCAATCTGGTTCCAGATGCTCTGTTTCCTCGCATTTCGTACATTGTGGCTCACAGCTTTCCTGTCGTATGTGGGCCATTTGACTACATCTGTAACAGTTAACTCTTAGAGTGAAAATTCGCTTTCTGTCTCAAATCCAGGTCAGTGCATCTCTCTCTTCTAATGCCGTGCCTGTACTTTTCTTGAAACATTGGGCAATAACCCGTGCAAAAATGCATTTACTGTTCTCTGTTCTGCCTCTTGTAGAAACACCCTTTTGGTATAATCATAGTCTGGCAACTTCTACGTGTTAATATTTAGATTTCTAACATTATCCTGCCCACAAAGTTTTCAATGGGCTTCCCCTGTACTTCCCATAATACCTGCCACTATTTTCCTTTCTCTATCACTGCAGAATTTCAAATGTGCACATTCCGTAACTCTGGTACTTTGTGTATGCCTGAGCATCTCCCACCAAACTTAATTTTGCCACATGTCAAACATCTTGTTTGGGTACTGGTACACTGGATGAAGATAAATCCTTCCTGTCCACATTGTGCACTGGTAGCTAGCATCCGTGGTACCAACGACACAGCAGAAAAGCTGGGTGACCATGACAACAGCAGGCCAGTTGCTACACCTTGTGGCCACTGCTTTGTTATGGTATACTTGGATGGAAGCAGTGCTTCAGCGCAACGAGTAGGCATCAAACTTGTATAAATACCATCATTTTTAGCTAAAGACATCTCAGTCTGGCAGAACCTTCTATGAGGAGAGAAATACGCCATGCGATGGGGCGACATGGTTCTGCAAGCAGCCATCTGAAAGATATGAAAGATGATGATGTCATATATAAAAGATGATGATGTCATTGTTGTCATATTGTTCTGTTGATTACGTCTATTGAAGAAGTGTTCGCATACCAT
Source organism: Schistocerca gregaria (assembly GCF_023897955.1). NCBI lineage: Eukaryota > Metazoa > Arthropoda > Insecta > Orthoptera > Acrididae > Schistocerca > Schistocerca gregaria. The sequence continues at coordinate 307,853,423 of NC_064920.1, read as the reverse complement.
TTCAATGGCTTGTAATTCACCATAAATTATAACAAATTACTATTATATTATCATATCATATTGTACACTATTTTCACTGATTGCACTTATATTCGCTGTGTATGTAATGGAATTTCTACTTTATTTACTGCTGAAAAGTCTAATACTTTTCCTGTTTATTGCTAATTGATCTCTTTTTATTGCCATCCTTTACTTCCTTTCATTTGCTCTTCCCTTCTTACACATCTTTAAAAAATGTACTGTTTTGTCATTTAATTACTCTCTCTTATAGAACTTAATTATTTTCCCACTAGCAGGATTTCGTGAGAGAGAATGCAAGTGCTTCTCTTCGGTTGCTCATGTCATCAATTTTCATATCTTGCTCATAATGCTGCTGCCCCCTGGTCAAATCTGCATATTGTCTTAACCTGCCAGCTTTCTTGTTAAGATATGACTATTGCCTTTCTTCATTCTTCCTGATGTCAACGTGACAGTGCTAACATCACTGATAAATAGTTTAAACTATGCTTCAAAGTACGTCAAAAATTTTTTTATTTGTCTGAGTCTGTCCATATTAAGGGGAATTAGAATGGAAAACTTTTTTTTTCACATTTTCGGTTTTTTATCTTATTATAAAATTTGCAATTTTCTGAACAAAAGGATATATATATTTCTCTTATAAACACACATGGGAAGTATTTTATTTTATTTTTGTAAATATAATCCACAATGATTGAGAATGTTAAAATTGTTACATGCATTACTTCAAGATCTAATAAAACTGGAAATTTTTTATATAGGAGGCTATGGATTGCTGTGTTATAAAGGTTAAATTACGTGTTTGTAGTGGTTCAAATAAAATGTCGAATCATTTCATAGTATAAACCACGCTTTGTATGTTGAAGTGCTAACATTTTTCTGAGGAAAAGTGATGAATAGATTGGTAACTCTCAAAAAGTAAAGTATGATGCCAAAATGAAGTGTTTTTAAGAAACGTGGGTTTCGTGCTAATAGATTTTTGAATAAAGGGAAACATTGTGTTCAACCTGTGGCATGTGAAGTTACAGAAAATGAAATACAGACAAACTTGTCAGTATCTAGAGAAACACCCATTAGTGCTTCGAATATTAAAATAAAATGTTGTGATACACAGTTTTCTCAAAACGAAAGTGATGTAAATGGTAGGTTAGATGTACACATCCTAACAAGTGTTTTAGGTGAATGTGTGGGTTGTAAAATACATGGAGGGCCAGTTAGTTTACATGAAGACAATGAGGTATCAAATATAAAAATGTGTGCCGTGATGAATATGCCATGCCCAATTTGTAAAATCAACAAGTATGCAGGATTTATTGGAGCTGCTGTGGAATCTGTTGTATGAGAGTCAATGAAGTGTGCTGCAAAAGAAGCTGTTGAAATACATACCAGTAGCTTTTGATGGCACTTGGCAGAAGTGTGGCTACAGTTCTGCTATGGTGACCAGTGTGGATTCTGGAAAGGTAATAGATTTCCAGATTTTAACCAAACACTGTTGTAAATGTAAATCAGGGAATGAAGAAGGGCATATCTGTGACAAAATTATGAAGGAACAAATGGTGGTATGGAAGCTTCTGCAGCTACTGAAATTTTTAGTCGATCTGTGAATGAAAGGGGAGAGTGTTACACTAAGTTCTTAGGTGATGAAGACTCAAAAGCATATAACAGTGTAGTAGCTGTTCAGTCGTATGGTGAGAAGATTATCACAAAACTGGAATGTGTTGGTTATGTCCAGAAGAGGATGGGCACCAGGTTGAGGAAGTTGAAACAAAGTTTGAGAGGCAAGAAACTTTCTGGTGCTAGAACCATAAGATGCAGGTTGAAAGGCAAAAAGATTGATGAACTACACCAGTATTATGGGATGGTCATTAGAAATAATACTGAGGATTTCTTGAAAATGGTGAAAAACCAATACACCACCTTTGCCCTCCTGGACCTGATTCATGGTGCAATTACTGCAATGCCCAGTACTCAAACAGTTCATACAGTCATAAACATTCCATCCCAGCAGCAGTCATGGGTATCATAAAACCTTTTTACAGAGACCTGGCGAATCCTGATTTACTGAAGAAGTGTCTGAATGGCCAGAGTCAAAATCCCAATGAGTCGTTCAATAATCTTATATGGATTTTCTTATCAAAAAATGTTTTTGTTGGAACAGAGACACTAAAAAGTGGGGGGTCAGTGATGCTGTTATTGTTTTAATGATGGCAAAATTGGTAAGGTGAAAGTGCTACAGCATATAGGCATTAATCCTGGAGCAAACTACATCAGAGAACTTGAACGGATGGATAAGGTTCGCATTGATAAAAGAAGAGTATGCAGCACAGTTGGCCACTAAGGAGTCCAGACAGAATCATCATCATCATCATTTAAGACTGATTATGCCTTTCAGTGTTCAGTCTGGAGCATAGCCCCCTTATAAAATTCCTCCATGTTGCCCTATTCAGTGCTAACATTGGTGCCTCTTCTGATGTTAAACCTATTACTTCAAAATCATTCTTAACTGAATCCAGGTACCTTCTCCTTGGTCTGCCCCGACTCCTCTTACCCTCTACTGCTGAACCCATGAGTCTCTTGGGTAACCTTGCTTCTCCCATGCGTGTAACATGACCCCACCATCTAAGCCTGTTCGCTTTGACTGCTACATCTATAGAGTTCATTCCCAGTTTTTCTTTGATTTCCTCATTGTGGACACCCTCGTGCCATTGTTCCCATCTACTAGTACCTGCAATCAACCTAGTTACTTTCATATCCGTAACCTCAACCTTGTTGATAAGGTAACCTGAATCCACCCAGCTTTTGCTCCCATACAACAAAGTTGGTTGAAAGATTGAACGGTACACAGATAACTTAGTCTTGGTACTGACTTCCTTCTTGCAGAAGAGAGTAGAATCGTAGCTGAGCGCTCACTGCATTGGCTTTGCTACACTTCACTTCCAGTTCTTTCACTATATTGCCATCCTGTGAGAATATGCATCCTAAGTACTTGAAACCGTCCACCTATTCTAACTTTGTTCCTCCTATTTGGCACTCAATCCGTTTATATTTCTTTCCCACTGACATTACTTTCATTTTGGAGATGCTTATCTTCATACCATAGTCCTTACATTTCTGATCTAGCTCTGAAATATTACTTTGCAAACTTTCAATCGAATCTGCCATCACAACTAAGTCATCCGCATATGCAAGACTGCTTATTTTGTGTTCACATATCTTAATCTCACCCAGCCAGTCTTTTGTTTTCAACATATGATCCATAAATAATATGAACAATAGTGGAGACAGGTTGCTAGGGAGTAACCGGTGGATTTGGTAGTCTTTGCCGTATGAGCACAAAGGTGACCACGACTCAGAATATGTCCGAGATGCCCAGCCTTATTCCAAAGTAACTGGTATCCCGACTGTCAGGACCACTTACTTGGCCACTCATCGTTGCCCGTGGTTCGTGAACTAGGACATGACTACAGGAACCCACAGAAAAAAACTCTGAAAAAGATCAAGAGGATGATGTACAGTATGGTGCAGGGTGCTTCTGAGTGACTAAAAATAAAAAATTAAGCATATATTAATTGAGTTACAGTCTTTTGAAATTTTAGAAGCCTTTTCTGAAAATTTACATTTTCTGTTGCATTTTTCCCTGAATCTCAGAAACCACTTCAAGTAGAGTATTCAGATTTTCAGGGAGTAATAACGTACATATCCTGAGTCTACTGAACTAAAAGAAGAACATAATGTTATGTATAATTAAAATTATTTAGGATAACATACAAAAAAGTACTCAAGATTTTAACCGTGTAGTTAAAAAATTGTATTTCTGAAAGCAGTGGCTGAAATGCAATTATTGTTGTTCAGTAAACTCAAAACATAAAGTTTAATGTCCTGTAAAATTTTCATGTGAATGGCTGCAGTGGTTCCTGAAATACAGGGAAGACAAGTCACTAAATGTAACATTGTTGGGATAGGATGTTATCCTGTGTCTAACTAGACATCTAAAAGTGAAAGGTTTCATCAATAGAAATTATTACTCATGGACAGAGGGTAGGTGAAACCAGTATTCCTAACAGAAAAGTAAGAAAGGAAGAAGAATGAATGTGTGTAGGTCGAAGGAAGAAAGGAGGTACCCCGAAGACAGATACCCACACCAATCCCCACCCCATTAAGGACTTTTCCTGAACATCCCCTACATAACAACTTCTTTTCAGCTACATTGTACAGTCCTCCGAAAAGTGATCCTAAACACGCCCCTATAACAAGCCAGAGGAGATTAGAGTTTATTCACATCAGTCATTATCAGTAAGTTGTATCAGCTTCATCTGGCTCTATATGTCACCATCCATTAATCACCTCACCTTTGAGCATATGTGCATGTAATAATGTACACAATGCTTTGAAGTATCTTATCTCAATCACAAATATTGCTACACTGTAATAGTGCATCTACCACATCCCAAATGATATCCTAACCAACCTCCCCTAAAAAATTTATCTATGAACACCTAACTATTTATCAGTAAAGGATAGGAAAAGGTAGAAAATCTCTGATATAAAAGATGTAAATTCAATAAATGTTTTTACTTGTAGGGTAATTCCCTCCCCAGAAATGTTGTGTATAACATTAGTAAAAACTTTATCTCTTCTATTGGGTTTTCCAAATTTTTTGATCTCTTCATACACCACTAAATATAATTTTTATAACTATTCCATGAACTATCATAGTGTATTGGGCCCTACAGTTCTAATGTCAGTTTTTCTCATGTGCTGTCCAGACAGTATTTCTTTCTAAACTTTCTTGAATGCCTTCTCATGATTTAACATCTTGAGCAGTGCCCATTCAGCTGATTTCCCTACTTGGTAACTTTTGGTAAAATATATCTTTTTATGTCTTCTCACTTCTTGGTTAATGATCTACACAACACACTGAGAAAATAAACAAGACTAACTCCCTCAGGTTGGTATTTTGGAAACTGCTGATACATTCATTCTTGTCTCCAAATGTATTTCTTCTACTAGTTCAGTAGTGAGGCTATTGTTCTCTGTGACAGATCTTATGATAATTTAATCCCCCCCCCCCTCACGGTGTTTGAACTGAGTGGGATTTTCTTCCATCTCTGCTGAAGAATTAGGTGTAAGACTAGCATACACTAGTTTTTCAATTTCTTTTCTTCAAGAAAACCTTTCAGCTGTGCCTCCAAACTAGTCAAAACATTTATGTTATTGGTTACATTAATTATTTATTTACCCTGTTCTAACACCTCTATTTGATCTCACATTTCTGCGGTATGGCTGTTCATCTGTTCTAATTCCTTTTTAGGTACCAATCCTGTTTGTTTTATTTGTTCATTTAATTCTTTAAATTTGTCCTATACCTCAAGTCTAACTAAGGCACAACATTCTTCAATGTATTTATGTAAATCTTTAGGCAATTCAGCTATTGTGGCCTCTACACTGGCAAAATCGCCTTCTTATAATTTGATAGTTCTTGTCTGATAGCATCAGGACTACCTGATAGGCCATCGACTCAATTCTTTAATTCTTTGCCCCAAGTGTTGATAATATCAGGCCGGCCGGAGTGTCCGAGCAGTTCTAGGCGCTGCAGTCCGGAACCGTGCGACCGCTATGGTCGCAGGTTTGAATCCTGCCTCGAGCATAGCTGTGTGTGTTGTCCTTATGTTAGTTAGGTTTAATTAGTTCTACGTTCTAGGGGACAGATGATAGCAGAAGTTAAGTCCCATAGTGCTCAGAGCTATTTGAACCATTTGATAATATCATCTAAGTTTAGTGGTATGCAATTCTGTTTCTATCTTAATCATTTACATCAGTTTGAGCAGAATTTAAATTTGTTTCAGCAGAAGTGATCTTACTATTTAAATCCATCCGAACAGCTTTTATCTGTGCAATTAGATTTTCTTGCACTATCATAAACCACTCTGACATTACATCTTTGCTCCTAGTGCATACTAACATGCAAACCTCAATACACTAGCTTCAACCACTCGTGCTCAATTTATTCCTACTTCACTGTTTTCTCTTTCACAATAGCACATTCCAATGAGTTGCCGGTGAAAAGCTTGTCTGTTGAGAAAGAAGCCTTAGGGTGGTGGAATGCAGGCTGTGACCGACACTGGGATTTATTGTGCCACCATAAACCGACGATTGGTGTGATGGTTTATAGCAGTGAGATGACAGCTACTTACTGCTGCCACAGGCATCATTCTTCCAACTTGTGGAATAATTATATCTTTCGCATCTTGACTGGGGTTAACCCACTCAATAATTGTTTCCCAGATATTTATAAATCTTCTTACTGTACTTTTTATTTTGTTGTGGACCATTTATTGCTTAGTTATCAGGGTACTTGTTGACTTTTGTTTTCCTTGACAGTACCCTTATCTCGATGTTATTTTAATGGAATTCTCCATTTTTTGCTACAAAACTTTCTTGGCACCACTTCTTCTAGTTTTCATGGCATCACGATCACCAGATGCGTTGTTCTCCTTGCAACATAGAATGTTACTTCTCAGTTATGGTAGCCTTCTGATGATTTCTTGGTGTCATGGACTTGCTAATCAAGGCCACTGGCTACAATGTACAGCTATTCTCTGATGCAGTTGGTGCGAAGATTGTAAATATGTCAAGCAGCTACAAAATTATAGCTCAACATTCTCTCATGAAACCATTGTATTTTAAATTGTCTTGGACAGTCTTACAATACACTGTATCAGATTTCAAATTTCCAAATCATTACATCAGGACAGATCTAAATACATCTGTCTTGGCTTATGACCAAAGTTTAACAAAGTAAAATGAACAAATCATTTTTCAGTCCCCTTTTGTTTTTATGACTATTTATGGCCCATCTTCCCTGAGAACTCCAAAACATCTCCAAGTAGTGATGGCATGGCACAATTAAATGTCCACTCGGCAAATAAATGTGCTAGGGTGCCCTGTAGACATTCTATACATGTCGTTTCATGGGTCTAACCTATAAATTATAACAACCTCAAACAGTAAACAGTGGGATGCTCCACCAACTACTGAGCTTCTTACACTTTCACATGACTGTTTTTTTTTTCTAAAATTGAGAAATAGGTGGAATATATACCTCTGGACATGTTACAGCTTACGTCTTAACTGAAAATAATGTAGGTGGTGTGGGATTTTCTGGCTCCTGGGACAAGTAAGGTGTTACAATCATTCTTGGGATAGGGCAATCACTACAGAAAACTCATGAATGCCTTTTTGGATGTTGCATGGCCACTTACTAAAAAAAAAGGATGTAAAATTTCAGTGAGCAACAGAGTGTAAAGTCGCATTTGAGAAGCTAAAAGAAGTTCTGACGTCAAGTCCAGAGTTGATCTTTCTCGCTTAGGAGGAGTAGTTTGCACAATCATGTGACGCTTCCAACCAGGCATTGGTATGTGTTTTGAGTCATGTAATATATGGTGAGGAACATCCTTTAGCTTACACCACTTAGTAAATGAACAAAGCCAAGAGTAATTACTTCATAACAGAGAAGATGATGAGCCTGATATAAGAAGATATAAATTTTTAATGTTATCTGTGCAGTAAAAAATTGGTGGTAGTGAGCGATCACGTAGCACTGAAGTGGTTGGTACCATTAAGGATCCTTCATGCAGACTCACAAGGTGGGTGTTGAGGGTGAATGAATGAGGGAGGTAGTCCACAAAACCAGGCAGGAAGTATGGAAATGCAAATGAATTGAGCAGGAAGGTTACCGTAGTATGGTCACTGGGTCACAGCCTTGCAGAGAGACAGGAAGCACAGGCTGTTGATGCAGACTGCAAACTGTTTACTTCACAGCTGCAGTATGTTGTACATAATGGATTGCTATAAAGGTCAAGGAGACTGGGACAAGTGTAGTAGTAACTGCTAACTTGAGGGAAGTGGTATTGTAGAAAACACATAATCACATACTGTCAGGGCATGAGGCTGTCATAGGGTGACAGGTTGAGGAGTGACAGACTGTTACTAGTGGAGGACAAGCAAAAGAGACATAGACAAGTGCATGAAAAGTTGAACACCATATACACAGCGCGTGGAACTGAGCCATCAATGAGCACCACTACAGAGGCTACTAGAGGCAATCAAACGTTTTGAGATGATAGGAATGGATATTTTAGGAACTTTTAGCCACATGACAGCAGAAAACCTTACGTTGTGACTATTATTTATTAGAACTATTGATATTTTTAAAAATATCGGGAGTCCGATATATCGACAAAAAGTGTTGATACATGGGTGGAAAAAATATCAGCATACCAACCTATAAAAATATTAGCTGCACTTTGTAAATATATTACTGGTTTTAGAGCTGTATATTTAAGTATTAATTTATTATTAGATATTCTGTAAATCAACAAGATAGCAACCTGCCTATCTTCCTTAGAGCAAGAATTGAAAGGAAAACGATGCACATTCATGCTTGGCAATAACCATTTTGATGGTAATTGCATTTAAGTGGCACAATAAAATGTGTCTGATGGGTCCATGGTTCAGTCTCATTACATATCAGATTTGTCCAGAACACTTCCTGTCAACGTCCCTGTTGTTTTCATTTCTGCAAACTTCAGCAACCTAGCAGTTGTAAATGGTGAAGCTAAATGTTGCAGTTTCTGTTGGTAGCACCAATTACATCCCCTCACACATCTCCACCCATGGCAGCTACCATTCTTGTCCTTTAGATTTTTGTTCATCGTTTTCAGCAACTGTTTTTGAAGAATGTCGGTGTGAAGAAATAGCACACTAGTTGCATTAAAAATTGTTTTTTTAACACAACAAGAAAGTATTCATATATCGATATTTCATCAACAGCCATTTCTTACTCCTTGTAGTATTGATCACCATTTCAAATCAACAGGTGACTTTGGTGGTGCTGGCCTTGGTGAATAACTGATTGCCAAAGTTTTAGTACCTTTGAAACAATAATCACAGATCAAGGCATTAACTTCATGTCATAACAACAGTCCCAAAGTGCATACCAGCAGTGGAATTTCTCTGTTTGAGGTGGTGTGTTGAAAGAAGATAGTCAAACCAAAGATCAGGAGGAATGGAGAGCCAGTATGGAATTTTGCAAAGAGGTTAAAGGAAGTATGGAAACATATAAAGAGTGGAAACACCAAACCATCAGGAAGAGGTAATGAAAGGTGTGGGGAAATTGCCAGAGATACTGTAGGGCAGTGGGTGATGCTATTAAGTCCATGTATGCCAAAAGTTAAGACCAAGAAGTTTATAATATGGTTCCAGGAGCCATGCCACATGATCAAGATGTCACTGGTAAATGTCAAGCTGCAATTGCCAACTGAAATGACTAGTTTGGGCTGGATGCCTACAAACATTTCAAGGTGCTCTGGATTCGTTGCCATAAGCATCACAACCAACCACTAAGAAAAGAGCAAGGGAAGATCAGGAGAATGAAAACCAAAAGGATCGTGCAATGTCTATACATGAGGTACCGTATAGGTTAAGATCTCAGAAGTAAGAAAGAAGGATGTGGAGTACAATTAAATTTTGTTTACCATAAGAAAAGTGTAAGATTATTTGGGATTGTAATGTTAGTTAAGGAATTATTATGGGAGAGGTGGGAGGACAGCATAATTACTGCACTGTGTGATTTCATAGCTAGACTATGGGAGGAAATTGTAATTATTGTAGTTTTATTTCAGAAGAATAGTCACCTATAAAGGTGTTTTTAAAATGAGGAATTGTGTTGTGGGACATTTGGTGTTTTGAAAGGGACAGGCTTCTTTTTCCCATGTTGTTGCACTCAAGAGCAGTACCTGACTGGCCTACAAAAGATTCAGAGCGAACTACCTCTGGAACTGGGACTCATTGCAAGCAAGCAAGCAGAATCTGCTGCTATACATTCATGTAGTGCCAGTGCAAAATAACTACATATGAAGCGCAACTCTGCATGGTTGTATGGTTCCCAGTTGCAGATGACCATGCATGAAGTGTTTTACCATCAGCCCTTACACGTTGAAGTGGGATGCCCTAGAGGGCACTAATGTTAATATCAGAAAATGGGGAAAGACAAATGGTAATTTAAGTGGAAGAATTCAGTAACTGTCAGAGGGAACAAGTAGCCATATGCCCAATCCATGTTGTTGAGGCTGGCAAGCACACATGAAGTTTAGTTATTCTATGACACAACAGGAAGGCAAGGTGAGCAAAACAACAGTAGGCTATTTGCTACATCTTTTGGCTGCTGTCTTGTAGTTGGAAACAGTGTCTCAGCACAACAAATAGGCACCAAACCTGTATAAGTACACATCATGTTTAGCCAAAGGCATCTTAGTCTGGCAGCACCTTCTAGGAGGGCAGTTGAGTTCCACCACTGATTATCTTACTGCTAGTTCTAAGTCAACTCCCATGGATTTGCTGCCTTCCAGCTGGTGGACCATCTTCAGGTTCACTACAGCTCCAGGCAGCCTTCTGCGCTGAAGGGCTAATGCTGTAATTATCCACTTACAAGGGCAGACACCACCACTGTGGGACTGTCTTCTACTCCAAGAATCTCAACAGGCTTCTGCATTTGTTGGCACACTTTGCTCTTAGCTGCAGACTCCTACCAAGGTGGCACACGTGCTGCTGCAGACATTGTGTGTCAGCATTCCTGCCCCACTGCTTATGTCAAGCTGGCCACTTGCAAACTATTACATCAGAGACTGCTGATGTCTCTGCTCTCAGCACACGCCAAGAGGCATACCACTGTGGAATGACATTCAGAGTGTTGTGGCTTGCTAACCAATAAAATGTGTGACTGTTAATGTTGTCTTGAGCCACCATTGGTCAACATCCTGAGCCTATCTGAACTCAACTCTGCCACTGTAGTAAGGATGGAGGCATGGTCGCCAGAGGGAAGCCAAAGATATTCTCTCTATATCTTTGGCTTGCCTCTGACAACCATGCCTCCATCCTTACTACCCTCTCTGTTTACCTTTCCCTGTTGCTTCATAACCTGGGATGTGAGTAACTGAATCCACTTTCCCTTCTTCCCTTTTTTCCCCCTCTCTCCTCCCTGGTGAAGGAACAAAGTTCCAAAAGCTAAAAATGTAAATTTTCTGTTCTGTTTTGTGTATCTGTCGGCTGCACTGAGCTGAGGTGAGTACTGGCCAGCCCCTCTATCTCTTTGTTAGTATTTGTTTCACATCTTTATATGCGATTTTACATTAATCATTTAAAACAGATATTACATAACTCTAAAATCACATTTTAAGAAAACTGTTACTTGCAAAATGCTGTCGTATTATATGTACACAAATACAAAATATTTGCTACTTTATCATAAGCCAACTGCCTCAATAAAGATGACCTATTTTAATGTTTCTGTTTCTTACTGTTTGTTTCTCTTTTTCAAGGAACCTCATGGAACTCTCTTTCCCTAAGACATCGCCCAGTAAGATACGATGTTTTGAACTATATTGCATTCATCTTGGTCTTGCGACATCATCATGTGTGTTGGAACATTCCCGTCGACTAGCAGCTACCATCTGGGAGGTTACAGGTTTACCCAACAATCCGCTGGACATCCTTTGAGATATGTCTGTAACTGTAACTGTAGAAATGACAGAATTCTCAAAAATGTGCTCAGTAAGGCAGTTCAAGAAGCTGAAACAGCATTTCTTTAACTGAATGATCATTATTCAAATAACACGAAGGTAGTGCAAAACATAGCTTGTGTTGTGAGATGAAATGCCAGTCTACTGTTTAGAATACTGCTGCTCATAACAAGTGCGTACAACTGTTTTACATGGACAGCATATTTTACACAGTGGCTGGCAAATGAGTAAAGCATCTGCTGTCTTAAGTAAAGAGGAAACTACTGTCTTAAGTAAAGAGGAAACTAAGCAAGTATTAATATAATAAAATTAAATGACTGAAGAAAAACTGTGAATAATAATTCATGTCTCCAAGTGAGTGCTTTCCTTTCTACAGCTAAAGAATTGTGTTATGTGACATTATCTTGTACAAGTCTAGTATTTGACAGTATGTCACCTTTGGAATCCATTTTTTGCCATAATTTTGTTTTTAAGTTGATGTAACATATGCATTCCAGTACACTATCTGTATCTAGATAATCAGGCTGCTGTTAGAGCTTTGTAGATGAAAAAAAAACATTAACAGTTAACAGTGTCCACCCTTTGGCACAAGAATCATTCCTCCAGATCCAGTATGGGTAAAATATTGTTTGTTATTAGAGGTATGGAGACTCACCAATACCACACTTGGTTTAATAGATAAGCAGTCTCACTCTTCTCATTGTCGGTAATTAATAAAATGGCTTTCTGTTTGCTATAGACTTTAAAAGAGTGTAAAAAGAAGTATCTTGACGAATCCTGTAGAAGTGGAATTAAATATTTGACTTTGGAAGGGAAATTCAAGAAAACTGAAAGAGTAACTGTTACATTGCTCATCTGTCTAGGATCTGTAGGAATCGTAGTGAGCAAAGATATTAACAACTCTGGATGAGAACTGGACTGTTTTGTTCATAGTTAGAGAAGTCTAACAAAGGACAGTATTGTGGAAGATACTACATACATCTGAACAAAAGTTTGTGACTGGAATATGAAGGAGAAGGTAACAGGTAACTGTAGCAGTCACACATGATTGATTATAAAATTTAGAAATGTGTGTGTGCATGCCTCATTTTACTAACATGTGTAATGCAAAAATATTAGATAACATTGGGTGTTTGCTAATAATTTGGTATTTTAAACTATCACACAATTATAGTGAGTGGTCCTCATGCCATAAGTACAAATGTGAAACAGCAAACTTCCTCCACACCACAATTATTGAAGGATTGCATATCATTTTTTAGTGTAATAATAAGAGAACTTACTTTACCTTTTCTTCTGTTTCACAAGAGGTCACCATTCTTGATATTTATGCAGCAGCAATTTGAATGAATAAATGACTGAGTGCATACTTGCAGTCTGCTGGACTTGATTAGCCTTGATTGTAAAGAGTGTCTGTCCTATGATAACATAAGTAACATGTTTTGGATGTACTGTGGTAGATTAATCATATTTTGTGACTGTATACAGACACACAATGACATTGTAGGACATAATGCCATTCCTAATATCTTAAAAACTCACACAAATCTTTTAACCATTATTTTATACAGCCATTCCATAGTTCATGGGCATTATTGTCTGCCTTGTTTTGTTATGTAAAATCTAGTTCGTTACAGTTTTGTAATTTTAAAGTTCTCTTTTCTGCATTTTTAAATAAAATAAATTGTACTGCATTGTGTTTCTTAATAGCAGTTTAGTATGGATACCATGAAATGTTTAGAAAGTGAAGATCAAGAACTTAACAAAAATTAAGCTTAATGTAGATGGAGCATGCTGTACAAGAATAAAAGAGCAAAGTAGAAGACATGCACTACTAAAATTTTGCTAGAGGGAGTAAAGAGTGTCGATTAGTGTGCAACCACTGACCAACAGAAGTAGAGCATAAAGCATTTGTTACATTTTTAAATTCTGTTTTGTTGAAGAATGGCAATGTATATTTCGTGATATTTTAAAAACTCAGTACCCTCACTTGCTGCTGAGATTTTCACATTTAAATCTGGTAAATCAATTGAACATAATCATAAAAATGAGCCAAATTCAGGTCACCATTACATAATAAAATGTCACACACGAGTGGTGTGGGAAATACAGATAATTAATTGAGATCTGAACATTATGGTATAACTTGAAGACATAATTGAGGTCTAGAAGATGAGCAACACTTAGCTGCAGATGTCACCAAAATTACACTGTTGAGACATTGTGACTCCACTTTTCCTCTGCAATTATCTACAAGATGTTACTGTAGAAGTCGGTGTTACTGTGGAAGTCAATCTCAGCATGACAGAGTTTATTGGATCCTTTGTTAACTCACTTGAACCTAAATTCGGGGTACCCTTCCGGGACTTGCTACATTCAAAGCAACACTTAGCTTTTTCATTCTCCAGTCTCTCTATACATGTCCTCACAAAGCAGTGAGAACAGTGGAGCTTTTGCAAAAAAAAACAAACAACAAAAAAAACACTATTCGTACCCCTCATTACTTTTAATTGTACTGGCAGTGTACGAAAACACATTAGTGTGAAACACTTAAAACCTACAATGTGGATATGATGGCTTCAAAAAATGAAATAATATGGTACAATTTATTTTTTGTGAAAGTGCTTTGAAACGCTGTAGTATGCTTTAAGTTCATTTTATGGAGAACAACTAGCATTTGAAAATTGTCTTGCTTAATGTTAAATGGTCTCAATCTTGAGGAATCCTAACAGATACATTCACATATGTCCCATATTGATTTCTGTGGTTACTCCACACAATGTTGCTTTCTATTAGAGCTGACAGCTCTAAGCAAATGCCGCTGCTCTCGCTCATCAAGCAAATGCCATCTGCCATTATGTTGTCTGTGGTGAGAGGTAATGCCTGAAATTTGCTATTGTCAGCAAACTCTTCACACTGTGGCTCTTGGAATATGGAATTCCCTAATGTTTTCCAACGTGGAATGTCTCCTGCGTCTAGATCCAACTAGCATTCTGCATACAAAGTTTATTAAATCCTGTTGTGCAGATGATCAAGTTGGAAACGTATTCACTTGACTCAGCTGAGTACAAATGACAGCTCTGCCAATGCACTGCCCTTTTATACCTTGTGTACGTGGTACTACCGCCCTCTGTGTAAGTGCATATTGCTAAGCAATGACTTCTGTCACCTCAGTGTAATGGTAAACATTGCCATCCATATATCAGGGACAGTACACCCATATACAAAACCATATTTTCCAATACATACACTCCCTTGTAACAGCAAAATACTGAACAAAATACTTCCATTCTTGTATTGGAAATTAAAGTACACCTGTAAACATAAGCTATATTTTCCAATGCACATATATGCCATCAACTGCAAAGTCTATACTGTGGCAGTGAGATGCTGCATAAACAGAGAACTTGGATGGCCTGAGAGGTGAGGAACAGAGCGGGGGATCAAGCCCCACCTCTCCCATGCAGGTCTGGCAACCTATATCCATGTTCTGTCCTCCTGTGAAAGCAGAACTTAAGAAATACTCATAAGGAATGTGCAGTCCCTCCGGGTGTTGTGAAGGCCATACTCAAACCCCACCATGGACCCCATTTAGTCTCTTCATTCATTCCAAACTAAGAAAAGAAACCCATGCTCAATGCACAACACAAAGCAAAGCAGAGTATACAAAACATTCGCTAATGGCTACAGATTAATTGTTTGCTGATGTTGGCAGTATCTTATATATGTAGTTTAGTCCTAACCACAGACCAAAACACTCTCGACCTAAAACTGCCATGGTATAGTGTCTGCATATAACACCCTCTGATACAAATAACACCCCTTTCCTGACATGCCACACAACAAAAGCAAATTATGCCTCAAAACAAAAATTTTTGAGAGTACATTCACTTTATGTTCAGCTGGAAAACAGAAAAATGGATACCACTGAGAAAAAAGTGAAAAACTGTGAAATACAAAATAACAAACATGTGTTTACTTACTTCTAAAATAGATTAAACTTTCAGTTGTTGTGACTGATGGCAAACTCATCGACCTCTCCTTGCAAGTCAGTGGTCTTTGTCGCAGTGCTTTCTATAGCAAAAGAGAAGAAGAAACTGCTAACACAAAGCCAAAGCAAATATACACAAAATTAGAAATAAAGATCGTTTAATGGATAACCATATGGACCTGGCCAATTGTGTAAGCAACTACTTGAGTAATGAGTAAGATGTCTACAGGTCTACATGAAATTCCAATGTGTCTACCAAAAGACTGCATTAGCAGCATACCAGTCTTATTGTCTTCCTTTTCAAAAGTAATAGAAACTATTATGAGAAACAGATTTACGGTTTATTTAAATAAATACCAACTTCGGTGCAAAGAACTATTCGGCTTCAAGTCTGGAAAGGGATCAGACACTGCTACAGTAAAATTTACAAAAGTAGTTTTAAAGTTCTTAGACAAAGGGGAACATGTAACAGGCATTTTCCTAGAGCTCAGTACAGCATTTGACACAGTTGGTCATGAAATACTTTCTGCTAAACTTGAAGCACTACGAATGAGAGAGATAGTAAAGAGATTCTTTAGGTCTTACCTAACAGACAAAGTGCAGAGGGCAGAGAAATCCCAAATTTCAAGTGGCTCTAATTATATGGGGAAACATCTTCCAGACCCTGAATATTTGAACATTGGAGTTCCACAAGGGAGCGCATTAGACGAAATACTGTTTCTCATGTACATTACTGACTTCACACTGTGGGCCATACAAGGAGAAACTGTTATTTGCTGATGACAGAAATATTATAATTATAGATGGGACACCAAGAATGTTAGAAGTAAAAGTTGAAAAGGAACTTATGGCAATTTGAAACTGGTCAAATAACAATAAAGTAACTCGTAATGAAAAAAAGACTAATAATATGAGCTTGTTCTGACACCAAATTTGAGGTATGCATGCTATGTCTTAAAATACTGACCACTGTGAAATAGCTCATGCCTAAAAGCAACATACTATGCGCACATCCATTCTAACATCAGTTTTGGCATAATATTCTGGGGTGCAAATGTTCAGAATGTGTTCAAACTGCAAAAAATGAGCCATCAGAATAATGAGCATGAGTCTCAAAATGGCTCACTGCTTTGAGCTTTCAGAAAATTAGGTATTCTGACAGTTCCAAGTGAAAATATATATTAGAAACTGCAGTTAGAAACTGAGCAATATGCAGCAAACAGCTCCACACATCATCATCAAATCAGGTACAGTAATTTCTTGTAGTTGGATGGAATGAATCAAGACCCAAACCGCTATATTTTACAAAGGAAGATATACACTGATAAGCCAACACATCATGACCACTGCCCACCATGGCATTGGATGCTGCCTATGGGTGTTGCGTTCACATGACACAGTAACGAAAGTATGTAAGCAGAGCAGACACAGATGGGAGAACACCCCAGTGAAGGTACGGACTACAAATGAGGACTCCATTGAGATAAGTGACACTGACAAAGGGCGGGTTATCATTACACAAAGCATGTGAATCAGTACTTTGAAAATAGTGACGCTGTTGGAATGTTCATGTGCTACTTTTGCAAGTATCTGCAGAAAGGAGTAGAAGGACAGTGAGGTTAAACTAGGCACTAAACAGTTGGATGTTCATGACACTTCACAGAAAGTGGGGTTTGGAGACTTGTCTACTCTGCAAAGTAGAATAGATGCTGTGGCCGAGCTCTGCAGCAGACCAGCCCTGTGTGTTCACATGTCGATCCAACGACATTGTCAGTTATGATTGCAGTGGGCATGGGACCATTGGGATTTGACCATCAATCAATGGAAATGTGTTGGTTCTTTGGGTTAATCACTTTTTTGCTACACTAGTTTGATAGTCATCTCAACGAACACTGTCATCGAGGTGAACGACGATTCTAAATGTGCAACACACTGCACACACAGGCTGATGGAAGCAGTATTATGCTATGGGAGACATTCTCCTGCACTTGCATGAGTCTTGTGATAGTAATTGAAGACACGCTGACAGCTGTGAACCACCTGCATCTCTTCATGCTTGATGTCGTCCCCAACAGCGATGTCATCTTCCAGCAGTATAATTGCCCATTTCTCTGTGCCAGAACCATGCTGCATTGGTTTTAGGAGCATTATAATGAACTCAAGTTGATGTCTCAGCTAAAAAATTTGTCTGCTGTAAATACTACAGAACCCACTATTGGGGACCATCACCACATGCGTAAATCAGCAGCCTGTTATTTATGTGAATTATATAATCTGTGCATAGACATCTAAAGCCACATACCTTCACAAACCTACCAACAAACTGTCTGATCCCTGATATGAAGAAAGAATGCTGTATTTTGTTCCAAAGATGGACAAATAGTCTATTAAACAGGTGATCCGAATGTTTTGGCTCATCAGTGTATAATAAACTAGCAAAAAAGGTCAATAACATAAAGGAATTCTATAAATTTAAAACATATCTTTATGATATTTACCAAATAATAGTTTTTACTCCATTAAAGAGTTCATACAACTTAAAATTATTGCATGTAAATAGGCAGGCCGACCAATAACAAAGTAGACAAAGAGGATGGAATTTGCTTGTACGCAACATTGCAGTAATTTACTCAATGCAATACAGTACCAGAGTATATTGTTGGAGGTTTCTTACGATTCATTTCTCTTGTTTGAAGCAGGGTCCTTTGCGTTTGTAATGTAGTGATAAATTGTGTATATTTGAATTATGAATTTCTTATGTATATCTCTGTGTGTATAATGATAACATCCATAAAAAGGAATCTGTGTAAGAATGAATGAATGAATGAATGAATAAACTGAGGTGTTCATCAGACATTAAATAAGGGTTTACAGGTTGCATACACAAAGATGTTTTTTCACTGACTTATACTGCAACATGACAATTTGTACGAATCATGTAATGGAAGTTTTATATTGCTCTAACAACATGAGAAATGTGAGTAAATTGTCAGTCTTTACTCTGATTTGCTCTTCATGTGTAATGATGAGTTTTTTTAATGTATAAATTTCTGTCTCAGTATTATTTATAAAATATTCACTTTTTGGTTTTAGAGAAGTGATTCCTGTAATTGCTTCAGAGTTTGAAATAAAACATCTCTCCAAGTTATGCCTCCATTGTATGTAAAACTTTATCAAATACTAAAGGTCTGAAATTAGTTGGTTGTGCATGTTTCAGGCTGTCTTTGTTCGGAAAATCACAAACATATTCCCCGAGATAATTTGGCGACTTCTAAATCTAGCAAGAGGAATCTGTGGGAACATCAACACCTACTCACATTAAGCAAAAGTGTAAGGCTGGTCAAACCAGTACATCTACATCTACGCCATATTCCGCAAGCCGCCTAATGGTGTATGGCAGAGGGTACTTTCAGTACCACTATCTGATCACTCCAAACCCATTCCACTCATGAATAGTGCATGGGAAGAATGATTGTCGGTAAGCCTCTGTATTGGCCCTAATTCTCAAATTTTCTCCTTGTGGTCAATATGCGAGACATATATGGGGGAAGTAATATGTTGTCTGACTACTCTGAAAAGTGCTGTCCCAAAATTTCCGTAGTATATCTCTCCATGGTGCACAACACCTCTCTTGTAATGTCTGCCAGTGGTGTTTGTTTAGCATATCCGTAATGCTCTCTCGCCAGCTGAACGATCCCGTAACGAAACACTCCACTCCTTGTTGGATCTTCTCTATCAGTCGTACCTGATAGCGATCCCAGATGTATGAACAATACTAAGGAATCGTGTGAACAAGCGCCTTATAAGCCACTTCTTTCATGGATAAGTTACATTTCCTTAAGACTCTTCCGACGAATCTGAGTCTGGTGTCTGCTTTTCCCACTTTCTGTTTTACACAGTCACTGCTTTTCCCACTTTCTGTTTTACATTGTCATTCCCCTTAAAGTTGCTCTGGTTAGTCACACCTAGATATTTTATGGCACAGGCTGTCTCCAGCTGTTTGTCATCAATAGTGTATCACTTCAATAGCGGATATCTTTTCCTATGTATGCGCAATATATTACAGTTATTTACATTGAGGGTCAATTGCCAGAGCTAGAACATTCATCAATTCTCTGCAGGTCATTCTGCAAATTCTTACTAGATTCTGCCATTGCTACTTTGGTATAGACAACTGCATCATCTGCGAATAGCCTTAAAGATTGTCCAACGCTTTCTACTGGATCATTTATATATACTGTAAATAGCAGTGGCCCTATCACACTTCCCTGTGGCACTCTGGATATTACCTTTATACCTGTTGATTTAGTTCCATCATGAGTGAGGTGTTGAGTTCTAGTTGCAAGAATGTTTTGAATCCAATTTTAGGTCTGCTCAGATAACCCGTAATCTAAAGTTTTTTTCCTTAAACAGCAATGCGGAACAGTGTCAAATGCCTTACTGAAATCAAGGAACACGGCATCAACATGAGCGCTGTTGTCCACTGCACTGTGGCTCTCATGGAGGAACAGAGTGAGCTGAGTTTCACAGGATCTCTGTTTATGGAATCCATGTGGATTTTTATAGAGGAGATGTTCATTTTCCAAAAACATCATAATTCTTGAGCATAAAACATCAACAATATAGGTGTATAATTGTGTGGATCTGTCTTATGGCGTTACATAAAAACAGGAATGACCTGTGCTTTTTTCCAATCGTTAGATACCTTTCATTGCTCAAGTGATCTACAAGAAATAACTGCTAGAAGGAAGCAAGTTCTTTCACATAATCTTTATACAATCTTATAAGTATCACATCTGGTTCTGAAGCCTTTCCACTACAAAGCGATTATAGCTGCTTTTCAATTCTGCGATCAGTTATCACAGTATCTGCCATTTCGATGCTCGTACAATTGAAAGGAGGCACAGTGTTATGATCTTCCATGATGAAACAACTTTGGAAGACTGAATTCAATATTTTGACTTTCTCTCTGTTATCTTCGGTTTTGGTGCCGGTGTGGTCATTGAGAAAATGAATAGATGATTGTGACCCACCTACTGACTTTACATACAACCAAAATCTCTTAGGGTTTTTACTCAGATTGCTTGACAACATCTTACTTTCGAAATCATTGAATGCTTCTACCACTGCTCTCCTTACGCTCATTTTCGGTTCGTTCAACTTTTGTTTGTCAGCTAGGTTTTTACTCCTCTTGAATCTGAGATGAAGTGCTCTTTGTTTGCATAGCACTTTCGTAACATAGCTATTAAATTATGGGGGATCTTTCTCATCTCTTAAAACGTTACTCAAAACATGCTTACCTATGGCATATTGAATGATGCCTTTGAATTTTTTCCATTTGTTCTCCACAACTTCGCCCTCATCACCGAATATTTGATGCTGACTGCTGAGATATTCTGAAATTCGTATCCTGTCACCCTAGCTGATGTGTTGGTACATGATGAAAGACCCCCCAGGATATCGTAAAGTTAGTATCTATTAAGAAAACAAAAAATTGAAGCACCAATAGGCACAGACAAATGAAAGAAAAAACTTCCAATTTTTTTGTACAGGTTGTTTTTTTCTTCTTCTTTTTCAGACACACACACACACACACACACACACACACACACACACACACACACACACACACACACTTATAAGCAGAAGAATGATGAAGATGTGTGATTTTAAATATGAAGTATTACGAGTTCTATGCATCATGTGTGTGCATGAATAATAGTATATTCAACAACGGTATCAGCTATTTTTTATTTATTGAAGTGAAAACTATATAAGGAGGATTTTCTTGATTATGTCAACTGCCAGTGTTCTCAGGGTCCACTGTCTGCGACTACAATTGAAATGTAAGCGAAGTCCGATAGCCAAGAAAATTTCAGATAAGCACAGAACATTTTAATAATGCAATTGTATTATATCCTACAAAAATGTGTTTTCATATGAATATTTTATAACATTTAGCAATAAAATTTGTATTTAATTTTTTATTAACTCAACACACTGAGCAAATACATCTTCCTACCTTTCTTAACATTCCTAGTAGGACCCGTCGTCATAGATGCTCTCACAGCCTTATGATCACTGATACCTTCCTCTGCGTTAACTGATTCGTTAAGTTCAGGTCTGTTTGTTGCCAGAAGATCTAAGATGTTATCCTCATAAGTTGGTTCTTTAACTATCTGCTCAAAGTAATTTTCGGACAAGATATCCAGAACATGCCACATGATTACCTGCCTCTGGCAGCAGTTTTGATGGCATAACACTCCCAATCTATACCTAGCAAATTGAAGTCATCCCCTATTACAACAGCATGATCAGGAAAATTACTAATAATATTCTGCAAGTTTTGTTTGAGGCATACCACAACTACAGATGCTGACCCAGATGGTCTATAGAAGCATCTGGTCACCATTTTTGACCGTTCTTTGATACTCAGTTTGACCCAGGTTAATTCACATTCAGAATCCGTGATAACCTCGCTAGATTTTATCAAATTTTTTTTACTGCAATAAACATGCCGCCACCACAGGTGACTAACCTATCCTTACGATAAACATTCTAGTCTGAACTTAGAATTTTGTTGTCATTGACATCTGGTTTCAACCAGCTTTCTGTTCCCAATACTATTACCTTCATTATGCAATACTAATTCTGGAACCTTTCCTTGGATGCTCCTGCAGTTTACTAAGATCGTATTAGGAGAGCATTTCAGAGAAAGTTTAAGAAATTTTAAATGGGGAGGCGTATATAATGAGCCAAATGCCAATGATAAATGCAACATGTTTCTTGATAAATTTATATCCCTTCTTGAACACTGTTGCCCCCAAAAAATTACTAAATGTTACATCAAACAGTTTTCAAAGAAATTTGGATCACTACATGTATCAAAGTGTCTTCAGAAAGGAAAAGAAATTTGTATGAGGCAGCAAGAATTAGTAAAGACCCAGCAGTAATTTTACACTATAAAAATTATTGTAACATACTGAGTCGTCAGAAAATAAAAAAAATATGTATATTAGATATGAAATTAACAACTTGGGCAATAAAATCAAATCAGTATGGAATGTTGTTAGAAGGGAGACAGGAAAAGTAACCAGTGGGGTAGATTGCATAACTATTAAACAGAATGAGGCCATCTTTACCAACAGTACACAAGTAGCTAATATACTTAATAACCGTTTCTTACATTTAGGTGAAAAAATTGGTGAGAACAGTTCAAAAGAAAAAGCCAAGCAGTACATGGAAGAGCCAGTTTTCAGAAATCCTAGTCAAATTAATTTTCATCTAACAACC
Source organism: Schistocerca gregaria (assembly GCF_023897955.1). Lineage (NCBI taxonomy): Eukaryota > Metazoa > Arthropoda > Insecta > Orthoptera > Acrididae > Schistocerca > Schistocerca gregaria. The sequence continues at coordinate 307,830,542 of NC_064920.1, read as the reverse complement.
TCTTTGCTAAATGATCTGTCGGAGTAGATGATATCTCTAACAAGATATTAAAACAATGTGAAGCAGTTACAGCTGATGTTGTGTGTCACATCTGTAATGTGTCACTAACTCAAGATGTTTCCCCAGATAGGTTAAAATATGCCATTGTCAAGTGTCTCTACAGTAAAGGGACACCACAGAAGTCAATAATTACTGGTCAGTATCTTTGCTCAGAGCATTTTCAAAAATTGTGGAGCAAGTAATGTACTCAAGACTGGTTGGTCATCTCAGCAGTAATGGGATACTTAGCAAATCACAGTTTGGATTTCAAACCTGTTGTTCCACTGGGACAGCAATATACAATTTCACTGCCCACATAATAGTCCTTAAATAGTAAAACGTCACCAACAGGAATATTCTGTGACTTACCAAAGCATTTGATTGTGTGAACCATGACATCATGTGACAGGAATTACAATTAATGGTATCAAGGGAACAGCAAATGAGTGGTTTAAGCTATATTCACAGAACAGGGCAAGGGCAGAGAATACAAAGTTTTTGGGTGTACATATATATGAGAATCTTAATTGGAAAATTCATATTTTGGATCTCCTAAAGCGACTAGGTTCAGCTACTTTTGCAGTCAGAATAATTTCTAATTTTGAGGTTCAGGATATAGAAATCAGCAAGCTAACACACTTTGCATACTTTCACTCTCTAATGTCATACGGAATAATATTTTGGAGTAACTCAACAGTTAGGCAAAAAGTACTCACTGCTCAAAAGAAAGTGGTTAGAATAATATGTGTGGCTCATAGTTGCACATTTTGTAGGCATCTTTTATACAGGTTAGGAATCCTTACAACAGCCTCACAGTATATGTACTGTAATGAAATTTGTTCTCAGCAACATGGACCATTTTAAAAACAACAGTGACATTCATGATTATAATACCAGAAGAAAAAAAGACTTACACTATCCTCTACTTAACCAGTCTTTGGCACAGAAAGTGGTAAAATATGCTGCTGTTAACATTTTTGATAAATTACCAGTTAAAATAAAATGTCTAATAGGCAGCAGTAACAGTTTTAAAAATAAATTTAAATCATATCTCCTTGACAACTACTTCTATACCATGGATGAATTCTTCAATAGGAATAAATAAATCTGTAGGTATAAGATATGTATATTGTGCCATTTAAGTACATGGGGGAGGTAACAAAAATTTTAAGCTTTTTATAATAATAATAGTAATAATAATAACACACACCTTCATTCATGTGTGCATTTCTTATGCACTTGATATGTTCCACATCATAACAGTTACTGAGAGACTGATCAATGGAACACGCGCAACTAACTTACTTTTGCTGCCCCATCTACACTTTCTTACCACACAAGTCTGATTCACTCATTTGATTGAACTGATCTCTTGTTCCTTCCACTGAGTTGATATCAGTATTTGCCCTGAAGGAAATCAGATAGTGACTTGCACTTTTCTAGCAAATGTGAAGAACAAGCATACATGAAAAACAAAAGAAAAATTTAACTTTGCACTATATCCTAATGCTTCTGCACCTCATTCTGAATTTTCTGCCTGAATGTTTATTAGGTTTACTACAGCTTCAGTTGTCTTCTTCACAGCCGGTGAAGCACATTGACAAACACATCTAGTGTCACTTAACTTTCTAATACCATTTTTACAGTCTTCATTTTTATTTGTGTATCAATAAACATTTGGCGGCTTGATCCTTTTATATATTGTACTATGACGGATTTCAACTTATGGTTCGTACAGTGAATCTAGATTGCTTGTGCGCCTTTCCTGCGTAAGGAGCACTCATAACTGCACTTCCATCATGTGTTTGTGCAGTACAGTAAATTAATTCCACAGTTTGCTACTTTTTTAAATGCAGAATAACAAAGAAGCAGCATTCACTTTTTTTTTGCAGGTTGAAAGCCTAGAAACCTCTTGTATATGTTACTATCTAAATATTACCGAATGCCAATTGATAGTTGCCAAGTTTTTGAACAATATTTTGACTTGTCAACCATTGGAGCAAAATACTGGGCTTTTTTTCACTTGCTCCGAAATATTTTCTCAGACGATGTTGGATCATGGTGTTAAGAATTTAAATTTGTAGATCATCATGTATACATATTTCCTCATTAGTTCAATTAAATGTAAAAAAAATTCCCTTATGTGCATTACCTTTTGATTCATTATGACCTCTTTGAGCTTTTCCTTGATGGGTGTGCATCGAGGTTAACTTTTTACATATCAGTATCACACTTTCAGGCACTGTAGTGCAACAAACCGAGAAGAAAATGCATCTTGGATAGGGCTTTAATCTAGATTGCACTGTATGATGTGATTTTGTTACACAACATGAACACAGGACATGTGATCTAGTTAGCCAACTACAGTGAACACAGCAGACATGCTCTATTCAGCCAATGTGCTACTTCGTTGTGCACACACACAGATAAAATATATACACTACAGAAGTAAGTAGAGCTATGCCTTCTGTGTAGGCACATGGTGAAAGACCCCCGGATATGGTAAAGTTCAAATTTATTTTTAAAAAATGTAATGAAGCAGCGGTCGACCATAAACGTCGACAAAGACATTAATTATGAATGCGCAGTAAGGAGCAGACAAATGGGAAAAAAAAAAATCACTAATTTTTTTTCTTTGTACGTGATTTTCTCTCTCTCTCTCTCTCTCTCTCTCTCTCTCTCATGTAGAAGGATGGTTAAGATGTATTGCTCAGAGTATGAAGTGTTATGAATGTTATGTATTATATGTGAGTCTGAATAAGAGAAGACTTAACAACAGTATTAAGTATTTTTATTGTTGTGAAGTGGAGCCAAAAGACTTCATTTTTGATACGCACTGATGTCTTTGAAGTTGGCTGCCTGCATCTACAATTGAAATGTAAGAGAGGAAGACCGAATAGCCTAAATTCGTATATGCAGAACATGTCTAATAATGAAATTGTACTATACTTAATTTTTTCCATTTCTTATTTATTATAACACAATTGGCGACCTGTATACCAGGGCACCGGTGGTGAGTAGTGTTTGTCAGCTATTGCTATAGTAAAATTTCTATGACATTGTTATAAGTCATAAAAACTAGTTTTATGTTTGCATGAATCACAGCAAGGAGCAAGTGAAGCAAAAACAAAAAATGAGGTGCTATTTTGGATAGGAATGAGAATTGATTGCAGGTTATGTACAAATTTTCAGTAGTAAGCTGTTTTAATTGGGGCAGCAGAAGGTAGGACAGCTACGCAAGTTGCTTGCATGGTTACTCTTGGTACCGTCTCTTTTGAAGTAGATAGAAACCTTTTCCTCATTATTCTCTTTCTTGAGTTTTATTTGCAAAAAATTTATAGAAATTTTTTTGTGTGATATGCATTGTCAGTAAAACTAATGAATTGTGACAATAGTTGGCACATCGTAATAGACTTAAAAAAATCTTTGACATCACATAAATTACAATTGTCAGGTATAATAATTAGCATATGGAATTTAGTGTGATATGCATTGTCAGTAAAACTAATGAATTGTGACAATAGTTGGCACATCGTAATAGACTTAAAAAAATCTTTGACATCACATAAATTACAATTGTCAGGTATAATAATTAGCATATGGAATTTTAACATTTTTGTGAAATCTCAATTTTTTGCATATTCATACAACATGTCAGAAAAATATATGTTCAGTGTCGATAGCGATAGTGAAAACGCAATCAGAATTGCGTGATCGAACAATTGAGGTCCAGGCAGCATGTGTGACTTTTGCAAAAGGTTTACGTAGATCAGAGATGATTGTCACAGGAGTGACAAAGGATAGTGACGCTCCACAGCAGAATAAACTTGACAACACAATGTTTACAATTGATGAGACAATGTCATGCATCTCCCAGAGTGACATACTGCATATGAACGAAACATCAGAGAGTGATCTCAGTATGCAGTTTGACAACACGTTACAAATACCACTTGGTCACAACACAGACATTAACTTGGGAAGTTCAGCTGACAGCAACCACAGTAGTACAGGTGATGGATGCACTGTTATGGCAGTTATTATCTAACAAACACAAAATTAGTATCAACACAAATTTCAGTGATATGAAACAAGATATGACTACCAAAATTGATAATTTGACACAGAATCTGAATTCCATCACACAAGATCTAAATATAATGAAACACGATATGAATACCAAAGTTGATAATTTTACACAAGATATGAACGTGGTACAACATCAACAAAACACTTTTACACAAGATGTAAAGACAATGAAACAAGAACAATTACAAGTATTCAAGGATTTGCAAGAAACAGTCTCGCAGAAATTCAATGTCTTAGCCAAAAATTGTCGCACTGACATCGACAAAAAATTAAACGATATGAAAAAAACAAGTAAAACATGAAGTAATTTCTGAAGTTAACAGTAACATTATGGAGTTAAAACAGAAGGTAGATTCTTTTAACAACCATCATGATCTAGTAGAGCAACAGATAATGGAAATCACAGAAGTGAAAGAAATATTGAAGAAGCTGCACAAAACCAGTTGTGTTCGACAGTAAAAATGTTAACCAATGTCGTTAACAAACTAAACAAAGACTATGAAGGTAGCAACATTAGAAGCTGACTCAGCATGTGCTGAGAAGGTGAGAGAAAAGATCAACGAAAATCTTAGTGATATCATTAGTCAAGCTGAAGCAGGTATGTCAGTAAGAGCAATACCATAGCAGAGCAGTTGTTACCTGATTGTAAGTCATACAAAGATGTAGTAGAAAAGGCTATTCAGAAAAAAGAAAATGAAATAGTGAACAAGGTAAAAATTAACCTACAAGTTGCGGAAAATAGGATTCACAATCTTTTAGAAGAAAATATTACCAGATCTTGAAATACGCACTTAAATAATACACAGTCTACAGTGAACAAGCCACAACCTCCAGTATTTATCCACAAATTGTTATGAGTCCCACCACAGGTACCAGTGACAGTTGTAGAGTGCAAAATGTAAACATACCCACAACTTCAATACCTGAGCAATTACCAACCAGAATTACAGGTAACCACATAAATATGACCAAAAATGCCATGTTTTTATTTACTGTTTTTGCAGGCAAAGGCTTGCTGAGACATCGACAGTTTCCTATATTCACTACTGAAGGTAAAAGAATGAATCCAGTAGTATTTATCAATACTTTTTGTCATGTATTTCCACCTGGATGTAAGCACAGAAAATCAGATTTGTCATGGGATATACGTAAGGTGATGTTCTTCTATGGACAACTGAAGTGGGTGAACATTGCAGCACTTATATCCAATTTGAATGAGCTTTCCTTGACAAATACTGGTCTGAGGCAGTGCAAGAAAGATGCAAAGTTTTCAACCCCACACCATTCATTAGCAAATATGGTAGCCTACATGGATACCTTGAAAAATACCTGAACAAGACATGCTACTGGATGAACCCAGTATCAAACATAGATGTGTTAAAAATTTTGAAAAGTCGTTTACCATCGCACATTAGAGAAAAATTAGTCACAACGCCAGGGCACAACACTGATTATTTTCTGACCATGCTTGATTCTAGAATTAATCTGTGAGGCCTGTACCCAATAGAGCCAAAGAAAATCAGGCACAACAACAACATAGTTATGTAAATCAGTCAGTAAAATGTGATCAAAACACAGAGCAAGGATAGTACATGCAACAACAAAGTTACATACCCAGAGGTAAGGAGTATGGTAATGGGAACGGAAAAAACACACACACACACACACACACACACACACACACACACACACACACACACACTGGAGTAATTTCAATGCACACTCAAATTACAGTCCACAACATGTTGAACATAAACAGAAACAGTCAGCCATAGCAGTGGCCAATGCACAACATCAATGCCATGCCTTACACTGTATTGCAGCCAACATTCGGGCAGCAAGATAACGGCATAGCAGCCAAGACACAAATTGGCGAAATACCTACACAGTGCAACTAACTGAAATTACTGCAAGTAATGAATTAAGTCACACCACGCCATCGGAAAACAACAACTGGTTGTAGCGAAGTCCCTGGCTATTGTCCTCTCTGGGAGTGGGGGCAACACAAAACTACAAACATATTTCAAAAGGTTTGAGAAGCAATGTGACATCAAGGATGATCTGAATCAGCATGAGTTAGATACAACAAATAATATCCAGGAAGAACAATTACAAGTAATCATTAAAATGAAAATATTTAATATTGACACACAGTTAATTTTAAATACAGGTTCAACTACTTACCTAATGTCAAATGCATTTTTCTGTGAATTGAAGAAAAGAGGCAAATTCCCTGTCCAAAAACTAGGTGCAAACTCCCTGTCCAAAACTCTAGGTGCAAACTGCTACAGACAGTAAGACTAAATTGGTTTAACGTCAGGCACTTATTCCAGAACAAGTTGAAAATTTTACATTGAAGTGCAATTTTCTTATAATTGACAAACTTATAGTTAATTGTCTCATTGGCATGGACACATTTAGAACATACAAATATGCCACTTTTATGCAAAGGATCAGATTTTTTTCTATTGATTTAGTCAAAACACATGATGAAAGTAACAAAAACAAACCAGAGTCAACTGTAGTAGTACAATATTCCTTTCCAACCGTATATTTAAGAAACAAATTTGATACTGAACAAGAAGCAAACACTGAGGTTCGTTACGAAATGAAACTAAGTGAATAACAGATCCTAAATGATATGCAATGACAAGAACTTTCTAACTTGTTATTAAAGTAAGTATATGTTTGCAGTTGGGAGCCAGGGGTAATCTAAGACTATGAATATAAATTTGAAGTCCATCCACATGAAACATTTTGTGTAATGTCATATCCTATTCCTTGGGCAAAACATGGGCAGTAAGGGAAGAGATCTATTGTATGATTAAATGGGGGATTATACAACCTTAATTTTTATCATATTGCAGTCCTATATTACCAGTAAGTAAACCAGATAGGTCTGTAAGATTAGTTTTCAATGCAAGAGGTATCAATAAGATCTCGGTACCAGTACACACAAGACCAGACATGTTGGATGAACAGCTTTGAAAGTTTTACAGTACATAATACTAAAGTATACTCGATTATCAGGTGTCCTACTGGCAAATATATCTCCATGAAGAAAGTCAAAAATATACAGCATTTGTTTGTGGTGGCAGATGTTACAAATTCCATGTTCTACCTTTTGGACTGAACATTAGTGCAGGTGTGTTTATACCTGCACTGGACAAGGTCGTAGGATCAGAATTGCTTAGGGAAGTCACTGATTATGTGGACGACATGCTAATAACCACACCCACTTAATTAGAACATATCAGGCCCATTGAACAGGTACTTCAACGATTTGCAGATTACGGAGTAACAGCCAATTTAAAGAAGTACAGTGTTGGTAAGCAGCAAGTCGAATTTTTAGGACGTGTGTCAGAACAAAGTTTATTTCCTGATGCAAAAAACCTTGATGCCACATGCATTTGTCCAGCTTTAAGGAACAAAAAACAACTAAAAGACTTTTTAGGACTAGCATCCTTTTTTCGTAAATTCCTACCACAGCAACTGATGAACAGTGATGCATTACTCACCCTTGTTACAAAAAAAATAGTCCTTGGTTATGGGATGATACGTGTCAGAGGACTTTAATAATATTAAGCAGGCATTAGTCAATGCAAACATTCTTAGTCACCATGACGTGTCCAAGGATTTTTGTCTCTGCACAGATGCCTCATCTCAGGGGGGCGTACTTGTTCCAGATGCGAGAAGTTGGTAAAAAAGTACCAAAGGTCGTCAGTTTTGCTAGTCGCACATTATCAGAAGCAGAAACATCTTGCTCTGTGTCAGAATTGGAAAGTTGAGCTACAGTATGGGCATTTAAAAAGACTGAATATTTTTTGTGGGGTAAGAATACCAAATTTACTGGGACCATCAGTCAGTGTCATTTCTTTTAACATGCAAACTGTTGCACTGTAGATTAGGTAGGTGGTGTCTACATTTAAAAGAATTCAATTTCGAGATCATTTATATAAAAGGAAGTCAGAATGATATTGCAGATGCCCTGTCCAGGTTACCACAAGGTTTAGAGGAATTGGGGGAGTTAACAGAGCAAGGTGCAGAACTTAGAACATTATTAATCCAGGGTGTTCGAATTTATTGTTAAACTAAATAATAAACTAATTCACTGTTTGATTAATTATCTCTTAAATAATAATCCTTAACAATCTATTAAATAAATATCATTTTGTTAAAAATATTTTTTACAAATCTAAATAATTTTTTTGTAATAAATAAAAGAGCAAATTGGCAACAGACATTACTTATAAACTGCAACAAATTACTGTTGCACGACTTCATGAATTTGTAGAATTAATAATTTATGAGGATATTCAAATTTTCGCAAAGCTGAATTAATTAGATTTAATATTAGAAATAGTTCAATTATTGCTAGAAATTATAGACATGAAGTAAGTGAAAATCATACAATTATTGTTAGAAATTATACACCTAAAGTAAGTGGGAAAAAATAGACATATTGTAAGAATTTATATACTTGAACGCAGTTCTAAGACTGCTACAGCTGTTGCTGAAGTAAATGATTATCTTTGGAAAAAGTTACCATATTATAATACTCATGACGTTTTTCTAAGGAATATAAACCATTAACAAAAAAATTTCTACAAATATATTTATAAAACTGAAACCAAGAGATAGAAATATAATTAAAGATAATTATGTTGGATTAAATATACTTGATTTATCTAAGGAATTAATGTATGATATTCACTGTAAAGTTACAAAACCTAAATTTGAAAAAAATATTGAATTATGTTATAAAGATACAGATTGTTACTTTAATAATATTAAAACTGAAGACTTTTATGAAGGTGTAAAATCGATGATTATTTTGATACAAGTGATTATCCAACAGATAACATATTTAATATTCCACAATAAACAAAAACGTTTTTGGAAAAATGGAAGATGAATGTAGTGGAAAAAGTGATTGAAGAGTTTTGTGGTTTAAGAGCAAAAATGTATGCATACAAAAAAAGAGAAAAATCTAAAGACATTTAATTATGTGTTGTTAAAAATAAAATAGGGTTAGAAGATTATAAAGAAAGTTTGTTTAACAAAATCGAACAATACAAAAAATTAATATAATTAGAATAAAATATATATGCAATTCAAGTAAACAAAAAAGCACTTACTCCCCGTGATAATAAAAGATATGTGTAGGTAAATAAAATACATACATTATCATATGGTCATTATAAGATGTTAAAAATGTAATAAATTTTACAAATATAAGTAAAATTATTTCTATACAAAATTAATAAATATTTTTTGTATATAATATTTTTCTATATAAATGGAAAGTTTCTACAAAGATCAAATAAACCACAGAGATTTTTTATAAAAAACGTACAAACATAGAATAAAATAGACAATGAAAGAATTAAAATAAAAGATGAAATTGTTAACTCAAAAGATGTTCAAATTCAAAATTTCATGGAATATTTGATACTTAATTTTAAAACTAATTGATTGTTAAAATAAATAGTTAACTATTTCTTACAAAAATTGTTTAAAAACTAATTAATTGTAAACTAAATAGTAAACTAATTCTTAATAAAATTACATTATCTTTATTTATCCAACTGCTCTGTGAATTATCAAATCCTAACCATTTGACACAAACTTTACTGTCTCAATTTCTTAAAACAATTTCCATTTATATATTTTAATTTATATGTACTTGTTGACCAATTAGCTGTATATATTTTTCCAAAAACAATTATGTTCTAATTCTAACCCTATCACCTTTTTAATATTTTGCTATTTCATTAGCTATAATGTTAGTTACTTTTAAATTTTTTCACCAACTTCTATTGTTTTCATTTTTATTGTAGAATGTTGTGTATTATTGTATTAATCAATTAGATTTTTAACTAAATATAACGATTTATAATTTCCTTGTATAGCAAATTTCTTCCACATTTTTTCTTTAAGTGTTCTGTTAAATCTTACAACAACAAACGCTTTTAATTCTGAAAAAGTTGATTAATAATTGATGTTATATTTCTTCATTAAATCTTTAATTTCTTTGTTATAGAATTATTTTCCGTTATCTGTTTCTAACTATAAAATTTTCTTGAAAATCATTAACTATATTCTTTTCTCTTTTGTCTTTAATAGGAGCAGCAAATGCATATTTTGAAAAAACTTCAGTTATTGTTACTAAATATTTACAACCTTTATTTATTTTTGAAATTCCTGTTAAATTTCCTGAATCCATTTTAACTAAATCAGCTTCCCATAAATGATCTATATTAAAAGAAACAACATTTCTTCTTTAAAAATTTTTCTAATTGGTTTATGTAGTTTTTTTTATTTCTTCACGGTTATTATTTAGACCTTCACCATTAACAAATTTTTTAAAATGAATTTGCTTCTTTTTAAATTTGCAAATTGTACAAATACCTTCAATAGGTTGTAATTCATTTTTAGTTGTTAATCTAGGTGGATTATGTGTTTCTGTAAATTTTTTACATTTCAAACAATAATTATGATCTTGTTTAAGAACTAAATGTGAAGTATGATTCTCCATTTCTATATATATATTTATGTACTTTTAAAAATTTAATATAATTAAAATTAATGTAACAACCTAATTTGTTCTATATGTACACTTTTTCTAATTTGTGATTGTGACGCTTGAAATTTACATTCTAGTTACTTTATTATAGTTATTTTATTTAGGATATTTCTCTGCATTTCGATTATCTTATTGTTCCAATGTACTATTGATACCATATCTATGCTTTAAATCTAAAAGAATATTGTTATAACCTTCTTTATTAACAAATATTACTAAACTGTGTCAAAATGCTTGCATATTATGGTTTGTATCAAAATTTGATAGGTCATTATCGAAATAATGTTTGTTAATTGCATCATTTATATTAGCAAGTTTTCTATTTTTAAACCAATATAAGCTATAGTTATTCTAAAAATACCATTAAATTCTCTTTGAAATTGTCTAATAGCATTAGTTATCTTTGCATCTATTGATGATTGAAGTTGTTTAATAATATTTTCAACTTTTTTTTAAAATTGAAAGTAGGTGTACTAAGTACTTGTTCAGTTTGTCTAGTTAGATGTATCTTATTTCCGAAAACGTCCATTTATTTAACCTAAAATATCATTTAATTTATCATTCTCACACAGCAATTTTAAAACAAAAAATATAAATGACCTCATATTTCTTCATCAAAATTTTGTATTGTAGGATTGTTCATTTCTTCCTAAATAGTTGACTAATTGTTTTGGTATATTACCCCAAATGAATCAATAACAAATTTTTTGTCATTTTTAAAATAACGAACCTAATGAGTACCAGAATATTGGACGTATCTAAATTTACTATGCCACATTCAATTTTTAATGGTTTATTTACTAATCCATCAATCATGTACACACCACTAAGATTTTAAATTGTTTTATGTTTTTTATACCGAATTACTTTATGCATTAGGATATATAGCAATGTTCTTGCAGCAGTGGATACACCGGATCCCGGGAGATCACTGCCATTTTCGTGGTGCACTTGGCCTCGTGCTGTGAATTGAGGAGCTACTATACCAAATAGAAGTGGCTTCTGTGAAAAATACCATCATAACGACTAGGAGAGCAGTGTGCTGACCCCACGCCCCTCCTATCTGCATCCTTCCCTGAATATAAACGCCAGTTGGATGGTACTGGTAGGCCACGCGTGGCCTGAAGATGGAGTGCTATTAGGATATTTATCAATTACTTTTTGATTATTCCAATACCAAGTTTTTGTCCATTTCTAAGATGTCTTTTTTGTTGTTCTACAACATCTTTCTTTTTGTTAAATATTCAATAATATTTTTAACAACAGGATACCTAATGTGATACGTTAATTTCCACCAGTTTCTTATCTTTCTTTCATTCATGTGGTTCAGTTAAAATGGTTCAATTGCTTTAATTGTTCATTATTTATCTTTAATTTAATTGATTTTGGTTTAGTTTAGTCACTAGGTAGCAAAGTATAATCAATTGTAAAGTTATTCATTTATGTAGTTCAAAGTTTAATAAAGATTTTATAAAGGCTTTTTAAATAGTTAAAAACTTAAAAAGATTTTTATATAGATCAAAAATTTTGTAATTTTTCAATACAGATTAAAAAGTGTATAAAAAGTTTTGGTATAGTTTAAAAATTTATAAAGATATTTATAATCACCAATCATTTTCATCAATATTAACATTAATTCCCATTCCTGAATTACTTTTTCCATACATTATTCCTCTAATTACTGCAACTTTTTCACCAAGTGAAGCATCATTTGCATGCATCCTTTCTTTTGCAGTGTTTTTATCAGCTATATGTCTTTTTTCTATATCTTTATTATCTCTAAAAGCAATATCATGTTTTTTTATGTTGTTGTTGTGGTCTTCAGTCCTGAGACTGGTTTGATGCAGTTGTCCATACTACTCTATCCTGTGGAAGCTGCTTCATCTCCCAGTACCTACTGCAACCTACATCCTTCTGAATCTGCTTAGTGTTGGTCTCCCTCTATGATTTTTACCCTTCACACTGCCCTCCAATACTAAATTGGCGATCCCTTGATGCCTCAGAACATGTCCTACCAACCTTCTTCCAGTCAAGTTGTGCCACAAGCTTCTCTTCTCCCCAATCCTATTCAACACCTCATTAGTTATGTGATCTACTCATCTAATCTTCAGCATCATTCTGTTGCACCACATTTCAAAATCTTCTATTCTCTTCTTGTCCAAACTAACTATCGTCCATGTTTCACTTCCATTCATGGCTACACTCCATACAATCACTTTCAGAAATGACTTCCTGACACTTAAATCTATACTCGATGTTAACAAATTTCTCTTCTTCAAAAACGCTTTTCTTGCCATTGCCAGTCTACATTTTATATCCTCTCTACTTCGACCATCATCAGTTATTTTGCTCCCCAAATAGCAAAACTTCTTTACTACTATAAGTGTCTCATTTCCTATTTTAATCCCCTCAGCATCACCCGACTTAATTCGACTACATTCCATTATCATCGTTTTGCTTTTGTTGATGTTCATCTTATATCCTCCTGTCAAGACACTGTCCATTCTGTTCAGTATCATCTAATGGATTTATACTCTTTCTTCTAATTTTTTACCTGGACCACGAAATTTATTACCTGGAAGATGCACTTAAAATGGTAGTTTTTTAATTAAAGTGTTTACCAGTCCTTTTCCATGTTTATCACTTTTCCAAAATGTATGAGGAACATTATTCAAAAATGTAATTAAATATGGAATTTCTTTTGGATTATCAATTACAAAATCACTAAGTTTATTTTTTAACTTTTGTGCAATACCACCTTTTTCATTATGATAATTATTATTTCCAGCTGATCCTTCTCCATGAATAACTGCTTATCTATCAATTTATTCTCTAACATCATTTAACCAAACATATTCAACTGATTTATGTGTATTTTTTTAAACTAAACCTTCACCTATTGTTTGTTTTTCAGGAGAATTAATATCTGAATCATCTGTAGTTGTTCTTAAGTTTGAAAAATAATCATCAACAAATGGTTTTATTAAATATTTATATTTGTTACCTATACTTGATCTTATTGTCTTTGCATTATCATCAGAATATAATGCTCCTGAATTTAATAATGTATCTGCATTATTTATAAATCTACACCATCAAACATTTTATTTAAATCTTCTATAGTAATTTGTTTTTCAGTTTAAAGCCTCATTAATCCATCTGTACCTTCATATGTTTTTTATGAGTTGTTAATTTATCTCCATTAAATTCTACAGGCTAATTACCAACATATTTTAAAACAAAAATTTTATCATTATTATTAATATACTTTAAATTTCTATCACTGACATTTATATTTTTAGTTTCTTTTATCTTTTTACTTTTTATTCTTGGTATTTATTAAATGTATCTTTAATTTCTGCTTCACTTGATGTATAACTATTTTCCAGGAATATGGTCAGACCAATCTTAATTTTTTAATTGGTGATAAATCTTCAAAATTATCTATATGATGATATGGAACCATTTTTTTCAACTTCTCTATTTTCTTCAATAGCTTTTAAAACTTCATCGCCAAACCTTCCAATCTTGTTTTACTATATCAATAGCATCAAGAACAGGTTGATTGTCCTTTAATATTTCTCATAATCTGTTCTTGGTTGCTTCTTCCAAAACTTAAATTATTCTTTTAGTTCTTTAGCTTGCTTTATATTTTGTTTACCTTGTTTAACAACTTTTTCATCATACGTTGCAAACAGTTATTAATGAAGAAATAACATCAATTATGTTTATATTTATGTTCATGTTCAAGTTAATTTTTAATGTTAAAGTTAATGGTTTTGTTTAATGTTTATGTTGTTAATGTTTTATTTCTAAACTTACCTTCATTTCGTTTCCTAGACATAGCTATTGTGAAAACAGCAAATTCTTTATTCCATCATTTACTACACAATTCTTTAAAATTACCAAACTTTAAATCTCCACCAACAAATTCTTGGTAAATAAGGATGTCTCCAACTAAGTGTTGATATTTTGGAATAGATTGCTTTTATTTCACTTATTTGTGTCTACCTATAGTAAAATAATTTCTTACAATTTCTTGATTTTGTAGAATGAAGTCATGAAATACAACAACAATCTTCACATTCATCTAATGGAATAATGTCTTCATTATTTTCAATAAAACTAACAATTTGTTTATTAATTTTATCTTCATTTTTTACGTTGTTTTATAAGTTCTTGGTATTTTGGTAGTTCTAAACCTTTTGAATAAACATATAAATATTCAATTTTATCCCAGTTTATTCATTCTGTAGCTGAATTATAATTACCAATCATTAATGATGTTTTTCCACTACCACTTGTCAAAGTATCTTTCAGAATTTGGTTATAGTTTTCCATGTTTGGTTTTTAACTTATTTTCTGGAATTTTTACTTTAGGTTCCCAATCTAGATTGTTCATTTATTATTAATTTTTCATTTATTAATAATTTTTCCAGTAGTAAATGAGTAGAAGATTTCAACTTGGTTATAAAGCTTCTATACTTAGAAAACGATTAACTGTTCCAATATGTGATAATTATACTGTTTCATTAGTTGGGTTTTACTTAACTTTTTAACACCAAATATAACAAAAAATAATATACTTTATTTTTTTGAGAAAAAATAGAAATTCCTGTAGGTCAACATAGTTTCAAAAATTTTAAAAATTATACATTTGAAAAAACCTAATATACATATTAAAGCAGATGAAATTATGAACAGAATTGTGTTTTAAAGTGATAGACTGTATATGGATATAGAAGATAGTATTGGAAGTTTACTTAGTTTTAATAATCAAATTTTTCCAACTAATGAAAAACTGTAGCTAAAAATGTTCCTAAAATAATTCCTTTTGGATTAATCAAAATAAATTTTGATCTTGTAGATGGAATGTATATAAAACATAATAATCATTTTCATAAAGAAACTAATATAACTGCTTCATTTAAACATACTGCAGAGTTTGGCGGACCAATAATTTATGAACTAAAATTGTCCTGTAAATTTTCTACTTTTAATACAATTCAAGATTTAGAAGTTTCTATAACTGATGAAAATGATAATTTAATGGACTTTAATTGTGCTACTGTAACAGTTATTTTAGAAATATCTTAAATTTTTTTCCTTAATAAATCATAAATGGAAAGTTATCAGTTTCATTCATTTCCTGTTAATGAAAAAATCAAAAATAATTCAAATTTTCCTAAAAAAGATACAGAAAGTGAATTAAATATTGGTGATGGTTGGCTTCCTCCAAATCATGCACAATTATACATGAATTTTAGTATTATTGGAAATGATGCCATAGATTATCCAACTTTAATGGAAAATCAAACAAAAATAGATAATTATATAACTAAGTTGTTTGACTTTATAACAATAAAAAAAGGAAATAATATATTATCTAGAATCGAACATGCTTTCATGTCATCAACAGTTTTACTACATCTAACTTCATTGTTACTGACAAAATAAGTTTAGAAGAATGCTTAGTTTCTTCATAATTTTTAAAAAATCTATGTTTGAAGGAGACTTATCTGTTTTTTTTTACACTTAGTTCAAGTTCTGGAGATGCAATCTTACATTGGTTTGATAAAAATGATGCTGGTGTTGAAATAAAAATTACCCTTTCTAAAGAAGGAAAAATACTGATAGAATCTATGGAAATTCGTGTACCTGTTGTTAAATATGAACCAAATTGTGTACTTTAACAACGTGAATATATTTTAAAAATCCTAAAATTCCTATTTCCTTTTGATGAACTTCAAACAGAAGAAGTTGCTGGATTATATGGCAAAAACAATTTTAACTCTATAGAATTTGATATGACATATTTTGTTTTTGTTCTGTTTCAGAGTAATTGTAAAAAATGATTATTTTATTCATCATTATATAATTATGTTAAAGTACAGAAGATAAATTTTTAAAAATAGCACAAATGAAGTCTTTTCTCAAGAAATGTGGAATATAAATCCAACAAATAATTCTCTTAAAGCATATGATGCATTTTTCGATTTTAAAAGAATGACTTTACTAAAATCAGATTTTGATATTAGTCAATTTTATAACTAATTAACTAAATTATGTAATAAATATGACATGTAGAAACAATGTTATAACCACACAAAAAACAAATATGAAACTTTGTGCAACTTTTAATGATAAATTTCCGAATGATACAGTTGCTTATATAATTATGTATGGTAACAAAAATCTTACATATAATGCACAACATAGGTTACTTGCAGAAAATATTTCATTATTGATTTTTGCTTCTATATAAATGAATGAAAACCTTAAAAAATTTATAAAAGTGTTAACTTCATGCTTATACACATTTCTGAAAATTTTGATATAATTTACTTTTGCTAACTAATTTATTTTATTTATCTACTGATGTTCACAATCTAAAATTTTTAACGTAGTGTACTTTTATTTTAACTAATACATTTTAACTAACTTACCTTCACAGTATAAATTTAACAACTTACTTCTCTTAACCAATACATTTTAGTTATTTAGTTACTTTCACAATGTGATTTTTTTTTAAATAATGTATTTTTTAACTAATACATCTTATTAATTTACTTGCCTTCACAATGTAAATTTTTTAAAAATAACTTAGTTTTGTTAGAATCATGTTGTATTTGAAGTAAATGATTCCTAAAATTAGTTATTGTAATTTGTTTTATTATTGTAAAAATAGATATTTAGTTATCATTATAAAATTGGTTTCATTAATTACATATACTAATTTTTAAAAATCAGCTGTCCTATTTATAAAATACAGTATTTAGTTTCAAATTGAGTTAGTGAGCCCGAACCTACAAAATATATCTACTAAGATTTGTTTAAAAAGAAAAATTTAGAAAGAAACAGTGAATGATCATAAGCATCGGTAAAGATGTTAATTATGAATGTGCGGTACGGCACCGACAACTTGGAAAAAAAAATATCATTCATTTTTGTTTGTACCACTCTCTCGTGTTTAGAAGTATGGTTAAGATGTATTGCTTAAAGCATGAAGTATTATTAATGTTATGTATTATATGAATCTGAATAAGAGAAGATTTAATAACAGTATTAAATATTTTTATTGAAGTTAACTGGAACCAAGTAAGGAGGATTTTCTTCATTATTTTTGACACGCCCTGGTGTTTTTTAAGTCGGCTGCCTGCATCTACAAGTGAAATGTAAGAAAGGAAGTCTGAATGGCCTAAATTCGTACATGACGAACATTTCTGATGCAATTGTACTATACTTTAAATTTTTTCTTATTATAAAACACTTCGTAAATAATTTTGGTTCTGCATTTTTTTATGCTGTGACGTAAAACATCTTAAATTGATGCAAGTGAAGCATTGACATTGATACTGTTGTTCAAGAGACATATACAGCTCTTTCATTTAGAATATGTCACTGTTCCAATATTGCAATTTCTGAGGGTATGGTACTGCTTGGACAAACAGTAGAACTTAACCATGGAACATTAAAGGGTGGACATTTTGACATTGTTACTAAATTTACTACTCCATATTTTATTTGAAGGAAATCACAAGGATTTATATGCCCTAGTTAAATACCAGGGCTCCAGTGGCATTTCACATACAAAAATTCCTATTTTACACCCTATACTGACAATTGTGCTGTTCAAAACATTGGCGGGAATCACAAATTAGTGCGAGTTGCAAGTATATTTTCTAGGAGTGTTTATTGATCTAGTTTTAAACTGCTCTGAATGAAGGAGTAACGCATCTTCTTTCTTGTTACAGACATTCAGCTAATAGGTCGCGATTTCCAGGAGTATAGTTCTGATGTTTTTGGCAGTATCTTCTGAATATCTCGCAATTTCCTATGGTGCTGTTATGCTGTGACATAAGAGTACAACTTGAACTGGCAGAAAAAATCTGGTTGGGACAACAGTCCAATCTGTAGCATAGCCAGAGGTCTACGTTAGGCGGGAATGGCACATTTTTGTTGCAAGTTGGTAAAGCCAATGAACGTGAAAGCAAAAAACCTTATTGTTGTGACAGATCAATATGTAGCATAGCCAAAGGTCTTTGTTAGGTTGGATTGCAACAGTTTGGTTATGAATTAGCAACAGGAAATTTGCGAAAAGAAAACACAACAAAGGCTGGGTGTTTGCTGGAACTCGGTAAGGGCTGAAAAAAAAAATGTTACTTGAGCTTGTTGAATTTCGGACCAAGGAAGTGATGTTCAGAATAATAAAAGGTAAGTTACTCTGTGGTACTATGATTGTTAGTGACTGCTACAGTTCATACAACACTATGTACTGAAAGCTTTCAGCACCATAATGTGACCGATAGTCTGAACTTCATAGGCACAAAGCTCATTCCGTACATGGACAGAATGTGGTGGGATCTCATAGATATAGATGCCATCCCACAGTTTGGAGGAAAGACCACCCATTGGGGGGAAGGGGGGGGGGGGTGAAGGGGCGGCAGGGCGTTACCTCTCCGAGTATCAAGCCCACCACCAGGAAGAAATATTATATCACCTTTTTGTTGAAGAGGGTACATGTCACCCGCCCAACAGACGTGTAATGCAATAACTCTTTTTAAGAATGTGCAAGCACGACTACTGGCTACAATTTCATGCCTTTCGGGGAAACTGGTGCCTTTAGTTTCTTCAACGTTACACGTGTGTTACATGACTGGAATATTTATTTTATTCATGTTTCAGACTTAAAATTTTTTCGTCGTGTGTATGTTCCTGCATTGAAAATGTGGTGATAAGATTGGCTGATTACATAACGTGTAATATGCCCTTATTCACTGTCCCGATTGGCTGAGGAGATCATGTGCCCTGGTCCCAGGGTGTGTAACGAAAGCACATCGTACTGCAATCTCGATTTCATAGTTTCCGAAGCTACTGAGGCACATTTGATGTATTTTATATTTACACTTGCTTATTCTGCAAATACCCATTTTCAAGGCTACACCACATATCTATCCATAAGACGACTCTTTTTTTGTCTGTTTGTTGTGCTACAGTACCTGAAAGTGCGATATAATATATAAAAATTCTACTACACATCTAAGTACATTGGCAATTGTTCCTATGTATTTCTCAGGCATTTTTTATGTCCACAGGGACTTTCAAGGTGAACACAGGGTCTACTCATGCCACAGGGATATGGTCGAAAATGAGTTGGCCATGCTGCTTACTAGTCAACCACATGCCTGTTTTGTAAAAAATCCTTACTAATTTTATGTCCCTTTTCTTAGCATTCTTTATCCTTTCTTTCCTGTAACTCCATATAATAAATTTCTCACATGATATGTAAGCAGAGAAACAAATTACATTCATTGTTGTATGAACAATCAAATATTTTACAATTATTTACAGGTATAAAATTATCCATTATCGATTTACTCCATGCGAAGTTGCCAGTGAAATTTTATATTATTATGTATAAATGGGAAGAAACAGCTTCTGTCACAGGTATAGGTTTATAGATGACATCTTTGTGGTCTGGACTCATGGTGAAGAAACACTCCTTAATTTTCTCCATAACCTCAACTCCTTTTCGAATCTGAATTTCACCTGGTCCTTCTCCAAAACCCAAGCCACCTTCCTGGATGTTGACCTTCATCTTGTTGAAGCTCACATTCACACCTCTGTACATATCAAACCCTCAAACAAACAACAGTACCTTCACTTTGATAGCTGCCATCCATTCCACATCAAACGCTCCCTTCCCTACAGCCTAGGTATTCGTTACAAACGTATCTGCTCCAGTGATGAATCCCTCAACAATTACACCAATAACCTGACCAGTGCTTTCCTCTCCCGCAACTATCCTACAGACCTTGTCCACAAACAGATCTCCCGAGCAATACATTCCTCCCCGTCCAACAACAATGTTCCTACCCTCAGACCACACAGAAGCATCCCCCTTGTCACCCAATATTATCCTGGCTTCGAATACATCAATAAATTACTCCACCAGGGATATGACTTTCTCAAGTCAACCCCTGAAATGAGATCATCCCTTGACAAAATTCTCCCCACACCACCCAGAGTTGCCTTTCGTCCCCCCCCCCCCCCCCCAACCTCCATAACATCCTTGTTAAACCCTACAATATATCCAGACTACCTTCTCTACCCAGCAGTTCCTACCCCTGTAACTGACCCCACTGCAAAACCTGCCCCATTCATCCCCCCCACAACCACCTACTCCAGCCCCGCTACTGGTAAAACACACACAATTCAAAGCAGGGCCACGTGTGAAACCACACGTCATTTATCAGCTGACATGCCTGCACTGCACAGCCTTTTACATTGGTATGACAACAACTAAACTGGCTGAGCGCATGAACGGACACAGACAAACTGTCCGCCTAGGAGATGTCCAATACCCAGTAGCGGAGCATGCCCTCCAGCATAATTCTAGGGACCTAGGAACCTGCTACACCGTATGTGCCATTTGGATTCTCCCACGCAACACCAGTCCCTCTGAACTGCGGAGATGGGAACTTGCACTCCAACACATCCTTTCATCCCGCCATTCCCCTGGACTGAACCTAAGTTAACCAACCTCACTCCCATTTACTCTTGCGTCTTCTCCTCTTTCCCTTTCCTCTTTAGCCATTCATGCATCTTTTCATCCTACACCTTTATACTATATACCTCTTTACTTCTGTATGCATCCTCTTTGGTTTGAAGCTGGCACAGTACCTACAGTAGAATATCTTTGGCTTCCCTCTGACAACCATGCCTCCATCCTTGCTACCCTCCCTGTTTTCCTTTCCCTGTTGCTTCATAACCTGGGTTGTGAGTAACTAAATCCACTTTCCTTTCTTCCCTTTCTTTCCCCTCTCTCCTCCCTGATGAAGGAACATTTATTCCGAAAGCTAGGAACTTAAATTTTCGGTTGTTTTTTGTGTATCTATTGGCTGTACTGAGCTGAGGTAAGTACTGGCCAGCCCCTCTATCTCTTTATTTAAGAGATAGTAACACACTTACTCATTTATATGAGATGGGAAATGCCAAGTTTTCTGCACTCTCAATGTCTTATATAAATGAGGAGCCATGCAGTTTATTGGTAAATGTATATGCGTACAGGTCCACATTTTGTATACAGTTAGTCTGTGTTTATTAATATCTGTTTGAGGTGGTACATCGCTGGTGTATGGCATTTGAATTAGCCACATCAGTGTGGCTCAGAGCTTCCAATTCCATGTGGACATCATAAGAAGGATTTTGAAAAAAAGGCTGAAGACTGTAAAAGAAACCTTTACGCAAGAATACATATATTATTTAACCTGTACAAAAAGTGGCAAGTTTGTTTTAGAATTGCAATGGAAATTACAGTATGTTGAACAAGTTCATGTAATAAATGCTCATTGTTATTTAAGCCAGCTGATGATAATTTCAAGTACATTTAAGAGAATGAAAATAAGTAATGTGTTTAGAAGCAAGAACAATAAATTTTGCCAATTCACCATCCATTGAACCCTTTCGTTAGGCATTTTAACTGCACCATCACAATACATGTATTCAATGATGATATGTTATAAATATTCCATCACACTTTGAGAAGAAAAGTAATGTCCATACCTCCTATACTAAAAGAAAAAATGACATTTATTGCCCATTACTGAAGCTTGCAGAGTCTCAGAAAGGAGTTCAATGCACACCAAATCAAGATTTAAATCTAACTTAATATCATTTCACTAGACAACTCATTCTACACCAAGGAGGAATTATATGAAAACTGTTAGTACATAAAACACACACACACACACACACACACACGAAAACACACACACACACACACACACACGAAAACACACACACACACACACACACACGAAAACACACACACACACACACACACACGAAAACACACACACACACACACACACACGAAAACACACACACACACACACACGAAAACACACACACACACACACACGAAAACACACACACACACACACACGAAAACACACACACACACACACGAAAACACACACACACACACACGAAAACACACACACACACACACACACGAAAACACACACACACACACACACGAAAACACACACACACACACACACGAAAACACACACACACACACACACGAAAACACACACACACACACACACGAAAACACACACACACACACACACGAAAACACACACACACACGAAAACACACACACACACACACACGAAAACACACACACACACACACACGAAAACACACACACACACGAAAACACACACACACACGAAAACACACACACACACGAAAACACACACACACACGAAAACACACACACACACACACGAAAACACACATACACGCAAAAACACATACACGCAAAAACACATACACGCAAAAACACACACACGCAAAAACACACACACGCAAACACACACACACGCAAACACACACACACACAAACACACACACACACACACACACACACACTTTTTTTTTATGTACGGTTACATGAGCATGACTAGTCATCTTTTATACACATCGCGGAAACTGAATCGTCGCGCATTATTTTGATAAAAGAACCTTTCAAATGATGTGTGGAAAATTTAAGTAAGAAGTATCAAACAGGTGAAATACGCTCAGATTATTCCAAAGAAAGCAGGTGCAGACAGGTATGTATGTTATTGGACCATCAGCTTAGTAAGTCATGGTAGCAAGATACTGGCATCAATTATCTACAGCAGAATGAACAAACTGGTAGGGAGAAACCTTTGAGATGAATCAGTTAGGGGTTCCACAGAAATGGGGAGAACACATGAGGCTGTATTGACACTTCAACTTTTCTTAGAAGCTGGGTCAAAGAAGAGCAAACAGAATGGAAAACGCCTCAAAAAGTGGTTACAAGTTGAATAGGAAGAAAAGTGATACTAGGGTCATGAATGTCGTCTAAATCAGCCGAGGCTGCAGTACATCAGGAAATAAGGCACTAAAAGCAGTCAGCTTTTGCTATTTTTAATAGCAAAATAACTGTTGATGGTTGAAGTAGAGCTGACTGGCAACAGCATGAAAATGTTTCTCATAAAGTGAAATTTGTTAACATCAAATATAAATTAAGTGTTAGCAAGTGTTTTCTGAAGGTTTTTGTACGGAGTGTAGCCTTGAATGGAAGAGAAATGTGGGCAAGAACAGAGCAAAATGCAGACAAGAAATTAGTTGGGTACATAGTAGATCGAATTGAGGGGGAAAAAAAAATTGTGGTAGAACTTCAATAAAGAACGGACCAGTTAATGTAGATACACAGAAAATATGCTTGCACAGGATGTACTAGCGTGGGGAGCTATATCAAACAGTTTTTAGAGTGACGACCGTAACAACAACAATTACGCAAGTCAACTTGACATATTTGATGCCTCGATCAGAATCTGGACGTACAGAAGTGTTTCTGTGCAATGTAGAATGGTTTTGAAACTTCCTGGCAGATTAAAACTGTGTGCCGCACTGAGACTAACTCGGGACCTTTGCCTTTCGCGGGCAAGTTTTCTACCAACTGAGCTACACATGCACAACTCACGCCCCTTCCTCACAGCTCTACTTCTGCCAGCACCTCGCCTCCTGCCTTCCAAACTTTACAGAAGCTCTCCTGTGAGGTCCACAGAAGAGCTTCTGTAAAGTTTGGAAGGTACGAGATGAGGTACTAGCAGAAGTAGAGCTTTGAGGACGGGGCGCGAGTCGTGCTTGAGTAGCTCAGTTGGTAGAGCACTTGCCCACGAAAGGAAAAGATCCCGAGTTCGAGTCTCGGTCTGGCACAGTTTTCATCTGCCAGGAAGTTTCACATCAGCGCACACTCCGCTGCATAGTGAAAATCTCATCCTAGAATGGTTTTGCTTGGGATGTCACATATTCGACAACTTCAACTAGCACCAGCACAAGGTACTAATCAAGCACATCAAATTGAGGAAATGATTTTGCTGCGTACTTGTTGCCAAAGTGGTAGGATATGTAAATATTCATTAACAGATTATCATCTCCTAAACTGAGTATTGACATTCTACACCTCACTTTTCAGCCATTTTATACTCCAAAACTAAACTAAATAAAAATGCATGAACATATGGTACATAAAGTTGTCTGTTTTCCACGTTAATGTTTTAATACAACAATAAAGGAGGAACTTAAAAAATACATTTCTTACCAGTATTAACTAATGGTTCCTTTATTGAAGCCACAGTCTTTCTCGTGATAATTTCAGAGATTCCATGCATCTGTTTACAAAATTGAAGGAATACTCATATTACTATTGAAAACAGTCTCTCTCATGATAGAAGAAAATGTCTCAAAAGAAGAAGTTGTCAAATCATTTCTTAAATGTATAGTTGCCTAAACATTCTCTCTCTCTCTCTCTCTCTCTCTCTCTCTCTCTCTCTCTCTCTCTCTCTCACACACACACACACACACACACACACACACACACACACACACACACACACAACTGGGGAATAAAGGTGCAGTGCAAACGTAAAACCTGAGTTAAACTCTTTTAATTACATCAAAATTATAATGCTCCATATAAAAATGACTGATCAGTACACTTTCTGGTAGCACTTCTTCTTTAAGTTTGTGTAAATTTATAAAGTGCGCCAAACTTTTGAATGGTAACTTACACATGATAGTCGTTCGTTTATATCACTGTTTTCACAAATACACACAGATGCACGCACGCTTGTTGCAAGCCTGTACCTATATTTCAATATTATTGCTCCTGAGTGTTTGATTCAGAAGGCGAACCATTTGTAGAAACAGCTGGGGATTTTGCAACACTTTCATTGTTATCAGCAAGTTTTCTTGCAACAGTGGCGTAACTGCGTTGTTTTGTAGGCACTGACATAGTACGACCTGAAGGAGTAGTTGTGAGCGAAGGTGAGGGGCCACGCCTCCGCAGACTTGGGCTTACTTCTTGTTTGTCACTAATTTCACTCCTTGATTGCGTTTGTCTCTTTTGTGATTCCCTAACTGTAGTTCCGCGACCTCTTCCACGGCCTCTTTCACTTCCACGTGCACCTCCACTGCCAGATGGAGTCTGTTGTGGTGTCATTTCCAATTTCATTTCAGTGACATATGAAAAAGGGTCTTCCATGACACCTTGACTTGATTTATTTTGCTTTTTCTTTGAACTGGTGTCTTCATCAGCTATTAAGTCAACTTTATCATTCTTTAAAAGCACTGGTGTTATTGGCGCTTGCAGAGGAACAAGCTGGTCAGTCTTACAGCCTCCATCTTGCAAGAGCTGAGGTAGTAGCAGTTCTGGAAATAAATACATATATGTATTCATTTAAGCAAAATTTCTTCAAAAATTTATCATCTCTTCAGATTAATGCTTTCCTACAAGAGTGCAATACAGGCACTACCTTGTACTAAAAGTGATATTGGATACTTATAATCAGTACCATGTACTACCATATCTCAGAAAAATAATAACTTTCTCAGTTATAGTAAGAGCAAAATGACATTAACAAATATGTTGATAACCTTGAGTAGCATATTCATAAGTTAAATCAAAAACTAAAGAATGAACATAAGAAGAGATAAATACTTGAAAATAGCAGTCCAATATACTGCAGGAGTGTTACTGTCAGTTTCAATATTTCATATACTGACACAAGCCCGTGTTAGGTCAATTCATACTGTCCTTCACGGCACCATCACATCAGAGCGAATTCACACTGTTCGTCACGTCACGCCCCGTCAAGTCAATTCAAGTCACGTGAACTCAACTCACATTGCTGTCCTTGACTCTTCTTTTGCGAGAATTGCAACCTTCACAAAATGGTTTTCAACTGTTTTATGCACGAAGTGGACATGCACAACGTGGTAGCTTATATGTGTAGATGCTGGAGTCCAAATTTGTAAGAAAGTGACATTTATTGGACTCAAAAGGCTTGTATATCAGATAGGGGATACAGAAGTGCAAAACAACACACAGAAAGTGCGTGGATCCAAAAAAATATTGTGGTACAGCAGGGGAATTTTACACATTATACAAGGAGCCTGATGAAGAGGAATCTGCATTTTAGAATTTGGAAAGCAGCAGCATCAGTTTCCTCATTTGTTACCTCAAACTGCACCCAGAATTACTAAAAGGAACACAGTGTTACGAGCTGCCATCACCCTGTGAAAATTTGGTTTAAGATTAACTTCAGTTGCTAGTGCAGTGCAAATTTTTTGTGCATTAGTCACATCTCCCTCAATTCCTTTCCCTTGAAGATATATAGGTTTTCTTTACATGTTGTATTTGGCTTTTAGTTGTTCAAGTGCCTTATTTATACTGTGCTAGCTTGTGAACCCAAATAAATATTGACCACTGATGCCTGCAAAATTGTTTCGCACATAATTCATAGAGCTGCTTAACAATCAACAGGCTTGCCACAAATAATATTTCAACAAACAACTTGTACTGTCTGAAGGTATCAGGTGGTTTTTTAACGTAACACTAAAAATGCCTGCCAATATACAAATAAATTCCATCTACTAATCGATCTGATTCTACTCTCAGTATTTTTTCACTTCAAGTTTCAGCCACATTGCAATCCACTTCACTCTAAAATGTTAAATACAGAACTGGTATCTATAAAAATCCAATTTTAAATGAAGCAGAAGGCAAGTAATTTAGTAAGCTCATGTCTTACAGTTCCGATTGTGTCTCACTGCTTCAATCAATCTGTCTTCATCTATTATAGATTTTAACAAAAGAAATAACGAAACTAAACAAGTTATAGCAAATACTGAACAACAAACAATTGATATCAACCATGGTAACCATGATGAAATTAAATATGGAGATCTGCCCTTGGCCGTGTATCGAGAGGACATGAGCATGTGGGCCTTGTGATCAGCAGTGGATGGATGACATCAGCCGCCAAAACTTTCCTCTAGAGAAGCTTTGCAGAATGTTTTGATGGGATGTGATATGACGACCAGTGAATTGGCCTTTTCACAACATTTGCTACCCAAGGATCAGCACAAATCACACAAATGGAGGAGCATAGCCTGTGTTACTGATGAAAGCATGAACAAGGGAAGTTACTTATAAGTTGTGGTGACTCCTATCATCAATTCTATACATAGCCCCAGACAACAGGCTGCGTACACTGAAAACAAGCCCTTCCTACACCCTCACGGGTCCATTCTCCCAGAAAGACAGCTTAGATAGCCACAGTTTCTGGACACCACGCATGCATGCCGAATCTTTGCTCAAGCAGCCTACTCCTGCTTCGACGAGGCAACACCTCTCGGCCGTGCTCTCGACAGAGCTCATGTCGTCTGCTGCACTTCACTGGGGGTATGGACAAACAACAGAATTATTTATCCACTTTCAGTATTGGTGTTTTGTCGCAGTTCTTTTAACAAGAGTAGTGCTACCGCATTTTTCCATGCCACCTTCACAAACTTTGTTCCCTCGAGGTGCGTCTATTGACTACAGGTAGTCAAAGCCTGATGCCAGATGCCTGGTTTCTTCTCTCAGTGTCAGAACTTGGAATGCTGCTTACAGTGTGGTGTAAATAGTGCAGTGCACACCAGGAGTAACAGGCAGGTTTATTACCATTCCACCACAGCTGTTTTGGCACCCGCTTTGCTGCCAAATGCGCCACTGAAGCAGGTTTTCCCATGCTGAGCAAAGGCAAAGGCTGTAAGCCATTCCTAGCCTGTCCTCCTAGAGACTCCCCCCCTTCCCCAACCGAGGGCCCTCCTTGATTAAGAGATATTAACTTATTAAATTATACTGTAGTTGTTACCTTTTAAGAATAATATCTCAGAACTATCTCATGCAGCTCCTCCAACATACCCCATTATTTATTGTCATCTCTCTTAATTAGTGCACCACTTAAGTATTCACCTTACAAGTATAGAAGGGAAACTAAATTGTTCCTTCACCAGTGACATCCTCTGAACCAAAGCACCGAGTCTCATTACCAAAACTAGGTGGTTTTTCTTTTTTATTATTCCGATTAGCACAGCCCTTGTAGTCGCAAAATCAGTTTCCATTAAGTTGGCCAAACGCATACTGCTCACCCCTCCCCCCCATCTGTTCCACCCCTTCCACACTTGCAATCCCTCTGTACACATCACTGCTCTCCTCACACAACCCTCCATGCAAGCCCTGCCCTCGCAAGATGACCACTACCCTCCTGCACCCCTCCCCACGCTCCTCCCCATATGCTGTCACCCCATGCATGCCAAAATGTCCCGCCGAATCCCATCCGCAGCTGCAGGCACACCTGGACAAGACAGAGTGTTACCGTGTGGCGTGCTGAACACTCCTTTCTATTGCAACACAGTTAAGACTATTGCTTGGTCCGCATTGTGCGTAACCTGCCAACCTCCTCTGCAATACTGCTTACCACCACCAACTCGCATACCGTGACACACTGCCTGCACTGTCATGTCACAATCTCACTGCAACACATTCCCACCCCTACAATGCTCATGCCCAACAGGCTCTCTAGCCAGCAGCCCTCATTATCACTACCGCCCCAGAACTTTGGAGATGTCTGAACTTCACACGCAATTGTTGGCACAACAGAACTGCTTAACTCAGCTCATCAATAGGAACGCGCCTAGGACAAGCCGAGTCTGCTGACACACCCCCGGGCGCACTATTGCTCACTTGGCCTCCTCCAATCAGTGAGACCAACGCCATGGAATTCAGGATTGTTGTTGGCCACCTCGACCTGACCACCGCTGCCCAAGTGCGGGATATTATTTCACACCCAGCCCCTCCGGCAGCTACACTAAACTAAAAGAAAGCATCATATCCAGCTTCACACACTTGAGCCTGCAATGAGCAGGTCATTTGTTATCAACCAAATGGTGCAACGACACATGCCCATCCCTGTTGGTGGAGCATATCCGAGCACTCGCCGAACCACAACCCTCCCTTCCCATCCTCATACAGGTTGCCCTGGCTCACATGCCCATTTATTGCTAGGCAACGCAACAATCTTGGCCGATAAACTGTTCAAAATCCTGAATTCCTTACCTGTTGTGGCTGCAACGTGGAATGTCAGCTACCAATCCAAGGCTCCGGCCAGTTATTCACCCAACCCAAGTTCCCGAGTGTGTGAAGACAATCAGGCCACTTGCCACCGATGACTCTCTCCCCAGTACCGATGCCGCGATGTGTACCTGATTCTAATGTGCATGAGCTCCAAGATGGATGCATTTACGACCAGTGTTCGCCGCCTACACCTCAAGCACCCACTGCCAGGCGCGCACTGCCCTTGCATGCATGATGCTGGCCCAGGCGATAAGAGCTGCTCCTGCTGGTGCGGTTCTAACCACTCACCTGACAATCAGAAGCACCATGAACTAGGCACAGCTTGTTGGTACCACCAGAAGATTTGCTGAGAGCGTGGCCAACTGCAAACCTCAGTGGTCCTGGTCACTAAATACCAGGAGCCACTGGCAGTAGGCAGATTCACTTGCTATCACTTCACAGTGTATTTGTATGGGAACTTTGTGGTGCTACTCCCTGTGTCCCTGCCACATCAATACCGGCTCTGTCTTTTCCATATTCCCTATGAACTATTCCTAAATCCTGGCCTGTCCTTTCAGCACCTCATCACCACTGCCAACAACTCAGCCATCCCTACTTACAAGGCACATACCCGCTCATTCGATCTATGCTTCCAGCGACAACTTCTGCTGACCTCTATAGTTGTGGACATTATCAACCACATTCTGGGTGCTGACTTCCTCCATTACACTCTACTGACTGATACAGCGAAACACCATTTAACTGACAGCACCTCTGCTGGGACCGTCCGTGACAGCTCCCACCCCGCCACATTTTTCACTGTGAAATAGCTGGCCCATATGCTCAGCTCCATGCAGAATTCCACCCTGCCCCCCAGAATGTTCGGCATGACATAATGCATTGCTCCACCACTACTGGGCCCCATGGTTTTCTTCTGCCATGCCCCCGCCCCCAGTGAAAAATCGTTCTCAGGGCTGCTCACTGCTAGCATATTTCGACATTCAAAAGCCCCTGTGCTTCAACAGGTCATTCACCCCAAAAAAGTTTACTGGTACCCTTGTGGTGATTACCACAAACTCAACACTCACACCATCCCAAACCACTATCCTGTCCGACTCATCTGCACCTACAATGACGCCATTTCGGGAGCTACTATCTTCAGTAAGATAAGATTGCGCTAAAGACTACACACACACACATTCCACTTGCCCCAGACAACATTGAGAAGACAGCCATAATCACACCTTTCAGCCAGTTCGAGAGGGCATTCATGACATTTGGTCTCCGCAATGCCACATAAACAAGGCAGCAATTTTTAGGCAACATCCTCTGGGACCTACCGGGGTGTACCGCCTACCTAGATGATACACGCTCTGGGACTCTACTGACAACCACCAACACCTATGTGAAATTTCTTTTTCTGCCTAAAGAAAGCTGGAGTGATTTTTTGCACGACAAAATGCATTTTGAGGGGGAATGCAGTCGATTTCCTCAGACACTGTCTATGCTGCTGGCTCCTGCACCCTCCCAGAGACATTTCAGGCAGTAGCAGCACCCTTTACTGCCTTCAACGGCCTCTGGTGTTTCATTGGCACAGTCAACTTTTCTGTCGCCCTCTTGAGGATGCTGCAGTCACCCTGGAACCCCTTACTACAGTACCCCATGGCAGTAAGAACAAAGGCAACAAGCTGGTTCCCTTGGGTCCAGACTACAATCGAGAACTTCAGAAAAACGAAACAGGACCTAGCCAATACAGCCAATTTGCCTCATCCTCACTCTAATGGCCTTCCTTGCATTAGTAGTGGATGCGAATCAGATGGTTATCGGGGCCATCCTACAAAACGTGGACAGCTGGCAACTAATTGCCTTCTTTCCGTCCAAGCTCTCTGATGCACAACACCGGGGAGACGCATATAACCGTGAGCTGGTTGCAGTTCATGAACCCATCCACTATTTCCAATCTTCAGTCAAAGGAGTACCTTCACAATCTTCACAGACCACTGCCCCTCGCCTCTGGTTTTTGCAGGAACGACATAGTCCAGATCTCAAATCTCACCTTGACAGGAGTATAATCCACAATTTACTACTGGCATCCCGTACATTGCTGGCATCGATAAGATTGTGGCACATTGCCTTAGTCGCTTCTGTGTCATCACCCCACTCAGACTACAATGCACTGGCCACTGCTCAAATAGGTACCTGGACATAGTCCACACCCTTCAAAAAGCAGATTCTGGCCTCAACCTCCATCTAAGATCTACAATGCACTGGCCACTGCTCAAATAGGGACCTGAACACGGTCCACACCCTTCCAAATGCAAATTCTGGCCTCAACCTCCATCTAAGATCCATGAGCAGCTCCGACCGTAAGACCTGGTGTGATGTCCTTGTGGATCCCTCACAACTTTATGATTCCAATGAATGCCGCCACCCCTTCCTCCCTTCCGCCTTCCAAAAACTAGCATTTGACCAACCTCACACACCCAGGTGTCCGTACTTATGCCACCCTTGTGAAGCAACACTGTCTGGCCAGGAATCCAACATGACTGCAACAACTGGGCCCAGTCCTGCGTTCTGAGCCAGTGCACCAAGGTTGGACGACACATTCACTCCCCTGTGGCTCTCTTTCCCCCACAAAACACCGGTTCACACACATTCACCTCACCACAGTCCACTACCCTCCTCCAATGGATGTCAATATCTGCTGACAATTGACAGATTTACTCACTGGCCAAAGGCCACCCCTACCCCTGACATTTCAACTGAAACTGTGGCTGCAGCCTTTGTTTGGACCTGGGTGTCCTGCTTCAGTTGCTCACACAACATCACTACACACCATGGTCCAAGTTCTCCTTGGCCATCTACAGCTACCTGCAGATCCAATTTCCACCATACCACCAGCTACCACCCTGCAGCTAACAGCATGGTGGAGAGATTCCCCTGCACACAGCACACATCGGTTGGTTGTTTTAAAAAAGGGGGGGGGGGGGGGGGGAAGGGGGTCAAACTGCTAGGTCATCGGCTCCTTATTCTGAATAAAACAATGCCACAAGGGTGAGAATAAAACAAGCGAGACTGACAACACAAAATGGAGAGAAAGGAAAAACCACAAGAACGACGTAAGGGCAACAAACACTTAAATGAACGAAAGGGGAGAAGAAAACCACAGAAACGCAAGACAATGACAAAACAGATTACCATGGATGGCTGACCATGAGGAGGAGAAGCCAGCCACTCTGCAACACATTAAAACATCCACCCTAAAGGCACTACAGTGGAGGACACAGAGGCACAAAGGAAATGAACTAAAACTTAGGTCAACTGATAAAATCCACCCTCACGAATATAACGTAAAACTAAATCAGCCAATAAGGTGCTGTTAGATAAAATCAGCGGCAATGAGTCTGGTACCAAAGATTTCGTCGCAGGGCAGTCAAAAAGGGACAGTGCACAAGAATAAGGGCCACTGTCAACCGTGTGCTGCATTATCACTGAGGCGGGTCTTCACAGCGCAGGAGGCCGCAATGGGTAGCTCAAGTGTGGCCAATGATGGATGACTGCCACACATTCATAGTCTCCCTAATTGCACGCACTTTGTTGTGCGTACTGAGACTAAGCCATTCCGTCTCCCAAAGCCAAAAAACCTGGCAGCGTAAAAACGAATGCAAGTCAGTTATTGAAATGCCGATCTCTGTAAGCAGTTTCCGTGTAGCCTGTTTGGTCAGCCTGTCAGCAAGTTCGTTGCCTTGGACTCCGACATGTACTGTGTCCACACATAAACCACTGAACAAACTGACTGTTCCGGGGATAGATGGACTCATGGAAGGTCGCTGCCAATGGATGATGAGGGTAGCACTGGTTGACAGCTTGTTACTTCTATGTACTGACTCCTTGAGCATCCTACGACTCCCCAGGGCACGAATGGATAAGCTCAAGAGCATGAGATAAAGCCATCAGCTTTGCAGCAAAAACACTGCAGTCATCAAGCAAGGAATGCTGTTCAGTATGTCCTCCGTGGACCTAAGTGAAGCCAACGTCACCATCGGCCATCGAGTCATCAGTATAAACCACTTCATGGCCTTGGTACATGTCAAGAATGTAGAGGAAGTGACAGCAGAGTGCCGCGGGGTCAACTGAGTCCTTTGGGCCATGTGAAAACTCCAAGCAAAGCCGCAGCGTAAGTGTAAACCATGGAGGTGTACACGAATGAACCTCAAGTATAGGTGGTAAAGACAAGGACTCCAGTTCAGATAGAAGGGATTGGATGTGAACTGCAATTTTAAGTCCTGACCTGGGCTGCCGATGCAGGAGATGAACTGCCATGGGTGGAAAAAGGAGATGGTAATTCAGATGCGCAGGAGAACTAAAAGCGTGTGCAACTTAAATGGCGAACAGTTGTGCATAGCTGACCTGCAATGGAGGGACTCCAACCTCCGCCAGAACAATGGTCACTGGACTCGTCCTAAAAGCTCCCCTCGCTAATTGAACGCCACAGCGGTGCATTGGGTCAAGTAAATGCAATGCTGAGGGCGCCACCGAACCATAAACCAGACTCCCATAGTCAATGCGGGATTGAATAAGGGGCTCTGTAGAGCTGCAGCAGGTTAGAGCGACATGTACCCCAGTTGGCTTTGCTAAGGCAGCTGATGGCATTGAGGTGCTCCCAGCATTTCCACTTAAGCTGACGAAGGTGAGGTAGCTAAGTCAATCGGGCGTCAAAAACCAGTCCTCAAAATTGATGTGTCTCCACTACAGTCAGGGGATCAACAGTAAGGTAAAGTTCTGGTTCCCGATGAACGGTATGATGCCTACAGAACTGCATAACACATGACTTTACGGCCGAAAACTGGAAACCGTGGGCTAGAGCCCATGACTGTGCCTTGTGGATGGTTCCCTGTAGGCACCGCTCAGCAACACCAGTACTTATGGAGCAGTACAAAATTCAGAAGTCGTCTGCATACAGAGAGGGCGAGACGGATGGCCCTACAGCTGCTGCCAAGACCATTAATGGCCACTAAAAATAGAGGTACATTCAATACAGAGCCCTGCGAGACCCCATTCTCCTGGATATGAGGGCAACTATGGGAGGCACCAACTTGGACATGGAAAATACGAAGTGACAGGAAATTCTGGATAAAAATTGGGAGCGGGCCTCAGAGACCCCACTCGTATATTGTGGCAAGGATAAGATGTCGCCAGTTGGTGACATACGCTTTTCGTAAATCAAAAAAACACAGCAACAAGGTGTTAGCATCTGGAAAAGGCTGTTCAGATAGCGGGCTCAAGGGACACAAGATTATCAGTGGTAGAGCGACCCAGGCAGAAACCGCCCTCGTCACTCCAGGACCCATCCCAACCATTGAAACACCATACATTCCAGCAGCTTACAAAGAACGTTGGTGAGGCTGATGGGCCGATAGCAATCCACATCAAGCGGGTTTTTGCCGGGTTTGGATACTGCTATGATGGTGCTCTCCTACCAGTGCGATGGAAAGATGCCATCACACCAGATCTGGTTGAAGATCGTGAGGAGATGTCGCTTGTAGTCAGACGAGAGATGTTTAATTATCTGACTGTGGAGCCAATCTGGCCCAGGAGCAGTGATGGGGCAATGTGCAAGGGCACTGAGGAGCTCCCACTCTGTAAATGTGGCGTTATAGGGTTCACTGTGGTGTGTAGTGAACAAGAGGACTTCATTTTCCATCCGCTGTTTGAGAGTGCGAAAAGCTGAATGGTAATTTTCCGACAAAGAGGCTAGCGCAAAATTTTCAGCAAACTGCTCGTTAATCCCATTTATATTAACACTGGGAACACCTACAGGGGTCTGGTACCCAAAAACACGTTTGATCTTTTCCCAGACTTGGGAAGGTGATGTATGGCACCCAATGGTCGAGACATTTCCCACAACACTCCTGTTTCCATCGTCTGATAAGCTGGTGGACGCGGGCATGGAGCCGTTTAAAGGCTATGAGGTGCTCCAGGGGATGGTGCCGCTTATGCCACTGTAGAGCTCACCGACACTCTGTAACTGCTTCAGTGCCTTCCAGCGATCACCAAGGGACTGACTTTTGCCGGGGGCACCCTGAAGAAAGAGGGATCGTGTTTTCCACCGCAGGAACGATCGTAGTTACCTGCTCAACCATGACATCTATGTTATCAGCTGGGGGAGATTCAAAGGTTACAGAAGAGATGAAGGCTTCCCTTCTGCCTTGTTTAAAGCCCATCTGGGCAGGTGTCCGTGGGCCTGATAACGCGGCAGGGACAGGAGGATGGGCAAGTGGTCACTACCACACAGGTCGTCATGTGCTCTCCACTGGATAGATGGGAGAAGGCCAGGACTGCAAACAGAGATCAATGGCCAAAGGTGTGCAATGTGCTACAATGAAATGGGGGCAGCTGTATTTAAGAGGAAGAGGTCGAGCTGTGACAGTAAATTTTCGACTTCTCTGCCTCTGCCGGTAAGCACGGTGCCACCCCACAAGGGGTTATGAGTGTTAAAATGGTGGTGGTGGTGGTGGTGGTGGTG
This sequence comes from Schistocerca gregaria, assembly GCF_023897955.1. Classification (NCBI taxonomy): domain Eukaryota; kingdom Metazoa; phylum Arthropoda; class Insecta; order Orthoptera; family Acrididae; genus Schistocerca; species Schistocerca gregaria. The sequence goes on along the minus strand of NC_064920.1, from coordinate 307,794,320 downwards.
GTGGTGGTGGTGGTGGTTGTTAGTGTTTAACGTCCCTTCGACAACGAGGTCATTAGAGACTGAGCGCAAGCTCGGGTTAGGGAAGGATTGGGAAGGAAGTCGGTCATGCCCTTTCAAAGGGACCATCCCAGCATTTGCCTGAAACGATTTAGGGAAATCACGGACAACCTAAATCAGGATGGCTGGAGACGGGATTGAACCGTCGTCCTCCCGAATGAGGGTCCAGTGTGCTAACCACTGCGCCACCTCGCTCGGTAGTGTTAAAATCTCCCAAAAGTAGGAAAGGTTTAGGGAGTTGATCAATTGGTGCAGCCAATGCATTCAGGGGTACTGCACCATCTGGAGGACGATGTATGTTGCAGACAGTTATTTCCTACATCGTCCTTACTCTGACAGCCACAGCTTCAAGATGGGTTTGAAGGGGTACAGATTCACTGCATATTGAGTTCAGGACAGACACGAACTCCACCTGACACACTATCACAGTCACTACGGTTCTTTTAACATCCCCTATAGCCGTGGAGGGCAGGGATCCGCGTGTCTGGTAAAGCTTAAGAGTGTAAAGCTTAAGAGTTGCTGCAGCTCAGCCAGGTGGTGGAAAAAACCTTCGCAATTTCACTGGAGGATGACGTTATCGTGAGGCTGGGAGGGCATGAAGCGCGCAAGGAGGCAGGTTATACCTCAGGTCACCTGCTGCCACCGACTGAGTATTTGTAGCCATTTTTAAGGTGGGTGAGCCATCAGTGAGATCCAGGTCCGCAGGGAATGCTAAGATCTCCACCGCATCCTCAAGTGCGGTATTGATAGGAAGTGGTGGAGTTGGGGCCACCAGAGGGTCCTGTTTCTTAGCAGACTACTACTTACTTTGCTTGCTTTCTTGCTTCTCTTTAAAGGGCTTGCTGGGAAGATTTCTCCGAAGCAGCTTCAGGCACGGGTGAAGCTGTTGCTTCTCCAGTAGGGGAGGATGGGACCCATGTCCCCTGCATTTGGGGAACCTTGCTCCCAAGTAGGTGTTTTGGGAGCAACGGAGGAAGATTTGCCCCTACCATCAACGGGGCAGATGTATTCTGGTAGCCTGGAGGGCCCACTGTTCCTGGCACAGAGTGAGGAATCACTGGCACTTGGGATGGCGATGGCAACATAGCTGCAGCTTATGTCAATGTTAACCGAATGGGGTGTAATGTTTCAAATTTGTGTTCAGCCTCTGTGTAAGTCAACCAGTCCAGGGTCTTTTAGTCCATGATTTTCTACTCCGTTTGCAGTAATCGGCAGTCTGGTGAGCAGAGGGAGTGGCGTTCTCCATAGTTGATGCAAGTGCGAAGTGGCGCACATGGAGTATCTCGGTGCAGACAAAGTCCGCAGTCCAAACATGTGGCGCTGGGAAGTACAGCTGGAAGACGTGCCTGAACTTCCGGCACTTAAAGCACCGCATAGTGGGAGGGACGTATGGCTTAATGTCACAGTGGTAAACCATCACCTTGGCCTTTTCAGGCAATGAATCACCGTCAAAGACTAAGACAAACGCAGCGGTAGCAACCCTGTTTCCTTCGGGTCTCTAAACGCACCGGATGCAATGTACACCCAGCCGTTCTAAATTGGCGCGGAGCACGTCATCAGCCTGCAAGAGGAGATCGCAATGGAAAATGATTCTCTGGACCATGTTGAGGCTTTTATGGGGAGTGACTGAAACAGGAATACCACCAGCTTGTCACAGGTGGGATTGGACTGGGGATGCTGTCTGGATCAAGACTGCGCTGTTTCGCATCTTGGGCAGTGCTGTCACTTCTTCGAACTTTCCCTCACAGCATTCAACAAAAAATTGAGGTTTCGTGGGTAGAAGAGAGTCCCCATCAGTTCTGCTGCGAACTAAAAACCGAGGCGGATATGGCTATCTTCGTTTGTAGTCCTACATTCCTCACATGGTGTAGCGAGGGAGGGAAATGATTTAGGGTCATACCTGTTGGCATTGTATTCGACCTTGGCCTTCTTAGAGACTGCTGGTGCCGTATGGTCGCAGGCATCAGCAGTGCGATCCCTGTATTGTCAGGGGGCTACTACCAAATGTGTACATGACAGCCCCACCACAAAGGACCAGCTACCGTGCTAGGTATTAGGCGCAGAGAAATCCAGTATTGTCATGGGGGCAGAAAGGACAGAAAGCAACAGAAGAAGATGACATATGCCAGAAAGTGTCCTCACTCAAATAGTTGAATTGCAGGTGGAGATGCAAAGCCATGACAAGAGATTCAGGAGCTCGAATCTAGGGCACTATGGATAGCTCATGCATCACGTAAGGCGTCCTCCTCCATATGGCTCAAACTCCTTTTAATCGCCTCTTATGACAGGCAGGAATACCTCGAGCCGATCCTAACCCCCAGATCCGCAGGGGGTCCCCTGCACACGTAAGACCGCCCTAACATGTTATTCTTCTGAATGGTCTGCTGCCCTATCCTTGGTACTTCTAAGCCAGCGGATCTCACAAAAAACCCACCTCCGAACATCTACTCCTGAGCTGGTATACAGAGAGCCACTCGCCATTCCTGGTGATTTTTTGCAAGTGACCTCGCTTCCTCATGATAGAGCAGCAGGTTTCATGCAGCAGCTCCAGGGCATTATGGCCCAGCTATGACCGACACCTCTGCAACATTATGGTGAGCAACATCCATTGTGACCTCACAGCATGCACACATTATGCTTCGGGTGTATGCATACCAGCCGTCACTATCCTCAGTATTTGGGCCTGCAGTTTGTGTTGCGACACATGGACAAGACGTTCTCCATTCGTCTAAACGGGTTGCAACAACCATCTCCATACACAGGTTCAATCTGGCCTATATGCAACAGCTCCCTCCAGGCAATGAACACCAGCAACATCGAGGTGGAGTTTCCCCCTCTACCATTGGTCCGAGTCGCTAACAAAGATAGCATCCCGCCCCCAAAGACATCTGACACACAACAGGTGTCATCAACCCTACTGCAAGCATCAGCAACACTGGAGCAGCAATGCTATTTCACACACTCGCAACTCCATGCACAGGAGCTACCCATGCTCCTCCGCTCACCAAAGATGTTTTCCTTTCTAAAGGGGGGAATGCACGGCGACTTCGTCCACAGTCTCCACCTGGAGCAGCAGGCCATGCGCTGCGTAGATGAGAAACCAGCCCATCAACACCCTCACTGGTCAATTCCTCCAGAGGGAGGGCTAATGTGGGCATGGTTTCCAGATGGACAAATGCTGAACCAGAGTGCTCAATCCATTCTAATGAGGCAACACCTCAGCCATGTTCCCAACATCTTGTCCGCACACTGCCACGTTGCTCGCATTGCCATCTGTTGCACCTCACCAGCATATAGGCGAACAACAGAATTCTTACCTCACGTTCAGTGTCAAGTATTCTGTCATGGTCAATTTAACGAGGGAAATGCTGCTGCAGTTTTCCATGCCATCTTCCTGAGCTGTGTTCCCTAGAGGTTTTTCTATTGACTATGGGTGTACACAGCCTGACACCGGATACCTGCTTGGTACTCCCAGTATCAGCACTTTGAATACTGCGTACAGTGGGGTGTAAATAGCACAGTGGACACCAGAAGTACCACATGGGTTTATTACCATTCCATCCTCAGCTGTTTTGGCACTTCCTTTGTCGCCAAGCACACCACCAAAGCGGGTTTTCCCACACCACCAGACTACACTAAACAAAGGCTGTAAGCCACTCATGGTCCGCCCTTCCAGATACTCCAAGCCAACCAATTGCCCTCCTTGATTAAGAGGTATTACCTCATTAAATTTTACTCTATCTAGTTGTTAATTTTTAGGAATAATATCTCAGAACCAGATTGCATCACTCTTCTAGCATGCCTTGTTATTTATTGTCATCTCTCTAATTAGCAAACTGCTTATGTATGTAATGCGTGACACAGAATAATGAGAATGTTTGAAATTAGTGGCAGCCATGGGTAGATGGGAGCACTGTGGGTTCGTGACAGTTAGCAAGTAAACAGTCTGCCATTTCAGTAATCACGGATCAGTGAAACAGACAACAACACGAGTTAGCCATAAAAATTTTATATAAAAACATTGATAGTTTGGTAGCAGTGCAGAGAGTTTTGATATTTTTATAATTTAGGATGTCATTCCATTGAAACACGTGATAAAAAGTTGGATTAATAACTTTGAAGAGACTGGATCTGCCCTCAAGAAGAAACCAAATGGATGACCAACAAATGTGAATTCTCCACTGAACACTGATGCTGAATGCAAGTATGTCTTACGGAGCCCATGGTGTTCAATTCATAAGCAAGCAGCAGTGGTTGGTATGTCCCAGGAGAGTGATCGCCGAATTGGTCATCTTGATTTAAAATTTCATCCATAAAAACTACAGACTGTGCAACAATTACCGGTTATGATTAGGATTATGTCAAAAATCATAAAAATTAACAATGACGATGAATTTCTAAACAAGTTGTGGATGTTGGATGAAACACATTTTCGTCTCACAAGTTATGCGAATAAACGTAACTACCGTTACTGGGCAAACACAAATCCTATTGATGTTCATGAGAACCCTTACACGCTAGTAGGGCGACAGTATGGTGTGTTGTTTCATCACATGGGATTATCAGACTGAATTTTTTCGCAAATGAACAGGGAAACATAATAACTGTCAATGCCGATCATTACATGGTGGCGTTACCAAACGTTCAAGAAGCCTGGTATCAAAAGGAAGGAGCAACATCACACCACACTGCATGGCAATGAATGGCACAAGTGCGAGAATTGTTAGGCAACCGTGTGATCTCACGATTCGGTACCATTCCCTGGCCCCCTAGATCACCAGGTATATCCATTTGTGATTTTTTCTTGTAGGGCTACCTCAAGAGCAAAGTCTATATGACTCGACTCCTGGATGAGTTAAAACCGAGAATTCAGGATTCAATTCACAGTATCCTAGCTGAAATGTTTCAGTGATGCATGAAAAATCTCAACAGCAGATTTCACAAATGTATTTGTAAAGGAGGACGCCATCCAAAGGATGTAATTTAAAAAATGATAAATGCCATCAATGTTTCATAAATGGCAAAGTTGTAAGATTTCAATTAGTATAAATGCTATTTCTTTCCTTCATTGCTTCTAGTTTCATTGGATTGTGGCAATGTTCCCATTTTTCTGCGTCACCCTGTATATCCCTTATGAGTATAGAGGGGAACCTAAATCATTCCTTCAGAGTCATTCCACATCAAACCCTTGGTGCCCAACATACCACCTGCAATCTGAATAAAAGTTTGCACAAGTATTTCTTATAGAATAAACCAAAGCTCTCAAAAATTTGAGTTCAAGGTATAAAACTTCACGGTTTTATGAGGCATTTAGTGCGAAACTACAAACTGTTGTGTGAGCTCTATGACAACTTTGGCAAAACTGAAGATGGCTTATAAACCGAAGGTAATAGCAGTCCTAAGGAGATATTTGGAAGCAACACACAATATTTTCTTAACATCAACATGTTAAAATTATGAGGGTGTGCACCATTCATCATTTTTGGTGCCACATGAGGTCGAAGTTGGGGGAGGGGGGAATCAATTGTGACAATTTTACAATAATTTTGGGACTGGAATAATTTTTGGACAAAATACATAACTGCAATACTTACATGCGAGTGTGTTAAAAGTTACTAATAATATGTAAACAGCACCACGAGCATAATACAGTTACCTGGAGGAAAATAGTTCATATTTAACCCAGGACATGAGTAATAACATACAATAATTGTTTGTTTGTCTATGTTCATTACTAATAGTTCTTGCTTCCCAATCGTTCAAAAGCGTCTACTAACTTTTTCCACTGCTCTGTGTCCCAAGCTACTGTTGCCGCAATGGTTCATCACATGATTCGACGTCATCTCTTCTATCTCCTTCCTCGCTTTTTCTTTTAGGGGAAGTTAGTCTACTGTTAATTTGTTTGTAAATAAACACAGAGCAACCACACAATATACAGTGTCCAGAATTCGCAATTAAGAAAACAACCACACGTAACAAAAACCTGAATGATGTTACACACTTTTGCCACAGAAGGGTTTGAGGAACTGCATTTCACAGCATCCAGACAGCACTGGATACTACACAGCCATTTTAGTCATGAGAATGTAAAGTGAAATAATAGTTCAGCATACACGAGGCCCAAGATGAGTAAGTATATAATGGAGTATCACAATACAACATTTTGATTAATTAGACCACTGATACAGCAAATCACAACTTTTACCATTTTCATTCTTTTACCTTAACATCTGGTATGTACTTTATGGACTATATCAAACTGAAAGCTCATTAATTGCACTTACCTCTTTACTTGAGATGCGAAATCTGAGTTCAGCTCCTCTGTAAAGCTTTGAATTGTGGGAATAATTTATTTGTAGAGATCCCTAACAAACTTCTTACATTACAGTTAATTTTCTGACAAGTAGCTGATCCAGTAACAGCTACTAATTTGATAAAACTGCACTTTCATGAGAGCTTTAATGGCTGTTTAGATGCACAGAAGTACTTGAGACATCTTTACTCATTCACTGTTGATTGAAGTGTTCTATCGTTAATTTATTGGAAACATATAATCAATTCTTCTAAACGCTTAGGGGTAACAACTATATGGCATAGCTGTATGAATCTGTACCATTTCTGGGACTGAGCGAGTAATGATACCTTTTCAAAGTAACTCTCCAAAAACTGTTTTTGTGGGTGGATATTTTCCCACAATACCTTTCATTACTACAGCTACTCGAAGAATAATTATAGTGAAGCCAATACACAGTATGGCTAGCCACTTTGTCACTCTCACATTCGATTTCGTAGTTTGGGTAAACGATGTCCAAAATTTCATCATCCTTTTCTTTCTAGTGGGGGGGGGAAAAAAAAAAAAAAAAAAAAAAAAAAAAAAAAAAAAAAAAAAAAAAAAAAAAGAGAGAGAGAGAGAGAGAGAGAGAGAGAGAGAGAGAGAGAGAGAGAGAGAGAGAGAGAGGAGGAAACCTGTAGCTTTGAACTCTGCACCTTCAGATTAGTACTCCATACTTCTAACCATTTTGCCAAGATACAGCTGAACGCTGAGCCCTTATTGTGGACAAAGATATTGTATGGCTTTTATCTTCATTCGAAATATGTGAAGTTATCATCTCAACTTGCAAAAGACAAATATGAGCAATTTCAAAAACCCTAGTTGGTAAAATTGGTCTTTCACTTTTAGTTGAGCCTGAGTGGAAGATAGTGAGCAATTACAAGCAAATTCTCAGAATTTTTATAGCCTCTATGGCTCATATTTGTTGGTGTCCAGATGCTGTCATTGTGATTCAAACATTCAGTCAGGTTCATAATATGTGTCAAAGTAAGCAATCTTTAGTACATGGCACATATGTAAATATGGAGAGAGCATCAGATCTCACTCAATTCCTCAATCAATGACCCACTTCCTCTATCTGATGTCACATCCTGAACCGGTTTTTCTTTTTTTTTTTTTGAATGGTCTGATTTTTTTCTGTCGTTTTGTCTAAAGTATCCCAGTTTTTTGCTGTTGAGTGTACAATAATCTAAACTGACATAATTTAAAACTGGAGAATAATTCCGCCTTATGCAAGACATCATAGTTTTATCATTACCCAAACATGCTTCAGCACTTCACATGATCGAGTGAGGTGGCACAGTGGTTAGCACTCTGGACTTGTATTCTGGAAGATGACGGTTCAAACCTGCATCCGGCCATCCTGATTTAGGTTTTCTGTGATTTCCCTAAACCACTTCAGACAAAAGCCTGTACGGTTCCTCTGAAAGGGCACAGCCGACTTCCTTCCTCATCCTTCCCTAATCCAACTGGATTGATAATTTCACTGTTTGGTCCCATTCCCTCAAGTCAACCAACCACTTCACATGCAATCTTCAGTGGGATTTTGTGTTCATTTTCTTTTTCGAATGAAGCTATTAGTCATGTATACTGGTACCTTGATATCCACCACACATTCTACAGCCTGCCATTGTTTATTTTATGATGTCACTGGTCTTGCTTCTCTCACTTGTGGCACGTTAAAGCACTTACTACTTTTGCTCTTGTCACTTCTTGCTGTTATACATGTTTGTTTTATATAATTCTCCCGCAAAGCACAAGGTTTCTGCACCCATAATAGGAAAGTGAACACATATTCAACTATTTAAACACTTTAAAACATATCCTACTTATACACATTAATATGCCAGTAAGGACGTATCTAACAACACATTTTTAAAAATTTGTTGACTAAAGCAAGAACACATGGTCTCACTTTACTAATGTCTAATCACTTCTATAGGAGTCTAATCATGCATGCGTGCCATGTGTCTGACACTAATCATGACCTGTCACCTGACAAAATACGTCAATGAGTGTCCTGCCACGTGTCTTATTTGACTGTGTATATGGACTTTCCTATGAAAGGAGGATGAGGAGCATGAAAAATAAAACTCAGAAGTAATAGTCCACATTTCAGGTGGTACTCAATCATACTCCCGTGAATGAGAGGTAGGCACAGTGTCATCTGAAGTTTGTTAAAATACACCTCTTCTTCCTTACCATTTGAGAGATCATCATTACTGATTCGCAGTGATTCAACTTCCATCTCCAACTGAGATGCTCGATTCTCAGATTCCTTTAATGCACTAGAAATTTTCTTAAGGTGTTCTTGGAGTGATTTTTGTATGCGACACATTACGAATACATCACATTCCTTGTCTGAGATCCTGGAACAGAAATTTAATTACCTTTATAGGAACAATTTAAAATATTTTGGTACCAATTTCTTACAATTTACTGTAAAATAAAAACCAAAAAAGCGCAACTTGTCATGGAAATAGACTTACTGGAACAAGAAAGAACAGTTTTATGTCGAATTTACATGTACATTTGAAACAAGTTTTACTTTATCTGCCACATTGCTGTGTGTGTGTGTGTGTGTGTGTGTGTGTGTGTGTGTGTGTGTGTGTGTGTCACACTCTAAAATGGCCTGAGGCTGAAATTGTGCAATTATAAATTAAATAAAGAGAATGGCAGCTGAAGGCATCAAGAAATCATTCAAAAAAACTGGACTAAAAGTTGTTCACGTTAGAGAGAACTTTGCTGATTAGAGGGAGAAACAAGGAATTTGGTCCAAACAATATGTTTGGGAAGGAGTGGATCCTCATCTTCAGGCAGATAAAAATTGTCATGTGTGTCCTTTATAGTAGATGGGAGGTTTAAGATGACTTTGTGAATTGGCAGAATTGCCCATAAAAATTCTGGAAGCTCCAGTTACATGTGCTGCTACAGAATTTTCCTTCAGCAACTTTGGATGGATCCACAGTGTAATCAGAGAACTGCAAAACTAACCTACCTCTCCTATAAGTGGAAGGTGATGAATGGAGCACGAACACGACCTAATCCTTTTGATGCCAAGGAAAAAAACCCAATACTGAACAGTCCAAGCAAAGACAAAATGGAAAGGAACACAGTGGTCAGCAAGGAATCATATTCAGGAGAATCTGAGACAGAGTCAGAATTCCAAAATTCTTCTTCAACTTATGAAAATCATGGAACTGACTGAGAACAATTTTTCAGTTCTTTCTGCAATAGTCCAACACTGCCAGTCGCATTGCAAACGGTGACATGGAGGGAGCAAAATAAGAGCAAAGAGGTGACGTTGGTTTTCTGACAGCAAAAGGAGGGAGGAGGAACAGACATTCATTGACAAATGTCACAAGTGTACAACAAACAGTGAATGTCCCTTTCAAGGATCAAGGCATGGCAGAAGTACTTCAGGGAAGGACAGGTGTCATTAGCCGATGGCGCACAGCCTGAACCACCACCCTGCATTACTGATGACATCGTCCAGCTGGTGGATGCACTCATCACCCAGGACTGCCGGGCGACAGAGAAAGCCATAGCCGCCGTGGTCGGATTGAGCGTCTGAAGTGTTCACACCATAATGAAGGATCGACTATACATGCGCAAAGTGTGTGCCCAATGGGTGCCCCACAGTCTTCAACCACACCAGGAAGCATGTCCAATGACCCACTGTCTTGCTCATCTGCAGTGCTATGCTTGGGAAGGGAATATGTTCCTGGCACAAGTGGTGGCTGGAGATGAGGCACGGTCTCATCACTTTGAACCAGAATCAAAACAATGAAGTATCCAGAGGAAGCATCCAGGATCCCCATCACTAAAAAAAGCCAAGGCCATCCACACGAGTGCAGGAAAGATTATGCTGACATCGTTCTTTGACCAAGATGGCCGCCTTCTGATTCACTTCCTGCAGCATGGGACAACAGTGAACGCCCAGCAGTAGCGCAAACCTTGACCACCCTTTGCCAAGCAATCTAATCAAAACTACCCATGAAATCTCACCCATGGGGTCATTCTGCTCCATGACAAAGCAAAGCCTCACATGGCCAACACAGTCGCAGCATTCGCGCAGAAATTAAAATGGGAGGTTATCGGCCACCCCTCATACAGTCCGGATCTCTCTCCTTCGCTTACACCATTTTTGCTCCTCTTAAAAAGACCTGAGGGGCAAACGACACCTCTGACGATGATGTCCAGCTGTACGCGCAGAACTGGTTAAACATCCCAGCCTCGGAAATTTTACGAGTCTGCCATTCACAGCCTTGTGTCAACAGCCAGGGTCAATACTTCTAACATAAAGGTACTGGGTTTCTGTAATGATGCCTCTGGCTTTTTTTTAACATCCCTTATACTTACAGGCCAGATACTTAATATAAACTATACTTAATATAAACTATACTCTATGTCAAAAATTACTTTTGAACTTTAGTATTGGTTTTCTTTTTTTTTCCTTATATACTATCACATGAATTGACCTGATGGAACACTTAAAAAGTTATGTTTACAGTCCAATGTATTTCCCATAACACTCTCCCCTTCTTCTAACTCCCAAGCAGCTTTCTAATGTAGTTACCCAATCACTAAAGAAGCAGTGTTGTGAAACACCTTTTCCAATCCAAATATCAGCTTTTTTTTTATACAAACAACATTTACCAATTAATTGTTAAAATGTGTAAATGAATGGGCATTTATGAATTTTTGGCATTTTCCAGGCGTTTAAGCTGGGCAATTGTCCAAACTTACAAATGCCCAGGCATTTAACATCACTATGTAGGTTTAAAATTACCTGCAAATTGTTAATCAAGGCTAACAGTGTCCATTCAACATGTTCTAAGATATTAATATACTACAAATTCAGAATTGAAGGCAATTCTTAGAACCAGAGAACTGTTTTGCAACTGATGGATGACATTGAAAATGAGACTGTCGTCTCATTTTTGAGCTATTACACTTTATCTGTACAAAATAGTGCAACACTGCAGCCATTTTAGCAACAATTTAATGTTTTTGTCTTATAATGTCAACTTCTTAGCAGCAATGCAATGCCTTCTTCTTTAACCACTACAATAAATGTGCCCAAATAAAATTTTTACATTATATAACGTATTTAGTCTCCCAGGAAAAATTAACAAAATCACCTGTACTTAAAAAGTGATAACAAAACCAATTAAATTTCTCAGCTTATAATGTTGAATTATTGTTGTTGGCTTTAGCACACATAACGTCATTATCATTAACATCTTTCCTTAATTACTTAAAGCTTCTGAATTAGTGAACAGAAAATGATAAAATAAAACAATGAAAAGGACGCTCAAATCATTAAGAGATTACGTCTCGAAGAATGTTAAGTCATCTTAACATCCAGATGCAAAACATTCCACGTGGGAAAAATATAAAAAGATGCTGTGACTTACCAAACGAGAAAGTGCTGGTAGACACACACACACACACACACACACACACACACACACACACACACCTGCAGAGACAGACTGACATTTAAATGCAACGAGGTTGGGCAGAGATGTCTGTCGAGGCGGAAGTACAGAGGCAAAGATGTTGTTGAATGACAGGTGATGTACGACAGGCGGCAACTTGAAATTAGCGGACGTTAAGGCCTGGTGGGTAACGGGAAGAGAGAATATATTGAAGGGCAAGTTCCCATCTCCGGAGTTCTGACAGGTTGGTGTTAGTGGGAAGTATCCAGATGACTTGGACGGTGTAACACTGTGCCAAGATGTGCTCGCCGTGCACCAGGGCATGTTTAGCCACAGGGTGATCCTCATTACCAACAAACACTGTCTGCCTGTGTCCGATCATGCGAATGGACAGTTTGTTGCTGGTCATTCCCACATAGAAGGCTTCACAGTGTAGGCATGTCAGTTGGTAAATCACGTTGGTGCTTTCACACGTGGCTCTGCCTTTGCTCGTGTACACCTTCCGGGTTACAGGACTGGAGTAGGAGGTGGTGGGAGGGTGCATGGGACAGGTTTTACACTGGTGGGCGGTTACAAGGGTAGGAGCCAGAGGGTAGGGAAGGTGGTATGGGGATTTCATAGGGGTGAACCAAAAGGTTACGAAGGTAAGGTGGACAGTAGAAAAACACTGTTGGTGGAGTTGGGAGGATTTCATGAAGGATGGATCTCATTTAAGGGCAGGATTTGAGGAAGTCGCATCCCTGCTGGAGAGCCACATTCAGAGTCTGATCCAGTCCTGGAAAGCATCCTGTCACAAGTGGGGCACTTTTGGGTTTCTTCTGTGGGAGGTTCTGGGTTTGAGGGGATGAGGAAGCGGCTCTCGTTATTTGCTTCTGTACCATGTCGGGAGGGTAATTGCAGGATGTGAAAGCTGTTTTCAGGTTATTGGTGTAATGGTTCAGGGATTAAGGAATGGAGCAGATTTGTTTGTCACGAAGACCTAAGCTGTAGGGAAGGGACCGTTTGATATGGAATGGGTGGCAGCTGTCATAATGGAGGTACTGTTACTTGTTGGTGGGTTTGATGTGGACTGATGTGTGAAGCTGGCCATTGGACACATAGAGGTCAATGTCGAAGAAAGTGGCTTGGGATCTGGAGTAGGACCAGGTGAATCTGGTGGAGTTGAGGTTGGAGATAAATTCTGGAGTTCTTCTTCACTGCGAGTCCAGATCATGAAGACGTCATCAATAAATCTGTACCAAACTTTGGGTTGGCAGGCCTGGGTAATCAAGAAGGCTTCCTCTAAGCGACCCATGAATAGGTTGGCGTACGAGGGGGCCATCCTGGTACCCATCCGATCACCTGCTACCCTACCTAAAACCTCTTCACTCATTACCTTAGCCAGCTTCATCCTAACTCACAACTTCTTCACTTTTGAAGACCAGACATAACAACAATTAAAGGGAACTTGCCCTTCAATATATTCTCTCTTCCCATTACCCACCACACCTCAACCCCCGCTAATTTCAAGTTGCCGCCCCTCGTACATCACTTGTCATCCAACAACATCTTTGCCTCTGTACTTCCGCCTCAACTGACGTCTCTGCCAAACCTCTTTGCATTTATATATGTCTGCCTGTGTCTGTATAGGTGTGGATGGATACGTGTGTGTGTGTGTGTGTGGTGTGTGTGTGTGGTGTGTGTGTGTGTGTGTGTGTGTGTGTCATGCAAAGAGAGAGAGAGAGAGAGAGAGAGAGAGAGAGAGAGAATACCGGTCCTTCACCACCCCCCCCCCCCCCCAAGATAAGTCTTTCCACTCCCGGGATTGGAATGACTCCTTACTCTGTACCTTAAAACCAACATCCTTTCGTCTTTCCCTTTCCTTCCCTCTTTCCTGATGTCGCAACCTTGGACTGCGAAAGCTTGAAATTTCTGTGTGGGTGTTTGTTTCTTTTTTATTGTGTCTATCCACCAGTATGGAGAAACTAAATGATCTCTTTCTCACCTCTTACAAATAACAGTATAAAACTCAAAATGATAGCACATTAAATCTTCCCATTACTTGAGCCATTTCTTGTTCACCCTCACTAGCATGGATTTCCAAGTGCCATGCAGATTGAAACCCCTCTCTCTCTCTCTCTCTCTCTCTCTCTCTCTCTTTCTCAAACAACACACCTCTCCTTGTAATTAAGCTGAACTGTGCAGCTTTATGGTCCATTAACACAGCGGAACATGCAAAGTGACAAAAGAGCAACCAATGTATCACCTATGATGACCGTATGACCGTAGAGTCTAAAAACAATCTGGGCATTGTTAGACTATTTTAGATAACTAAAGGGAGTATTTTGCTGTTCACTAATTTATAACTTGCATTTACCTGTTGTGTTCCATTCACTATTGAAAATATGCTATGCTGTACTAATGTAATGAATTTTAACTTAAAATGCTATGAAAAAAGTATTTTTCTATCAAATAAATTATGCCAAATAGTCATGAATTAGAGAATAACTCACACTTTCTGCTTCAAAATGGACTGTGTCTATGGTTAGTTCACAGCAATACTGAAGTAGCATTACAGGAAAGACTACCATGAATGTATGCAAATTTAGCAATACGGGTAGATACTTAGTGAAATCCAGTTAATAAATCATTCAGTATTGACTGCAATATACAATCGAATATTTCATTACTGAGTATCAGCAAAATGGAAGTTTTTGTCGTTTACATAGCATTATGCATCTATAAGATGACATTTTTTGAAAAACATGCGGAAAACAGTTAAAAATCTTAAACACTGTGCACATGAAAGTATGTTCTTTCTTATATCCTTTCATAAAATTGGTGATATTCAGAAGTTAATGACAGCTTTTTAGTTGGCACCATCAGTTCAGTTATGCCTCTTCTACTTTACTGAAACACCGTTCCTAAGAAAAAATTTGGTGTGTGTGTGTGTGTGGGGGGGGGGGGGGGGGGGGGGGGGGGGGTGTTCAGACACTAGAATAGTGTTTCCTAGGGAAGTGTGAACAGCTTCACTTACTTTGCTGTTGCAGCAACAGAATATCATAAATGGAAATCACCCTTTGAAGTGCTAGCTGTATGTCTGTGGTTTTATTATTATTATTATTATTATTTCTTTCTTTGTTTCTCTAGACTCAGAATAACACATTACTGATAACATGATCTGCACGTTCAATAAATTGACTGAAACATCAGATTTGATATGTTCCAGTGATGAAAGTATCTGGGCAATAATCAGTGAAGATTTAATTTAGTACATTGTTCTGTTATTTCCTCAGAAAATCCGGAGAATTTGTATACCCAGAGAATTCAGTGTTTTTGATGTAGAGTTTATAGTAATCCTCACAACTTTAAAGCAGATGAAATGTGTAACCATGCACTAAAGTGCTTCTTCTGTTTTCAGTTCCCTGAGTGCGCCTTATAGTGTTTGACTTAGTTGGTGACAGAATTTTTGAGACCCCACCTATCATTATGCTGAACTGCGCCGCTTTACAGTCTGTTAACATAGCGCAATAGGCAAGGTGACAAGATTCTACAAACATATTACTCTACAGGCATGAAGTGGAAAAACAATCAGAGCACTGCCCAATTATTTTAGATGATAAGAGGCTACATTGCTGTTGACTAAAATTTATCTTAATGGCTAAACTTTATCTTATGTTTATCTGTTGTGTTCAGCAAATCAACAGGAAAATACAATTTAGTACACACTGTACTAACACAAATGAATTAGAACCTACCGTGATAATGTTATGAAAAATCTTTTTTAATACAACAAACTATCCCAAATTGTCACGGATTAGCTGGACAATACATACTTTCATCTGCAAAATGGTCTGTGTCAACGTTTGATCCACAGTAATACTAAAGTAACTTTATACAAAGGCCTACCATGAAAATATGCCAATTTAGCTTTACTGATAAGTACATAACAAAATACAGTTAACAAATTATTCTGTGTCGTAAGTAAGTCAGTGAAATTGACAGAATCATGGAAATCAGGCATCAGTGTGTGTGCAATTCTGCAAATTTTGCACCTTAGTGTCTACAGGACATGGAATCAAGGTAGCAACAAAGCTAATGGGAGAAGTTTTTTAATATTCCTTTACTGATTGTCGATCTGCCTATTAGCGACTCTATTGCAGAAGAGGTAAAAAATCTTGTCTCCGTCAGGATTAGAGCTGAAAACCAGCACAGTGTTCATCTTGAAGGGCAAATGTTTACTTCTTGGCTAGCATACAAATATGAATGTTGTGACGGCCTAGAGGCTGTGAGTTGACCATTACGGGGGAAGATGGAAGGGAGATACAGAATACAGGTTGTATAATTACTTTGTCTTCCTCTGGGTCAGCCACTTAATCTTCTCGAAAAGCTTTGCTCCATGAAGAATATTACTCACAAAAATTGCCACTATTTATCATTGTAGTTTACCTTAGTCTTTCAGTGGAAAGATTCACAGAGATAAAGATGTGGACTGTTATTTTTTTGAAAAGTATATGCATAAAGCAATAAGTCAATAATGTTGTGCTGTATGGTTAATTTAGTGTTGGACTCTTGAGAGACTGCATGTTGATAGCACAAACAAAAGAAAATGATCTGATAAGTTAGCATGTCATAATGCCACTGGCTAACAAGTGTCCCGTAAAAATTAATCATCACCTTTCATTTAAAAAAAAATTGCTAATTACATAGCATTAACATACAAGGATATCATCTGGCTTTGAAAAAAAGTAGAGCAAGTAAACATGCAGTGAATTCAGTATATTATTCGTTGACAAGAGACTAATCTATTGATGCTTACACTGTGGTAGCTGGAATGAGAGTGATAGTGCAAAACAGCAAAGCTTCTCGCTGCGCACAGAAAAAAGGTGAAGGCTGCTCCTTCCTTTATTTATAAGCAATCTTATTACAGTAATTAAATATCACTAGCGAACACTTTGGTCCTCTTTTCATGTGACACTTGACACTTTACATATAGAAGGCGGAAAAAGAAATCTAGATATGGGGTCTTCGAGTTGACAAGGTGGAGTTGAGTTCCAATAACAGTTGCAATGTATTCATCCATTAAAATAAAGTTAATTTCCTACACAGCATCAATTTTGTGCTGCTTGTGGTAACTTTGAGCAGCTTCACATCTATGGAGGATAAGAAAACGGTCTGTAGAGTAGAGCAGTAAATGTTTTCCCCATTCAGCAATGAGAATAATGGACAAAAAGAGTAAAGTTGATGGAGCATAAGCCAGTGGCAATGCTCAAAAATGTCAATTGACCTTTGTTTAATATACAGATCTCCTCAGCGAAATTGCTCCACCCCTGAGGCACACATGTACAGCAATGTGTGTGTGTGTGTGTGTGTGTGTGTGTGTGTGTAAGACAAAAAGTTAATAGTTATCTCTTATCTCTTGCGACACATTAAGTATCATGTTGATTGCCTGTGAGTAGAGAGGGACAATTTTTGTGTGGTAAGCGTTTACAGCAAACGTAGTGCATCCACATTTAGACCTTTTCTTCTGAGACTTTCCCTCACCGAAGAGGCTGAAGACTCAGTAAATGAGCATATGGAGCGAGTCTCTTTAAGATAAATGCGAAGGACTGTCTTATAGATTTCAAGTTGAGTTCTGAATTTGCTCTTAATTTTTTTATTATTAAGTATTGAATCACTTTATTCAATTTTCAATATTTTCTTAGGAACTGTGTTTCAGGAAAGAGGCATAACTGACCTGATTGTGCCAACTAAAAAGCTGTAATGAACTTCTGAATTTCACCAACTGAATGTGAGACCATGCCTTCATGCACACTGTGTTTAATATTTTTGTTGCTATATAATCAATATTTTGCACTTTAAGTGCTAAAATTTTTTAAGTGTTCTATTTTGAAAAATGCATGGAAAACTTCATCCTTTAGATGCTTATGCTATGTAAAGGGCAAAAAACTCTTCCATTTTGCTGATATAACGGTAACGACATTATTGATTTTATGTTGCTAACTAGGTGATGTGTGAGATTGAGAAAAGTAAAGCAATGAACATCCGGAAGTTCCTTTTGAATAATATTTTGAACAATACATTGTTTTCCTACACATGGTTCTATGGATTGCTACACTAGTTTCTTCATTTCTATAGTGCTAAGTACCATTATATTGCGTTATAAAGCAATAAGTCACTCATATGAAACAGCATTCTGTATAAAAATACTAGCACTGAATCAGTGGACCATTTAGATAATTAAAGACTTCATACTCAACAGTCCTGATGAGCTTTCCAAATGATTCGGATAAACCAGCAGTCACAGGAACAGTAGTATATTCTGAATGAGTTTCACCCAAGTTGAGTACCTGTACAGGTAATGCCTCATAATTTCTGCAATGAGAAAGAAAGAAAATTTGTAGTGTAACTCAACATGTCTTTTGCATGGAATAAACAATCTAAATTAAATAGAGACAATTAACTGGCAGCACTCAAGTACGGACAAAAATTTGTCATACAGCAAACAGCTTTAAGATGTAGTAGGTCCAACAGTCAAAATCAATGAAAGGAAGGAAACAATGTTAGGAAATACAATTATTCATAAACGAAATAGACAAGCCACTCTATGCCTTTGCTTTGGGAATATTGAGAACAGAATGAGAAAGAAATAACAGAGCCCCCCCCCTCTCTCTCTCTCTCTTTCTCTCTCTCTACTTGTTGATGAATATTTTAACGAAAAATGTGAATTGTAATTATGGTAACAACAAATGCCAGATAATCCATATGAACTAGAGTAAGAACCTGATTATAAATTCCCTGTCGTAATACTACTTTTTCCAAAATGCAGTGAACACCCCCCCCCCCCCCCCGTATCCGCCCCCCACTCTCCCCCCCCCAAAAAAAAATATCGAAAAAAGTATCTAATAATATGTATCATCTAATAAAAACTGTAGATATAACTGGAAATGGTAACTGTATGGGAAGTAGAAACGTTTGACTTAATTTAATATATCACAACCGATGTTTTTGGAAAGTCATTGCATATGTAAATGATGAAATATTGCACCAGTTATGTATGTTTTCATGCTTCTTGTTCTATTCTTTCAAGAATTTATTCATGTTAGCAAGTTCAAATATTTTCATAAGTATTTTGTGTACTGTTTGCATACATGTTGTTCTATGCGAGCTGTGTTGTAATCGTCTTTTCAGGTTATCAGGTACTGTGCCACCTGGATTATGTAGGAAACCACGCACATCCAAACTGTTGTTGTTGTGGTCTTCAGTCCTGAGACTGGTTTGATGCAGATCTCCATGCTGCTCTATCCTGTGCAAGCTTCTTCATCTCCCAGTACCTACTACAGCCTACATCCTTCTAAATCTGCTTAGTATATTCATATCTTGGTCTCCCTCTACAATTTTTACCCTCCACGCTGCCCTCCAATGCTAAATCTGTGATCCCTTGATGCCTCAAAACATGTACTAACAACCAGTCCCTTCTTTTTGTCAAGTTGTGCCACAAACTCCTCTTCCCGCCCATTCTGTTCAATACCTCTTCATTAGTTATGTGATGTACCCATCTAATCTTCAGCATTCTTCTGTAGCACCACATTTCGAAAGCTTCTATTCTCTTCTTGTCTAAACTAGTTATCGTCCATGTTTCACTTCCATACATGGCTACACACTGTAAAAATACTTTCAGAAACGACTTCCTGTCACTTAAATCTACACTCAATGTTAACAAATTTCCCCTCTTCAGAAACGCTTTCCTTGCCATTGCTGGTCTACATTTTATATCCTCTCTACTTCAACCATCATCAGTTATTTTGCTCCCCAAATAGCAAAACTTCTTTACTACTTTAAGCATCTAATTTCCTAATCTAACTCCCTCAGCATCCCTCCGACTTAATTCGACTACATTCCATTATCCTCGTTTTGCTTTTGTTGATGTTCATCTTATATCCTCCTTTCAAGACACTGTCCATTCCATTCAACTGCTCTTCCAAGTCCTTTGCTGTCTCTGACAGAATTACAATGTCTATCAGCGAACCTCCAAGTTTTTATTTCTTCTCCATGAATTTTAATACCCACTCCGAATTTTTCTTTTGTTTCCTTCACTGCTTGCTCAATATACAGATTGAATAACATCGGAGATAGACTACAGCCCTGTCTCACTCCCTTCCCAACCACTGCTTCCCTTTCATGTCCCTCGACTCATAACTGCCATCTGATTTCTCTACAAATTGTAAATAGCCTTACGCTCCCTGTATTTTACCCCTGCCACCTTCAGAATTTGAAAGAGAGTATTCCAGTTAACATTCTCAAAAGCTTTCTCTAAATCTACAAATGCTAGAAATGTAGGTTTGCCCTTCCTTAATCTAGCTTCTAAGATAAGTCGTAGGGTCAGTATTGCCTCACATGTTCCAACATTTCTACGGAATCCAAACTGATCTTCCCCGATTCATCTGTAAAGAATTCGCATTAGTATTTTGCAGCTGTGACTTATTAAACTGATAGTTCGGTAATTTTCACATCTGTCAACACCTGCTTTTTTTGGGACTGGAATTATTATATTCTTCCTGAAGTCTGAGGGTATTTCGCCTTACTCACCAGATGGTAGAGTTTTGTCATGACTGGCTCTCCGAAGGCAGTCAGTAGTTCTAATGGAATGTTGTCTACTCCCGGGTCTTGTTTCAACTCAGGTCTTTCGGTGCCCGGTCAAACTGTTCACGCAGTATCTTATCTCCCATTTCGTCTTCGTCTACATCCTCTTCCATTTCCATAATATTGTCCTCAAGTACATCGCCCATGTATAAACCCTCTATATACTCCTTCCACCTTTCCGCCTTCCCTTCTTTGCTTAGAACTGTGTTTCCATCTGAGCTCTTGATATTCATACAAGTGGTTCTCTTCTCTCCAAAGGTCTCTAATTTTCCTGTAGGCAGTATCTATGTTACCCCTAGTGAGATAAGCCTCTACATCCTAACATTTGTCCTCTAGCCATCCCTGCTTAGCCATTTTGCATTTCCTGTCGATCTCATTTTTGAGACGTTTGTATTCCTTTTGCCTGCTTCATTTACTGTGTTTTTATATTTTCTCCTTTCATCAATTAAATTCAATATTTTTTCTGTTACCCAAGGATTTCTATTAGCCATCGTCTTTTTACCTACTTGATCCTCTGCTGCCTTCACTACTTCATCCCTCACAGCTACTCATTCTTCTTCTAGTGTATTTCTTTCCCCCATTCCTGTCAATTGTTCCCTTATGCTCTCCCTGAAACTCTCTACAACCTCTGGTTCTTTCAGTCTATCAAGGTCCCATCTCCTTAATTTAGCACCTTTGCGAAACATCACAAAAAACAGTTACATACATATTTCCACTTGACAAAAATAAATACTCTGAACAAGCATTGCTAAGCATGAAAAAATATGCAATTGGTGCTGTGTTTAAATGAAAAATATTTGTCACAAAGTGAGCAAATTTGTCAAACAGTGCTATAAGTGGCTAAACAACAAGACACACTAAATGTGTTTCGAATAAAACAAAATAAGATGATAACATCCATCACAAAGATGTGCATGCACAGTAGAGACAGTTTGGAAATTGTTGCAATTGGTCATGATACCTTCATTCGAACTAACCTACTTACCCCCATCAGCCACCATGCTAAATAGCACTTGGCAGAGGCAGGGGATGAAGTAGAAAATGTTTAGACTTAACCCGTGTACCAGTTCCGATCAACTGACTAGAGAGCTCTGGTGGCAAGAAAGTTAACACTAGAACCGTCAAAGCGGTCAAAATGACCACAATAGGTTTTCAAAATATTCTTTTGACTGCAGTTTTTGTCTTATTGCAATGAGCTTCAGTGACTTTTCCATATTAAAGAGAATCACCCGTAGTAGATATATTTATTTTTTGAGAAATGGGTTGGATGTTGTTAACAAGTATACCTAGAACTGCGAGGGCAGTCATTTTGCCTGCTGTAGGCTATTCATTATTGTAATAAAATGTCTTACAACATGTCCTCTTCTGGAGGCGATTAAATCTGTCAACATTCAGTCTCTAAACAGCAATAATAAGCAGAATAATGAAACTCTTAATTTACTTATGTCCACTCTGTTTCTCTTTGCATCTCCAGTCATATTGTAATTCGTTGGCTTGTACCAATATAGTAATCGTGGCTCATAGACCTCTGCTGCTTACCGATTTAGAATTGTTCGCTCTCTTACACAATATTGAGTACATGGCGTCTGTTTACTGATGAATCAATACTGAAAGACAAAAACACTGCATGAAAAATGAGGCAAAACGTGTCTAGGAAATGAATTGTGGAGTCAAAGTTTGGAAAAAACAAGAGGCTTTCGAGAAATTCTAAGATTTTTGCAGTTCGACGTTTGAAGACAGATAAATTTTTCTTTAGTATTATAAGTTTGGGACAAATTCACTGAAAATAGCCATCTGACCTATACCCCAGGTGAAAATCTGACTGCTGATAAACAGCTCTTTCCAAACAAAACAAGGTGTCCATTTTTACAGTATATGCCAAACAAACCACACAAATTTGGTAAACAAAGTTTTACTTCTTGTCGACACTGACTCAAAGTTTCTGTGCAATGTGTTCCCTTATTCAGGAAAAGACGATCACCGATCACATGACCAAACTCTTCCTGAAAGTGTAGTAATGATGCTGATGGAGCTGTTTCAGAAGAAGAGGCGAAACATGACTACAAAACAGTGAAACTGGGCGAAAAGTTGAGAACTAATGGTAATAGCACGGTTGGAAAAATTAGACAATCAAGAAGAGAATACCCTAAGGCAGTGAAGTTTATAATGGCTAATCTTTATGACAGATCTTTTCAAATATTCCAGTGGCACTCTTACTGTATCTCAAGGCAAATGAAACAAGGATATGCTTTTATATAGCACTTTGCATTGAGAAGTTGAACTTCAAACTGGCCTGGAAAGAACTCTGGAAACGATAGATTTCTACAACAATACAAAATAAGGTGTTGATGTGGTGGATCAAATGACAAGAAAATACACTGTTCGAGCTGGTACTCATAGATAGCTAGTTCATGTATTTTATAATATTCTTGACTTGGCAGCTACCAATTCAGGAATCATTCTCAAGAAAGTAACAGTGATGAAGATCATTCATCAAAATTATATCCTGAAGCTAGCAGAGGAGCATTGTATGGGGTACATGGACTTGAAAAGTAACTTGATGGAAACAGAAGCTGAATCTGGAAACTCTGCAGAAAGAAATAAAATGAGAAGACAATGTCAAATGAAGAAGTGTAGAGATAAGACAAGTTATACCTGCAAAAAGTGCAAATGGCAAGTGTGTGGTTCTTTTTCGGAGGACATAACTAAGGACGTGGTATGTAGTTCCTGCTACTAAAGATATGTAATTCACACCAATGAGTGCAAATACACTGAAGAAAAAGTAAGGCAATATTTTACAAATATGTTGTGGTATGTGGATTTGGCAAACAGATTTCATGGCTATAAGTGCACTACATAAAATATTAGAGTAATTAATTTTATAGTAATGAGTACACAATAAATACACCAGCTTTAAAGAAGAATTTGACCTAAAAACTATATTTGTTAATTAGATAATAAGTTTCTAAAAACTCATTCTTGTTTGTAATAAATAGGAAAAATATTAAATTTGAGAAAAATTATATAATTAGTTTTATTTTATGTGATGTTTAAAGCTTTCCCGGCATACTGATTGTTACCCTTGTTTTTATGGAACATAGTTTTATAAACCTAAAATACACATTTGAAATGATGATAATGAGAAAAAAAAATAATAATTTTCATATAGCGGTCAAAATAACCGCATCAGCAGTTCTAGGTATACAATACATTCCGGCGGTTCTAGTGTTAACCATGTACTATTTGTAACCACTACTTGATGGCCATTGCCATGCCATCCATAATTTAATGTCTATTACGTCAGATCTTGTCCCATGAACATTTCGTCATAAAGCATAAATCACAGGAATGTATTAAATATGTTAATGCAAAATTGGGTGTGCATTAACACTGTTAACAAAGAAATTTGAGAGGGACATTAAAAACTGTCGTAAACAGGGGGAAATCGTTAATTCTGGGAAAGTAAAAGTGGGGTTATAATTTCTCATTCCCTTTAACACTTTTGTGTTCTACTGTACAAAGAAGCCCCTCTTTCCACACACTCTTGTTTCTGTGATTGTTGGTATTCGCCACTTCATTAGTAGAGCAAACCATTCCTGTTAAATGTAGAAAACTGTACTTTGCATTACTTTCATAGAAGTTAATACAGAAGTTAATACAGTTTAAATAAGCATTGCACACAATTAATATGCTATATTCCACAATGAATGAAACAACAGCTGTAAAAATATTTCTGTATAGTTATGTTAGTGATATATTTTATTCATGTTACAGACAAAATGGTAACAAATTTAGAAAACTGATCTACAATTGTTGTAATGACAAATGCAAGGTACTTCCTGTAAACTAGGATAAGATACTGATGATAACTAAAGTTATGCCAACTGTCACTTTGCGTGCGCGCGCCCACACACACACACACACACACACACACACACACACACACACACACACACACACACAAACTAACAATGGGCAAGATGGAATGGAACACAAACAGATCAATAACGAGCTATACAAAGCGGAAACTTAGATGTGTTGGGAGGATTTTAGGAAGGTACGGTGAATCTGTTAGAGAAATCACATACAGGGCACCAGTACGACATATTCTGGAATACTGATCCAGTGTTTCGAGCTTTTATATTGAGTAGACCTGACAGCATATAATTAAACACCTCCGAGAAATGCTGCTAGGAGCATAACATGATGGTAAGGCTCGCTAGATAGTTTAACAGACACACTCAAGAAAGTTAAATGGGAATCTTTTGAAGAAAGATGGCATTTTTCTCATGGAACTAAGAGAAAAAGTATTTCATATAGAGCCTGCAGCCATCCTGCTGTCTTCATTATAAATCTCAAATACGGACCATGAGAATAAGATATGAGAGGTTAGGGAGAGGAACAGGATTGAGTAAGGAGAACAATGACACAAAATCACTCTTCATCATGGACTGCCAAATGACTTCCAGAATATCTATGTAGGTGCAGAATTAAAATAGGATTCTTGAACATGAGTCAAGAATCTTAATCACTGTGTTGTTTCACGCAGTTGAAAACTATATGAACATAAAAATGTAAATGGGGCACATAAGCTGTGAATGGTGCACTTCTAGTACTGTACAGAGTTACAAATAAATACAACATGAAGACATATGTACACGAATACAGTTTGCTGTGAAAAGATACTGTATTTTATGTTTACATTTTCTTTTAAACTTGCAACTTGTTCCACAATTGTTCTGCCTGTTGACGTAACTGGTTAGCGGACGTTTCAAGCATCGCAGACTGGACCAAGTTATCCCATCATGTCTTACGAATGCTCAACAGGGAATAAATAAGGTGGTGTGAAAGCCGGTCCAATTGAAAAACTCTCTGCTGAGCACATTGGACAATATGAGAAATGGGTACACTGACCAATACCTACTGGAAATATGCACTTCCATAACATTTTAGGACTTAGAATGAGTTGGATGATGATCTGGTCACTAGATGTGTTTGGTGACTAAGATATGGCTCCAGACATCAGGGTGTCTCTAGCTGATCTTTTACGTCATTTCTTGATGCAATCCTTTGCAAATGGGGTGAATAGTGATGAGGTGTCAAAGGCACCCTTGCAACCCATACCCGTTGAAGCAATCCATGGTTAAACTGTATGCTGCTACCATCTGGAATGATGACAATGAGTATGTAAACATTTCAAAGGCCATCAGCACCATCTCCTGTACAAAGCTTAAATTTCAAGTCTCAGTTTACAGCTTCTCCAAGAGGACCATCTAGCCACTCGTGGTTTTAAATCCTCCGAATTTGGTTTTACATTGTTTCCCTAACCTCTGTTCAGTTTGAAAACAAAATCAGGGTTTGTTTCCTTCTTTATTAATCTTTAAATGAATCAGAACTCTATCTGCAGTGACAATGTCAATAAGTAATTAAACATCAACCTGCATTCTTTTTACCAATAACTCTTGAGACTAGCTCTATCACTGCTTATTGAAAAGCAATTGAATATGGAACTCCCACATAGAATGACTCTCCAGTTATTTCTATAAAGCATCACTGAAAATTTGCAGTTGTTCGATGAAAATAAAAAAAGAAATCCTTCCGATTGTATACGAACTATCAAAACCAGCAATTTGTTTAGATTTACTAAAGAGGCACAACACTCAAATACCTGTTCATAAATATGCAGGACAAAGGATTTCAATCTTATTGTTGTTTATATAGCTACGTTTTCCCTTTCTGTAACACTACAGTACTAATTTCCATCAAATAAATCTTTGAGATTTAAAATGGTGTTCTAATAAATATAGCTCCTCCACAAATATTCATCATACTTAAGTTAAAATATGAAAAAAAAGTGTATTCATTTATATTTAAGCTTGCAATGTGCCCCAAGTGGAGTTGCAGGAAGACTAACATGTTACTTCTTTTTTAAAATAAATAAATAAATAAATAAATAAATAAGGGATGAAGGTTTGTAATTGTACTCTTAAGTATCTATAGTTTTATTCAGCAGTTAACCATGCCACAAATTCAAAATAATACTGTATGGTTATTTTGTTGCTTATGTCTATAGAAATTTAAGAAATGTAGTTTCTATGATAAAATTGGCAAGTTATTAGCAGTGAGAAAATATTTCAAAACAATTTTAAGAGACTGAAAACTAGTCCATTCAAAATGAGTTATATTTAAATAAATTTCTGTGACCACTCATTTAATTTGTGAAAATTTCATTATTTGAAAACACTATCTGGTAATTTAATATTTTTTTTATTATTCATTCCATAATCTCTGCAAACATTCAAAATATATGTAGGAATATATAATGGTGCACATTATCCCATGTTGTGCACACATCCTTCAAAAATTCTAAGTTGATTTAATTTTTATCATCTGTTTCATGTGTCATTAAAGGAAGATGTTTATCATATTGTTATAAAGACAACAACTTCCTATT
This sequence comes from Schistocerca gregaria, assembly GCF_023897955.1. Lineage (NCBI taxonomy): Eukaryota > Metazoa > Arthropoda > Insecta > Orthoptera > Acrididae > Schistocerca > Schistocerca gregaria. The sequence goes on along the minus strand of NC_064920.1, from coordinate 307,767,412 downwards.
TCTTTTTGACGATTCAAGTGTAAATAATAACCTCTTCCTCCTGAGGCAGCATGCAGTCTCTTTGAGGAAAAAAAAATCTTTTACAGATACCAAATGAAATGACAACTTATTTATACAGGAAAATGAAGTGAGTGAATGCTCACAGCCATGTAACAAATGACACAGTACCTGTTACGATACCTCACAAATTTGTGATTGAAGGTGTGAGTGGATCCTGAATTTGAGACAAGTGTATTCAGAATACCCATCATAAAAAGTTCTGATGACAAATTAGGTAACATTGTCTGTAGCTGTTTATGTAGCAACTTGTCTCGCAAATGTGGAACTAGAGCAGCATTCCGACGAAAAGTGTACCATCCAACAATATCCTGAGAAGAAAGAGTAATAACAATAACAATAACAACAACAATGATAACAACAACAACTACTACTACTACTACTGATATGACTATAAATATGGAAATAGTTTATGTGCAAGTGTTGACATGTGTGCACGATCTTTGTTATAACCACAATACTGTAACAAATATTTTCCTTTAATGTGGCAATACTTTGGATTGTTTTGGAATGTATCTTTCAGCAAGTTCCAGTCAAAAAAGTCAAACAATCAGAGATATGCACTGTGGGGGATGGGGCTCTGGAAGACCTTTATATGTATCAGGTCTTTTATATTCATGCGACACTGCACATCCATGCGGCAGTGAGCTCTGCGTTCACCAGTTGGCTTCAAAATTGGCAAATACTCTTTAAGAAAGAAGACAGGCTTGATTACATTGCTCATTATTCGTCTAACTAGAGTGTTTCACAAGTTTTGTTGTGACTGACAGAACAAGCACAAACTGCATATGACAGTGCCTTGTGTGTTTACCACCCACCTAAACGCTTTTCATTAATTATTTATGGCAGCATAGGCAAAAGATCCTGGCGTAGTCCATATCAATTCAGGCAGGCTAGGAAAAAAATCTCACCTCCATAGTCTCAGATGTTACTGAATTTAGCATACGTTAAAATTAAGGACTAAGTAAGGAACACGAATTTTTTTTTGTTTTCTCCAAAAAAATTTCTGCTCTGAGATACAGCCATCCAAAAATGACACTGCACATACCGTTTTGAAGATGCGAATTTTGAAAAAAAAAATTAAAACTGGAACAGTTCTAGATATTTTGTTGGTTTTTTATTTGAAAGACAATTAATTGCTTTATGAATACAAAGAAATCATCCATTTGGACTTATCTGTCAAAGTTCTTTTACGATAGTGTTATGAACATTTTGTATAATTTATGGAAAAAAAATTAATTTTTTCAAAAATGCCAATCCATAAAATTGTTTTTTTTTCTGTTGATTAGTACCATATACTTCTACATTCCCTGAAAAGGAGAGCTTCCACTTTTAGGTTGAACAGGTTTTATAAACAATTGAAATTTTTGCCATACATATAACCTGTTTTATTATCACATCATCACAAAGGGCTCATAAAAATAAAAAACCTAGTCTTATTTAACATAATTTTAGTTTTGAAAGATAAATAAGAGACTCATTTACAAAGCATTTTAAATGGTTCCAAAATGTATGGGAAACGTCCAAAGTTTCAATTTATACAACTTCTGTGCACTCCACTCTGTTTTGTACTGAAATTAGCCAGTCAATGAACTAACAATGTGTTCCACTGCTTCAGTATCTTCCTTTGATATAGAGTGACGCCTTCCTGTTGAACCAATAGGAACTGGAGCACTTACAATCTTCAAAACATAGAGAACAGGAAATGAGCACTGATGGCATTGTTGCTGCCCTTCAGACGGAAACCTATATCCAGCAGCTCGGCCATGTGGTAGCATCAAGTTCACTACAATTTCGTTTAACTCAACTGGCATCTATAATCTCTGCACTCCACCAGTCAGTCAGTCAATCAATCACAGTCATACAAACAGGCCACAAACATCCCCCTTCTCAGGTTGTGACTTTGAATATTATCCTGCTGTTTCTGAGGTGTTGGCTGAACGAACAAAATGTCTTCTTTCTTGCTCTTTAAAGTCCTTGCAATATGAGTTCGCCCATCACAGAGTACAAAAATGTGTCTTCTGAATCCCTTTCACAGGAGTAGTTTGTTTGAACTATTCTTCTTTTTTTCTCCTACTCACAGAATTCTTTGATTTCCTCTTTGGAGAAAAGAATGGGGGCTGTGGATGTGCAAGATTTCACGACTCTTGTAAAATCCTAAGCATTCTGAATCACAGTTGTATTTGGTCCGGAAAGATTATGTTTTGTAGCATGGTGCTTCGCCCTGGCCTCCTATACCATCACAAGGCCCCTTCCCGTGACCAGTAGCATTGTATACCCAGTCAGTTGTCATAAGTGACTTGCTCAATTCAAACAGCTGGAAACAATTTTATAAATGACTAGGAGCAACATCAAAAATAATGATGATCTCTGCCCCTGTTTGCAGTTGAAGAATTTTGTGCCTTGCTAGCAAAGAATGTGCCGAGTCATGTCCTATGTCATCACATATAACTGCAACTCTTGAGGTCTAGTTTTGAAAATATGCCACCCTTGTAAAAGTTGAAACCTGGTTATTACTCCAATGATACTCTTGTACTTCTTGTAGGAACATTACAGATCAGTTCTCAGCAAAATCACAGTGAAGCACTAAACACAGTTCTTCAGCTTGTACACACCTTTTCACTTTTGCATTGTGGTGTTGCAATTTCTTCAGATGCTGGTGTGTTAGTGCTTTCACTGACCATTTACCAAGTTTATCTATGAAACTGTCAAAAGCAACTGTTTTCTAAATTAGCTTATTTTCCTCCCATATTGGATATGTAATTTCTGCAGTTATCTGCTACGTCTTCCAGGCCAAGTGTCTGTAAAGACAGACCTCACTTCCCAGGGCAGTCTATGGATGAACAGTTAGATGACCCAACAGACTGCACACTCCTCAACTCCGATACATAAACTTATTTTTCCATATACCACATGTTCCCCTACTGATAAAATTTTATAACTATTCTCTTTTTACTTTTCAACAGTTCACTAACACCGATGTAAAATTTTGGCTGTTGGCAAATATTTACTGTAAATTTCCTAGGGTATTATTAATTTCTCAATTTTTGTACCATACTCTTATTAATGTGTGTGTTAACTTGAGTACGCTGTTATTTTTTTACGCAACCAAAACTGGTTGAGTGATTCAAAGAAATTAAAATCTTATTTAGTGGCCATCAGTGGCATCAAAGTTTTCTGTGCAGACACTGCTTTCAAAAGTTCTGTTACTATGGAAGATATAGATCTACTTATCACATTTACATCCATCTGTTGTATAATCTTGGAACATATTCTGAGCTCACACATAAAAGAGGCACTCTTACAGAATAATCTCTTTCATGCTAATGTCAGTCATCTGAAACCCAATTTGCACTTCTCATGTGACAATTGTGACAGGATTGAAGATTTCTTGGTATGTTCATATTGTATACTAGTGAGCTGTTCACAATTTTATGTACTTTCCAATCCCCCCCCTCCCTCTCCCTCTCCCTCTCCCTCTCCCTCTCCCGCTCACACACACACACACTATACTGACCACAGCCCCTCTGTCCCTCACCTTCTACCTCCAATCTGTCCACCTCTTACTTCGCCCCCTCTGTTCATCCCACCCTCCCTACCATCTGACCTCAAGCATATATAATGGGACTTACCAAACAAAAGCGCTGGCAGGTCGATAGACACACAAACACACACACAAAATTCTACCTTTCGCAACCAACGGTTGCTTCTTCAGGAAAGAGGGAAGGAGAGGGAAAGACGAAAGGATGTGGGTTTTAAGGGAGAGGGTAAGTAGTCATTCCAACCCCGGGAGCGGAAAGACTTACCTTAGGGGGAAAAAGGGACAGGTGTACACTCGCACAAACACACATATCCATCCGCACATACACAGACACAAGCAGACATGTCTGCTTGTGTCTGTGTATGTGCGGATGGATGTGCGTGCGTGCGTGCGTACACACACACACACACACACACACACACACACACACACACACACACACACACACACACACACACACCACAAGCAGACATGTCTGCTTGTGTCTGTGTATGTGTATGTGTATGTGCGGATGGATGTGTGTGTTTGTGCGAGCGTACACCTGTCCTTTTTTCCCCCTAAGGTAAGTCTTTCTGCTCCTGGGGTTGGAATGACTCCTTACCCTCTCCCTTAAAACCCTGTGTACACCTGTCCTTTTTTTCACCCCTAAGGTAAGTCTTTCCACTCCCGGGATTGGAATGACTCCTTACCCACTCCCTTAAAACCCACATCCTTTCATCTTTCCTTCTCTTTCCCTCTTTCCTGACGAAGCAACCATTGGTTGCGAAAGCTAGAATTGTGTGTGTGTGTGTGTGTGTGTGTGTGTGTGTGTGTGTGTGTGTGTGTGTGTGTGTTGTGCCTATCTACCGGCGCTTTCCCGCTTAGTAAATCATGGAATCTTTGTTTTAAATATATATATCATTTCGTCAATGAAACCTTGATTTGAAATTTAAGTTGCTTAAAATGAATGGATAAATCGGTTGGGATCCCTGATATATTGCACAATAAAGGCCTCTCCTGATTCTGCATGTGTAGGGGTTACAACTTTAATGATAGTATTTCACACAGTCTTAATTTGCAAAGTTTCAGACAATTCAAATTATGTCTTAATATTCTAATCACATGCTGATAAGCCATAAACATAGCTTTCCTGTGTCCTTTAAAACTGACTGCAAGGAAGAAAACAAAACAGCACATTGTTGTTTCAAATTGTCTTATTCTTTAATCGTCCTGCTATCACAGTTAAAAATGAATGCAGGAAACAAAAAGAAACTGCACATTTTCACAGCACAGCAGTTTCTTTCTCACAGTCAAACAGAAAACCTCTACATTGTTGTTTAGAAAATTATAGACCTTATGCTCAACTGAATGTTTACCACACACACACACACACACACACACACAGACACACACACACAGACACAAGCAAGAAATAATTGGTACCAATATTTATTAGAATATAGTGTAAACATTTTAGTAAAATCTCAAGACCTTTCGAGATTTCTGGTAAGAATGTTAAACAGTGACCTTTTTTATATAGTATTATACATTTTATATACATAAATATTTATATTCCATATATATTAAAATTATGTAGTATATATGCCTTATCTCTCACAGGGAAGGTACTATTCTGTTACTACAATATCAATGAGAGACAACTGGAATCAGATGACTTGTACAAACGCCAAGGTAAAACAATTGTAGGAATATAAAATGGAATGTTGACACAGACTCTATTGTAAGAAAAATGTAGTTTACTAAGAAGACTGCTTACAAATCACTTTTAAGTTCCATCTTATAACATGGCTCAAATCTGTGGGACCCATACTACATAGGTCTCACAAGGGACATTTAACTTATAAAAATAAGAGCAACATGAATGGTTACAGATTTGTTTGACTTCTGGGAGAGCACCACAAAAATGTTGAAAAATCTGAATTGCCAGATCCTTTAATTAAGACACCAATCATCCCCCTATAATCCCTCCAGCAGCAACCTTGAAGGCAATATTTGGCTAATTATGTAGGCACAGAGGCATTTAAATGGATATTTTCCCCATGTTTTGTATGTGAATGGAATGGAAAAACCTAAGATGGGGCATCAAGCTAATCACACACTGCCAAGCGGTTCACAGTGGTTTGCAGATTATGCAGGGCATCTGTCCTAAGAGTCATCAGGCAGATTTTCTCTGTCCCCCCCTTGAGATACTGTATTTACCTGATAAGATGATCCTGAATATCAGACATCTTTTTTAGGATGCTCCTTGGGGGGGATTCATTTTAATATATTCTGGCTAATCAATATTATAAACTTATATTCACATAAGGTATCTGCTTAAAATGTTAACGTGACAACTATTCTAAACACAGGCCATTTATTCATTATCTACATTTCAATAACACAAGGAGTAATAAAATAAACAAAAAGGAATTATTTACATTAATTTTTCATTACTGCCTTTTTGTTTGCTTAGCCTGTCGTCTATAGTATCGTCTATAGTTGCCACGAATATTTGGCAATTTCTTCCGAATATGTTGCGATTTCTCAGGTTGTGATTATGATGGGACATGAAAATATACATAGTGAACTTCACATTTATATTGCCATGAGAATGTCACAATATCTGTTGCTTCAAAAATATTGTCTGCTCGGCACTCTCTTATTGGCTATGTTCTAAGAGCCAGAGAAACTGGCACACCTGCCTAATATCTTGTAGGGCACCTACGAACACGAAGAAGTGCCGCACACGATATGGCATGGACTCTACTGATATCTGAAGTAGTGCTGGAGGGAATTGACACCATGAATCCTGTATTGCTGCCTATAAATCTGTATAATTGCAAGGGGGTGGGGATCTCTTTTGAACAGTATGTTGCAAGGCATCCCAAATGTGCTCAATAATGTTCTTGTCTGGGAAGTTTGGTGGCCAGCAGAAGCGTTTAAACTAAGAACAGTGTTCCTGGAGCCACTCTGTAGCTATTCCAGATGTGTGGGGTCTCACATTGTCCTACTGGAATTGCACAAGTCCGTCGGAATCCACAATGGGCATGAATGAATGCAGGTGATCAGATAGTACGCTTACGTACATGTCACCCATCAGAGTCTTATCTAGACGTATCAGGGGTCTGATATCACACTCCAACTGCACACGTCCCACACCATTACAGAGCCTCCACTAGCTTGAATAGTCCCCTGTTGACATGCAGGGTCCAGGGTTTCATGAAGTTGTCTCCATACCAGTACACATCCATCCACTTGATACAATCTGAAACAAGAGTCGTCCGACCAGGCAACATGTTTCCAGTCATCAATCATCCAATGTTTGTGTTGACGGGCCACGGTGAGGCGTAAAGGTTTGTGTCATGCAGTCACCAAGGGTACATGAGTGGTCCCTTCCGCTCTGAAAGCCCATATCTATGATGTTTCATTGAATGGTTCGCACAGTGACACTTCATGGCCCAGCAGTGAAATCTGCAGCAATTTGCAGAAGGGTTGCACTTCTGTCACGTTGAATGATTCTCTTCATTTGTCGATCCATCCTGTTCTTGCACAATCTCTTTCCGGCTGCAGCAATGTCCGAGATTTGATGTTTTACTGGATTCCTTGTATTCACAGACCACTCGTGAAATAGTTGCACGGTAAAATCCCCACTCCATTTCTACCTCGAGATGCTACATCCCATCGTTTGTTTGCTGACTATAACACCACATTCAAAATCGCTTAAATCTTGATAAGCTGCCATCGAAGCAGCAGTAAGGGATCTATCAACCTCCCCAGACACTTGTTGTCTTATATAGGCATTGCTGACCAAAGCACCACATTCTGTCTGTTTACATATCTGTATTTGAATACACATGCCTATATCAATTTCTTTGGCACTTCAGTGTACGAGCAGCAGGCAAGTCATGCAGCACAGCAGGTCTCGACAACATTGATGCATGAAATACAGAAATACACCACTGGCAGCACTGTCTAGACTTTTAGGGTCGCCTGCAGAATTTACACTGTTGTTGAGCATTCGTACACTTTGGAAGTCATTTCAATTCCTAGTGCAAATGGATTCAGAGCAACTGCAGTTTAAATGAGGTAGACATTCATATAAAGCTAAAGTATGCAGTGCAGATTCCCACAGTTTGCAACATAGGTAAATTTACTGCTCCTCACCACTGCCCAAAATGGTTCAAATGGCTCTGAGCACTATGGGACTTAACTTCTGAGGTCATCAGACCCCTAGAACTTCTAACTACTTAAACCTAACTAACCTAAGGACATCACACACATTCATGCCCAAGGCAGGATTCAAACATGTGACCATAGCAGTCGCGCGGTTCCAGACTGTAGCGCCTAGAACTGCTCGACCACTTCGGCTGGCTACCATTCCCCACCATGCACTCATCATAGTTCTCAGCCAAATTGGTGTCACTGGCTCTATTCCAACTCTTCCATACTAATACACTCGAGCAAAAGTGAAACATAGACAGTAATATCTTCTAGGGTTCAGGTCACGTGTAACTACAGCAATTAATACATAAATAAAAGATCGCAGTCACCATTCAGTGCAATTCTGAAAATTTTGCTCATCCAGCAATCTAGTGACCTCTGTTGGTATTATCTACATCTACATCTAAATCCATACTCTGCAAGCCACCTGACCTGGCAGAGGGTACTTTGAGTACCTCTATCAGTTCTAGCTACTATTCGAGTCTCTTATTGTTCGTGGAAAGAAAGATTGTCGGTATGCCTCTGTGTGGGCTCTAATCTCTCCGATTTTATCCTCATGGTCTCCTTACGAGATATACATAAGAGGGAGCAATATACTGCTCGGCTCCTCGGTGGAGGTATGTTCTCGAAACTTCAACAAAAGCCCGTACTGAGCTACTGAGCATGTATCTTGCAATCTTCCACTGGAGTTTATCTATCATCTCTGTAACGCTTTCACGATTACTAAATGATCCTGTAATGAAGCACGCTGCTCTCCGTTGGATCTTCTCTCTCTCTCTTCTATTAACCCTATCTCGTATGGACCCACACCAGTGAGCAGTATTCAAGCAGTGGGTGAACAAGTATACTGTCATCTACGGATTCTTCCAATGAATCACAGTCTGGCATCTGCTTTACCGAGAATTAATTTTATATGGTCATTCCATTTTAAATCACTCCTAATGCTTACTCCCAGATAATTTATGAAATTAACTGCTTCCATTTGCTGACCTACTATATTGTAGCTAAATGATAAAGGACATTTCTTTCTATGTATTTGCAGCACATTTCACTTTTCTACATTGAGATTCAATTGCCATTCCCTACACCATGGGTCAATTTGTCACAGATCCTCCAGCATTTCAGTACAATTTTCCATTGTTACAACCTCTCGATATACTACAGCATCATCAGCAAAAAGCCTCAGTGAATTTTCGATGTTATCCACAAGGTCATTTATGTATATTGTGAACAGCAACAGTCCTACGACACTCCCCTGCAGGCACACTTGAAATCACTCTTAAATCGGAAGACTTCTCTCCATTGAGAATGACATGCTGTGCTCTGTTTTATAGGAACTCTTCAATCCAGTCTCACAATTGGTCTGATAGTACATATGCTCTTACTCTGTTCATTCAACGACTGTGGGAAACTGTATCAAATGCCTTGTGGAAGTCAAGAAACATGGCATCTACCTAGGAATCCGATTCTATGGCCCTCTGGGTATCGTGGACGAATAGCGCGACCTGGGTTTCACACTATCGCCTTTTTCGAAACCCATGCTGATTCCTACAGAGTAGATTTCTAGTCTCCAGAAAAGTCATTATACTCGAACATAATATGTGCTCCAAAATTCTACAACTGATCGACGTTAGAGGTATAGGTCTATAGTTCTGCTCATCTGTTTGATGTCTCTTCTTGAAAATGGGTATTACCTGTGCCCTTTTCCAATCCTTTGGAATGCTATGCTCTTCTAGATACCTACGGTACACCGCTGCAAGAAAGGGGCAAGTTCCTTCGTGTACTCTGCATGAAATCGACTTGGTATCCCATCAGGTCTAGCGGCCTTTCCTCTTTTGAGCAATTTTAATTGTTTCTCTATCCCTCTGTCATCTATTTCGATATCTACCATTTTGTCATCTGTGCGAAAATCTAGACAAGGTACTGCAGTAAAGTCTTCCTCTGTGAAAGAGCTTTGGAAAATGACGTTTAGTATTTCGGCCTTTAGTCTGTCATCCTCTATTTCTTAGGATTTTCTGCCAAGTCAATACATATCACTTTACTTTTGAATTAGTAGACTGCCTCTCACATAGCCCTCCTCACACTACATTTTACTTCATGTAATTTTTGTTTGACTGCAAGGCTTTGGCTACGTTTATGTTTGCTGTGAAGTTCCCTTTGCTTCCGCAGCAGTTTTCTAACTCTGTTGTTGTACCACGGTGGCTCTTTTCCATCTCTTACGATCCTGTTTGGCGCATACTCAACTAACACATATTGCACGATGGTTTTGAACTTTGTCCACTGATCCACAACACTATCTGTACTTGAGACCAAACTTTTGTGTTTGAGCCGTCAAGTACTCCGAAATCTGCTTTTTGTCACTTTTGCTAAACAGAAAACTCTTCCTACCTTTTCTTAATATTGCTATTTATGGCTGAAATAATCAATGCAGTAACCACTTTATGATCGCTGATTCCCTGCTCTGCGCCAACTGTTTCAAATAGTTTGGGTCTGTTTGTCACTAGAAGGTCTAATATGTTATCGCGACGAGTTGGGCTCTCTGTTTAACTGCTCAAGGTAGTTTTCAGATAATGCACTTACACACACACACACACACACACACACACACACACACACACACACACACACAGGTTCTTTCTGTTGTAATTTATTCTTGCAATAACAACTGCAGTCAATTTATTGTGATGTATTTAGTCTGTTAGGCATTCAATTCTAGATTAATTTTCTTTCTTGTTTCATTTTAATGTCACCATTTTGCTCTAAAGCTGTTGATGTTTTTCCCCAGTATTCTAATACATGAACAATGTCCAAATTTCTTGTTTACAACTCACTTAGTAGATCATTAAAATTTCTCATAACAAAATAGAACATTGATTAGGGTTCAGAATCAAATAATGGTTTTTGAAGTGCAAGATTTTCACCTTAGAATATTACTTTTACTTCAAAAGCAATGCAAATGTACAATGTGTACGCTGTTTCCATAAATGTACGAGACCTTTTATTGCAAATCTTTTCAAATAGAACAAATCTTTATAAGTTTATAGAATTTAATGCTGTTTCCTCCTGTGTGTCACAAAATTGACAATTTTTAAGCAGAGCATATATTGTTTTAGGGCCTGAGCAACAACAGTTTAATCTACAAACATAAGACAACTCCGTATTTTTCAAATGACAAATTTGGGACAAAACCTATTCGTATAATCAGGTGAATAAAGTATTTACAATGTGTAACTGGAGTCAGCCTAAACAAAAACTGCTCTTCACTTCTTTCATGCAACACCTGTGACTTGCTTGACATGCCACCCAGGCCTATGTAAACTTTTACTGCCATGCAGCAGCATTGCTCATTCACTGCTGGAGTATTGATTATTCTTCACGATTTACTGTTCCTGTCAATACGTATCGCTAAAGTGAATAACGCACTAGAATAATTTGGTATCACTATTGAATGGACACGTAATGATTCTACTTTAAATTTCTTTGTAACAGGAAAGAAACAGAGGGTTTCCATCAATACTGGGTCTCACACGAAAGACATGGTGAGTGGCATTTGTTTAGGATGACTAGAGTTACATACCGCAAAAACTAAATTGCAAATACCTTGAAAAATTTCAGAGAAAATGCACCTGATGACTCTTCAGAGGGAAATCAGGTATATTTAGAGTTATATAACCCAGAATGTGAATGATCTGCTAACGTGCAAAAGCGTTACGGTCATGGGAAGGTGTGGATGAACAGATCTCTGTTGGAGTTGGATGGAGGTGCCAATGATGTAGGAAGCCAATCTGTTATTACTCTCTCTATTAACAATTATACATGCACACAGACCAGTGGATCTGCATCAGATGGCGATGAGCCAGACGGTAGCCAGGGCTAAGTAACTGAGCCTAACAAAACTATCCGGGCAATGAACATGGAGCTGCAGGCTGGAAAGCAGCAGCAGCAGCAGCAGCTGGGTTGTCCCGAACTCACAGCTCAGCCTGGACCACGGAGATGGAGGCACGAAGTTGCTTCTTTACAGCCTGGAGACGCCGAATGTAGCAGCATCATAAGTACAGCACTGACTGGCACGGCTGTACACCATAGAGAGGGCTGTCTGTGCCAACGGCGATGGTCTCAACCTGGAGGTTGAAAACTGTGGCCCAGCACCGATTCTGTGGGAGAGTAGTGTTATTGTCTTGCCTAGAAAGCTCTAGAATGGAGGCCAATGATGGGCTTCCCGTGGTGGCTGTGTGACAGTCAGTCACACTGCAAAAGTTTTCCAGGTCATTTGCACTCGCAAGGGGCCAATGCAAGTGCAAACGGCCTCTGCTGACTTGTGGGGTGCTCCATCAAGTGGGCAGACTGTGGCTACAACCTCATTGGTCTGGGCTGCTTTCTGGGCTGCTAGAGCATCAGGACACAACATTTCCTTCCTCATTAGACTAATTTGGTCCACTAGATTACAGCTTAAGAGTTTGGAGGCAAGAGAGACATTGACTTTTCTATTGCTGTTTCTAATACTTTACAATCTACTGCATTAAGCTGGGCACTGCAGTAAATTCACTGTTGAGAGTAGTACTTCATCAAATCCTTCATCACCTTAAATGACATAACTTATTTGTATTTTCTGTTACCAGCCACTTATTGGTTTTATGCTTGATTTAACATACCGTACTGCAACACATTTTGATCATCATCTGCTCATCTTCAGGCATTTACACATACCAAAAACTGTCATTTACACATACTGAAAATTGATACTAAATTGATACTTAAAAATAAAATGTCTTAAATTAACATAGGACTTTTTGTTCATAGTTCGTTGTTGGTGTGGTTGTTGGGGCATTTGGAGAATGGATGCCCAGTGATGTCTTCTGTGGTGAGTGGCAGTGTCTTGTTTATTATAACTGGCACCACAGCCTGTAGAAATGCAGATAGTTTCCAATGATCTGTTATGGTGGGAAAACTGTGTGACACACTTTTCTACATGACAGTTGTTCACTTATGATTCTGGCAACCCAAAGTTTTGTTTGCATCATTGGTACACTGGCTGAGTTGTTGCGAGACCTTACACTGTTGTATTATTTTGACACTGTTTTTTTGACATAATTTACTGCACAAAATTTTCTATTGCATTAGAACTGGCTTAAGAGTTGACATTGGTTATCTCATTAAAAATAGTATCTCCATATTTTGTTTTATGAAAGAAAACTTACATTTTTTCCATGACATCCATTCTTTCGCTTATTCTGATTTTGTGTGAAACTTCGAGATTGTCTTATTTTCGAATAGTGCGGCAGCGTATATTCCTGATGGTGATTTGTTACATGTATCGAGCCTATAGCAGTCTAAATGTTGGGTTTTACATCATTTTCTGAAGTTTGTGTCTGTCTGGCCTCTATAACGTTTGAAGATAATTTTGTAAATGACAGAGCATCACAAACTGAATATAACAGAGTGAATAAGCTTCCAACATTGTTGGTTGTTGGTACTGAAGTTTATTTTTACACCTGTTTTTTATAGTGTGCTAATTTGTTAGACATTATACCAACATATGTCATTTTTATATATTTAACTGCTAGAGTGCTGTCAGTTGTGACTGTGGCTTAATGATGATCTTCATTTTTTAAAATTATTATTATCTGTTGTGACATTAATGAGTGAAGGATCTTATCCATTGTTTATTGTGGTTTCTATTTCTTCTGAAAGAACCAGAGGTTGTACAGAGTTTCAGGGAGCGCATAAGTTAACAATTGACAGGAATGGGGGACAGAAATACTGCAGAAGAAGAATGGGTAACTTTGAGGAATGAAATAGTGAAGGCAGCAGAGGATCAAGTAGGTAAAAAGACGAGGGCTAATAGAAATCCTTGGGTAACACAGGAGATACTGAATTTAATTGATGAAAGGAGAAACACAAATATGCAGTAAGTGAAGCAGGCAAAAAGGAATACAAACGTCTCAAAAATGAGATCGACAGGGAGTGCACAATGGCTAAGCAGAGATGGCTAGAGGACAAATGTAAGGATGTAGAGGCTTATCTCACTAGGGGTAAGATGATACTGCCTACAAGAAAATTTAAGAGCCCTTTGGAGATAAGAGAACCACTTGCATGAACATCAAGAGCTCAGATGGAAACCCAGTTCTAAGCAAAGAAGGGAAAGCAGAAAGGTGGGAGGAGTATATAGAGGGTCTATACTGGGGCGATGTACTTGAGGACAATATTATGTAAGTGGAAGAGGATGTAGATGAAGATGAAATGGGAGATATGATACTGTGTGTGAAGAGTTTGACAGAGCATTGAAAGACCTAAGACAAAACAAGGTCCCCCAAGGTCCTGGGAGTAGACAACATTCCATTAGAACTACTGACAGCCTTGGGAGAGCTAACCCTGACAAAACTCCACCATCTGGTGAGGAAGATGTATGAGACAGGCGAACTTCCCTCAAACTTCAGGAAGAATATAATAATTGCAATCCCAAAGAAAGCAGGTGTTGACAGATGTGAAAATTACCGACTATCAGTTTAATAAGTTAATCAGTTTAATAAGTCACAAGAATACTAACGTGAATTCTTTACAGACGAATGGAAAAACTAGTAGAAGCCGACCTCGGGGAAGATCAGTTTGGATTCCGTAGAAATGTTGGAACACGTGAGGCAATACTGACCTTACGACTTATCTTAGAAGAAAGATTACAAAAAGGCAAACCTACGTTTCTTACATTTGTAGACTTAGAGAAAGCTTTTGACAATGTTAACTGGAATACTCTCTTTCAAATTATGAAGGTGGCAGGGGTAAAAAAACAGGGAGCGTAAGGCTATTTACAATTTGTACAGAAACCAGATAGCAGTTATAAGAGTCGAGGGGCGTGAAAGGGGAGCAGTCGTTGGGAAGGGAGTGAAACAGTGTTGTAGCCTATCCCCGATGTTATTCAATCTGTATATTGAGCAAGCAGTGAAGGAAACAAAAGAAAAATTCGGAGTGGGTATTAAAATTCATGGAGAAGAAATAAAAACTTTGAGGTTCGCTGATGACATTGCAATTCTGTCAGAGACAGCAAAGAAATTGGAAGAGCAGTTGAACAGAATGGACAGTGTCTTGAAAGGAGGGTGTAAGATGAACATCAACAAAAGCAAAACAAGGATAATGGAATGTAGTCGAATTAAGTTGGGTGATGCTGAGGGAATTACATTAGGAAATGAGACACAGTAGTTAAGGAGTTTTGCTATTTGGGGAGCAAAATAACTGATGATGGTCGAAGTAGAGAGGATATAAAATGTAGACTGGCAATGGCAAGGAAAGGGTTTCTGAAGGAGAGAAATTTGTTAACATCGAGTATAGATTTAAGTGTCAGGAAGTTATTTCTGAAAGTATTTGTATGGAGTGTAGCCATGTATGGAAGTGAAACATGGACGATAACTAGTTTGGGCAAGAAGAGAACAGAAGCTTTCGAAATGTGGTGCAACAGAAGAATGCTGAAGATTAGATGGGTAGAGCACATAACTAATGAGGAAGTATTGAATAGGATTGGGGAGAAGAGAAGTTTGTGGCACAACTTGACTAGAAGAAGGGATCGGTTGGTAGGACATATTCTGAGGCATCAAAGGATCACCAATTTAGTACTGGAGGGCAGTGTGGAGGGTAAAAATCGTAGAGGGAGACCAAGACATGAATACTTCAAGTAGATTCAGAAGGATGTAGGCTACAGTAGGTACTGGGAGATGAAGAGGCTTGCACAGGATAGAATAGCTTGGAGAGCTGCATCAAACCAGTCTCAGGACCACAACAACAACAACAACAACAACAACAACATTAACAACATTTCTTCTTTCTGTTGTGTGTGTTCAAGTGGAAATTTCTGGGCTTTGTATAGCATTGATCAACATATAGTTTTTCATGGGCAGTGGTTTGGGTGCAGGATTTTGGTAAGGTGGTATCTATGAACATTAAAAGACAGTCTGCAGGCCTTCATGGCTATTGTCACTACAGTTAAAAGCTTCTGGGTTGTTAGGCTACATCATTTTTCCTCCTAAAATAATCGAAGTTTCAACCCTGTTCTTCAGAATGTTTTAGGGTCCACTACTGCTGGAACCCTGTTAGAGATCAGTGTCGCAGTTTCTTATAGAGGGGAGCTTTCCCACATTTGTGCTGGAGAAGTGGGAGTATCAGTTAAAATTCTTGTGGCTACCACTGGTGAGCCATTGTCACATGCTAAAATTCCTGCACTGATGCAGAAGAAGGGGCATTATTGGCTAAACTCTTATGGATAATATCCTATGGTTATCTGTGGCTCATCATTTGATAGATAGGCACTACTCCATACTTATGTTGGAGAAGGGTTATTGGTTGAAATTCCTCCTACTGCTATTGATTGGCCATCATTGGCTAGATGTGAAATGGACAGAGCAAGAGAGGGAATGTTTACCCAAAATATTTTTGTCCGCCAAGGTGACTTGCAGGGCATTGTTTTGCTTGCACACTGTGGCTGCATATTCACTTTCTCGATGGTGGGGAGCAACACCGCCAGAAGCCTATAGCCCTCCTCTTTATTAAAATTACATGCATTCTTGGTAATTTCAACCACTTCTTGGACTTTTCTTCTATAGATATTGGTTTCCTTAGACAGCACATTATTAAAATGGATGTCAGAGGCACAGTTCTCATGATGTTCCACTACCGCCTATTTTACACTTTTTTAGCTGCATGTGCATTCGTGTTCCTTAATGCGGTCTTTAACAGTTCTTCCTTTTTCGCCTATATACACTATGCTGCAGCTACATGTCACTTGATAGACACCTGCATTATGGAGGCAATCAAGTGCATCCACGTTTCATTGAAAAAAATCTTATATTTTGTTTTGACTAAAGAAAGATGTCTGGATACCATTTTTCTTTAGAATTCTGCTTATGCAGTCAGTGACCCCAAAAGTAAATGGTAACCTAATGGAGTGGGAAGGCAGTTCCGCACCATTCTTATTAGCATGATTAATATTCCACCTAAAAGCCCTATCAATCTAACAACTGTTATAGCCATTTGCCTTTTTAAAAAGGACTATGAACGCAAACAGCTACGAAAGCTGTTCGATCGATAGGGCTTTTACATAGAATATTAATTACACTAATGAGAATGATGAGAAATTGCCTTATCATTCTGTTAGGTTACTGTTCGTTTCTGGAGTAACCGACTGCATAAGTAGAATTCTAAAGAAAAATGCTATCCATATGTCTTTCTTTAGTCAAAACACAATTAAAAGATTTTTTCCAACGAATAACAGATGCACCTGAATGCCTCCACAATGCAGGTGTCTATCAAGTGACATGTGACATGTGACTGGAGGAGTGCATATAGGCGAAACAGGAAGAACTGTTTTAGCCACGTGTGCCGTTCATGTTTGCGGTACTTAACAAAGTGTAAAATCGGCAGTAGTGGAACATCATGAGAACTGTAGCTCTGACATTCATTTTAATAACGTATGTGTGCTGGCTAAGGTTCAAAATGGTTCAAATGGCTCTGAGCACTATGGGACTCAACTGCTGTGGTCATTAGTCCCCTAGAACTTAGAACTACTTAAACCTAACTAACCTAAGGACATCACACACATCCATGCCCGAGGCAGGATTCGAACCTGCGACCGTAGCAGTCGCACGGTTCCGGACTGCGCGCCTAGAACCGCGAGACCACCGCGGCCGGCTGCTGGCTAAGGAAACCAACATTTACAGAAGAAAGATCCGAGACGACGGATGTAGGCTTCCAGTGCTATGGCTCAGGAAGTGAATATGCAGCTGCAGTGTGCGAACAGTACAACCAATGCCCTGCAAGTCACCTCGGCGGACAATAATATTTTGGGTAAACATTGCCTCCTCTTACTTTGTTTCACATCCAGCCAATGATGATGATGGTGGCCAGCCAATGATGATGATGGTGGCCAGCCAATGATGATGATGGTGGCCAGCCAATGATGATGATGGTGGCCAGCCAACCGACAGCAGCAGGAGAAATTTCAATCAATAACCCTTCTCCAGCATAAGTGCAGAATAATGCCTTTCTATCCAATGATGATGGACCACTAATACAGGGTGTATACGGGGACAAAGAAAAAAAAATCCCGGATTATTCCCGGATATCCCGTTTAAAAAACATGCTTTTTCCCGGGGGAAAACACACTACTTCTGTGCTAAGTGACAGTAGGTTTTCCGTAGATTTTCCCTCGGAACTGTAAAACTTATCAATCCTTTGAATGGTTAACGTCTTATACAATCGCGTAGAACTTCCCAGGGGGGGGGGGGGGGGGGGGGGGGGGGGGGGAAAAAAAGGGGGGGGGGAGTTTTGGAGAGACTTTTAATTAAAAAAAGGAGAGAAGTTTTGGAAAGACCTTTGATTTGCAGCAACATATATGCTGCATATTTTCATATTACGAAAGTATAAATTCGAATTGCACCAAACACAGCGCGTTAGTTTCCGGAGCATTGAAACCGAGGTTGCGATGTCCTTTTGTAAGCGAGTCATAACTCAAGCCATGAGATTTCGCCAGCCGATGACAGCAGCTATTCAAAGCATAGGACACCTGTTATAGTCAGCCAATAGCAAGATCACTGGTTACATAGCGTGAACACGCATGAGGAAAAGTTAACGGTTTACATTAATGTACACAGTACCGTACATCTACAAGAAAAGCTCAGCTTTCACACATAATTTTGGTCTCTAAGATTAACACGCTACAACAGAAGCTAAGCTGTCACATGTATATTGCTTTTTTTTTGCTCATGTTATACTTTAAGATACATCACACAAATGTGCCAGTAAATTTAAAATTCTAACATAAAAGTCTCGGCTCGAAATTCAATGGCTGATCCTCAAACTGTTCAGTTTGGATTTAGAGATCATCCCACTTTCTCACACGTAACAAAATTCATGTTGCATAGAAAGAAATTTTCTTTGAAAGTAACACTTTTCTAACCACCGTTCACAATACTATCCGCAGACTGTTAGAAATAGGTTCGATTTACCAGTTGCCAGATAGCGCCAGGAAACAGGCATTATTGTACGTGTGCAACTGTAGTGGTGTAGGAAGCCCGCATGTTAGTGTGTATAAAGCACTAACAGAGCTTACATTACATCATAAAAGAAACAGGGCATCAGAGGATACTCCTAAGAGCATAATTCGATTGAAGTGCAAATTGGCTTTTTCCAGATTCACAATGAAGTAGGTCCCATCTGATATTAAGCTTTTCAGTGTGGTTTTAGGGATGTAAATTTTCTTGGAGTACCAGTACTCTGCGATCTCTTTATTATGGCATAATGCCATATATGGCAGAAGATAAAGTGCACTTGAAATTCAGTAAACAGTTGGAACTAGGCAATACTGTAGAATGAAACACTTTGTTTCAAATAAAATGATTGCCTCAGCGGAAAGATTAGTAAAGCCATATTTCTTTAGCAAACTTGAAAAAATAACTTCACCGTTCTGCAAGACGATTAATACTTGACTGCTACTAACTTGGAAACAAAATAAAATAAAATCAGAAAACAAATTAATATTATATCTTTGCCCTCCGTAATAATGTGAATGTATTTTAATTCACTTGATAGCTCCCGGCCACAGAAATCTGTTTGTTTTCACATGGCGTGGGAGCTGTACACGAAGAGAAGCAGCGAAATCACTTAATGTAAACACGGGTCACGTGGAGGTTAACCCCCTCCCCACAACTAAGACAACTCTATGCAAGCATGAATCTGGCAGCTAGGGCACAGGAGAAAAATTTTTCTCATTTGCATCTGGCTGCTTGCTGCTACTACTGATACAGCTAACAGCCAAACTTCAAGTAACGGGAGAAGGTACTGCTAATACGCGAGTCAAATGCGCATGCACCGCTGGCAATTGGTCAAACGAACCTAACATGAACAGTTGTGATGTAATGCTCATAGCAAGCAGTTTATTGTTACGAAGAATTACACTCTGCGCCCTACGGCCTTTGGAATATTTTTGCTATTTGCACATGCTTGTGCGTGCACGGTGTTTTGTTGTTGTAAATTGCACATTTCCTTTGCCACTAAAGTTTTATTTTTTTCCCTCTCTTTATATTTTATTGCTGTAGTATCATTCTCCAGTAGCAAGATACAATAACATTCTTTGCTAGAGAATCAATTCTGCAGTCAAAACTGCAAAAATGTAACTGAAAGCTAAAACAATGAAAAATTCACGGAATTCTGAAAAATTCCCGGGTTTTTCCCGGTTTTCTCCCGGATGAAAAAATTCCCGGATTTCTTGGTTGTCCCGGGTCGTATACATCCTGTAATAGTATCCATAAGAGTTTAGCCAATAACGCCCATTCTTCTGCATCAGTGTGAAAATAGTAGCCTATGGCAATGACCCACTAATGGTAGCCACAAGAATTTTAACTGATACTCCCACTTCTCCAGCACAAATGCGGGAAAACCCCCTTTTATAAGACAATGTGACACTGGTTTCTGACAGTGTTCTAGCAATAGTGGGCACTGAAACATCCTGAAGAAGATCCCAGCAGAAGGTGTAGTGATTCGAGAATTTCTGTGTAAATTCTAGAACCACTTGGCCTTCTACCATCTCAAACACACGATATTCTACATAAGAGTGTGGGTGGTAAAATCCTACCTACTGAGTGTCACATGTTTGTGTGCAGGTTTCAATCAAGTCACTCGTGGGGAAGAAAGTAGAAGCAGCGGTTGAACGACAATGACAAGTACTTGTCAGGCAATCCATAGATGTTTCAGAGTAAGAACCATGGACAGAATTTTATTCTGTATGGAGTTCAAAGATACCGCTGGCTAACAAAATTTAAAGTTCGCTTATCTACTTATTTCACAAGTAGAGAGAGAGGCTTAAATATCCCCGTACCTAGCATCATTCTCTGGAGAAGGAGTGAAGAGAGTTTTCCAGCAGCCAGCTAGCCAGCAAAGAAGATCGGCTGCGAATCTCAAATAAGTCACCTCGCATAAAAGAATTGGAAACTTTGTACATCTACTTCATGCTTTGAATTGTGATATTTTATACATAATCATTATACAAGTGATATAATTCATAACAACATTTCATATCTTACCAATATACATTCTTTACTTAGGTTTACATACATATCTCTTCTTTTCCATAATAACAATCATTCTTATTTTACTTTGACATTAAGATGTGAGTTTTCACTCAAGGTTTTAGTCAGCTTTTCTAACATTTAGGAATCGTGAAAACTTTTTCTCTTTTCTTTATTTTCTTTTTCAATCAAAAACTTCATGTGTTTATGACGCATGAGTAATCTATTTCCCATTCTTGTCATTTTGTACCACCTTTATCCTAGTATGTACTATTTTCATTAGTTTTAGTTTTTAGTTTGGAGGAGCTCTGGGAGAACTGAAAGTGTTCTTTTGGACACTCATTTATTTCTAAAAAACATAATAACGCTAGTCGTTCAAAGAATTTACACATTACAGAATAATTCCTATAAAATTTGTGACTTGTCATGGTACTGTCCCCTTCTAGGATCAGCACCTATGCCTTGATTGTGGGTTGATCTTGTGAGAGCACTGTCTTTCCATTCTGGTAGGTACGCCCCTTATAAAACATTCCTATTATTTAGGCCACAGATCGTCCTATCTCCACATAGGTACGCCTGCCCTTTATACTTAGTGAATGCTGGGTACGGCCCCCTCATCCTTTCTTAGTAGGCCTCACAGTTGTACACATTTCTATGTATAATAAAGTATTTTATGCTGAAGATAAAAATCTATCTTAAGTTTCACATTTATTCTTTAATATATCATTTACTCCCCATAGTCCTCCTCTACTTATCAACTTCTATACTTTCAATAGATACTATGTCAACATATACTATTCATGCCCTACTATCCTTCAATTCATTAGAGTATTATTATACTGTCATTTCTTATTGATCATCATGATTAACATTCTTTCCAGCTTTTGTTCTCTCTCTTTGCTCATGTCTTTTTCTTAGTTTATATACACCTTTTCTTATGTGTATTCAATGTAGATATATGTGTGCATATTTCTAGATATACCCACATTTTCCCCACATCTCACATCGTGACAGGCTTTCTGGTCTGTTATTGGATGTTTGCGTCTAAGTGTATACTTGTGTATATGCAGATGCGTGTTCGTTTAGTTTGATTTTTTGGCCTTATTATCTAAAGATAAGATGTAGGTTATTAGAGACCACGGAAATAAAATAGGACTTCAGCAATAAAAGTTTATGAATATGGAAAGAGGGAAAAAATAGACAAGTTCTCAAATGAGACGTAAGAAAGGCAAAAATAGATGTGGATGCTAGGGTCGAAGAAGAAAAGAAGACACCCCCAAAGACAGGAAACCCTTCCCACATCCCTCCCCCATGATCCCTACCTCTCAGGTACTTGAGAGAGACGCCCGGAGGTGGTTTCGTGTTAAATTGTCTCCTACAGAACTGACATATCCCACCTTCACTGTCGAAGTCCTGAAGGAAATCCTAGCAACCCTACGGAAACAGCATTCGGTTTACTAAGCAATAAGACTCCACAATTGTTCTAGATTTTAAAGTATAGATGACAGAATAGTTTAAGATTTTAAAGGAATTCAGTGCAGGAAGACTATTTTGGAAGAAACACTGAAAACAACTTGGGATCCAACGGTCGTCAGTCTGCCCGTTAACTCATAATGTTGACATCCCTAGGGGATAGATGACTCCATCTGGGTCACATGAATCTAATATTAACTTTTCTTGTGCACTGGCAGACCAGTAATTTTCTTTAAAATTCTTTTGAAAGTCCTCCCAAGATGAAAAATTCTCAATATTTACTGTACCCCATTCTGAGGCTTCCCTTAGAAGATACCCCACAGCAAATTCGATTTTCTTAGAATCTTCCCAATTTTTGGGTAATGCTTGGTTAAACCCTTTTAAGAAATGGGTCAGATGTACATCTCCATCCATCTTAAATTTAGGGAATTGTCTAGATAACCCTGAATTAACCCCCCATTGTAAATCAGTCGCAGCTTCACTAGTTAACACCACACTAGGTGACGTTACCCTTTTTTCCTACTTTATCCTAGATAAAGGCGATACGTTTCCGGAGGTTATTCTCTCAGTAACTATTCTATCTAATTTCTTCAAATTGTTCTTCCAAACTACTTACATTTATAATATCACAGTTTGTTATTTTCGCTTTGAAATTTCTTTCCACATTATCTCCTCATATACTGACACCAGTAATTCGCAACTGAATAATCGGTATTAATTCATTATTCTTACCTACACTCTCTTTCAAAGTATTCAACTTAACATTGGACACATTTTCAAAAGATCCAAACTTTTCATTAATTTTGGATTCCACATTATCACATCTGTCCTCAATGTTAAATTCTAACCTTTTTGATAAATCTTATAAATTGTCATTCTGTTTTTGAGTAAGGTCAGTAAACATTTGTTTACATGAATGGTCAAGGGATTAGTCAATTCATTCTTTAAATCTATTTTTAAATTCTCTACTCTACTATTTAAGGCGACAAATTCAGTCTTAAGAGCACCCATGCCTTCGCATAGATTACTAAATTCTGGGCTTTGCGAGTCGACTAGACAAACCTAGATTTGTCGCTTGACTATTTAAGAGTTTCACTCTGAGCATTTAATTGCAAATTTAATGAGTTTAACTTAAGACTCTGAGCATTTAAAGCTTCACTCTGGGTACTTAATTGAGAATTTACCAAGCATAATTCTTTCCTCAGTCTCTCATTCTGAACATTTGATTGCAGACTCTCAGCTTTAGTTAAATTTATCAATCCAGCCCAGTCTGGCACTTCTTTCCTCACTGTCATAGACATAGCTGGTTCTTGAGTGTCCTCAATTAGTTGTATATTGTCCATGCTTTCATAAGTTTTAGCCCTAGTAAGCATTTAAAACTAACTTCAATTACTATAATTACACAACAAAAGTTCATCAACAGTATGTACCACTTCGCACTAAAGTAATGAAGTTTTGTTTCATGTTCACCCGGCGTATAAGTCTCATTGCGTAGGTGATCGGATGTTGAGGCAGGCCAACACCAGTGAACAACAGCTGGTGCCGGCAGCATTGGATGTAGGTTGATTTCATCTGCGTCCCCCCGATGTGTGAGAGAGCTGTATACATCCCCCACTGGACCTTCCTGGTTGATGTGTTCTACATGTATTTGTTCTTAGACAAATGCGTCGAAATCATCTTTGCTGTTTTATAGTTGTGAAATTTCCATTTCTTTCACCATTTTTCATTCAAATTTTGCTTCATTGGATAATTGAACATATTCCAATGTCTCAGAGTAAATCCCTTGTGTTACGTTTGGTTGCTAGGGCAACATGTAACAACTTCTTCTTTAGTTTTTGACTTAACTCCCGTTTTCTCGGGTCCTTTCACACAAGTCGCCTTGTTCTAACATTTTTGATGCCGATTTAAAGAGTGAAGTAGACGTACAAACTTCCCAATTCTTTTATATGAGGTGACTTATTTGAGATTCACAGCCGATCTTCTTTGCTGGCTAGTTGGCTGCTCGAAAACTCTCTTGACTCCCCCTCTCGAGAATGATGTTAGAAGCGGGAATATTTAAGTTCACTCTCTACTTTTGAAATAAGTAGATACACGAACTTTTAATTTTGTTAACCAACGATATATCTGAACTCAATACAGAATAAAATTCTTACTTTCCACGTGCATATACGACTTCCAGTAAGCCACTCCCTCCGCCCAGCATCAGAAACAAATTTAATTATATTTATAAAAGAGTTGGCTTAATAACCATGACTACTTCACATTAATCATAAAGTAGCTCTTGCCTCTACCAAGGCAAGATTAAGAGTTCCCAGGATTACTTTTTCAACTGTTCTTTCACATAACAATAGTCATTGACACAACAGGCACAAAGCTGCATAAAAAGTCCATGGTTCTTCCTCTGAAACATCTATGGACTGCCTGACAAGTACTTGTCGGTGCCGTTCAACTGCCAATTCAACTTTTTTCCCCGCGACTGATTTTAAACCTGCCCATACAAAGAAGTGACATGCAGAAGGTACGATTTTACCACCCCACACTCGTATCTAGAATACTGTGTGTTTGAGACAGTAGAAGGCTACGTGGTTCTAGAATTTACACAGAAATTCTCAAAACACTAAAAGGGGTCAAAACATCGATTATTTTAGTAGGAAATATGATGTCGCCTAACAACCCAGAAGATGTTTAACTTTTAATAAAGGCATATTTTGGTTCTGATTTGATATTTTCATGTCAGGCAAAGGTATGGTGGTGTTATTTTCATGTCAAGCAAATGTACGGTGTTGGTCTTTCCAGGTATTTTTAATGTAAATGACTTAATTTTTTTAATAAGGTATTTTACTTCATCATCTGTGACTTCAAACAGAAAGAGTGTCATCTACATACCTTTTACAGAATTTGATTTTGCTTTTGACTTTATCTTTTACTGTCAGTATTTATTCTCTATACGGTTGATAAAGGCTCCTGCCATTAGATCACTAATAGGGCTTGCCACTGCTCGACCTAGGTCCTGTTTGTAAATTTCATAGCTGAAAGAGAAATAATTGTGTAACAGTACTAAATTAAGTACATCTATAAGCTCTATTATTTCTGGCCTACTGACTGCCTTTGTTTTTAAATATATTTTTTCTTATTATCTCAACTGTTTCACATACAGGTATACTGCTGTACAGTTTTACAATTTCTAGGCATATAAACTTCGCTTGAGGTGGTACAGCCATGTCGTTCATACTGTTAATGAGTTCATAGCTGCTCTTTACAGAATATGATTTTGCAAATGAGTATTTTCCAACAAATAAGTAATTTAGTTCTCTCATTAATATATAGGCAGACCTATTAATTGCATTCACAATAACCCTGACTGGCGTCTTGGTTTTATGGAACTTTGGCTGTGCCGTGTCTAAGGCCTGGGGGATTAATTACAATAAACCCCCCCTCCTTAGTGAAAAGAAAGTTGCTGTTATTGAGGAATATTCTGGTTTTAGCCTGGAACTATGGTGTGGGGTTAATTTGGACTTCACACATGTGATTGTTTGCACAGAATTCAAGTGTTTTAACTATATAATGATCCTTAAACATACTAACTCTTGTGAAATCCTTGTCAGATTTCACAGCCAGGGCATTATGATTTTGCAGTTCATTACTGGTAGAAACTATGTGTGTTTGTAAGCCTTGTGACCTAGTACTATTTGTTCAGTGTTGGTAAGTTTTGCAAAACCAGCAGCTATTTTTAGTAGGCAAATGATGTCTCATCTTGTTGTGATTGTTGTTTAGTTTTAAATTATGTTTAATACTGTTTTTAGCGGAGCCATTTCGGTCTTACTGAGTTGGCTGCAAGGCCCCCTTATTTTATTAAGTGCATAGTGTTAACATGCACATAGATAAATTTGTGCACTGAATTACTAAAAAAACCACAGAGCTGAAATAAATAGTTCAATAGTGTAATGTCTCACAACAGCTCTGCTAGTTTACCAATTATGCAAACGATGCTTTGGGATTGTAAAACTGCATGTGAACAACTGTAAAAGACCTATATGCATCCTACACAGGCTGTGGAGTGAAACACAATACACAACGAGACTCAGCTCCACACCAGCAGAGACATAACTGTTGGGATTAATTTCTGGCTAACTTTTGTTTGTGGTCTCATCATGTGTGGTTGCATACTACAAGAGATGATGTTGTGCCAGTTATTTTCATGTGGGACTTTCTGACTGCCATTTTTAGGTTAAGTTCATCCACAATGTACTTAGAGGGCCTGACGATGCTGATGATGAAGCTTACCATCGAAACCAGTTGCTAACAAACTGATAATGAAATTACAGCTGATGTTAGTGATGAAAATTGTGATATTCCTATCTGTTGTTGTTCTCCCCTTCTATTTAACATGAGTGGATATGCTGAAACAAACAAAATGTCCTATATGCTAAACGATGTCAAAGTTAGCGTAAGGAGGGCTATGCATAAAGCGTTCAGTGAATTCGAAAGTAAAATTCTATGTACAGACTTGACAGAAAATCCAAGGAAGTTCTGGTCTTACATTAAATCAGTAAGTGGATCGAAACAGCATATCCAGACACTCTGGGATGATGATGGCATTGAAACAGTGGATGACATGCGTAAAGCTGAAATACTAAATACCTTTTTCCAAAGCTGTTTCACACAGGAAGACCGCCCTGCAGTTCCTTCTCTAAACCACCGCACGAACGAAAAAATGACTGACATCAAAATAAATGTCCAAGGAATAGAAAAGCAACTGAAATCACTCAACAGAAGAAAGTCCACTGGACCTAACAGGATACCAATTCGATTTGACACAGAGTACGCGAAAGAACTCCCCTCCCCCTTCTAACTGCAGTGTACCGCTAGACTCTAGAGGAACAGAAGGTTCCAAATGATTGGAAAAGGGCACAGTTAGTTCCATTCTTCAAGAAGGGTCGTAGAGCAGATGATCTGTTGTAGAATTTTAGTACATGTTTCTTGCTTGTGTATCGTGTCATTTCTGGAAACCCAGAATCTTCTCTGTAGGAGTCAACATGTTCTGGAAACAGCGATCATGTGAGACCCAACTCAATTTATTTGTTCATGAGACCCAGAAAATATTAGATACAGGCTCCCAGGTAGATGCCATTTTCCTTGACTTCCAGAAGGCGTTCAATACAGTTCCGCACTGTCGCCTGATAAAGTAAGAGCCCCCTACGGAATATCAGACCAGCTGGGTGGCTGGATTGAAGAGGTTTTAGCAAACAGAACCCAACATGTTTTTCTCAATGGAGTGACATCTACAGACATTAAAGTAATATCTGGTGTGTCACAGGGGAGTGTTATGGGACCATTGCTTTTCACAATATAAATAAATGACCTAGTAGATAGTGTCTGAAGTTCGATGCAGCTTTTCGCGGATGATGCTGTAGTATACAGAGAAGTTGCAGCATTAGAAAATTGCAGCGAAATGCTGGAAGATCTGCAGCGGATAGGCACTTGGTGCAGGGAGTCGCAACTTACCCTTGACATACGCTAATGTAATGTATTGCGGATACATAGAAAAAAGGAGCCTTTATTGTATGATTATATGATAGTGGAACAAGCACTGGTAGCAGTTACTTCTGTAAAATATCTGGGAGTATGCGTACGGAATGATATGAAGTGAAATGAACATATAAAATTAATTGTTGGTAAGGCGGGTGCCAGGTTGAGATTCATTGGGAGAGTCCTTAGAATATGTAGTCCATCAACAAAGGAGATGGCTTACAAAACACTCATTCTACCTATACTTGAGTATTGCTCATTAGTGTGGGATCCGTACCAGGTCGGGTTGACAGAGGAGATAGAGAAGATTCAAAGAAGAGTGACGCATTTCGTCACAGGGGAATTTGGTAAGTGTGATAGCGTTACGGAGATGTTTAGAAAACTCAAGTGGCAGACTTTGCAAGAGAGGCGCTCTGCATCGCGGTGTAGCTTGCTGTCCAGGTTTTGATAGGGTTCGTTTCTGGGTAGGGTATCTAATATATTGCTTCCCCTTACTTGTAACTCCCGAGGAAATCGCGAATGTAAAATTAGAGAGATTCGAGCGTGCATGGAGGCCTTCCAGCAGTCATTCTTCCTGTGAACCATACGTGACTGGAACAGGACAGGGAGGTAATGACAGTGGCACGTAAGGTGCCCTCCGCCACACATCATTGGGTGGCTTGTGGAGTATAAATTTAGACGTAGATGTATGTTAATTTAATTTACAATGAAGAAGATGATGACGATTACGATTGGTTTGTGGGGTGCTCAACTGCGTGGTTATGAACACCTAATCTTTACACAGTCCAATCTCGTCACTTTCACAAATGATGATGAAATGATGGAGACAATACAAACACCCAGACCTCGGGCAGAGAAAATCCCCAACATGGCCAGGAATAGAGTCCGGGACCCCATGATCGAGAGGCAGCAACACTAGCCAGTAGATCACGAGCTGCGAACAATTTAGTTTAAGACATTCTAGGAGGGTAAGTCAATTATTATCCACAATTTAGTTTTATTTTGGTTTACTTTGGTAGTACTGTCATTTTATGTTGGTGACGCATGCTTTGTTTATTTGTTGTTATATCTCTGCAATTTTTAAGCTGCTATGTTAGTTTCATTATCACTGCCATGCTGTTAATCATGGCTTCTCTGCTTGCACCAAAGAAGAGCAAGGTTCAGTGATCCATTTTTTGTGGTCAGAGGTTTGTGGTCGGAGGGCGTATCAAAGTCTGAAATTCATCAAAGATTTTCGGTACTGTATGGGAACATTGTTTTGCAACAACGGAGTGTCTACGAATGGATTGAAAAATTCCGAAATCGTAGCACAAGTGTTAAGCACGATGAAGGAGCTGGATGACTGTTTACCGCCACAATAGAAGAAACCATTGAGCGTTCAAGTGAAATGATTCTCTTACACAGACGATTAACTTTTGACAAAGTGGCACATCTGCCTACAAAATCATCCAGACCAGACTCTGGTTTCATAAAGAACGTGCAAGATGTATCCTAAAACAACTCTCACAGTTGCATAAACAAACATGTTTGAACACCTGCAAAAAACATTTGGATTAAAATTGTTAACGAAGGGGAAAATTTCTTAGACAGGATCATTACTGGTCACAAAATATGGATCCAACATTACGAAGCAGAGTGTAAACAGCAGACTATTGAATGGAAACATCCAAATTAACCGTGCAAGAAATAATTCAAGACCCAACCATCCGCACGTAAACTGATGCTTCTGGTTTTTTGGGACACAGTAGTGGAACATTATGGGGAAAGAGGCACAACAATAAACAGTGTACGTTACAGTGAGATGCTTACTGTTAGGCTAAAGCCTGCAATTCGAAGCAAACACCGACGATTGCTGTCAAAAGCTGTTTTGTTGTTGCACAACAATGCCCGTCTATACTGCTGCTCACACTGCTGAAACGCTCCAGAATCTCAAATTTGAAGTACTGGATAATCCTCCATATAGTCCCAATCTTGCCCCTTCTGATATTACAATAAAATTTTATAACTACTTTGCGAGTAATAGTTGACTTACCCTTTTTAGTCTTAATTAACAATCTTCTGTATGTTCTAATGTCCCAAGATGAGCTACATGTGTTTCAAACATGTTGAAATATGTCAAATTAAACACGAGACAAATAAGTGACTGATAGCACAAAATACAAATAAGTGACTGATAGCACAAAATACAAATAAGTGACTGATAGCACAAAATACAAATAAGTAATTGTTAATTGTTACAGAGAGTCACGGTTCCCAGCTACTCCCCCTGAATTATTGTGAACTGAGTGGGTTTTTTTTTTTTTTTTTTTTTTTTTTTTGGTGGACTGATTAAGTGACCAATGTATTGCGACATGGCATGTCTTTATTTGTTCCTATGTAATAATAGTTACCTTCTTTCTCTAACTTCATGGTTGCCATCTTGTTTTCTCGTGGTGCTGAGGACCTAATAAGCAGTGCCACGTATTTAACTGCTGACTTCGTTCCTGATTTGCAGAGGGGTGAGGGCTATTGAGAGCTTCAACATTTAAATAACTCACTACAAAATGACAACATATTGTTTCTGTAATTTTCTATATTCAAATAAGTTATCTACTCAGAACTGATACTTAACGAAGCTTTTCAGAGAGCAAGTTCATATATGATGTTTCAATGCTCAAACAAAACCCTAAGTTTGTACTGAACTCTGGACAACACGGCACAGACTTTGTACAAACAGTTTATCTCAGCATTTTCCTTCTAAACTAAACTAGACATGCTAAGATTCTACTACCAATGCAAATAAAATTGAACTTGAAAATTCTTTTAACCTATTACCCATGCAAGAAACTTTATGCAGTTAAAGTGATTCCCAGTCCATGTCAACCAGAGCTGCCACCGTCACCACTGGCATTACTGGGCTTTGATCCGCAGACCAGTCCTGGCAGTCAACACACTTCCAGCTGACAATCACAACCAGCCAAACGTTTCTTCCCATAACAAACGTTGTCAGGAAGACTGCTGAAAATGAAGGTGGACCACCAGAAGGCAATAGCCAGTGTCACAGTTCCATAGCAGCACTTCCAAAGGGGGAAGGGAAATGGATGGATGGAAGATAGAGTGCTAAAGATTCAAAAAGGTCTGCAAGATATGTAAATAGCAGCCTGAACTTTTTTTTCACTCATGGGTTTTCATAAATCATTTGGTCGGACTCTTCCCTGCTTTTCCTATAATGTCAAAGTTCAATACTGTTATGTTTAGTGATGGACCATGGACCAAACCACTCTCTCTTAACATGCATGGAGTGCGATTTACCTGGGCACTCTGTCCTGTTTACCAAGTCATTTGGATTTGCCATTAAAAAGGGCATTACACCAGCCAGTGGAGAGAGAATGCCTAGCTCAGGAGTGGAAAACAATGGATGTACCAAAAACTTCTCTAATTTTGTAAAGATAAGATGGAATGTACATATGGTTATTGCTGTACATAAGGAATTGTAAAATGGAAATGTTTTAGGACACATAAGGAAAATACAAGAAACATTTACATTAGTAATTACAAGTAGGCATCGTGTAGGATTTAATGTCATGGCTAAATCAGTAATCTTTGGAGGCATAATCTAGAAAAAGAGGACACCCAGGGAGAATAGTTAACCAGTACAACTTAGATTGTTAAGATAGGCTTAAGCAGTGGTAGAATGCAGATAAATTAGAACAACAATAATGGTTTACAATGGTACCGAATGGTTAGGTTTCACTGTCTTCTTCACATCCTGCAGGTTTGTCTCAAAACAGCAAAAGCACTAAGATACCATACAGATGTGACGTGGTGGTTAGATGTAACATCAACCAAACCGCTCCATGTCTGTCGAGAAGCAACATTTATGTTAGCGGAGATCTACCAACAACAGCCGAGAAAGTGAAAGAAGTTATGTAATAGGAAAATCTATCAAATGTTGGAAGGTATGCGGAAAGAAAGAAATTCTGTTTCACTGCACAGCACAGTTGGAGCTGGTATAACATCCATCTGTAACTATGTCAGTGGTATTGGAAAACTCTTTAGGCAGGGCTACTAGATAGATCTCTCAGAGCGAGAGGGATTATTAATAATAATGAGTGAACAGAGGAATAGATTATTGAAGTTTGAACAGATTCCTCTGTCACAATCTCATAACAATGCAACCAAAGCCAAGTTATCATGCATCCTCTACTAACTTTCCCGAGTTCCTAAAACATACGAATATGTAGCAAAAAGACAGTTTGTAAACCTCCAAATTCATACAGGCTATCATTGCCAAAACAATATGGCAGTGCAAAACCATTATTTTTGCATAGATTGCTCTTGTTCCCAATACATTAGTGTAAGAAACAGCCCACAATACATGCATTTTCCTGATTAGTTTTTCAGATAGGCAGCAAGTTCTTAGTGTAAACTTTTAGAAGATGATGGGGCAAGGAACAGAGACTAGCAAATCAGATTTTAGTGCTGGGAAGCCATCCTGAAACCTGCTCTGTCCCAAGTAATGGAGCCCACTAACTCACCAATAAGAAGCAATTTCTCTCAGTCAAACACGTGAAAAGACTTGTGTGGAGCCAAGTGCTGGAGAGAGTAAAGGGCAAAGTGATACAGTGTGTGGAGGTTGAAATGTGAAGTGTACATGAACCAGAGTGAGTGAGTGCGCGCAAGCGCAAAATTCGAGGGAAAATATTTTTCACAGAAAGGAGGAAATGTAAAGGGAAGAAGTTAAACAGGACTTCAAGCTAGCAAAGGAGTACCAGGACAGTAATTAGGCCACATATTGGAGACAGCCAGGTGCTAGTCAGCGACTCAAGCCAAGTGGACTTCCATGTCACAGGTGTCCATCACATTAATTCCATGCATCCAACAAAGTCAGCGTGCTGCAGCAGCATTTAAGCCCGCCAGAACCAACCTATCAGCATTTGGCCAGCTGGGCTGTATGTGATGCCCAGTCTCTGTCAATCAGAACCAGCATCATCACCATTGCTGCTGCTACCGCCACAGCATGCTTCATTCGCCTCAGCCTGCCTGCCAAACCTGGGGAGACAACACTGCACCAGCAAACCACCTCTGCTCCAGTATACTGGAGATGCTAGCTCATCACTACCTTCCGAGCAGGGTGTGTCCACCATACACTGCGCAATAATGCTTCTGCTACGCCACAATATTACGTGAAGAAGAAAACATGCTCCAATAACTGTATGTGTTGACTGTGTTAATTAAAGACTTCCTGTATTCATCCTTATGCCTATCTACAGATGCTTTGGATCAAACTGGCCAAACTGTGTTAATTAGTAAAGAATTCATTGTGTCCACTCCAAGACCACCTCCTGCTGCACACGTCCATCCCATCTTCAGCATAGATCCACATAATCAGACCTCCCTTCCTATAACAAATGTTTCAAATAACAATTTGAGAAAGCAACTGGAAACAAAGGAATTTCTGTCAGTCTAAGAAAGCTGCACTAAAGTTCTTACAGAATGCAGAGGTATTAACTCACTTCTGCAAAGCAACATCAAAATGGTAGCCCATAACAAACTAAAACAAAGACAAAGACAAAAATCTCTGCATTGTAAGTAACCAAACTAACTGTAGCAATTAAATACTGACAGAGATAAAACACTTTGGTGGCTTTAAAAGAGAAAGAATGACAGCAGAGTCAGAAGACTTAAAAGTATCTGCACAAGATCAATCATTGAGAAAAAATGGCTATTAAAAAGATCTGAGAGTCAATGAAGTGACGAATGTTGACTTTGTGTTGTACACTCTGAGAACACAGATGACAAAGGTGCTTCATTGTAAGAGGAAGGCAAAATTAGGTGGATTCATACCTTCACTGGCAAATACGTGGAGCTCTAGGAGTACCTGACCTCTCCAACAAATGCTACGACCACACACGTAAAGCAGTTACGTCAATTACATGTTAGACTATCCTGTATAATGAACAAAGACACACCTACCACATGTTTGTAGTTAACAAACCAGACATTGTATGTCAGTCAAATCAAAAATTTTTTCCTTTAATGTATTAGTCCTCTTGTGACAGAAATATTAATGGTAAGGTAGTTCAGGAGAAACTTAAGTAAGGAACTAAGCATCAGTATCAATGGAATGTGCAATGTTAAAACTAATGTCATCCCCATAATTGGTGGTGCCCTGTGATCAATGCCACATAACGCAGACACTGCCTAGAATCCCAGTATGTAGTAATGGAAGTGAAATACAAAATACCATAGCTTGGAACTGGCCATATCTCATGTACAGTATTGTAAAATAATTCCAGAGGAAGGTAAAAGTAACCTTGAATAGACATGTTTATAACAAAAACAATTTCTGCTGTGAGAAATTATGTTATTATATGTAAATCGAAGGAGGAGAGGTGAAGAAAGGAGAGGAAAAGGGGAGGGTGAGAGAGATAACTGCCGTCAGCTGCGTTGGGACAGTACGCATGGACGAGTGAAAAATGTGTACCGGACTTGCATTTGAACCCCGTCTGGAACACATTTTCAATTGTCAATGCTGATTTCATATCCTGTCCCAATGTAGCAGTAATCCCTCCCCTTTCATTTTCTTCTTCCCCTTCAATTTACATATAATGTATTAATTTACATATAATGTATAACAGCTGCAGATCCTGCATGGTGTCCATTCTTTCAGACATGTCTGAAAGAACTGACACCACACGTCTTATAATGTTGTTGCTATTATTATTATTATTATTATTATTATTATTATGTAAAATGCAGTATCAGTCTTGGGATTATCTATTTCCTAATATAAATGTAAAAGCTTGTTTTATGAGTGAAGTGTAATTTCTTCGGAGGACAAACTCCGAGAGAATTACACTGCATGAAAAGGAAAGTAATCAATTTTGTGATGAATCTTTCAGCATCTATTGCAACATTGATAATTATATCCACTAGTTAGCTATTGTTTTGTGTTTTACTTTAACAGAAGTTCGATATAAAAGTGGTTCTCACTATTATTGTGAGTCTGTATGTACAAAAGGTGCCAGTTCCTTTATGTTCTTTGAACAACATGTAAAGCAATGGCACTCTTTGTTGTTTAATAACAGGTCTCCTGCAAAATATCACAAATGATTGAAGTCCATAAGAAATCTGATCACATGATCTGAGACAAATGTGAGAACCCAGAAACCCCTGAATTAATTATTTTTGAAGGGTTTCATTCGTATAGGGTTTGTGTTGTATCTAATTTGTCCACACTTTTGAAATGAAATAGCTGCCAAAAATCTAGTATGTACACTGCCACAAGCTATGTAGTGAGCACACATTCCCATCCCATCAGATAGTGGATGATTTAGGCAACATGAGGCCTCTGTTAGATTTATCGCCTACGAGGAAAAAACACAGTAGAATCCTGTAATGTGGAATATTACCGATTTCAGTTTCCAGTTCTTTCCACCTTGCCTAGATAATATCCTGGAAAGAACAATGGGGATACAAGTTTTAAAGTTTTATTAGTATTTCTGTTTCAACAGAGTTTGCAGCTCACACGGCACAAGTTTATGAAAATGATAACAGTATTGTTATTAAAGTAATCATGTGCAGTTAAAGAGGTACACTGATGTTTCCTCTTGAGAAAAAGTCTCTTCTATAAAATGAAAGCAAGAATTAAGTTTTGGCATGGATAAAACATAAAAATCTAAATACCACAGTTTATACTATACTGAAGGCTTGAGAAAGGAACAATACATAGCCTTATCAACTTAGAACATATTTAGAAACAAGCCAAAGAAAATCTTAGAGAAGAGATGCATTATTGAACACACACAAACATCTTTTCCTTGGCAGAAGACATGGTGTCAAACAAAGAATGTACTACAATATCAATTAAGAATCATAATAAACATCCTATAGAGAGACACTATGATTATAACAAGCTAATACACATCCTACCACTCAGCACCCCTGCTACAAGGTGAATAGCAACTTTCCTTCTCATAATATTGTTACATTTCATCCTGGATTTTCCATTGTTTGATTTAAATACTGTATTCAATACAACCATTGTATTTTCCAAAGAACATATTTTCAAAGAACGCACACAGAAATGAATTTTGTTAAAACATGTAACAAAGACATAACTCCTTTGTAACTTGGCAGTTCCTGTTTGCAAATGTAGTTTTTAGTTTCCGTACATCATTTGGCAACTATCTCTGTATTTAGCAGCAAATTTATTTACAAAACAGCTTGAACAGAGAAGCCTTTTGAAAAGGGTTCATAACATAAAAATGCAGAACAGTGTCTACTTGCGTTTCTGTACTTCTTAACTATAACGATCATCATTTAAGATAAAGCTGTCATCAACCTGAGGGTCGGTGTGAAGACTGCAGTGTTTTACTAGGCGCAGTCCTATTTATGTGGTATTCCAGTGTGACCAATTGACCTTGGATATAACTTATGCAGCCAATTACACAAGGACTTGCAGTTTAACTATGAATCACAATACAACATTAACAAACACTGCTAGAGGTGAAAAAATTATAAGGAATGGAGAAGAATCTTAAGACTAGCTGTGGGCTGAACCAGAGACTTTTGGTTTTGTAGCCTGTTACTTTATCACAGAGGAACATATGAAAATATCTTATATAAGATTGTACGAGCTTTAAGTAGCATGGGAAAATATTTAATTCAACAATAAGTATAATGACAATGAAAACCAAATGGATAATACAGAATTTAAAAAACAGTACAGACATAAATGATTTTACAATTTTGCACAGTAATGAAACAATAAGCATATATAGGTAAGTGATCTGCATGCAGTTTACTTAGCTATACTAACAACAACACCACCAACAACAATAAAAAAATCAAGAGAATCACTTACTCCTTCCATTTCACCAATAAATAATTTCAGCTTCTGTTTATTGATTTTACCAATGCTGTTGTAGAATGGTACAGTGGAGGGAAGTGGCACAAGACAATTAACACCTGAAATATACAATTTTATTAATGCTATTTGTACATTGGCTGAAGCAACATCTGCAATTTTGTGTGCTTACATTAAAATATTTCAGTTTATTTAAAAAATCCAGAGATTTTTACTAACTTTATGGTGAAAAAATATGAAGATTGGCAGTCTGGCGTAAGTGGCTGGAGATAGAGGTCTTGTAGGCATTTTGCATGCTTGTGTGAAAGTCTGTGTGTTTTCCTTTCTTTTTTGAAGAAGGCTGTGGGTGAAAGCTCAATGTGTAACAGCCTTTTCGTTGTGCCTGTCTGCAATTCAAAATGTCACCATTATGGTGGGTAGCAATTTACTCTTTTCGTAATTTGTTTATATTACAACCTGGACTTTCCACTGTTTAATGAATATAATACAATCTCGTTATAAGTGGACAGCAAAGGTTTCTCTCATCTTTGAATATGTAACATTCGTTTGCAAGTGTTCCTTTACTTTAACTGAGAGTTTTAAGCAGAACAGTGCAATGTATTATGACCATCAAGCGCACCAGAATATTTGGTTGGTTCACTGGTTGTGATAGCCAAGTTTTGTCTTTGATTGTACTCAACTGTGATAAAACACAAATGGCACACATAAGCTATGAATTAAGATTGCTGTGGTTCAATAAGTATGAGAGAGAACCACATGAACATTGCAGAACTACCACATTTGTGTGGTAAAGGGTGAGAGACTGTGTCACATCTAAGTATGTTTCATGTGTTTTTAAAATTAATAAAAATAAAAGCTTTATATGCTAAACACAATTTTTAAATAAAATTCGTCTACAGAATAATAGAGTTGTCCAGATGAAATAACTTTAAATTCAAACGTTCCCTTTGATGCCAGTGAGTCATTTTACATCACTGGGCAACTGATCAATGATTTTGTGGCTGCATACTGAAAATCTTTAATCCATTGACAGCCTTTGCCACATGTAACAAAGACATTTTTTTTGCTGTGCACTTCACTATTCTTTTCAAATTGTGATGGCCTATTTATGATGTGTATTTACTTTATACATGCAATTGGACTGCCTACCTCCTTGAAGAGACACCTAAAAGGTGCCTGTGGATGATCATATATTATTTCACAAGCACATGCTTCTACATTACACTTATTTAATATTTTTGAGTTTCCTTTGAACATTCACATGAATGGAGAAACAACTCCTGTTTTACATACTAACTCTTTTTACAGAGGAGAGTATATTAACACTTATATTTAACTTGTCTATTGCTGCAGGTACTTTACGTTGATACAAGTCACCAGACAAGCAAATACCAGTCACTTGCCATTAATATCTTACTGTGGAACACTATACCTCCTTAGTTAGTTTGTTCATCAGAATATTATGAGATTGATGATTATTTATATCTTCCGAATTCTGTAAATCTACTTTGCCTTCTCAATCTCTTAAGCTCTGACAAACTGATTTAGAAGGTGTTCTGTAAATCTACTTTGCCTTCTAAATCTCTTAAGCTCTGACAAACTGATTTAGAAGGTGTAGTGCAGTATAATAAGGTATTGATGGAAAGTGACTGGCAGTTCCATACTAAACTCTGCACATATATCTGTTTACATTCTTTTGTGAGAATCTAATTGCCTTGCATACACATACATTATGTGAAGTTGAATTTCCCAAGTGGGACTTGAGATAAGACATTATCACAGCTGACACTAAATGTAGCTTCACAAATCTGTAACACAAGTCACCATCTGCAATCTACTTAAATTAAGTCAAACAGTTGACATCTATAACAGCACTTTCAACATAACAGAGTTCTGCTTCTCCTCTAATTTTTATTGTATCTCTTTCATTCTATATACTTAAATCAATCATGGACTGTAGTGCCTGCAAGTACTCTGAGCATTACACCATTTATAGCAATATCAGGAGAACTAATATTTCAAATACATCAAAAGAACAGCTAAAAACAAAATTTTAATATCACTTGAAGTCCAAAGTTAATCATGTTTGAGTTATTAACATTATTGTGTTTTCACGTTGTAGCTTGGGTACCAGTCATCGAATGTGTATCAGGGTGACAGATTACCAAACTGCTGGTCAGTATCAGATACTTAGTCATTGCTTTTTTCATTCATTATATCTTAAGGCATCTGATAATATGATGACAGTTGGAATACCTCTCCTTCCTTTCCTTTAAGTAAAATGCCGGGAAGTGTGATTAATAGTCAGATACATGTAAAGTACTGACAGTTATTTTCATTGTGATACATGATGCACTACTACAGGATTTTCGTAGACAATGTTGTGTTCAACTGACCTGCACCGTGAAAGTGATAGCAAGGGAGCCAGGAAGACATGGTGAGAGTAGAAGGGAGAGTTGTGATGGTGTTGGTGAGGGGGGAGAAGGACAACTAGGTGTCGTGGTGGTGTGGCGGAGGAGAGAGGCCGGTGTGGCGGAGGAGAGAGGCCGGTGTGGCGGAGGAGAGAGGCCGGTGTGGCGGAGGAGAGAGGCCGGTGTGGCGGAGGAGAGAGGCCGGTGTGGCGGAGGAGAGAGGCCGGTGTGGCGGAGGAGAGAGGCCGGTGTGGCGGAGGAGAGAGGCCGGTGTGGCGGAGGAGAGAGGCCGGTGTGGCGGAGGAGAGAGGCCGGTGTGGCGGAGGAGAGAGGCCGGTGTGGCGGAGGAGAGAGGCCGGTGTGGCGGAGGAGAGAGGCCGGTGTGGCGGAGGAGAGAGGCCGGTGTGGCGGAGGAGAGAGGCCGGTGTGGCGGAGGAGAGAGGCCGGTGTGGCGGAGGAGAGAGGCCGGTGTGGCGGAGGAGAGAGGCCGGTGTGGCGGAGGAGAGAGGCCGGTGTGGCGGAGGAGAGAGGCCGGTGTGGCGGAGGAGAGAGGCCGGTGTGGCGGAGGAGAGAGGCCGGTGTGGCGGAGGAGAGAGGCCGGTGTGGCGGAGGAGAGAGGCCGGTGTGGCGGAGGAGAGAGGCCGGTGTGGCGGAGGAGAGAGGCCGGTGTGGCGGAGGAGAGAGGCCGGTGTGGCGGAGGAGAGAGGCCGGTGTGGCGGAGGAGAGAGGCCGGTGTGGCGGAGGAGAGAGGCCGGTGTGGCGGAGGAGAGAGGCCGGTGTGGCGGAGGAGAGAGGCCGGTGTGGCGGAGGAGAGAGGCCGGTGTGGTCGTGGGTTGGGGCACTCAATGACAATGAAGTTAACAGCGCCCACATGAAAGTAATACAAATGAATGTAGTTAAAACAGAGAAAATGCGTGAAGAGCGAGTTCGCTTGGGTGCACTGTTATTATGGAGGAGGAAAGTCATGTGTTGCTACGTTGGAGTATGTGGAAGGTTACCACGATTAAGTACGGTATAGTAATTAGAAGAAGAACTAGAAGAAATACAATTGGAATTTGGGTGCACTTATATAAAAAAAACTGTGCCTGCAAAAATCTCTCCTGAACAGGTGGGAGCAAAAAAGTTGTTAACTCATCCAACGAAATTAGTGTGTTTAACAGAAGATTTGTAAGATTGCCTGTATACATCACATTTTAGTACATAATCAGATCCTTAATTATCACCTGTACTATAATTAACTTATAATATATATGTCTTGCTCTCTTTACAGACTGTTACACGTGAATGTAAATACCAGTACAGAACTCGAAGTTTAGAGGACAACAAAATGCTGTTTGAAGAATTCTACCATTTAGATCATAATGCACAAACAAGACAGCAAGCTCCGTCATGCATGGAAATACATATCAAACACTGGGAGACTACGAAGCCATTATTCGAGATATAAGAATGGAAAGTTCTTCAAGGGATCTGATTTGAAAGACTATAAACTGTACCAACTCTTTAAAGAAGAGGTCATTTTAGGGATTTTAACTGAGATAAACTCATACTGCAGTGAAAGATTCGCACTATTTGCACTATTATTTATTTATAGAAGCTGGTTTCGGAGCTTTCCTTTGTGTAAGACCGTGTGCACACGATTCGTGTGTTGATTTTTAAGTTCTGGATTGGCGAATTTTACTGCTCGCGTCACTTCTTCTTAACTACCAATAATTGTTATCAATACCCATTTGTATTGTGATATAGTGGGGAATTTCGAAAATTCGTGAGTGCCGCAATAAAACTGTATAGTGCACGCAGAAGGCCGTGGCCACTAGATGTGCAGTCGGCTGGGGAAGTGTGGGAGAGCGGCAGTGGTGGGTGTCAGAGGGCTGTAGTAAAAATGCCAAGCGCTATAGGGGAAGTGCCGTTCAAAGACTATGGTAACTTTTTTTGCAAATATTAAGTTGGGATCCTCCACCCTCATGCTTGCATGGAGACCATTCAAAAAATCTACTGTCACCTTTGTTCTTGTTAACATCTAAAAAGTAATTCATTGAAAATGCAGCGATTTATTTTTGCCTGGGTTTTTAACCATTTGTAACTTTCAGAGAAGCGTCACGAGTTTCATATTTTTTCTCCGACTGCCAAGTCAAAATTTTCTTCTTTTGCCAAAACACAGTCTCACCTCACTAAAATGTTGTGAGAGAACTGCAAGAAAATTCTGAAACAGTGTTTAATTAAGTTTATTAAGTGAGGAACTGAGGGAAAGTAAAGCCAGCATCTTATTAAAAGGAATTTCTTGGTTAAAAAAAAAAAAAAAAAAAGCATAATGACTCAACATATGTTGTTCCAAAACCCATAGCATTTCTCGTTTCACCAGCTACCGATAGCCCTTAAAAATTACATTCTTTCGCAGAAAAAGTCAGAATAACATGGTAGACCATGAAGTTTTACATAATGATATTGTAAAATACTCTCCTCTTTGTGTGCTATCATTCACCAAAATGTCATTTCAATGACGAAAGTTGTGGATATTTCACTCTGGCTTTATCGCTGGCGTGGCGTGATCGTGAATCAGTGTTCTACGTCAGATCAATTTTCTTAAGATTGGTGACAGATACATGCCTCTACCCAAGTCTAAAGGAAAATTCAGTATCTCAACTAAATTTCATATACAAAAACATTATGTAATATGTACCAAACGTATCATAGCGATCTCTGTTTTTCATTGCATGCTTTTCCCGATTTTGCGCTATGCCTTATTTTCACGTAAATATCACAATAACTATGACCATTAACGAAATTATGGGCACATCAACATGAGCCTAACATATAGAGCTATAAGAAAAACAAAAAATTTTTTTGACCAAATAGTTTGTGTAAAATTTGAGAAAGATTGTAGGGTGTGTGCCCCAATTCTGTCATCCCTGACAGACCAAAATGTGGAAAACTCATACTATGTCAGCAAAAGTATCCAGACACCCCAAGAAACATAAGTTTTTCGTATTAGTTGCATTGTACTGCCACCTACTGCCAGGTACTTTATATCAGCGACCTTAATAGTCATTAGACATCATGAGAGAGCAGAATGAGGTGCTCCGTGGAACTCACAGACTTCAAAAGTGGTCAGGTGGTTCCACGTCACTTGTGTCATACGAATGTATGTGAGAATTCCACACTCACAAACATCCCCCTATGACCAATGTTTCCGATGTGATAGGAAAGTGGAAACTTGAAGGGACAGGCACAACACAAAAGCGTACAGGCTGACCTCGTCTGTCTACAGTTGAAGAGGGTCGTAACGTGTAATAGGCAGACACCTATCCAGACCATCACATGGCAATTCCAGACTGCATCAGGATCCACTGCAAGTACTGCGACAGTTAGGCGGGAGGTGGGAAACTTTGATTTCATGGTCGAGCTGCTGCTCATAAGCCATACATCGTGCCGCTAAATGCCAAATGACGCCTCAATTGGTGTAAGGAGGATAAAGATTTGATGATTAAACAGTGGAAAAACGTTATGTGAAGTGACGAATCACGGAACACAATATGGAGATCTGATGGCAAGGTGTGGGCAAGGTGAATGCTCAATGAATGTCACATACCAGCGTGTGTAGTGCCAATAGTAAAATTCAGATGCGGTGGTGTCATAGTGTGGTCGTATTTTTCACGGAGAGGGCTTGCACCCCACGTTTTGCATGGCACTATCACAGCACAGGCTGATGTTTTAAGCACCTTATTGCTTCCCACTGTTGAAGAGCAATTCGGGGATGGCGACTGCACCTTTTAACGTGATCGAGCACCTGTTCATAATGCATGGCCAGTAGCGGAGTTGTTACATGGCAATAACATCTATGGCCTGCACAGAGTCCTGACCTGAATTCTGTAGAACACCTCTGGGATGTTTTGGAATGCTGATTTTGTGCCAGGCCTCACCGACCAATATCGATACCTCTCTTCAGTGCAGCACCGTGAAGAACATGCTGCCATTCCCCAAGAAACCTTCCAGCACCTGAGTGAACATAGCTATCATCAAGGCTAAGGGTGGGCCAACACCATAGTGAATTC
This sequence comes from Schistocerca gregaria, assembly GCF_023897955.1. Taxonomy (NCBI): domain Eukaryota; kingdom Metazoa; phylum Arthropoda; class Insecta; order Orthoptera; family Acrididae; genus Schistocerca; species Schistocerca gregaria. Next base: position 307,724,249 of record NC_064920.1, on the reverse strand, counting down.
CAGCATTACCGATGGAGGACGCCATGAACTTGCAAGTCATTTTCAGCCAGGTGTCCTGATACGTTTGATCACATAGTGTATAATAAGATGTACCTCTATCTCTGTTATACACTTCACATATCTGAAATGTCTGATAAACAATTATTTCTTGACCATTAAAAGTCTCCAGCCCTGCAACAGTGTCTACTTTAGGACCATGTACTACAGCCACAGTAGCCCAACCATTACTATGTCCATTAGCATCTGCGTACGTAAGTGTGAAATTCATTAGGCATCCGCAAAATACTGATGAGTCATTCAAAATCTCTTTGGTACCTACTCCATTCTTCATACTAATAGCAATATTATCAATAGCTTTTAGACTGTAAGGCGATAACACCTTCTCCTCTTATAATAAAGAGGTATGCTCTGTCGATGTGTATTCTGCTGCTAGAAAAGTGTACCAAGCTTATCCGCGATACTTAAGTATATAGCATTAAAGGAGCCAGTGCGGCTGGCTGGGCGTACTAGTATTAATTGCAACCAGCCACACTAAAATTTATTTTGGGTCCTGATAAGAGAACAGAAGCCAGAAGTTGCAGTTAGATAAGTAATGTTTCTCTTACAACAGTGTTGTCAGTCGTTGAGCAGCAGCACGTGTAGCAGCATTTACACAGACAGATAATGATTTGTTGTTATAGGACGAGAAAGTGTTCGCGCCTTGCAGTCTATAAAGCTATTGATAATATTCCTATTAGTACGAAGAATGGATTAGGTACCCAAGTGATTTTGCATGGCCCTTCAGCCTTTGCAGATGTGTACTGGATTTCATGCTTACGAAAGCACACACTAATGTACATGGTAATGGTTGGGCTAGTGTGGCTTAGTAAGTAGTGGTAAAGTAGACACTGTAGCAGGTCTGCTTATCGGGTATTTCATATATGTTCAGTGTATAAGAGAGATAGAGGTCCATCTTATTATATCTTTACAATGCCATTGGCTCTTAGGATGAAGAATCATCGTAAAATAAATGAGTCAGAGTCTGTGTTGGTATGGGTTAAAGGAGCTCTTAATTGTAGCAAGGTTAAAGTAGTTGGTGATGTGACACATTATCATAGAAATAAAAATAAATTACCTATCCTTTCCTTATCTCCGATAAGCAATAGTTTCTCAACTGTTAAAAGTCCCCAGCCCTGCTACAATGTGTACTTCTTGATCGCATACTACAGCCACAGTAACCCAACCATTACCGTGCCCATTAGCGTCTGCATCTGTAAATGTGAAATTCAGCATGCATATGCAAAAGACTGAAGGGCCATGAAAAATCACTTGGGCACTTAGTCTACAAAGCTACTAGCATGAAGCTAGCTATTAGCACGAAGAATGGACTAAGGCGGGACCGCCTTCTTCTCCTATAATAATGAGGCAAACCTACACCTATTGCGACGAGTTGTTCATATCAAAACCACTTATCTCTGCAGTTGTGAAATCAAAAAGCTACCCTTGGCAAACTGTTGTAAATAGTGAAGGAGAATATATTTTTGATGGCCAAAATCTCTTATCTGTATCTGTTGTGTATATTAAAATTGTGGAAAATGTTATCAACTTAAGCACCAATCCAATACTTGCAACCTTGGTATCCATGAGATTAAAACAACATTACAGATCCACATGTAGTAATTAGTTTTAATAGCCTATCCAGATCATGTGGAAAACCATCACCTGTGTCTATGGCAAAGAAAGCCAATCTATTAGAAATGTGTGGATATAATCCTGAACACTATCAAACCAGTTATGGGAACCCAAAGATAATGTGATGTGACAACATGATGATTAATCATTGCAAAACATTCTTTTTGACTGATTACCAGTGACAAAATAAGCATTTGCAAAGATTTTGCTTCTTTTTTCCTTCTCTTCATAAAAATATGCATTCTGAGGGTTACAGCATTTTTGCTGGCAGGTATTTAAATAATGTTTCTTATTTCAAGGAGAGGTGAGAAGATTTCCAAAAATGGCGTTTTCACAATTTATTTGCTAGTATTTAATTGGTAAAATAATAATTTTTCGTACTTTTGGCATAAACGTGGATTTTTGGTTGGTAATGGTGTTAAATTATAAATTTATGGTTAAATAAATGAACAATTATTTTTTATTTAATTTATGTTAAGCACTGACTCTTCCTGCTGATTTGCAACAGTCACTGATGTTCTCTTTCGGTAAACACTGAGGTCATGGAACAAAAATTATATACGTTAAAATTATTTTAATTTTTTTGTGACTATTACTTTTTTTTAAGCATATACTTTAACTTGTCAGAAGTACTTTTTCGTGAGAAATATTTGCCATCATTCATTAATTTTCTTTGAATTTATTTAATTCATATAGTTTCAGAATATGAATAAACCTGGCAGACACCGTATATCACACTGGACTTATCTTGAGGATCAGTTTTTATCCAGTCATATGACTTCTTGAATTGCCTCAACCCTGGGCATTTCAGCATTTTGATCCAGATGAAGTACATTGTTAAGTAAATGCCTAATGATAAACATAGACGAAAAATTGAACAGAAAGCTACTTACTTTCAGTCAATAAAGAGCAAGTATCAGAACGATAATAAGTGACAATGGTGGAGTCAGCAATTATTATTCAACAATGTCAAAATGACTGAATGATTCCACTCACAACTGAAGGTGCTCGGGATCAGGGAATTCTAATTGTCATCCCCAGATGGTAGTAAACATAGTTACAGACTGTTTATAAAGATGGCTGGAGATAGGTGTAAGTGTGAAATTGAAGTAACAGTGTGTGCATGTGAATAGTATTTCATTTTTACAATCATAACCGGTTACGGAATATTTTCTAAAGTATTTTTACCTAACATGTAAGTAAGTAACTGCAAAAGTGTTTCAGGCTAAATTCAAATGATTTTTAATCAATGGGCATCATGTCCTTTCAGTAAAATGAAACGCAGTCTCTAAAATTTGACGATGTTACCTCCTCCTTCATCTAGGGAACTTGAACGCTCAATTATGTACACCCAATGATAAAAACCTTGAGTTATTTGTGTAGGACTAATTTAATGCACAAAAATATATGAAGGAGTTTTAAATGATGAACAGAATAAGTGGTCTCTTCTGAATGTATTAAAAAAAAAAAAAAAAAAAAAAAAAAAAAAAAAAAAAATGGCCTAATGCTTATTTTCAATTTGGTGTAGCCCGTGAGATGTCTCCGCATGTACCCCCCCAGAAGTAGAGTTGCCCTCCAGGGTATGTCCACCTCAGTTGTACACCACAGCTTTAGTTCAGACTTAAAAGTACCACAGATTGGTTTCACTCAGAGAAAAGAATGGATAACCCACTCTACTGAAACACCAAAGAGTGGTTTCAGCTGAAAGAACAAACACATGGTTAAACCAACAGAAGAATTAAAGAATGATTATGCTTGAAAATGTACAGTGAAGACTTCAGTCAATACGCAGGACTACAATGTAATGTGTTGACTGTTTTCATTTGGTTGCTCCCAAAGAGTGATTCACTTTAACAAAGTTAATGAATAATACTCTGACCGATATGCAAAACACAACCTCATCAGTCCCTCGGTTCAAGAGTTGTGCAACCAAAAGTGGAAAAGTCCACAGAGAATGTTATTTGATCTACACTGAAGCACCAAAGAAACTGGTATATGCATGGGATGTAAATACGCAGAATACGGCACTGCTGTCGGCAATACCTACATAAGACAGCAAGTGTCTGGCGCAGTTGTTAATCAGTTACTGATGCTACAATTCTATGTTATCAAGATTTAACTGAGTTTGAACTTGGTGTTATAGTTGGTGACGAGCAATGGGACAAAGCATCTCTGAGGTAGCGAAGAAGAGGGAATTTTCCCGTACGACCATTTCACAAGTGTACTGTGAATATCAGGAACCCAGTAAAACATCAAATCTCCGACATCACTGCAGCCAGAAAAAGCACCTGCAAGAACAGGACCAACAACGATTGAAGACAATCATTCAACATGACAGAATCCTTCTGCAAATTGCAGCAGATTTCACTGTTCGGCCATCAAGTGTCAGTGTGCCAACCATTAAACATAACATCGATATTGGCTTTCGGTGCCGAAGGCCCACTCGTGTATCCTTGATGACTGCGTGGCAAAGCTTTACGCCTGGCGAGGGCGCGTAAACACCGATATAGGCCTGTTGATGACTGGAAAGATGTTGCCTGGTCGGAAGAGTCATTTCAAATTGTATCGAACGGGTGGATGTGTACAAGTATGGAGCCAACCTCACGAATCCATGGGCCCTGCATGTCAGCTGGGGACTATTCAAGCTGGTGGAGGTTCTGTAATGTTGTCGGGTGTGTGCAGCTGGAGTGATATGGGACCTCTGAAATGTCTACATACAACTCTGACAGGTGACACATACATAAGCATCCTCTCTGATCACCTGCATCCATTCATGTCCATTGTGCATCTGAAAAAACTTGTGCAATTCCAGCAAGACACTGCGACACCCCACACATCCAGAATTGCTACAGAGTGGCTCCAGGAACACTCTTCTAAGTTTAAACACTTCCGCTGGCCACCAAACTTCCCACACATTAACATTATTGAGCATAACTGGGATGCCTTGCAACATGCTGTTCAGAAGTGTCCTCCACCTCCTCGTACTCTTAAGGATTTGTGGACAGCCCTGCAGGATTCATGGTGTCAGTTCCCTCCAGCATTACATCAAACATTAGCCGAGTCCATACCATGTCACACTGCAGCACTTCTGCATGCTTGTGGGGGCCCTACGCATTATTACGCAGGTGTACCAGTTTCTTTGGCTCCAGTGTAGTCGGAAGATTTACATTAGTAAAAGTGAGGAAGCTAAAAACATAATGGACACCTTTTGGGCAGTCATTAATAAAAGCAAGATGAAGGAGATAGGAAAGTCAGCAGGTGGGTGTCCTGGAGCTACGTAGGTGACAAAAAATGTCTTACCCACAGCTGTCCCATTCCTAATCCATCACACTCAAGAGCATCAACTATTCAACAAAGTTTGACATCCTGAATAGAAAACTGGGCAGGGCAGAAAGGACAAACTATATCTAAAAGTGATTAAAACACTACGAGGTGCATTCAAGTTCTAAGGCCTCCGATTTTTTTTCTCCGGACTGGAAAGAGATAGAAACATGCGTATTCTTTTAAAATGAGGCTGCGTTCATTGTCAATACGTCCCAGGAATGGCAGCACCGTACGGCAGATGGAATTTTACCGCCAGCAGCAAGAATGAGAACTGTTTAAAATACTTAAAATGGCGACGTTTTCCTTACTAGAACAGCGTGCAATCATTCGTTTTCTGAATTTGCGTGGTGTGAAACCAATTGAAATTCATCGACAGTTGAAGGAGACATGTGGTGATGGAGTTATGGATGTGTCGAAAGTGCGTTCGTGGGTGTGACAGTTTAATGAAGGCAGAACATCATGTGACAACAAACCGAAACAACCTCGGGCTCGCACAAGCCGGTCTGACGACATGATCGAGAAAGTGGAGAGAATTGTTTTGGGGGATCACTGAATGACTGTTGAACAGATCGCCTCCAGAGTTGGCATTTCTGTGGGTTCTGTGCACACAATCCTGCATGGCGACCTAAAAATGTGAAAAGTGTCATCCAGGTGGGTGCCACGAATGCTGACGGACGACCACATGGCTGCCCATTTGGCATGTTGCCAAGCAATGTTGACGCGCAACGACAGCATGAATGGGACTTTCTTTTCGTCGGTTGTGACAATGGATGAGACGTGGATGCCATTTTTCAATCCAGAAACAAAGCACCCGTCAGCTCAATGGAAGCACACAGATTCTCCACCACCAAAAAAATTTCCGGTAACCGCCAGTGCTCAAAAACTGATGGTGTCCATGTTCTGGGACAGCGAGGGCGTATCCTTACCCATTGCATTCCAAAGGGCACTACGGTAACAGGTGCATTCTACGAAAATGTTTTGAAGAACAAATTCCTTCCTGCACTGCAACAAAAACATCCGGGAAGGGCTGCGCGTGTGCTGTTTCTCCAAGACAACACAACCGCACATCGAGCTAACGTTACGCAACAGTTTCTTCGTGATAACAACTTTGAAGTGATTCCTCATGGTCCCTACTCACCTGACCTGGCTCCTGGTGACTTTTGGCTTTTTCCAACAATGAAAGACACTCTCCGTGGCCGCACATTCACCAGCCGTGCTGCTATTGCCTCAGCGATTTTCCAGTGGTCAAAATAGACTCCTAAAGAAGCCTTCGCCACTGCCATGGAATCATGGCGTCAGCGTTGTGAAAATGTGTACGTCTGCAGGGCGATTACATCGAGAAGTAACGCCAGTTTCATCGATTTCGGGCGAGTAGTTACCGAGAAAAAAATCCAAGGCCTTAGAACTTGAATGCACCTCGTAAAATAGGGATGAACAAGTAGCTTGGTCATATCAACCACCGTGGCCTGCTCCGGAGGTAGATTAAAACATTGCCAACGTTAGAGGCAATGAATCCAGAATTCCAAACTTACCACAAATGGCCAGGAGGAGGCCACCAAGATATGAGTTACTGTCTGTAAAACCTGGGTCGCAAAGCAAACTGGGAGCGAGTAAGACCTTCTCTAGTCAAACGGTCAGCCAGTTAATTCTCTGGGGCACTCATATAACGTGGGACCCAGAGAAAGACAAATGAACAGACTGCATGATGAAGGTCCGTGACAAGGTCTTGACTAGAGCAGACCAAAGGGTGACAGGAATAGCATCAGTCAATAGCTCTGAGACTGCTCACTGAATCAGTACATATTAAAATACAGTCAATGGGTCTGTTTGGTAAAATGGGGGTTCTGCTGATGGGTGTCAGCTCTGCCATAAACACAATACGTTCTCCTGGCAGAGAATGGTGTTCCATACCAGCAGATGAAGTAGAGGTGTATCCCCCTAACTCACAATTTTAGAGCTGTCAGTGTGACACATGGTAGCACCGTGGTACCCTTGAACTGGACATAAACGTTGCCAGAAGGTCTTGGGGTTGACAAAGACTCTAGGACCTTGGAAGAGTGTGTGCGAGAAAAATCGGGGAGCACAATTCAGGGAAGGAAAATGGAGATCCAGGCTGACTGAAGCAAGACGCAGTCTATATGGTAGTCACACACACTAGAACATTTATCAGGGAGATGACACCCCACGTATGTAAAGAGAACGAGATATGAGGGTGATCAGGGAATTGCTGAATAGTGATTGCATAAGAAACCAAGAGCTGGTACTGTTTAATCTGAAGGGATAAAATCCCAGCTTCAGCAAGGAGACTGTCTACGGGACTAGTCCGAAAGGCACTGGTCACAAGACGCCGTCCACAATGATGGACTATGTCCAACAGTTTTAAAACTGAAGGATACACTGAGCCATAAACCTGGGAACCACAGTCCAGTCAGGACAAATCCAGGGCTAGATAAATACAGGTAAGAGTGCCACTATCCACACCCCAAGGCTTCCAGGCAAGGAATAAGACAGCGTTAAGCTTCTGAATGCAGTTGGATTCCAGATGACGAATATGTGGCAGCCAAGTCATCTTTTCATCAAAAAGGAGGCCCAAGAAGAGAGACTGTGCTGCAAGTACAGATACTGGGTACCAAAGTAGAGTTATGGGTCAGGATGGATCATGGTATGACGACAGAAACGCATGACCCATGATTTTGTTGGAGATAATTGGAAACCCTGGGAAAGAACCCATGCAGAGACTCACCGGATGGCCTACCAAATGGGTGCTGCACCAAATACAAAAATCATTTACATACATCGAATGAGAGATCAAAGGCCCAAAAGAGGCCACTGACCCACTGATGACGATGAGGAAAAGAAACACTCCACACACAGACAGCCTTATGGGTCACCATTCTCTTGGACCTGTGGGTAGCTGAGTGAAGTACCAACTAACTTTTAACAACTGGTGGGATAAAAACTGACAAAAATCAGTGGAGGGTCTTCGAAGCCCCCAGTTATGGCAGTTGATTAAAATATGACAGAGCCATGCAGTGTCATTTGCCTTATGCTGGCCAAAAAGGACTGTAAAGAGGTGTTGGTGTTTAGAAAAAACCTGTCACATTGCAGTTTCCAACTTAACCAGACGGTCAGTTGTGAATCATCCCTCCTGGAAACTACACTGACAGTGCGACAAAAGGCTCCCAAGATTAGAGAACCTAGCATTACCTGTGGGCAACCATCCTTTCAAGCACCTTACAGAATATGTGGGTCAGGCGTTCTTGCCTGGCATAAGGCCTGGTACAACTATGATATCTCACCAAGGCACCTTGCAGCCTAGAGTGTTGAAGATCCCGAGGAGATGTTCTCCGAAGGCAACATTTATAGGTTGGCTCATCTGATTTTGAATTGAATTAGTAGGTCCTAAGTGGAGAAGGTGTTGTGGGATTAAACAAGAGTCTCAAGTAATTCCTAGTCAGTGAAGGGTAGATGATATGATTCAGCTCAGTGGGGAATGAAACATAATGGGATGTCTTCAACCTGTCACTTCTGCAGTACAAAGGTAAACCATCATAATTCCACTGAATGATCAAGTGACTGGGGGCCAGGTTAGGTGAGAGAGGGCCAATAATGCTGCAAGATCACTGCCTGTCACCAATGGGGATGGGAACACATCCATTAATATCCAGTCCGAATGTGACTGTTGGGGGGATCTGGTGTATCTGGTGACACCAGAGGAGTCTTCCCCTGATTTTTATCCTTCTCCTTCGTAACCTATGGTGGCAAAGGTTAATTCAAGGGGCAATCTGCATTCAAAGTAGGGCACAGATGAAGGATGGACAGCCCTGGAACACACAGGCCATGGCTCCTTCAGCCACTGTTTGGAGTTGGGCCTATATTCCGTAGGTTGCTTGGAGAGGGATCCCAAGAGGGAGCTCTGTCACCAGTGGATGCTGAAGGAGGAGACTGCTTCTCTGTCTGGATGCAGGAAGTGGTTCCCGAAGAAGGTACCATGGGAACCACAAGAGAGGAGGGTAGTGGAAGACCTGGTTTGGGGAAGGCTGAGATGGGCGTCACGATGTTAGTGCAATTGATTAATTGATTGTCATATCCACAGGATGCAGGCACTCATATTTCTTCCATATCTTAATATACGAGTGATGGTCGATAGATGTGTATTCCTTCATATTCTGTTCTTTTTGAAAATCGGGCATACTGACCAAAATGGAGGGTGATGTTCTGCACAGTTCACTTAAAGTTGGATGTTCAAGAGGACTACCTTCATGGAGGGATTGTCCACAGTTGCCACATTGTGGTTTTGCCAAGGAAAGCAATAGTATATGCCCAAATCATAAAAGTACCTCATATCATAGGCAGTGGGATATTCGGTTTCAAATCACAACTGTACATCATGAACTTAACCTTCTCCAGGAGGACATTCCCTTCAAACACTACGAAAAAGAAACCTATATCTGTATGATTATCCATAGGCACCTTTTTACACACATGATAGAATGGACACCTCGTCGGTGGAGATTAGTACAGAGTTTCACATCTGTTTGGAGTGTTATCTGTATGGAAGATGATTTCTTGGACATGTTCAATGTTTTGTGTGGGGCAAAGGTCACAGGTATGTCACCTATACTCTGTTTATAATAAGAATAAACCAAATGTAAACATTATGTATTCTTCCACATTTGCTTGAATCTCATTAGGTTTTGTTTTGCATGGAGCGGAAGCCAAACTGAGTCCAGTACAGACACTTACACTTAAGATCATTAGGATACATTTTATACTGTGTTACACGCACACAGACTGAGCGATAATGTGGGACAATGGCTTTACTGATGCATTAAACTTTGACAGCCCTTGCCAGCCAGCTGGTCCAACTAACCTGCAATTATGTGAGCAGTTGCAGTTCAAACATAAGAAGAGACGAGAAAAGAAATAAAATAGGTTCAAATGTCATTTATTTTTAAAGAGAATTAAATAATATCTGGCAAAACTCCAGCACTGCTGCACGTCCCTTAGGTGACCAGACGGAAATCATGAAATGCTCTCGTTCTCACCTAACATAGTATTCTAATTACAAACAACATAAACACAGAGTAATTGTTCCGAGTGAACTGTGTGTGATGCAAAAGCTTACTGCAGGCATTTCACTGTACTGTTTAATACTGAAGCCACTGAAGTTATTCATTAGTGGCAGTTGTTGGGTAATCTCTTAGCTCCTTAATTATCTGAATCCAAGAAATACATTTCAGTTCTGAAACTGTCATCTGCTGTGTTGATAACAAGTCAACAACAGAACCCACGAAGCCAACCTGATATCGCATTTTCTCCTCTTCTTTTATGACATGCCGTTTTATATCCTGCCAGCATTTGGCAGTCGCATGTGAAACAGCTGCAAGTGTTAGTTCCAGTATGTGTGGCAATTTAAAAGTTTTGTTATTTCTCATGACAAATCCCTTAACCCGGCTCTGTGTCAGTTCTGCTGGGTTCATATCATAATAGTATAATGGCATGTGTAAAAATGCAGCATTTGTGCGGTGTGCTTGACACTGTGGAAACAATTGTTTTTCATGGTTTGATGACATTATCACTCTGGTTTGTGTGTGACTACATATGTGGTATAGAACATGGACATAGGGCAAATAAAGGGTATTTGGTTTTTCATTTTTGCCCTAAAAAATTAAATTGTTATATTTTCGTAATTTAAGCAACCTTTATTATCAATCGTTCATAAAATATTGATAATTAAGAATTTATGATTCTTTTGCTCATTTTTTTTAATTACAGAGAGGAATCAGCCCTCTTACAAACATGCTGAGCTACTGTGCCAACCTCTGGGTTATCAGTCTACTACACTACCAATTCCGCTATACATATAATTTACATTTGTCTATCAACTATATCAAATACAGCCCTCTGAAACCTTCAAAGCTTATTTTTTTCTGTAAATTTGTAAAAAAACATTAAAAGCAATCTATTTCTCAGTGCTTTTTAACCATGTTCCACATGCGTGTTTCAGTATGGAACAGGAAGCAGCCTCTCACATTTCCATACTGTGTATTAGCAGCACTACAATCTGAGCACAATAGCATAGAGACTGTGACTGTACACGATTTTTAAAATAAAAACTACATAGCTAAATGCAGATTAAGGAAAATGTTGATGGCTGTTAGTACATAAAAATATCTTGAAATTTCATTAACCATAACTTAGTAATAATATATCCAATATATAAGTAGGACCTACTTTCAAGAGCGTACCACCACCAGTGTACATGTGCTGCAGCTTTTGACGAATCATCGCGTTTTGTGTTTCTTTATATCAGGTTTATTTTTATGACGAACAGAGAATATACTATCACATGCCTGAAGAACTGTAGTCTTGGCAGCAGAGGAAGTTTTAATTAAGAATAAACCATTTTGCCGTTTCCCCTGTGACTCAACTTCCACAAATTTGGATTAAGTGTTTTTGACAAAAAACAATGCTTCCATTGCAGGAACAGGTTTCCTTTCAGTCTAAGTACAGACCAGGTATTCGGTGAAGTGTTTTGCACATAGACAACTGGCTTGCCCTTCTTCCACTGCATAGTAGGGAAAGAAACATCATGGGATTATACCTATCTGCATTAGAATAACCACTCCCACCTGGAGAAACTACTGGAATCTTATGGCTTTCAGCGAAAGAAAGTTTAAGTCTCTACATGTGCAAATTTTTTGTCTTAGTACCTCCCACTCCGAATGGGACTCTCTCCAAGGTGTCATCCAGCCATAGCAATGACTACTTGGCTAGTAAACTGTTGCCCACAGCCCCCGTGCCCAGCCATAATGGTACATACTCCTTGACTTGGTGGAGAGTTTCCAGCTAAGACACCAATAGCATGATGCCTCTGTGGTCTGAGGGCACCACAATGCAGGTACTAGATGACTGCCCCATTACCCCCCACCCCACCCCAAATGAATGCCTATAACGCTGAGTTTTGGGTTTATAATCCATTCATTATAAGAATAAACCTGATGTACATAAACATAAATGCGATGATTGGTTGGTTGGTTGGTGGGATTAAAGGGACCAGATTACTATGGTCATCGGTCCCTTTTTCCAAAAAACTAAAACCACCCAAAGAGAATAAAAAACGAACAACAGAAAGACAACAGACGAAACAGGACAAGAAATACTCTGACAGGGACCAGACAAAACAAATTAATACACACAGAGTGTGACAGTGGTTGGCCAACCATAGTGAAAAAAAGGGGAAAAGCCAACCACCAAGAACACATTAAAAACTCAGTTTAAAATCAGAGGCTAAAAGCCAGAATCAACACTAAAAAACAAACACTCAGATTAAATGATAAAAAAACCTGCTCGAATAAAATGCAAAACCAAGTCCACCATGGCAGGGTTGTCTAATAAAAGAGCATAGAGCGTGTCAGGCAGCGCAAACGTCTGCTCGAGCACAGATAAAAGTGGACAGTCCAACAAAATGTGGACCACTGTCAATGCCAAGCTGCAGCGGCATAGAGGGGGGGTCCACATGGAGCAATAAGTGGCCTTGGGTCATCCGTGTGTGCCCAATGCGCAGTCAGCAGAGGAAGACAGACTCCTTGCGAGGAGTGCCACACAGTCGTCGTGTCCTTGACGGCACGGAGTTTATTAGGGGTGGCCAGACCACGCCATTCAGCATCCCAAAGCCAGATAACTTTGCGGCGTAAGACAGCCCTCAAATCAGTCTCCGGGAGGCCAATAGCTAGAGTGGGTTCACTGGTGGCCTGTTTGGCCAGGCAGACAAAATGTTCATTGCCCGGGATACCAACATGACCGGGGGTCCACACAAAGACCACAGATCTGCCGCAACGGGCAAGAGTATGCAGGGACACCTGGATAGCCATCACCAGACGAGAACAAGGGAAACACGGGTCGAGAGCTAGTAAACCGCTCAGGGAATCTCTACAGATAACGAAGGACTCACCTGAGCAGGAGCGGATATACTCTAGGGCACGAAAGATGGCGACCAGCTCACCAGTGTAAACGCTGCAGCCATCCGGCAAGGAACGTTGTTCGGTATGGTCCCCTAGAGTTAGTGCACAACCGACACGACCAGCAACCATCGAACCGTCGGTGTAGACAACGCCAGAGCCCTGATACGTGGCCAGGATGGAATAAAAGTGGCGTCGGAAGGCCTCCGGAGGGACTGAGTCCATCGGGCCCTGTGCCAAGTCGAGCCGAAGGCAAGGGCGAGGCACACACCACGAAGGTGTACGCAGAGGTGACGGGAAAGGAGGTGGAACAGGGAAACACACAAGCCCGTAGAGAAGCAATCTGATGCGTACGGCGATGGGGCAACCCGACCGGGGCCGACGTTCCGGCAGATGGACGACTGACTGTGGGAACAGGACACAATAATTTGGATGCCCGGACAAGATAGAAACATGGGCAGCATAAGCAGCCAGTAATTGTTGGCGTCGTAACCGCAGTGGAGGGACACCTGCCTCCACAAGTATGCTGTCCACAGGGCTGGTCCAGAAGGCACCAGTGGCAAGGCGTATCCCGCTGTGGAGGATTGGGTCTAGCACCTGCAACGCAGATGGGGATGCTGAGCCATAAGCCAGGCTCTCATAATCCAGACGAGACTGGATTAACGCCTGGTAGAGCGTAACAGGAAAGATCGGTCGGTGCCCCAGCGGTTGTGGCTCAAGCACCTCAGAGCATTTAGATGCCGCCAACACGCCTGTTTAAGCTGCCAAATATGAGGCAGCCAAGTCAACCGGGCATCAAAAACGGCACCCAAAAACCTGTGGGCCTCCACCACAGCAAGAAGTTCGTTGTCAAGATAAAGCTGTGGCTCAGGATGGACCGTTCAGCACCGGCAGAAATGCATAACGCGGGTCTTGGCAGCCGAAAACTGAAAACCATGCGCTACAGCCCAAGACTGCGCCTTGCGGATTGTGCCCTGTAGCTGACATTCAGCTGCTGCAATGCCAATAGAGCTGTAGTAAAGGCAAAAGTCGTCAGCATATAGGGAAGCGGAGACAGATTTACCCACCGCCGCAGCGAGCCCGTTAACGGCTATTAAAAATAGGCAGACACTTAAAACAGAACCCTGGGCACACCGTTCTCCTGGACGTGAGAGGAACTATATGAGGCCGCGACTTACACGCGGAAGGTACGATGCGACAGAAAATTGCGGATAAAGACCGGCAGAGGGCCCCGAAGACCCCATCCAAGAAGCGTAAAAAGGATATGAAGACACAATGTCGTATCCAATGCCTTCCGCATGTCGAAAAAGACAGCGACCAGGTGCTGACGGCGGGCAAAGTCAGTACGGATGGCCGACTCCAGGTTCACCAGATTGTCGGCGGCAGAGCGGCCTTTACGGAACCCACCCTGAGACGGAGCCAGAAGGCCCCGAGACTCCAGTACCCAATTCAAGCGCCGGCTTGCAAAGAACGTTGGTGAGGCTAATGAGGCGGTAGCTGTCCACCTCCAAAGAGCTCTTGCCCGGTTTCAAGACGGGGATGACAATGCTTTCCCGCCATTGCGATGGAAACTCTCGCTCGACCCAGAGACTGTTGTAAAGGTCGAGGAGGCGTTGCTTGCAGTCCACTGAAAGGTGTTTCAGCATCTGACAGTGGATGCGATCTGGCCCAGGAGCGGTATCAGGGCAAGCGGCAAGGGCACTGTTAAATTCCCACTCACTGAATGGAGCATTGTACAATTCTGGACGGTGGGTGCGAAACAAAAGGCTCCGACATTCCATCCGTTCTTTAATGGAGCGGAAGGCCAGGGGGTCATTCGCAGAAGCAGAACTCAGAGCAAAATGCTCTGCCAAGCGGTTTGCAATGATGTCGGAGTCAGTACAAACTGCTCCATTCAGTGAGAGCGCAGGGACGCTGACAGGGGTCCGATAGCCATAGAGGCGTCGGATTTTTGCCCAGACCTGCAATGGAGAGACATGGAGGCCAATAGTGGACAAATACCGCTCCCAGCATGCCTGCTTGCTTTTGCGGATAAGGCGGCGGGTCCGCGTACGTAGTCATTTGAAGGTGATAAGGTTTTCAATGCAGGGATGTTGCTTGTGACGCTGTAGCGCCCGCCGGCGATCTTTAATCGCCTGAGCGATATCAGGCGACCACCAAGGCACAGTCCTCCTCCGAGGGGATCCAGAAGAACGGGGAATTGAAGATTCTGCGGCAGTAATGATGACGGTGGTGATCGATTGAACCACCACATCACCGTCATCATTAGAGAGAGGCTCAATAGCAGCAGCGCAGGAAAACAAGTCCCAATCAGCCTTATTCATAGCCCATCTGCTAGGGCGCCCAGAAGAGTGACGCTGTGGCAGTGACAGAAAGATCGGAAAGTGGTCACTACCACACAGGTCTTCATGCACTCTCCATTGAACAGACAGTAAGAGGCTAGGGCTGCAAATCGAAAGGTCAATGGCGGGGTATGTGCCATGCACCACACTGAAGTGTGTGAAGGAACCATCACCGAAAAGTGAAAGATCGAGCAGTGGCAATAAATGCTCAATGGTGGCGCATCTACCTGTCGCTACTGACCCACCCCACAGAGGGTTATGGGCGTTGAAGTCGCACAGTAACAAGAAAGGTGGCAGCAATTGGGCTATCAGAGCAGCCAGGACATGCTGCGTGACATCACCATCCGGTGGAATGTAAAGACTGCAGACGGTAACAGCCTGTAGTGTCCACACCTGAACAGCGACAGCCTCTAAAGCTATTTCTAGAGGTACAGACTCACTGTGAAGAGAGTTCAGGACATATATGCAGACGCCACCAGACACCCTTTCATAAGCTGCCCAGTTCTTATAATAACCCCAATAGCTACGGAGGGTGGGGGTTCGCATTACCGGAAACCAAGTTTCCTGCAGAGCAATGCAGAGGAAAGAGTGAAGGCTGATAAGTTGGCGGAGCTCAGCTAGATGGTGGAAGAAACCGCTGCAGTTCCACTGGAGGATGGTGTTGTCCATGGCTGAGAAAGGCGTGAAGGGACTGGGAAGGCAATTTACGCCGCTTGTTCACTCGCTGTCACCGATTCAGTACCCGTGCGAGCGACATCCATGGCGTCTGAGGGACCAGCGAGATCAAGGTCCTCAGCGGACACCAGAATCTCGACCTCATCCTCAGACGCAGAGCCCGAAGGGTGCGGTGGTGTCGGTGCCACCGCAAGGTCTTTGGCCTTAGAGGTCTTGCGCTTGGACTTCTCTCGCTGAACCTTCGGTTTCACCGGCTGGTAAGGCTTCACCGAATCAGTCTCCGGGACGGAGGAGGATCGCGAAGTCCCACGACCAGCCGCTGGTGGGGACTTATGCTATTGTCGGGCGTCATCCTTCCCGCTGGTGGAAGCCTGGGAAGGGAGGGTCCCAAGAGAACCCTTACGGGCAAGAGCAGCCGAAGAAGTTAGACGCTTCTCCGGCTGAGAAGCAGGGACAGATGTCGCCAATGGGTGAGAGGATGTTGCTCCTGAGGTAGGTGGTGCAGGAGCAACCAGTTGGGTAGAACCCGCCACGGACAAGGGGGCAGGAGGAGTTGTACTGCTCATCGAGCTGGCTGGAATTCTCGAAACTGATGGGGCTAGCACAGTAGTTGTAGCAGCTGCTTAAGAAGATGTCATTCTCATAGAATGGAGTGTGTCATATTTCCTTTTGGCCTCAATATAGGTCAGTCGGTCCAGGGTCTTCTATTCCATGATTTTTTGCTCTTTCTGAAAGACTTTGCAGTCTGGCGAGCAAGGTGAATGAGGCTCTCCACAGTTGACACAGATGGGAGGCGGAGCACATGGAGTATCGGGATGAGATGGGCATCCGTAATCTCGACATGTGAGGCTGGAACGGGCAGACATATGGCCGAACTTCCAGCACTTAAAGCACTGCATCGGCGGAGGGATATAGGGCTTGACGTCACAACGGTAGACCATCACCTTGACCTTCTCCGGTAATGTATTACCATCGAAGACCAAGATGAAGGCACCGGTAGCAACCCGATTGTCCCTCGGACCCCGATGAACGCGCCGGACGAAATGAACACCTCTACGCTCTAAGTTGGTGCGCAGCTCATCATCAGACTGCAAAAGGAGGTCCCTATGGAAAATAACACCCTGGACCATATTTAAACTCTTATGTGGTGTAATAGTAACGTTAACATCCCCCAACTTGTCACAAGCAAGTAACATGCGTGACTGGGCGGAGGATGCCGTTTGGATCAGTACTGACCCAGAGCGCATTTTGGACAAGCCCTCCACCTCCCCGAACTTGTCCTCAAATTCTCAATGAAGAACTGAGGCTTTGTGGATAGAAAAGACTCCACATCAGCTCTCATGCGAACTAAGAATCGGGGCGAATAACTGACCTCCATCCCGAGACTTACGCTCCTCCCACGGCGTGGCCAGGGAGGGGAACGTTTTCGGATCGTACTTCTGAGCATTAAATTGAGCCCGGGAACGCTTAGAGACTGCTGGCGGCTGGCCGCCAGCAAGAGATGATGTACCACTCTTCATTGCGGGTCATCCGCCCTGATGCCACCTACTCCGACCAAGGGCCCTCCCCACAGGCGCCACCCAGCCGCAGCAATAGCCACCTGGCAGGATGGCCAGTGCCGGGAGTCCTGATGCCCCTGGGAGATGGGCATCTACTCCTTGGCATACGTGGGGAGTTAACGGCACAGGTATCAGTAGAGTGATCCCTGTGTTGTCAGGGGGCTACAACCAACAGGGTACATGGCGGCCCCACCACAACGGACTGCCTACCGTGCTGGATGTTAGGTGAATGTGGTCCATGGTCGCCGTCAGTGCAGAAAGAGGCACTGCACAGTGCAACGTGGAAAGTGCACGCAGGAACGTATCCATGCCCAAGAGATGGAGAGCGGGCAGGACTGCAATGCAACGACAAAGAAGTTGGCAAAAGGTCTGTTCGCAAGATGGACACAATGCACCAAGTAAGGCGCCCTTCGCCAATCGGCTCACTCTTCGGAAAAAATTTTAAGATGTGGAGGTCAAACCCAACAGGGGACCATCACATATGGCCGAAAAGTTTGAGACTCCTTTTAGTCGCCTCTTACGACAGGCAGGAATACTGCGGGCCTATTCTTACCCCCGATACCGCAGGAGGGCGATGATTGGTCAGAAGCCATAGCACACGTGCAGTAATGTTATGCTCTTTGAAGTAGGTCCTACTTATGCATTAGATATCTTATTATTAAGTTACTTTGAATGAAACTTTAAGATATTCAAATGCATTAACAGCCATCAACGTTTTTCTTAATCACCCTTTAGCTATGTAGTTTGTATTCCAAAAATCGTGTACAGTCAGAGCTTCTGCAGTGTTGCGCTCTGCTTGTCACACTGTTGGTTGGTTGGATCGTTTAAAGGAGGGGGGGGGAACCAAACTGCGAGGTCATCTGTCCCTTGTTCCCGGTAAAATAATTACGCAAGGGAAAAAAGAAAAGAAAGGAGACATACAGCACAACAGGAAAACGAAAGAACCAGAAGAACAGCAAACCACAGAGAGAAGCTAGAAACAGATAGAAGGGATAAAAACAAGATACCAAATGACTGTGGTTGGCTGATCATGAGAATAAAAAGGAAAGCCAGCCACTCTGTGGCACATTAAAACATCCACCCTAAAAGCATTTGAGTGGAGAATACAAAGAGACAAACAACATGCGCGACAACTTATATAGAATGATAAAACCCACTGTCACGTATAAAATGTAAAACTAAATTACCCGATGAGGCGTTGTAAGCTAAAATTAATGGCAATGAGTCTGGTTACTGAAGAGACCACTGAACGACTGGACCATTCCAGAGCATAAATGGACTCCTGGATGGTTGCTACCAAAGGATGACGAGGGTAGTACCAGCTGCTCAAGAAGTCAGTACAGAAGTAACGACTCCGCACGGCATGAATGGATGTGCTCAAGAGCATGAGATATAGCCATCAGCTTGGCAGTGAAAACACTGCAGACATCGGGGAAGGAGTGCTGTTCAATATGTCCTCTATGGACATACGTGAAGCCGATGTGAATAGTCTAGTGGGATTAAGACTCACAACAATAGTGCCCAGTGCAGACTTAAAGATATGAGCATATGGCATAGGGTCTCAGATACAACAGTGCCTTGAGCACTGCTTAAGTAATAGAACTCAATATGTTGTCCTATATGGCAGTGTTCATCAGAGACAAGGATATCATCTGGAGTGTTCCAGGGAAGTGTGACAGGACAGCTATTATTTTCTATACATATATAAGATCTAGCAGCCAGAGTGGGCCGCAACCTGCTGCTGTTTGCTGGTGAAGCTGTGGTGTATGGGAAGGTGTCATAGTTTAGTGACTGTAGGATGATACAAGATGACAGACAATATTTCTAGTAGCTGTGATGGATTGCAGCTAGTTCTAGATGTAGGAAAATTAGCCTTGGGAGAGCCAACCCAGACAAAACTCTACCGCCTGGTGATAAAGATGTATGAGACAGACGAAATACCCTCTGACTTCAAGAAGAACACAAAAATTCCAATCCCAAACAAAGCAGTTGTTGTTAGGAGTGAAAATTGCCGAACCATCAGTTTAATATGTCTTGGCTACCAAATACTGACACACATTCTTTACAGACAAATGGAAGAACTGGTAGAAACCGATTTTGGGGAAGATCAGTTTGGATTCTATAGAAATGTTGGAACACTTGAGGCAATACTGACCCTACGACTTACCTTAGAGGTATTCTGGAAAGGCAAACCTACGTTTCTAACATTTGTAGACTTTGAGAAAGCTTTTGACAGTGTTGACTGGAATACTCTCTTTCAAATTCTGAAGGTGGAAGGGATCAAATACAGGGACCGAAAGGCTATTTACAATTTGTACAGAAACCAGACGGCAGTTATAAGAGACGAGGGACATGAAAGGGAAGCAGTGGTTGGGAAGGGAGTGAGATAGGGTTGTAGCCTATCCCAGATAATATTCAATCTGTACATTGAGCAAGCAGTAATGGAAACAAAAGAAAAATTTGGAGTAGGAATTAAAATTCATGGAGACGAAGTAAAAACTTTGAGGTTTGTCAATGACATTGTAACTCTGTCAGAGACAGTAAAGGACTTGAAAGAGCAACTGAATGGAATGGACAGTGTCTTGAAAGGAGGAGATAAGGTGAACACCAACGAAAGCAAAATGAGAATAATGGAATGCAGATTATTAAATCAGGTGATACTGAGGGAATTAGATTAGGAAATGAGACACGAAGTAGTAGATCAATTTTGTTATTTGGGGAGCAAAATAACTAATGATGGTCGAAGTAGGGAGGATATAAAATGTAGACTAGCAATGGCAAGAAAAGTGTTTCTGTAGAAGAGAAATTTGTTTACATCGAGTATAGATTTAAATATCAGGAAGTCTTTCCTCAAAGTATTTGTATGGAGTGTAGCCATGTATGGACGTGAAACTTGACGATAAACAGTTTAGACAGGAAGAGAATAGAAGATTTCGAAATGTGGTACTACGAAAGAATGTTGAAGATTAGCTGGGTAGATCATGTAACTAATGAGGAGGTACTGAAAAGAATTGGGGAGAAGAGGAATTTGTGGCACAACTTGCCTAGAAGAAGGGATCAGTTGATGAGACATGTTCTGAGGCATCAAGGGATCACCAATTTAGTATTGGAGGGCAGTGTGTTGGAGGGTAAAAATCGTAGAGGGAGACCAAGAGATGAATACACAAAGCAGATTCAGAAGAGTGTCAGTTGCAATAGGTACTTGGAGATGATGAAGCTCACACAGGATGGAGTAACATGGAGAGCTGCATCAAACCAGCCTCTGGAGACCATGACCACGACACTATGGTTTTTCATTTCATGAAGTGCACAATTTTACATTTCTGAACATTTAAAGCAAGTTACCAATCCCTACACCACTTTGAAATCTTATCAAGGTCTGACTGAACAGGTATGCAGCTTCTTTCAGATAGTACTTCAATGTAGATAACGACATCACCTGTGAAAAGTCTGAGGTTACTGTTAATATTGTCTGTAAGGCCATACACCATGAACAGCAAGGGTCTCAACACACTTTCCTCCGGCAAATCCGAAGTTACTTCTACATCTGATGACGATTCTCCATCCAAAATAACATTCTGTGTTCTCCCTACCAAAAACTCCTCAATCCAGTCACAAATTTCACTTGATCGAACTGCATAGGTGCGGTAAAGAGTCAAATGCTTTTTGGAAATCAGGAAATACTTTATCTACCTGACTATCTTGATCCAAAGCTTCCAGTGTGTCATGTGAGGAAAAAGAAAGTTGAGTTTCACGTGATCAATGTTTATAAGAATTGATGCTAGTTGGCATGGAAGAGATCATTCTGTACAAGATACCTCATTACGTTTGAGCTCAGTGTATGTTCTAAGATTCTACAATGAATCTATGTTTAATATATTCAGTGGAAGTGTAGTGTATCACTCCTACTACCCTTCTTGTACACAGGTGTTGTCTGTACTCTCTTCCAACCAGTGGGCATGGTTTTTTCGGGAGGGATCTACGACAGGCTATAGTTAGGAAAGGGACTAATTCAGCTGCAAATTCAATACAGAATCTGATAGGAATTCTATCGGGTCCTGGAGCTTTGTTAAATTTTAACGATTTCAGCTGTTTTTCAACACCACTCACATTCTTTTCAGTGGTACACGCATTAAACTGAGGCAATTCTCCTGGGTTTTCCTTTGTGAAGGAACATTTGAAAACAAAGTTAAGCACTTCTGATTTGCTACCCTCAATTTTAGTTTCTGTCTCATTCACGAGTGACTGGATACTAACTTTGATGCCACAAACGGCTGTTACATACACAAGAATTTCTTTGGGATCTGTGAAAGATCATTTGACAAGATTCTGACATGGGAATCATTGAAGGCTTCACACATTGCCCTTTTGACAGCTAAATGTGTTTCATTCAACATCTCTATCTACAGTCCCACACTTTGTTTTACACTGATCATGTTTCTTTATAGTGACTGTGTACCATGGAGGGTCGCTCCCATTATGAATTGTTCTACTGAATACCTACGAATATATCCAGTGCATGGTTATTTTTTTTTTTTTAAATTTCAGTCATAGCCTCTCTAAATGTTCCTTCCCTGTGTTGAAACTTTGAACAACCTGATTGAGATACGACATGTTTCACAGAATGTCTTATCACGCCCACCACTAATGAAACTGTAATTTTCTGAATTGATTGTTGTATGACTAAAATCTCCACCAATGATTATAGTATGAATTAGTAACTTGTGTACCAGCTAACTGAGGTTTTCTCTAGTTTTTGGTTAAATCAGAAGATGTGTCAGGTTGGCAGTACAAGGATCTAATTTATAATTTTATGCCTATTCCCATTAGCCTATCCTTTTGATATAGATTTAAAATTTCTCCGAAAATCTCGCTGCTATAATTTTAGGTTTCAACCAGCTTTCTGTGCCTAGTATTATATGAGCTTCACTGCTTTTCAGGAGTTCTTCAAACTCTGGTACTATGTTACAACTGCTTCAGCAGTTTACCATTAGGATTTTAATACTCTCACCTCTGGGAAGCATTTCTTTCAATCTTACACTGATACTTCTGGGTTTCCTACAGCTATTGTTAGCTAGATTGGATTGAGAGTCACCTATTCTAAAAATCTCTTGTGTGCACCCCACACACAACACAAAACATTCTTACAGGTGATGAAATCATCAGACAAACATCTAGTATAAAGAATGGCAAAATCTAATAGACCCAACAACTACGAAAAGGGCTAGCATGCAGAAATATCAAATGGACACAACAGTGAAGAAAGCACATTTTTAAGCAAGTAAACTCACAGACTGGTAAGGATATTTCAGAGTTTTAGTA
Organism: Schistocerca gregaria; assembly: GCF_023897955.1. Taxonomy (NCBI): domain Eukaryota; kingdom Metazoa; phylum Arthropoda; class Insecta; order Orthoptera; family Acrididae; genus Schistocerca; species Schistocerca gregaria. The sequence continues at coordinate 307,701,392 of NC_064920.1, read as the reverse complement.
ACTGCAGTCTGAAAACATCCTTCAAACCTCAGACACCTCACAATGTATGCCAGTGCAAATATCACACTAACTTCAACTTCTCCATTCGGATCATTCACATTAAGTAGATACTTTTCCTGCTAGACACAATTATGAGTCTTATTTGTTGTGATCTAGAAAGGAAAACGTGCATGATAAGAGAATGTAACAGCAGCATCATGTATTTGCACATTAATTCATGGAAAGCTTGATTTGTGTAATCATTTCTTGAAAACAATGGATTGAACTAATGACTGCTGATGGAACTACTGATGAAGGTATCACCAAGCCACAGTTTCATATCAAGAAATCCTAAAGCACTTTATTGTCCAAAGGATGCAATCTGCAGCTTTCAAGAGTATGACACTATCAGCTGACATAGTGATACAGCAAATCGATTTTGCAGCACTGTGTAGTGTTGACTGATAAAGTGCCTAATGGAGCCATATGCAGATTACAGTGGTTGAAAATGTGACTACAGTCATTTGCTGCTGTGAATGACTAACTCTCTCTCCAATCATATTCAGTTTATGCTTGTTTGAAGATAATCAATTTAAAGAGCTTCCAAGCCTTACATCAGAATTTTTCTGATGGCTGCACAGCTCAATATAAAAATTATTTCTAACCCCTGCTGCATTGTGCAAGAAAGAGTGTCTAGAGAATGGTTTTTCTTAGTATCGCCACATAGGAAAGATATTGTTGGTGCACAGGCACTGTAACAGATAAAGCTGTCAGTGATAAAGCTAAGTAGTGGAAAGACATCATCAGAACTGTGCAAGAACCTTTAGAATGTACCACATCAGTTTTCTTTTTCTTTTTTTGTGGAGTAAACTTCCATTTTTTTGTCAAGACATCATACTGATGAAAATTGGGATGTTCTGGATGGTTGCTGGAAACCAGTTAAGAGCAAACAAGCACTACTTTAAATGCTACAATACCTCCAACCTAATTTGTTGTAGAATCTTTCTAAAATCTAATTCAGAAAAGTTTAGATTTTTTTCATTGATCTGCACTCATGCCATATTCTTTCATATATACAGATTCTGATATGATAACAGAGATACGAAAACATCTGACACTGAGTGTCAGCTTTTGCCTCAACAACTTTGTGGACAGTGTCATTTTGCCTTTATGGAATATAGCAACGATGATGTCACACATTCAACACATGAACAGATGAAAACAATCCTAGTATATCAAATACAATCAAAATAATTCCCACAACATAAGACCAACAGGACATCCACAGAAATTAGGGGATTCTGGATAGGGACAAACAAAATAAACAATGTTTGTAATATAAAATACATGATGTAATGGTACAGAATTTTGAATGTGTCACTGTGGAGTTTTTCTTCCTCAACAATATACAGTAATGTATCCCATCTAATTTGTTGTATATGAACGTTGCTCATTTTTACAATAATAACTACTTCATATAAAACTATAATATGTTTCTTTTGCATTTCCTTTGTTGCATGTGTGACACAGAGATCAGTTGCGAGCTGAGAGCCGTCTTAGTGTGGCACAGAAATTTCACCTCATCAAATGAAGTCTTCTTCAGATCGACAGCCATCTATCGCAATAAGAAGTCCAAGCCTATGAAAAACATACTGTGGTGATTATTACTCAATAAAGGAACACACACGAATAACAATCTCAATGTTGTCATCATCCATGTGGATTTACTAGTCTGCCATTGAGTGTCTCCCCAGGTGGCCCACAGAGAAATGTTCACCGGATATGGTGGATACTAGGGAAATAAAATACACGGCGTGGACCAAAAGTAACAGCTGCTGCCTTGTAGAATTACATTGGCTTATCAAGGGCTAAAGGAAGAAAACCTTGACAATAAATTACTGGTTCTCAGGTTGGAGGTTGTGTAATGGGCCATATCCTCACTCACATGAAAAATTAAAATGCAAAAAACCTAGTAATATGCCTTGGAACAAAATGTAATCCTGGACTGGTGAAGAAAAAAGGAAAATGGCAAATGCTGAAATGTGCAAGGTATCTCCACAAAATTGAATATATTAGCAACAGAACTTGATTTGTTCAAACTGGATGGGGTCATACCAGGGCCGGCCAAACGCTGCACAGTGTGCAGATGTGCGGAAGTGCTGCACATGTGCGACAGCAACATTTGTTATTAGATATGTGTCCTAAATGAACGGCGGCTCCACTTCGCTGTGGTACAAGTCAGAGCACAACATATCCAGTCTCGTTTACCCCTGGTGACCGTAACCTTAACAGAGAAGTACTGAGAAATGGCAAGTACTGTGAAAAAGCAAAGGACGAGAGATCTATGTTCTCAGTCGTTTAAAAATGACTGGGAAATGCAATTCTTTTTTGTAGCCTTTGGTGAAAACTCTCAGTGTTTGCTGTGCCGCCGAATAATAGGCGTCCAGCGTAAGTTTTCAATTGAATGACATTACAATACATTCCACAAAGACGTGTGTAATGTACTTAACAGTGAAGAACTGCAAGCAAAATTAAATGTCCTTCAGAAAATGGATGAGACACATCAACTCTATTTTACTGTACGTCAAAGTAACTGATGCTTCATGAACTCTTAGTTTCTTGTGTTACATTTACGTCTGTTTTACTGTGCGCCGTACAGTGTACTGTTTCCAATTTTCCAGAATGACAACCACACTAAATCTTCACTGCGAGCAAGTTTTAAAATCGCTTTCAGAATTGCACAAACTGGGAAACCCTTTTCCGAAGGGGAGTTTGTGAAAGGGTATCCGATTGATGCTGCAGAACTTTTGTGTCCCACGAACGTTATCAGGTTTCAAGAAATCAGTCTATCCAAACAAACAGTGACAAGACGTATCAGTGCTATGGCCGGCGATCTGCACAGGCAGCTAATAAATAAGGCTAAATACTTTGTTGCTTTCTCTGTTGCGCTCGATGAAACAACAGATCTTACAGTTAAAGCACAGGCTGTGATACACACGTAAGGTGTGGACAACGCACTTGTGTAACAGAGGAGCGACATCTGTGCATATAAACATGCACTACATGAACGCTGACGGCTGCGGCGTGCATGCTGTGACCTGGAAGTTGCACATGTGCAAGAACACGGCACGCGTGCAGAATTTACGGCCGGCCCTGGGTCATATCCTCCGAGACCAAGAAAAATGCTAAGGTAAAGAATAACTTAGTAATAATGTACATTATGACTGTTGATATGTTTAAAATATCGGGAATTCAATGATGTTGTTGTTGTTGTTGTTGTTGTTGTCTTCAGTCCTGAGACTGGTTTGATGCAGCTCTCCATGCTACTCTATCCTGTGCAAGCTGCTTCATCTCCCAGTACCTACTGCAACCTACATCCTTCTGAATCTGCTTAGTGTACTCATCTCTCGGTCTCCCTCTACGATTTTTACCCTCCACGCTGCCCTCCAATGCTAAATTTGTGATCCCTTGATGCCTCAAAACATGTCCTACCAACCGATCCCTTCTTCTAGTCAAGTTGTGCCACAAACTTCTCTTCTCCCCAATCCTATTCAATACCTCCTCATTAGTTACGTGATCTATCCACCTTATCTTCAGTATTTTTCTGTAGCACCACATTTCGAAAGCTTCTATTCTCTTCTTGTCCAAACTAGTTATCGTCCATGTTTCACTTCCATACATGGCTACACTCTAAACAAATACTTTCAGAAACGACTTCCTGATACATAAATCTATATTCGATGTTAACAAATTTCTCTTCTTCAGAAACGCTTTCCTTGCCATTGCCAGTCTACATTTTATATCCTCTCTACTTCGACCATCATCAGCTATTTTACTTCCTAAATAGCAAAAGTCCTTTACTACTTTAAGTGTCTCATTTCCTAATCTAATTCCCTCAGCATCACCCGATTTAATTTGACTACATTCCATTATCCTCGTTTTGCTTTTGTTAATGTTCATCTTATATCCTCCTTTCAAGACACTGTCCATTCCGTTCAACTGCTCTTCCAAGTCCTTTGCCGTCTCTGACAGAATTACAATGTCATCGGCGAACCTCAAAGTTTTTACTTCGTCTCCATGAATTTTAATACCTACTCCAAATTTTTCTTTTGTTTCCTTTACTGCTTGCTCAATATACAGATTGAATAACATCGGGGAGAGGCTACAACCCTGTCTCACTCCTTTCCCAACTACTCCTTCCCTTTCATGCCCCTCGACTCTTATGACTGCCATCTGGTTTCTGTACAAATTATAAATAGCCTTTCGCTCCCTGTATTTTACCCCTGCCACCTTTAGAATTTGAAAAAGAGTATTCCAGTCAACATTGTCAAAAGCTTTCTCTAAGTCTACAAATGCTAGAAACGTAGGTTTGCCTTTTCTTAATCTTTCTTCTAAGATAAGTCGTAAGGTCAGTATTGCCTCACGTGTTCCAACATTCCGACGGAATCCAAACTGATCCTCCCCGAGGTCTTCATCTACCAGTTTTTCCATTCGTCTGTAAAGAATTCGCGTTAGTATTTTGCAGCCGTGGCTTATTAAACTGATAGTTCGGTAATTTTCACATCTGTCAGCACCTGCTTTCTTTGGGATTGGAATTATTATATTCTTCTTGAAGTCTGAGGGTATTTCGCCTGTCTCATACATCTTGCTCACCAGCTGGTAGAGTTTTGTCATGACTGGCTCTCCCAAGGCCGTCAGTAGTTCTAATGGAATGTTGTCTACTCCAGGGGCCTTGTTTCGACTCATGTCTTTCAGTGCTCTGTCAAACTCTTCACGCAGTATCGTATCTCCCATTTCGTCTTCGTCTACATCCTCTTCCATTTCCATAATATTGCCCTCAAGTACATCGCCCTTGTATAAACCTTCTATATACTCCTTCCACCTTTCTGCCTTCCCTTCTTTGCTTAGAACTGGGCTGCCATCTGAGCTCTTAAAATTCATACAAGTGGTCCTCTTTTCTCCAAAGGTCTCTTTAATTTTCCTGTAGGCAGTATCTATCTTACCCCTAGTGAGATAAGCCTCTACATTCTTACATTTGTCCTCTAGCCATCCCTGTTTAGCCATTTTGCACTTCCTGTCGATCTCATTTTTGAGACGTTTGTATTCCTTTTTGCCTGCTTCATTTACTGCATTTTTATATTTTCTCCTTTCATCAATTAAATTCAATATTTCTTCTGTTACCCAAGGATTTCTAGCAGCCCTCGTCTTTGTACCTACTTTATCCTCTGCTGCCTTCACTACTACATCCCTCAGAGCTACCCATTCTTCTTCTACTGTATTTCTTTCCCCTATTCCTGTCAATTGTTCCCTTATGCTCTCCCTGAAACTCTGTACAACCTCTGGTTCTTTCAGTTTATCCAGGTCCCATCTCCTTAATTTCCCACATTTTTGCAGTTTCTTCAGTTTTAATCTACAGGTCATAACCAATAGATTGTGGTCAGAGTCCACATCTGCCCCTGGAAATGTCTTACAACTTAAAACCTGGTTCCTAAATCTCTGTCTTACCATTATATAATCTATCTGATATCTTTTAGTATCTCCAGGGTTCTTCCACGTATACAACCTTCTTTCATGATTCTTAAACCAAGTGTTAGCTATGATTAAGTTGTGCTCTGTGCAAAATTCTACTAGGCGGCTTCCTCTTTCATTTCTTAGCCCCAATCCATATTCACCTACTATGTTTCCTTCTCTCCCTTTCCCTACACTCGAATTCCAGTCACCCATTACTATTAAATTTTCGTCTCCCTTCACTATCTGAATAATTTCTTTTATTTCATCGTACATTTCTTCAATTTCTTCATCATCTGCAGAGCTAGTTGGCATATAAACTTGTACTACTGTAGTAGGTGTGGGCTTCGTATCTATCTTGGCCACAATAATGCGTTCACTATGCTGTTTGTAGTAGCTTACCCGCATTCCTATTTTCCTATTCATTATTAAACCTACTCCTGCATTACCCCTATTTGATTTTGTGTTTATAACCCTGTAGTCACCTGACCAGAAGTCTTGTTCCTCCTGCCACCGAACTTCACTAATTCCCACTATATCTAACTTTAACCTATCCATTTCCCTTTTTAAATTTTCTAACCTACCTGCCCGATTAAGGGATCTGACATTCCACGCTCCGATCCGTAGAACGCCAGTTTTCTTTCTCCTGATAACGACATCCTCCTGAGTAGTCCCCGCCCGGAGATCCGAATGGGGACTATTTTACCTCCGGAATATTTTACCCAAGAGGATGCCATCATCATTTAATCATACAGTAAAGCTGCATGTCCTCGGGAAAAATTACGGCTGTAGTTTCCCCTTGCTTTCAGCCGTTCGCAGTACCAGCACATCAAGGCCGTTTTGGTTAATGTTGCAAGGCCAGATCAGTCAATCATCCAGACTGTTGCCCCTGCAACTACTGAAAAGGCTGCTGCCCCTCTTCAGGAACCACACGTTTGTCTGGCCTCTCAACAGATACCCCTCCGTTGTGGTTGCACCTACAGTACGGCCATCTGTATCGCTGAGGCACGCAAGCCTCCCCACCAACGGCAAGGTCCACGGTTCATGGGGGGAGGGAATTCAATGTATCAATACTTTAAAAAAAAAGTATCATTATTAGCCATTGATATATCGGAAAAAAATATCAATATATATAAAAAAAATTGGACATTTTAAATAGACTGCCAGTTTTAGAGCTGTATATTTAAATACTGATTTAACCAACAATGGAAAATCCAGGATGAAGTGTAACAATATTAGAGAAGGAAAGTTGCTGCCATATAACAGAGATGCCGAGTTGCGATAGGCACAACGCGTGCGCGCACACACACACACACACACACACCAGAGCAACTAATTGATTATTATTAGATATTCTGCACATCATTGATCTAGTAACCAGCTTATCCCTCCTACACCAAGAATTGAAAGAGAAATGATGTGCATTCACACTCGGCTATAACCACATTGCTAACAATGGTAAATGCACGTAAGTGGCAATATAGAAGGTGTCAGATGGGTCTGTCATTTGGTTTTGTTGATACTGGATTTGTCTGGAACATGTCATGTTGACTTCCCTGTTTTCTTCATTTCTGCAAATACCAGTGAACTAACAGCTGTAGTGTCAAAATTACACGGTAAAATTAAATGATGCAGTTTCTGTTGGCAGAGCCGAGAGCCGATTGTGTCAACATTTCTCCTCACACATCTCTCCCCACTGCAAAGACCAATCTTGTCATTTATATTGTTGTTCATAGTTTTCTGCAACTGTTTTCGAAGAATGTCAAGAAACAGCAGACAGAAACAGCAGACTAGTTGCATCAACAAATAAAATAATAAATGTTGTGATCAGTATTTACTTTCTGGCCACAATGCAGTGTGCATATATAGGTGAAACTGGGTGTTTGATACCGCCCGTCGGCTTTGAACCGTGACATACTAAGTGAGGTCGTTTCTTAATGGGCTGAATCTCCTAAGTTTATCATAGCAATGAAAGAAAACTGTGACTGCAATTCCCGTGAACCTTGAATCATGTCTCTTAGTGAACCAAAGCAATGTTGTTTGGACATGGAGGAGATACAGAGAGACAGGAACTTTCAATAACATGGGTCACTCAGGCCGCCCAAGGGCTATTACTGCAGTTGATGACTGCTGCCTATGGATTATGGCTCAAGGAGCCCTGACAGCACTGCCACCACATTGAACAATGCTTTTCATGGAGCCACAGGACGTCATGTTATGACCCAAACTGTGTGCAATAGGTTGCATGATGCACAACTACACTCCCGACACCCATCTCTACAACCACAACACCATCCAGCGAGTGCAGAAAGGTGGAGGTTCCCTGCTGTATTGGGGTGGCATTATTTGGGGGCTGATGTATGCCACTGGTGGTCTTGGAGGGCGCTGTAATGGCTTTACCATACGTGGATGCCATCCTCCGACCAATAGTGCAACCATATTGGCAGCATACTGGCGAGGCATTCATCTTCATGGATGACAATTCGCACCCCAATTGTGCACATCTTGTGAATGACTTCATTCAGGATAACAACATTGCTCAACTAGAGTGGCCAGCAGGTTCTCCAAATATGAACCCTATTTAACATGTCTAGGATAGATTGAAAAGGGCTGTTTATGGACGACATGACCAACCAACTACTCTGAGGAATCTACGCCGAATCGCCATTGAGAAGTGAAACAATCTGGACCAATAGTGCCTTAGCAGTGGTCGTGTGGTGTAGACTGGGCACTTTTTTAGGTTAGATGGCCTCGGGCAAGTACAGAAAGGGCAACAGCCTCAAAGGGTGTGGGGCAAAGTCAGGACATGTGAGGACAAAGCAGCAATCGGTATTTTAATAGTAAACTGTTGAAGCTACATTGGTAAAGTACCGGAAGTTCAAGCGCTGATAGAAAGCACCGAAGCTGAAATCGTTATAGGCACGGAAAGCTGGCTGAAGCCAGAGAAAACTTCTGCCGAAATTTTTACAAAGGCACAGAGGGAGTTTAGAATGGATAGATTGCATGCAACCAGTGGTGGTGTGTTTGTCGTTGTTAGTAGTAGTTTATCCTGTAGTGAAACAGAAGTGGATAGTTCCTGCGAATTATTATGGGTGGAGGTTATACTCAACAACCGAGCTAGGATAATAATTGGCTCCTTTTACCGATCTCCCTACTCAGCAGCATTAGTGGCAGAACAACTGAGAGAAAATCTGGAATACATTTCACATAAATTTCCTCAGCATGTTATAGTCTTAGGCGGAGATTTCTATTTACCAGATATAGATGGGGCAACCAGATGTTTAGGACAGGTGGTAGGGACAGAGCATCGAGTGAAATTATACTGAGTGCACTGTCCGAAAATTACTTCAAGCAATTAAACAGAGAACTGACTCGTGGAGATAAAATCTTGGACCTACTGATAAACAGACACGAACTTTTTGACTCTGCAAGCGCAGAACAGGGAATCAGTGATTATAAGGCAATTCCACCAGCCCTGAATATGGAAGTAAATAGGAATATAAAAAAAGGGTGGAAGGTTTATCTGTTTAGCAAGAGTCATATGAGGCAGATGGCAGATTTCAGACTACCTAACAGATCACAAGGAAAATTTATTTATTTATTTATTTATTTATTTATTTATTTATTTTGCTTAACTACAAGGTCATTAGCACCCAGTAACAAACGTTAGTGCACTAATAACATAGAAAAAAGCAAGGGGACAACACCAAAAAGTACTTACAAAGACACAGATAAACAAAATAAAGGAGTTAGATCTTTTTGGAAAAGTCCGGCAATGTAATAAAACTTAAGGATACGAACAGCTGCTCGAGCGTCATCAGCTAAAAGTTCCTGTAAGGTAGACGGCAGACACAGGACAACACAAGAGTGAATAAAACGAGGGCAGGACAATAAATCATGGCGCACCATCAATGGATGACCACAGGGGCACTGCGGGGCGGGGTCACCGGACAACAGGTAGTGGTGGCTAAATCGGCAATGCCCAATCCGCAACCTGGCCAAAATGACCACCTCTCCCCGGGAAGGGCGTGAGGAGGTCGTCCAAGTTGTCAGGATTGGTTTGATGGCCCTAAGCTTATTTTCATGGAGAGAGGGCCAAGCCTCATGCCACAATGATGAAATGCGCCGACAAAGAACCCCACTAACATCAGTTGATGGGACACAAAAAGAAGCTGTTCGAGGCAGGAGGACAGCAGCCTTGGCTGCAGGATCCGCAGCTTCATTCCCCGGCACACCAACGTGGCCAGGAATCTGAGATTGGAAAGACTGGAAAGAAGGTGGCCGTGCCTCTTCTGGTTGTTTTCAGGGGAGGAAGGCAGGGTGGTAATGGGCAGAGCTCGAAACCTCCACGAAAAAGTGGCCGAAGGCATTTGAGACATCCTCAGGATTCACAAGGACTTCGTTCGCTACAGCCAGGCCAGAAATCAGGGAGTGGACCTTGGTGACAGATAGCCAGCGCAAGCCACCCCAGACAACCGAAGGAGGAGTAAAACTGTTGAATGAGCTGGTGAAAGCCACCCAGCAAGCCTTTTTGCTTTCTTTGATAACACAACGACATTGTGCACAGAGTCGTTTGCAACTGATACAGTTCGCCACAGTAAGGTGGTGTTGGAAGGTCTGTAAAGCACGTCGCCGAGCATGAATAGCGTCACCGCATGCTGTAGTCCACCAGGGGACTGGGAGTCGACGTGGAGAAGAGGAAGTACGAGGGATGAAATATTCAGCAGCATTGAGAATAACGTCCGTGAGGTATGCGACCTGACTATCGCAGTTGGAGAAGTTTTGATCATGGATGCTAGCCAGGGAGGTGAAAAGCCCCAGTCGACTTTGGAGATATTCCAGCTAGTGGAACGTGGAGAAGGGGTGGGATGCAGGAGATGGATTACGTAGGAGGAAATGGTCGCTCGAGTATGTGTCAGACAGAGCATACGACTCGAACCGACATGCAAGTTTGATAGAGGATATTGAGAGGTCCAAGTGGGAATAGGTATGCGTTGGGTCCGAAAGGAAGGTAGGTAGGTGCACCGGAATTTAAGCAGACTAGATTGAGGTGGTTGAAAAGGTCTGCCAAGAGGAAGCCTCTCAGGCAGGACGCTGGAGAGCCCCAAAGGAGATGGTGGGCATTAAAGTCTCCAATCAACAAAAAATGGTGTACAAAACTGAGCAATCAGTTGTAACATGTCTGCCCTAGTAAAGACAGACGATGATGGGGTGTAAACAGTACAAATGGAAAATGTGAAAGTGGGGAGAGTAATTCGGATAGCAACTGCCTGCAGATCTGTGTGCAATGTGATTGGATCATACTAGACATCATCCCGAACCAGCAACATGGCCCCTCCATGAGCCGGAATACCTGCCACATGGGGTAGGTCAAAATGCACGGAGGTATAGTGTGCCAGGTCAATACGATCACATGTGCGTAACTTCGTTTCTTGGAGACCTACGACAAGCGGGCAGTGCATTCGAAGGAGCAATTTTAGTTCCTCTTGGTTGGACCGAATGCCGCGAATATTCCATTGAAGAAGTGCCATTATGAAAACAAAAAGAAAAAGAAGAAACAAGAACGGATCACCTCTATGTCCACTGAGGGCCTGGCTTCAAAGGAGCACTGCTGCTCCAATCGATAGGTGGTGAGTCATGGTCCATCAACTCAACTGCGTCTGCCACCTTCCTGGGCTGATCAGGAGGGGCAGCTTCCTCCGCTGGTGAAAGGCCAGATGATCTGCTACCAGTGGTGCGGCCTGGCGAAACTGAAGGTGGCCGGGGACAGCAAACACTGGGTGGCACAGGAGAAGAAATGCGCCTCGGCGGAGATGGAGAACTCTTTTTTTGATGAGCCTTCTTTGAAGAATTACGTTTTGTCGAAAGAACAGTTGATGGCTGTGAAATTTGTGGATGCAAGAAATCTTCGCGTGTCGGTCTGATTTAGAGGTGCTCGTCTTAGCAGTAGCAGATGATGATGTTTGAGCCTTAAGATTGGTGGGAGGAAGAGGAGAAGTTGATCGGGCGATCTTAGCACTGGCCGATCTGACGACCGAATCACTAAATGGTAGATCGCACGTCTGTGTAGCTACCTCCCTGGTATGCCAAGAAGAGGTGAGAACGGTACTGTATTTACCTGCCGGAAGCACAGTGGGCTTTCTGCTATTGAATAACTTGCGAGCGGCCGAGGTCGACACCTTCTCTTTCACTCTAATTTCCTGTATCCTTTTCTCATCTTTGTGGATGGGGCAATCTTGAGAGGAGGCAGTATGGTCGCCCATACAGTTGATGCAACGAGGGGACGGAGGTGGACAGTCACCCTCATGGGCGTCCCTGCCACAGGTAACGCATTTAGCCACACTTTAACAAGACTGTCGTGTATGGTTAAACCGCTGACATTGGTAACACCTTGTAGGGCTGTGTACATACGGCCGAACAGAAATGATTTCATAACCCGCTTTTAATTCGTAAAGGCAATTGCACATTGTCGAATGTCAGGAATATGGTTCGAGTCAGTATGAGGTCCTTGTCGACCCTTTTCACGACCTGATGGACGACCGTCACTCCCTCACAATATACATAAATGACCTGGTGGATGACATCGGAAGTTCACTGAGGCTTTTTGCAGATGATGCTGTGGTGTATCGAGAGGTTGCAACAATGGAAAATTGTACTGAAATGCAGGAGGATCTGCAGCGAATTGACGCATGGTGCAGGGAAGGGCAATTGAATCTCAATGTAGACAAGTGTAATGTGCCGCGAATACATAGAAAGATAGATCCCTTAGCATTTAGCTACAAAAAGCAGGTCAGCAACTGGAAGCAGTTAATTCCATAAATTATCTGGGAGTACGCATTAGGAGTGATTTAAAATGGAATGATCATATAAAGTTGATCGTCGGTAAAGCACATGCCAGACTGTGATTCATTGGAAGAATCATAAGGAAATGCAATCCAACAATGAAGGAAGTAGGTTACAGTATGCTTGTTCGCCCACTGCTTGAATACTGCTCAGCAGTGTGGGATCCGCACCAGATAGGGTTGATAGAAGTGATAGAGCAGATCCAACGGAGAGCAGCTTGCTTCGTTACAGGAGCATTTAGTAATCGTGAAAGCGTTACGGAGATGATAGATAAACTCCAGTGGAAGACTCTGCAGGAGACACGTTCAGTTAGCTCGGTACGGGCTTTTGTTAAAGTTTCGAGAACATACATTCACCGAAGAGTCAAGCAGTATATTGCTCCCTCCTACGTATATCTCACAAAGAGACCATGAAGATAAAATCGGAGAGATTAGAGGCCACACAGAAGCATACCGACAATCCTTCTTTCCACAAACAATGAGACTGGAATAGAAGGAAGAACCTATAGAGGTACTCAGGGTACCCTCCGCCACACACCATCAGGTGGCTTGCGGAGTATGGATGTAGATGTAGATCACTTTGCAACTGATACTGGTCTTCGGATGACCTTACTAGACTGTAAATCACAGCATCATCTGCTAACAACCTAAGAGAGCTGCTCAGATTGTCACCCAGGAAATTTATATAGATCAGGAACAGCAGACGTCCCAGGACGCTTCCCTGGGGAACATCTGATATCACTTCAGTTGTACTCGATGATTTGCCGTCTATTACTACAAACTGTGACCTTCCTTACAGGAAATCACGAATCCAGTCGCACAACTGAGACGATACCCCATAGGCTCGCAGCTTGATTAGAAGTCGCTTGTGAGGAACTGTGTCAAAAGCTTTCCGGAAATCCAGAAATACGGAATCAACCTGAGATCCCATGTCAATAGTGGCCATTACTTCGTGCGAATAAAGAGCTAGCTGCGTTGCACAAGAGCGATGTTTTCTGAAACCATGCTGATTACATATCAATAGATCGTTCCCTTCTTAAACACTGGTGCGACCTGCGCAATTTTCCAATCTGTAGGTACAGATCTATCGGTGAGCGAGCAGTTGTACATGATTGCTAAGTAGGCAGCTATTGTATCAGCGTAATCTGAAAGGAACCTAATCGGTATACAATATGGACCTGAAGACTTGCCCGTATCACGCGATTTGAGTTGCTTCGCAACCCCTAAGGTATCTACTTCTAAGAAACTCATGCTAGCAGCTGTTCGTGTTTCAAATTCTGGAATATTCCATTCGTCTTCCCTGGTGGAGGGATTTCGGAAAACTGCGTTCAATAACTCCGCTTCAGCGGCACACTCGTCGGTAACAATATCATCGGCACTGCGCAGCGAAGATATTGACTGGGTCTTGCCACTTGTGTGCTTTACATACGACCAGAATTTCTTCGGATTTTTTACCAAATTTCGAGACAATGTTTCGTTGTGGAACCTATTAAAGGCATCTCGCATTGATGTCCGTGCCAAATTTCACGCGTCTGTAACTTTTAGCCAATCTTCGGGATTTCGCGTTCTTCTGAACTTCGCATGCTTTTTCCGTTGCCTCTGCAACAGTGTTTGCACCTGTTTTGTGTACCATGGGGGATCAGTTCCAACTCTTACCAATTTATGAAGTATGAATCTCTCAATTGCTGTTGCTACTAGATCTTTGAACTTGAGCCACATCTCATCTATATTTGCATAGTTAGTTCAGAAGGAATCAAGATTGTCTCTTAGGAACGCTTCTAGTGACACTTTATCAGCTTTTTTAAAAAAAAATTATTTTGTGTTTGTTTCTGGTGGATGTAGAAGAAACGGTATTGAGCCTAGCTACAACGACCTTGTGAACACTAATCTCTGTATCAGTCATGATGCTGTCTATTAGCTCTGGGTTGTTTGTGACTAAGAGGTCAAGTGTGTTTTCGCAACCATTTAAAATTTGTGTGGGTTCGTTGACTAACTGCTCGAAATACTTTTCGGGGAAAGCATTTAGGACAATCTCTGAAGATGTTTTCTGCCTACCACCGGTTTTGAACAATTATTTTTGCCAACATATCGAGGGAAGGTTGAAGTCCCCACCAACTATAACCGTATGAGTGGGGTATTTATTTGTTACGAGACTCAAATGTTCTCTGAACTGTTCAGCAACTATATCATTGAAGTCTGGGGGTCGGTAGAAGGGGCTAATTATTAATTTAGCTTGGCTGTTAAGTATAACCTCCATCCATACCAATTCGCACGGAGTATCTACTTCGACTTCACTACAAGATAAACCACTACTGACAGACACAAACACTCCACCACCAATTCTGCCTAAACTATCTTTCCTTAACACCGTCTGAGACTTCGTAGAAATTTCTGCAGAACTTATTTCAGGCTTTAGCCAGCTTTCTGTGCCTAGAACAATTTCAGCTTCTGTGCTTTCTTTTAGTGCTTGTATCACAGGGACTTGCCCAGCACAACTACAACAATTTACAATACAATTCCAACTCTTCCTTGATCCAAGCATGTCCTGTATTTGCTATGCGCCCTTTGAGATTGCAGCCCACTCCGTACTTTCCCGAGGCCTTCTAACCTAAAAAACCGCCCAGTCCACGCCACACAGCCTCCGCTACGCGTGTAGCCGCCAGCTGAGTGTAGTGAACTCCTGACCTATTCAGCGGAACCCAAAACCCCACCACCCTATGGCGCAGCCAACACGGTCGCAAAACCCCCTGAGCCTCTGATTCAGACCCTCCACCCGGCTCTGCACCAAAGGTCCGCAGTCGGTTCTGTCAACGATGCTGCAGATGGTGAGCTCTGCCTTCATCTCGTAAGCAAGACCGGCAGCCTTCACCAAATCAGATAGCCGCTGGAATCCAGAGAGAATTTCCTCAGATCCAAAGCAACACACGTCATTAGTGCCGACATGTGCCACCACCTGCAGCTGGCTGCACCCTGTGCTCTTCATGGCATCCGGAAGGACCCTTTCCACATCAGGAATGACTCCTCCCGGAATGCACACGGAGTGCACACTGGATTTCTTCCCCCTCCTTAGCCGCCATATCCCTAAGGGGCCCCATTACGCGCCTAACATTGGAGCTCCCAACTACCAATAAGCCCACCCTCTGCGACTGCCCGGACCTCGAAGGCTGAGAATCATCCTCTGAAACAGGACAGGCAGCTGCATCCTGTTTGTCAGACGCACCGGGGAGGCTTTCTGATCAGCCTCCAGAGACGTCTTTCGCTGCCTGCTACGCCTTGGAACGGCCTCCCAATCAACCACAGTGGCAGACCAATCTGGGAACAGACGGGACGAGGTTGACATCCCCATGATACCCAAGTCCGGCTCCTCACAGTGGTGCCCATTGGCAACAGCCTCAAGCTGCGCGACTGAGGAAAGCGCCGCTTGCAGCTGTGAGAGAAGGTATGCCAACTCAGCCCTCATCCGAACACAGCAATCACAGTCCCTGTCCATTGTAATCGATGTTGAACAACAGTTACTGAAATACGAGTCCGTGCCTAGATAACACAAGGGAAACACGCAAAGAATGTATGAACTAAGCTGTACAAATGCCTAAAGACTGCGCTACAATCTGCCTGAATTTACGATTACAGTAACTAAAACTTGAAATTACACCTCCTATACGAAACTCACACGCAATTTAAGTTAAAATCTACGAAGTAAACACTAAAGCGTGATGCTACAACTCTCAAATACTATAATATGCCCGAAATTTATGAATTAAACAATGCAAGTACCCAAAAACATGCAAAGAAATTAAGCATTAAACTATGTAACAAGTAAGTAAGCTAAGAGTATATGACTTGCTGCTGGCGGCAGCTGCTTATCCAACGGCAGCATGAAGCACACCACACCACGCGACGAATTCAAGGTGTGGTTGGCCTCCACCCATACAGGAAATGTGTGCAAGAGAGTGGCTTGAAGTAATTTTTGGGCCTGGAAGGCGCTCTCTGTCTCCAACAGCAAGGTACTGTTGTGCAACCGAGTACAAGATTTCACTGTTCCTGCAATTGCATCTACACCCTTGTGAATGACAAAAGGGCTGACTGTTGAGAAATCGTGACCGTCAGATCTTGTGACAACGAGAAACTTTGGTGCTGGTGGTAGAATTTTCAGAACAGGAGGAGGAGAAGAAGGCGTGCCACAGGGGAGTGTTATGGGGCCATTGCCTTTCACAATTTATATAAATGATCTAGTAGATAGTGTCGGAAGTTCCATGCAGCTTTTCCCAGATGATGCTGTATTATACAGAGAAGTTGAAGCATTAGAAAATTGCAGCGAAATGCAGGAAGATCTGCAGTGGATAGGCACTTGGTGCAGGGAGTGGCAACTGACAATTCACATAGTCTAATGTAATGTACTGTGAATAAATAGAAAGAAGGATCCTTTATTGTATGATTATGAGATGGCAGAACGAACAGTGGTAGCAGTTACTTCTATAAAATATCTGGGATTATGTGTATGGAATGATTTGAAGTGGAATGATCATATAAAATTAATTGTTGGTGAGGTGGGTGCCAGGTTGAGTCATTGGGAGAGTCCTTAGAAAATTTAGTCCATCAAAACAGGAGGTGGCTTACAAAACACTCGGTCGACCAATACTTGAGTATTGCTCATAGTGTGGGGTCTGTACCAGGTCGGGTTGACAGATGAGATAGAGAAGACCCAAAGAAGAGTGGCGCTTTTCGTCACAGAGTTATTTGGTAAGCGTGATAGCGTTGTGGAGATGTTTAGCAAACTCAAGTGGCAGACTCTGCAAGAGAGGCACTCTGCATCGCGGTGTAGCTTGCTGTCCAGATTTCGAGAGGGTGCGTTTCTGGATGAGGTATCGAATCCCCCTACTTATACCTCCCGAGATGATCACGAATGTAAAATTAGAGATTCGAGCGCGCACGGAGGCTTTCCGGCAATCGTTCTTCCTGCGGACCATGCAATTTAAACAGGAAAGGGAGGTGGGCCGTGGTAAAAATTGCTGTTTTGAAGAGCGCACCGCAGCACATAGTGTGAAGCAGTTGCCCTCTGTTTCTGGAGGTGGCGCCACTGTGGCAATCACAGCTTTGGCGTCTGCCTCTGGTGGGAAAGGTTGCCTGTTCACATGCATTTAAGGGGCACTATGAGCCCGCCAGTCGCTTAGTCTCTCGTCAGCATTTGTTAGGCAGTTAGTGTGTGTCGTTCAGAGTGCTAGTATGTCTGTCGTTCAGATCAACCTTTAAAGCTGGCTAAATGTGAGTCTTTCACTCTACCAGTAAGAACTAAGGGAGTGCTCGCCTGATCGGGGCTTAGTACCTGCATCTGAGTCTGCGCATTAGGCTGCCAATCTGCTCAAGTTTGCTCAGGCAATGGTCATTGGTGGTTGAATCGATCAGTTGGTCAGTTGCGCACTGAGACACAAGATGACTTATCTGTCTTGAGCGTCGGCGCATGTGAGGTCGCCACGTGAGTCCAGTGGGCCGTGGCGTATAGCGAGGGGTAGTGACTTCGCGGTCGAGACGAGAACAACACGAGTCAACCCACGAAATTAGTCTGGCCGGTGCGAGCTCCAACACCATGAGATGGGAGATCGGAGCACCTTCCTGCGTCCATTGAAGACGGCTTGTAGCAGAGGTTCGGGGCAGCGATTTGGGGGTGCTGCAGCAGGTCTTCTCAAGAAATTGCAGTTTATTAGAAGTTAAGCAATTGGTGATATATTGTTTGACTTACTCTTGTTAAATTCTGCTTGTTTTCTTGGTGAGGTCAACAGCCGTTTTGCTTTGGGGTTGTTCCACCATTCTTCTCTGTTTGCCCACCTGCAGGAAGGTGGTTGTTTATAAATTGGGTGGTCTGTTTTTCCCTTGTGGAGTAGGGGCGGGTAAGACCAACCTGCGGTTCGGGTTGCTCGGTAATGTCCCTATCAATCTACCGAAGGTTTGCAGCTGCCTCTGCCATGTTTGTCGGATTTGGTGTGTTAACGAATTTATTGCTTGGAGTGTAACGGCCTAATACCTGAAATATGTTTTGATCTTTGGAAATTTTGATATTATTGCCTATGATCTTGAGAGGCGGTATCTGTGGACTGTAGAGCATCTTAACTATTCTTTAGCCAACCTTGTAGAATTTTTTTATAAGATTGGATTTCATGGGCTTTTATTTAAATGATCATTTTTATATACAAAGTTGCCACTCTTTCACCGTAAGAATTTTCTTAGAAGTTAAAATCAAGTTGCAGCTTCAGTGGCAAGGTTAATATTTTAATTGTTAGTGTTTTGTATCATTTCCATCCCTCCTACGGGAGGGTGCACAGTTTGTGTGCTTGTGTTAAATTGTTTAAAGTTATCTGGTGTGTTGCAGATTTGCACCAGTGTAGTCTTTCAGAGGTTGTTGTAACCGGTCATAACTACGGCCATGTCAAAAGGGAGCGGCAAGGTTCTCTGCCCGAAAGCGCATACAGTCAAAACTTGTTTCTTTCTGCCTCTGAATAAATTGTAACTTTGATATTTAGAGGCTGCTTTCTGATTATAAATTTAAATCTGTTTCTTTTAAAGAAGTGCTTTTAGGCACTATTAAAGTGAATAAAACTCCCATTTGTTAAAAGGAATTTGGTTATGATTTCATCAATTACTCCCTGGCAACTACTTCCATGCTAACATAGTGTGACTAAATGTATTAATGTTCTTGATGAATTGCTAGTAAATAAAATAAATTCTTAAGAACGCTCTTTGAAAATAACTCACGGTTTAGGAGTTAATGACAGTGGCACGTAAAGTGCCCTCCGCCACACACCGTTAGATGGCTTGCGGAGTATAAATGTAGATGCAGATGGTGGTACAAGATGCAATGTGTGGGTTTCATGAGCAATAAAAAGGGCAGAAATGATGTTTATGTTGTCTCTATTCCAATTTTCGGTACAGGTTGCTGAACTCTCGGAACCAGGGTGATGTACAACTTTTTGGTTTATGTAGCTGTGTATCATACTTACCATATGTTTTATACCATCACTTCATTGTTTTCTTTGTTTGTGATCTTGCGGTATATTTTTTGTGAATTGGATCTGAAATTTATATTTAAGTCACATTTTGTGGAGTGAAGTGGACAATGAGCCAACTTCAATTATTTATTTTCTTTTTAATACAAAGGTTAGGAGTCACTGAAGAGTACTGTAACAGTCATACCAGCATTTGTGGGATTAAATCATGCATGCGTCTTGAATGAAGGTTTTATATCAATGTATTTCCAACAGCTACATGTGGGCATGTCAGAGAGAAAAGCGTGATGGTTCATGATATTGACTGTCTCCCTGTTACAGTTATGACGACATATCATTTTTCTTACAAGTCAAATATGCCATGCTTGAAATTGGTGCTTGTGAATGGCCAGTAACAAATATCATTTTGATAAGAAAAGGGTGGAAGTGGGCATAAAGTAGTTGGTCTCTGAATTTTTGGGGCTGTTATTTCAGGTGAGGATTGACCTGTGTTTTTATTACCTTAATCTCTTGAACTGTGTTATTTTATTATGTTTGGTCATGATACAGTACACATATATGCACCAACTTGAGCATTCGATACCACCCATTGCCTTTAAGCCACGGTGTGCTTAGATGTATTTGTTAAGGAGCGGACATTCCAAAATACCCTCTGGTATTATTTCTGTTCACGAGTGTCTTTCATGGGAAATTTTAAACATAGTAAGTTTGGTTACTTATTATCTTAAGGCTGTGTAATCTTTCACCTTCAGTATTGGTATCGTTCTTTTAAGTTGAGGTATTTAAGTCAACTGATGTTAATTTTTACGTTTCTTCACTAAGTGCATTATTGTCACGTTTTGGCTTTTTGTTTTGGTTTTATTTATTTGTAGGCCTATAGGTCTTTTCATTCAGCTGTACAGGTTTTGCGAGTCTTTTATACCCGTTATTGTTGGTCTGTGCTTTTTTGTTAACAAATGTTGTATCGTGTTATTTCGATTTGCACAATTTATACAATTGTGATTTGAGGTTGTTATTTTAGTTTATCCCGCCAAACTCCGAAATTTCTCGCAGTTTTTCCTAGTAGCATCAGTAATTATTACTCAGAATTTGCACAATTCTGTTTCTGAGGTTTATATCTTCGTGCCGTGACAACGTGTATTTTCTAATTGTTCACCATTTTCAAATCGTGTTTGTGTAGCATCTTGTACCATTCTGACGCTGTACAGTATACAGAGCGACCGACAATATTTTTCAAACTCGGGAGCCTTCTTCAATACATTGGAAAAACGGTCAAAACTGCTCTCCGAGGTCAATATTATTGCGCAATGCTCTGTACTGCACAACAAATATTCAGCAATTGAGAGGCTCTTTAGGTCTTCCTACGGCGTCATTAGCCAAAGCCAACGTGTGGTATCGAACATTATTGTTTATCCCATAACGAAGCGTCGATTCTTTATATGCAGTGGCCTTAATTGTTTTCTCGCGCGCAAGCCGAAAAAAAAAAAAAAAAAAAAAACAATGGACGTGAGGCAATAATAACGCTATTGTACCATTAACAGTTGATCTTTTATTGTTCCCCTTTCAATCACAAACGGTTTGTTAGGGTCTTTCTAAGATTCTCGTAATCAGCTTTCTGGGGTAAACATGCCATGATGATGCTGGGGGGGGGGGGGGGGGGGGGGGAGAAAAGAAACTATTAATCTGGTGGTAGAGTTCGTGCATTACGTTGAAAAAAATTTGTAGACCTATCGCCGCCACGATTTTAAAACCGTGAGAAGGTACAGGCAACCCGATGGCTACTCAAGGAAACAAGCATCAGGCGATAGAAGAGCAACACCGGGACTCCTTACATCTTCAAGTTCTCCCCAAGTCACAACACCGCCGTTGAAGGCCGTAACAGACTACACGAAGCGAGAGAACCGTCGGAAGACAAAGACGCTAGGTAGAAGGAGTGACAATATCGCTGCTGGGGACTACAACAATGAGAGCAAGCGACGTTCATGGATGAGTCACGATTTGGCCTACGATCACCTGAGGGTAGAATGGCAGTCTGGAGAAGACCTGCGGAAATGTATTAGCTTGCACATTCTCATGCAGGATGCTTTTTATGAATGGTTCTCTGACGGTGTACGCAGGTATCAGTAGACGGATTTGTCGTTGCGGAACACTGAAGCCTAACAATAAGCACATCAGTATGTGGAGGAAATCCTCTTGGAGCATGTTATGCATATGGCTCATACCCCCTACTCACGGGGAAAGGGAAAAAAATGTCTAGGTGCTTTCTTTCAGGAAAATGATCTGAAAATCGCTATTAAGCAGGTTTTTAATGAGATCGAAACGAACTTTTTATGGCTTCTTACAAGTCGCCATTCGTCTTCCAGAATATTGAAAGCACTCCTTGCCGGCCGCCCTAAAAAAGATCGTATGAGCGCACTTTCCATTATGCTCTTTGCACCATTTCCTGGCGACAGCTTTATGCTAAGGTACGATGACAAACGTTCATTTGTTAACGAGATTTATGCAAAAGTTATTTGATGAGGCGGGGGACTCATGCTGTTGGACCGCTCGACAAACTGCTTTGAATCCTATTAAGCATACTACCTGATAAGGGCCTGCTAGCAGTATTCAGTGACCATACACAGCCTCTTCGAGGCCCTCCTGAGAGAATGCGAGAAGATTCCTCGAGATGACATCAGGTATTAATCACGAGCAAGTCTGAAGGATTGGAAGCCTCACGGTGCAAGAGAATGTCATACACGCTTCTGAAGATGCGAGGAGAGCTCAGTGAATTGTAGAAATACAAAATAATTTTTTAGCACCTAAATAGGACCGTACCACAACATTGTCATATCAAGTTCGAAATATCAGCATAAACACTAAGACAGCGCCACGACATACTAAAAAGCTGCCTCTTCCCACAAGATGCAACCCTGCCTCATTACACATTTACATCATGAGCCAAAGCACACAAACCGTACCATACGTTTAGATTGTACTAACGGGGGAAAAGGATCACGCTAGGAATATTAATTTTGATGGAGTTTCAAACTGCAAGAAGGAAATTAACCAAACACAAGTATGCTGTGATTGCAGAAATACAGATTATATGTATGGGATCTGTAGAGGAGACAGCGAAAGTGTTCAAGAGTGGACAAGAAGATCAATAAAATACTGGAAATTCTCCAGAGTTCATACGGAAAATATTGCTAGGAACACTTAATGCGTTTTCGCGCAACTTCAGACATTTTTGAAAGTGAGCAGGAAGAAGATTCAACAAGACGTTCACCTTGACTAATAACATAATACTTACTACAGATAACCACTATGTTCTTTACGACGTTTTTCTCATGTTTCCTACTCCACTGCTCGAAGACTACTAGTAGTATCATACAGTTCTTTTTACACACTTACTTGAACATTGCACCGCAAATTATCTCACGTTTCGTACAGGTAATAAAACTTTTCTACAAATTTATTTACAGGAAGTTAAGTCTAAATATTTTGACTACCACTTGACGTCTATATTGATGTAAAAAAAAATAATTTTCGTTTATAAAACAGATTCAACTTCCCACGAGTCACACCTGTGAAAATTCTGTGTGCCATCCCTGAAGCCTTGAGATGTAATATTATAAGCTAATAAAACCGTAACATTTACTGACACATCAGCATGTAGATTTTTGTCTTATATGTGGGAACTCAGTGAGTTGTCACCCACAACAAAGTTCAGATTATTAGCAACTCACTTTGTAACCTTCAGATTTTAAACGAAGGTAAGACAGCTATTCATATGGTCACCGATGTTTATATACTTTTTGTTAAATTAGTTTTCGATTGTTCAAAACTTTGTGCAACTGTCCTAACCGTGACAATGGAATTCGCCAGCACGAATTAGACTACTGTCTATTTGCTCATTCACATCCTTTCCCAAAATAGATATTTGAAAAAAGTGGTCGGACTACGTTTACACGGGATAATATAAACAAAATAACTGAACGTAACTTACTAATAAGTGTTTCCATTTGCTGATTGCTTATCTGCGCGTCGCTGATAGTGTTCCTTACATGATTAATTATTTCACCAACAAGAAATCCTTCCTGCAGGAAGATATTTATAGAAATTTAATTATAAAATAACGCACTGAATGTCACAAATTAAGTTTCACAACACTACAATGTAACATGTCAAACGTCATGATTACTTTAAAGGGAAATTAGGGATACCTGGTCACATATGCTATTTGTATTCTCGTAAATTAAAAAGGACAGTGCAGGTCCACTGAACATAACACACACTTGTGTACTCATTGCACTTTTAACTTAAATGCAGAACTTTCCTTCTACTCAAACACACGAACTACTGTACTGTAAACATGCGCTATCGAAGTCGATACGCAATAATATCTTAGAATGGGAACAGGTTGATGGCAGGTTTCCTGTAAAACTCAATTAAATTTTGTTCGCATAAAATAAACAATGCATGTGATGAAATATTTGCTCATTATATAATACTGAAATTTATTATAAAATAGGTGTCCTAATTACTGAACAAGACTTAAATAATTAATACTTGGTCACTATGAGCTACTCTTTCACTTACATTTTGATAACAAATCGCTTCGTAATCTAAAAATAGTGACAATAACACAGTAACATTATCGCCAGCACAAATCTAGATAATAATTACTGGCTAGAAGAACGCGTCCTTTTTTTTTCCTTTTCTTTTTTTTTAAGAGTTGACTATCGACTTTCTGGTCGAGCTATCGCAATTACACAGTTGAATGTATATCGCGAAGTGATTTTATCAGATCTGAGGACGGGGGAGAAGTAAAGAAAGCAAATGTAATTATAGACACATTAAAATTGTGTGTTTGTAACGAAGAGACTAGTATAGTTCACATTTGATGTTCTGATTTAATTTAATTCATGCATTGTATTCAAGCTAATAATTTTGTGCTAGTCTGTATGAGAAAAACTACGTTTGCCGTAGTTAAGAATAGACTTCTACGGAACAGTGAGAGCACGAAGAGTTAAAATCAGGAAATTTGGTCTGCTTTCTGTATTGCGACGTATTACAAATCTCTGGTTTCAGTAAGGTGTTCGATACAGACTGATTTTCATACTGTGTATAAGTACAAATTTATCATTAATATTTTTCGTGTCAGTACATGGTCATCAGTAAATTAGAACCTAATAGGTAATTGTAATGCCGCTTGTAAAATTGCCGTGGAAAAGTAACACAGTCGTACGACAGGAAAAATGGAACTTTTCAGGTTCGGTAATGGTAATGCATAGAGTGTGCGACGATTTGTTTTCATCTCTCCACCAGAGTAGCGCTGAGGGTTGTAATGATACACAACTTCCATTAAAATGAACGTGAATTAATAGTAAGTGTCTTAGTAAAATTTTCCTGGTCGATAATAAGTCACGTTTTTATGTTGGATAAGAAATTAAATGTCGTGTCAACAATACTTCTCATCATTATATGAAGTTTGTTGCCTTATTTCAGCTGTGCTGTAACCAACACAGTCATCATGCAGCTGTGGCACTTGTGACATGTGTAGTTACAACTGAGTGTATATACTTTTTCGTTTGATAAGTGTGACTACAGAATTATTTCCAATCTCCAGTAACTTTACAGATATTTTCACCTGAGTCCAGGGTTGATTTCTTCGTTTGAGCTTACAGCTCCAGCTTGTCCACTTTCTGTTTCTCTTGCATCAAGCACATCCACCTTGTAAAACTTGTTGGGAAAGGTAGAAGGCTATCAAAGATTTATTTATTTATTTTAAAATGTTAAAAAGTGATAGGCTTGTACTATGAAGGACAACTTTAAAGGCCATATGCACTTTTCAAAATGATCTAAAATAAATATTGTATTTATTATTTATGTTCCATTTGATGTTTGACTTCATGCCTAGGACAGATGGTGTTCATTGATACTTTGTTTACTTTTGTAGATCAAAAATCAAACCCACATATACTTAGACACATTTATTTAGTTAGCTTGCAGTCGGAAGTAACAGCTCTAAAGAAAAAATGAATAATAAACGACCAACTCTCAAAATCGGTTACTCTTCCTAGGAATAAACAATGCACTTCACAGGTTGTCTCTTGCTCCCACAGAGCTTCCCACTTAAGGTGTGGAGCCTGTGGGGTGCAGGGGAACTTGAATTAGACTTGTACACCTCTTGTATCTGGTCCATTACATATATGTGTGTGTTTGTATAATCAAGGCCGAAAGTATGAAATGTATGCGTGTAAAATTTATTTTTGAAATGTTAGTCATATTGCTATATACTTAAAACCATACAACAGTTTTTCTGTTAAATTTTATCGCAAATTATTTGACTTGTCCTATATCATTATGTACCCCTGTACAGAGTATGATTCACAGGACCAATAAATATACAATACTTGTACAGATGGCAGGTTATTGTCAGTACAAGCACAGGTATGGCTGTTTGTTCTGTAGTCCTCTGGCATCTTAGCATTGTCTCTTCAGTTCAACTGGGTGTAGGGTCGCCTGTCCCTCAATCATCCTGAACTGGAGGAGTGCATTTGTGCATCGACAATGGTAAGATCCATGGTGGTTTCACTCTTTCAGTGGACACCCTGACTTTGCAAGATGTTTAGTTTGGGCATCACATCAGTTTGTGGCAGGGCCCAGTATAAGTAGCCAGTGTGGAATCCTTCCGCAACATGTGTGAGCAGTCTGCCAACATCTTGTGCTTAAAGACTGTGGATATTCACCATGGCGGGCTACTGATGGCCCACTCATCCTAACCACATAGTCATGAATGCACTGTACCATGAGTGGTAGCTCTGTTTATGTTGTAGTGGTGTCGCCGTGAGATTAGTCTACCGGAATTCTTAATGGTTCTCTGTAAACCATCTCTACCATTACAGGTGCCTATATCCACCTTATACACAGTCCCTTAAACATAGAAGTACTAGTGGTAACACCTCTGGCCAACTCATGGTGACATTGAGGGCCACGTTCAGTGTTCTATGCCACCTTTCCACCATTCCATTGCTCGCCAGGTGATAACTGGTTGTGTGGTGATGCTGGATTCCACAGAGTCTAGCCAGCTCAATGAATAGATTAGATTCGAATTGTTGACTCTCATCTGTCTTAATATGTATGGGCTTCCAAAGCAAGCTAACCAATATGCAACAAATGTCTTTGCTATTGTCTTGGCTGCTACATCTGTCCCTGGTATAACCTCTGCTCATTCTGTGGATCTATCCACTGCCATGAATATGTGTTTATAACCCTCTGCGGGTGGAACTGGACCCACGATGTCAAGGTCACCAATTATGTAGGTCAGAAATCAAACCCACATACACTTCAAGATGTGTATTTAGTTAGCTTGCAGTCAGAAGTAACAGCTCTAAACAAAAATATACAATTTCTGCATTTTTGATTGCTTCATTGCACCACAGCTCATTCTTCTGCCATTTAGGCCCTAAATTTCACCAGCTAACAGAAAATTGTGTTAATTAACTAGTGATTTGCACTCCTCAGATGTGATAGAACCATTGTGTGGCAGTTTCTTCAGTGTTGCATAAATATTCGCCAGACTGCATTGCCGATTTTAAAATGTTGCCACATAGGTATTATCGGAAAGAGAATATTTACCATAGTGTGGAACTTAATTGGGACAAGAAGCTTAAACTTTAACCATGCACATTTATTACTTTATATATAATACAGTTAGTAGCTTACTAAACATTAGTAACTAATGTCTCCTCCTTTTACTTTAATGAGCCTCTCAGTATGTTGTGGCATAGATTTGACCAGGTTAGAGCAAATGTTTCATAGTTCTTTGTCTTGAAACATTTACTAACATGCATTATTTTGTTGAAGTCCATTTTACCAAGGCAGTTTTTCACAATACTCCACTAATTCTCAGTATGATTTAAGTCTAGTGAATTACTTGATCACTGAAGTCCATTAATGTTGTTCTATTCCATGAACATCTTGACTACTTTAGAAGTGTGCCACAAGTCAGATCATGTTGAAATGTCTGTCCACCTTAAAAGGTCTGTAGGAATGGCACAAACCTGCACATAAGGATTTACCCACAATTGGTTGAATTCATCATGCCATCAATGGGAACTAGTGCCACTTGGCAGTGGAGAAACCCCCAAAACATTTTTTGGGGAGGGTAATTTACAGTCTGTTCAAGGTGCTCAGCTCTCACTGCCTCTTAGGTGCTTTGCACGACAGTATTTGCTGTTTAACCTTGAGCAATAAAATGTGACTCCTCACGGAAAATTACATGTTTCCAGTCATTGGAAGTCCAAGGTTTTTACATTTTGGCCCAATGCCATCTGGTTTCTGGGTCAACGGAAGCGTCCGATTCCACCCGTCTGCTTTGACCCATGACATAAAGGTGTAGTTGTGTGCTGTGTCATTATGGCGCAGAGTTTGAGTTGGTTGTGTTTGTAGATGTCGTCTTGTTGTGTTTGATTGTGCCCTAAGTGTGTGTGTGTGTGTGTGTGTGTGTGTGTGTGTGTGTGTGTGTGGGGGGGGGGGGGGGGTTTCCCATGGCTGCCTCATTAGTTTGAATTTTTAGAGGGAGATGTTATTGTCTTAATTATATGTATTTCGTGTTTGTTGCCTTGTGTATGTAGTGACATCATAGGTGCCATATTGGAGACCCTTACAATAGTCATTTCCACCATATAGGTGAAGTCATGAGTCAAAGCAGATGATTAGAATCAGACACTTCCGTAGTCCCTTTTTTCTTGATGGTAGGTGTTAACAACTGCTTCTCATGCCTTTCATGCATTCCACTCACGATCAAGAACCTTATACTGTACTGTTGAGTCAATTTCCATCCCAGTAGCCAATAAATCTCTCTGAATGTTCTTTCTAGTCTTGTTTGGATGAATGCTACTGTTTCCAAGTAGAATTTTGTCAGTTCTGAGGGTGCTGTTTTGTTTTTGTCCACATCTGCCTTTCTCTTTAGAGACAGTGAGGCAGAGTCACTATATGCCCCAATAAGTCCTGAAACACTATATTTTTCCACACCAACTACAGATGCAATGTGTCATATAATCATAGGTATGTGTTCATGAAGAGCAACTATTTTTGCCTGCTTGTTAGACAAATTGTCTATTTTAACACAAACATAGTTCTCCTGTTGAGAAGGCGCAAATAACACATGCTGTTACAACTCAACTCAACAGGACCTACAGTTGTTGTTCAGGGTCAAGGCAACAATAGTCTGTAAAGAGTGAAGCGACTGCGTGGATACAAATAGTCACAGCTAACCAGCTTTGATTCCTTACTAAAGATAAGTTCTCCCAATTAATTTGCATATTACTGTATATTTACATTGAGGATCCACATGTTATGATGATGTTGTAGATTGCAGTCAACCGGATACAGTTCATAGCATATTTATTAATAGTTTTCCTTGTTGATCTAAGGAATGAATTGTACTAGGCCCCAACAGCTTTCACCGGAGACTGTGTGTTTGTGTTGTCCTCATCATAATTCGTTATAGTGGCTAGATTGGATTGTATGAAAACTGGACTGTGTAATATCGGTACTTTGTATGTGTGCTGCTGACTGCGCAGTTGAGCGCCTCACAAACCAAACATCATCGTCATCCAACAACTTTTAGTTGTGGAAGGACATAGCTGTTGAACTATTCTACATATTTAAAAGAAGGAAATAATACAGAGGCTAATCACTATTCCCCTCATGTTTCTAATGTGTCCTTTCAGTGTCGTAATAATGGAGTGTAATAAGAGAAATGAATTTAGCTTCATTATGCTCCACTGCAAAGCTCTTGAGTAACAGCTAGTCACAACTCTTATGTTTTATGATATTTGCAATTTCAGCACTCTGAACACACATTGGGATTTTCTCATTTGAGAACTTAGTATATGGATCCAGTTAGTTATGACAAACTGAGCAAGCTGGCACTGTGGTTAGCACACTGGTGGATTACCATTCAAACTCATGTCGGGCCATCCTGATTTAGGTTTTCCGTAATGTCCCAAAATTGCTTCAGGCATATGCTGGGATGGTTCTCTTGAAAAGACGTGGCCGATTTCCTTACCCATCCTTCACTAATCCAAGCTTGGGCCTTATCTTTAATGGCCTCATTGTTGATGGGGAATTAAGCACTAATCCCTTCCAGTTGTGACAAACTTCCTGCTAATAAGCATTTGTCACAACATTAATCATAAATGGTATTTTGATGCAACAGCTACGAACACTGTATATTTGGCATATTGTTTCAAAAAAGAGTGAGGGTTGGAGATTCATAAAGACGATCAACAAAGCCACTGACTGCTTATTTTTTATCTTGGAAAATGTTTTTCATGAACCTGTCATTAGGTTCTAAGATATCCACTTCAACACTAGCAAGCTCTTTCACGTTAATGAGTCTTGTTTCTGTTTATAAGGTTATTATATATTTTGCACCAACAGTAACGGGCATTCAATTGGAGTGATATACTAATGGCATATTACTATCAGTAGCAAGTACTCACGATTTTGTTTATACCAATGAAGAATTTGGTAAAAGTTATGTATTGGACTCTCCCTTTTTTTAGTATGGTGTGGATATAAACATTAGACTTTGCTGTTGATCACTTTGTTACACAACCAGATTTTCTGCTTTCACATTTGTCAGTGTTGTCAACTCTCAACCAATTTGTCGGGATAACGGAAGAGTCCGATTCCACCCCTCTGCTTTGACCAATGACGTCACCAATATGGCGGAAACGACCATTCACAACTACTCCCATACTGCTCCTATGACATCATCACATAAACATGACAACAAACATGAAAACAAAACGAAAAACCGCCAAACAGATATTCCTCCAAAAATATACTGAAACTAACGAGACAAGTGAGGGGTTTTGGGTGGGAATAAGCTTAATATAAACACAAGACACTACACTAAACGACAAAAAACACTAAAATTACAAGACCCCACAACCTTCCCAAATTCCACTACACACAAAATCCACTGGAATCGATCACTTCACTTAACCTATATAGGTCAAAACTTTCACCACCACCACACTTAATCCTACGACAAAAAAAACCCTAGAAAATCAAAATTGGAATCGAACACTTCCCTTGACCTGTTATCCTTACGGCATCTCCACATATAGCGGTCCCTCGTCAGAGCCTCTAGTGAGCCTCATTTTTTCGCGACACACTGAACACTTGACGACTTCAGCTAACACGCCGAATAGCTGAAGAAATTTTATTAGAGACAACGCACTGTTCCCCATCATCGCCGACAACTGCAAACTGTTGACCTTGTCAGTCATATCCATACCTACCAAAGACATAAAGCAATTTACCAAAATTCACATACAACGAACAGAAAAAAAACAACAACAACATTGACGTAACAAAACCAAAATTGTTAACTCACTGAAAAATATTCCAATGTAAACACAGTCTCCACCGATACCACACACACATACGAATGCTATCTTGCAAATGACCCCATACGCCACATAAAACGCTACGCATAAACAACAACACCAGAGACAACCACCGACTGCAACAATATGCCACCTATAAACATGCGACACATGCAAACTAAACCAAAATCATCACGTAACACACAACACATAAACACACCATCTTAGAGCACCACCGATCACATCAAAATGACACCTACAAACATGTCACTCTCACAAACTAAACTCCACGCCATTTGTGACATTGCACACCACAACAGCCTCGCGTCACAGGTCATAGCCAATGGGTGGAATCAGACGCTTCCATCCTAACCTAGATCTCGGGATGTGCTACAGATAAGTATTTCACTACAATCAACAGTTCACTGGGGTCCAGCACTTTAACTAAGAATTTCATGTAGTATTCCAAAGCAGAAATTCCCCATCTGTTTTCAAGCAGAGTGGTGAAATACATTGTTAATTGCGACATACCATTGTGTTGAGAATCCAATCATTTGTTTTATCAAAAATTTGGTTGCCTGAATTACAACTCAAATGTGTTACTGTGAAACCGTAAAAGTGATAATTTATTATTTTACAAGCTTATTGCTGTATGTGAGTATTGTATGAAGTAAACTTGTAAAATGTTAAGTAAATAAATGTCATGTTGCTCTGCCTGACACACACTTTAAAGTAGTGGCCTTTGCATGGATTTTAGTTTTATTACTGTTCGTTTGAGCAGCTTCTATATACTCTCTTACACCAAGAAATCTTATGATAACTTTTAGGAATCAAACATAGGATTTCCTTTTCAGTGGAACGCGTCATTAACCAGTTGACAGTGGAGATTATGAGGCAATTGAATAAGACTTTAAGGAAGTTATAAGCATGAAATACCTTGTGAAAGATGGAAATTGGAGGTTGATTGATGTGTGTGAGCTGAGAGAGATTTTTTTTTTCAATGGCTAACAGTAGGCGTACACATTGTACAACTATTCCAGGACTAAGAAACTAACAAGTTCAGAATAAAATACTTATAAATTTTGGCTGTTTATTTATCCAAAATGGGATCTGTTTTATACAGTGTAGGTCACCATGCATATCCAAACTCTTTATAGCCATGGACGAAATCAATGTGCTGTAGCCTTTGTTCATGGAGGTCTGGAATTGTTGTTGTTGTAGTCTTCAGTCCAAAGACTGGTTTGACGCAGCTCTCCATGCCACTCTATCCTGTGCAAGCTTCTTCACCTCCAAGTAACTACTGCAACCTACATCCTTCTGAATGTGCTTTGTGTATTCATCTCTTGGTCTTACTTTATGATTTTTACCCTCCACACTGCCCTCCAATACTAAATTGGTGATCCCTTGATGCCTCAGAACATGTCCTACCTACCGATCCCGTCTTCTAGTCAAGTTGTTACACAAATTCCTCTTCCTCCCAATTCTTTAATTCCTATTCCAAAGTTTTCTTCTGCTTCCTTTACTGCTTGCTCAGTATCCAGATTGAGTAACATCGGGGATAGGCTACAACACTGTTTCACTCCCTTCCCAACAACTGCTTCCCTTTCATTGACTCTTATAACTGCCATCTGGTTCCTGTATAAATTGTAAATAGCCTTTTACTCCCCGTATTTTACCCCTGCCACCTTCAGAATTTGAAAGAGAGTATTCCAGTCAACATTGTCAAAAGCTTTCTCTAAGTCTACAAATGCTAGAAACGTAGGTTTCCTTTCCTCAGTCTATCTGCTAAAATAAGTCGTAGGGTCAGTGTTCCAAAACTGAACTTCCGTGAGGTTCGCTTCTACTAGTTCTTCCATTCGTCTGTAAAGAATTCGTGTTAGTATTTTGCAGCCGTGACTTACTCTGATAGTTCGGTAATTTTCACACCTGTCAACACCTGCTTTCTTTGGGATTGGAATTATCATATTCTTCTTCAAGTCTGAGGGTATTTCGCTTGTCTCGTACATCTTGCTCACCAGATGGTAGATTTTTGCCAGGGCTGGCTCTCCCAAGGCTATGAGTAGCTCTAATGGAATGTTGTGTACTCCCCGGGGACTTGTTTTGACTTAGATCTTTCAGTGCTCTGTCAAATTCTTCATGCAGTACCATATCTCCCATTTCATCTTCATCTACGTCCTCCTCCATTTCCATAATATTGCCTTCACATACATAGCCCTTGTGTAGACTCTCTATATGCTCCTTCTACCTTTCTGCTTTCCCTTCTTTGTGTAGAACTGGGTTTCCGTGTGAGCTCTTGATATCCATACAAGCTGTTCTCTTGTCTCCAAAGGTCTCTTTAATTTTCCTGTAGGCAATATCTATCTTACCCTTAGTGATATATGCCTCGACATCCTTACATTTGTCCTCTAGCCATCCTTGTTTAGCCATTTTTGCACTTCCTGTCGATCTCATTTTTGAGACGTTTATATTCCTTTTTTTCTGCTTCATTTTTATATTTTCTCCTTTCCTCGATTAAATTCAATATCTCTTCTGTTACCCAAGGATTTCTACTAACCCTTGTCTTTTTACCTACTTGATCCTCTGCTGCCTTCAGTATTTCATCTCTCAAAGCTACCCATTTTTCTTCTACTATATTTCTTTCCCCCATTCTTGTCAATTGTTCCCTAATGCTTTCTCTGAAACTCTCTACAGCCTCTGGTTCTTTCATTTTGTCTGTGTCCCATCTCTTTAAATTCCCACCTTTTTGCAGTTTTTTTCAGTTTTAATCTGCAGTTCATAACCAATAAGTTGTGGTCAGAGTCCACATACATTTGACCCCCTGGAAATGTCTTACAATTTAAAACCTGATTCCTAAATCTGTCTTACCATTATATAATCTGTCTGGAACCTTCCAGTGTCTCCAGGCCTCTTCCATGTATACAACCTTCTTTTATGATTCTTAAAACAAGTGTTAGCTATGATTAAGTTATGCTATGTGCAAAATTCTACCAGGTGGCTTCTTCTTTCATTTCTTACCCCCATTCCATATCCATCTACCATATTTCCTAATCTTCCTTTTCCTACTATCGAATTCCAGTCTCCCATAATTATTAAATGCCCCCCCCCCCCCCCCCTATCTGATTGATTTCTTTTATCTCATCATACAGTTCTTCAATCTCTTCGCCATCTGCAGAGTTAGGTGGCATATAAACTTGTACTACTGTGGTAGCTGTGGGATTCGTGTCTATATTGGCTACAATAGTGTATTCACTATGCTGTTTGTACTAGCTCACCTGTGCTCTTATTTTTTATTCATTATTAAACTTACTCCTGCATTACCCATATTTGATTTTGTATTTATAACCCTGTATTCAACTGACCAAAAGTCTTGTTCCTCTTGCCATAGAATTTCACTAATTCCCACTATATCTAGCTTTAACCTATCCATTTCCCTTTTTAAATTTTCTAATCTACTTGTCCAATTAAGGGATCTGCCATTCTACATTCTGATCGTAGAATGCCAGTTTTGTTTCTCTTGATAACGACGTCCTCCTGATTAGTCCCTGCTCGGAAATCTGAATGGGAGACTGTTTAACCTCCGGAATATTTCACCCAACAGGACACTATCATCATTTAACTATACAGTAAAGCTGCATGCCCTCTAGAAAAATTATTTATGTATATTTCCACATTTTTTTCCCAATACTTTATGGCCTCATTGGACCTCTTTAGTCAATCATTTCCTGGCCCTCTTCTTCAGTAAGCTTATGTTTCATTCTTTCTTAACTGCCTAGTATATTTTCATCCATTCTGATCTTTCCTGCCTTTCCCCATCTGTAAATACCCTTTTCATTGTGTGTCATTTGTCCAATTATTTATGTATATTGTCAATGCTGTCAAACATCTCGTGTTGTTTTGGCTTTTATTTTCAAGTCACAGTTTTTTGCTCACATAGTCATTTGTAACTGATGCTTTGTTTCAGAACTGAAGCAAAGTACCACATAGTGCAGTCATAATATAACTGAGTAGATAAAAAATATACTCACCAAGCAGCACCAGGAGAAAACACAGAAAAAAGTTAAGGAGGCCAGTGGTTCTTTTGCTACAAAAGCTTGCACATTTCCTTAATGTTTATGTGTGTTTCTTCCACCACTTCTCATTGAGTAGATTTTTTTCATCCATCCAATTAAACCCTTCTGCCAGGAGGAGGAGCCTCAGGCTCCAAAAGTTTGCACATAGCCTTAAATTCTGTGTGTGTTTTCTCCTGCCACAGCTTGGCGAGTAAGAGATTTTATTTACCTAGTTATAATATAATTTTAAAAATTCCTTGTTTTTATTGCTGTATTAGCTTGCTTAGTATAATCAGTAATAATCTGGTCTAAAATGTTATCATGGTCAGTTAAGGAAAACAAGGCATGATAAAACAAACTTAACTTTTATCATGCATTTGTTTCTGTTGCTCACACTGTCTTTTTGTTCAAATCTTCTTGCAGAAACAACTGTTTTCGGGATATTTAGAATTCATTTTGTCACCTAAGACATCATTTTCAGAGCCTCTTTAGCCCTTATAATTAGAGCTGCAGTGTTCTTAATGGTTTGAATTGTTGGCTTATTACTGCATTAAATGCCCTTGACAGTCTCAAGGTGGTTGTGAAAACATTTGGAAATGTCACTCAAAACTAATTGTCCAACACATTGCCTATTTGATGTACACCTTCTGTGTTGATTTAAATTTCATTGCCACTGAAAAAATGGCTTTACAGTTTAATGCAACCTAGTCCTCTGCCATCTCCTGGGTATGGCGCTCTCTCTCTCTCTCTCTCTCTCTCTCTCTCTCTCTCTCTCTCTCTCTCTCTCTCACACACACACACACACACACACACACACACACACACACACACACACGAGGAAGAGAGGAACAGAGAACTAGATAAAAGTAAAGTGCCATCATTGCCCTTTTTGTGTGCAGTTTGTCTGAATTAAATGACTTTTAAACAAAATACTCTTTATCTTTTCTGCTAGCTAACGTTTGATACATCCTTGCATTTTACTTCATCAGCTGAAAGGTGCATAGAATAAACATTCTGTAAAAGTTAACATTCATAAGAAACTCTAAAAACTTTGTTCTTCTCATCCAAGAAGGTAATTAATTTGCATTGCATTACACTAAATTTGTTGTTGATTATTTCCTATCTCCAATAAATAAACTGCAGAAGACAATGAGAGAACAGGAACAAAATTTTGATAGAAGACATTGTTGCTGGGTCCTCAAATATTTCGAAATATATAGTTTTGTATGAGTAGGTAACATTGTTGTAAAGCACTGTATTGAAAGGGACAGACAACTGTTCTCATTAAACTCGCTGTATTTCTTTATGGCTATTAATTATATGATCTATTGTGAAATCTGGGATTAGACTCACATTCTGGAGGGTCGCAGTTCGAAACCTAAGTCAGATTAAGGTTTTCTATTGTTTCTGTAAATTGCTTAAAGTATTTGCCAGGGTGATTTCTTCTCCAATCTGTTCTTGTGATCTTTATCTTATGGTTTCAGTGTCAACTGGATGTAAAACCATAATGCTCATTTCTTCTTTAAACCAAGTATGTCGTCATTAGTCAAAAAATTAATGATGGATACCCATATCCAGAAAATATTTTTTTTTTAGTATGTACTTATGTACTCAGATAGCATCTATTTGGTGTATAGTGGAGGACACCTTAGTACCACTACTGGTCCTATTGTTCCCTGTTCCACCCAGAAATACGGTGATGGAAAAATGAATTCCTATACCCCTCTGTATGAGCCCTAATTTCTTGCAGCTTATCTTCGTGGTACTTATGCAAAATGTATGTTGGCAGTTGTAGAATCATTCTGCAGTCAGCTTCAGATGACAGTTCTCTAAATTTTCTCAGTAGTGTTTCATGAAAAGCTCATTGTCTTCCCTCCAATGATTCCCACTTGACTTCATGAAGCATCTCTGTAATACTCACATGTTGATTGAACCTACCAGTAACAAAAACTAGCAGTCTGTCTCTGAATTGCTTCAGTGTCTTCTTTTAATCTGACATGGTGGGGATTCCGATTGTCGAGAAGTAGTGAAGAACAGATAACACTAGTGTTCTATACACTGTCTCCTTTAGTGATGAACCACACTTTCCTAAAATTCTCCCATTAACCAAACTTGACTATTTGCCTTCCCTGTTACCATTGTTACAGCTCCTTCCATTTCATATTGCTTTGCAATGTTATGCATTTTCTACAATTGTAGCAAGCTGCCAATTATCATCCCAATTAGATATTTTGTCCGTGTCATCTTGTATCCTCCTACAGTCACTCAACGGTCACACATTGGTGTACACCTCAATATCATCAGCAAACAAATTTATAAGCAAAATGGATCAAGTTTTTGTTTGCAACATAACACACAAAGATTTCAGTGGATGAGACCATCACCTAGAGACCTAAAGCAATGCGAAGAATCCCAGTCAAGCATTAATCAAGAAGAGTTATTAAAGATTGTGTATATGATTCCTGATGAAGGAAAAGAAAGCCGTAAAACACACACACACCAAACTGTTTCACAAGACTCTTCATATCAGATGCAGCCTGCTGATAGGTGCATTAACTTTTGATGTTATAGTTCTTTGACCTAGACCACTTCTACTTTAAACTGGTGCTTATAATGAATTAATGCATTACTGTCACCTACCTTTGTGCAATCTTATTTGTGAAAATTGAGGAAAAATGAGATGTTTGAGAAAATGAGAAACCCTACCTTCCCCAAAACACAGCATTTTCTTACAGCAATCACATCTATGACAGATGTATTATGAAGACTTGTAATTGAAAACAGCTTCTGCATTTGATGGAATATGAAGTGCTTAGCTGTTCATATCGTGTATCTAAAACTATGAGTAGAGTGAAGCCTTTTTTGTTTATGTTATCTATTATCAGACGAAATCAGTGTGGAAAAGTAACTAAATATAGGTAGGAAAAGATTCAGCTTCCCAAAGTGCAGTGGAGGGAGACACAACTATAAAAAAATGTGTAAATTGCAGTCTTTCAGGAGGAGCTCGTGTGACTTGGTCAAAGGGAGGTACAGTTTGGAAAAACCAGCTTTCCATGTAGGTGAGTAGGCAGTGAGTAAGTGAGGAAATTGAGAGAAAAGAAGGCCAAAGTTGAATAGCAGCTGAAAGATGTTTTAACTGCACATGTCAGGGTAGCTATTTGTAAACGTGTGAAAAATACCACTTTACACCATGGTTTGGATGTACAGTGAAGCAAAGTCCTCCTTCATAACTAATTGGGTAATTGAATCAGAGGCTGGAGCTAGGCAAGGGCGTAACACCTTCAGTAGAAGTATACTAAAATCAGTCATGTAGTATGCAAAGTGAGTATTTGGGTCAAATTAAGTTAATTTGGTTTGCAAATCAGTGTGGAACTTCACTTATTGAAAAGTTTTGGAAATAAAAATTATGTCGATGCTTCGTTGTAATAAATGAGTAAATATTCAGTAATCTTCCAATTGCCTCATTCTATTAAATGTTACCTAAACACGTGTATCAGTATGCTCATAATGATGGTAAAAGGCAACACTTTGACCAAAAGAGTACTGTGATTACTGGAGTATTACAATTTGCATAACTGCTCGCACAGAATGAACAAATATATTGGATGGTGACACATGTCATCTTCAATAGAACATCCCCTGCAATGTAAAACAGATATCTTGGGTTCTCTCTGTAGATGTATCCTTTTAGATGACACTCTACAAAATAATTTGAAACAAGAATTCCAGTTGAATAATTCTAGGCTGTCAAAATTTCTTGAGTCTGAACATAGGTTTGTAATGCCCAGCTCTTAATGCTTTGCCCTGTTTAATACTTCCTGCATTCATTCAGTGAACATGTGTTTTGGATGTAGTCTGGCCACATCATCATAACCCTGTTGGCACCTTATCATTTCTCTGCCCCAGAGTCCAATGAAGTTTTATCATCAGAGCTTCATGTGGCTGTACAATTCAGCAACATTTAACACTCGGAATACAACAATAAAAAAAAAAGAAAACAGAGAGACTGATAGAAGTAGCAGCCTGATTCAGTTAAGGATCTGGGGCAGTAAACATATTTATGGGTTTCCTGATTAGATGATCACATTTTTGCAGTTGGTACATGCATGTCTGGAAAAATTGTGCACCATTGGTGTATATCCTTTTTGCTTGTTGCTGTTGTATTTCACAGAAGAGAATTATTTCTGAAATCTTAAGGAATTATTCAATTTGTGTAAGTGAAGACAAGGTACACCATTTTGCCATGTATTTCTACTTCATCACCTGTAATCTTTAGAAAGATTTGAATAAGGGTTATAGATTCTGTCGCAATCTTCTGAAAATCTGTGTATTTTGCAAGTATTTTTGTATGGATAAACATACCTCTCTCTCTCTCTCTCTCTCTCTCTCTCTCTCTCTCTCTCTCTCTCTCTCTCTCGTGTGTGTGTGTGTGTGTTAAAAACAAATAACCGTTTGATAGCTGAGTTGAGGAATTTTTGTCATTTTCAGAGTGGGCATGGGTTCTGATCAACAGTTCTGTCTGCGATGGCACAATTACCAGAGTAACCTTCTTGCAACATTACCGCAGTTCTTGGACAGTGACAATCTGACTGATGTCACATTATCAGCTGGTGGACGAAGTATTCGAGCACACAAGGTTGTCTTGTCTGCTTGTAGTCAGTATTTTAACGAGCTTTTCAAGGTAGTTATCAGTTATTAAGATATTAGTGCTGAGATTTGGTTACCTGGATTATTTTTTATGCTAACAGCATCTTTCATAGTTGGCCACCTAATAAGTTTTGCATTATGAAATAAAATCATCGTATTATCGTTTTACCAACTGTGCTGCAGGCGTGTGTTACTAATGACAAAAAATTGCATTTTTAACTCTTAAGATTAATAAGTTTCCGACACTAATCATCTTTAATTCCAGTCGTGTGAACCTGTGACAAGGAAGTTTTTTCTTTGTGATGCATGGATAACTTAAGAAAAGTAACTCTAGTAACTTTGTAGCATAAATTAATACAGCTGTTCTTACTGCAACAGTAAATTTTGTTATGTTCTTAAAATCCTCATCTATGCTGTGAGTGCTACCAGTGCCATGTTTCTGGTAGCGGTGTGGAAAAGATTCATCAATAATATCTGCAGTTTTATGTTTCTTGCTGGAATCATTAGAAATACTTCTGGACCACCTTCATAGTCTGTGATAACTTTTTGCTGAAGTATTTGCTCTCTTTGAGAGTGGGACAATTAAAAATCTAATTATCACTTAGCAATCAAAATTTGGTAACAATCTATGAATGATATCTTATAAAATACTGCATAGATCTTTGGAGAATTAAGCTATATTGCTGGACTTTTATATAGATATGAAATATTATCTTGAAGCAGTGTGGAAATCAGATATGCAGTGGTTTCATGAATCTTGTAAATTGTTACATTGAAGTATCCCGAACTAGAGCATTGTATAATCAAAGTAGACATCTGAGTGATGCATTCTGTGTAGAGAGTGACAAGAAATTCATTATGATATTGGCAATTTTCTCTTTGTCCCCTCTTGCTTCCTTAAAGTATTCTTCATATGAGTTATCTACTCATATCCAGCATCTGACAATAACAGGAATCTCACAATAATGGGAATATTTCAAATGGCTACTCAGTTTAGTGTTTGTGAGCGTTTCTTGAAAATTTTGTGCAGAAGTAAGTTACAGTAAAACAGTCCTGTGTGTAGCGTTAGTTGTTTCCTTACAGTTACCTGTACTTATTTATGTGGCAACAGTATTGCTATAATCAAATGCTCGGTTGCAAAAATCATTGCTATATGTGCAACTAACAGACCAAAACACATGTGATAGGCACAATCATCAAAATGCACAATGAACTGTAAATAATCTTGATGATATTTAGCTTTACAGCTGATTGATGCTAATATTAATGATTAATAAGAACCATCACAGCTGTATTGATACACATTTATTATGTGTTTTGTATTGATACACATTTATTGTCTCATGACCAGTTTTGTTCTTAGACCATCATCAGGTTGCTGAGATATGCCAATATCATGATATGAGAGGTCTAACTGTCTTATGTAATGTTAGAGACAAAGTCTGGAAACGACGATTATGTAAACATTCTGGCAACCTCCAGGCAGAAATATAGGGAGCAGTAGGTAAGTGCACACAACATGGCATACTGTGTAAACTGAGCTAGTACACAGACTAGCGAACACAGCACGCCACCGAGCGAGGTGGCGCAGTGGTTGGCACACTGGACTCGCATTCGGGAGGACGACGGTTCAATCCCGTCTCCGGCCATCCTGATTTAGGTTTTCTGTGATTTCCCTAAATCGTTTCAGGCAAATGCTGGGATGGTTCCTTTGAAAGGGCACGGCCGATTTCCTTCCCAATCCTTCCCTAACCCGAGCTTGCGCTCCTTCTCTAATGACCACGTTGTCGACGGGACGTTAAACACTAACCACCACCACCACAGCACGCCATGTTGCATACACTTACTGTTTGCCATTATTCTGCCAGGTGGTCAGCAGAATGTTTATATGACCATCATTTCCAGGTTTCACCTCTAACCTTACATTATGATTTTGGTGCAACTCGGCAGGCTGATGATGATGTAATAAACAAAACTGATCGTGGCACAGTAAATGAGTATCAGTACACCTCTAGTGCTTCTCATTAATTATTAATATTACAATAAACTGTCATTCCACAATATTTAGTCCTGTTAGGAATGATGACAATATACTGAAAAGATACTGCCACTAACCGTATAGTGGAGATGTGGAGTCAGAGACAGGCACAACAAAAAGACATCAAGACTAGTAAGCTTTCGGGCAAAAGGCCTCCTTCTTCTGAATTAGACAACACACACACACACACACACACACACACACACACACACACACACACACACACACACACACACACACATTCAAGAAAATGCAAAACACACACACACAAAATCACAGTCTCTGGCTGCTGTCACCAGACTGCAAGCAACACCGCATGATGGGAGAAGCACTCTGGATGGTGGGTGTAAGGAGGAGTCTTGGATGGGGAGGGGTAAAGATAGTAGGTTAGGGATGGGAGTCAGTAAAATGCTGCTTACAGGGATGAGGTGGGGGAAGGTAGGGCAGCTAGGAGGTTAGATTGTGGGTGGCGGGAGGGGAGGGGGGAAGGAGAAAAGTAAAAAGGCTATGGGTGCATTGGTGGAATAGAAGACTGTGTAATGCTGTAGTGGGAACAGGGGACGGGATAGGTGGACAAGGACAGTAACTAATGAGGGTTTAGGCCAGGAGACTCACAGCAGCAAAGGGTATATCGTGGAGAGAGTTCCCACCCGCGTAATTGAGGAAAGCTGGCGTCGGTGGGAAGGATCCAGATGGCAGAGGCTGAGGGGACTTTGGGAAGTGGTGAGTGACTGGAGAGATAAGGCATGGGAGATATGTTTCTATACAAGGCTGGGAGGGTAATTAATATTTGTGAAGGCCCCACTGTCAGGCCCTTGATATATTTTGAGAGGGATGCTCGTCAGTACAGATGTGATGGCCAAAGGTGGCTAGGCAGTACGGAAGGGACTTCTTGGTGTGTAGCAGGTGGCAGATGTCAAAGTGGAGGTATTTCTGCTGTTTATAGGTTTGATATGGATGGATGTACTGATGTAGCCATGGCTGAGGAAAAGTTCAACTCTGAGGGAGTTGGCTTGTTGAGTTGAGGAGGAGAAGGTGAAGTGAATGGGGGAGAAGGTGATGATGGTCTGGAGGAATGTGGATAGGGTGTGCGCACACTCAGTCCAGATCATGATGATGTCATCAGTGAATCTGAACCAGGTGAAGGATTTGGGAATCTGGGGGGGAGGGGGGGGGGGGGGATAGGTTGACACAGGATGGTTCCATGAAGGTGCCCATTGCCATACCCCAGATTTGTTTGTAGTTGATGTCTTCAAAGGAGAAGTCATTATGGGTGAGGATGTAGTTGGTCATGGAGTCCAGGAAGGATGTTGTAGGGCATTAGGGATGTTAGTGTAAAGGAAGGTGACAACAATGATGACAGCTAGGGCACTGTGTTGTAAAGGAACAGTAACTGTAGAGAGTCGGTGGAAAAAATGGTAAGTTGCAGGTAACAGGTTGAAGTTGAGCAGAAATTCTGTCAGTGGGGCACAGTAACTGGCAGTAATGGGGTGCCTTGGGTATTGGGATTTATGGGTTTTAGGAAGCATGTAGAAAGTAGGAGAGTGGGAAGTAATGGGACAGAGGAGACAAGCAGACTCAGTGGAGAGGTTCTGGTGTGGACCTAAGGATTTGATGAGAGACTTGAGATATTTCTAGAATGGATTGTTGGTGGACGAATCTGACAGCTAGCAGAGTTCTTCCGCCAGATAATATTTGTGGTTCCAAACCACAGTGGCGGAGTCTTTGTCAGAATGTAGGGTCATAAGGTCAAAATCAGTTTTTGGGCTGTGGATTGCAGTTCTTTCTGCACGTGAAAGGTTAGCATGCATGTTGAGGGATTTGAGAAATGCTGGTGGGGCAAGGTTCGAGGTTAAGAAATTCTGGAAAAGTAACAGTGAGTGATTTGGGGACAGTGGAAGTCGATCACGGTTGCTGAAGGAGTGAAGTAAGTCAGGTATGGTTCAACATTGGGTCTTTCATTGAGTTTGATCTGTAGAGTTAGTGGAGAAAAAGCATTTCCATTGTGTAGGGACTGGGAGGAGGAGGAGGAGGAGGTGGTAAGGTCTTTAACAAGTCCTGCATGATTGAATTTTGGAGTGGGGCAAAAGATAAGACCTTTGGAAAGGAGTGATACTTCTGTGAGACTAAGGCTTTTGGAATTCAGGTTCATGACTATGTTTTGGGTCTGTTTAGATTCTGGATTCTATATCACAGTTGTTGAGAGTTTTGAGGGGTTAAATGTATTAGGTCTGTGAGGCAGGGTTTGTCAGCCATGAGGGGATCTTGGGAGGTGGAGGATACTGGAGATGGATGTGAACAGGTTGGAGTTTTTTGAGGTGGCATTGTGAATGCTT
Source organism: Schistocerca gregaria (assembly GCF_023897955.1). Lineage (NCBI taxonomy): Eukaryota > Metazoa > Arthropoda > Insecta > Orthoptera > Acrididae > Schistocerca > Schistocerca gregaria. Next base: position 307,657,605 of record NC_064920.1, on the reverse strand, counting down.
ATGAAGTTCCTGGAGGGCAATAGTTTCATTATGTGAGAAGGGATTCAAGACTTTGAGGCTGCACAGCAGGACAGTTTTATAGATGGAGAGGAGGTATTGCAAGGAGGTTTGAGACTGACTGACATGGTTTTGGAGGACGGTGTTGCTGAGGAATAAGTACTGGTGGAATCTGAATGGATAGAAGTCATTTTGGAAGGAGGGATTGCAGCCAGAGATGGTTAATTTGATGGTAAGGTCATTTGGAGGGATTTCATGAACCAGGCAACAACACAGGAATGGTATATAGAACTGAATGCTGGCTACAGATAAGAAAACTTTTCTGTATTGGCACTGACGGAAGAAGCAATGGTCCATGGTGGAGGATGGAACTGCTTAAAAATATGCAAATAACATAAATACACCAAAATACGTGGGAAAAATCACAAGAAAGGATGGAACTGATGAAGTGGGGGAAACAAGATTAAACCTGAGGGAGTAGGCAGTGAAAAGCGAAAATTAACTGAAATTGATGTGAAACCACATAGAGATGAAACATAACAATAAATAAAAAGCCCACAATATGGGTTACAAGTCAGTGGGCTAACATGTATGAAGAAGAGGGGGGGTGGGGGGGGCAGATGTGACTAGATTAGGTGATGTTAGTATGTGCAAACTGCAATAAGAGAGGAGAAATAGTGGGGAGGGGGTGAGATACAAGTTCCTGTGTCGTAGGAGGGTATGGAAAATAATAAGTGAAAAGAGACGAGGGTGACAAAGGAAGAGTGAGTGATATGAAGGTCTAGGATAAATTATATCGTTGGGGGGAATGTGGGACATGAGATGCTGCACCATCAATCAGTAGTCATGTAGCTGTGTGCTGTATGTGGATGAGGTGGTTTGATACAGTGTGTCTCATAAGTCAGAGCATGTGGTGTGGTTTAGGAGATGACACACAAAACACAGGAAAGAAGATGACTGACACTGAGTATAGCAATGAGCTGGAAAATAGTAACAAAGGAAAGCAGTACTGGGTTATGGATGTAAAAAAAGACGTTAGACAAAATCAGACAGTGGGAAAACCCAGAGTGGAATGATGACAGAACAATGAAAAGGATAGATTGCTGCTCAACACATAATGGACATGTTGAGTCAAAGAGCAGCACAACAAAGAGACAATTAGCTTTCAGCCAAAAAGCCTTCTTCTGACTTAGACGACATACACACGCATTCATGCAAATGCAACTAATGCACACATGACCAGTGTCTCTTGCTGCCAAGACCAGACTGTGATCAAAGGCGCATGATGGGAAAAGCAGTCTGGGTAGTGGAGTTGGGGAGGTGACTGGGGAGGGAGATGTTGGGGGATGGTCAATTACTGCTTGTGGTAGCTTGCAGGGACGAAATGAAAAGAAAGTAGAGCACTAGGTCCAGTTGAGACTTAGCTGCGGGCAGTGGGAGTGGAAAGACTGTGAGTGTATTAGTGGAATACAAGGCCGTGTAGCACTGGAGTGAGATCAGGAAAGGGGATAGGTAAGTGTAGCACAATGATTAAGAAGGTCAAGCCAAGGATAGGGTATACTGCAGACAGAGCTCCGACCTGTGCAAAAGCTGGTGTTGGCAGGAAGGATCCAGATGACACAGGCTGTAAAGTAGCCATTAAAATGAAGAACCCTTGTTGAGCAACATGCTCAGCAACAGGGTGGTCCAGCTGTATGTTGCTCACAGTTTGTCTGTGGCCATTCTTATAGACAACTTATTGGTTATTGTGCCCATGTAGAATGCAGCATAGTGGTTGTAGGTATTACGCACAACCTACCCTCTCATCTAAAAGATACCAAACATGACCAGTTCTACAGTTCTTGTTCCTTTATCACACGGTGCTCTGCTCATCGCTATTGATGCCACTTGCCTTTACGCTAACATCCCTGATACCCATGGCCTTGCTGCTATTGAACACTACCTTTTCCATTGCCCGACAAATTTGAAACCTGCAACCACTTTCCTGGTCACTTGACCAGCTATGTCCTCACCCACAATTACATCTCCTTTGGAGTCTCCCCCCCCCCCCCCCCCTCTTTCCCTCCGCCCATGGGGCTCATGGTTTTTTTGTGACTTCATGTGTGGAGCACACAGGGCCCAAGCTTTTGCAGCCCTTTTTTCTTCCTGGGATGCGTTTTCTTCACCCTCTGCCCCCTTGTTCCCCTCCCTTGGTGTTGTGATTTATGACAACCTGGTTATCCACCTGGTTCCCTGCATTCCGTGTGATATTGTTCGTCTGGCCTGTTCTCTCCCCCTCCATTTTTGGAAAGAACTCCCTCCTTATTGTCTCTGGTGTGGATTGTGGATTATCCCCCCTCCCCTTTTCCTTCCCCACAGTAACCCTCTCTCTGCCCCACTAGGTCACCAGAACCTGTGGCCAGTCTGTGTGGTGGGGCTGTTATGTACCCAACTGGGTGAGCCCCCTGAGAACACAGGGATCAAACCACTGATATGTTAGCTTTCTCTCCCCACATATGCCAAGAAGTGATTGCTTGTCTTCCTGGAGCATTGGAACTCCCGGCTGAGCCGGCCAGCCCTTGCTGTAGTTGGGTGGCACCTATGTAGAGAACCGTGTTCAGAGCGGGTGGTATCAGGGTGGACACTTGGTGCATGAAGTGTATCAACCTTGCAAAAATGTGGCTGCACTGAAACATCCATCTTGTCAAATAGTAAAGGATCATTGAATGCTGCTTCATATGCTCTGGCAGCCTTCCCTTCCTTGCTGGCATTAGTAAGATGTGGTCAGTGTCCCTGTTGATCAAAGCTGCTGCCACCCAATCTGCAGCTCTTTGTACTTGTGATCATCTTGGCAATACCCTAGTGCCTATTACCCATTATCGTCTCCGACTATAGTCCAGGGAGTGATTTTTCATTGGGATTTCACTCTGCAAACTGGTGAGTAACTCCGAGCTAATCTGGAACAATGCACCATTCATTTCATTTGACATGTGCAGAAGTGCCATAAAGACAACCACACCAATACCATTGCCTTCATTCTGGCTTTCAAGGGAGATACCTCCCAGAGAAGGTCAAGGTTATGTGGTAGAGGTATGATGTGAAGCCATATGTTTCACCATCCATGAAGTGCTTTCAGTGCTTGTTTTTGGGCATATGTCTTGCTGCTGTGCAATGGACCTTCAGTGTGGTGACTGTGGGCACCCACCCCATTAGGGAAGCCCCTGTGTTCCACCATGTTTGTGTACCAGTTGTCATGACCGCCATTCTCCTTACTCACCAGATTGCCCAACTCACAAGAGAGAAAAGATTATCCAAGAGTACAAGTCCCTATAACACCTGACTTCTGCTGAGACTTGCCAATAATATGACTGACCCCATCCATAGACACTTTCTTCAACTTTTGCCTCTGTTACATCATTTCCCACTCCTGCCTCTTCCTCACTGCAGCCCCATCCCCTCCCCCTTCCTTGTAATTCCCACACCTTCTCCTCTGGATGCAACTCCCCTTCACTTGCCGAAGAAGTGCCTCCATCTTTGGCACCTGCTGGTGTTACGGCTCCCACCAGGGGCCTCTCCCCCAGCGTCTCTCAGGCCAGGAGCCTACTAACACAACTTGGCCACGAGATGCATCATTTATGCACCCCAATGTAGCCCGCTCACGTTTGGTTCCAGATCTTGCAGATGCCTGCTCACCCTCTATGTACTCTTCCTTTGTCTGTCTCTGAAAGAGAAGAAGAAGAAGAAGAAGAAGAAGAAACATAAATCCCAGATGCCCCATGGAGATGCTATCTCCCCTCTTACAACCTGGCTTTGACATCTTATTTGTGAATGTTGCCCCATTCTTGTCAATGACAACAACTGACCAAGTGACATGTCCTCCCCTCAGCTTCTCTATTTCTTACCTCGAGTCTCTCCACACGATAAGCCAGTGGAATTGCAACAGATATTATTGTCACGTACCAGAAATACAACACCTTGTTTTCTCCTATTCTGCATTCTGTCTTGCTCTTCAAGAGATGCACTACCGTGATGACCCCTCTCCAACATTTCGGGGTTATCAGGCATTCTGTTGGAACTGTGCCTGCCCCAGGATAGCATCTGGAGAGGTCTGCACCTTGGTTCACTATGCCATTAATGACTGTACCCTCTTCATACCAACCTGGTAGCAATAGTAATTAGAGTGCAAATAACCCCAGCAATCACAATTTGCCATGTTCTACCTCCCTCCAGATAGGCACTTCCTTACATTGAACTGTTTACCTCAACACAACTACTCCCACCCTCATATCTCTCCTCAGGGACTTCAATGCATACCATCCTCTGTGAGAGAGTGCCACTTTGATGGGTAGGGGTTTTCTAATTGATTAACTTATTACAGACTTTGATTTGTGTCTCCACAATGACGGTTCCCCTGCCCACTTCAGTGCCACTAATGGCAGCTCTACTGCTACTGATCTCACTATCTCCTCCCTAGCTCTCACATCTTCCCTGCATTGGTCATCCCATGACAATATTTGTCGCAGTAACCACTTTCTGGTAATTTTATTATTCCCCTGCCACTGCCAGTCAGACAGGCCCCCATGTTGGTCATTCCACAGGTTCAATTGGCCTTTATATACATCTGCTGCGCACTTTGACACCTCTCTCTCAAATTGCGTTGATGTAGTTGTGCAGGGTGTCTCTGCCAGTATTCTTCATGCTGGTGGCACTGCTATTCTCCTATCGACAGGTCCCCTCATCATCGACTGGTGCCGTGGAGGATCAAAGACGTAGCATTTGTTATCCAGGACTGCTGATAGGTGCTGCAATGATTTAAAAACTCTTCAAAAACCAATCTTATCACTTTTTAAAATCTCCATGCTAAGGCTCACTACCTTATTAAGCAGAGTAAAATGGAATGTTGGGAGTGCTATGTTTCGTCTCTATGGATGTATGCCTGCCTCTTCATCGCAGGTTTGGTTCAAGCTCCATAACCTTTTGGGCTGCCAGTGACAATCAACTGTCCAGGGTCTTATCCTCCAGGGTGCTCTGTGTATTGATCCATTGGTCTTGCAGAACACCTTGAGGCACACTTTACAAAAGCGTCGGTGTCCTCTTTCCTTTCTCCAGTAGAAATGCCAAGTTGATTAGTCCCCCCTTCTGTTCCAACCCCCACCAAATTGAACCTTGTAATGAACCCTTCACTGAATTGGAATTCTTGCAGGCACTTACCTCTTCATGTGACATGACCCCCAACACTTGGACATTACCCAGAGGCAACATCTACTGAGGGCATTTTGCTCATGAGTGCCTTCCCCTCGCAACAATGGCAAGACAGTATAGTCCTTAAGCTTGGCAAGGACTCAATGTTTCTCCACAGCCACTGCCTGCTTAGCGTGGCGAATGTACTTTACAAACTGCTTGAGTGGATGGTTAGCTTCCAATTATTTTGGGTACTCGAATCTTGGGGCCTTTTGTTCCTGTATCAGTGTGGCTTATGGAAATAATAATCTCCAACTGAACATTTACCTCGGGCTGGAAACAGCAATCCAACAGGCTTTTACTCACTGCTGGCCCCTTGTTACGGTCTTCTTTGACCTAAATAAGGCATATAAAACGACTTGGCACCATCAAATTTCAGTTACCATCCATGATTGGGGCTTTTGCGGCCCCCTTCCAATTTGTATCCACGAGTTTTTATCCCACCGACTATTCCAGTTTTGAGTTGACACTTCACTCAGCATCCCTTGGATTCAGGAAAACAGTGTCCAACAGGGTTCTGTGTTAAGTGTCTCACTCTTCCTCATAGCCATCAGTGGGCTTGTATCCTCTGTTGGGCCTGTAGGTACCCCGGCATTGTGTATCGACAATTTTTGCATCTAGTGCAGCTTCTACTCTATAGCATCTGGTGAGCACTGGCTCCAAGGTGCCATCCATTGGGCCTCCGCATGTGCCCTCTTCCATGGCTTCCAGTTTTCTCCCTCCAAAATCATGGGTTATGCATTTTTTGCCATTGACCCACAGTAAATCCTGAACCAGCGCCTAGATGTTTTAGCACACTGTTACTTGGGCCATATTTTTGATAAAAAGCTGATGTGGCTGCCCCATATTTGCCACCTGAAGACTACATGCATTTAAAAGCTTAATGCTCTCGGCCTTCTGGCTCACACATTGTGGGTTGCTGCTCTTCTTTATCTTTCCCATGATCTGGTTTTGTCCAGACTAGATTATGGTAGTCAGGTTTGTGGCTCAGCAACACCTCCCACCCTGAAAATACTTGACCCTGTTCACTATTGTGGAGTGTGTCTGGCTGTTGGTGCCTTTCACATTAGTCCGGTTGACAATGTCCTTGCAGAAGCAAGGATTCCCCCTCTATAAATATGACAACTCCTTATTTCTTGTGTTTTAATATGTACTGACCCAATGAGCAGCCTGGAGGCTATAGACCAATGCTACTCTTGTCGCCCTTTGGTCTCTGCCATCCATGACCTTCTCTCTGCCCTTGGCCGTGCTGCGGGCTCAGATGTCTTTCTCTGTGTCCTAAGTTGTGGGCATCCCAGGGAATAAACTTTCTGACTGTTTGGCTTGAGAAGCAGGTACTTACCCCATTCCCTTTCATGGTTCCATCTGTAGACATGTGGATCTACATCAAATCTCTCTTTGCCCAAAAGTGGAATGATCTCTGGTGCGCTACTGCTCTCAGTAATAAACTCAGCACAGTCAAGGAGACTATTGTGGTTTGGTGCTCTTCCTTATATTCCTCTCAGAAGGAGTCCACTGTGTTATGCAGTCTATGCATTGGTCATACCATGCTCACCCATTGTTTTCTCGCATGTAATGAGCCAATCCACAGTGTGGCTATGTTGGTGGCATGTCCCCTCCTTTTGGCCCATCATATTAAGTACAGTCTTCCAGATTCCTTATCTTTACCATGGATGGTTGAACTGGTCCTCACTGTCCACCATAAAAGTGGTTTTTTATTTTAAGATGTAAGGTTTTGCTTTACTCTTAGAGCAGGGGCAGGATGTTGTGGTTGGGACCTCTCTTCACATTTTCTCGGTCTGTCCACTTTTAGCACACACTTTCTCTTGCGCAAGTAACTTTGGAATTGTGGGACTGAAGACCTTGCTGTGTAGTCCCATAAACCCCTCAATCCCCATAAACCCCTCAATCAATCAGTCCTTTGAAGGCATCTGCTACAAATGAATCTGGTATGTGGCAGTGGGCACCCCCCTCCCCCCTTATGCCAACCTATTCACGGGCCTTCTACAGGAATCCTTCCTACCCCCCCTCCCTCCCACATAATTGTAAACCCTTCATCTGGTTCAGATGTACTGATGAAATCTTCATGGTCTGGATCAATGATGTGCACATTCTATCCACATTCCTCCAGGACCTCAACACCTTCTTCCACATTTTCTTCACCTGGTCCTCGTCAACCCAACAAGCCATCTTCATCAATGTTGACCTCCTCTTCAAAGATGGCTACACCAGTACCTCCATCCATATCAAAGCACCTAACCACCAGCAATTCCTCCACTTCAACAACTGCTGCCCGTTCCATACCAAGAAGTCCCTTCCATACAGCCAAGCCACGCAAGACCTATGCATCTATAGCGACAGGCAGTCCCTCTTGAAATATACCAAAGCTCTCACTGTGGCCTTCACAGATCATAATTACTCTCCCAGCCTTGTAGAGAAACATATATCCCAAGTCCTATCTCTCCAATCATGTGCTACCTCCCAAAGTCTCATCATCTGCATCACAGAGGAACATTCCTGTCATGACTCTGTACCTCTCAGGACTGGAGAAACTGAATTACATTCTCCACCAGGGTTTTGACCACCTCTAGTCGTGCCCTGAAATGAGGACTTTCATACCCACTGCCCTTCCCACCTCTTCCATAGTTGCATTCTGTCACCTACTGAAATCCTGTACAATATCCTCGTCCATTCCTGCTCAAGCCCTGCTCCCAACCCATTGCTTCATGGCTCATACCCTGTAATAGAGCTAGATGCAAGTCCTGCCCCATAACCCTCCTGCCACCACCTACTCCAGTCCAGTCATAAGCATCACTTGTACTGTCAAAGGCAGGGCTATCTGTGGACCAAGTCTTCTGATCTGCAAGCTAAGCTGCAACCATTGTGCTGCATTTTACATGGACATGGCAACCAGCAAGCTGTCTGTCCGCGTGAATGACCACCGACAAACTGTGGCCAAGAGAACCTGGACCACCACCCAGTTGCTTAACATGCTGCTCAACACAGTGTTCTTCATTTGAATGATTGATTCACAGCTTTTACCATCTGGATCCTTCCTTCCAATAACAGCTTTTCTGAATTGTGCAGGTTGGAACTCTCCCTACAATACAGTGTGTATCAAAAAGAATTATCGAATTTGACACGTCTATTTTTCTGAAACTAATTAACATATGCAATGAATTTTGTTTTTTGATGAGTGGGAAACTCAAAAAGTGTGTTGTTGTCCCCCCCCCCCCCTCCCCGAGAGGTGTTCGGTAAGCCCCCCCTTGAGACACACGGCATATGTCAATGTAGTATTCAAACTGTTTGCACACTGCAGTGAGCGTGTCTTGAATTAACAGCTTCCGCTGCTGCTGTTATGTGATGTCTCAGTTCACTTATTGTTGTTGGTAACAGAGGCACTGAACAGAGTCTGTTATAAACCCCACGAGAAATAATCATGTACAGTCAGGTCCGGTGACCTAGGAGGCCAGCAATGTAAGGCTGAATCATTTGCTCCAGTGCAACCAACTCATCGTTCAGTAACCCATTGATTTAAAAATTCTTGCGCATCCAGATACCAGTGTGGCAGTACCCCATCCTGTTGGTAAATGAAGTTGTTCGAATCAGTACCTAACTATGGGAAAAAAAATTCTCAAGCGTACCTCACCCCATATTCTCATCATGACAGCTCATCTTTCCATTTAAATGGAATGTTGCCTGGTCACTAAACACTATGCATAGTAGGAAACTGTCATCCTTCATCTTGCCAAGAACAAAATTACAGAACTCCACACATTGTTGTTTGTCACCTTCATGAAGAGCTTGCAGTAGCTGAATTTTGTATGGTTTCATGTGTAAATGTCAACTCAGCACAAGCCAGACAGACATTGGGGGGAATGTTGAGCTGTCGCGCTGCATTGCGAATGGATTTCTGCGGACTCCTTGTGAAACTATGGCGGTTACATGCGACGTCTATGTCAGACACTTGGTGATTGCTCAGCGATTTGCCTATACACAAACAACCTGTTTCACAGAACTGTGCACGACATCGTCTAATGCTCGGTGCTGTAGGAGGATCAACACCATACCCAGTACGAAAGTCACACTGAACAGCTGTTACTGACCTGCACTGCACGAAACATAGAATACATAATTCTCTTTGTTGTCCTGACACCATATTTACTAGAAACGAAATGGGCTCACACTGCTGCTACCTAGCCAGAACCATGTAAAACTCGAGTGTTTGGTCTTCCCAGCGGTATGTTGTACACACACACACACACACACACACACACACACACACACACACACACACACACACCTCAAATAACATAATAGTTATGACTTTTTTTAAAATCATATGATCCTGTTTGGTACACCCTGTATATTCTATATTTCTGTAACTCTCCTGGCCTCAGCCTTTGTTAGTCATTGCCCTTCGCCCACCCCTGTTCCCTGTTTCCACTACAGTACTACATAGTCTTCTATTCCATCAGTGTAAATATAGTCTTTTTACTTCTTCTCCTCTTGCCCCTCCCCCCCCCCCCCCCCCTACATTTAACCTCACAACTGCACCTAGCTGCCCTTCCTTCTCCCCAACTCGGGCACTTTACTTTATCACACCCCTACCCTTTATATTTTTCCCCTTCACCTTACAAGTCTCCTCCTTATTGCCACCATCCCGATTGCTTCTCCCATTATGCACTATTGCCTGCAGTCTGTCCTTGGCAGCCAGAGACAGTGGTCGTGTGTGTGTGTGTGTGGGGGGGGGGGGGGGGGTCGTGTGTGTCTAACTTAGAAGAAGGCCTAGCTTAATGTCTAGCAGTCTTTTTGTTGTGTCTGTATGCGACACAATATCTCCATTAAATGGGGAGTAGCAGTTTGTACTTTTTATTGTAATGTCTTAGTCCATCCTGGATTTTCCATTGTATTTCCTCCACTTTGTCTCTCTCCAGCTCCCCAACGTGCCCAACTTCATGGCAACGCACTTATTTGATACTAAATCATTCTACAACTGCCACACATACGTATCATTAATAAGAAGCAAGATTGCCCTTCAGTTTTAGCTCAAATAGGATAGCTGGATGGGGATCTGAACCAGGTCAATTACAAGTAGAGTTTGTTACCTACTGCATGTCATTGATTGGTTCTTTACTTCTTTGACTTTGTTGCAGTGCCATTCATGAGTTCAGTGAAGATTGCAAATAGTATTAACTAATTAACGAAGTTATTAAAGTACTTGTTTCCTCTTGGATAGACCAGATGTCTTCTTTTGATTGATGGCAGCTACATAATTTCTGTGGAGGTGGTTTCAATCTTTTATTGAAAGTTTTTATATTGCAATTGTTTAGTGTCTTAAACGAAAGTCACAACTTTTCTTTTTTAGCACTACATTCAAAATTATGTAAAATCTTTTCCCACTTCTTTGAACTCATCTGAATTGTTAAATTAGTTTGGTAACATGCAACTTAAATTTTTGTATGTATAGTCATTAGCAGTTAGTGTGCAGCACTCCCAATTTGACAGGACGGCATCAGTAACCATCCTGGCATGGACTCCAGGAAATACCAGAGTTGTGGAGGATCACTTAATTGCCATCCGAAACTCAAATTGGTAGGAGTTGAGTGTATCATGTGAACTAAATGTTGTGTGAAAATATGATGTAATCAACATCACATATAATAGTTAATTACAAGTCCAAGCTGTGCACATTTTTCTTTTCCTTCAGATGAGCTCACTAGGATAAAAGTCCAGTGATCTAGGGATCCAAACAAACACCCTCGACAAGCGAAATACCTTCAGACCTCGTGAAGAATATAATTATTCCGGTTTCAAATAAGGCAGTTGCTGACAGATGTGAATACCGAACTAATCAGTGTAATAGGTCAGGCTTGCAAAATGACACAAAAGAATTTACAGAATCTGTTGTTATGGCTTAATTTAATTAAAAAGAATTACACCAGATGTGTTTTGTTTTATACTGCCACATTATTTATGTATGTCTGTCTCTTTTCGTTTACGTTGTCAGTGCTGCCAACCTGTAAAGCTTAAAATTTGTGACATTGTCAAGTATGTAGGCAGAAACATGAGAGGAGTGGAGGTAGACTGACTCTGTTTCCCTTTCTTTTTGCAAGGGGGAAGGTGTAAGGGTGAGGATGGACCTGGACAGTGATTGTAGGACAGAATCTGGGAGAAGGTGGTGGTGGTAGTAGTAAATAGATCTTGTGGTTTTTTGGGTACATTAAATGTTGTATGAAGTGGTCAATCAGTTTAAAGAGTGTGTGGTTTGCGAAGTTGGTATGATCATTCATGAGCTGTTTCTTTCCTGATATAGTTTTTTGAATGTAGTATTTTCCTTGTAAGATGTGTTTTTTGTTGTTGTTTATCCTTATGATTTCCATGTCTGTGTCTCTGGCTGTAATTTTATGTTGGTGTTGGTGTAAGTTTTCTGCAAAATGTTGAATGATTTGTCCTATACTTCCATATTCTTACATGTTATGTGTATCTAATGTCAAATATCCTAATGGTTTGATCTATGTACCTTCAATCACATGTATTGGATTTCAGTTGGTATATTCCTGATTTCTACTACAGATCAGTTTTTCCTATTGTTTTTTAGAAGTATTTCTGAATTGAGTTGTTGGTTTGATGTGCTTTATTATTATTATTATTATTATTATCATCGTCATCATCATCATCATCATCATCATCATCATCATCATCATTACTTTTTTTAAAAAATATTGTATACTCTGTGTGTGTATTTGTGGTTGTATGTCATTGTATGCCATCTTTTACTTTTTGTCTCTCGGACTTTGTGTTGTTTCTATTCTTGTATTTTGTGTATTTGTTTGTGTGTGATTTTGTTCTTTTCTGTTTCTTCATTTTCTTGTTCAGGGTTGTCACTAAGTTCTATTTGTATCCATTGTTTGTGGCTATTTGTATTAAGGTGTTCATTTCTTTTGTGTAAGTGTCTGTATCTAATGGTGTTGTGTTTAGTCCGTGGAACATGTATCTAATTGCTGCCTGCTTTTGGGAAATGGGGTATTGTGATGTATAATTGTGTCTGTTGTTGTCAGTTTTCAGTATATGTCAAATGTGTGTTGGTTGTTTTGAATCTTTATGGTGATTTCCAAAAAAATTAACTGTCTATTTTGCTCCTTCTTTGTTGTAAAATGTTTCATGCCATCAACAGAATTTATGTCTGTGTGACCAATCTTATTGTTTGGTTCATCTATCAGGCACAAGATGTCATCCATATATCTAATCCAGTATAGAATGTTGTATCCATTTGGCACTATTTTGTTAAACATAATCTGTTCTACATGATTCATTAATATGCTTGCTATGGTTCCCGACCATGGGGCTCCCACTGGTAACCATTCACTTTGTATATAGAATGCATTATTAAAGTGAAAATAGTTATTTTCTTTTATTAGCTCTAGAAAACTGGCTGTTTCTTTGATGTCTTCATGTGGAAGTGTACAGTGTGTTTAAAGATTTTGTTCTATAATGTTTATTGTTTCAGTTGTTGAAATATTGGAATACATATTCGCTATATCAAATGACAGGAGGGTGGATGTATCTGGAAATTGTATGTCTTTTATGTACTGAATCAATTGTGTGGTGTTTCTTATAGTCCTGTCCTCTTGTTATTTGTAGTTTTCTGAAAAGATTTTCAACATGTATGTTGCAAGTGGGTAAGTGGAAGCGTTTCTATAATTCACAATAGTTCAGACAGGGAGATCGTTCTTGTGTAGCTATATTTGGCATTGGAGGGAAGGTGCATTGGGATTTGTTTGTGTCAGTTTTCTTTTTTCATTGTGTTCTAGTGTATAAAGAGATAAAGAGCAATACATCAGTAAGACACAAGAGCTCATCACAAAAAAATAAATTATAAAAGTAAAATAAGATCCAACTAACGGATTCCAAATGAAGTTGAGAAACACTCTGCAAACTGCTACAAACAAATCCCTATGCACTTTCCCTCCAGTGCCAACCGAAGCTCCACAAGAATGATCTCCCCGTCAGAACTATTGTGACTTGTGGAAATGCTCCCACTTATCAGTTTGTAAGATACTTGTTGAAAATCTTATCAGGAAACTACAAATTACAAGAGGACAGGACTCTAAGAAACACCACACAACTGCCTCAATACACAAGTTCCAGATACAGCCACCGTCCTGTTGTTTAATGTAGGGAATATGTATTCCAATATACCAATAGCTCTCCTCCCAGATTCTATCCTACAATCACCATCCAGGCCCATCCCCCCCCCCCCTTTTCTTCTCACATCTGTACACACACACATACATACACACACACACACACACACACACACACACACAGTTTCATGAGTTGGCAACACTGACAACTTGAACAAAAACAAACGAACAGACATAAACACTGTGGCAGTGCGGAATGAGAATCAGTTGAAGAAAGTTGAGAGTAAATAATGCAGTGCAGGAAATACTACAGAATGGCAAAAACTGCAAAGCGCAAATGTGAAATGAAACCTTTCAACACCAACCGCTGCTAGCAAGGAGGGAAGGAGCAGAATATGTAGAGAAACACCGTAAGTAACTTGCAGACCAACTTTATAAAGGAAACATAAAGGAAACATTCTTTTTAACCAAAACAATCAAAAATGTACAAATGTATGTATCTAGTTTGCTGAATAACCACAGAAGGTGTTTCATAAATGAAAGCAAAATGCCTCTTGTGTAATTCTTTTTAATTAAATTGCAGTCAGCTCAAGATGGATAACCTATATATAGTAACAGATTTTAACAGTTGCTCCGGAAGATGCCCATCTAAACAAACACATTATGAATTTACAGAAGTATGGAAAAACTGATAGAAGCCAACCTGGGAAGATCGACAAGGGAAAAATATAGGAACATATTTGTAGCATTTCTGGATTTAGGGAGAATTTTTGACAGTGTTAACAGAAATACACTCTTTGAAATCCTGAATGTAGCAGGGGTAAAATACAAGGAGTGAAAGGTTATTTAGTACTTTTATAGTAACCAGACAACAGTTAAGAGTTTAATGAAAGAAAAGCAGTGATAGAGAAGGGAGTGAGACATGGGTGTAGCCTATCCCCGATGTTATTCAATCTCTGCATTGAGCAATTAGTAAAGGAAACCAAAGAAAAGTTTGGGTTAGGAATTAAAATTCAGGGACAAGAAATAAAAACTTCAAGGTTTGCTGTTGTTGTAGTCTTCAGTCCAAAGACATTTGATGCAGCTCTCCAGGCTATTCTATTGCGTGCAAGCATCTTCATCTCCGAATAATTGCTGAAACCTACATCCTTCCAAATCTGTGCACTATATCCATCTCTTGGATTTCTCTCTATGATTTTTACTCCCTACACTTCCGTCTGATATGAAACTGGTGATCTCTTGATGTCTTTGAATGTGTCTTGTCAACATATTCCTTCTTCTAGTCAGGTTGTACCACAAATTTCTTTTCTCTCCAATTCTGTTCAGAACCACCTCAGTAGCTAAGTGATCTACCCATCTGATCTTTAGCATTCTTCTGTAGCACCACATTTCAAAGCCTCTATTTGTTTCTGGTGTAAATTGTTTATTGTCCATGTTTCACTTCCATACACGGCTACACTCCATATAAATACTTGCAGAAAAGAAGTCCTGAGATTTAAATTTGTTTTATGTTGACAATTTTTTCTTCTTCAGAAAGGCTTTTCTTGCCATTGCCAGTCTACATTTTCTATTCTCTTTATTTCAGCCATCATTAGTTATTTTGCTGCACAAATAGCAAAACTCATCTACTCCTGTGTGTCTTGTTTTGCAGTCTGATTCTCGGAGCATCACCTGATGCAATGAGGCTACATTCCATTATCCTTGTTTTGCTTTTGTTGATGTTAGTCTTATATTCTCCTTTCAAAACACTGTCTGTTTTGTTCAACTGCTTTTCAAAGTCTTTCGCTGTCTCTGACAGAGTTACAATGTTATCGGCAAAACTCAAAGTTTTTAATTCTTCTCCCTGGACTTTAATTCCCACTCCAAATTCTTGTTTGCTTTCCTTTACTGCCTGCTCAGTGTACAGACTGAATAACATTGGGGATAGGCTACAACCTTGTCCCACTCCCTTCTCAACCACTGCTACTCCTTCATGCCCCTCATCTCTTGTAGCTGCTGTCTGTTAGAGATTGCAGACTGAGAGCTGTCTGTTAGAGATGGCAGACTCAGAACAGCAGTTGAATGAAATTCTTAAGGTCTTAAAAACAATTAGCCTATAAGAATAATATCAACAAGATAAAAACAAAAATAGTGGAAATGTAGCCGTATTAAATCAGGCACAGGTGAAGTTATTAGATTGGGAAATCATGAGTTTTGTTATTGGTGCAGCAAAATAACAGATGATGGCCAAACTAGAGAGAATGTAAAATGCAGACTGGATTTGGTGTATAAAGCTTTTCTGGAAATGAGGGATTTCCTACATCTAATATAAATTTCAGTATTGGAGACTCTTTTTCTGAAGCTATTTGTATGGAGTGTAGCCTTGGATAGGCATGAAGTGTTAATGATAAGAAGCTCTAAAAAGAAAAGAATAGAAGCTTTTGCTTGGTGTTACAGAGGGATGTAGAAGATTAGATGTCTAGATAAAGTAACAAATGAGGAGGTCGTGAATCAAATTGAGGAAAAAAGAAATTTGTGGCACAGCTTGCCTAAAAGAAGGGACTTGTTGATAGGGCATATGCTGAGGTATGATGGAATCATGACTTTTTTTTATTATTATTATTTTAATCTCATTTTGTTAGTTTTCGTTCGTTTCATCTGTTCGGGGCAGACGTCGCAAGACACCCGTTTCAGTTCATCGTTGATCCATTAACTGATTTTATTATTACAGAGGGCAGCTAACCCTCTGACTGAACACGCTGAGCTACCGTGCCCGCTTGACTTTGGTAGTGGTGGCAAGTGTGTTAGGTGGGAGGAGATTATAGAGGGAGACCAAGGGATGAATATGGCAAGCAGGTTCAAACGAATGTAGGTTGCAGTAGTTATTCAGAGATGAAAAGGTTTGCACAGTACAGAGAAGTGTGGAGGTGCATCAAACTAGTATTTGCACTGAAGATCATAACAACAAAATGTTAGTGGGTGGAGGACAGGTGGTCAGCCATGACCTTGGTGCTGAAACCATCCTGACATTTTCCTGAAGCAATTTAGGTAACACTAAATCAGGATTGCCGTACGGATCATGAACATCCATCCTCCCAAAGTATAGTGTATTAAAAATTGCACTACGTCATTCAGTTTTCACCCAGTTTAGAGTGCTTGCTTTTATGCTTATGCATGGGACAATTTAGCTTGATAAGATGGGAAATTGTTATACATTGTGTAAGAAAGCATCCATAATGACTTGGTTCTACCAGTCTGCACATGTGCTGTGGTGTAACCGTCTCAACCCCCACCCCTTCAAATGTGGGTTGTTATGTCTGTATAACAACAGTTTGACCATGTACTGCCCAAGTTGATCTAAACTTGAAAACCAAAGCTGTAGCAACTCCATTAATTTTTTAAAAAGAACTGTTATCCCATGTCCATCACACTTAAAGAATAAACTTTCCACATCATTTGCGACTGAACATGCAATTCATTTTCCTCTACTTTAAATAAATCTGATGTGTTCATGTTTTGGAAACTACATCACTGTCACTCTCAAATGTTTATCATGCTTCCATTTCATCTTTTATCATCATTGTGATAACAGTTCTATGAAAATCTACACACCTCCAGGGCTGGATGGCAGTTAATGGAATACTTAGAATAAGTGCTGCCATATCTGAGCAATTATTTCTTTTCACTTGATGCTGCAACCCCTGTCCCATGCTGAAGATGTGCATCATCCCTCAGTGTCGCTCAGCACACGCACAATAAAAATAAAATCTCTGCAGTATTTGCCAATTTACATTAGACATTATTTTATATTAATATTTTCTTACTGTATAAATTACTTTTATTTCATGTATCATTCGCCAGTAAGAAGTAGAAGGGATATATTTCATTCACCTGAAGTGGTTTGCACAACCACACTGTGAGTTAAGTCATTGGAATCTATGTGAGTGCTGATTTCACTCTGCTGTAAATTTAGTTTTTTGCATTTTTTGGAGATCAGCTACATGAGAGCTTGCCGTTTTGGGGAACATATCAATAGGTTCACAAAGATAATTGTTTCCCTGTGAAAAGTGATTTACAAAACTGATTTTTTTGTTTTACTCCCAATCTACAACAAAATCTGATAAAGTGAACCACTCACTTACAGTACATACAACCCATCAGAAATTTATGTATGGAGTAGTAGGAATGTCAAACAGAAATAATTTTAATTTGCTTTCTGTCAGAACTTTTAAGTCACTAGAGAGATGATCAAATATTTTAATGGCTACATACTTTGCTCCTTTCTGTGCATAACTAAGGTTGTGTTGTGGATTGTAGAGGCAATGTTCATTCCTATTTTATATTTATGAATGCTATTACTACAGTGGAAGCATAATGTAATTCAGTCATTGGGACATAATTCACCTCCTGTTATAGTGCAGCCACAGTATCTCAGTAGTAGGCTGTGGAATGACAAACTACATGTAGAGGGTTTGGTAAAGCATAAAACGCAATATTATACCATACTGTATATTGAACAGCATTTAAATTTAAGAACATTAGAAGCAAAACATTTAGACACCACCAAATACAGCAATTGGCTGAACGTCACTCAAATGGAGAACAAACAATAATGCTAAAGTAATTTCAAATAAAATATTATACTGGACTGTGGTGTATGAAATAGAGTACAAAATACACAACTACTTACAGCACTCTGTGCAAGCCACTGTACATTAATTTTTCCGTTACTTCAAAGAAGTCAAAAATATTTTTTTGGTGGGTTATTTCATGCATTTTCTTATGGACATATTGTTTTATGTTTGTCAGTTGCATCAAATGAATAATGTTTGCTTTGCTTTGCATCTCTATCCACGGAAACACTTTGATTATGTTATTTAATTTGTCACATGTGCTTGGGAATATCATGTAAAATTTCTTCCTCCTCCTTCTCCTCCTCCTCCTCCTCCTCCTCATTTTTACAGTTTTCCCACTTTCATTTCTTGCAGCATTAGTAATGCAATTGTCATCGATGATTTCCAGAATCAATTCTTCATTGTCAAAAATTGCCCAATAGTTCAAGTCTTCAAGATCGACATTGCACTGCAGAACATCACCTGCATACTGGATGTCACTGCTGTTGAAACCTGTGTCACCGGTTCTTCATATTGTAGTCATTAGCTCGTGGTCAAGTGGTTAACACTGCTGTCCCAATTGCAGAGCACCAGTTCCCATTCACTGCCATGTCAGAGAGTTTCTCCATGCAAGACTAGGTGTGTGTGCTGTTCTCATCGTCATTTCATCATCATCAATGTGCAAGTCGCGTCAAATAGAAATACTTGCCCCAGGTGGCCGAACACCCCAGATGTGGTCTCTCTGCCGACAATTCCACATGCACATTTCATTTGTTCATTTTCTGATTCAGATGCTGTATGATTGTCAATCAATAAATAAAAGTTTCCATTGAATCTTAGTATAAATCAATAATGTTACATTTTCGTACATAATTTTAACAGTAGCCAAGTTATTTTTAAGTGTTTGTACTACTTTCTTCTCACTGCAAGTGGTAAGCAAGGGGTATAGTAAGCCAATTGAGGTCCATGATATAGCTGTTACCTGACTAAAATACAATTTTAGTCTCCGTAATCGTAGTGTAATTCGATGTTTTAATTTAAAGACCATAGCCACAAAATAGCTAATTTTTCACAAAATAAAACTTTTTCAAAGGACTAAGACAATTTTGTAACAACTACATGAGACTGGCTACTTGGTACAACTCTCCATTACAAACTTGCTCACACAACTTACAATATTATTTGGCTCATTCGTGACCAAAGATATTTTGGTACAACAGATGAATTACCATCTTTGAAAACATAGAAATTTAAACTGTTGCTCACGGTGTACAATCAGAAATAATGATGTAAAATTACTCAATCTTTAGAAATATGTAATTTTTATTTAAATTAACATAAAAGTATTAAAATGAAGTTTCCATATTCTTGTTTTCTACACATACAAAATGTTCCTATTAGCTTCAAAAACGGTAAAGAAATTGTAACAACTGAAAAATATATTAATACATCAAGATCCAAGAATCATGCTAATTTGCCAATCAGTTTCTTTTCTCTAATGAACATTCATCTTGTTGTGGTTGGCAGGAGAGCCAACTCCGTATTACTAAAGGAGGCCGAATTGCACACGTCTCAGCTCACGCAGGCTGGCGTGAGGTCTGAAACATGACAAGGGAATTAGAATTGAGAAAAACGGACGTAGCTAGTTGAATACTTAACTTTAATCCATTAATAGTGAACGTCGCTCTTGACAGTACATGATTCTCACAATATCAATAGTAACAGATAATGGCGCCTTGCTAGGTCGTAGCAAATAACGTAGCTGAAGGCTGTGCGAACTATCGTCTCGGCAAATGAGAGCGTAGAAGTCAGTGAACCATCGCTAGCAAAGTCGGCTGTACAACCGGGGTGAGTGCTAGGAAGTCTGTCTAGACCTGCCGTGTGGCGGCGCTCGGTCTGCAATCACTGATAGTGGCGACACGCGGGTCCGATGTATACTACCTGACCACAGCCGATTTAAAGGCTACCACCTAGCAAGTGTGGTGTCTGGCGGTGACACCACACATCTCATTGTAATAGAGATGATAAACAGATCTAACACAATTTGTAAAAATATAACTCAAAAATCTCCATTCTCACAAAGGATTCTTACTAATGCTTCAGTTGTTCCCACAGTAATCATATTTGACAGTGACTGTGGCCACAATGTTGCAGTGAAATATCATGTCTGACAGCCAATATTTTAGCAAATAATTCACCAAAGATCCCAATTTCATGGAAGGTACAATATTTTTCTAATCAAGGCCAAAATTTATATATATTTACAAAATGCCCACTCTTCATACAAGTTACTCATAACAAATACAGAATCCTTTTGAATAAATGCAGTATTTTCTCCGAGGCTAGTCACATTTCTATAAAACAGCATAAATATCTCTAGTGTGCCTAATATTTCATCAGCTCAACGTAATAATTATCAAATAAGGCAAAGCTTTCATCACATGACTTCAGACATGATAAAATTTAGAAATAAACAAAAATTATTAGTTTGTGCAGTAATATTTTCAGGTATAGATGGTAAGAATCACATTCCTTTCCAAAAATTACTAATACATTTCTCAAAAAACTTATAAAAATGTAAATAACGTTCATATCATACTAAGAGATTACAGTGAGCCGCAGATAGTCACAACAGAAAGAATTTCACAATTAAAGCTTTCAGCCATTAAGGCCTTTGTCAACAATAGACACACACACACACATGCGTAAATGCAACTCTCACACATGACTGCAGTCTCAGGCAACTGAAACCACTGACACTGCAATCGTGTGTGTGTGTGTGTGTGTGTGTGTGTGTGTGTGGTGGTGGTGGTGGTGGTGGTGGTGAAGGCCTTAATGGTTGAAAGCTTTAATTGTGAGAGTCTTTTTGTTGTGCTTATCTGCAACTCAGCATCCCTGCTACAAGGTGAGTAACTACTTTTTTTTCTCATAATATTGTTTACATTCCATCCTGGATTTTCCATTGTTTGAGAGATTTAACCACTCTAAAACTCTATTGACAGTGGAAGATAATGTGCATAAAGATGGCCAGATAAATCAGAGAAAAATATGTGGTAGGGAAAGATGAAAGTTTCTGAGGTAATACTACATTGGCTCGAGGTCTTGAATTTACCGTGCTTTTATCATGGATGGATTTCATGAACCTCTGCGAACTTAATGCTTGCCACTTCGCTCCACAGCATTTGTTTCAGTCACTATCATTACTGTAATATCAGATGTTATTTTTAATACTTCTCTTGCATAGAACTTTTATAGCCCTCTGTAAGAAGACACATTTAATATCTCTTAACAGCACACTTTGTTTATTTGCACACAAACGTGTTAGTAACAACTTTGTCTTTATGCTCACCTCCCCATAATAAAATCTTCAAGCTTTTGTCAATCAGAATTTCCCAAAAACAGTTAAGTTATTCAGAAATCAAGAAATTCAGCCTTCAGTCGGAAGGTAAAATGTTATTAGTTTACTTAGGTTTCGTTGCCAATAGCGGTCTCTTCTTCAGAGCAAAAATTAAATTATTTTGAGGGCCAAACGAGAATAAAGACAAATAGTAATAATATTATGTCTGTCAAAACTAAAAACATTAAGACAAATATAGACAGAGCTACACTTGCCAGGAATAAGTCACATGTAAGCAACAAGAGTTTCCTTTTTGCTTACATGTGACTCTTATTCCTGGCCGGCGTAGCTCCGTCTACGTTGGTCTTAATGTTTTTAGTTTTGACAGGCTTCATCTTATGACTGTGCTACTTTATTCTGTTTTAATTTGATTCTGGGACATGGCCAACATTTGGCCCTCAAAATAATTTAATTTTTGTTCTGAAGAAGATACCATTATTGGCATCGAAACCTAGGTAAACTAATAAAATTTTACCTTGCAACTGGAGGCTGAATTTCTTAATTTTTGAACAATTCACAGCTGCTGAAGTGCTGCTCTATGTTAAAAATTTGCAAAAAGTTAAATTATTCACTAACCTGTTATCACTAGACTTAGTCAGCATCATGAAACAGTCATTGCTTTCATCACATATGCTTTTAATACATAGTTCTGCAAGTTCCTCACCAATTTGTATTTTTCTAGCAATTTTGTTACTTTGGACAGATGGTGAGTCCATAGTTGGTGAAACTGTGTCAAACATGCACTGTTTCTTTCCAGTGCTATACTATAGTTCAGAATTTCATTTTGTGCAGCATCCCAGTGTCATTCAAAATTTTGTCATCATTCATTTTTGTCAATTTGATTAAAGTTCCCAAACAAAATTTAATGAAAAAAAAATATTTTAAAGGCACTTTTCCTTCTGCCTGAAATCTAATTCACCATTTTTTTGTCATCCTGTTCCTCTTCTGTTTTTCCAGAATTTTTCACATTTCATGTGTATCATTCTTCTGTATTTGGCTGCCAATATTTTGTTTATATTTTGAAAATTATTTTACATATGCCACTGAAAAACACAATAATAATTATTTTAGTCTGTGATTTTCATATCCTGGCTTTTAACTCACCTACTGCATGATTGTTAAGACAATTAAATAAATAAAAGTTTCCATGCTGTTGTAGTGTACACTGTTAAAATTTTGGAAGTGATTTTCATGGTAACCATGTTGTTATTAAATTTTTGTGTTAATTATGTTTCACTGGCATTGAGGAGTTGTAATAATCCTTCAAAAAAGCTGTTATTCAGGTTGAGGGTTTTGGTGTTATCTGACTGTGATGATGATGATGAACAAAACTGTTCTTCAAAGACCACATTCACAAAACAGCTTCCGTTACAGAACTGTTCACAACATAAAATCTTTTCAAAGGACTAAGAGCCGGCCGCGGTGGTCTAGCGGTTCTAGGCGCGCAGTCAGGAACCGCGCGACTGCTACGGTGGCAGGTTCGAATCCTGCCTCGGGCATGGATGTGTGTGATGTCCTTGGGTTAGTTAGGTTTAAGTAGTTCTAAGTTCTAGGGGACTGATGACCAGAGTAGTTAAGTCCCATAGTGCTCAGAGCCATTTGAACCATTTTGAAAGGACTAAGAAAATATTGTAACTGCTTGAGAGAGACTACTTGATACAACTATCCATTACAAAACTAGCTCACACAACTGACCACATTATTTTGCATGATCACTTTAATGTACAATAGGAGAATTACAGTCTGATTGCAGCCACAGCAATATAAACTGTGTTACTCATTGTGTATAATAAAAAATAAAACCCTGTATCTATGTGTGGCACATATTTCCAGTTCCCATTCACTGCCATGTCAGAGAGTTTCTCCATGCAAGACTAGGTGTGTGTGCTGTTCTCATCGTCATTTCATCATCATCAATGTGCAAGTCGCGTCAAATAGAAATACTTGCCCCATGTGGCCGAACACCCCAGATGTGGTCTCTCTGCCGACAATTCCACATGCACATTTCATTTGTTCATTTTCTGATTCAGATGCTGTATGATTGTCAATCAATAAATAAAAGTTTCCATTGAATCTTAGTATAAATCAATAATGTTACATTTTCGTACATAATTTTAACAGTAGCCAAGTTATTTTTAAGTGTTTGTACTACTTTCTTCTCACTGCAAGTGGTAAGCAAGGGGTATAGTAAGCCAATTGAGGTCCATGATATAGCTGTTACCTGACTAAAATACAATTTTAGTCTCCGTAATCGTAGTGTAATTCGATGTTTTAATTTAAAGACCATAGCCACAAAATAGCTAATTTCACTGTTCACAACATAAAATCTTTTCAAAGGACTAAGAAAATATTGTAACTGCTTGAGAGAGACTACTTGATACAACTATCCATTACAAAACTAGCTCACACAACTGACCACATTATTTTGCATGATCACTTTAATGTACAATAGGAGAATTACAGTCTGATTGCAGCCACAGCAATATAAACTGTGTTACTCATTGTGTATAATAAAAAATAAAACCCTGTATCTATGTGTGGCACATATTTCTAACATCTATGATTTTTATTTACTTTTATTTGAATTAGGTGAAAAAGTACCACGGTGCTAATTTTCTGGAGTTTTCATATTCTTGTATTCAAATCATATAAAACATTGTTCATAGCTTTAACAAAGAGCTAAAGAAATTGTAACAGCTGAAAAGTACATCAACATACCAAGCTCCCCCACTAAAATTGAGATTCACCAAATTTGGCCTAGAATGGTATCAAAACATTCATAAGAAAAGATGGTATCAATAGAGTCAGTTTTTATCTAAGAGTTCAAACCTGCATTCATTACAATCTGTTGCATTTTCTGTTATGGAACACTTCCTTATATTGGCAGATTAATATTTTGCTTGGTTGGGAAACATGCTACACACACACACACACACACACACACACACACACACACCTCCACCATTGTACCTGAATTTGTGATATATTGGGCTTTAACAGTATTTTCAAATAATGTGCGATTCATCACAACAAATTTCATGAGAGATTGAATGTATTGTGAGGCTGTTATTAGAGTGCCCAATTATACATTAGTGCAAGTGACTGATTTCTGCAATCTCGGATTTTTACGTAGCACAAGTTAGCTGTTCAAGCCATCTTGAATTTTTCCTTCCAAAACTTGAATATTTCATTGCACATACACCACACAAACATGAATTTGACCTTAGAACCAAACTGCCATGACACTCATACATCTCAGTGTCTTCCCTTCTGCCTGTCTGAAACGTTTAGTCAACCAATCATGATGAGTAAGATGATGTACTCACAAAGATGGCAAGACATTGGTATTATGCAAAAAAGATTTTTGGGTGTATGATTTTCTTTTAAAAAGTGTTGAAATGTAACAGATGTATATTATTAATCTGTAGTCAGATTTCTCTAAGTAATCTTTAATTGTCAAGTATGCATTATTTAAGAGATACATTTGGACTC
Organism: Schistocerca gregaria; assembly: GCF_023897955.1. NCBI lineage: Eukaryota > Metazoa > Arthropoda > Insecta > Orthoptera > Acrididae > Schistocerca > Schistocerca gregaria. The sequence continues at coordinate 307,632,760 of NC_064920.1, read as the reverse complement.
TAAATAAATGTGTTTTTGTTATCTCCGTGGGAAAATTATTGTACAATTTTAATCACTATTAAGTTTTGTGTTTGTTTTTCCCAGTAAATGTAACTAGCTCTTCCGTGATTAGGCATATAACTGTTTCTGGCATACTTGTTATTGTTTATCACGATGTGCACAGCTGATTGGCAGATAAGCTCACCTATTACATTAAAGACACCCAATTTTTATGGCAGATAAACTCACTTGGTTCAGTAAGGACATCCAATTATTAAAATATCAAATATGCAGCTATACCATGCCATGCCCATCCTGTGCTGTGATTACCTGTATGAAGTCTGATGGCATCCTTAAAATGTGGCACTATTTCTATTGCTTATGAGAGAACAGCTATACATGTATTCTACAGACACATTGCAAAGAACATGTGGTGGCTACTTTACATGCCGTTCTCAGTTAGAATGAGTGGTCTCAGCATGTATTACAATTTTTGATTCATTCATTATGTTGCAAAGATCCCATAAAGGTATAGATTTATACACTTCAGGAGACTCGCAACACATGAGTATGTGCCTGGCGAGCTACTGCAGTACTTATTTTCTTTCTTGTGCTGCAGCCTCCCACCTCTAACTATCCCTCTTTCTCATGTTGGCAGCCCTTGATATCGACCTGGCTATTTCTCAAGGTTCTGTTTTCTTACCTCACCATCTTCATTTGTTTCCCTTACAGAACTTTTTGGCTGATGTAATTTTGGTTCTCTTCTGAGTTTCATCTCCGTTTTCAAAACTTTTTCTGTAGTGTGGACCGACTAGGGAAGATTGTTAGATAGTGCCTACTACCTACCAGCATTTACTATCCTCTATGCACAATATGGCAGTTGTAAGAGTCGAGGGACATGAAAGGGAAGCAGTGGTTGGGAAGGGAGTGAGACAGGGCTGTAGTCTATCCCCGATGTTATTCAATCTGTATATTGAGCAAGCAGTGAAGGAAACAAAAGAAAAATTCGGAGTAGGTATTAAAGTCCATGGAGAAGAAATAAAAACTTTGAGGTTCGCCGATGACATCGTAATTCTGTCAGATACAGCAAAGGACTTGGGAGAGCAGTTGAATGGAATGGTTAGTGTCTTGAAAGGAGGATATAAGATGACCATCAACAAAAGCAAAACAAGGATAATGGAATGTAGTCGAATTAAGTCGGGTGATGCTGAAGGAATTAGATTAGGAAATGAGACACTTAAAGTAGTAAAGGAGTTTTGCTATTTGGGGAGCAAAATAACTGATGATGGTTGAAGTAGAGAGGATATAAAATGTAGACTGGCAATGGCAAGGAAAGCGTTTCTGAAGAAGAGAAATTTGTTAACATAGAGTATAGATTTAAGTGTCAGGAAGTCATTTCTGAAAGTATTTGTATGGAGTGTAGCCATGTATGGAAGTGAAACATGGACGGTAAATAGTTTGGACTAGAAGAGAATAGAAGCTTTCGAAATGTGGTGCTACAGAAGAATGCTGAAGATTAAATGGGTAGATCACATAACTAATGAGGAAGTATTGAATAGGATTGGGGAGAAGAGAAGTTTGTGGCACAACTTGATCAGAAGAAGGGATCGGTTGGTAGGACATGTTCTGAGGCATCAACGGATCACCAATTTAGTATTGGAGGGCAGCGTGGAGGGTAAAAATCGTAGAGGGAGACCAAGAGATGAATATACTAAGCAGATTCAGAAGGATGTAGGTTGCCGTAGGTACTGGGAGATGAAGAAGCTTGCACGGGATAGAGTAGCATGGAGAGCTGCATGAAACCAGTCTCAGGACTGAAGACCACAACAACAACAACAACAGTGCAAAATAATTGTGTAGACTCATATATGTGCTTATAAGGTTACGCAGTAGCCAATCCAATATTGTGGGATCATTATGTGCTTTTTGATAGAGTCCCCTGGTAACACAGGAATCACACTTCTAATGCTGAAGTTGCTAGCTTCCCACACGTGCTGAGGAGTAGAGCCCCCTCCTTCTGGAACATCTGGGCTCTCACCAACAGCCATTGTGCCAATGATCTTTGCTGCAGCTGGGTGGCACCCATAGGGAGAATCATTGATTGGAGTTGGTGGCATCAGGTTCAATTTGGTCATCTCAGCAGGCAGATCTAAATATTTATATACAGAGAATTACAGTTGTACCTTTTTCTTTAACCTGTATACCCTATGGGAAAAGGGACAAGCCAGACAACTGAGAGCGAAAGAATTCCCTCAATACATGGTGTGTAGTACAACGGATAAAGATATTTTTATGGTGATAAAACCATTACTTTTTGTGGAAGACATGGAGGAAAACTTTAAAGAAGTGGATTCAGTGGAAAAAATTTGCAGTGGATCATTATTGATTAAGGCCACCTCTGCTGTACGATCTGAAACTTTCAGGCATTTGAATGACAGAGTGACACACCAGTGACCATTTCCCTACATAAAACTGTGAATGTGGTGCAAGGAGTTACCTTTCACAGAGAACTTACACTACAAATGGACAAGGAGCTGATAGCTAATCTCGAATGGCTGGGTGCACATCATGTCCAACACAAATAAAAAGGTCCCAAGGATAACCGAACGCATATGGGCACTTTCATGTAAGCTTTTAAAGGAAATGTCCTCCCAAAAATAGATGTGGGAGTGAAACTATATGTCTTGCTACACATGAGATGTTTCCAATGTTTACATTATGGTGATGTGTCATCCCCAACTACACATCAGAACCCAAAATTCAAAAACTGTCGATAATTATTCCATGGGGGTTGTCCTTGTGAACAACTGCCTTTATGTATCAGTTGTACGGACACCTTCCTCAATGTTCACCAACTTGCTAAGTATTTAACAAATAAAAGAAAATGCAAGAATATAAATGACTTGGCTGGGTGTCATATACCGCAGTAAGAAAAAAAGAAAAAAAATATGAACACCTGCATCCTTTTGATATGATGATGAATCATGCAAAAATCATTGCTGCCTCATTCCTACCTCAGTTTTTTTCCAAACCAGGTGTACCACTGCCCTCCTCTTGTGTAGTTCCCATTACACTTTCTCCAGCATCTACCAGAGTTAATGCTCCCTCTCTAGACCCCTAAGGCGGAAAGTGCCGTGGCCTGTGGGTCCCAGGGTCTGCTCTTCATCCATCACCTCACAAGAATCTCTGCCACCAAAAATTGTGAAGAAGAAGAAGACTATTTCGGTGACTCCATAGCTACCAGGTCTCCCTGCACTGTTGGCAGACAATAGTCCTGGGACATGACCAGTTCTTCTGGCTCCTTCATGCCTAACCAGCGTGCTCTCAGTGCGATGATCCAGTGCAACTGTAATGGATACAAGTCACCTTTTGGAACTGCAACAGGTAATTTCCTCTTATTGTGAATCTGTATCGCCCTCCAAGAAACTCACTTCACTGATGGCCATTCTTTAATGCTTTGTGGTTACTGTAGATTCTGACTAATCGTACTGTCCTCAGGAGGGCCACTGGAGGGGTCTGTAAGTTGGTGCGGACAGGTACTGTCGATGAGCAGATTCTTCCCCTCCATACCATATTGGAATCCAAAAGGTCTGCCCCATCTTTTCTCTTGCTTGTAGGTTTCATTATGCACCAATCACTGTGAGGAAATAACGCATAGTCTGGTAGGGGCATCTGACTGACTAGCTTCTTTCCAGTCTCAATCTGTGCATCCTCAGTGATGGTACTCCTACCCATCTCCGTGCTTCTCATGCACCATTTCCACAATTGACCTTATGATCACTTTCCCTCAATCTTGATGCCTCACTACATTGGTCACACCACTATGATCTTTGTGACAGTGATCCTGTCACTTCCTTGGCACCACCTGCTAGACCAATTACCATGATACGCTCCGTGAGGAGCCACCAGGCATTTCCATATATCTACTGCCATCTTCGCTTCCTGTCAGTCAGATACCACTGGCAATGTTATGAGAAACATCTCTGAAGCTATCACCCTTACCACTGGAACTGCTATTCCTCTTTCTAAAGGCACTGTGTCGTTGGCAAGTCCTATGGTGAGACATACATTTTGCACAATAGCTGTTGAGGATCGTCATAGGGCCATGCAACGTCTAAAGCAACACCCTTCACAGACTGCCCTGCTCACTTTTAAAGAGACTCATCACTATAGCTCACCATATAATTAGGTACACTAAGAAGTAATGCTGGGAGTGCCATATCTCCTCATCAGGAATGTATGCCTGTTCTTCACAGATGTGAACTTAGCTCTGTAGTCTTCTGGGTTGCCATGTCTCATCCTTCAGGGCAGGGTTTTTACTGATGCGTCGGGTCATGATGAGCACCTCATCATGCACTTTGTGGCAGTGTCCGCATCCTCTTCTTACCTAGCTGCCTTTCTAACTCGGAAACGAAAAGTTGAAGACTTCCCCCTATGCCCTCCCCTCCCCTCCCCTCCCGTGTCCTTCACCAAGCCAATTTATATAATTTTCATTGATTGGGAACGGCTTAAAGCTCTTACCTCACCCCATGATACAGGCGCTTGCCCTGATTCAATTCACGATCGGATGATTGAACATTCGAATGTTACTCAAGGGCCACATCTACTCAGGGTCTTTGTCATCATCCCAGTACATAAGCCGAGTAAAAACCCAGTGTGTGTTGACAGCTGCCAACTGATTAGCCCCACCAATGTGCTCTGCAAATTTCTTGAAAGAACAGTTGCACATAGATTATTCTGGATTGTCAAATCTCAGGGTGTTTTGTTCCCCTGTCAGCATGGTTTCTGGTAGAGACAAGCCATAACTGAGCATCTGGTTAGTTGGAAACAGCAATCTGATAGGTTGTCCCCCCCCCCCACCCCCCCCCCCCCCCCCCCCCCAACACCAACACTTCATCGCATAGAACACCACTTGATACAATCACATTTTACTTACCGTCCATGACTGGTACTTTTCAAGCCGCCTTACAAATTTTTATTCATGATGTCCCACAGAGATCCATGCTGTGTGGCACTCTCTTCCCCATCACTTTTAATGGCTTGTGATCTTAGTTGGACCAGTGGTCAACTCCGCACTGTATGTTGTTGACTTTTGCATTTGGTACAGCTCCCACTCCATAGCTTCGACTGAACACCAGCCCCAGTGTGCCATCTGAAGGGTCTCTGCTTTCCCATGGTTTCCAATTTTGTCCTGAAATAATAAAAAAAAAAAAAATTTTAAACGCAGAGCAGGCATTTCTGTCATTGTAGCATGGTCCAACCTACTCAGAACTCTCCTTTGGTACCCAGCATTTGGATATTGTTCTACAGCCCCGTGTTTTGGGCCTCCTCGTTTGATAAAAAGCTGTCTTGGCTGCACCATATTTGCCAACTAAAAGTTAGTTGCATGCAAAAGCTTACTGTTCTCTGCTTCCTTGCTCACATCTCTTGGAGTGCAGACAGTGCTATTCTTCTCTATATTTTCTGGATCATAGTCTTGTCCTGACTGGACTATAGTTGCCAGGTTAATGGCTTGGCAGAAATTTCAGCTTTGAAATTGTTAGACCCACACCATACTTGTGGCATTCAACTGGCCACTGGTGCCTGTTAGACTAGTCCCATAGACAGTCTCCTTGCTGAAGGAGGGATCTTTCCTCTTCAGCTTTGATGGTAGCAAAGAACTTATATGATCACCATCCAACAATTTTCCCATTTGACTGCAGTTTGCCTCTATTTCTGCAACACCCTATTTTCCATTTTAGGGGTATCGCTCTATTGAATAGTAGGTGCCCTTTAACACCTTGATTAACATGGATCAGGGGGTGAAACAGCTGTTGGTTGGATTGCTCCCGTCACATGCAGGTCTCCGGGGACATCCACATGCTGCCTTACCTATTTGTCTCATTTTGTTTTTATTAGTGTCCAACTGTTGTCCATTGCATTTTTAGCCTTGCCACTTCAACTGTTCGGAATCTACCAACTAGAAGGCATTCGTTGCTCTGTAACTGTCTTCACCCATAATTGAGATGGCAGGGATCAGATGTGGGTGGGGTTTCTCTCACCATGGGTGAGCGATGGGAGACACCTCATCTGCTCTGATCTACATACTGCCTCGAACTGTACACTTCTACATTATTTATTTTTCAGGTCTGATGTGAGTTTTGCATCACTGCCTCAATTTTTCCACTCCTACGTATTTTCATCACCAGAACACATCCCTGGCGGACATCACCAACTTCAGATGAACTACCTGTGAACCAAGGGATTGCTGACCTTGCTGTTCAGACCCTTAGCCTCCAACCAACCAATTATATGTTTATAGAAGAAAAGCAACCATTAGAAACTGAATCTTACACAGTATTAACAGTACCTCTTCTATACTGTTTAATAATATTTGTACTAATGCCAGCCACTGGGGAAAATAGCTGCTGCTTGCTTATTTATAATAAATAGGTGCTGTTTATCTCCTCCTGCTAGCTTAATATTTACACAAGTGCTTTAATATTTTTTATGCAGATAGTAATTAAATCTGTAACTGTAGAGGACTTTTGTTTGTCAGTACAAGTCCACAATTAGCACTGCAACTTGCCATGTAGTTATGAGCAATTTCCAATACTTGAATCAAGATAATATGTAAAAAGGATGGATAATGAAGTATGATTTTAATTGAATTTTAAATTTTTAGGAATTCACAATTTCTTGTTTTGTTAGTGATGAGTTGGTTGGGCCCCTGTGTTCCAGAGTACATAACTCCAGTCTTGAGCACAAGACAGGGAGGCAAAGGCCCAATAAAAAACATTTTGTTGTGTTGTGATTGTACCAACAACAGTACAGATGAAAATAACCTTTATTATCAGCAAGTAAAACCATTAAGGAATGAACATACCAAGAATTAACCTAAGAGCTCAAGAGGTCCTTTGAGATACTTCTGCAAGTTGCTGGGTTATCCACTTTGCTCAACATTATCACTGCTCACTTTCGCTGAATAAACACACACATGCCTGTAAATGCTGCACCGAATGATGTGATGCAGTTGTTAGCACACTGAACTTGCATTCGGGACAATGATGGTTCAAATCTGTTTCTGACCACCCAGATTTAGGTTTTCTGTGAATTTCCTAAATTGCTCTAGACAAATGCTGGGATGGTTCCTTTGAAAGAGATAGTCAATTTCCTTCCACACCCATGAAACATTCCAAGCATCTCCATCTGTAATGATCTTGATGCTGGTGGGACATTAAAACTTACTTATCCTTTCCTTTTTTTTTTTAGTTGCTGAAATTTTATTAATGTGATCCATCAACAGTACTTCTTATGCTGAAGAGGCAAAGAAACTGGTACACCTGCTTAATAATGTGTCAGGTCACCATGAGCATGCAAAAGTGCCGCAACAAACATAGCATGGACTTATGTCTGAAGTAGTGCTGGAGAGAAGTGACACGATGAATCCTGCAAAGCTGTCCATAACAGTACAAGGGCGTGGAGATCTCTTCTGAATAGCATATTGCAAGGTATCCCAGATATGTTCAGTAATGTTCATGTCTGGGGTGTTTGGTGGCCAGCAAAAGTGTTTAAACTCAGAGGATTGTTCCCGGAGCCACTCTGTAGCAATTCCGGGCGTGTGGGGTGTTGCATTGTCCTGCTGGAATTGCCCAAGTCATTCGAAATTCACAATGGTCATGAATGGATGCAGGTGATCAGACAGTGTGCTTACGTACATGTCACCTGTCAGTCGTATCCATATGTATCAGGGGTCCCATATCACTCCAGCTGCACATGCCCCACACCATTACAGAGTGTCCACCAGCTTCAGCAGTCCCCTGCTGACATGCAGAGTCCATGGTTTCATGAGGTCGTCTCCATCCGCTCAATACAGTTTGAAACAAGACTCGTCTGACCTGTCAACATATTTCCAGTCATCAACAGTCCAATGTCGGTGCTGACAATCCCAGTCGAGGCATAAAGCTTTGTGTAATGCAGCCATATAGGGTACGTGAGTGGGCCTTTGAATCCGAAAGCCCATATCAATGATGTTCCATTGAATTGTTCACATGCCAACACTTCTTGAAATCTGCAGCAATTTGCAGAAGGATTGCACTTCTGTCACGTGGAACAATTCTCTTCAGTCATCATTGAACCCATTCTAGCAGAATCTTTTTCCGGCAGCAGCAGTGTCGGAGATTTGATGTCTTACCAGATTCCTGATATTCACAGTACACTTGTGAAATGGTCTTTTGGCAAGATCCCCACTTCATCGCTACCTCAGAAACGCTGTGTCCTGTCGCTCGTGTGCTGACTATAACATCACATTCAGACTCACTTAAATCTTGATAACCTGCCATTGTAGCAGTAGTAACTGATTCAACAATAGTACCAGACACTTGTCTTATATACGCCTTGCTGACTGCAGCGCCATGTTCTGCATGTTTACATATCTCTGTATTTGAATATGCATGCCTGTACCAATTTCTTTGGCACTTCGGTGTAGATTTAGTCAGTATTTTATTAGATTTGCTGAATACAGGTTTTCTTGTGCAAGATCTTTGTTGTTGTAGCTGTCCAAACAACTAGACAGAATCCTGTTTCTTAACAAGTGAACACCCCGAATGTGATAATGCGGCAGAGTTGACACTGGACTCATATTTGGCTATCTTGTTATCTGATACTCTCTTAATCAACTTGAATAAGATTTACTGGAGTGTCTCTAAATTACTTGGGATATTTCCTTTTATTCTTCAAGTCACTGGTTTATTCCTTCCCTAATCCTTACTCAGTATTCCATACCTCTAATGTTTTCACTGCCATTGGGCATTAAATTCTGTGTCAAAGAATATAAGGGAAAATCAACATAATTATATAATACTTATATCTTTTGATTGTGTTATTGCTTATTTAATGTGATCACTTGTACTTCTTGTGAAATGGCTTTCGAAGTGTAGCGAAACAGAGAATATAACTGAAAGGAACAGAATCTGTATCAATTGTAAGTATAATAGAATGGAGAATACTAACAGCAGCACACCATTTATTTTATGAGAAATACCATGCTTGAAATAATGAAGGACATGATTAAGCATTTTACTTTAATATGATTTTCAGATATGAAACACAACATCTGCCTAAGATTATTGTTATTGTTGTGGTCTTCAGTCCTGAGACTGGTTTGATGCAGATCTCCATGCTACTCTATCCTGTGCAAGCATCTTCATCTCCCAGTACCTACTGCAGCCTACATCCTTCTGAATCTGCTTAGTGTATTCATCTCTTGGTCTCCCTCTACGATTTTTACCCTCAACACTGCCCTCCAGTACCAAATTGGTGATCCCTTGATGCCTCAGAACATGTCCTATTATTATTATTATTATTATTATTATTATTATTTCTTTTCTTTCTCACACGTTATGTCTGGTTTATTAATATTATTATTTCTTTTTGAGGGCTTCAGTTCCAAGTTACAGTTTGTCTTATTACTGAGATCTTGAGACCTTGGAGCTAATTACAAAGGGTTGCGATATCTTTTCTGAGTCCAAGCTAAATTGCATGAAGTTTAAACTGGATTTAAATCTACTAACTGAAGTGCGATCACACACATGCGTGTGTGCACCTGCACACCCAACCACATAAGTGTGCATTTCCTCTCTCTCTCTCTCTCTCTCTCTCTCTCTCACTCTCACACACACACACACACACACACACACACACACACACAGGAAAAATATAAACGACATTTTTTAATTTTTATAGAAATAGAATTGTAGATTGTTTGGGTTGTATATTTAACTTGTTAGTGTCTGTGCAGGAACATGGTTAAGATTAAACTAAAATGAGTGGATTTTTGCCCCTCTTTTAGAGTTCTGTTTAGAATCTCCCATTGTCTGCGTATGGTTACTAGTTGTTCATGGCACACTTAACAAAGAAGTAAATGTGTGGTGAGAGTTTATATTATACCTCGTTACTTAAATAGTTCTCTACGAGGGGTCTGATAATGATCACAGCATATTACACTTGGGCCCCAGTACTGAATTGTGCTGGCATTAATGAATGGAAATGAGCAAACTAATAAAAAATTTTGACTTTGTCATATCATAATTAGCAGTCATACAGTTATCAACATTCACATTTATTGATTGTGTATTGCGAAATTCTAATGATATTTGTGAAGTTGCAGATGTTCTTGTGCAGATCTGCATGCACACACACACACACACACACACACACACACACACACACACACACACCATTTCTGAATTATGTGATAATGAGTTTGCAGAAAAACACACAGCAATTTCGCTGAAAATTACATTGATAAATCCTTATTTGGTGTCTCTGGTTTATTTAACCATGCTGTGTATGCCATCACCAAAGAGAATTATTCTGTATTATAAATGTAAGATGGTTGGCCTCTTATATTTAAAAAGAACATGAATGCACTGGTACTGAATACTTAAATAGGATTTGAAAGTGTTTGCTGGCCATAAAAGTATGCTTACCAATTTGCCTACCATTAGATTGTGTTTTGTGTATTAAATAAGAAGTGTTCTGATTATAAATTGTACCTCCAGTATCATTAAACTTCACTTATGCACACATAGTATTGTGATTTTTCCCGGTCAATAAGCCTTCCTCCCCACTCTCATCCTCCTAGGTGCTAGCCGATTAAATCAAGTTCTATCATTGATATTTTTTCTCACGTTCTCGACCAAACTATTCATATCCATAGTTAATATCTTGATGTCCTCTATGGCCTTGTCAAGAAGACCACCACATGAAGGTCTTCCTTTCTTATCTGAAGTAAAAATTCAGATATATTTGCCAATTTTAGATTGAAGGAGCTCTGGGAATTGTCAATATTCTGCTCCTTATTTCTTAGTCTTTTCCATATCCCAACATCATTTTCCACTATTAACTTCCCATTTTTGCAATTGCATGCTCAAAAGCATTTTGGGAGCACAAATTTTAGCTTCTTGCTCTGTGATTTTCCATGCCTGTTAGAAATTGTATGTGTCCTTTGGAGAACCTCATTAAAAAAAAAAAAGGAAAAGAAAAATGCACTCTTGTTACAGTCCTCAAAAATCTCTCTCTGTCACATACATCTGCAATCATTAAGAAATTTGCACTTAAAAAAAGAAAAAAATATTTGTCACTTAGTAAAGGAAATCAATCAAAATTGCCAAAACCAAAGCTAAAAATATCAGAAATGGAAATAATTATTTGCTTCATTCACCACTTTGTAACCAAAACATAAGCACAGGTATAGGATGTTTGCATTATAAACAGTTAAAATTCTCTCTTTTGTGTAAATAACTGTCAGATAATGTCAAGCTCTTAAGTGATGAAGACCTAATTGTCAAACAGTAGGACATTCCCAGGCCACTTTTTCCTACCCCCTGGATTTTCATTTGTTCTCACTGTAACACCTGTCCCTCTTACCCATCCACTACCACCAACTCCAGTGCCACCATTGATAAATCCTATAATATCAAAAGCAGGGCAACTTGCAAGATGTGGCATGTTGTTTGCCAACTCACATATGTCTGCTGCACAGCAATTTGTATAGGAATGACCACCACTAAATTGTCTAAGTGCATGAATGGACGTAGAAGAACTTTCCAGCATGGGAACATTCAGTACCCAGTTGCTGAACATGCTCCAACAATGTGACTTGATGGACATGACTAATTGCTACACCAGACAGGCTATTTGGATCCTCTTACTCAGTACCAGATTCCTTGAATACTGCAGATATCAATTTGCCTTCCAACACACCTTACCATCCACACCCTTCAGGACTTAATCTCCTTCCCCACTCACCTATTGTTTCTCCTCACAGTAGGTGGACCCAACTCATCCTGGGGCCTGAATGATTTGGCTTTCCTTTCTACCCTTCCCCCAATCTGTTTATCTTTCTCCCCTGAAGAACAAACTAGTAGTTCTGAAAGCTAGGAGAGTTTCTTGTTTTTTATGTGTATCTATTGCCAATACTAAACATTGTTCCTCTTTAAGCTAAGTACTGGCCAGCCATTTTGTCTCATAATTTTGTAGTTTTCTTAAGTGAATTTTCTTTTAGATATGATTAATATTTAATCCATTTTATGAAACAAATACCAGTGTCATTTTTCAAAGTATTTGTCATATATAAATTTCGTGTAAAAATGCGATGAATTTATGATAATGTTGTATGTCACTGAATAATGTGAATCAAAAAGGAAACCTTACAACTATGAAACACGTGAAATAATGAATAAAACAGTTACACTGCTCCTTTTTCATAAGAGTGAAATAATTTTTACACGGTAACCATCTTTCCTTGGAAGTCTCTGAATTAGGGGTAGTTCCAATTCTAACTGAAAATTTTTAAGTACTTGTGAAAAAAAAGAAAAAAATGTAGCTCTGAGAACACATTTTCATTTTTAAAGTTTCTGTTCTTCTGTGCGCAAAAAACTGTACGAGGCTATAAGTAGGCAAGCCACAATGTGCTTTGCTTCATATTTACTCCTGTTTATAAATGTGCTGTAACAAAGTTCTGAGCTACTCACATTAATTTTGTCATACTTTAATCACTGAAGTTAATGTTGCTGTGATATCTAAACTAGTGGAAGAAGACTGTTGCATGTCATTAAGATGACATATAACAGTACTGCATCAGACTTTGCATTACTTTCAAGACTGCCAGCAAAATCATGTTAGTTGGAAGGAACTTTCAGAGAAGAGCAGACGGCTAACCATGACAAAATTGCCAGATATTTGAATTGGTGCATCTCATTTTATAAAGCCATACAAAATTATAATTGTTATTAATAACACAATTACAAGCAGTTTAAATGTTGTTTCATTGCTATATTGTACGAAGAGTAATGATCAATAATATTATTGTGTTTATTTTGTCAGCCTTGAAGCATGAATTAATTAAAAGCAAATCATTTACATTGCAGTTGCTTCAGCTCAAAAAGTGTGTTTTTCTGATGACCTACCATAATTACAAACAATATGAGTGGTGTGTTTAATAAATATGTATGTAGTAGAAGCAGTTACCACAGATTTCATAATTTGACTATTCTATGTGAAGTCAATAAATTTGTCATCTTCATTATTTGAATTCCTGGAGTGTCACCCTTTCATTACTCCTTCCATGCATCCTCCTGTTCTTTTTCTTTCTTAAAAAAATCAATATTTTTGCATTTCATAATAAATATTGCGGTCTGTAAACACTGTCACACTCTCCAATGACTGTTTTCTTTATATCTAAACACTAGAAGCTAGTCATAATTGTTTGCTCACTATAGCAAATAAGACACTTGCTTGCTGTTTTTCATAGCTGCCAGTGAGTTTGTGGACCAGCTGTAAGAAGTGCTCATGGTTTGGCATCGACATATTTTTTTTAATTTAGTGGTGCTCCCTGAAAGTAAACAGTGTGAATGTTTATGCATAAGAGAGAGACAGATCTTGCTTAGCATTATTTTACTGCAATAGAAAAATAAATATGAGTTGCTGTAATTGACCACAGTAGTTTCAAACTACTAAAATGTAAGATTCTGTTGGAGCTGAAGGTCTGACAGTGTCGATACTTGCTATGACTTTATCGCCATTCTGACATTACAACACTGGTTTGCGCAGGTGGAAGCTATTATCGTTATGCAGGAATAACCACGTATTCTATGAAGTTTGAAGTTTGCTCTAATGCTCAGTCAGCTTGACCACCACTTTGCAGCTAGAGTTGGAGACGTAATCATGACACATCCTGCACAAGATTTATTGCATAAACTGAAGACAGAGTTGATCTGACGAGTGTCTGCATCACAGGAGGAACATGTGCATCAGTTGTTAATGCAAGAAAACATTGGAGATAATAAGTCATTGTAATACCTGAGACAAATGCATATTAAAATCAATGTAGGAGCTGTACTCAACACATTACATTGTGTGCTCTTTAGTAGGTATCTCCCAGCTGAGGTTAAAGCCATAGTAGCATCTTAGAAAGACGTGCTGCAGGATGTCATCACAGATCTGAGTGACAGGATTCAGGAAGCAATAATGCTGCTGTCAGTCATTGTTGTTGTGCTGCCTTGTAATAGTGCCTCATCATTGGCACTGACATGGGTGAATTGTGATTACTTATCAGACGAAGTGGATGCCATGGCTTGCCAAATGAATGAACTGACTTGATGCAGTTACTGCAGGGTTAGAGGACATTATTGCAGAAAATCACACTTTGTTCCAGATCAATCTCATTGGTTCTAAGTGGTGCAGAGCAATTTCCTACAATGTACTGATGTCACACGAAATTTGGGGATCAGGTGCAATAGTAGCTGGCAGACATAGGCACATATGATTCCTGAACTATCTCTGATCGTCTCTTTTAGTGGCCGGATGGAAATTCTTTTCGCACATGGGCTCTGATTTGTGCATTTTCCCATACTTCTATGTATAATTGCTGGCCACCAACTTCATTCCGCTATTCTGATGCTGTCAATTGCATCAATAGCCACTTATGATATGGAAGGTACTGACCTGTACTTGGGGCTGCATTATGCTTTCAGATTAGATTAGGTTAGATTCAGTTTTCGTTCCATAGATCCAAAAAATAAGATGATTCTCGATGGTGTGGAACATGTCAGAAAGTATGACATAAAAACAAAACATTTTAATATAATACTTACTACCCTGATCATTTGTCAGGAGATAGTTGAAAATAAGTTAATACAATGCAGTAAACTAGGACAGCTCATATTTACAGAATTAACACCCTGTCCGTATGAAACACTGTTACGCATTATTATTAATTTATCATACGCAAAATACCTAATCTTGACTGCTGTGACCAAATGTTGTCAAAACTGAAATCTAACAGATACTTTTACTTAAGCTGACTTAACAGTCTCTGTTAAGATATTCATCTATGGAGTAGAAGGACTGACTTCCTGATGTATTACCATCTCTCACCTGATGTAGCAAATGCCTGGCATGTTGACAGTGTCACTGGGCTTTCTGCTGCTGGATTCCAGCTCAGTGCAGTAATTCGCAGTACCAAGCTAGTGTGGGCAGCAGAAAGCCAATAACGAGGAGTTATTGGACCAGTTTCCGGCCATAACTCGACCACCCAGCATGCTGTGGGAAGGATGTCACAACAATGTGCATTTCATCAAAATTACCAATTGCCCACACTTTTCGAGGCCTGAAGCTTCCAATCATCTTGCAACTGCAAAGGCAGAGTTTAACTCAGTGCTCAGGGAAGGTGTTATTCATGGGCCTTGTAATCCTTGGTATTTGCCCTTCCATTTGGTATCCAATAATGGTGGTACGTTTCACACAGGTGGTGATTACCATGTGCTGAATGCAAGAACCATCCCAGACAGACATCCGGTGCCTTTATTAGCGGGTTACAATTATGCCGTCAGTGGTGGAATTGTGTTTTGCACACTAGACTGTGCAAAGGCTATTGTGCAAATTCCTTTGGTGAACAAAGACATACCAAACACCACTGTAATCACTTCATTTAGCTTATTGAACAATATTTACATGAATTTGGTTTGCACAATGTTGCTCAGTCATGGCAGAAGTTTATTGACTGTGCACTGCAGGAACTGTCCTTCTGCTTTGTATTGTTGTATGATATCCTTACCTTTTCAGACACAGCAGAAAAGCATCAGAACACCTGGTGGAGATCTTCAAGTACCTAGAGCAGCACAGTGTAGTGGTGAACATGCTAACTGTAAGTGTGTTTTCAGTAAAGATAATATGTTTCCAGGCCATCTTAATTTTGCCTTCAGGGTCATTCTTGCTACTAGAGAAAGTGGAAGCTATTATGAAGATTCTATGGCCAGAAACCCATCAAGGAGATATGCCATTTCTCATGGATGCTGAAACCTTTAGACACAGAATGACATCTAGTTAACATGCATCATGACCTGCAAACATGCATGCACATAATACTGCATGTATAGAAGGTGTCAAACCATTCAAACGAACTCTGTACACAGGTCCATATTGGGTGATCAAGAGGAAGAATGAACACTGTATGGGAAAACTACTACTGTCTCAAGTGACAGTGTAAAATATGTTTACTTATTGCCAGAAATGTCACGTACACTTTTACCTAAAAAACATCGTCAGCCTCAAACACAAGCATTACCGTACAAAACAGACACTCAGCCTTATGGAAGAACATTCTGGGAAAATGGAATTCAGTTTCTTGCAAAATATTTAGAAGCTCCACTTGCCCCTAAGCGGCTAATGTAGCAAATAAAACAGTCGCCAATGGTGTTTAGTAGCTGTCAATGGGTTTGCAGGCTAGATGCCAGAGATGCTCAATTCAGCAACTGCAGTTGTTTTATGTTGCAATTCTCTATGAAAGTAAGCAGTGAGAACTTTTTTGCTTAATAGAACACACCTTGCCTAGTGTTGTTTTACCAAAATTTACATGTCTCAAGGTCTTGCTTATCAACATGTCTCTGCAAGCAAAGGTTTGTTATTCAGCTATACCAGTGACAGTAATTTGTGTACTGTCATGGCTGCAGTACCTGAAAGCACACATGTAAGTAGTATTCTTAAAACCCTTTTCAGCATGACAAAATGCCACTGTTGTGTAA
Organism: Schistocerca gregaria; assembly: GCF_023897955.1. Classification (NCBI taxonomy): domain Eukaryota; kingdom Metazoa; phylum Arthropoda; class Insecta; order Orthoptera; family Acrididae; genus Schistocerca; species Schistocerca gregaria. Next base: position 307,616,216 of record NC_064920.1, on the reverse strand, counting down.
AGAGTTTGTCTGTGACTGTTGTGCTGCATGCTGTCCCACTGTATCAACTGTGTGAAAAGAGAAATCATCACCAGTGTGTCATACAATGATGGCTGCCTTTAAATGATATAGGAATATAGTAGTATGTGAGAACAGTTATGCAAAAGCTAGTGGCCCACCGTGCATTGCTTAAATATGATGGGTGTGTTCATCTGCATCGGGAACAAGTTTTGGAATCCTGATTAAAAGAAAAGAAAGAAAAGGATTGCTTATGATAGCATATGGAATTATTTACAATATTTTGCCACTAACAAATAGTAAAACCTGACTTGAATATAGTGTTACTTGTAGAAAACCATACCAAAAATCCTACATAAGCAGGGTATGTCTGTTCTGTTAACTAAGAAAATATTTTGAGGAACTATTTTCATTTAATTTTATCATCATTTTAGTACTACAGTCAAATAAGTGACAGTGGTTTTTATTTCTTGTGTGTACCAGTAGAGTACAGAGACCAGTCTGTAAAAGGTGACTCATCTTGATGCACTGCTCTAAGTAAATGCATAGTTGACATCAACATTGTATTCGAAGCAAACTAGGTGATTTAACATACACTTACTGTTCTTATTTGAATTTGTATTTATGAATGTCACAGGCTGATACCAAATCAGGTTGATAACGTACACAGGTTAGTAATTTTAGCAATTGTTTTTAATGCTCATTGATGACAAATGCTATATATCACTGAATATTGGTTTAACACAACAATGAAGCCCCCATTGTGCACTGTAAAGAATGTTATATAAAGACAAGCAGATTTGCACATATGGGAATAAATTAAAAAAAAAAAAAAAAAAAAAAAAAAACCTGCCCCCCCAAACACACACACACAAACTGTGGCATTATTGTAGTGTAACATATTCTGAAGGACAACACAGCTTAGAAATAAGAGCTATACTATCCCATTCCTTCTCTATGTGCGTCTCTATTGCCCACTGCTTTTCCTATTGGTGAGGGGTTGACTTTTCTCATAAAACTATTTGTAAGTAGCTTTACTGACAATCATATACCAAAGCAGGATTACTCTGCTAGTGTTACAAGAAAGTCGAATGTGGATTGATTGTTAGTGCAAGTTGTTTCTGACGGTGAATATAAACAAATGTAATGTATTGTGCTTAAATAACCGAAGATGCAAATTACTGTCCAATTACACTACCGACAGTAAACCACTGGAAACGTTAATAATTCCAGATGATTGGCTATGACTCTTTGGAAGAGTCTTAACGAACTGTAGTTCACCCATAAAAGAAATGGCCTTCAAAACAATTGTAAAACCATTTCTTGACTATTACTCATCAGCCTGGAACAGTTACCAGTTTGGATTAATAAGAGAGAGAGAGAGAGAACAAATAAAGGGTAGTATGTTTCATCACAGAATCATTTTGCCTACACAAGAGTGTTACAAAGATGTTCTTCCAGCCCGAGTGGCAGATAATACAAGAGAGGCATTATCTGTCACTGAGAGGTTTACTGTTGAAAATCCAAGCCCATTTGTTTGAAAAGGTCAGGCAATGTATTACTTCCTTTGACTTACACCTTGCGAAATGAACACTTGAGGAATTAGAGCTCATACTGAGTTTTATCGACAGTCGTTCTCATGAACAGTCATGGGAAGGGGGAATTGATAGCAGCACCAGAAGCACCCTTCTCCACACTGGGTTGTGGAGTACAGATGTGTAATTAAATTCAGATATCGGCAGAAGACCTGTAACGAAGATGCATAATCTATAAAAATGGGAGTTATACTTACTATTTTTTCTGTTAATGCCGAAACAAAGCTCATTTTCCACTTATGTTTGAAAACCTATTTTAACTAATATGAGCAAGCATTAGATGAACAGCTTAAATACTGATACAGTGATTATTAAACAATATGCGCTATCACTGAAAAATAACATAGAACATGGTGGATGAAGCTCCTGGAGAAATTGTGATTGTACGTGACTTAATGACAGAGATACAGGAAGCCCAACATAAATAAGAGCATTGTAGGTTTGTGTCAACTGTCTTAATAATAGCACGTACAATTTTCCCATACAAGAACATCTATCTATACATGAGAAAGGACACTAGCCATAATGAATTCTCTATTGTACACTGCATTTTAGTGAAGAAGGGTCACTTAAAGGTGGTAATTGGTTGTAGAGTCTATTAAGGCATTAAAATAGGGAGTGACATCTATTTACTGGTAGACACAATGAAAATATAAGAAAGGGGAAAAGGAAACAACCAAAGAAGGATAAAAGTGAGAAGATTAAAACCAGACGTAGAGGATAAGGTCGAATGAGATGTGTTTACACAAACTGTAGATTAGTTGTCCCGTGTTATAGGGGAATGCATTACTGAAATATATCTGGAAGTAAAATTCTTCCAACTACCAAAACATTCACATGGGACAACAGAAGTCTGCATTGTAGGAAAAGGATGAGCTGGTGGAAGAATAACATTCAAAACGAGGAGGAAACCTGGATGATTGGTTTGGGAACAAAGGATACTGCCATTTGTGGGATGCAAGGAACAAAGACCATAAGTGAATGATCTTGTAACTGGAAAAAAAAGCCAAAGCATGCAAAAAATTGGTTGAGAAAATGGTGAAGAACTTAGAATGAGCACCCCAAGTGGGCAGAAAATACGGTACAGACTGTTGCCACATGCAGAAGTCTTGTGGTTTCCTCTCTGCTCTCCAGAAGTTTCAATACCAATTTTTACAGAATGTGAAACGTAAACCTATGCAGTCGTTCAGTCTGTCGAACTTCTACTATTGTGCTATGATTCAAAATAGCACAAGTCATGAAAACTCTAGACTGTTATAATTAACTGTGAGTGATTGTGTTTGTTAAATCTGCAAAAGCCATTGTTGGACCATGTCATTGTTTCATACTCTGTTTGTAAGGTGGTGAATAAACAAGTTAGATGACTACCATGTCCTGTGTTTACTTCATGGGCTTCTCAATGTACATGATACCCAGTTATGTGAATCACACATCAAGTACATATCATCTCATCATCCTATAGTGCAAAGTCTGATTTATTATCCTGGCTATGGCCATCTGTAAAACAAAAGAATTCTCCTTTGCTGCTGTCTTGTCTCTGGAATAACATTCCCTGCACTTGAAGCTTCATTCAGTATCCTAGTACATTTAATAGAAGTTGAAGCACTTCGTTTAGTCATCCTCATTAGTTTTCCCTCAAAAATTACTACACACAACCATTTCTTTGTGTTAAACTGTGAATCAAATATTCACTTCTTCCAGTTTTACTTATTTTTGTTTTTGTTTCTGAGTTGCAAATTTTTGGCTTCTCTCTGTTACTTGGGTACTGCCATGTTCCTCTTTCTCTCCCTGTCCCATCTTTTCCTCTATCACCTCTTGTGTCATATAGATTGCTGCCATGGTGCACAGTGTAAATCTACCTGCTTATTTCTATCATTATAGTTTCCACAAGCAAATATAAACTATGTTTTCTGCAGTTACAAGTTTTCCATGTTTGTGTCACAAGTGTTTCTGAGTGTTGCATTCTATACTGTATGTTACACCTCTTATGAAGTGTGTCATGTATGTACTGAAAAATATGAAAAAATACTCTCTTTTATGTAAGGAAGGACAATTAAATAAAAAAGTACACTTTTGATATTAGTAGAAGACGAGCAGGGAGACATACTATCATTTGAGACAGAAGTCATGGAGGGAATACTACAATGAGTTATTGAATTTGAGCAATAAAGAACCATATATAGAAGAGGAGAGAACTGGAACTTAGATGGCTGTTAAAAAGCTAAGAAGTGACAGAAAAACAAGATCTTTCATGGTGTTCTGTTGTATAGTATTTATTGGTCCTTTTGTCTACAAAAACATCTTTTGCATAAAACATTCAACAAGTCAAATTATAAGTACACTTCTGAAAGTCATTTCTAGGCATACATATTTAAGGTTACAATAAAACACTTTATGCATTAGATATTTATATAGCACTCTCCATAAATTTAAATATACTTCAGTGAGTAAAAGCAGTGATGCAATAAATATACTTTAGAGTTTTTCCAAAGTTTCTGACCTCAGTATTAGCTTTTTATGTTTTCGGGAAGAAACTTCTTGGCAGATTAAAACTGTGTGCCAAACTGAGACTCGAACTTGGGAACTTTGCCTTCGCAAGCAAGTGCACTACCAACTGAGCTACCCAAACATGACTCATGCCGCGTCCTCACAGCTTTACTTCCGCCAGTATCTCGTCTCCTACTTTCCAAACTTCTGAGAAGCTCTCCTACGAAGGTTGAAAAGGGCCTCTGTTTCTACTGTTTGTGAGGTAATCAATATTAAAGTCTCCACAGATTATAAACTCGCAACCATTCTATTTACTTTATTTAGCAATGACTCCATTTCGATTAAGAAAAGGTCAAAATTACCAGATGGTAATTGGTAAACTGTTGCAATAATCAGGTTGAACTGAATAATTTCAATAGATGCAATTTCATAGTATTTTTTGACATTTGTTCCAGTTAAGTCAGGCAGGGTAGTAAAATTTATATTTTCATTTATGTAAATTAGCATCACATCCTGTTTGTTATTTTTCCTGTGGCAGTAAGAAGACAAAACGAATTTATTTATTTTCATATTCTCAATTAATTCCGGATTTGTCAGTGTTCAGAAATGCATAACACTGAGATACCTTCTAGTTCATCAGTAAACAGTGTGTTAATTTCATTGGTCTTATTACGCAGGGGCTGCACATTATGGTGATAAAATTTTTAGATCAGATGTATCGCTGTTTGTATTGTCTTTTTGTATTTCTTTCTTGCTTGTTTTACTCTCCTCACTGTTGTCAATAGGATGTATAGGAAACTGATAGTTATTCTATTCCTTAAAAGTCTCTCATTAATTATTTCACTGACACAGATAAACCTTCTCTTTTCATAGTTTAAATGCATTCCGTGCTTCATGTGCAGATTTCCATGCAGCTTACTTATATCTAGTATACCACACTTGGATATCGTGAAAACTGTTTCCTTATTTTGAACTTTGTTTTTCAAATTTCTTTGTTCACACAAGAACTATAAATTAGATTGTGCCTATGAGGCAGTGTGGAAACTACTGTATTTTTGCATTTGTTAGCTTCTAGAAAATTCTGCAGAGCTTTCACACAAACCTCAGCTTCATTTTTTGCTAAATCATTCGAATCCCGTTATAGTTTTAGGCACGAAGCAGTCACATGACAAGGGTGTCAAGAGTTGAACTGTAGAAGAGGTGAGGAAATTGGGATCAGTCTTGCTTTATATGAGTTCAACAAGGACCTATATGCAAACTACAGAAACTACATGAGAAATGAAAGATCTTCTACATTAATTATGACACAAGGAGTCTGGTAAGGATATAGATTCGGTTCCCAAATTTTTAAAATATATGATGTAATGAAGGCACCTAGCAACAAAGTCAGAAAACTGACCACTTAAAATTACCAGACAAAACTTTTTAGTTGACTGGCTTATTTTTTTGTAGATTGCTTGTTGATAGTGGCCTCTTGTGAAAGAGTTGAAGAAGAATGGAGCTATGATTAGAAGAAAGGGGAAGAAAGACATATCATCACAGTTGAAAAGACGTCATTAGAATGGGTTTCTAAATTTAAGTGCTTTGCCTGTATCACCATTACAGGTGGAAGAAGACTTAAGCGAAATAGTCGGGGCATCAGACCATCTGTTAAGTGATCAGACAGAATTTCCTCAACAAGAGATAGACATAGTGAACAAAAGTAGATATTACTCAACATTAATAAATGGCTGTGAGCTTTGGATGGTGAGTTAAGCAAACAAAATGTTAGTACCAAGCAGCAGAAATGAGATACTAGCAGGAAATAGAAAACAAGATGAGGTGCACCTTGGTCCAAAATGCAGCCATTTTAATGCAAAGACTGGAGAAGACTATTCATGAGCAATAACTGTACACGTTTGGCATTCCTAGCAAATAATTATTTGCCAAGGTAAATGTGGGAGGTAAGGGAAGAAGGCAAGAAAGGACATGAATGGCCAAGAAAGTCTTGTAAACGTAAGAAGTACTACAGGCCAGTGGGGAAAGGGGCAGCAGTCTGAAACAGATACAGGAAGAGATGCATCAATGAGAGAGGCAGTAGGGTAGATTGAATTGTGGGTAGTAATTTGGACCCTAAATAATGGATTCTCTCTCACCTTTCCCCTGCAAAAAAAAAAAAAAAAAAAAAAAAAAAAAAAATGCTTTTGATATTTGTGATATGCAAAATTATTCTGTGGAGTATAAAGAAGGCTTCTTGGAGTTATCTTTTGATAATAAGTGTTTTAAATACTCTCTCTTTTTTTTCCTTTGTATTATTTGTTTTACTTATGATTAAGCTTGAGGGGATGAGGAGGGAGCAGCATAATCTGTGATAAATAATAAACAGATTTCAGTTTTAGAAAAAAATAATCCTGTTATTTTTATTAAGAATAGTGTATTACAGGAACTGTATGTTTGTCATTCTTTTGAGGTTGTGTTTGTAAAAGCACCAATTTTGATTTCAGTTTATGTGCTGTCATTTATTTTCTCTATTACTAATACAATCACAGTCTGAATTAAAGTTTTCTGTTCTTAAGAAATAAAGAACGTCCTTCAACTTTTTTTTTATTTGTCAGCTCACTTGTAGGGGGAAAAAAGGCCTTATTGACTGGGAGACCTCAGCTCAGTTATTTGGCCATCTGATCCAAAGTCTTCCTATTTGCCACTTTGGCAACTTGCACATCAGTGAAGATGAGATGAGATGAAATGAAATGATTAGTACAACACAGACACCCTGTCCTTGGGGGAAGAAAATCTCTGACCCAGCCTGGAATCAAACCTGGGACCCCGCAATCAAGAGGTGGCCATAATAACCACTAGACTCACAAAAAGGGACATTATAGTTAGTTGTGTTCGACAGACCTTTTATCCAGTCGGTGTATGTCAATGTTGCATTTCATAATAATGGATAAATAAAAGTTATCAAAGCACATAAATGTTTTTTCCAGCTTCAAATTATACGAAGAATCAAGTGACATTAAGTAGGCAAAAATAGCACTGATATTTACGTTTATCTCCATGTTAGAGATGGTTTCTATTAAGGGATTTAGTGAATAAGGCTGTATCCTTACTTATGTTTCTTCCTCTTATTTAAGTATGTGTTCGAGAGATACAGTGGTAGAAGGAAGCAAGTATGGAAAAAGCAAAAACACAATTCATTACCATTACTAATATGATGTAGGAAAACTGCTGGAATTCAAAACATGTCCAGACATCTTGGAATGGATAAATACAGGTCCTGTATGTTTTTAAGGGGAATCTTGTACCATTCTTCCTGCAAAGGCAAGTTCAGGTAACGATGGAGGCAGATAGCAATCACACACCCTTCTCTCTAAAGTAGACCACAGATGCTAATTAATATTGAGATCTGATGACTGGTGGCCAGGGGAGATGTGACAATCATCTTTGTGCTCACAAAACCAGTCCTGGACGAAGCGAGCTATATTAAAGGGTTCCTGCAGTCTTGGAGAAAAGCATCACCATTAATGTACAAAATTTCTACATGGGGTGGACCTGATCAGCCAAAACGGTTACATAATCCTTTGCAGTAATAAAGCCTTGCAGATTAATCATGGGGTCCAAGGAATATTGCAATATGCATGCCCAAATCATCACCAAACCCTTGCCATGTTTCACTCTTGGGACGTAAACTAGGCCAGAACCTAGAAACAGTGTGCAACAATACTCATCTGGTCAAATTACTTTCTTCCATTGCTCAATAGTCCAGGTTTTATGGTTTCAGCAATAATTTTTATATGCATGTGCATCACTAATGAGTGGTTTTAGAATTCTAGCTCATCCTGCAAATCCTTGCTTGTGCAACTCCCTTCATGTTGTTTTGGTGCTGTGCAACATTCAGTTCTGCAGGGACTTTTGCAACACTGCTCTCTTATTTTTCATAACAACTCTCTTCAATGATCATCTGCTGTATTCATTCAGAACATACTTTCACCCACATTGTGACTTACTAGGTGTCAAAGCTTTCCCTGTATGCAGTATAAATCTTCGATATGGTGCCTCTAGTAACACCAAACACTTGGCTACCTTTGTTACAGAAACAACCACCACACAAGCACCAACAGTTTGCATACAAAGTCACTTAGCTTCAACAGAATGCACTCACACTTCACTGAACACTTTTCTGACCATGAATGACATTTGCAGCCTATAGAGGACATTGCACATGTGCCTTTTTGATAGGCAATTCCTTCTACTCTATAGATGAATCTAGAGACTGTTAAGCCAGCTTAAGATTTCAGTTTTGACAGCACTTGGTCACAACAGTCAAGATAAGGTATTTTGTGTATGATAAATTTATTAATAGCGCATAACAATGTTTAATTCTGACAGCATGCTAATTCTGTAAATATTAACTGTTACAGTTTACTACATTGTATTCACCTATTTCGGCAATCTCCTGACTAATGATCAGGGTAGTAAGTATTATATTCAAATGTTTTATGTTTTTACCTTATACTGTCTGACAAGTTCCACACCCATGAGAATCACCTCACTTTTTGGGTCTATGGAACAAAAAGTGACTCTAATCTAATCAAAAACATCAGAGCAACCTGCAGACTTGACTAGCCTCTGCATTGGTTTTCTAGTGGTTTTCCATAATTTGGCCAACCCTTGCAGCTTGTCTGAGTTAGGTTGTATTCATGTTTGTCTGATGCATACCTTTTTACACACAATTGATAAGATGGGTGTTACATAACTGTTCGACACACTACCGTTCTAACAAGGTATTGTTTCTGATGATGACTCGTAAGAGCAGAGGCTGGTAAACTGTTATAAATCCATCCAGCATGGTCAATACAATTATGTATAAAAAGGTTAAAAGACTGCATTAATAAAAAGTAGAGAACCAGTAAGTGGTGGTTTTGATTCTTTGGCTGTTCTACATTGTCTCCCCCTCCCCCATTTGAGTACAGTACCCAGAATTTTCATAAAACCATGTGAAACTGTCAGGAAAGTCCTCCTTTCGGAAGTTGTTTAACTTGCGTGTCACATTGGCTTGAGTGTCAGATATGTTGCCAAAGCATTGTTCCTTCATGTGTTTGTCTGCACTTTGTCATTTTGTGGTAGTTCATATTGATAATTGAGTGGTAGCTTTTGTTACTGCAATAGGACATCAGAGTCCACCATTTTCATCTATGAGTTGACACAGCTTCTCATAAGAAGCCCTTTTTTAAAAAAAAAAGTTTCCTTTGCGTCTTTAGTTTTAACTACAATGTTTCGTGTGTGCCTGTGTGTTAATCAGGCACTGTTCCACACTTTATTAAGTATCCAAAGTGTATTTCTGCCATCATTAGTATCGATAGGAACTGTGATGGATGTGTTCAGATGTTAGCTGAGTTGGCGACTTCGCTCACAGCTCCAGACAGTGTAGGCTTTATTCATGTACCTGAAGCCATTGCCAATGAGCATCACTTTGGGAGGCCAGACTGTCCACAGTGAGGTTGACCCCTCACCCGTGGTCGAGTGGGAGGTCATTCCTGACATGGCAGACAGTGAAGGAGTTTTTCCAAGGGGGCCGATTAGAGGGCCTTCCCAGGTCGTCTGATGTAAAGTTTTCACTCACTCTCTTTGGCTGACAAAGATTCTGAGCCAGATACAGTCACTTGCCCTGTGCAGAAAAGCCTCTTGGCCTCCAAGGTCTGGACATTCTTGGAGGGTGGGATTACTGGTAGTTGGAGCCCCAGTGTTAGGTGCCTGATGAGGTCCTTTAGGGATATGGCTGCCAAGGAGGGTAAGGAACCAGTGTGAACTCTGTGCATACTGGAAGGAGTCAATTCAGATGTGGAACCAGCACTTCCAGATATTATGAACACAGACTGCAGCAATTGCAAGGGATGGCTCATGTTGGTACTAATAAAGTGTATTGCTTTGGACTGGAAGAGATTCTCTCTCATTTTGGATAACTAGTTCAAGTAGTAAAGACTGTCTTGCTTACGGGATGGAGGAGCTCACTGTCTGTAGCTTTGTCGACAGAACCAACTGTGGTCCTTTGGTACAAAGCCAAATGGAGGATCTGGATTGGAGGCTCCGGTAGTTCTGCGACCGTTTAGGCTGCAGATTCCTCGATTTGGGCCATAGGTTGGTGGGCTTCCACATCCTGCCTCATACGTAAGGGACCACTACACACAGGAAGCGGCTATACAGGTGAGGGTGGGGGGGCCTGTGTGGAGGGCCCGGGCAAGCTTTTTAGGTTAGAGGTTCCTGTGGAAAACTACATAAAAGGTGTCAACCTAAAAGGGAGCATGGCAATTCAAGGACGAAGATAGAACTAAACAGTCAGTACTGTAGTTGTAAATTGTCATAGCTGCGTTGGGAAGGAACCAGATCTCCAAGTGCTAATAGAAATCACTGAAGCTCAAATCATTGTAGGTATGGAAAGCTAGCTTAATTCAGAAATAAGTTTAGCTGAAATTTTTATAAAGGACCTAATTTATTCAGAAAAGATAGATGGTGGTGTAGTGTTTATTACTGCCAGTAATAGTTTACCTAGCACAAAAATTGAAGTAGATAGTTCCTGTAGGTTAGGATGGGTAGAGGTTGTATCTGACGACCAGAATAAATTAATAATTGGTTCCTTTTACCAACCACACCCTCAAACTCAGATAATCCAGTTGCTGTACAGTTCAAAGGAAACTTGATATGTTAGGGAAAATACATGTTTAAAGTTGGTGGCAGGCATAATTCATCGTCGAAAATCATACTGAATGCTTTTTCAGAAAATTATTTTGAACAATGAGTTTGGGAGCCCACTCATAGTGTAAAGGGTTGCAGAAACATACGACATCAACAAATAATCCTGAGCAAATAGGGAGCATCATAATGGACACAGGCATTAGTGATCACAAGGTTCTTGTAGTGAGACAGAATACTGTAACATCCAAAAGTAAAATACATACATTTAAAAAAATCAGATAAAAATTTGCCTGAAGCTTTCCTACGAGACAACCTCTACTTCTCTTATCTCATAAGCATAGACCTAGAATTCAGCTCCCATTGTGCCCAAAACATGTAAGAACACTGTTGAAGAAGCAAAGAAAAAAATATACCAAATTTAAAAGAACGTTATATCCCCAAGATTGACAGAGTTTTACAGAAGATCAAAATCCAGTGCAGATGTCAATGCAAGGTGCTTTTAATAGTTTCTGCAATGAAACTGTCTTGAAATCTGACAGAAAACACAAAAAGGTTCTCGTTGTATCTGAAGTACATGAGTAGCAAGCCGTGGTCAATATCTTCACTGCACAATAATAATGGTGATGTTACTGATGACAGTGCCACTAAAACAGAGTTACTAAACACAATTTTTTGAAATTCCTACACCAAAGAAGATGAAGTAAATATCCAAGAATTCCAATCAAGAACAGCTGCCAACATGAGCAACTTAGACGTAGATATTCTCAGTGTAGCAAAGCAGCTTGCATCACTAAATAAAGGCAAGACCTCCATTCCAGATTGTATACCAGTCAGATTCCTTTCGGAGTATACTGATATAATAGCTTCATACTTAGCAATCATATACAACCTCTCTCTTTACCTGAAGACCCATATCACTAATGTCGATTTGCAGTAGGTGTTTGGAATGTATACTATGTTTGACCATTATGAATTACCTTCAAGAACATGATTTATTGACAAATAGCCAAAACAGATGCAGAAAATATCATTCTTGTGGAAAACAACTAGCTCTTTTCTCTGCTATTGATACGTGATGTTGAATTTATTCCATATTTCTAGATTTCCAGAAGGTTTTTGACAGTGTTCCTCACAAGCAACTTCTAATCAAATTGTGTGTCCCATTTCTGCAACAGCAGTTTATAGCAACTGACAGAAAGTCATCGAGTAAAATGGAAGTAATATCTGGCATTCCTGAAGAAAGTGTCTGCAGTTTCCGATCGAAATAAACAATTTAGGAGACAATCTGAGCAGCTCTCTTAGGTGTTTGCAGATGATGCTGTCATTTGCTGCCTTGTAAAGTCGTCAGATGATTACAATCAATTGCAAAATGATTTCAGTGGGAGACACCTGTATTGTGCAAAAAGTGGCAGTTGACTGTAAATAATGAAAAATGAGCCATCCACTTGAGTACTAAAAGGAATCCACTACATTTCAGTTATATAGTAAATTAAATCCATCTAAAGGCTGTAAATTCAATTAAGTACTGAAGGATTATAATTACAAACTGAATTTTCTACCGTACTACATATAGGAGTAGGTTTAATAATGAATAGGAAAATAGGAATGCGGGTAAGCTACTACAAACAACATAGTGAACGCATTATTGTGGCCAAGATAGATGCGAAACCCACACCTACTACAATAGTACAAGTTTATATGCCAACTAGCTCTGCAGATGACGAAGAAATGTATGATCAAATAAAAGAAATTATTCAGATAGTGAAAGGTGACGAAAATTTATTAGTCATGGGTGACTGGAATTCGGTAGTAGGAAAAGGGAGAGAAGGAAACGTAGTAGGTGAATGTGGACTGGGGCAAAGAAATGAAAGAGGAAGCCGCCTGGTAGAATTTTGCACAGAGCACAACTTAATCATAGGTAACACTTGGTTCAAGAATCATAAAAGAAGGCTGTATACATGGAAGAAGCCTGGAGATACTGACAGGTATCAGATAGATTATATAATGGTACGACAGAGATTTAGGAAACAGGTTTTAAATTGTAAGACATTTCCAGGGGCAGATGTGGACTCTGACCACAAACTGTTGGTTATGACCTGTAGATTAAAACTGAAGAAACTGCAAAAAGGTGGGAATTTAAGGAGATGGGACCTGGATAAACTAAAAGAACCAGAGGTTGTACGGAGTTTCAAGGAGAGCATAAGGGAGCAATTGACAGGAATGGGGGAAAGAAATACAATAGAAGAAGAATGGGTAGCTTTGAGGGATGAAGTAGTGAAGGCAGCAGAGGATCAAGTAGGTAAAAAGACGAGGGCTAGTAGAAATTCTTGGGTAACAGAAGAAATATTGAATTTAATTGATGAAAGGAGAAAATATAAAAATGCAGTAAATGAAGCAGGCAAAAAGGAATACAAACGACTCAAAAATGACATCGACAGAAAGTGCAAAATGGCTAAGCAGGGATGGCTAGAGGACAAATGTAAGAATGTAGAGGCTTATCTCACTAGGGGTAAGATAGATACTGCCTACAGGAAAATTAAAGAGACCTTTGGAGAAAAGAGGACCACTTGTATGAATTTTAAGAGCTCAGATGGAAACCCAGTTCTAAGCAAAGAAGGGAAAGCAGAAAGGTGGAAGGAGTATATAGAGGGTCTATACAAGGGTGATGTACTTGAGGACAATATTATCGAAATGGAAGAAGATGTAGATGAAGATGAAATGGGAGATACGATACTGCGGGAAGAGTTTGACAGAGCACTGAAAGACCTGAGTCGAAACAAGGCCCCCGGAGTAGACAACATTCCATTGGAACTACTGACGGCCTTGGGAGAGCCAGTCCTGACAAAACTCTACCATCTGGTGAGCAAGATGTATGAGACAGGCGAAATACCCTCAGACTTCAAAAAGAATATAATAATTCCAATCCCAAAGAAAGCAGGTGTTGACAGATGTGAAAATTACTGAACTATCAGTTTAATAAGTCACAGCTGCAAAATACTAATGCGAGTTCTTTACAGACGAATGGAAAAACTAGTAGAAGCCGACCTCGGGGAAGATCAGTTTGGATTCCGTAGAAATGTTGGAACACGTGAGGCAATACTGACCCTACGACTTATCTTAGAAGCTAGATTAAGGAAGGGCAAACCTACGTTTGTAGCATTTGTAGACTTAGAGAAAGCTTTTGACAATGTTGACTGGAATACTCTCTTTCAAATTCTGAAGGTGGCAGGGGTAAAATACAGGGAGCGAAAGGCTATTTACAATTTGTACAGAAACCAGATGGCAGTTATAAGACTCGAGGGACATGAAAGGGAAGCATTGGTTGGGAAGGGAGTGAGACAGGGCTGTAGTCTATCCCCGATGTTATTCAATCTGTATATTGAGCAAGCAGTGAAGGAAACAAAAGAAAAATTCGGAGTAGGTATTAAAGTCCATGGAGAAGAAATAAAAACTTTGAGGTTCGCCGATGACATCGTAATTCTGTCAGATACAGCAAAGGACTTGGAAGAGCAGTTGAACGGAATGGATAGTGTCTTGAAAGGAGGATATAAGCTGACCATCAACAAAAGCAAAACAAGGATAATGGAATGTAGTCGAATTAAGTCGGGTGATGCTGAGGGAATTAGATTAGGAAGTGAGACACTTAAAGTAGTAAAGGAGTTTTGCTATTTGGGGAGCAGAATAACTGATGATGGTTGAAGTAGAGAGGATATAAAATGTAGACTGGCAACGGCAAGGAAAGCGTTTCTGAAGAAGAGAAGTTTGTTAACATCAAGTATAGATTTAAGTGTCAGGAAGTCATTTCTGAAAGTATTTGTATGGAGTGTAGCCATGTATGGAAGTGAATCATGGACGATAAATAGTTTGGACAAGAAGAGAATAGAAGCTTTCGAAATGTGGTGCTACAGAAGAATGCTGAAGATTAGATGGGTAGATCACATAACTAATGAGAAAGTATTGTATCGGATTAAGGAGAAGAGAAGTTTGTGGCACAATTTGACCAGAAGAAGGGATCGGTTGGTAGGACATGTTCTGAGGCATCAAGGGATCACTAATTTAGTATTGGAGGGCAGGGTGGAGGGTAAAAATCGTAGAGGGAGACCAAGAGATGACTACACTAAGCAGATTCAGAAGGATGTAGGTTGCAGTAGGTACTGGGAGATGAAGAAGCTTGCACAGGATAGAGTAGCATGGAGAGCTGCATCAAACCAGTCTCAGGACTGAAGACCACAACAACAACAACTACATATAACTGAAATTGGAATGGTCACTTAGATAATGTTGGGGAAGGCTGACCAAAGACTGCAATTTAATGGCAGAACACTTAAAATATGCAACAGGTCTACTAAAGAAACTGTTGTACACTATACTTGTCCACACTCTTCTGCTGTGTGGTGTGGGATCTGCATCGGATATTATTGACAGAATTCATTGAAAAAGTTCAAATAAGGGCAGCTAATTTTGTATTATCACAAAATAGAAGAGAGAGAGAGAGAGAGAGAGAGTGGCGTTAATATGATATTCAAATTAGCATGGCAATCATTATAGCGAAGGCATTTTTCATTGCAGCAAGATCTTCTTGTAAAATTTCAATCACCAAAATTTTCCTCAAAGTGTGAAAATATTTTGTTGATTATGACAATAAAATAACAGAAATCAGAGCTCACATGGAAAGATTTATGTGCTCATTTGCCCTGTGCCCTGTTCGAGAGTGGAATGGTAGAGGAATAGCTTGGAGGTGGTTTGATGAACCCTCTTCCAGGCACTTAATTGTGAATTGCAGAGTAATCATGTAGATGTAGATAACACCATGTCTAATCACCCATGTTAATTTTTTCCAATCAGGTCACAGCAGATGCCTACACTTCATTGTTTTTATTCAGGAATCAAGGTGTATGGGACAAACTTAGCACACTCTTTACCCTTCTTCAAGAAATTCTGAAAAGTGTCTTGAACAATTTGTTTAGAGATGTTCCATTGTGACTTATGGCGCAATAACATTGATACAATACACAACTTAACACTTCGAATGCACATATGTTGTTTACAGTTTCTAGTTCAAGCTGCCACCATAGTTTGACATCATTGATATACCAGGAATAAAATCAGTCTTAGAACTTTTTTAATGGATGGTGTATGTTCCAAAATAGATCGCGTGTTACACTTTGGTAACGCAGATTTCGTTATTCATTCTGAAGTAGATTGATTAACTTTTTATCACCTATAGTTGGTTTTCACTTGTGAGAGGTATCACTCTCTCTTTATTTTCATTTCTTTTATGTGACTTTACTATGTTTATTGCACCTCAAATTGTTCCACTTGTTTCAACACTATTTTAATGTACCACTTTCACTTTCTTCTCTTGAGTTTTCTTGTAAAATGTCCATGAAAATTTGATTTTGAGTACATTCAAGGTGTTTCATGGTATTCAGAAAAGCTCATGTCATGAAATGCCCCTGGTATAGAAGAATGACTGTTATAAAATATGGTAGCAAGAAGTATTGTTATGAAATATTTGTGGATACAGAATCCTCCCTTTTCATTTTCACAGAGTAGTGGTTCCATTTATGCACCAGTCCTCCTCTCTCAAAATCCTCACTCCACTACCCCCCCCCCCCCCCCCACCTCCCCTTCCTGTTACAAATTTTTGGTTTATAGTTGCTTGCAATTCCCTTGATCTAAAACCGTCTTATTACAAAGAAATTCATCTTCTGTTGGAGAAAGCCGTATTTGGTTCATAACCTATGTGCGTGCTCTTGAAATGAGTTGTCCAGTTGCCCATAGCAGACACCTGTTGCTGTTTTGCTAAAAGTGTCCTTCATGCACTTCATGATAACTGGCATATATGTGTGCTGAAGTTCTTCAGTAGACAGAGACTGACTACAAAAAAGCCCATTATTCAAAACAAAACTGCTAGTTATTTAAAATTGCAAAGGCTGACTTTGCTGTACTACAGAGATGCTTTACAGCATCCAAAATACAAAGAGTATATAAATATTTGGCTTTTAATGTGCCAAATCTGCTTCAGTCATACTTCCTGGTTATTGTAGTCATCCTTTGATAACAGCACATAATTTGAACTGTTGCACTTTAATGATTTTAATAATAATATTAATATTACATAAACATTGTGCACTCTGCAGATACTGGTGATCACATGTTGTCACACTACAGGACTACTAGATTTCTGGCACGGGATAATGTCAGATGTTGTCATTGTGTGATGGTGTTGTCATATTCTTTCATAGACCAACGTTTCAGCTACTATTGCAAGCTGCTATGTAGATTGCCACCACTGGCTGTGAGAGCAAACGACTATGTATGTCACTGTTCCTTGTTCCTTATCTACCAATGCCAGTCAGTATAAATGAAGATGGAGACTACTGTGGATAAAGAATGCAGTCACTGTCGCACAATGCAGAGTCCAGTGACATTTCTGAAAAACTGATATGAGGAGCAGGAGGAAATGAGACTATAGGAGATGTTTACATGTTACTCATGCAGGAGAAGATACATCACACTGACTAAGTGAGGTTAGCATACTGGACTCGCATTCGGAAGGACGACGGTTCAATCCCGCGTCCGGCCATCTTGATTTAGGTTTTCCGAGATTTTCCTTAATCGCTCCAGGCAAATGCCGGGATGGTTCCTCTGAAAGGGCACGGCCGACTTCCTTCCCTAATCCGATGAGACCGATAACCTTGCTGTTTGGTCTCTTCCCCCAAACCAACCAACCAACCAATACATCACACTGAAGAAAGTCAGTTGCAACCGTGGCCAAAATATTGATCTATAAAATTCCATAACAACAAAGTCACATACCCATAAAAATTTATTGAAGATGATAAAGTTGCCTAGACATCCACGACAGAATTTCATTTTACAAAATACTATATGATAGCTATCATGCTCAGAAGGTTTCACACTCATCCCCATAATTGACTGTTGTTTTAGTATTAAAGTGTTGGTGAGAATTCATACATTCCCAGGCAAAATTGAAGGTGAGAACTATTCACAGCCGAAACCTGGACAATACGGTAAGGGAAGATCATTTCAGAAGTCTTGGTTGATCAAATATACATGGCTAGAACATGAAGCACCTACCGAAAAAGTTGTTTGCAGAACCTGCAAAGAGGCAGATGCCAAAAATCTGTTATAATTTTCTTCAAAAAAAAGAAGATGCATTTACTCCCACAGGGTTTTCTAACTGGAAAAAGGCTTTGGAAAAATTTCGTCTTCATGAAAATATGTTATGCTTAAAGAAGGTGTTCTGAAACTAAATTCTATAACTAACCGAAGAGTGGCCTCCCAATTGAATGAACAGTTAGATAGTGAAATGAAGAAAGGCCATTTAGCTCTTGAGGCAATTTTTACTTCCATGCAGTTTCTACGCCGACAAGGACTAGCATTTAGAGGGCACAAATAAGTAAACACAATTTTTTTCAATTGTTGGAACTCCAAAAGAATGACATACCTGAGTTTAAAGAGTGATTATAGCATTCTGGTTATAACTGGATGTCCCACGATATTCAAAACGAGATAATTGATCTACTAGGAAAGTCTGTGTTGAGAAAGGTATTGGATTCAGTTAAGAAGACTGAACATTTTTCTATTATAGTTGACGTAACAAGTGATCCGTTGATTCACGAACAAGTGTCATTTTGTACTTGTATTGTCGATGATTCCTTAATCGTCAACAGAGACTTTATTGGCTTATATAAGACCCCCATCACTGAATCACAAACTCTGTTTAGTACTTTAAAAGACTTTTTTTGCTCATCTTGATTTGTCAATGGAGGGCAGTGCTATGACGGTGCATTGAATATGAGAGGTAAGTTCAAAGGACTAAAAAAAGATATTTTTAGATATACAACCAAAAGCACCTTATGCGCACTGCACTGTTCACAGTTTAGACTTGGCAGTTGTAGACAGTCTCTGCCATCTTACGTCTATGAGGGATATTATGGCTTTAGCCAAGGACTTAATAAACACCATTAAGGGAATCCAACAAAAGGATGGGACTTTTCAGAAGCATACGCTGTGAGAGCGCCAACGGCAAAGCTGGTCTGTGATCCCTCTGCCCGACTTGATGGACTGTGCGAGCTTCTAGTATCTTGAGAATATTGAAAAACTTTGAAGAACTTCTAGAGTTTTTTGAAACATTTTCTGTGGAGGGCAAAACAGAGGCAGGTTACAAATGTGCAGGCTACAATGTTACAGTTCAAGACTTATTTCTTTTTATATCTCTATTGCCATGCAGTGAACCCAGTGGAGGATGTCAGTGAAAAAATTGAATGCCCTCATCTAAGTGTTGCTGATCTGTAAAAAATATATGAGGGCTTGATTTGTATATTGAATGGAAGGCGTGATAGTTTTGATCGCTTTTGTGAATTGTGTTTAAAAGAAAAAAACCTTCACAAGTTGATTATTTTCGCTTCCACGGAATCGAAGTATACCAAAGAAGTATGAAAACAACAAAGCCAACTCACTGCACACTTTCGAAACCTCAAAGGAATACTACAAAGCTGTTTACATTGAAGTTTGTGAAATAGTGCAATCTTTCATTACTGAGGGGTTTGCTTCAACTGGACTCGCACAGACCATTGCAGTTGAACAAGAATGCTTGCTTTTAGTAAACAGAGGTGAAACAAATTTGGAAAAACCAACTGAGTTTTTCAAAAATAATTTAAGACATTGAGAGACTGCACTTATGTTTGAATATGTTAGCCAGTATCACTAATAAAAAACAACTGGTCTTTAAAAAACATGTGTGATGTAAGAAAGTACATTACAAAAGAGCCTGCATTTGGATAAATGTTATGTGAAGTAGTGAAGCTTACGCTTCTACTGGTAGTTTCAATCACAACAGCAATAGCAGAATGGTCACTTAGAGCCCTTAGACGTCTGAAGTCATATCTCCAATCAGCAGTGAGACAGAAGTGATTGAACAACTTGGCTGTTCTTCATGTCCACCAAGATGTTTTGGATGAATTGGCTATGCGACCCGTCAACAACAACTTCATATTCAGTAATCCAGTCAGATGGCCGACATTTGCACCTTTCTAAAGACACTGTAGCCCTAGTAATGGTATTTAGAGCAATATTAAAAATCTTTATAAAATAGAGAATCAATTACATGCATAATGTTAAATTTTCAGTTTCGAAATATTAGTACTAGTTTAGTAATACTATATTACTATAGTACTTTATTAGCTATTTTTAAGTACTTAAATATTTTTAGTGTGTAAGACTCAATTAAAACCCACTATTTATATACTTTTTGACTGAAAGTATTAGGCATACTGTACTAACTTTATTGGCTGTATTAACGCATTAGCTTTGAGATATTGTTTTTATTTAATGAACCCTGAGCCTTATTCAAAGTAAGCTAAAATTAGCTATTTCACTTATTAATTAAAGTGCTATTACTGTGCGACAGCAGTGTTTTGTGTTT
Organism: Schistocerca gregaria; assembly: GCF_023897955.1. NCBI lineage: Eukaryota > Metazoa > Arthropoda > Insecta > Orthoptera > Acrididae > Schistocerca > Schistocerca gregaria. The sequence goes on along the minus strand of NC_064920.1, from coordinate 307,596,011 downwards.
TATTCTTTTAATGATAGTTTACAATTTATTTACATATCATTTCAGAGCTATATATTCACTGCTCTGTAATAGTCTATAAGCATGATTATTACTGTAAATTAAATAAGCTTTTTACGAAAATGCGTGTTTATGATTTGTTTCTTTTTTCAAAGCCAAAAGATGTGTCATGCTTGTCGAGTTTCCCAGAGTGTTGAGTTATCGAGAGTCCAGTTTTTGGGGTTCTAATGTTGTCATATGACTCTCAAATGCTTAAAAAAAAACTTTAAAACTCACTAGTTTTCATCTGAAATGTAGAAAATTTCCGGGGCAAGACCCCCAGTATGGGACCCCCCAATGTTTTTTATAAGTCGGCACCCCTTGTGGTCGTATAACATAAATAAAAATATTAAATTGTCTTACCGGAGCCAGAAATCTTAGGGGATACCATACCGTAAGCTTACGTACTTTTTTGTCTAGTAACTGTGATAGTAATGGCATATATGCACTGAAATAAATACTGAATCTTGATTAAACAGTTGCTAATAGTGTAGCATTCTTCATATGCTTGTGGGGACAGACTTTAGGGGGAAAACAAAGGGGGAGAAATTTATTAATTTTCTGAGTACTGTTTCAGAATTGTGGACCATTGTTAAAATAAGATATTTTACTGACTTTGTTGGTGAAGTTTTAGCAGTTCAGGTATTCTGCTATTGACAGAAAGCAATATTTTTCACTTCACAGTTGAGCTTATGGTGTGTTCTCATCCAAGGGAAATAATGATTTTTCAATTCCAGAAATATGAAATATTCACATCAGTTGTGTGTTTCTTTGCTACTGTGCAACATAATTTTATGAAAGAATTGTAACTCTGTTATCCCTGATGTTATTGAACTGCTTTTCATTGCTGCTGGCTGCAATAAATTGATTTGTCCATTGCATAGAACACATTACGTGAATTTAAAAAAATGCACTGCTAAGTAACGTGGATTCAATTTGTAATTACAGTTGTTTGCATGATGGCTGCCTTGCTCCTGTTGTTACTGAACTAGAAAAAACTTTATGAAATTTACACATTATTTGAAACATCTCAGAAACTATATTCTATTGACTTCTCGCATGTAGCTGTTTCATGTTGTATACTTGCAAATTTATTGTTCAAAAAAATCAATACACTACTTTCTTGCAAATCTGAGTAATAATATTTCTTCAGTCTGTGAGTCCAAGTATAAATACCATAATAAGTATCTGTTCTTCTTCTTTGCATAGTATAAATACTCATTTCCTTGTAATGCATTATTATAATAAAAATGAATAGAATACATTCTGAAACAGCTCTTATTGAATTTTTAATTCACTTTTGTGCTAATTGGTACCAATATTTTTTTTTTGGACAACATTTTTCATAAGCATGAGTTTCATAGTGCTCTCCACATAGCTCAACACTCTTTTCTTATGAAATCTTCTGTTTTTAGGTGCTGCATCCAATACAACACCCTGTTGTAGTTATACCAGGGACAACATTTTCAGATCTGTGTGCACTTGTAACATTCATGTATAGTGGAGAAGTTAACATATATCAGGAACAGCTTCAGGGTCTCTTAAGCATGGCAGATGCCATGCAGATCAGAGGACTAGCTGAAGTCAGTGGGGTAAGTTATATGTATGTGCACTTTAGTAAAGTTTAGTAAAGAAATTCCAGCAAGCTCATGCTTGTGTGCAAGTCGTCCTCCCCCTCCCCCCCCCCCCCCCCTCTCCTTCATCCCTTCACCTTAGCCACCCACCCACCCACCTACACACACACACACACACACACACACACACACACACACACACAGAGAGAGAGAGAGAGAGAGAGAGAGAGAGAGAGAGAGAGAAAGTCAACTATGAGACCTGATCATTGATTTCACCTGTTTAACATTGTGATTGCTTTTGAATGCCCTAACATGCCACACTGCACTCCTTACCAGGTGCTGTGGACATGAATATATCTGCCTGTACTGCAGATGTGGCTTCTTGCATCACCTGTCTGACCCATGAGTCTCATGGATGTGTTAGATGCAATACCGCTCTTTCCGCGTCTACTGTTATCCTATGTGAAAATGTGAGAACATTTTCAAAATGTATGCAAATCATGTAACTGGGACATGACAAGGGTACCAGCCTGGTATCCATGTTGTGTGAAAACACAGTCAGGCTGACTGGCTCACCAGCCCTCATCATTAATCCATCAGGTGGATCCAGTCTGAGCTGACACGTCTCTGTATCCCCCAGAAGCAGTGTGCTATGGGGTATGGCTATCCAGGTGGATTTCTTCTGTATTGGGACTGAAATGCTGTATGCATCATTATTTTATTCTTTGAAGAAAGTGACATACATTGTGTCTACAATGAGGAAAAAACTGTGAAGACACTCATGAAGAGCAAAAATAACAATTATTTCTTTTATTTCAATAATAATGAAAACATTTCTATGGAATCTTGAAGTAACAGTCTTCAACCATGGATAACTTATCCGTCTATTGTATTATCACAGATGTAGTTACTTCGGCCTGATCTCACTTGCCTGAAAGGGAGGGCACAGCATTTAGGAAGTGACCACAATTTTAAAAAAATCTTCCATTTGTGCATATATGCGATGAATCAACTTCAGGCCATCCTGTCATTTTTATGATATTTCTGATAAAAGAGATGATGAAATTTGTGGCACATTGTGTCAGTCAATTTTATTTTGACATCAATGCAGACAATTCAAAATCAGTACATTCTCAATTGTCCAAGTGGGTGCATACAGATTTCAGAAAATTTAGTACTGGGTCAGGAGCTGTACTTTTTAGCATTCAAATTTTCAGCAAAATTCTGCCATTAGAAGATTAGTATTATAGTTTTGTGCCATGTTTCACTTCAGGGACTACTCTGTCTTAACTGCAGGAGGCAGTTTATGCAAAATTAGAAACACTGTTTTTTTAGTTAGCATTCTGCACTGTCGGACAGGCTTTGTCTCATTTATGTTAATTTGTATAAGTACAAAAAAAAAGTACTCTTAGAATTTTGGGGAAAAGGCCAAAATAATTGCAAAAATCATAAAGCCTATTTAGAACAGGAACATTTTATCTTCAGAACGCCAGAAAAACTGAAATGAGAATTCCAGAAGTACAATACTCGCCATTAAGTGCTGTGTGGAATGAAAAATGTAGTTGGTGACTACCTGTAGTGCTACAGAAATGCTTGAGATGGAAAACACTGAGGATAAGACCAATAAGAACATTTGAAAAAAATCTGCAATGTGTTATTATCTTTATTACCAATTCTGTGTCATTCACAAGCCGTAACGGGACAGCCAGTGTCAAGTTTTCAACAATATTACCACAATAATATGAATTAGATATTGCAGTTTGGATGATGATACTAAAATGGATACTTTAAAACAAAAATAATAAGACAGTCAACACTAGAACATATTACTACAACTATTACTAAGCCAACATCATTCACTGCCCATGGCTGAACAGATTGCCTCACATCTTAGCAAATATATATTAAAACTACAAATAAACCAAGATAACAGACAAGAAGCATTACACACCACTGATGCTATAAACAATAGTTATGAACAACAATTTGCAGTTCTGAAATGTTTCCAGTTTGTGGCTTCAGATGTGATGGTAACATGTCGACCAGTCTACAGAAAAATTCATTTACGGAATATAGTGGCTGTTGCTTGAGCATGTTCAGTAGCAGTGTTTGAACATCCATTGGTAGGTAGTTGAACATTTTCAGGACTGCTGTGGGAAAACAGTCCATTGTATTATTTAGATGACAGTTTAGAATTTTGATGTCAGTCTTATTTCATGTTTCATATTTGTGAAAATTAAGGAGACCTTTAGAGAAAAGAGAACCACCTGTATGAATACTAAGAGCTCAGATGGAGAACCAGCCCTAAGCAAAGAAGGGAAAGCAGAAAGGTGGAAGGAGTATATAGAGCCTCTATAAAGGGGAGATGTACTTGAGGACAGTATTGTGGAAATTGGAGAGGATGTAGATGAAGATGAGCTGGGAGATATGATACTGCATGTAGAATTTGGCAGAGCACTGAAAGACATAAGTCAAAACAAGGCCCTGGGAGTAGGAAGCATGCCGATAGAACTGCTGTCAACCTTGAGAGAGCCAATCACGGTAAAACTTCCATCTGGTGTGCAAGATGTATGAGATAATAATTCCAATCCCAAAGAAAGCAGGTGCTGACCTCGGGGCAGATCAGTTTGGATTATGGAGAAATTTAGGTACACGCGAGGCGTTATTGACACCTTGACTTCTCATAGTGGAAGGCAAACCTACATTTATAGCATTTGTAGACAAAGATAGCTTTCAGCAATGTTGACTGGAATAATATCTTTCAAAAAAAGGTGGCAGGGGTAAAATCCAGAAAGCAAAAGGATATTTACAATTTGTACAGAAACCAGATGGCAGTTATAAGAGTCAAGGTGCGTGAAAGGGAGGCAGTGGTTGAGAGGTAGTGAGACAGGGCTGTAGCCTATCCCATATGTTATTCAAATGTTCAGATGTGGGTGAAATCTTATGGGACTTAACTGCTAAGGTCATCAGTCCCTAAGCTTACACACTACTTAACCTAAACTATCCTAAGGACAAACACATACACCCATGCCCGAGGGAGGACTCGAACCTCCGCTGGGACCAGCCGCACAGTCCATGACTGCAGCACCTTAGACCGCTTGGCTAATCGCGCGCAGCTTCATATGTTATTCAATCTGTATATTGAGCAAGCAGTAAAGGAAATAAATGAAAAAAACTTAATAGGAATTAAAGACCAGGGAGAAGAAATAGAAGCTTTGATGTAATTCTGTCAGAGGCAGCAAAGGACTTGTAAGAGCAGTTGAACGGAATGGACAGTGTTTGAAAGGAAGATAGAAGATGAACAACAGCAAAAGCAAAACTAGGGTAATGGAATGCAGTTGAATTAAATCAAATGATGCTGAGGGAATTAGATTAGGAAATGAGACATGTAAAGTAGTATGTGAGTTTTGTTATTTGGGCAGCAAAATAACTGACAGTTGAGAGTATGTAAAACATAGACTGGCAATGGCAAGAAATGTGTTTCTGAAGAAAGACATTTGTTAACATTGACTATAGATTTAAGTGTCAGAAAGTCTTTTCTGAAAGTATCTGTTTAGGGTATAGCCATTCATGCAAGTGAAACATGGACAAAAACAGTTTAGACAAGAAGAGAATGGAAACTTTTCAAATTTGGTGCTACAGAAGGATGCTGAAGATTAGATGGGTAGATCACATAACCATGAGGAAATACTGAATAGAACTGGGGAGAAAAGAAATATGTGGCACAATCTAACTAGAAGAAGGGATCAGTTGGTAGTACACATTCTGAGACATCAAGGGATCACCAATTTAGTACTGGCGGGAAATGTAAGGACCAAAAATTGTAGAGGGAGACCAAGAGATGAAGACACTAGACAGATTCAGAAGGATCTAGGCTGCAGCAGTTACTCGAAGATGAAGAGACCTGCGCAGGACAGAGTAGTATGGAGAGTTGCATCAAATGAGTCTTTGGACTGAAGACCACAACAACATCAGCTGTGAATCTCTTGTCTCATGCAGAGGATTCCTGACTTTCTTTTATTGAGACAAGAGAATTGAAAACATATTGGCCAAATATTGGCTTTATTCCCAGGTGCTCGAAAATCGGTCTATAGTGGTCAACTTTCTTGCTGGAAGATATTGTTTGTACAGACTTCTTTTGTAGGCACTATATGTTTTTACTTCCAGTAGTGTGTCCACACAGCAGCAGTGCATAGTATATTGTGATTAAGTACTGATCTGTAATCACAGATTTCAGCTTCCCAAGGAGATAAACTATACTCAAGAGCTTAGAACACATATATGCAATGTGATTAGTCCACATTAGCTTATTGTCAGTATTGGTTTGCAGTAGTTTGATCCTGTCAGCATTGCTATGGGTCCACAGTCAGCAAGGCTGCATAATATTTTCTGGGTTTTATCTTGATTTACTTTTATTTTGTTTGCTTTGAACCACTTTTTGGCAACTTTAAACAAAATATCAGCATCCTGTAGTGCCTCAGTTGAATTTCTACCCTCAGTCATTGATTTTGTATCAGCTGCAAAGAATAGGGTTGATCATCACAATTTAAGTCACTGATTAATATCAAAAAGAGCAGAGGGCCAGGTATGGAGCCTAGAAGTACACAGTCTTCACATTCACTCCCCAGATACAAACATTCTGACACCTGTCTCTAGGTAAGATGGCAGATCTAAAAAATGACACCTTTTGTACTATAAGATTTTAATTCTTTCAACAGTGTGTCATGAGAGATGCAATTGAAGGTCTTGCTTAGATCCCAAAGGATTAAAGCCATGCAGTTCTTTTCTTCAAATGCTTCCATTATTTTCATTATCACATCAGGCATTGCAGTGACTGTAGATTTCCCTTTTCTAAATCCATGTTTGTTCAAAAATGGCTCTGAGCACTATGGAACTTAACTTCTGAGGTCATCAGTCCCCTAGAACTTAGAACTACTTAAACCTAACTAACCTAAGGATATCACACACATCCATGCCCGAGGCAGGATTCGAACCTGCGACCGTAGCAGTCGCACGCTTCCAGACTGTAGTGCCTAGAACCGCTCGGCCACCCCAGCAGGCTCCATGTTTGTTATCCACGAGAGGTTGTTGAGATGACTTGAGAGAGGGGGCTGTTATCCACTCTTACACTGGTGCATTTAATGTGTACCACAGATGTTCTTTTTTTTCTTACCTACAGAAGCTCTGCATTTCATTTTCTTTACCAATGTTTGTGTTTAGATTGTGTAAATATACCTAGTTCTGGTGGAAGATAAACCAGTTCCAGTCAGAGAAGTATTTGAACCTATGAAACATAAGTTTAGTGGTTGTTTCTTTCCAAGTGAGCCTGCAACCATTGATGAGCAGTGCTGTCTTTCAGAGGAATTGCTCCTTTAAATAGTGTGTGCCTAGTAGACCTTCAATAATGATTTAAAAATGATTGTTCATGTAGGTGATAAGAGTAGATATACAATTAATTTGGCATTGTATATCGAACAACAGCGTGAAGGAAAATTTTTTGTCAGTAATACTGCTAGCAATATTGTGTTGAGATACATACACCATTTCTCGAACAAGTAGGAATGAAATAGACGTCAATTGTTTCAGGAGCATACATGCCTAATGCAGGATTAAATACTCATCTTCCACATATGATAATAACTAGGGGAAAACAACAGTAGCAGAGATTCCTCTGTCCCTGGCAGAATAACTCTTAGAAATTTATTCAACAGACAGGAAAAGATCTGGTGGAAGAAGGTATGTTGATGGTGTGAATCCTTTTTGACATAAAAGGAAGCATTTCTCAAATATTATTCTGTGTTAAGATTGAGAAAGGTGTGCTAATGTGTAAGTGTGTCAACATGTTGCCATGGCTTGCTCAATCACCAGATCTGTTTCCAACCAAGCACATGTGGTACATCATCATACGACAACTACAGTGTCACCCACAACCAGCATTAACCATCCTTGTATTGATCAACCAAGCACAACAGGCATGAAATTACATCCCACAAAATGACATCCAGCACCTTTACAACACAATGCAATGGCTTATCTCACTCTTGCATTAAACTACGGAAAATCTAGGATGTAATGTAACAATACCAGAGAACGAAAGTTGCTATCTACCATATAGTGAAGATGCTGAGTCGCGATAGGCACCCACATGGCACCATCCTATGCTAACCTATTCATGGGCCATCTAGAGGAATCCTTCCTAAAAACCCAGATTCCTAAACCCCTCACCTGGTTCAGATTCATTGATGACACCTTTGCTATCTGGATTGAAGGTGAGGACATCTTATTCAAATTCCTCCAGAACCTCAACAACTTCTCCCCTATTTGCTTCACCTGGTCCTACTCAACCCAACAAGCAACCTTCCTAGATGTTGACTTCCACCTCAGAGCTGGCTACATCACTACTTCCGTGCATATCAAACCTACTAACCACCAGCAATACCTCCACTTCAACAGCTACCATCCACTCCATACTAAGAAGTCCCTTCCGTACAGTCTAGCCACCCGTGGTCATTGCATCTGCAGTGACGAGCAGTCCTTCTCTAAATATACCAAGGGTCTCACTGAAGCCTTCACAGACTGTAATTATCTTCCCATCCTTGTACAAAAACAAATCTCCTGTGCCTTATCTTTACAGTCTCCCACCACCTCCCAAAGTCCCACAGTCCGGCCACAGAGGAGCATTCCCCTCGTAACATAGTACCATCCGGGACTGGAGCAACTGAATTATATTCTCCGTCAGGGTTTCGATTACCTCTTGTCATGCCCTGAAATGAGAAATGTCCTACCCACTATCCTTCCCACCCCTCCTACCATGGTATTCCGCCATCCACCGAACTTACACAATATACTCGTCCATCCTTACACAACCCCTTCTCCCAATCCCTTACCTCATGGCTCATACCCCTGTAATAGACCTAGAGGCAAGACCTGTCCCATACATCCTCCTACCACCACCTACTCCAATCCGGTCACTAACATCACCTATCCCATCAAAGGCAGCACTACCTGTGAAACCAGTCGTGATTTACAAGCTAAGCTGCAACCACTGTGGTGCATTCCATGATAACCAACAAGCTGTCATCCACATGAATGACCTCCGACAAACTGTGGCCAAAAAACAAGTGGACCACCCTGTTGCTAAACACGCTGCCAAACATGATGCCTCTCATCTCAATGACTGCTTCACAGCCTGTGCCATACGGATCCTTTCCACCAACACCAGCATTTCTGCATTGCGCAGGTGGGAACTTTCCCTGCAATACATCCTACGTTGCCGTAACACTCCTGGGCTCAACCTTTGTTAGTCACTGTCGTCACCCATCCAGCCCCCTCCCTTTTCCCAATCCAGCACTACACATCTGTCATTTCACTGCCACACCCAGTCTTGTAATTTATTTTTCTTTTTATTTTTACTTCTCCCCTTTCCGCTACTCACCCCCTCCCCCCTTCACGCCTTCTCTCCTGCCCTCCATCTAAACTGCAACACTTCATTGCCGCCACTCCCACCATACTATCCCTCCCCCTCCCTGCCCTAGCCACCTCCTTACACCCACCCAGTCGCCACTCCCATCATGCGCTGGTGCTGCTGCTCGCAGTGTAGTTTCAGCTCTCTGAGACTGCAGACGTGTATGCAAGTTGTGTTTGCATGAGTGTGTGTGTGCGTGTGTGTATGTGTGTCTACTGCTGACAAAGGCCTTAATGGCCGAAAGCTAAGAGTGTGTGAATCTTTCTATTGTGCCTTTCGCGACTCAGCATCTCCACTATATGATGAGTAGCAACTTTCCTTCTCTAGTATTCTTGCATTAAACTGTGATCTTACACTGTTAAATGCTTAAATCTGTTCCCAGAAGGGAATTTTCATTCTGCGTCAGAATGTGTGCTGACATGAAACTTCCTGCCATATTAAAACTGTGTGCCAGATTGAGACTTGAACTCAGGACCTTTGCCTTTTGTAGGCAAGAGCTGTACCTATTAAGCCACCCAAGCACGACTGGCTACCCATAACGACAGCTTTACTTCTGCCATTACCTCACCCACTAACTTCCAAACATCACAGAAGTTTTCTCACGAAATGTGCAAACCTAGTGCTCCTGGAAGAAAGGATATTGCAGAGACATGGCCTAACCACAGCATGGGGGATATTTCGAATATGAAATTTTCTCTCCGCTACGGAGTGTGTGCTGATGTGTAACTTCCTGGCAGATTAAAACTGTGTGCTGGGATGACACTTGAACTCGGGATCTTTACCTATGGTAGGCAAGTGCTCTACTGACTGAGCTACCCAAGCAGTCTCACAGCCTGTCCTTACAGCTTTACTTGTACCAGTACCTCGTCTCCTACCTTCCAAACTCTGCAGAAGTTCTCCTGTAAAGCTTGCAAAACGACACTTTTGGAAGAAAGGATATTGCATGCATTTGGCTTAATCACAGCCTGAGGTTGTTCCCAAAATGAAATTTTCACTCTGCTGCAGAGTATGTGCTTATGTGAAACTTCCAGACAGAATAAAACTTTGTACCAGACTGAGACTTGAAATTGGAACCTTTGCCTTTTGCAGGCAAGTGCTCTACCGACAGAGCTACCTGAGCACGACTCATTCTGTAAACTTCCCCCAGGCTGTGACTAAGCCATGTCTCCGCAATATCCTTACTTCCAAGAGTGCTACTCTTGCAATTTGTAGAAGTGCTTCTGTGAATTTTGTAAGAATGGAGCTGAGGTACTGGCAGAAGTAGAACTGTGAGGATAGGTTGTGAATCATGCTTTGTTTAGCTCAGTCAGTAGAGTACTTGTCCGTGAAAGGCAAAGATTCCAATTCAAGTATAATCCTGGTACACAGATATAATCTGCTGGAATGTTTCATTTAAATATGTTACCTAGATAAATCTATTCCCAAAATTTAAATACTCTACATTAATTATTTTTGGTGTTGCAACTTTTTTCCATCAGTGTATGATAAGAGAGAAAATAATTGTTCACCTTATTGAGGAACTGTTAAATAGGCAATAGGCACATAAAATGTGAAGATCTTTGTAGCTTTGCTATTAAGTGTGAAACTTACTCAGATCTCTCTCTCTCTCTCTCCCCCTCCCTCCCTCCCTCCCCCCCTCCCCCTCCCTCTCCCCTCCCCCCCTCCCACCCCTTCTCTCTCTGTACATTTTTGTTGACTCTGGTCTGTGAAAGTGACATTACTACCCAAATAGTTTGAAAACTCATTAAATCCTAAATTCTTAAGGATAATATTTCTTGTTTCATTTATTTCATAATTTATACTCTTTCTTTACATTTCACAACTGTACTTCTTATGGAGAAAGAAAAGCTCTGACAGCTGGCGGCTTTATTTCCAGCTATCAAGCTTGAGATGCAAAAGGCTGCCTGAAAGTCTTAATTTCCTAGAACTGTGGCAGCACTAAGATGATGTCATACAAGTGTAAACAAAATCACATGTGACTGGTCACAGCAGGCATACAAAGCAGCTGCACAGAGCCTGCCTTTAAAAGTCAGGGGTTTTCTCTTGCTGTACTGACTATGGTTTATTCAGCAGATATGCTATCTTTGAGCCCTTTCAACAAAGGAGTCATGAATACTTATTAGCCAAAACAAGAGCAGCTTATAAATGAAAAGCATAGTATTGTGTATGTACTCCACATTTAATGTATGTTGTTCTACCAAGAAACACCAGAAAAAGTAATTAATAAAATATCAAGAGCAGCTTTTGAAACTATGTTTAATACTGTACTCCCTACATTTGTCCTCTAGCCATCCCTGGTTAGCCATTTTGCTCTTCCTGTCGATCTCATTTTTGAGACATTTGTATTCCTTTTTGCCTGCTTCATTTACTGCATTTTTATATTTTCTCCTTTCATCAATCAAATTCAATATTTCTTCTGTTACCCGAGGATTTCTACTAACCCTCGTCTTTTTACCTACTTGATCCTCTACTGCCTTCACTACTTCATTCCTCAAAGCTAGCCTTTCTTCTTCTGTACTTCTTTCCCCCATTCCTGTCAGTCGTTCCCTAATGCTCTCCCTGGAACTCTCTACAACCTCTGGTTCTGTCAGTTTATCCAGGTCCCATCTCCTTAAATTCCCACCTTTCTGCAGTTTCTTCAGTTTTAATCTAGTTCATAATCAATAGATTGTGGTCAGAGTCCACATCTGCCCCTGGAAATGTCTTACAATTTAAAACCTGGTTCCTAAATCTCTGCCTCGGCATTATATAATCTATCTGAAACCTTCCATTATCTCCAGGACTCTTCCATGTATACAACCTTCTTTCATGATTCTTGAACCCAGTGTTAGCTGTGATTAAGTTATGCTCTGTGCAAAATTCTACCAGGTGGCTTCCTCTTTCATTTCTTACCCCCATTCCATATTCACCTGCTATGTTTCTTTCTGTTCCTTTTCCTACTATTGAATTCTTGTCACCCATGACTGTTAAATTTTCTTCTCCCTTCGCTATCTGAATAATTTCTTTTATCTCATCATACATTTTGCCAAGTCAATCTCTTCATCATCTGCAGAGCTAGTTGGAGTATAATCTTGTACTACTGTGGTAGTTATGTGCTTCATGTCTATCTTGGCCACAACAATGTGTTCAGTATGCTGTTTGTAGTAGCTTACCCACACTCCTATTTTTTTATTCATTGTTAAACCTACTCCAGCATTACCCCTATTTGATTTTGTATTTATAACCCTGTACTCACCTGACCAGAAGTCTTGTTCCTCCTGCCACCAAACTTCACAAATTCCCACTATATCTAACTCTAACTGATCCATTTCCTTTTTTAAATTTTCTAACCTGTATGCCTGATTAAGGGATCTGATGTTCCTCGTTCCAATCTGTAGAATGCCAGTTTTCTTTTTTCCTGATAATGATGTCCTCCTGAGTAGTCCCCGCCCGGAGATCCGAATGGGGGACTATTTTACCTTCGGAATATTTTACCCAAGAGGTCACCATCATCATTTAACCATACAGTAAAGCTGCATGCCCTCAGAAAAAGTTACGGCTGTAGTTTCCCCTTGCTTTCAGCTGTTTGCAGTACCAGCACAGAGAGGCCATTTTGGTTAGTGTTACAAGGCCAGATCAGTCAATCATCCAGACAGTTGCCCCTGCAACTACTGAAAAGGCTGCTGCCCCTCTTCAGGAACCACATGTTTGTTTGGCCTCTCAGCAGATACCTTCCGTTGTGGTTGCACGAACAGTATGGCTATCTGTATCGTTGAGGCACACAAGCCTCCCCACCAACAGCAAGGCCCATGGTTCATTGGGGGGGGGGGGGGGGAGGGGGGTATTATTATATTCTTCTTGAATTCTGAGGGTACTTCGTGTGTCTCATACATCTTGCTCACCAGATGGTAGAGTGTTGTCAAGGCTGGCTCTATCAGTAGTTCTAATGGAATGTTGTCTACTCCTGGGGCCTTGTTTCGACTCAGGTCTTTCAGTGCTCTGTCAAACTCTTCTTGCAGTATCGTATCTCCCATTTCATCTTCATCTACATCCTCTTCCATTTTCATAATATTGCCCTCACATACATAGCCCTTGTGTAGACTCTCTACATGCTCCTTCCACCTTCCTGCTTTCCCTTCTTTGATTAGAACTGGTTTTCCATCTGAGCTCTTAATATTCATACAAGTGGTTCTCTTTTCTCCAAAGGCCTCTTTAATTTTCCTGTGGGCAATATCTATCTTACTCCTAGTGATATATGCCTCTACATCCTTACATTTGTCCTCTAGCCACCCCTGCTTAACCATTTTGCACTTCCTGTCGAACTCATTTTTGAGATGTTTGTATTCCTTTGCACCTGCTTCATTTACTGCATTTTTATATTTTCTCCTTTTATCAGTTTAATTTAGTAGCTCTTCTGTTACCCAAGGGTTTCTACTAGGCCTCATCTTTTTACCTACTTGATCCTCTACTGCCTTCACTATTTCCTCTCCCTAAGCTACCCACTCTTCTTCTACTGTATTTCTTTCCCCTATTCTTGTCAATCGTTCCCTAATGCTTGCTCTCTCTGTAACTCTCTACAACGTCTGGTTCTTTCAGTTTATTCAGGTCCCATCTCCTCACATTCCTACCATTCTGCAGTTTCTTCAGTTTTAATCTACAGTTCATAACCAATAGATTGTGGCCAGAGTCCACATCTGCCCCTGGAAATGTCTTACAATTTAAAACCTGTTTCCTAAATCTCTGTCTTACCATTATATAATCTATCAGAAACCTTCCACTATCTTCAGGCCTCTTCCATGTATACAACCTTCTTTCATGATTCTTGAACCAAGTGTTAGCTATGATGAAATGATTCTACCAGGCGGCTTCCTCTTTCATTCCCTACTCCCATTGCATATTCATCTACTACTTTTCCTTCCTTTTCTTTTGCTACTACCAAATTCCAGTCCTCCATGACTATTAAATTTTCTTCTCCCTTCATTATCTGAATAATTTATTTTATATCGTCATACATTTCTTCAATCTCTTCATCATCTGTGGAAGTAGTTGACATATAAACTTGAGCTACTGTGGTACGTGTATCCATTTCCCTTTTTAAATTTTCTAACCTATCTGCCCAATTAAGGGATCTGCCATACCATGCTCCGATCCATAACAAGCCAGTTTTGTTTCTCCTGATAATGATGTTCTCCTGTGTAGTCCCAGCCCTGAGTTCCGAATGGGGGACTATTTTACTTCCTGAATATTTTACCCAATAGGTTCACTAGCCTTTGCAAAATCAATTCTTAACTCACTGCATCCTATTGTGGACATGATCACAACCAAAATATATTTGTGTGAGCGAGAAAGCTTTTCAGTGACTCACCCCATAATTGTTGCAACTGCTGATGTGGCTCCAGTACAAAACACTTCATAACAGACTTCTGATGCCGATGCTGCAAGCATCAGAACCTACAAGCACTTCCTGACATGAATTTTGCAGGAGGTGACTGTTCGGAGGGTGGAAATAGAGATAGTTCTATGTCAGTAGACACTCTACCAGTTCATTCCTTGTCAGTCCCGCCCCCCCCTCCTCCCCCCAGTAGGATGATGGTGATAAGTTGTCATCAGTACATAAGTTACAAGCAGTGTATTGACTTGCTGTTGACATCAGCTGTTGATATCCATAGAGGAATTGCATTGTAAGTGGCCTTCAGTTTGCTCACGGTAGCTGAAGCTGCACGCCCATTGCTCGCCAGCTGCTGTTATGGTGGATGCCGCCCATGGTGGCTTCAGTGCCCACTGTATTGTGATGCCGCAGCAGTGAGTGAAGGTAGTGCATGTGCTGGACTTACACATGCTGGTTTGTGAGGTGTTCCATCCCATTCTGCTCGCCATCTTTCTTCTTCGTCTGTTGAAAACAGTTGCATTGTAGCTATTTAGTATGAAAATTCTGGCGTGCTGTTCAGGTAGGCCCTGGCCCGTCTGCTGAAGTATCAGATATGCTGCTGCCTTGTTCTGGGATAATAGGGCAGACTCCTGGATCCACCCATTTGCAACAGTGGCAGAATGTGATGTTGAACTCTGTGATAGGTGATTATGGAGAGATAGCCATTTCTCCCCATAGCGGCTGTTGCTGCTTAATAGCATATAGGAAATCTTGTACCAGACATCACTTTATGGTAATCAGGGACTTGAGTGTGAATGTTACATACGCCATTGATCTGTCTAACTGACTGTCTTTATGAGCTAAAATAGTGGGGTATTTATGGAGCAAAGTAGTGGCTATGTTTACCCAAGGGCACTTGTCTTGACTGCAGAGGTCTCGCTGTTACAAAGGTGTGAGCTGTTACTCTGACTTGCTTGCGTAACAAGTTTGTTATAATATAGGAGTGTTTTGTAAAAGTTCTTGGTACACATTGTATTAGCAGTAGCATTTCTTTCATCATGTAACGAAGGAGCCATGACCCGTTTTAGTTGCCCTGTCTAAAGCATTTCTCCTGAGGTCTGCTGTCTGGCACACCAGAAGTGTCAATATTGTGTTTAATCATTACTCACCCCCAATGATGAAATCTTATTCATCGCACCCCCTCTCTTCTGGGCACCACCGTAATGTGAGTGAGGTAGCTTTGCTCTGGGACAAAGAAAATTTTAACTGTGCTGCCTTGTACAAAGTTGACATCAACAATGTTCTCATTATCATTGTCAGCTCCACTGGCATGCAACAGTATTCTCATTATCTTTGTCAGCTCCTCCAGTTGATGACACAATTACAATAGAGATCCAGGTACCCTGCCGGGCACTACTCTGTAATCCACCGGGCGCTACTCTCTAATCATTCTTACGCTATCCATTCCTTATCCACCACAAAAACTCTTTTCTCTAAATTATCCAATTCACTGATAAATGTGTACCTTGGACGCTTACTACATTATTTGATTTAGCTCTAATAACAGTACAACAGTTTCATCATTTATCTAACAATCATAACTTCTGACTGCCAATAAACCATTTTGCCTCTTTTATAACTTTCCTACACTCAATAAACATACTTAAAATAACCTGGCCTTATTATTTTGAGTACCTTCACTCATACTCATCCCGTAAGAAAATGACCTCTCCAATTACTATGGTTACCATTGACACCAGAATTATATTAGTTGTCCCCGTGGGTTTAGTATCAGCTATTCTCCCTATTTACTCCCACTGAATTTATATATGCTTTATTAAAAAAGAAAACCAAAAGAAAACTACACCCCTTGAAGGAATCATACGAATGGGACGAAAATCAGTAGATATGATGTACATAAGCAGACAAACAAATAATTAGTTTCTGAAAAATTGGGTTATTTATTCAGAAGAAAGAGATTCACAAATTGAGAAATTCAGTAATATGTTAGTCCACTTCTGGCCCTTATGCAAGTAGTTATTTGGCTTGGCATTGACTGACAGAGTTGTTGGATATCCTTCTGAGGGATATTGTGCCATATTTATCACACTGGTGCATTAGGTCGTCAAAATACTGAACTGATTGGAGGGCTCTGCACTAATGCTGCAAACATTCTTAATTGGTGAGAGATCCGGAGCCCTTGCTGGCAGAGATGGTGTTTGACAAATGAATACAAGCATAAAGACTTTTATCATGTGTACTGGGCATTATCTTGCTGAAATGTAAGCCCAGGGTATTTTAATCTGTACCTACACCAGTTTTAGTTTTTATACTTCTTTACCTACTATCACTAAAATAATAAATAGTATCACACTTGAAAGTTCATTACCATGCACAAATTGTCTGCCCTCTGTCTTAGAACCAGAGAGAGAAATCACACCGGAGCTTTTGGGCATGACACATTTGTCGTCCAGTGAAATTTGTGGTCCTGGTTCTCGATTACATTTTAGTAGATTAGATTAGATTTAGTTTTCATTGCATAGACCCAAAAATGAGATGATTGTCATGGATGTGGAACAAGTCATAAAGTGTAACATAAAAAACATAAAACATTACTCACTATCTTCATCATTTGTCAGGAGATTGTCAAAATACAGTAAACTGAAACTGCTAATATTTACAGAATCAATGCACTGTGTGATTGAAACATGGTTATGCACTTTTAATAATTTTATCATGCACAAAATACTTGATCTTGACTGTTGTAACCAAGTGCTGTCACAACTTGAAATCTAATAAACATTTTTACATAAGCTGCTGTAACAATCCCTGCTAAGATAGTCATCTGTAGAGTAGAAGTAGTTGCCTATCAAAAAGTCTTTCACACACTGTTTAAACTATGCTTTATCTGAAACGAAGTTTTCAATGGTTGCTGGCAATATATTGAAAACGTGTGTTCCTGAATATCGGACCCTTTTTGGACCAAGGTAAGTGATCTTAGGCCTTTTTGTAGAGTGTTTGTATTCCTAGTATTCATACTATTTATTGAGCTATTGGTTGGAAATAGAGATATATTACACACAACAAATTTCATTAAAGAATAAATATACTGGGAAGCAATGGTTAGAATACAAAATTCCATGAACAGGTTTCTACATGGTGTTCTTGAAAGTACACACAAATGAGTCCTATTACATGCTTTTGTATGCTAAAAACATTTGTTCAGTTTGATGAGTTATCCCCTGAATATGACCCTGCATGTCATAATTGAACGAAAGTAAAAAGGTATGCAATCTTTTTCATATTTGTATCTCCTACACCTGACATCCTTCTCACTACAAATACAGACCTGTTTAGGCGCTTTGGCAATTTTGTGGTCGGTCCTTCCCAATTGAATATATTATCAAGTTGTAATCCCATGAATGTAACAATATTGACCTCTTCAATCTGCATGTCTTCATATGTGGAAGGAAATCTCTTACGTGTTCTGAACTGAATATAGTGGGTCTTTGCAAAGTTTAATGGCAGTGAATTAGCTTTAAACCATTTATTAAAGTCAATGAAAATTTGGTTAGCAGCCATTTCTAAATCTTTACTTGACTTCAATGTTTATATTATCTGCATACAAAACAAACTTAGCATCTGGCAACGTAACAGATGGAAGGTCATTAATGCATACAAGGAAAAGCAAACCCAGAACCAAGATGGAACCTTGAGGAACACCACATGTAATTAATTTCCAGTCAGGTGAAGACTGACTGCTTTCTGCGCAGGTATTTTGCAACAACAGTCTTTGTTTTCTACTAGTTAGGTAAGACTCGAACCATTTCACAGAACTGCGGGTGACATCATAATATTCTAATTTACTTAAGAGAATACTGTGATTGATACAGGCAAAGGCTTTTGACAGGCCACAGAAAATGCCAGTAGCTCGTAATTTGTTATTTAATGAATTAAGTATATTCTCATTGTATGTGTAAATAGCTTTCTCTGTAACAGAACCCTTAAGGAAGCCAAACTGTGAGTTGGACAATATATTATTTGCAGTCAGATGCTTAAAGAGACATTTGAACACAACCATTTCAAATATATTTGAGAAAGCTGGGCAAAAGTGAAATGGGTCAATAGTTTGATGGTATATCTTTACCCCCTTCTTGTAAAGAGGCTTAACTTCAACATATTTTAGCCAGTCAGGAAATGTCCCACTGGTAAGAGATTGATTACACAAATAATGTAAGATAGAACTTGACTCGCATGAGCACTCTTTGATTAACTTAGTTGATATGTTATCATACCCACTAGAATACTTACATTTTAAGGATTTTATGATGGTTACTACTTCTTCAGGAGATGTGAGTGTCATTTCCATTTTACTAAAGTTATTGGTAAAAGCTGGTCTCTGATACTCCATTGCTCTGTTTACCGAATGCGATAACCCCAAGCTGTCAGTAACAGAAACAAAGTACTTGTTTAACAGGTGCAACACTATATTCACTTCTTACCAATGTCTCATTTATTTTTAGAGCTATAGGTTCCTTTTCCTTTTTGGGTCACCTGTCTCTGTCTTTACTATTTCCCATACAGCTTTTATTTCTTTGCCTGATGTAATTACCTTTTCCTCATAATAAAGTAGCTTAGATTTCTGGATTACTTGCTTCAATATTTTGCTGTATTCTTTGTAACACATTACAATGCTAACATCAGAGCAATTCCTAGATAGTCTGTACAATCTCCTTTTTGTCCCATATGATATCTTTATTCCTTGTGTAACCCATGGTTTGTTTTTAGACTTCTTTATAATTTGAATTCTCATTAGGGGACAACAATTTTCAAAAGAAGAAGTAACTTTGTTGAAGAATGCTTTGTATTTTCCATTTGAGTCAGAAGTATTATAAACATTTATCCAGCTCATGTCTTTCAGCAGTCTCCTAAAATTCTCAATTTTTAACTGATTTATTACCCACCTGTTCTCTAATCTAATAGATTTTTTTTGTCCTGACAAGTTTGAGCATTTAACACAAGATGCCTGCCTGTCTCTAGCAGGGGGCTGTGACACTTGCTGAAATTGGAGGTCATAGGGGTATCTTACAACAGGGTGTATACGACCCGGGACAACCGGGAGATCCGGGAAAACCACGGGAATTTTTTCATCGGGGAGAAAACTGGGAAAAACCCGGGAATTGTTTAGAATTCTGAGAATTTTTCATTGTTTTAGTTTTCAGTTAAATTTTTGTGATTTTTACTCGTAAGAACCGATACTGTAACGAAGGATATTGCTGTATCCCGCTACTGTAGAATAATACTGCAGCAACAAAACATGAACAAGAGAAAAAAAGAAAATGGAAATGAAACTTAAGTTGCAAAGGAAATGTGGCATATACGACAACAAAACACAGTGCTCATACAAGCGTCTGCCAACAGCTAAGTGTGTCAAAGGTTTTATAACATAACAAATTGCCTCCAATGAGCGTGACGTGACAACTGTTTAAATTAGATTCGTTTGAGCAGTTGCGGGTGGGCTCTTGTGCATGCGCTGTTGCTTCTGGTTACAGAAGTGTGGCTGGATGCCACTTTCTAGTATTGCCCCGGTTCGGAAATATCATAGATCCGGGGCTGATGCACAGAGCAGTCTGAGTTGTGGTGGGGAGGTGGTTCGTCCCACGTGACCTGTGTTTGCGTTCAGTGATTTTGTTGTTTCCTCTTTGTTTATTGCTCTCACGTTAAATGAAAACAAAACGGATTTTCATGGCCAGGAGCTAGCAAATGAATTAAAATATGTTCGCATAATTACGGAAGGCTAAAATATGTTGTTAGTTTCAGATTTTACTTCTACAGGCAAGCATTAATCGCCTTGCAGAATGATGAAGTTATTTTTGTAGGTTTGCTAAAGAGACTTGTCTTTTATTAATCTTCCCCGCTGAGGCAGTCAATTTATTTGAAACTAAGTCTTTAATTTCACACTATTGGCTAGTTTCAACAGTTTGCTGCATTTCAAGTGCACATATAGCATTATTCCACAATAAAGAACCAAACATGAGATAATACAGTACTGGTACTCCAAGAAAATTTACATCTGAATCTAGACGTACGAATGTGCACTTTAAGCCGAATTATGCATTTTAGTATGGTTCACGAAATTCCGATGTTCTTGAAGTATCCTCTGATGTCTTGTTTCTTTTATGATATAATGTAAAATCTTTTAATGTTTTACACTTAGGAACATCATGCTTCCTGCGTCATTGTAGCTGTGCAAGCGCAGCGACGCTGTTATCTGGTGCTCTCTTGCAACTGCTGAAACGAACCTGTTTCTAACAGGACGCGGGAAAATGTTGAGATTGGTTGTTTGAAAAGCGTTACATTCAAAGTAAATTTCTTTTTACGCAAGATGAACTATGTGCGAGAATGTACGATGAATTTCTTAATTCACAAAGCGTTTGGCTCTCATTTAAAAATCAACTCTTTGAGGAGACCATTTAGAAGAATTTCGAGCCCAGGAGATCAGACATTTACATCGATATTAAAAATTTACTGGCACATTTGTGTGGCGTATTTTAAAAAAACGATCAACATTATATGCGGAATCTTAGCTTCTCTTCCAACTTATTAATCTTTGAGACCAATATTATATGTGAAAGCCATATATATTAATTTAAACCATTAACTTTTCTTAATTGAGTGTTCGCGCTACTTAACAGTGATCTTGCTATTGACTGACTGCATCACGTGTCCTATGCTGTTATCAGCTGTTGAGATCACGTGACGTGAGATATGACTGGTTTACAAAAGCACATCGCAACTTCAATTTCAATGCTTTGGAAAATAACATGTGGTGTTTAGTGGAATCGAATTTATACCTTCATAATATGAAAACATACAGCATACATGTTGCTGCTCACCGAAGGTCTTTCAAAACGTGTTCCTCCCCTCGGGAAACTCTACGTCGGTATATAAAACCGTAAGCATTCAAAGGACTGATGAGTTTTACATTGCTGAGGATGAGAATACTGTCACTTAACACGGAAGCAGTGTATTTTCACCCAGGAGAAAATATATTTTTAATCAGGAAATCCGGGAAAAACCTGGGAATTTTTTTTCCTTGTCCACGTATACACCCTGTACAACTTCTACAACCAAGGTCTCCCTTAAATCATCCGTCTTTCAGAAATATGTCATATTCAGGAATGAATGTGTAAAGAAGGTCTAGCACCAAGTTTAATGGTTGTAGCTTGACTTTTTTTTCCGAGTTGATAATAAAAACTTTATGACTACCCATCATGTGTACAAATTGCAAATATACATCTACATCTACATCTACATGACACTACAGCATTCACATTTAAGTGCTTGGCAGAGGGTTCATCGAACCACAATCATACTATCTCTCTACTATTCCACTCCCGAACAGCGAGCGGGAAAAACGAACACCTAAACCTTTCTGTTCGAGCTCTGATTTCTCTTATTTTATTTTGATGATCATTCCTACCTATGTAGGTTGGGCTCAACAAAATATTTTTGCATTCGGAAGAGAAAGTTGGTGACTGAAATTTCGTAAAAAGGTCTCGCCGCGACGAAAAACGTCTATGCTGTAATGACTTCCATCCCAACTCGTGTATCATATCTGCCACACTCTCTCCCCTATAATGCGATAATACAAAACGAGCTGCCCTTCTTTGCACCCTCTTGATGTCCTCCGTCAATCCCACCTGGTAAGGATCCCACACCGCGCAGCTATATTCTAACGGAGGACGAACGAGTGTAGTGTAAGCTGTCTCTTTAGTGGACTTGTTGCATCTTCTAAGTGTCCTGCCAATGAAACGCAACCTTTGGCATATATGAAATGATTAATTTGTGGATATTACGTGTCGTACATTGGTAATAACACACTTTAGCTGTCGAATGAACATTTATTTAAGCACATGAACAAGGCAAATACAACATGGCTGTACAAATGTAGCGCGCTGAGTACACACAGACAAAGTAAGTCAAATATCCGCGGGTTCAAAGATATGGCGCTTTACACCAGAGGTGCCACAAATTCCTGATAAGTGGAGTTAAGTAGAAACTTTTGGAATTGTACAATTAGCTCCAGTTTTAGCAAAAAAAAAAAAAAAATCATGAATGAGTGTTGGCATCAATTGCTAGGACTAAATTATTGTTTTCCTTGTGCAGACATTCTCTGCTTCAATGAATTTGAAGCAATATTATTGTAGCATATGTGTTTATACAATCCAAAGTGCATAATAAAATGGAACTTACTAATAGATAACAATAGTGTTCTCACTGGTAACTCAGACTTAATGGCCTTTTGTGAGCAGTGTCATACTCTTTGTGCTATTGAAACCTACCTCATAGACTAAATTTCAGTCTTCCAGTACCACTCCTCTTTTCCTTTTCCAGTGCGGTATCTAGCACAATGATAAGCACATTGCTGGATTCTCATGCAGAAAAATTTAGGTTCAAGTGCCTATCTGGTCATCCAGCCTTAGATTTAAGACAAATGAGGGGATGGCTTCTTTGAAAGGGAGACAGCTGGTTTCCTTCGCCCATGCTATTCATTCTGAGCTTATATGTTATTTGTTACGACCTTCTTGCCTACAGGATGTTAAACTTCAACATTTCTTCTTTTTTTCTTTTTCGGGAAGAGATACACACTTTTAATCTGTCAGGAAGTTTCAGAACAGTGCATTTTCATTTTCAAATCAGCCTGTTATTCATTCCTTTGTACACTGATGGGCCAAAACATTATGGCCATCTGCTTAAATGCTTGTTTGACAATCTATGGAACAGAATACATCACTGATTCTATGTATCAGGGATCTGGCAGTTTGATGGTAGGTTTGTGGAGTTATGTGGTATTAAGGTGTCTATGCACAGCTTACATAATCTGCATAAATAATGGGCCCGCTGATTTGCATTCATGGCGATGGTGCCCAGTAGCGACCCAGATGGGTTCCATAGGATTTACATCAGGTAAATTTGGTCACCGGGACATTAATGCGAGTTCACTGTAATGCTTCTCAACCTACTGTAGCATTGTTCTGGCTCTGAGACACAGATAATTATACTGTTGAAAGATGACACTGCTGTCAGGGAAGACATAAAGCATGAAGGGATGCAGATGGTTTGCAGCTGTCAGAGTGTCTTCGATTACTACCACATGTCCCGTGCAAGACCAGTAGAACGTCTCCCATAGCATAATACTGCTCCCACCAGCTGTGTCCATGACACAATGCAAGTTTTGAGCCGCCGTTCACCTCAATGACAGCGTTTGTGGAGATGACCATTGACCTAGTGTAGCAAAAATGTGATGCCAACATGTTTGCATTGATCATTGGTCAAATACCAATGGTCTCATGTGCACTGCAATCACAATTGATGATGTCATTGGGTCAACATGTGATCAAGTAGGGATGGTGTTATAACCTTTAATCACAATAATTGCGTGGATTTCACACTCTCTCTTAGAAACAATAACTGATCACATGATTACAACTCAGTCTCTCGTATTTGACTGCCGTGCCGTGACATGCGGCCGGCGCCGTTCGTAGTTAGGTGGCGCTCCCGCGCTCAGCCGATTTGCGGAGCGCCTCTATCGCCGTTTGTGCGTACTGTCGTGGCAGCACTGTTAAATGTCGTGGCACTATCAAAACACTTTTCCCCCCTTGAAAAAAAAAAACACTCACTTCCTTGGAGACATGGACAGCGCGGAGACATCCATGGCCTCCTGTGAGGCCCCGAGGAGATCCCGCGCAGAGACACGAGAGTATGGTCGAAAATGTCCAGGACGGAAGCTCGTGCGTGGAACGTGCCTCCTGGATGAGATGATGGGTGAAAACTCCGGAGCAGCATCCATAGGTGTCATGGACCTGGGAGTGTGCTCCAGCGAGATAGGTCCCGGAGAAGGCGGTGTCGCGACTGGGGCCAGTTCCGGCATACTCGGAAGCGGCAGCGACGTCGGCTGCATCAACATGGACGATAGATCGGCAGCAGCGACAGGACTGGCGTCTCAGGCTGGTGGAGGTGAAGGATGGGGCGGTGGCACCGGCGTGGCCACCACTCGTGGGCGCATCTGGTCGTAATGGCGAACAACCCTGCCGTCGCCCGTACGGATTTCACAAAGCCGGCGGCCGCGAAGAGCATTGACCACCCCTGGAATCCATTTAGGGCGAGATCCATACCCTCGTGCTCACACGTCGGCGCCCACCGAGTATTTTCCCGCACTAGGGTACACAGTACAAGGCCTGACAGGGTGAAGCAGGTGTAGTAGAGTGCGCGGTTGGCGGCCATGCAAGAGTTCAGCGGGGCTGCGATCACCCAGAGGCGTGAAGCGATAAGAACTCAGAAATTGCAGCAGGGCGTCATCTGTGGAAAAATCACTAAGGAATTTTTTCATCTGGCATTTGAAAGTGCGGACAAGGCGCTCGACCTCCCCATTCGATTGCGGATGGAAGGGAGTTGCTTTAACATGATGAATCCCTTGTCCAGTACAAAAATCACGGAAGGCCTGCGAATAGAACTGAGGGCCATTGTCCGTGACGATCGTGGGTGGAAGACCTTCTAGTGCAAAGATTTTGGACAAAGCCAGCGTCGCCGCCGCAGTGGTGGGTGACGGACATCTAACAACAAACGGAAACTTCGAGAAGGCGTCAATCAACAGTAGCCAATAAGTACCGAGGAAGGGGCCAGCAAAGTCGGCGTGCACCCATTCCCATGGCTAAGCTGGATCAGGCCATGGAGAGGGCATTGTACGAGGTGCCGCCAGTTGTTGAGCACACTGGCCACACGCAGCAACCATATGGGCGATGTCCGAATCAATACCGGGCCAATAAACGTGCCTGCAGGCCAGGGACTTAGTCCGAGAAATACCCCAATGGCCTTCGTGCAACAGTTTGAGAACATCTTTGCGAAGAGAGGCTGGCACCACGACCCGTGGAGATGCGCCATCTGTGGCCAGAAGAACAACACCATCACGAACAGACAGACGAAGGCGCAAGGCATGGTAGTTGCGAAGGGGATCTGATGCCCGGCCCTTGGTCCTGTCCGGCCAACCTCGTTGAACAAACCGATCACCCGACGCAGGACCGGGTCCCGTGCAGTAGCCGACGCGACCTGTGAACCTGTAAGTGGAAAGCCCTCGACTGCACGACGTTCTTCCTCATCAATGTGGAAACAGAGGAGTTCATCACGATCGAAAACTGAGTCGGGGCCCATCGGCAATCGCAACAATGCATCAGCGTTGGCGTGCTGGGCCGTGGGGCGATAGTGAATCTCATAATGAAAACGAGAAAAGTATAAGGCCCAACGTTGCAGGCGGTGAGCTACCTTATCCGGAAGTGACGCCGATGGGCTGAACAGAGAGACCAGCGGTTTGTGGTCGGTGATGAGGTGAAACTTAGAACCATACAAAAAAACGCTGAACTTTTTTAGAGCATAAATGATAGCGAGCGCCTCCTTTTCGATTTGAGAGTAACACCGTTGCGCCTCGTTGAGGGTCTTGGAAGCATAGGCGATGGGTCGTGGCACTATCACAACAGATGGTCTGCTGCAGACAATACAATGAACAGTATGCTCCGAAACACTTGTGCGAGCCTCAGCATTGTGCTCTTTCAGCAGAGTTGCCACAGATCACCATCTATCCTGCTTTACAGAGCATACTCTATGTTCTGTGAAGAGTTGTAGACATCCAACCATTTAGCACCAAGTAGTAGTTTCACTGTCCTTCTATCTCTTTTCATAGGTGAACATTCGACCAGCATTGCCATTTTCAAAATACTCCTTCACAGTCTCTATGTATTAATAATCTCGATGTATTTCCCCATTTTCTGCTCATATCTTCACTAGGGTGATCCCCTGTCCGTGTCGCCTCTGCTTAAATACTCCTGTTGCTGTGTCATGCGCACACAATGCCACCAAGTTGCATCAAATGTCACAGTGGGCAATGGCCATACTGTTTTGGCTTATCTGTGTATGTTGCTGTAATCATTTTCAAACTCTGACTTCAACAACTCATTTTATATACACTGGCTCCTCTCCTTCCTTTCCCTATGTGCTTTCAAACACACGAATTATAAATGTTATGTATATGTGTTCCTGCCTGCTTATATTTCCATGTTTCTATACTTACATTTTGCAATTTATCTGTTGAAGTGTGATGAATTTTCCTCATCTGCTTTCAGGGTGGAAAAAATACTGTTCCAAGAAAGGAAAATTGTGGACAAATGAAACGTTCGAGGTTGTCTATGCAGACACCTGGAGGGACAGACATTATGAATGCAGAAGGAAGTAGTGACCAGTGTGGACTACAGCCCTTGCAGGCAGAACCTGTTGCTAACAATTCACAATATCAGAAGGGCAGAAATGACAGTAAGTGTGGATTCCCCAGCAGGCGAACATTGACAGCCCAGCACTCTAAAGATGATGCAAGTATACAGCACAGTAGTGGAATAAAGCATGAATTAGGGAATTGCAAGGCAGCCACTGATACATTGGAGCATTTTTCTGAGTTACAGACACCTGAGTATACAAGTAGCTCAGCATCTCTCAATGACAAAGACGGGGCAAGCTATGCTAAGGACAAGACATCATCTGCAATTCCAAGTCTTAGTTCTGTACAAGAGTCAATGTCTCAAATTAAGGTTGAGACTGAAATGGACACCAGTGAGATGAATAACACTCAGGAAACGCTGGATGTTTTTGTAGAATCTGATTACAAATCATCAGCGAGAGTTTCTCACTCCAGTAGCGCTAATGAAAAACATCAGTTGTACAGTAATGAAATGGATGTTATATTGGGTACGTTCTTCAAACAGATATTTATTACTAAACTTGATTGTTATAGTTCTTTTTATTAGTATCATCTGATGTATAATACATAAGTAGAAACTAGCTTAATTTGATCTTTTCTAAAGAGGTAACACCTGAGGATCCATGATGTTCAGAATGTACCAAAGTGCTGTCAGAATTCTCTCAATCACTACCAGCCATGACCTTAAGTCATATCCAATGGCTTCCCACACCATGACACGAGGACTGAAACTGCTGTGCCTCTCCAAAATGTCAGAAGAATGGGACATCTTCCCAGATCACCTCCATAACTGCCAATGATGGTCATCCAGGGTAGTGCAGAACTGCAGTTCACTTCTGAACGCATTTCAATGCCATTCATCAGCAACCCATGCTTCTCAGTCATGCCACCACCCAAAACACAACCATATGCATTGTGGTGCTAATGGCAGCTAGTGCGAGGTACGTCATTCCCTAGTCCAGCTTCTGCTAGTTTCCCACCAATGGTATTGGATGACACAGAATGTTGCAGGGAATTAGTTACATATTCTTGGACGACAGGCAGTGATGTGAAGGACCTATAATATACTTGGTGCACGGCATGACAGTCCTCCCTTGTGGTCAACTGTAGCTGACTGGAACATTGGTGATGGTGATGCCTTCCTTCATGCTCCCAAGCAGCCCAACTTTAGAGCATTGTCTCATCCAAATGCCTCACAAATCTGGATGTTGCACAGCTCAACCAGGTGGCCAATGAAGACCCATGATGCAGCCCCTTTCAAACTCTTGGAGTTGATAATCTTGTCTCACGCAAGTACATTACATCTCCTTGTCCTTGACAGTGATCACTCAGCATCTGACATAGTTCTTGCACAATATGTACCCTACCAGCCGTGGTAACAACACTAAACATAAACAACACTAATGCACTCTGTAGCCGTTCCAGTTGTCAGAGAGAAATGCAACTCTAATTATGCACATGCCTGCCTATTGTGTGTATGTGTACAACGTTATTTTCACATCTGACTACATCTTTTGAGTGCTTTTTTTGTTTGTAGTCAGGCAGTTTTAAATTTCCACAAATCACTTCAATGAAATGTTAACATGGAATCTTTAAATAAGCCATGGCTTCATTCCTGCCTCATCCTTGGCCAACTGAACTTTTACCTCTAATGATTAAGTTGTCATTGGGGCATTTAAATTCTGATCTTCATTCCATGACAAATTATCAGTATGACACAGAGATTAGCAACTAGTCCTTAATATAGAGAAATATTAAGTTAGTCACTTTATTTGGACGTAAAACTGATGATGTGTAATTGAAGTCACTCAGGTCATGTAAATATATGTGAGTAGTATCATACATAAGGCTGCTTTAAGGCCTAAGTGACATAAGGGGTTATTTGCAGTGCCAAGCTTGAAAGTGGTGCCAGGAGTACTGAAGTGCAAAATTTGTATATAGGCTTTATCATATTTAGTAGTGAAACTGATGTGGATGAAAGTGTGTGTTAACAGAAGTGAAAACAATGTAGTGAACATGGGTCCACAAATGAGCCATTTCTGAGATAATTGCATGTATGCGTTCACAAGCCGCCACTGACTTCAGTATCGGATATTGCCATAGTTTATATAAATGTATGAAACGTTTTTATTTATCCATATCTAATTAAGCTTCAATTTCACTCAAGACCTACCTTAAGCAGAAATACAATAATAATTCAATGCACTACACATTACAGTTTACTATACACTTGTATGTATAAAGCAAGTGTTCCATGTGTCATCCTCACATTTGTAGGCAATACTGCACTCATCTCTGCAATGAGTTTCAAATTCTTTCAAACATCTGATCATCTCTTATATCTTGAAAGAATTGTGCAGTTCACTGCTCCAGTACTTCAACTGTACTGATGAGAGTGCTGTACACTTCACTTCTTAGATGACCCCGAAACAGACAGATCCAGAGAATTGAGGTGAGGTGACTTCGGAGGTCAAACTGTAAGCAGTGCTCAACCTATCCATCTGGGACAAGGAAAGGTAGGCCATGAGGAATATTTGAGGCCAATTATGTGGAGACATAACTGAAAAATTTGTGTTTCAAATATATTTGTACTACCTAGGAAAATATTTGTACCTGAAGTCAGTGGGAGCTCATAACCAGACATTCACAATTACCTTGCAAACAGCTCGTATATGGAGCCACATTTACTGGAATATTTTTGCTCCTGCTGTCTTATATTTTCACACAATTTAGTTTTTGCAGTTTATTGTTATCCACTCTGTATATACTTAATTTAAAAAATTATTATAAGTTTTGTAGATAAATCTATATATATAAAAGAAAGTCATGTTAGTTACACTCTTTATAACTCAAGAACGGCTGGACCAATTTGGCTGAAAATTGGTGGAGAGGTAGCTTAGAACCAGGAGACAGACATACGTTACTTTTTATCCTGTTCAACTGCTATAAAATGTGGTGTAACAAAAATGCATCTGGCATGGAATAAGAAAACGCAAACATCAGCTAAACGACGGCAGGACCGTCTGAAAATTGGCTGAAAATTGGTGGAGAGGTAGCTTAGAACCAGGAGACGGACTTAGGATACTTTTTATCCCATTTGAAGGAGACGGACTTAGGATACTTTTTATCCCATTTGACCGCTATAAAACGTAGTATAACAAAAATGCATCTGTTATGGAATAACAAAACACAAATGTCGGCTAGACGTCACTATAAGACGTGGTATACAAAAACGCATCTGACATGGAATAACAAAATGCAAATGGCATCTAAATGTCTATGGTAAAGTATCAGTATATATCATTAATTAAAAATTTAAAGAAATAATTGCCTGTGTAACAAATGAATGAAGCCACCAACTATCCAATTGAATTTTTAAACTCCTTGGATGTGCCTGGCTTACCACCGCACAATTTATGCCTAGTAATCATGCTTCGAAACATAAACCAACAAAAACTGTGCAATGGTACACTTTTGGTGGTAAGTAAATTGATGAATAATGTTATTTACGTGATGATACTCAAAGGAATATGTGGAAGTTCTCATTCTGTGGATCCCGATGATCCCAACAGATATGCCATTTGAGTTTAAAAGACTTCAATTTCTGATGTGTCTTGCATTCGCCATGACCATTAACAAATCACAAAGCCAAATCCTTGAAAGTTTGTGGTTTAAATCTGGAAATCCATGTTTTTCACATGGTGAATTATATGTGGCATGTTCATGAGTCGGAAGACCGTCTGCATTGTTTGTTCTTGTGCCTGATAATAAAACAAAAAATGTTGTGTATCACAAGGCACATATGTGTAGAGTGGAAGCTATACACCAAAAAACATAAAGAATGAAGAATCATTAAAATACTTATTTTTTTTAATTGTATTTCCTAATAAAAAATTGAATTTAACATCGAAAATCTGATTATTTATTGGCTTTAAGGCAGAACAGAGTTCGCCGGGTCAGCTAGTAAATAATAAATATTGTGTGTCTCACAGTTTTGTGCAGATATTTCCATCTGCTGCCATTTTGAGAAATTCAGCTGTTTCATTTTCATATGTAATGTACTGAAATCAACAGTATGAAAAGCTTGCTGAAATCAACCAATGTTAAAATGATTGTTTCATACATGCCATGGCATGTTTGGTATCAACAGTTACTCTGATTAATGCAGCTGCTGTGCTGTGTGTTTTCAGAAACCATATTGATATGTTTTATGAATGTCATATACTCTTTCAGCTGCTGTGGGTAATTTGCTGATCAGCTTGTAGTAGCCTGGTGGTTTTGGGTAATCATTCTTGGGTACTGATCGAATTATACTTTTCTTCTGCTTCATATGACATGTATCACTAACAAGATAGAGACTGAAGAACTCTGTGGGAACTGAGATATTAATATTAGCAACATTTTTAATCCTGCCTATGCTCACTCTGTTATTACCTACTGCCAAAGAGGGTTTTTTTTTTGTGATTACTTTCTGTACTGTGTGTATGGAAATACATCAGTTGTGGGGTTGCTACCTTGTGACTGATAATTTATCATAGCTTGAGAGCTGACTGCTGTTGAGAAAAAGTTGTTCAATTTGTCTGCCAGAACTTGAAAATCAGCTTCAAACTTTTCCTTTCCTGTGCCTAAATTGCACAAATTTTTATTTTATTTTATTTTTTCCCCTGCAGTGCAGCAGAATGTGACTTTCTGCCTACGACAGACCTGGAATGCCTGATTTTGGCAATGTGCATTTTTTGCTTCACTTTGTTCTACAGCTGCCTGTCTAGTTCATAAAGTTCAAGTGTTGGATTTTTCTTGATTTTTGAGTGGGCAGAGTCTTCTTTATTCATTACCTGACGTAATTTCATAGTCAGCCATGGAACAGGAACACTCTATAATTTCAAAATGTACCAGATGTAATCTGATTCTGTATTTAAAGCCATACGAAATATATAAATAAAACTCTATAATTTGAGTGAATGTTTAAGGACATACGGTGCATAAGTCTGCAACTAAATTCCCAGGCTTTACTATCAAATGTTCAGGGTGACAGCATGTGATGGATTGGATCCAGAAGTATTGTACTCTTATAGTTAAGAGTGAAATAATCTACTTATATTCTCTCCAGAGTGAAATTTGAGCTGCAGATCAGTATTTGTGTCTCCTATAGTAATTACATGCTCATATTGTGAGACTTACTAGGCAGACAAGGCTGATTGGAAGATTGATGCCATGTTGATTTTGGGTCATTTATAGACTTTCTACTTTCCTGTTAATAATTTCTGACCAGATATATTTATTTTGAAAAAAAAATGAACTCTGCTTCTTCCACTATTAGCATCACTACTCTGCAATTTACATTTAAATGGTTCCATGAAATTTTGGCAGACGACAATTTCAGACTAACAAAGTCTGATAGCAGATCTGCGACCCCTTGAATCTGCCATCTATGAGAACAGATACAGCAACTGGCTGATTCAGGTGGCTTTCCAACACAAGAGCTCCAAGAAAGACATGGAGCTTCAACAATGACATGGAACGTGAAAACTAGGTAGAAGAAGATGGTTTACCACTGTGACATTAAACCATACGCCCATCCCCCTAAGCGGTGCTTTAAGTGCTTGAAGTTCGGGCACATATCTTCCCGCTGCACTTCCAGCACCACATATCGAGACTGTGGACATCCACTGCACCCAGTTACTCCATGTGCGCCATCTCCAACTTGCATCAACTGTGGAGAGTACCACTCCACCTGGTTGCCAGACTGCCCAGTACTCCAAAAGACCACTTTCATACCATTTGCGGGCAAGGATTATAAAAAATTGGCAGACCACAGCGATAACATCACATAATGCCAGTTTTCTGCTCACCAGCCAAAACTTGAGGTTTACCGGGGGCAGTGAAAGCAGACCTGGGTCTCAAAACACTGGGGGCATATCAGATTCCACGTGAATGTGGAAAAACTTATTTTGGACAAACAATCAACATAGTTCAAGAACAATGCATAGAACATTAACACTACACTCGCTTGCTGCTACCCAACAAGTCTGCAATAGCAGACCAATGCATTGACATTGCTCATAAAATGTTTTACCAACAAATGGAAGTCCTGGGTACCACCAATAAATTTTAAGACTGCATTTTTCCAAGAAGCAATTGAACATCATGTGACTGATATCTTAATCAACAGAGACACTAGCTTCCAACTGAACAGGGCTTGCAAATCCTTACTTAACTCCATGCAAGTTATATATGACACCTGAATTGGAGATGTAATAAGGGTAGCAACTGGAAGGCAACTGAGAATTTCCCCTCCACCATTGCAGCTGCACACATCCCCATCACAAAGCACAGTGTGAGCCCAGTGAGTCCTGAACTGTGTAGGTATAAATACTGTTAGCCCACAGCAGACACTTCATTCCATCAACACTGCCTGATGATGGCAGAGTGATTGTCTGCTGAAATATCATGAACTTTTGACGATCAGATATGGCAGTACACCCAAGAACTGTGGAAGCAGTATATACACCAGGAAAACCTCAGACTACATATATCTAAGTGTTTGGTAGGGGTTTCATAGAACCACTTCCAGAATATATCCCTGCCTTTTCACTATTGAAAAGCACGTCAGGAAAAATAAGCACCTTAATCTTTTTGTGTCAGCAATTATTTCACTTACTTTATTATAATCGTCTCTTTAGGTGGGAGTCAACAAAATACTTTGGCATTCAGGGGAGAAACTTGATAATTTTAATTCTGTGAAAACATACTGCCACAATGACAAATGTTTTCTTTCAATTATTGCCACCACAACTTGCTTATCGTATCCATCTATTTCTCTCCTCCATTCTACAAAAATACAAAACAAGTTGCCCGTCTTTGAACTTCTTCAGTGTCCTGTGTCAATTCTGTCTGGTAAGGATTGCATACTGCATAACAATGCTTCAGAAGAGGATGGGCAAGCATAGTGTAGAGAATCACTTTAGTAAATTTGTTGTATCTTCAAAGTGTTCTACCAATAAAGCGAAATCTTTGGTTTCCCTTCTACACATTTTCTACGTGAAAGTTCCAGTTTAAATTGGTTATAATTGTGCTCCCTAGGTATTTAATTGAGTCAACAACCTTTAAATTTGTCTGGTTTATCTTGTAACTGAAATTGAACAGAATTTTTATTTTAGTAGTCATTTGGAGACCCTCATGTTTTTTATTGTTGAGGGTTAACTAACGCTTTTTGCATCATGCAAGTATCTTGTCTGCATAATTTTCTAATTGATTTGATTTCTTGATGTATTTGCTTGATGATAAAATGTCATCATCTGCAAACCATCAAAGAGGACTGCTCAGCTATCTTCTAAATTGTTTACATAGATTAAGAACAACAGAGGACCTTTAACACTTACTGTGAAACCTCTGATACAATTTCATTTTCACTAGATGAATTCCCTTCATTTATTACGAACATTGACCCTTGTAACAAGAAATCTTGACTCCAGTCACACAGCTGAGATGGTATACCATAGGCACACAGTTGATAGGAAGCAACATGTGATGTGTGTTAAAAGCCTTCTGGAAATCATGTGAGATGGATATAGCCCAAGGAGACGCTTGTTTGGTCATGTGTTCAACAGAAGAATTATGCGGAATTTCAACTGGTAAACACAATGTAAAATGCATTAAAATGAGCCATTAATAGCTACATGTTGTGGTTGACAGGAGAGCCAACACCATGTTACTAAAGGAGGCCGAAATGCCCGTGTTTTAGCTCACGCCAGCCTGCGTGAGGTCTGGAACATGACAAGGGAATTAGAATTGAGAAAAACGGATGTAGCTGGTGGAATACTTAACTTTAATCTATTAATGGTGAACGTCGCTCTTGACAATACATGATTCTCACAATATCAATAGTAACGGATAATGGCACCTTGCTAGGTCAAAGCAAATAATGTAGCTGAAGGCTATGCGAACTATCGTCTCGGCAAATGAGAGCGTATTTATTCAGTGAACCATTGCTAGCAAAGTCGGCGGGGCGAGTGCTAGGAAGTCTCTCTAGACCTGCCGTGTGGCGGCACTCGGTCTCCAATCACTGATAATGGCGACACGCGGGTCCGACGTATACTACCGGGCCACGGCCGATTTAAAGGCTACCACCTAGCAAGTGTGGTGCCTGGCGGTGACACCACACTACAGATTGGTATAAGTGACAAGCAGTTCACAGGTGTGTTTTATTGTGACTGACTGAAGACTTACCTGTGCTTCCCCTATCTCAGGAGACTGAGGGAGGAGGGAGACAATGACCCTTATTTGC
Organism: Schistocerca gregaria; assembly: GCF_023897955.1. NCBI lineage: Eukaryota > Metazoa > Arthropoda > Insecta > Orthoptera > Acrididae > Schistocerca > Schistocerca gregaria. The sequence continues at coordinate 307,560,998 of NC_064920.1, read as the reverse complement.
TAAAGTAGATGTTTGTTATGGTTGTCCAGGCTGTAGGCTGTGATCATCTGCAGGCTTTGGTAAATGAGGGACTCGCTAGTAAGGTGTATCGAAGAGGAGTGCACTGTGCAGTGACAAGGAGTGTATGTCGACAATGTGGAGTAATAGATGCCATTGAGAGTGCTCGTGTTTGCCTTAATCAGCGATTAAGAATCGACAGAGGGAAAGCTTCAAATAAAACTGACTAAAGGATTCAGAAAAAAGTTACCCTGGAACAGAGGTAAAACAAATAAAAACATAATTAGCTGGTGATAAATTGGCTTAGCTCCCTTATGTAGTAAACCACAGTCAAAGAAGTTGATAATAGTTGTGAGGAAAATGAAAACTATATGGTCGAAAGAGCAGGTTGAGGAGATTGGTGTCAATATAATAGGTCAATACGAAGTAGGCGTGAGGTCTGGAACATGACAAGGGAATTAGAATTGAGAAAAACGGACGTAGCTGGTGGAATACTTAACTTTAATCTATTAATGGTGAACGTCGCTCTTGACAATACATGATTCTCACAATATCAATAGTACTGATAATGGCACCTTGCTAGGTCGTAGCAAATAACGTAGCTGAAGGCTATGCTAACTATCATCTCAGCAAACGAGAGTGTATTTATTGAGTGAACCATCACTAGCAAAGTCGGCTGTACAACTGGGGCGAGTGCTAGGAAGTCTCTGTAGACCTGCCGTGTGGCGGCGCTCGGTCTGCAATCACTGATAGTGGCGATACGTGGGTCCGACGTATACTACCGGACCACGGCCAATTTAAAGGCTACCACCTAGCAAGTGTGGTGTCTGGCGGTGACACCACATTTGTCCCCCGCAAATCGGCGTACGTTTGTGGCATAAGGCTTCCGCCCGCCGTGGGGAGGACTGCATGTTGACGTATGCGACGAGGTGGGGAGCCTAACAACAGGTGAGGCTGTGCCACCCGCACCCTGCCATTCGGACCGCGGGCAGATAGGAAACGCCTGAAAACCTGCTCCAGGGTGCATGCAGTGCATGCGCCCGTAGAGAGACTGGAGGGGCCAAGGGTCGACCTCCATTGGGCCGGGGCACCCGACGGGCGAAGAGTTCCATGTCGGAGGACAGCTGGTCACGGGAAGCGATCGGCGGCGTGTGACCCAGGGAGGCGCCCGACGGTTGCAGTGACGCGTCCACTGTGGGCGTCGCCGGCAGGAGAACAGGCGGCGGCGCGGCGCCATGGGGCGAAATGGAAGGCAGCGTCGGTAACACCTGGGGCTGAGGCGAGCCAGTAGATGGGTCCCCGGGACGCTGACCGGACGAGCGGCAGATCCCGTGTGACGACAAAGGCGCAGCTGATTGAGATGCCGACGCACCTCACCAGAGGCCCCCAAAACCAGATACATAGCGCTGCCAAGGCAGCGAAGAATGCGCCCTTCGAGCCAACACTGTGACCCTCGATAGTGGCGATAGTAGACAACGTCGCCTGGAGCAAAAGCAGGTGTCTGCCACTGCACAGGAACCTGATGCGGCGGATGTAGCAAAGACATCAGGGTTCGATGATGACAACCGTGGAGCAACTCAGCCAGCGAGCGACCATCTCGGGGCTGAGAGCGATACATAATGCATCTTCCCAAGAATGCGAGTCTTTCAACTTCAACATCTGTGACTTGAAAGTCCTGACTAATTGTTCAGCGGGACCGTTTGACTGTGGCGAAAACGGCGCGGACTTCAGATGTTGAATACCATTGGCCTTGCAGAATGACTGAAATTCTGCAGACATGAATTGTGGGCCATTGTCGGAAACAATTGTCTGTGGAAGACCTTCAATGCAAAAGATAGCAGGCAACGCTTTGATGGTGGCAGGCGATGTCATGGAAGACATCTGGACAACAAAAGGAAAATTACTGAATGAATCACCCACAACCAACCATCGAGCATTCCAGAATGGACCAGCAAAATCTATGTGTAAGCATTGCCAAGGAGAAGTTGCGTTTGGCCATGCAAACAATTTCTGCAGTGGTGCTGATTGTTGTTCGGCACACACCATGCAAGAAGAGCACATATTCGTAATCGCGGCATCAATTCCAAACCAAGTACAGTGCTGACGAGCAAGTTGTTTCGTTCTCACTATACCCCAATGTCCTCGGTGGAGAAGCTGTAAGACAGAGGCCTGTAATGAACGTGGGACCACGACTCTGGACTGATCATTATCAGAACGCAACAGCAAAACACCACGTCGTACAAAAAGTCTCTCCTTGTGAGCAAAAAATCGGCGAACCAACGGGTCCCCGATCCGTGACTTTGACAAGCGCCATTGCGTAGCAACAAAATGCAGAACGGGAGCAAGGACAGGGTCGGCAGCTGTGGCTTTAGCTACACGACGAAAATCAATCGGTAACGATTAGACCACGTCATCGGTTTCCGCATCAATGAACATGCAAGCAAAAAGTTCAGAGGAATCAAATGCCCTATCCTCAGCAACAGGCAAGCGGGACAATGCATCGGCGTTTCCGTGGTTAGCAGTGGACCGCTACGATATCTTGTATCAGTCTGTGATTATGGTAAAGTGACGACCATACAATAAATCATGAAACTTTGTAACACCAAATATGAGAGTCAATGCTTCTTTCTCGATCTGTGATTAATTTCTTTGAGCAGAGGAGAGCAATTTGGATGCAAAGGCAATAGGGCAGTTGTGCGATCCATCTTTGTGCGCAAGCACAGCACCGATCCCGAAATCCGATGCATCCACCATCAACAAGAGGGGCTTCTGGGGATTGAATGGCGTAAGGCAAGTATTGGAAAGCAACGTCGATTTCAACCGGCGAAAGGCGCGGTCGCACTCCGTCGTCCAGACGAATGGAACACCCTGACGACGTAAGCGATGAAGCGGAGCTGAAATGTAAGAGGCATGCGGCACATAGCGGTGGTAGTAATTTATTTTTCCCAGCACACTCTGTAGCTGCTTCAAATTCTGCGGCGACGGCAAGTCTTGTATGGCATGAAGGTGCGTGGGACTGGGATGTATGCCTTGGGCAGTGAGTACATGTCCCAAGTATGGCAAGTCCCGAGCAAACAACACACATTTGTCCTTCCGCAAGCAAAGACCATTTTGTCGCAAGACCTGAAATAATGTTCTGAGATTGGCCAAATGTTCTTCTTCCGTCTTTCCGGAGATCACAATATCGTCCAGATAATTTGCTGCAGTTGGGACCGACGCACAAACAGTTTGTAGATATTGCTGAAACAATGCAGGGGCGGATGCACACCCGAATGGCAGTCATTTGAATCGATACAAACCAAGATGCGTGTTAACCACCAAAACGCGCTGGGATTCTTTGTCCAGCGGTATTTGCAAGGACGCATCTGCTAGGTCCGAATTCGAAAAATATTTACCCGGGCACAGTTTGTCAAAAAGATCTTCCGGGCGGGGTAAAGGAAAAGTTGCAATCACTAGTTGTGGATTCACTGTTGCCTTGAAGTCCACACAAACTCTCAATTTTCCCGAAGGTTTTGGCAAAATTACTAAGGGTGATGCCCAGAGAGAAGCCTGCACACGTTCAATTACACCTTGTGATTCCAAATCGTGTAATGTTTTTGTGACCTCATCACGCGGTGCTTGGGGAACATTGCGTGCTCTGAAAAATTTCGGTTGCACATTTGCTTTCAGTTCTGAATGTTTTATAGTTCTTAGCGCAGCCGAGGGCCGGTGCAAAAATGTCTGCAAATTCTTCATATAGACGAGAAACACTGTCTGAATGCACAGTCTGGTTCACTGATAGGACCTGATTTACCATAGACAAGTTAAACAACTGAAATAAATCGAAACCAAACAAGTTCACTGCAGAAGAAGAACAAAGGACGTAAAATGACACAAGTTTTGTTTGTCGTTTGTGTGTTGCAAAAAGTCTGCACTGTCCTAAGACAGGGATATCTTGACCGGAATAGCCAGTTAATTTAACATTTGCTGCACGCAACGGAGGTGTGTCCAGCAGTTCGTAAGTGTCTTGATTGATCAGTGAAACTGCAGCTCCGGTATCGAGCTGGAATGGTATCACTTTGCCATTAATGTCCAAGTCCACAAAAAGTTTATTGTCCTGCTGACGACAAGAGCGACTGTCTCGTGCAATACGAACTGACACTGGTACATAATCACTTGGGCTTGACGGGAGTTCCGGCGATGTCGACCCACTCTAGTTTTGGGACGAACACAGTCACTGTTAGAGAGAGTGGCACTGCGCGGAGTGGAATGAACTACATGAATGTCCATGGGCGATGTTTCGCGAGCCTGAGTATCCTTGGTTCGATTCCGATTCTGGCGCGAAGCAAAGGGCCTGGAACGGCTTTGAGCTTCCGGTCTGAGCTTTTTCTGGCAAACACTCTGAACATGCCCTTTTTTATTACAATAAAAGCAAATAGCTTGGTGTGACGGGCAATTCTCACGCGAATGTTTAGTAGCACATCGCGGGCATGATTTGATCACTGCATTAGCTTGCCGGCGCGGCACACGTGGCTGAGAGCCTGGCGGCAGCGGTGATGCCAGGCGCGAGGGCTGTTTACTGCTCCGTGCAGCTCGCCCGGCGGGCCGATGATCCTGACACACTGCTGGCGAAGTTTCAAATGATTCCTGAGCAAAGTCAAGTGTGTCCTGCCGATCCAATATGTCCATCACTTGTTGAAGGAAGGGATTTACTAGATTCAAAATCTGTTACCTTATACGAACATCAGAAACGTTCTGTGCAATGGCATCACGTACCATTGTATCTGAATAAGGGAGTCCATATTGATAATCGAAAGCACAATCCCTAGTAAGGCCTTGCAAGGTTGCAACCCACTCCCGATTAGTCTGAGCTGCCGTACGTTTTGTACGAAAGAAGGTATACCGTTTGGCAACTACATTGACTGATTCTTTGAAATATGCATCTAATGCAGACAAAATTTCTTCGTAGGACAGAGTTGCTATGTCGCGGCGGGGAAATAATTTTACTATCACACGATACGTGTTCACGCCGACAGAAGACAACAAAAAAGGCTGCCCCTCGTTATATTGAATTCTGTAGGCGGCGAGATGAAATCCATATTGGCGTGACCACTCCGTCCAGCTTTACAGTGCAGCATCAAAAGGTTGAAAAGTGGGTGCAACAGCATGTTGTGGCTGCGTTAGCGGTGAAGCGGCTGCTGCCACATCGTTTTGCATCGCACTTTGACACTGGACGAGCTGTCCAAGGGCATCCAGTAAGGCCTGCGTCTGCTGATTCTGTAAGCCATAAAATTCGGACAGTACATCTGGAGATTGTGGTGAAGCCATTACACAAGTAAATCAGGACAATATCGATAAGAACGCAGTTGTGCCTCGTTGCCAATGTTGTGGTTGGCAGGAGAGCCAACACCGTGTTACTAAAGGAGGCCGAAATGCACGTGTTTTAGCTCACGCAGGCTGGCGTGAGGTCTGGAACATGACAAGGGAATTAGAATTGAGAAAAACGGATGTAGCTGGTGGAATACTTAACTTTAATCTATTAATGGTGAACGTCGCTCTTGACAATACATGATTCTCACAATATCAATAGTAACGGATAATGGCGCCTTGCTAGGTCGTAGCAAATAACGTAGCTGAAGGCTATGCTAACTATCGTCTCGGCAAATGAGAGCGTATTTATTCAGTGAACCATCGCTAGCAAAGTCTAAGGGGCGAGTGCTAGGAAGTCTCTCTAGACCTGCCGTGTGGTGGCACTCGGTCTGCAATCACTGATAGTGGCAACACGCGGGTCCGACGTATACTACCGGGCCACGTTTGCCTTAATCAGCGATTAAGAATCGACAGAGGGAAAGCTTCAAATAAAACTGACTAAAGGATTCAGAAAAAAGTTACCCTGGAACAGAGGTAAAACAAATAAAAACATAATTAGCTGGTGATAAATAAATTGGCTTAGCTCCCTTATGTAGTAAACCACAGTCAAAGAAGTTGATAATAGTTGTGAGGAAAATGAAAACTATATGGTCGAAAGAGCAGGTTGAGGAGATTGGTGTCAATATAATAGGTCAATACTAAGTAGAATGATAGTTGTAGAATAAAATGAAGTATAGCAGTTGAGGAAGCTTTAAAAACACAATCAACAAACACTAAAGCGTGATTCATTGTGACTCACAAAAATTCATTTAATGTCTTCCTGTTGGGATATGTCTCATATAAAATCTTCACTACAATCCTGCTACTCTGAGTCACTACACTTTGCAGCAATATTTGTGAGATGGTAGTATTTAACAATTTTAGCCTTTATTGTTCACTGACAGTACTTCCTGTCTTGGTGAATTTCATTCTTTAGCTAAACATTCCCACATTTTTCTTTTATATGAAAGAAATTGAACTATTGTGGGCCTGAGGTTTGTGGTTCCTGGCAGCCTGCATCATACTTGGTGGCTTCTTTCAACATCAGTCATGTTTACCTCCACACGAAACTCCTCACACACAACCACGATGAACAAACTGTCTCTGCACGTGTGATCACTTCTGGCCACCCTGAGCATTCGGTAATTTTATGGATGTGTGGTGTCTGTTGCTTCAAAAGAACAGACACTATGCACTAAGCAGTGGCAGGAGGAAACACTTATAAATGGTATGGAAATATGCAAACTTTTGGAGCCAGTGGCTCCTGTTCCTTGCAGAAAGGCTTAAGGTAAAGAAGGAGAGATGAAGGAAAAGGACTGGAAAGGATTAGGAAATGAGAAGAGTTGTGGAAAATTCATCAAAAACCCTGGGCACGTGGGGACTTATTGGATGGATGAGAGGGAAAGACTGTTGTTACCTGCACTTATTCACTGCAGGCATCAACAGTCGGTCTTTCTATCTCATCCCTCCCAGTAAGTCTCCCCTGGCCCAGGATATGTGTGACTTTTCTGTAACTCTCCCCCTTGTCAGTCCTTTTCCTTCATCCTTCTTCTTTTCCCATCAGCCCTTCTGACAGAAGGTGGAGCCAATGGCTCCGAAAGCTAGCCTACTTCCATATCATTTATATGTGTATTCTCTTGCTGCCATTTGGTGAGTAGATTCTTTTTTTTATCTATCCACCCTACATTATATTTTCAGACATTGATTATTGTCATGGAAATAGCTACGTTGATTGAAAGCTACCCGTTTAGTGGCTAGGAAATGTTTGAATTCTAATAACCAACTAGATAATAGTATAGGTTAATAAACTTATGATATCTTTTCATTTGTCATAGGAATAAATGGATATCAATGAAACTTTGACACTGTGACAAAATGGACCGTTTGCTGATTCTTCACACAGCATATCTTTCTTCCTTTCCTCTTTTTATGCAACAGCTGATGTGCTCTTTTCCAGTAATCATTATGTATGGAAAATAGATAAAATGTGTTCCATTCTTTGGATATATATTATATTGTGCACTTCAGACTAAGAGCATTAAATTTATAATTTAGGCTAATCATAAAAACTGTGAAAGAATTTAAAACAACAGCTATAGTTAGAAGGAATCATGAACTTATGTATACTCTTACATACTTCTTTATCGACAATGTGACAGTTCACTTGCTATGTTTCTCTTGGTCGAAGGCTCTTAATGAAGTTCCTGCACTGCCATAGTCCATCACATGCATGATTGAGGAAGCTGGCACTAGAGTTTCATTGTGGAATATTGACTGATGGATCCCTGTTTGGCCATCCAGATATAGGTTTTCCTTCCTTTCTTGAAAATACCATGATTGATTTTCTGCACTACCATGTCCAATCTGGACTGTGCTCTACTTTTAATCACCATGTCTTGTTTTAATTTAGCAGGTAGTAATTTGTGTAGGAACGGCTGCTTACAGAATTGCAAAACATGTTATTTGCCTTATTCTCTTTAGAGTTTCATGCCAAAGTAATATTTACCTATATTGTTTAACATGAAATGAAGTTTATCGTGCATACTTTTAGGAATTTTTTCTGTAGAATGTAATAAAACAGTATACAGAAACGTTCAAATTTTCAGTAACTCTAAATGTCTCATACATTGTAAATGCACAACATTTTTGAAGCAGATTATGGTCGGAAGGATTCTGATAAATATTGTATCAATTACTACAAAGAAAACATTGTATTCTTCACTTACAGTAGAACTTTCCTTTATTACTTTCTAAAATTATTAAACACAGTTTAAGGATATGTTATATAACAACTTAAACAGGATAGTCATTAATCATTTTTGTTTCAGGGCAACAGTCCCCTCCTTCAGATGACTCTGGTGGAAGTGTCTGTAACACAGACAGAATGCAACATAGTTCAAACACAGCTTTAACCAGTTTGAAACTGAAAGCTTCATCTGGCCAATTTAGTAAATTCTATCTCCCAAATCCCACTACAAGCAACACTAGCAAGCTATATGCCACATGCTTTGTTTGTGGTAAACAGCTAAGCAATCAGTATAATTTGCGCGTCCATCTGGAAACACATCAGAATGTTAATTATGCATGTAGTGTTTGTAGTCATATATCCAGGTCTCGAGATGCTCTGAGAAAGCATGTATCTTATAGGCACCCTGGTGAAGCTCGGGAAAAAGTAGGTTTTGGGGGTCTTATAAAAGATGCTCGTATTTCTGGAGGAAGTGCTTCAAGCACATCAAAGAAATCTAAAATAACAGATAATACTGAGGATGATAAACCCGTCTCAACATAAAAGATATATTTCTGGAAACAAAATATCAATACTAGTATAGATGAAGAGTCTTGATTGCAGGAAATTACTATTTATTGTTGTATATAATTTACTTGGAATCTGTAAAAGTCATTTTCAACAATACCAAATACATTTCCTTGTTGGTTTTAATGTTAAAAAGAGCTTTATATGTTAAAGATTTTATGTATACACATACAAACTAGTATGTCATTGTTTTTAAGCATTTTAGCATAATGTTTGGAATGCTTTAATGAGTGTGTGTGTGTGTGTGTGTGTGTGTGTGTGTGTGTGTGTGTGTGTTTTGAAAAGATGAAGTGTAAGTAAAGTTTGAATATGAATTCACCAAAGTGTTTTTCCACCTTTATTATATACAAATATATTCTAAGATACTGATATTCACAGCTAACAGAAAAAAGAGTCTTTCATTCGCACTTGTGCCTTAATATATCTGTATTTTACTGTAACACCAGAAACTAAATGAAAATGTTATTTTCTCTGTAAATTTTTATGAAAAAATATTACGCTTAAGAGGTAATAGTGCCTACTGTGCAATATGTGAAAGTACCTGTGGATTAAGCCAAATTATTAAATATTTTATAATAACTAAAATCATAATTTTGTAAGTGACTGGGAATGTTAACCAAGAAAAATTATTTCTTGTAGAACTGCTGTCATATGTGCGACTTATTAAATTATCATCTTTGCTGTGAGGTCTTGCATTAAGAGTGTATGTAATGTTATTAGTGGACAAAAATGTATAGAATTATAAAACAAAACAGCCTTAGGTACTTATATTGTCTTCAGTCATCATTGTCATTCTTGTACAAAGTTTTTTGTACTGTTCAAGTAGCTAAATATCAAAAAATGTTTTATGTGTTAGTTGACACAGACATCATCAATTCGTACATCCTTTAAAGGACAGGAGGGGTCGGAAGAAGTGGAATGATTTAATAAGAATCCAATACTTGGGGTGAACAGACATACAATGGAACAGGATAAATAAATTAAAAAGGACATTCCCTTTAGTTTAAGAGATGAAGGAATACCTAATTCCAAAAGCTAAAGTTTATGTTGATTTTTATTCATATCTGTTGTTCCTGCCATCTGATGTGTATTACTTGAGAAGACCTACTGAAGTCCTTGTCAGAGTGCAAGCACCATTGTGTTTACATTTGAGAAAGGAATAGCAACAGCATTACACTTCATTATCCGTACAACTGAAGTACCTTCATGCACTTCACTCATATCTGCCAACAATTAAATATTCCTCACAACTTTCTCTTTGGTATTTCTTATCCCACACTGCCACTTCATCAGCGTTTATTCATGGTATAACATTTTAAAATCCATTTCTTGTCCAAACCATTGTTCATTTGAATGTAAATCCATTTGAATAAATATCTGCTGTAGTATACCATTTTCACAACTATATTTTGATGTTCACGCATCATGACTCATAGTATCCAGCAAATTTAATACCAAACTGTCTAGATAAAATAACATACTATCTTTCCTTGTTTGAAGCCCAGTTCTGTGCAAAAATCTGAGGCATTTCCACAGAGCTCATATTTAATTACACTGCTTATAGTGTTACAAAATTTGCCATTTAATATCACAGTTATGCATATTTGAGCATATTGCATATACTTCTTTGGACTCAGTACTCGAATCCTGCTTCTTTGATATTACATCCCTCCTTCTGTAATTTTCACAGCTTTGACCTCTTCAACTTTAACATTTTGGAAGCACATTTCCTCACCTTCTCCACTAGAGCTGTCATTATTTTTTCCTTCTCATCATCAAATAATACAATGACAGTAGTAGAAAGCCTGTCCATATACATATTTCTACAGTCATTTTCCTGCATGTTTCAAGGAATCTGCTTTCAGCTGGAACATCACAGAATCATAATACTTCATGCTTTATCAGGTACCACAGTCCACTTTATCGATAAATAGAAAAAGAATATATTTTATATTAATTTGATTATAGCTCCTTTTTGGAGATATTTTTGTTTAGAGATGCTATTGTAATAAGGTTGATATGAATTTGATTGGTGTTTGTGAAATTAAAAATGTAAATACAGAATGATATTTACTTTACAGCTGTTATTGGAAAGGTCTATATATAAAAATATTTTTAGATCTATTGAAGTGCGTGTAATCTGTATTATACACAGTGGAATACAGTAATTGTTATAACATCTGCAATTGAAATGACATTCACACCAAATATTGTCCTGTTAGTGTGTTTAATTTTCATATTTTGTAGCTGTACATATATTGCATTATATGTCAGTGTTTGCTGTTTGTACTTTTTTGTGAAAAATGTGATTGTAGATATACAGTTGCAAGTTCCTTGTCACGCTAGTCAATTTTAGTCAAAGCTGCCACACTGTGAACTTTAGTGCAAGTCTTTGTCCCTCTAACGGGAGTATTCATTAATAGATATGTATCAAGAATCAGTGCCTTATAATGTTTTAGCTAAATGACTGAAACAAAATATAATGAATCCTAGTCTGATTTATTAACACCATTGCATGTTATTTCTAGACACTGCACTCTGTGTACTATATATTTCAAGTGTTGCTCAGTTTAATTTTATTGTCGCTAAAGTTTGTATTACATATGTTGTTATACATGAGCTTTATGTGTTACCTGGAGAAATATCTTCTCTGCAGAAGCATCAGCCATGTAGCTAAGGTGGTAGAGTGGCTGGGAATTATATCACACTTCTATTACTTCATTTAGATTTGAAGTACTTGGCCAGAAACGGCTCCAGGAAGACCTGTGGTCATATAAGCTTCACTTCATACAAATAGATTTTTGCTTATTACTTGATGTGCCACAGGTTTTTGTACCTGGTTACCAATGTGAGACATAAATTGAGACATTGGCTTGCACAATCAATGTCAAATACTATGTTCATTGTTTATTTTTTAGAAAGTCACCACATTAATTAGAGTTGTATTTTACTCATTCTCTCTATGATCACAGTTTCAATTTGTGCTGTATATTATTTTATTATGGTGTAACAGTGTGAATTATCTCTAGGTTCTGTAAGTATATGGAGGAATCAGTGTGAAATTGGGTTCTGAGGCTAAGTTCTATATGCTTTACTGTCTGCAGAAACTATCTCTGTGCATCCCCGGAAGATACTTCACTTATATTACAAAAATATAAATTAGAGGTAGCTATGTTCCTTGAATAGTTGTTTCATGATATTTGACTGAAAAACAGGTTTATTATCTTTTAAAACAAGAAGGAAAATTATCTTCCCTTTAGCTAGTCTAATAGTTGGCTGTTACACTTAATAATAATGAAAGTAGAATTGTAAACTATAAATAAAAGTAGTTAAATGGGCTTTCAGTTTATGACTACTCCACATTAAGAATAGAGAGCAAGTACTTTAAAGTACTTGAAGCATATTAAAGTAGTGCACAGTCATATTTCTTTCTGTACTTACTGGTGTCTTTTATCCATGGTAGACACAGTACCTAGCAAAGTGACCTTTATGTTTTCTCTTTTCTAAGAGTCTGCCCCTCCCCAATTGGTGTTGATTCTGTTTCATCTTTAACTGCCATGGAAATTTTGTGAATTACATCAGTGGTCCACCTTACCTCTTCAAATCCATCTACAACCTTTATTATTATTATTATTATTATTATTGGTATTGTTATTATTATTTTGCCACATTGTGCAAGATGTTTTTAATGCCACATGTAATATTAAAATTATTTTTATTATAATAACTGCTGTCACTGTTACCCTCCACCCTCTACCACCGCTACAACTACAATTGACAATGGACATAGAGTTATGTGCAACTGCGGGACACACTTAGACTTGAGATTGACGAAAAAAAATTGCTAACAATTGAGAAGAGAACCTGTGATAGTATTCAAAGTTGCATGAATTTTTAGGTTCATAATGTTTTTTATTAGTCACATACGGTACATCAATACATATTAAAGTCAATAAATTGCTAATTGTTACTCTGCTTCCATACAAATGTTTCCTTCAGATACGTACTACAACTACAATGCATAGCAACAATTTCGAATATATCCCCATAAAATGTGAATATACAATTCATCTTCATTCTGAAAGACCTTATCCTTGATTGATTATCAGTTTTTTTTTTTTTTTCTTTTTCATTTAGTGAATTTGTCTCTTCTACACGTCTGTCACCAAAATAAGCATGGTTTCTTTAATATTTGGCTTAGTTCTCAGTGAAATATGCTATGTACTGGAAAAAAGGCTTTGTTGTCATGTCATTTTACTTGTACTTCACATTTAAAATCTTTGATCTCGTTTTCCTAGTTGCCACCTTTTTTTTAATTTCTTTGTCACTTTTTTCTAAACGACATCTGATCATGTTCTATAGACCTTTTTTTATCTTTGAATATAGGTACACTCAATTAGATTCAGTTTGCACATCTGCTTCAGACTTTACTTTCCTGTTTCAGAGAAACAAAAAAAAGCTGTAACAGTTTCTAAAGTTGGCTAAATGTTGAAGATTTCTTACAATACACATTGTGTATGTTTAAATTTTCCTGTGTAGTGATACATGTCCATTTCACACATGCAGCTTTATAATATTTCAAATTATTATTAGTGGTGTTCACTTTCAGAGCAGCAGATTCTAGTCAGAAAATTGTTGCATCATTGTGTGAAATTGTCAAAATTCTACTAATTGCTTCCTTACATTTAGTTTAATTTCTTTCATAGTATTTGCAGAAAAGAACTTCATGATAATTTGTTCCATAAGTAACTGTTTGTTGTAATGTAGATAACTGCATTGTCTTTGATGAGCAATGAGAAAAACAGTTACAAGTCACTGAGTATTTACAGACATGTTATATACATATATAATGGACCATGATTTTTGTTTTCCTAGGTAAAGACATTCCCATGATGGACAGTTGTACAGTTTTCAAATTTGAATCAAGGTTGATGGCAATAAAGAAATGTGAAACAGGAGAGAATAAATACAGGTGAGGGGTGTTAAAGAGAAGGAAGAGACCTTTTTACTACATGGATCTCCATCTCCCTCCACATTGTGAGCAACATAACTAGTGATATGTCTTCCCACCTTTCAAGTAGTCAATTTTAACAAAAAATCAAAGTTATATTTAGAGTCATTCAGTATTTTTCATGAGCAGTGAAAACTTATGAGGATTAAGGGTTATTTAAATTATATTTCTAGAGAAGAGATTGATATCGTGTAAGCTGAAAATGAGTTACATGTCTTCCTCACATATTATATTAATTACATAATACATACATATGTATAATTTTTAGAACTTTGTTAATTTTAACTAGTACTTGTATTGTTACGAATTCTGCAAATGCAGGAAGTATCTTATTATAACACAGTGAATAGCTGGTTCTGGTAAAATTCATATTTAGTTGTTCATGCTTTGTGTATGCTTAAAATTAAGCCTCAAAAGTTGTAGTTTTTATTGCAATTTATTATTCTTCACTACCAGTCTTGTCAATCTCAGCTGCTTTAGAAGGTTGCTCCCTCATTTATGCAATTTGCATAGTACTAATTTCTCATAATGAGATATCAACACGAACATTCTAAAACAAAGTTAGTAACCTATGACTTGTGTGTGGCCTAACAAAAGTAACTATAGTTTACATGACCCACAATATGCTCAGTTGCTCACAGATGACTACAGGGAAAAACTAGAAACCAATATTCCTTGATTTATTAATCAATTTTTGTGCATTACAGTGTTAGCCTCTTCAGAATTTGTATATAAAAATGGATACAAACATATGGAGGTGCTTGGGGCAAACATATAACAGACGGAAGATATATCAAATAATTACAGCTAAGACACATGTAGCAAAATGGAGCCATACGGTACACGAAAACTAGAAACATCCAAATTTTACAAAATATATCTACTTCCCTGGTTGAGATAAAAAGCAGAGGATTACATATTAACATGGTCGTTTTGCGACAAACATGTGCAGATTGACAGAATTCAAATTGTGAGTACAGAGAGCATCATCACTAAGTGGTGCCACAGTACAGTCATGCTGACAACCAGTGCAACCCAAGAAGAACAAGAAAAATACAGTTAACTATTTACAACTGTAAAATAAGATGTCAGTGACATTGTATAATCTGTATGAATAAAATGAAACTAGTGCAATGGCGAAAAAGTTAAAATAATTTAACATATGGCAAACAATTGGCCAATGTCTGAAACATTTATGAAAAGAAATACTTTATTACTAAGTAGCATATGTACAGTGAATAGCTTCAGAAATGTCAATTGTCAAATTATGATAACAATAATAAAAAGCTACCTCATATACAGCCACACATACAAACTAATAATACCATTTAAAATATAACTGGATAGCAGTATTAAAACAATAATAAAATTTATCAAACTGTAAATACAAATACATCAAAGTTAGAGGTAACAGAGTAACTTTAAAACATATCTGAATACTTTGAATTTTTTTGTACCACTTTTTTAATTTAATTTAATTTTTATATAGATATGCCCTAGAGGGAGGGGAGGAGGACAAAGAGATGAGGGAGGTATAGAGGGAGGTGTGTATGTGGGGGGGGGGGGGGGGGGGGGATGGGTAGGTGATGGGCAAGTAATAACAAAAGATTGTGGTTATATCAACAACAATTGTGAGTAGAATGCCCATAAAATATAACAACAGAAACCATGACAGTTCTGTACGCTAGCTGTACGTGCCTCCACACATTTGTATTATAGTTGTATTTATTTTTTATATAGAGATTCTGGCGATGACTAACACCAAAATGTGTGGAAATGGATAAATAAATGAGAAATATTGTTTTCTAAATGTTTGTGACCAGTAAATTGCAGACTGCATAAATTATTCGCCATAGTCACCTCCATGCTGGTTACCTTTATGACACATTTTCATTGTTAAAAGTAAATATGTTTGGGAATGACTTTTTGTTTATTAAAATACATTTCTGTTTTATTTGTCACCACAGTTTTGATCCGGATAGTCTGAATAGTATTTTTCAGGCATCGTAATTTTTTTTCTGTAGTGGATAATGCAGAAGAAGAAGAGAGAATGTATGTCATAATCACACCCTCTTCCAAAACTGAATTCATGGAAGAGTTCCAAAAGCATTTTTAATATACACTGTGAGTGGAAAGTGGCTTAAGATAAAGGCTATAAGAACTACAACGAGACATGTTGTTTGGGATTTGTGAACTTTTCTTATACCTTACCATTTGTTTTGATGTCCATATATTTTAACTGTATAAAAATGTTTATAGCCCGATTTTGTAGTATACTCTTATCCTTTTATCCCTTTTATGATCCTACTTCCCAGTGACTACTATCTGATGCTGTTAAAAAAAACCAAACTACTTGAGTGAATGAAAGTAATTGTGTATTTAATATTTGTATTTTCTAAAAAACATGTTCTGTTGAGGAATTGTTTGAGTGGAAACAAATAACAAATTCACTTACATGGTGCACTTTTACAGGGGGGGGGGGGGGGGGGGGTGGTCGTTTATGAAAATGTAGTCCACAATATCTCAGGAATAAAAACAATTTTTTTTTGTTCCACTGGAGCTATATAATGTAATCATAAGTGACATTAAAGCTTTGATAAGTCTGCTTCCATTGTACTACCACAGCAACATTCAAGAGCATGTTATCTGTTTGCTATAACTTAGAAGTTTAAACTGACCAAGTTCAGCTTTTTCTTTCAAAAAATTATCAAGATTTTTTAGGTTCTAGAATGTCCAAAACTGTCTCCGTCCGGTCATTTAGATTTAGATGATGTGTGGTTTCCATAAATGGCTAAAGGCAAATGGAGTGGATTCTTTGAAATGGAAATGGTTGCTTTTCTTCCCTTTCCTTGTTTGCTTATATTGTGAATCGTGGTTTAATTGTCTCATAAAATACATAATCTTAATTATTATTTATTCATCATCTTAGAATGGCCAAAACCACCTTAATGGAAATAATGACAGTGACATGAAGGAAAGTGATGACATTGCATAATAAAAATGAGTAGCATGTAATAAAGTGAATGTGTTCCAGCAGTGAAGACAGCCCATTTTGCTGAGATACTGAATTGTCAGAAATAACAAATACTGTTTTGTGTTCATTTTGTTATAACTCCATTTGTAAGGCAACTTGAAAATCAGTTTTAATAAATATTTGTAGAGTCAGCTGTAAGAGCACAGGCTTGAATCTCTTTCATTATATCTGTTGCAACAAACTTGGTTAGTGAGTTACTATTATTTATTATATGTGGCCTGTCTTAATTAATTGGTAACTCAGTTTTTACAGATATTTTTGTTGTGTGCATGCATAAAAATTAAGAGTGTAGATGTTACAATAAACAGAAAGCTAGTTTTAAAAAATTGACACAGTGAGGAAATTGTATTCAAATTACCTGGTTAAGAATCCAGCCGTTTGTTGTGTTATTCCACGTCTCTTTGCAGTTGTTGCAGTTCACAGACTAAGCAGAAGTACTATTTTCAAATGACTTTGCCATGAATCGATATGTAACATCAAAAAAGAATGTTTTTAGTTCAAGCTTCATCTGCTTGACAGAGATTGGTTTCACTTCTTAATGTTTTTCATTTCCCTGTCAAGCTTTATATTACTTCACTGTATGTTTAAACAAGTTACTATGTTTTTATACAATTTGTTAATTATCTCACAATATAAAAACCAATGTGTTTTGTCATGATGACTTGCAATGAATTAAATATGCATAACCAACCACATTACACAAAAATGTTGTTTTCTAATCACCAGCTTCATATTATATCATTGTCTGTGGCCTACAGCCAAACAAAAGAGCTGAACCTTCAAGAAGAACGTAAGTGTGTTGGAGGCCTCATTCAGGCATTCCAACATCTGCCAAGATATTACTAGATGCTCTTTTTCTCAGTAAACTAATCATACCAGATGAGAATAAAATAAACTTCTCTAGTAATAATAATCATGCATTTGTCAACTCTTTCCTGTATTGTTATCCCAAGAAATAAAATGAATATTCCATTCTCGGTATGATTGCAGAAAGGTAGGAGCTCAGAAATGTAGGAGAAGAGTATTGTTAGGTTCTTGAATTGGTTCAAAGAGAAGCCAAGACAATCTGTCAAGCTCAAGTCCTGAAGTATGTAGGAAGTTTCATGATTGCAGAAGTTTCTGGTAGACATGAAAGGGATTGCGAGAGATGAGGGGGAAAGATAACTCTTTGGAAATAGGAAGTTATACAAAGATTGTTTTTGTGATTTATATTCATAAATGAATGTGTACCTGCTGTATCCATTTGCTGTTTGTATTTGTGATGTGTTGTTGGCACTGGTATCTGGTTGTGTTGATAAAGGACAAAGTATATTTTAGTTTTATGTCTTGAAGAGAATTAATTCACATTTATTTGTCTTTTTAACAGTGTGTAAACAAATTGATGCTGTTAAATTATGCAAATATGTGTAATGTGTCTATTGATTTCAAAATATTTTATTGTGTGCATTGTGGTGATGGTTTTGTTTGTGCTTTCTATGCAGTTTCAGTACTTTGTGTCAAGACATGTACTTAATTTGTGTGTACTTCAGAGTTTGCTTACATGTCTGTACCTGAAAAATACAGAAAAAGTTCATAACCTGTATATTTGAGAAATGAAATCTTCATTGACTGAGTATGTACCAGTTGTATAGAACTATTACAGCTTCTATGGGAAGGGATTATGATACATTCAAAATTAGTTACATACTTCATTACTACCTTTATGCCTACCTCATGTAATTAAAAATAAATTTTAAAAATTGTTGATGTATGGGAATGTTGAAAGATATACAAAAAAGACATTTGCCTGGTGTACTGCCTGTCAGCTTGAATGTAACAACAAAAATGTTTACCATATTTTTGTGTTGTTTTTTCCCTATATTGTGAGAGTGCAGTGCACTACAGTAATAACTGTAAACTGTTTTTGGTACATGTATGACAATCTTCCAAATAAGCCATTAAATATTTGTTTGCTTTATTTTGTGTTGAACTGTTTATTCCGATATGTATTTGTAGCATAAAGAAGGGGCAGAGAATTTAAAAATTGAGATACAATGTTTTGTGAAGACAACAATAAGTGAGTTTTGATTGATAGAAGTGTCTCTTGAGCATATCATTTCCCATGTTTATAGAACTGGAGGACCTTTCTGGATATCCTGAGGCAAAAGCAGGCAACATGTGTATGTATAAAAACTGGCAGAATTGGTAAATTCATTGGTAATCATTCAGAACCCCCAAGTATGGTGTAGGATGGAAGCTGAACTGAGAAAAAAGAAACTTATCTGTTACCACCTCCATTATGACAGAGAAAGGCAATTGCAAATTAAGTGAAATGGGCATTTTCAGTGGGGTAAAACTGTTTTAAAATGTATTATACAATATAATCAGGAGTGTGACACTATTGGGAGGGGAGGGGGATTCATTGATAAGGGAAATTTAACTAAATGAAGAGAACTGTGCTCACACACAAACAGTTGCGATCAAATTACTTGCCAATATCTGGAAAGTTATTTTGCTGTTTTACAGTTAACTTAATTAACCACTATATTGGTAATTTGAGCTGCTCATTTTATTTTGTGGTGTCAAAACATGCAGAACATGAAAGAGTCAGTTGAAACAATGCCTTCTTCTGTGACTTGCTGTTCTATTGCAATACTTATAAATACACTGCTACATGAAACAAAAGCCATCATGTTCACAATAAAATAAACAGTTGTCTTGAGCCACAAGAAAATTAAAGAATTTTCACAACTAAGTCAATGTGCATGCAGCTTAAACTGAAGACAGACCAATTGCTGTATAGTAACACAAGTATTTCAGTAGTTAGTTAGATCACTTGGCTGAATAAGTATGCCAGTTCCTAGTACCAAAGTGTAACTTCACTGTAACAGCCTCAAACACAGTTGTAGTTGACTTGCAGAACAGTAAAAGCAATCCACTTCCTTAATTAGCAGAGTCTTTAAATAATTCTTGTAACCATATGATAATAGCAGAAACAGCTAGAGGCTCTGAAAGTCAGTTGGGAACTTTGGAAGCAAGCTGTGTCCTCACTGGTGCATGTAGCCCTGCTAGATTTTCTGGTAGAGGAGTCTGATCTGTGTCTATGGCAGCCTCCTGTATTAGCTGGTATGGGCAGACATAACAACTGTTATCTGCGGAAAACTCTTGTTATGCTGCTCTGAACTTCTGCAGTCCTCTCAAAAGAGTGTGCCCACAATGGGGCACTCATGTGAAACAGTGTTGCGTTGTCTCTGGCTCGTTCAGGTGGTGGGATAAGAGAATATAGCACTCTGCCAGGCTACAACCATGTAGGAGCACTGACCTCAAGAAGCTAGAAGAGTGTTGTGAACTGAGTCTGGTGTAGTTGTGCCGATACCTTTTGCCACTTGTTTTTTAAAATGCAAACAAATCATTAAATGCATGCTATTGAAAGTGCAGAATTGTCAGTATTCGAATGCCATGAACTGAGATCTGTTTTCCATAACCAAGGTGAGATCTCTTTCAATGGGAAAAATGCAGAATACATATCTAGCCCAAGAATGTGTTCCAGAGATGGGTGCACTACAACCAATAAATGTAGTTTTTGAGTAACTTAATTATATTTGATGGAAAGATACAATTTGCCTAGCAGTGGAATCTCATGAGGTCCTTTGGCCCCACAATTTGTTTTACATTGTCCAGTGGCAAAGCACCAAAACTGAAGTCTGTGGCCTGATTTACCACCGAGACTGATGCATCAGTATGAAAGAGAAATGTCACTCTCACTTCCTGTAATTCTGGACATAACACTGTCTTTATAGGCATTACTAAAGATTCATCATCTTTAATGTTATTAACCTGATGATGTTGCATTTTGAGACACCTTAGCAATATGCCATGTATGTAAACATTGGTGGTATTCTGCTTCGTTATCAGGACATTCACAGTATGCATGCAATGAAAAGTAGTCTGAACAGCTAGGGAACAACTGAAATTGCATTGACCAGGGCTTGAAACAATATGCAGTGGCACAGAACAGGTCTGGATGATTGCTGCAGACAAAATACATTTATCACATTAGGATTCAAGTCTAATGCACTAAGCCTGTTCTTCAGAGAGCCATAGTAGAGATTTTGAAATCAAAAGAAAACATCTGCCATCAAGCCTGTAAGATTTCAGAGACTAATCCAATGTGAAATTACTTGTACTACAGAGGTGTCCAACTGTCAATAAAGGCTGTGTATGCTTGTCTTTGTCAGGGCTCAGATAGATTACCCTTCTTAAATTAAACTTTCAGCATAAGACTGTCAGATGTACAAATAAATTTGCACATTCTGCATAAAACACGAAAGTCAGGAATCTGTGAAACATAACTTTTGAAGTCAGTTTTGCAATGTAGCAAGAACTCTAAATAGGCATCTTGATGAAAAAATGTTCTGAAAGTAAGGCAAAATATGTGACAGGTGCATCACCAATAGGTCTGACAGTGCAGCCAACTTTTGCACTAAGTAATACAACTGAGGTTTGATTAACAACAAAAATGTCAGCTGATGGTCCAGACACTTTAACATCATTTATCTGAAAATACAGCACTAATCATTTCTGGGACGTATACTCCAATAAATGACATTGCAAGTTCTCGATGACACATTCTCAACCCTTCTATGCTGTTTGTAGGCAACAGCCTCAGTTTTGTTTCTGCCGTGTAAAGGCTAGTGTTATTTGTCACAATTTCATGTTCTAACATGTTGGTACCTGTATGACTTTTCTGGTAGTGCACTGATGGTGACTATGTTATATTCAAAATCTTCCTGTACATCATTAAATGGATGCAAAGCTGGAATTACTTATAATGCTTATGACTGTTGGAGCAAAGAGTCCATCAAAACATTTACCAGTTCCTGATTTTGTTTGATTTGTTGCTGCCACAGTTTAAAAAAAAAATTATATTCATGGATGATGTGACATATAAAGCAACATTGTCTTTGCCAATTATGTGACTCGCTCTTCTATGGCAACAGTTATTTATTAGTATTGTATAAGTACAACGCAACATGAAATGAACTTCAGTTTATTCACAATAAAATAAATAATTGTCCTGATCCTCTAGAAAATTAAAGAATTCACACAACCAATTCAGTCTGTATGTAGGTTACACTGAACATAGATCTCCTGCTGTATAGTAGCACAGGTGTGGCAATAAAAATAGATGGTGGTGGAAACTACCACAGTTGTTGGGAAATTTGCTTGCCTGAATAAGTATATCAGTCTGTAGGTGCTGATGTGTAACTTTACTCTAGCAACCTCATAACCAGGCTAGCAACCTCATAATCAGGTATAGTCATTATTTAGCATTGCCCATAAACACAGCATCATCACCTAGGGGCGAGTCAGAAGATCAGACCGTGACATCAGCTGACATGTAGAGGATAAGAGTGAGCTTGTGGCCACTGGCTAACTGGTCTCACATGATATTTTGATTAGAGATGCTGTTTTCCTTCCTGGCAATGTCGTCACTGGACATAGATGTAATGACACTTGTCAACAGTTCTGTGTCTACCGTCAATACATCCAGAAGAGTTATAAGACCCTTTTTCCAGCAGAATCTATTACTCCTTACCATCCCCTTAGAACAGGGCTTCACAACATACGTACTCGCGGAGCAAGGTGAGAGCAGCAAGGCGCGAGCACGCTACCCCCACTAACGGACCAGAGCGGAGAGTGGGGACAATCACGTGGGGCACACAAGAGCTGCCGCCAGTCAATGTTAATCCGCGGCCACCTGCAGGGATATCACTCACCAATTATTACTGCGACAAATGAAACAAATAAAGGAGAATGTACACGTGCCACATAATTTTATTAGCTTAGTGTATGTCTCTACATTCGTATTAATTTGTGAACTGTTACACTATAAAAGGTGTCGCTGAAGTGTGGGATTCTCGGTTATCTTGTACTTTTTGCCCTTTACAATTGCGTCTATGTTCGGAGCAATTGTTCTAGTGCATTGTAGGCGCAGCGTGCAGTTTAAATTTCCAGCAGACAATGCGTTTCTCAGGCGCGTCTTGTTACATTTCATCGCAGAGAACAGTTGTTCACAAACATACGTGGAACCGAACATTGATATTATTGTAACCGCCACTTTGTGCAAATGAGGAAATCTATCCTGAGGGAAGTGTCTGTAGAATTCCAAAATGTTTTACTTGTTCTGAAATTTGTCTCTATATTCTCTGTCACACTGCAGGTCAATAATTTCTAGTTGCTGCTCAGGACGAATCTCTTCAATATTCGCTGAATATGGAGAGGAGAACAGATCAAAATCACTGTCTAGTGCTGCAGATCTTGAAAGCGTTGATCAAATTCTTCATGAAGGTGCAACTAAACTGTGTGAATAACGTTCACAGTCTTTGTGAACATCTTGCATAGATGATAATTTAGGAAAATAAGCTAGATTTCCTGTTTCCAGCTGACTCACCCAAAGAGTCCATTTCATTTTAAAAGCTCGTATTCGATCTATGAAATGAGTAATTAGCAGATCTTTACCTTGTGGTGAAATGTTCAAAGCATTCAGATGGCTAGTTAAATCTGCTAAGAATGCGAGATCACATTTCCATGAAGGCTCTTTCAATTCAGGAACACACAAGTTATTTATTTCCATGAACATATTTATCTCATCTACTAGGCAAAAAAATCGATTTAATAATTCGCCACGACTAAGCTAGCGGACCTCGCTGTAATAAGGCAGGCTACCGTACTGGCTTTCTACATCTTCAAGAAAGCTTTTAAATTGCCTGTGTTGTAGCCCATGGGCTTCCTTATATAATTGGTTGTACGAACAACAACACTCATCACATTTTTAGAGTGATACTCTTTGCACATAAGTTTTCCTGGTAGATTACGCCCCTTATTTCATTCGGCACGGTCAGGTTTTGCATTCTCTCCTTCAACAGCGCAATGAAACCTGATTTTTTTCCCTGTCATCGCTGGTGCAACCGTCTGTAGACACTGAAACTAAAGAATTCCACGACAATCCTATATTTTCAACACTTTCTTCAACACAACTTAAAATATCACCTCCGGTTGTAGTGTTCTTCATGGCTACTACATCGAGGAGCTCCTCCCTCACCTGAAGATCTCTATTAACATCTCTAATAAATATGGCAAGCTGCGCTGTTCCAGTGATATCAACAATTTCGTCCAGAGCTAGAGAATACGCCATAAAATCTTTACAGATGGGACGCATAATGGTCATGTTAGATAATGGCACAATCCGAAACTGTTCAACTTGAGATGGACACAAATGTTCCGCTGCAACTACCAAACATTCTTTTCTTAAATCGCCATCAGTGAAGGGGGCGCAGGGATTTTGCTAAAAGCAAAGCAGTTTTGTAATTCACTCTGAAAGCTGCCTCAGTTGATTTTTCTTCGTCCAGATCTTCTTCGGATAGCTTCCTTTTAAGTTTAATAACTTCCTGTGCACGATCTGGTCCATCACATTTTCCACTTCCGTAGTCTTTAGCGTGGTACGATATATAATGTCGCTGCAAATTAAATTTCCTAAAAGAATTCAGCGTTTTGTGACATACTAAACATTTTGCAACACCATCTTTTTCTGTAAACAGATACAATTCCTCCCAACGGGGGTTGAACTGCGAAAGTATGGTTGGGGTTACACAACAGCGACTTGACATGATTCTTAACCAGCGAAGTGACTGTTAGAGCTGATCGTAGTACTTTAAACGTTTCACAGTCGGCGCGATTTCAGTAGGCACGCTGCGGTCCTATTCAAACGTACGCGCGCATTTCCCCTCCCTCGCTACTCCACGACCATGCACCTGCTCGCGAGCACGTGCCTGAGCAGACGCGAGTACTCGCGCTCAAAGCAGGCCAGTTGTTAAGCCCTGCCTTAGAATAAACTAATGGTTTAAACCTGCTGTTATCTTCGGGTCAGTATGATCGGAAAGGAAATTCATCTTCCATAACTTTTTAATATTAAAATGGTATTGCTCCAAAATTGATTACTTTGTTTTTCTAAACATTCTAAATACCGTAAAGCTCAAATTAAAAAACTGGTTCTTTCCCCATTCTGAAACTTAAATTGTTACAAGTGTTCCTTATATCAATATGACCTGAAGGGCTTAAACGTTCCCAGAATGTACTAATATAATAGTCAAATTGTGTTTCTAAATACCTTAGGTAGATACATAACAGTTTTTATGACAAAGTAAATATCTGATTCCTTATTGTTGAAATGTGTGAAAGTTATGCAATCGAAGTTGCTGATTGCTTTCAGGTTATTATAGCACATTATCACTAACAGTTACATTTTATCAATTGTTGTGTGCAGAGACAGTTCATGTATCTATCGTAGTAATTTCTGTGTGACTACCATGACTAAATGAGTTCTTTTCGATGAGTAATTGGAAGCATTAGTAAATTCGCCTGATTCAGAAGATATTTCAGATACTGATATCTCAAATGACAATGTGCAAGCTGTTCAACTGATTAAGTCTGAAGACGAAAAAAGTAATGTGGATCTTTTAACTTTTACCATGAATTGTAAGGGCATTTATTGCAAACATTATAAAACTGACTTCTGGTCTGACAAGATACATATTTCCCAAAGTAATGTAAAATTGTCTTTTGAAGTTATGATGAATGATAATATTCAGAGTATTGTGTTGGAAATGAGTAATACTGAGGATCAAAGAGCTTATGGTAGAATAATGGGGATGTGCAATATGTATAAAAAGGAGATTGCTTACAAATCACTTGTGTGAACAGTTCTAGAGTATTGCTCAAGTGTGTTTGGCCCATATCAGATAGGACTGACAGGGGATATTGCACATATACAGACAAGGGCAGCTTTATGGTCACAGGTTTCTTTAATCTGTGGGACAGTGTTACAAGATACTGAAGGAACTGAACTGGAAGACTTGAAGATAGACGTAAACAATCCCAAGAAAATCTATTAACAAAGTTTCAAGAACCTATTTTAAATGATTGTTTTACAAATATACTACTACCCCTATGTATCGCTCACATAGGGATCGTGAAGATAAGATTAGAATAATTATTGCACACACAGAAGCATTCAATACTTCTTCCCATGATCAATACATGAATGGAACAGGAAAAAACCCTAATAACTGGTACAATGTGATGTACCCTTTGCCATGAACCTCGCTGTAGTTTGCAGACCATAGATGTAGTTGTGGCTGGGAAGCATTAGAAGAAATTACACTTGAAGTGTATGTTGCCGTGTTATTGTTGGCTGGTGTGTACAAATCAAATGGTGAATCAACAAAGAGTCTGTGGGGTCCAGAAACAGGTAGAGCCATCTGTCCTGACGTAATCTTGCTGAAACACTTCCGTTGCACTTCACGTGTGTTATGTTTTGATTGCAAGTCAAATTAAAGAGTAAATGATAGTTTGGCACCTGTAAGAGTACTGTGAGATAAATGGGTGGAAATACTTTCAAAACTACACTCCTGGAAATGGAAAAAAGAACACATTGACACCGGTGTGTCAGACCCACCATACTTGCTCCGGACACTGCGAGACGGCTGTACAAGCAATGATCACACGCACGGCACAGCGGACACACCAGGAACCGCGGTGTTGGCCGTCGAATGGCGCTAGCTGCGATGCATTTGTGCACCGCCGCCGTCAGTGTCAGCCAGTTTGCCGTGGCATACGGAGCTCCATCGCAGTCTTTAACACTCGCAGCATGCCGCGACAGCGTGGACATGAACCGTATGTGCAGTTGACGGACTTTGAGCGAGGGCGTATAGTGGGCATGCGGGAGGCCGGGTGGACGTACCGCCGAATTGCTCAACACGTGGGGCGTGAGGTCTCCACAGTACATCGATGTTGTCGCCAGTGGTCGGCGGAAGGTGCACATGCCCGTCGACCTGGGACCGGACCGCAGCGACGCACGGATGCACGCCAAGATCGTAGGATCCTACGCAGTGCCGTAGGGGACCGCACCGCCACTTCCCAGTAAATTAGGGACACTGTTGCTCCTTGGGTATCGGCGAGGACCATTCGCAACCGTCTCCATGAACCTGGGCTACGGTCCCGCACACCGTTAGGCCGTCTTCCGCTCACACCCCAATATCGTGCAGCCCGCCTCCAGTGGTGTCGCGACAGGCGTGAATGGAGGGGCGAATGGAGACGTGTCGTCTTCAGCGATGAGAGTCGCTTCTGCCTTGGTGCCAATGATGGTCGTATTCGTGTTTGGCGCCGTGTAGGTAAGCGCCACAATCAGGACTGCATACGACCGAGGCACACAGGGCCAACACCCGGCATCATGGTGTGGGGAGCGATCTCCTACACTGGCCGTACACCTCTGGTGATCGTCGAGGGGACACTCAATAGTGCGCGGTACATCCAAACCGTCATCGAACCCATCGTTCTACCATTCCTAGACCGGCAAGGGAACTTGCTGTTCCAACAGGACAATGCACGTCCGCATGTATCCCATGCCACCCAACGCGCTCTAGAAGGTGTAAGTCAACTACCCTGGCCAGCAAGATCTCCGGATCTGTCCTCCATTGAGCATGTTTGGGACTGGATGAAGCGTCGTCTCACGCGGTCTACACGTCCAGCACGAACGCTGGTCCAGCTGAGGCGCCAGGTGGAAATGGCATGGCTAGCCGTTCTACAGGACTACATCCAGCATCTCTACGATCGTCTCCATGGGAGAATAGCAGCCTGCATTGCTGCGAAAGGTGGATATACACTGTACTAGTGCCGACATTGTGCATGCTATGTTGCCTGTGTCTATGTGCCTGTGGTTCTGTCAGTGTGATCATGTGATGTATCTGACCCCAGGAATGTGTCAATAAAGTTTCCCCTTCCTGGGACAATGAATTCACGGTGTTCTTATTTCAATTTCCAGGAGTGTATATAATCCTGTCACATATGTAACCGTGGGTGAGTAACTGGTAGCTTTCTGAGGACGTTGTCCATCCAAACACTATATACTGGACAAATCCTTAAAATATGGGGTAAAAATATAAACAATGTGTGATAGTGTTACTTTTTATGTTTGAAGACACAAATCTGTACAGAAAAATTACCTGGACAATCACTTGAGAAAAACCAAGCTGCGAAGGTGGTCATGGATCTGACACATGAGCTAGAAGGACAAAGTGTCACATATCACAATATCTTCACATCATGTGCATTAGACCAGGAATTTATCAAAAGACATCATTCCAAGGGAAAATAATCAAGTTGTTCTGATGAGTACAATGCACAACAGTGAGGAAATCTGCAACAGAAAAGACAAGAAACCAAAACTGATACTGGACAACAAAGCAAGGAAGCAGTTGACATATTGGATAAGTTTATTGGCATCAACATACGCACAAGGAAAACCAATGATAATCATCTACAGTATTGTCGATATTTCTGCCTACAGTGCTTTTGTGCTGTGGAAAGAAATAAATCCAGGGTGGAAAAATTTTTCTCTATGAAAGAAAATATTTCTTAATGAATTGAGAAGACTCCTAGTTACTCCTCACATTGAAGCTAGAAAAATACTGCCACAAAATTAAGAGTCAGTAGCAATTATTAGAAGAATACACCATCAACACCAAGTTCCAGCAGTGACAATAAAAACTCCAAATGCGCCAGATGCAAGTTCTGTCCATCAAATTGTGACAACAAGACACCAATAAAGTGTTAAAATTGTAACAAACATGTTTACAAAGCTCACATTAGATACAACTACCCATAATGTGGAATTATAAATAAAACACTACTCTAATTTTTTCCTCAATTGACGATCTATATGCTAAGTAAAGCTCTAATGCAAACAGTTAGTTGAGGGCCAGAGCTTACATTATTGTTGAAATTATCGGCATGTAATATTATACAATTTGTTTATATTGTAACAAATAAACCTACATTTAAAATTATAATAATCTTTAACAATTTAGATTAGATTAGATTCAGTTTTTGTTCCGTAGACCCGAAAAATGAGATGTTTCTCATGGATGTGGGACATCTCAGGAAGTATAACATAAAACATTAGTATGTAATACTTACTACGCTCATCATTTGGCAGAATATTGTCTAAATAGGTGAATACAATGCGGTAAACTGGAACAGCTAATATTTACAGAATTAACATGCTGTCAGAATGAAACATTGTTATGCACTATTAATAAATACCTGAGCTTGACTGTTGTGACGAAGTGCTGTCAAACCTGAAATCTAACAGAGATTTTTACTTAAGCTGGCTTAACAGTCTCTGTTAAGATATTCATCTATAGAGTAGAAGGAACTGCCTATCAAAAAGCCTTTCAAACTTTGTTTAAACCGTGCTTTATCTGAAACCAAGTTTTTAAGGTTGCTGGCAATACAGGGTGGTCCACTGATCGTGACTGGGCCAAATATCTCACAAAATAAGCATGAAACGAAAAATCTACAAAGAATGAAACTTGTCTAACTTGAAGGGGGAAACCAGATGGTGCTATGGTTGGCCTACTAGATGGCGCTGCCATAGGTCAAACAAATATCAATGCGTTTTTTTAAAAATAGGAACCCCCATTTTTTATTACATATTCATGTACTATGTAAAGAAATATGCATGTTTTAGCTGGACCACTTTTTTGCTTTGTGATAGATGGTGCTGTAATAGTCACAAATATATGGCTCACAATTTTAGACGAACAGTTAGTAACATATAGGTTTTTTAAATTAAAATACAGAATGTAGGTACGGTTGAACATTTTATTTCAGTTGTTCCAATGTGATACGTGTACCTTTGTGAACTTATCATTTCTGAGAACTCATGCTGTTACAGTGTGATTACCTGTAAATATCACATTAATGCAATAAATGCTCAAAATGATGTCCATCAACCTCAGTGCATTTGGCAATACGTGTAAAAACATTCCTCTCTACAGCGAGTAGTTCGCCTTCCGTAATGTTCGCACATGCATTGACAATGCGCTGACGCATGTTGTCAGATGTTGGCGGTGGATCACAATAGCAAATATCCTTCAACTTTTCCCACAGAAAGAAATCTGGGGACGTCAGATCCGGTGAATGTGCGGGCCATGGTATGGTGCTTCGACGACCAGTCCACCTGTCATGAAATATGCTATTCAATACCGCTTCAACCGCATGCGCGCTGTGTGGCGGACATCCATCATGTTGGAAGTACATTGCCATTCTGTCATGCAGTGAAACATCTTGTAGTAACATCGGTAGAACATTACGTAGGAAATCAGAATACATTGCACCATTTAGATTGCCATCAATAAAATGGGGGGCATTTATCCTTCCTCCCATAATGCCACACTATACACTAACCTGCCAAGGTCGCTGATGTTCCACTTGTCGCAGCCATTGTGGATTTTCCGTTGCCCAATAGTGCATATTATGCCGGTTTATGTTACTGATGTTGGTGAATGACGCTTCGTCGCTAAATAAAATGCGTGCAAAAAACCTGTCATTGCCCTGAAATTTCTTTTTGCCCAGTGGCAGAACTGTACACGACGTTCAAAGTCGTCACCATGCAATTGCTGGTGCATAGAAATATGGTACGTGTGCAATCGATGTTGATTTTGCATTCTCAACACCAACGCTTTTGAGATTCCCGATTCTCGCGCAATTTATCTGCTACTGATGTGCAGATTAGCCGCGACAGCAGCTAAAACACCTACTTGGGCATCATCATTTGTTGCAGGTTGTAGTTGACATTTCACATGTGGCTGAACACTTCCTGTTTCCATAAATAATGTATCTATCCAGCCAACGGTTCGGACACTTGGATGATGTCATCTGGGATACCGAGCAGCATACATAGCACACGCCTGTTGGGCATTTTGATCACAATAGCCATACATCAACACGATATCGACCTTTTTTGCAATTGGTCCATTTTAACACGGGCAATGTATCATGGAGCAAATACCATCCGATCTGGCGGAATGTTACGTGATACCACATACTTATATATTCGTGACTATTACAGCGCCAAATATCACAAAGTGAAAAAAGTGGTCCAACTAAAACATTCATATTTCTTTACGTACTACACGAATGTGTAATAAGAAAATGGGGGTTCCTATTTAAAAAAAAAAAAACGCAGTTGATATCCATTTGACCTATGGCAGCGCCATATAGCGGGCCAACCATACCGCCATCTGGTTTCCCCATTCAATTTAGACGAGTTTCGTTCTTTGTAGTTTTTTCGTTTGATGCTTATTTCATGAGATGAGATGGACCACCCTGTATATTGAAAATGTGTGTTCCTGAATACTGGACCCCTTTTTGGACCAAGGTAAGTGATTTTAGGTCTTTATGTAGATGGTTCTTATTCCTAGTACTGATACTATGTATTGAGATATTGGTTGGAAATAGAGATATACCGGTATTACTTGCAACAAATTTCACTAAGGAATAAATATACTGAGAAGCTGTGGTTAGAATACAAAGTTCTTTGAACAGGTTTCTAGGTGATGATCATGATTTACACCACAAATAATTCTTATCACACACTTTTGCACCCTAAAAACTTTTGCCTGGTTTGATGAGCTACCCCAGAACATGATCCCGCAGGACATAATAGAATGAAAGTATACAAGTTTTTTTCTCACTACAAATAAGACTTGTTTAGGAACTTAAGCAATTTTGTGGTATGCCCTTCCCAACTGAATTTATTATCGAGTAGTAATCCCAGAAATTTAACCCTGTCTGCCTCTTTTACCTGAGTGTCTTCGTATGTTATACACATGCTGGAAGGAAATCTATTACAGGTTCTGAATTGCTTATAGTGGGTCTTCTCAAAGCTTAATGACAGTGAATTAGCTTTAAACCATTTATTAATGACAGTGAAAATTTGATTAGCAACTATTTCTAAACCTGTACTTGACCTGCTACTTATTGCCATGTTTATATCATCTACAAACAAAACAGACTTAGTATCTGGTAATGTAACAGAAGAGAGGTGATTTCTCACTGTAAGTGTAAATAGCTTTCTCTATAACAGAACCCATAAGAAATCCAAACTGTGACTTGGACAATATATCATTTGCAGTCAGATGCTTAAGGAGACACTTCAACACAATCTTTTCAAATATTTTTTTTCAGAAAGTTGACAAAAGAGAAATTGGCTGATGTTATGTCTTTATCTCCCTTCTTGTAAAGAAGCTTAACTTCAACATATATTAGCCAGTCTGGAAATGTTCCACTGATAAGAGACTGATTAGCAAACCGCGGATTTTAGGTAAAAACCTATTTTGTTCCTGAGTTCCTATTTGCATAAAAAATTGTACTTATGCGTTTCATGACTATTTACACTTAATACCGTTAATTCTGTTGTTGTTGTTGTTGTCTTCAGTCCTGAGACTGGTTTGATGCAGCTCTCCATGCTACTCTATCCTGTGCAAGCTGCTTCATCTCCCAGTACCTACTGCAACCTACATCCTTCTGAATCTGCTTAGTGTACTGATCTCTCGGTCTCCCTCTACGATTTTTACCCTCCACGCTGCCCTTCAATGCTAAATTTGTGATCCCTTGATGCCTCAAAACATGTCCTACCAACCGATCCCTTCTTCTGATCAAGTTGTGCCACAAACTTCTCTTCTCCCCAATCCTATTCAATACCTCCTCATTAGTTACGTGATCTATTCACCTTATCTTCAGTATTCTTCTGTAGCACCACATTTCGAAAGCTTCTATTCTCTTCTTGTCCAAACTAGTTATCGTCCATGTTTCACTTCCATACATGGCTACACTCCAAACAAATACTTTCAGAAACGACTTCCTGATACATAAATCTATATTCGATGTTAACAAATTTCTCTTCTTCAGAAACGCTTTCCTTGCCATTGCCAGTCTACATTTTATATCCTCTCTACTTCGACCATCATCAGTTATTTTACTTCCTAAATAGCAAAACTCCTTTACTACTTTAAGTGTCTCATTTCCTAATCTAATTCCCTCAGCATCACCCGATTTAATTTGACTACATTCCATTATCCTCGTTTTGCTGTTGTTAATGTTCATCTTATATCCTCCTTTCAAGACACTGTCCATTCCGTTCAACTGCTCTTCCAAGTCCTTTGCCGTCTCTGACAGAATTACAATGTCATTGGCGAACCTCAAAGTTTTTACTTCGTCTCCATCAATTTTAATACCTACTCCAAATTTTTCTTTTGTTTCCTTTACTGCTTGCTCAATATACAGATTGAATAACATCGGGGAGAGGCTACAACCCTGTCTCACTCCTTTCCCAACCACTGCTTCCCTTTCATGCCCCTCGACTCTTATTACTGCCATCTGGTTTCTGTACAAATTATAAATAGCCTTTCGCTCCCTGTATTTTACCCCTGCCACCTTTAGAATTTGAAAAAGAGTATTCCAGTCAACATTGTCAAAAGCTTTCTCTAAGTCCACAAATGCTAGAAACGTGGGTTTGCCTTTTCTTAATCTTTCTTCTAAGATAAGTCGTAAGGTCAGTATTGCCTCACGTGTTCCAACATTTCGACGGAATCCAAACTGATCCTCCCTGAGGTCTGCATCTACCAGTTTTTCCATTCGTCTGTAAAGAATTCGCGTTAGTATTTTGCAGCCGTGGCTTATTAAACTGATAGTTCGGTAATTTTCACATCTGTCAGCACCTGCTTTCTTTGGGATTGGAATTATTATATTCTTCTTGAAGTCTGAGGGTATTTCGCCTGTCTCATACATCTTGCTCACCAGCTGGTAGAGTTTTGTCATGACTGGCTCTCCCAAGGCCGTCAGTAGTTCTAATGGAATGTTGTCTACTCCGGGGGCCTTGTTTCGACTCAGGTCTTTCAGTGCTCTTTCAAACTCTTCACGCAGTATCGTATCTCCCATTTCGTCTTCATCTACATCCTCTTCTATTTCCATAATATTGTCCTCAAGTACATCGCCCTTGTATAAACCTTCTATATACTCCTTCCACCTTTCTGCCTTTCCTTCTTTGCTTAGAACTGGGCTGCCATCTGAGCTCTTGATATTCATACACGTGGTTCTCTTCTCTCCAAAGGTCTCTTTAATTTTCCTGTAGGCAGTATCTATCTTACCCCTAGTGAGATAAGCTTCTACATCCTTACATTTGTCCTCTAGCCATCCCTGTTTAGCCATTTTGCACTTCCTGTCGATCTCATTTTTGAGACGTTTGTATTCCTTTTTGCCTGCTTCATTTACTGCATTTTTATATTTTCTCCTTTCATCAATTAAATTCAATATTTCTTCTGTTACCCAAGGATTTCTAGCAGCCCTCGTCTTTGTACCTACTTTATCCTCTGCTGCCTTCACTACTACATCCCTCAGAGCTACCCAATCTTCTTCTACTGTATTTCTTTCCCCTATTCCTGTCAATTGTTCCCTTATGCTCTCTCTGAAACTCTGTACAACCTCTGGTTCTTTCAGTTTATCCAGGTCCCATCTCTTTAATTTCTCACATTTTTGCAGTTTCGTCAGTTTTAATCTACAGGTCATAACCAATAGATTGTGGTCAGAGTCCACATCTGCCCCTGGAAATGTCTTACAACTTAAAACCTGGTTCCTAAATCTCTGTCTTACCATTGTATAATCTATCTGATACCTTTTAGTATCTCCAGGGTTCTTCCACGTATACAACCTTCTTTCATGATTCTTAAACCAAGTGTTAGCTATGATTAAGTTGTGCTCTGTGCAAAATTCTACTAGGCGGCTTCCTCTTTCATTTCTTAGCCCCAATCCATATTCACCTACTATGTTTCCTTCTCTCCCTTTTCCTACACTCGAATTCCAGTCACCCATTACTATTAAATTTTCGTCTCCCTTCACTATCTGAATAATTTCTTTTATTTCATCGTACATTTCTTCAATTTCTTCATCATCTGCAGAGCTAGTTGGCATATAAACTTGTACTACTGTAGTAGGTGTGGGCTTCGTATCTATCTTGGCCACAATAATGCGTTCACTATGCTGTTTGTAGTAGCTTACCCGCATTCCTATTTTCCTATTCATTATTAATCCTACTCCTGCATTACCCCTATTTGATTTTGTGTTTATAACCCTGTAGTCACCTGACCAGAAGTCTTGTTCCTCCTGCCACCGAACTTCACTAATTCCCACTATATCTAACTTTAACCTATCCATTTCCCTTTTTAAATTTTCTAACCTACCTGCCCGATTAAGGGATCTGACATTCCACGCTCCGATCCGTAGAACGCCAGTTTTCTTTCTCCTGATAACGACATCCTCCTGAGTAGTCCCCGCCCGGAGATCCGAATGGGGGACTATTTTACCTCCGGAATATTTTACCCAAGAGGATGCCATCATCATTTAATCATACAGTAAAGCTGCATGTCTTCGGGAAAAATTACGGCTGTAGTTTCCCCTTGCTTTCAGCCGTTCGCAGTACCAGCACAGCAAGGCCGTTTTGGTTAATGTTGCAAGGCCAGATCAGTCAATCATCCAGACTGTTGCCCCTGCAACTACTGAAAAGGCTGCTGCCCCTCTTCAGGAACCACACGTTTGTCTGGCCTCTCAACAGATACCCCTCCGTTGTGGTTGCACCTACGGTACGGCCATCTGTATCGCTGATGCACGCAAGCCTCCCCACCAACGGCAAGGTCCATGGTTCATGGGGGGAGGACCGTTAATTCTATTGGACTTAAAAAAGCCTATTTCAATGTTAGTGCCTATTTTTGCCTATTTCGGCTTTAATGTTCTAAAAAGTGCCTATTTGATCGGCTTTAATATTCTAAAAAGTGCCTATTTGATCATATAAGTTCTTTGAACAGGTTTCTACGTGATGATCATGATTTACACCACAAATAATTCTTATTACACACTTTTGCACCCTAAAAACTTTTGCCTGGTTTGATGAGCTACCCCAGAACATGATCCCGCAGGACATAATAGAATGAAAGTATACAAGTTTTTTTCTCACTACAAATAAGACTTGTTTAGGAACTTAAGCAATTTTGTGGTATTCTCCAGGTTTTTCCACGCTATACGACAGATGGAAAAAAATATTTTCTGCCCAGCGTGTAGCAAGGTGGCTAGTTGATATGTGCTCATGCTTCGTATTTGCCTAACGCTTCGGTCTTTTTTTTTATTTTTTTGTATCGCTATCCCTGTTAATACGAAATACTCTTTATAGGTGTATTATTATTCATATGTAAAAATAGATCATGGATCTTCAGGTTAACACCTATTTTTTTCTAAGCTCCAATTTGCATATAAGTTGGTACTTATGCGTTTCATGACTAACTAAACTGAATACCGTTAGTTCTATAGGACTTAAAATTGCGTATTTCGACGTTGACGCCTATTCTGCCAATTTCGGCATCAAAATCCTAAAAAGTACTTATTTCGTTAATCTTACATAGACTTCTTGTGTTTTCAAAGATTAGAAAAAGGAAGTAAACTTAAGGCTTTACGTCTCGTCGAAGGCAAGGTCGTTAGAAACTGTTTACAATTCCTTTACTTGCCTTACTACCAACAGCACTCGGCACGGTTGAATGGTCATCCATCCAAGTACGCGCCGAGCGTGACAGTGCTTAACTTCGGTGAGCGAATGGGAACCGGTCAAAGATTTGAGTTACACATTAGAATCGAACGTGGGAGTACTAAACGTTATATTTGAAAATATTTCGTTCGTAGGATTCTGGCCATCTGTGTATTTTGCCAAAGACACGGTTTCATAGGCCTTAAGCTGAGCGCGCCCTCTACAGCTAAATTACTGCCCTTTTCTCGCTGCTGTCTACAGGCAGTCCTATCAAACTACTCTGTTTCGTGAAAGGTATTATACGTGAATTTTCCGGTTAGAAAAATAATTTGCCAGTAGTGAGATGTTTTCATCTGAAGCACCGGTAGATTCCATTCGCTTGTTCAGAAGGGGCGGCCATCTGCCAGGTGCCATATGTCCAGCAACGAGTACGGTACTTCCCCTACCGCTCCCATGCACCGCAGTAAAAGGAAAAAAAAAGGGTTATCGTTCACTTTTTTCCAGCGAAAACAAATCA
The DNA here is from genome assembly GCF_023897955.1 of Schistocerca gregaria. Taxonomy (NCBI): domain Eukaryota; kingdom Metazoa; phylum Arthropoda; class Insecta; order Orthoptera; family Acrididae; genus Schistocerca; species Schistocerca gregaria. The sequence continues at coordinate 307,524,288 of NC_064920.1, read as the reverse complement.
GTACATTGTGTAGCGACCGACGTGTTAAGTGTTACTCACGTTCTAAGTGGAAAATAAGCTCTAGTTTCTGTGTGAGAATACTACGCCATGCCGAAAACAGCTAGTTCAAAGTCTACTCATATAAGGCAGTGGCTGCAAGATTTTCCGCATTATACAACAGATGGGAAAATTATTTTCTGCCAAGCATGCAACAAGGAGGTTAGTCGATGTTTCTCTTAGACTTCTTATTTTCCTGTCACTTAGGATTCTTTTTTATCGCTATCCTTTAGTAATAAGAAATACTCTTTATATGCGATTCTAAACTGCATTTCTCTTTTCTCTCGTATTAGGTTACGAGTGTTAAGAAATCTCACTGAACTCAGCATGCAGATGGAATCGCACATAAAGCTAATGTTGAACGAAAGTCAAAATTGAAGCAAACTCTTTTTTTAACCAATAAGTCTGGTGAATCCTCCGAAAAAAAAAAAAAAACAAGTTCTGCAGTGATTTGTGTCATTCACTTTGGCAGCAAACATCCCCTTTCAGAAACTAGAAAACCCTATTTTCAGAGGTTTTCTTGAGAAGTACTGGCATCAGTCTATTCCTACAGTCAACTTTACGTAAGAATTATGTGGATTCAGCTTACAATGCTGCATTGCACAGAATCCGAGAAGATGTTGGAGAATCTTGTATATGGATTTCTGTGGATGAAACTACTGACAGTCTTGGCCGTTACATTGCAAACCTGATTATTGGCAAGCTACATCCAGATGCTCCATCCAGGGCTCATTTGATTTACTCAAAACAGCTTGCAAAAACTAGCCAACAAACAATAGCACAGCTTGTGAACAATGGGCTTAAGGTGCTATACCCAAACGGAGTGGATGAGAATAAGGTGCTTCTGTCCGTCACTGATGCTGCTGCATATATGATAGCAGCGTTTCAACTATTAAAAGTTATTCTACCCATTGATGCTGCATGAAACTTGTGTAGTGCATGGGATCAACCGCATAGCACAGCAAGTAAAGCTACAATTTCCTAAAGTAAATGAAGTAATATCTATGGTGAAGAAAATTTTTGTTAAGGCACCATGAAGAATACAGGCATTTAAAGAACAGATTCCAGATGTCCCATTGTCGCCAGAGCCTGTTGTCACCCGCTGGGGCACGTGGCTGATAGCAGCAGAATACTATAGTACGCACCTCTCAGCTGTCCAGAAGGTGGTTGAAAATATACTGGAGGATGCTGCATCTGTAACTGCAGCAATGGAGTTACTCAAAGATTCTTCTTTAAAATGGGACTTATCTCACATTAGGGCCCACTACACATTTATGGCAAGAATAATTTCACACTTAGAAGGCTCAGGGAGACCTATCTACGACAATATTTCTTTGCTTGAAGAAGTCAAAATGAAAATTAAAGGCGCCAGGTGAAGGAGGGGAAAAGTGCGGGCAAAAATGCAAATGTTTTTGCAGAAGAACACTGGTGAAGGAGTTGTGTACAGCTGCCGACATACTTAGTGGAAAATCCAGCACTTCTGACTGCAGCATTCCTGTCCAACATGTGCCGAAAATGAAGTACGTCCCTGTCACGTCTGTTGATGTAGAACGTTCTTTTTCAGCATATAAATTGATTCTGACTGACAAGCGCCACAGTTTTTCACTAGAAACACAAGAAAAGATTTTGGTTATTTATTGTGAAGCCAACTATGGTCAGAATATGTGAAACTACGAATGTATTAATTAAACCATTTCTACATCTTTTTTACGGAGATCTTTATCTTGCAGGAACGCAAAAATATAATGTTCTACATTAACGTTGTAGATTGCCGTGCTCTGTAACTGTGTAAATATTCATTCTCCTTGTTTTAATGACTAATAAGATGTTCTTATTGTCAACACTGTGTATTTTAATTTATTTTTATTTTCTCTGCATCATTTTTATTAGAGCCTTTTTTACGACCTAAAAATCCGTGGTCTACTGTTTACACAAGTAACTTAACATAGACCTCAACTCACATGAACACTCTTTGATTAACTTTGTTGATATGTTATCATATCCACTGGAATACTTAGATTTTAAGGATTTTATGATGGATGCTACTTCTTTGGGTGACATGAGTGTCATTTCCATTTTACTGAAGTTATTTTTAAAGACTGGTCTCAAATTCTCCATTGCACTGTCCACTGAACCTGGTAACACCAAGGTGCCAGTAACAGAAATAAAGTACTTGTTTAAGAGGTTTGCAACACTAAATGCACTCCTTACCAAAGTCTCTTCCTTTTTGGTCCAATCTCTCTCTGTCTTCATTATATCCCATACAGTTTTTATTTTGTTGCCTGATGCAATTATCTTTTTCTCATAATAAACCAGCTTTTATTTCTGGATTATTTGCTTCAATATTCTGCACTATTCTTTGTAATTCATTACAATTCTAACATTAGAGCTGTTCCTAGATAGTAGATACAGTCTCCTTTTTGCCCCACATGATATCTTTATTCCTTGTGTTATCCACCGTTTATTTTTTGACTTCTGTGTGATTTGAGTTACCTTTAGGGGAAAACAATTTTCAAAAGTGGAGGTAACTTTATCAATGAATGCTTTGTATTTTCCATTTGAATCAGAAGTAGTGTAAACATTTATCCAGTTCCTGTCTTTGAGCAATTTTCTGAATTTCTCAGTTTTTGACTTGATATGACTTTTTTCCCTGGATTTGTCTACAAAGATATTACCAATAGCAGTCTCAGAGCATTTATAATCATCGTGCCATTGAAATACAAGGGTTGAATGAAAAGTAATGCCTCCACCTTTGTTAACTGGGTTTGGGCAGGAATATTTTAATAAGTAAAACACAGAAATAATCCTTAGAATGTGATCTTTAATTACCAATATTCACTTTTCCACATAATCATCAGCCAGTTGGATATATTTCTGCCAACGATTAACAAGTTTTCTGAAGCCGTCACAGAAGAAGTCGACACCCTGGTTCCACAACCACAGTCTCACAGTTCTCTCAATGTCTTCATCAGAAGCATAATGATGTCCCCGCAGGTCGTCTTTCATTATCGGGAACGGATGGAAGTAAATCTGGACTGTATGGAGGATGCCATACAGCAGTGAGATTCAATCTCTTTTTTAAGTTGTGCTGTGGTGGCACATGAAATATGTGGCTTGACATTGTCATGCTGCAGGAACACATTTCCCTTTTCCTTTCAGATGTCAGATGTTCCCACCTCAACATCCTTAAACTTACTCACCCAACGATGCACATTACTCACATCAACACAATCACCACAGACTGCTTTCATTCTCTGATAAACCTCCTTTGGGGTGACAACTCTTGCTGCTAAGAATTCATTGACTGGACATTGCTTAAATTGCATTGGCTGACCGTCTGTGCAGGGTCCCATACTTTACACAGTAACAACACAACTGTTCAATGTTAACGCTTCCTGCCAACTGGAGCTATAGAGAGGCTAGGGTACAAGCCAGTACCTGCCACATACCAATGCTGCCAACTGTTGAAGAGTTATGTAGGTGGAGGCATTACTTTTCAGTCAACCCTCATACCACAACAGGTCATTATGACTTGAAACAGCATATGTGAATAGCTTTTTTAAGGAAGGTAGCAAGTTGAAGTCATGTTGTGGCTAAAGAAACATTAATAAAGTCTACTGTCCGACCAGCTCACAAGCTGTAGCAGTTGTTTCATGAAACAAACTCAGAAACTCTTTAAACTGGACCATCCACTGCAGGCACCAACTGTCAGTCTTTCCCTCACATCCTGTCTAGTATATCCCCCCTGACCCAGGGTTCTGTAACTCTTCTCATTTCCTGAATCTCGCTAGTACCTTTCCTTCATCCCTCTTTCTTCTCCTTCAACTCTTCTGTCAGAAGAAGGAGCCACTGGCTCCAAAGCTCTGGTATCTGTTAATAAAGTACCCAGATTGCCATAAGTAGCAGCACTGAATATCAAACCTAGCCAGGTGGAAGTAGTGGTGCTAATTCAAGAAGAGGTTCATTGATTCATTTGCACTGTCCTCTAACAGGAGATCAGCATGGAAGACTTGAGCTGGAAACTGTGGACTTAAAGCAGTACCTGTCAGGCACCATCCAAGATTGCACTAGTTGATATTTGTATCTCATACTAAAAGGTTATGCATTATACAACTTGCCATCATGATAGGAATATAGTTGTGAATTTATACCACTGCTAAAAGTGCAAAAAAATATTTCATTGGTGACAAGTGAAAAATCTATGCCATCTGAAGAATTTATTTGTCAGATCATCTGTTTTTGAGTGTCTCAAAACAAGTAGAAGGGAAAAATAATATTTTTTAAAGTTATGGGCTATGGAAATGTCAAAAAATGTGTACAAACAATCCTGTTGGACAAACATATGCAACTAAGCATTATACCAGAGCTTGAAAATACCACTTCAGTTGTAAAAATGTTTTATTATCACACAACCAGTTTCGGGCTCTTATAAGCCCATCTTCTGGTGTTGTAACTTGTTGCTGTGGCCCCCGAGCACCACGATGGATTTGTATTAGGTTCGGTGTGCTACCTATGATCACAGAACAGGGAGAACTCCCATTCTTCTTTCAGCCTCACGATTATGGAGCAGAAAGTATGGTATGCAGCCTCTCTGTCGTGCTTCGCTATGTTTTCACAATAGGCAGTGTTCTATCCTAGTCTCTGTGCTCAACATCAACATTCCTCAAGGGCATATCTGCCAATGTCTTATTAAAGTGTGATGTGTGGCAGTTCATTTGTGGATGGCAGCCAATTGTCATACTGTGGGTACTGCCACAACATAAAATTAATTATCTCTGATACTAGTCTCAACCGGAAAACTTTTTGATGATTAAAGATCACCACATGGGTTGCTGCATACTTCTGAATGACATTTTTTCAAGGAAATTAGCAATTTCTGGAATTTTGGCAGTCAGTGGAGCTTTGATGACAGCATAGTAGGGCAGCTAGTCAGCCTCCTAAATATATGTATGTTGTTAACGAAGTACTGCTTGTATTCTGTGTCCTGTCCATATAGGCACTGTCTTTTATGTTGCCTAATTGGATCCATGATGATGTGGATGTTATGAAGTACCCAGCATCTCCACCAAACAATGTCACTTCAAAATCACAATCAAGTCTAAGTTCTAAGACTTCATCAATGAAGAACAACATTCAGGACTAAAAACATTTTTATTACCATCATCAGCGTACTGCCAGAACAGAACTGACCTGGACAGAGAGTGCAACTATTTATACAAATATTGAATATACCAGAATGTTCTGAAGGCACTTTGATATCAATGGGTTTACAGTATATGATTCACAACCTTTGTATAGAGAAATAACAAATTTATTGACACTAGTATGCAGAGAATATCTGGACCTGACAAAGGCACAGCATGCACTAAACAGTAAGAGAGACTCCACTCGGTCACTCTCACTGGTCACTGATGTGGTTGTTCCCTTATTCAAACGTGAGTTATTGAATACCTTACTAGACGCAAAATTTCTGTAGAAATTACACAGATGTAGAAAAGACTTCAATTGTTTATGAATCTTGGGTGATGGACATTCATTAATTGCTTTTATCTTTTCAGGGTTGACTTTGACACCAGGGGTGGATAAGATACTACCCAAGAATTTTATATCTTTTCTTGTTGTTGTTGTTGTTGTTGTTGTTGTGGTCTTCAGTCCTGAGACTGGTTTGATGCAGCTCTCCATGCCTCTCTATCCTGTGCAAGCTTCTTTATCTCCCAGTACTTACTGCAACCTACATCCTTCTGAATCTGCTTAGTGTATTCATCTCTTGGTCTCCCTCTACGATTTTTACCCTCCACACTGCCCTCCAATGCTAAATTTGTGATCCCTTGATGCCTCAGCACATGTCCTACCAACTGGTCCCTTCTTCTTGTCAAGTTGTGCCACAAACTCCTCATCTCCCCAATTCTATTCAATACCTCCTCATTAGTTATGTGATCTACCCATCTAATCCTCAACATTCTTCTGTAACACCACGTTTCAAAAGCTTCTATTCTCTTCTTGTGCAAACTATTTATCGTCCATGTTTCACTTCCATACATGGCTACGCTTGATACAAATACCTTCAGAAACGACTTCCTGGCGCTTAAATCTATACTCAATGTAAACAAATTTCTCTTCTTCAGAATCGCTTTCTTTGACATTGCCAGTCTACATTTTATATCCCCTCTACTTCGACCATCATAAGTTATTTTGCTCCCCAAATAGCAAAACTCATTTACTACTTTAAGTATCTCATTTCCTAATCTAGTTCCCTCAGCATCGCCCAAATTAATTTGACTCCATTCCATTATCCTCGTTTTACTTTTGTTGATTTTCACCTTATATCTTCCTTTCAAGACACTGTCCATTCCGTTCAACTGCTCTTCCAAGTCCTTTGCTGTCTCTGACAGAATTACAATGTCATCGGTGAACCTCAAAGTTTTTATTTCTTCTCTATGAATTTTAAGACCTATTCCAAATTTTTCTTTTGTTTTCTTCACTGCTTGCTCAATATACAGATTGAATAACATCGGGAAGAGGCTACAACCCTGTCTCACTCCCTTCCCAACCGCTGCTACCCTTTCATGCCCCTTGACTCTTATAACTGTCATCGGATCTCTGTACAAATTGTAAACGGCCTTTCGCTCCCTGTATTTTACCCCTGTAACCTTCATAATTTGAAAGAGAGTACTCCAGTCAACATTGTCAAAAGCGTTCTCTAACTCTACAAATGCTAGAAACGTAGGTTTGCCTTTCCTTAATCTTTCTTCTAAGATAAGTCATAGGGTCAGTATTGCCTCACATGTTTCAACATTTCTACAGAATCCAAACTGATCTTCCCCGATGTCGGTCTCTATCAGTTTTTCCATTCGTCTGTAAAGAATTTGCGTTAGTATTTTGCAGCTGTGACTTATTAAACTGATAGTTCGGTAATTTTCACATCTGTCAACACCTGCTTTCTTTAGTATTGGAATTATTATATTCTTCTTGAAGTCTGAGGGTATTTCGCCTGTCTCATACATCTTTGTCACCAGATGGTAGAGTTTTGTCAGGACTGGCTCTCCCAAGACCGTCAGTAGTTCCAATGGAATGTTGTCTACTCCCGGGGCCTTGTTTTGACTCAGGTCTTTCAGTGCTCTGTCACACTCTTCACGCAGTATCATATTTCCCATTTCATCTTGATCTACATCCTCTTCCATTTCCATAATATTGTCCTCAAGTACATCGCCCTTGTATAAACCTTCTATATACTCCTTCCACCTTTCTGCTTTCCCTTCTTTGCTTAGAACTGGGTTTCCATCTGAGCTCTTGATATTCATACAAGTGGCTCTCTTTTCTCCAAAGGTCTCTTTTCTTATGAACTGAAATTTCTTAAGTCTCAGTGTCATCCCCCCTTTTCTCAGTGCCTGAAGTACAAGTACCTCAGTCAACAAGTTGCAGTGCTCTTCCCAAGTTTCTGTGGCAACTAAGAGGTCATCCACACAAGCACTGTTATTTTGAAACTCAACTCCTGTTCTTAGACTTGGTTGAGAGCTCGTATGAACACTGACACACTAATGTTTAAACCAAAAGGAACCACAGTATATTGGTAACACTTTCCATTTACCAAGAATGCAGTATACTTCCTATACTCCTTTGCAAGTGGATCCAGGTTTGTCATATAATTTATATTATAATATTTTTGCAATATTCTGTCCATATTCTCTGGGCAATCAGTTTCTTTGCACATTGTAGTATTCAACATTCTAGCATCTTTGACCACCCTCACACTGCCATCCTTTTTACCCACTACTATCAGTGAGCTACTATATTCACTCTTTCTCCTCTCTATGATGCGACCCTCTACCATCCTCTCAATTTCCTTATACACTGCTTCCCTCAGTGCAAATGGTATAGAAAAAGGTTTTCTTGCAAAAGGCTCATGTGGTTTCACATCTAATTAGCACTCAGAATTCTTAGCTTTACCTGGATTGTCTGAAAATACTTCTCTTTCTCTTAACTCCTCTTTCTGGTGTTCACTTAATACCTCTACTTTGTCCATTTGGACCTTCAATTCTTCAATTATTCTCTTTTCATCTTCACTATTGCCATAATCTAAGTTCAATTCTAAATCCCAAACATCAACCCTATTGGCATCATTCTCACCTTCAACTGACCTACTAGATTATTTTCATCTATTAACATACCATTACAATTCACCTTTGTTTCTGATCCTTCACTCTCAAAACTGATGCAACTATCATCATAATTAATCTCTGCTTTGCAATCCATTAACCAATCTTTGCCCAGGATTATATTAACACTCAAGGCAGGTACCACAAACAAATCGTATACTAAACTTATGCCCCCATGTTGAAATTCTAAAATAATGTGATGTTTAACAACTTTACTCAGTTTACCAGTAGCAGCAATTATTTTCAGTCTTAATACTGGCACATCCATTACCTCATTATCATCCATTATACAATAGTAAAATTCTTCAGCTACTACACTAATGTCACTACCAGTGTCTAAAAGTCTAAATGAGCTTTCTCTTCCCTACAATAGACTGTAATTTTTATAAAAGGTTGCCCAGCTTTAATATCATTAATTCCTCATGCAATAATTCTTCCTCAATATTGCTTATGTTCCCAATCTCCACAACCTAATTCTGAATTTTCCACCTATCCCAACTCTTTCCAAATTGCACAGAAACCTCTTTCTTCTACATACATCAAAAAAGTTTTGCATCACCTTCGTTCCAAGAGTTCCAGAACCTGTACAGAAAAGTGGAATAGAGATCAACATAAACATTATTTCCCCCCTTTTTACTGCTAATCACAACCACACTTTGCATGTTGTACCTCCATACAGCAAGACCTTCAGAGGTGGTGGTCCAGATTGCTGTACACACCTGTAACTCTAATACCCAGTAGCATGTACTCTTGCATTGATGCATGCCTGTATTCATTGTGGCATACTATCCATAAGTTCATCGCACTATTGATCCAGATTATCCCACTTCTCAATGGTGATTCAGCGTAGATTCCTCAGAGTGGTTGATGAGTCACGTTATCTGTAAACAGTCCTTTTCAATCTATCCCAGGCATGTCCGATGGGGTTCATGTCTGGAGAACATGCTGGCCACCCTAGTTGAGCAATGTTGTTATCAGGAAGGAAGTCATTCACAAGATGTGCATGATGGGGCCTCAAATTGTCGTCCATCAATGTGAATGCCTTGCCAATATGCTGCCGCTATGTTTGCACTATCGGTCAGAGGATGGCATTCACATCATACAGCCATTACAGCACCTTCCATGACAACCAGTGGCATATGTCGACCTCACAAAATGGCCCCCCAAAACATCAGGAAACCCCCACCTTGCTTCATTCGCAGGACAGTGTGTCTAAGGCATTCAGCTTGACCGGGTTGCCTCCAAACACATCTCTGACGATTGTCTGTTTGAAGACATAGGGGACACTCATCGGTGAAGAGAATGTGATGCCAATCCTGAGTGGTCCATTCAGCATGTTGTTGGGCCCATCTGTACTACGCTGCATGGTGTCGTGGTTGCAAAGATGGACCTTGCCATGGACGTCGGGAGTGAAGTTGCGCATCATGCAGCCTTTTGCGCACAGTTTGAGTCGTAACACAACGTCCTGTGGCTGCACAGAAAGCATTATTCAACATGGTGACATTGCTGTCAGGGTTCCTCTGAGCCATAATCCATAGGTAGCTGTCATCCACTGCATTAATAGCCCTTGGGTGGCCTGAGCAAGGCATGTCATCGACAGTTCCTGTCTCTCTGTATCTCCTCCATGTCCAAACATCACTTTGGTTCACTCCAAGATACCTGGACACTTCCCTTGTTGAGAGCCCTTCCTGGGTCACAGATTACTGATAAGAAGTGAAAGGAGGATCTTGGTAGTCATGGAATAACTGTAATACATATGTCAACTTATCATCCAGCAGGAAATCCTGTGGAACGTTATATGAGGGAAATTGAAAGATAGTGCCACATTTATTGTAGTAACAAGCATAAATCATGGGGAGACATCATAGAAAATATCGAGGATGTGATGAATACTGTGAGTCATGATGTAACAGGGTTTACTCCTTATGAGATTATGAAGGGAGAGAGGACTTTAAGTTTCATAGAGGAGAGACTGTCTTTTCCTCACAGGGAAGAATTAATTTAGGATGAGAAAAAGAAAGTAATGAGGGGATTAGTGGAAAAGAAGTTATAGGAGAGGAAGAAAAGACATGACAAGAGGATAAGAAGGGTAGATATTAAAGTAGGAGACCTGGTGTTGGTTAAGGCCTACCAGAAATCCAAGGAGATAAATGGCAAGATATCAAAAATTTTCACTGTGTACAAAAGATCTTTTGAAGTGGCTAGTATTCCAGATCCAAATGCATTCTATCTGTTTTGTCCCAAGTCAAAGAAGAAATTTGCTCTTAAGAATGTGGTCAATTTAAAACTGTATAAGGCAAGAACAACATTGATAAAAACTGGGGATGTAATGAAGGGAATGAATTTTCTTTGTGAGATTTGGGACCCAAGAGGAAATACTGAGGGATGACTGGGTGTGAAGAGTGAACCATAGGGGGTTCACTCTTTAGTGAACATGTGCAGCGGCGGGTATTCCCCTAGCTGTGGCAGTGTTGTTTTATTCTTTAGTTTTCTGTGCTGCTTCTGGCTCTTCTACTGTTGTTTATATCTGTTAAAACAATTCTTCAACTATTGAATTAACTAGAGCAAGGACTAAGTATGTACTATCTGATGTGACTGTATTCTTGAATGTGGCAGTTTTGCTGATGAGGAAAAGATAATGAGTCATTGAGAGATCAACAATATTAAAATAATTTTTTGGGAACAGTTGTATGAAATAAAGTTGAAAGTACTAACAAAACCAAAGAATGGTATGATAGTGTGGCAATGAATCATGGTATGATAGTGTGGCAATGAATCTGGTTTATAAGTAGATAGAACAATAATAATAGGTGATTTGAGTTTTAGTTGTTGTGCATTGATAGTCATTGAATATAAGAAAAATTGATGATGCAACATAGGTGCAAAGTAGTGAAGCTGTGGATAGGATTTGGTTGCAGATGTGTGTGGAGGAAAGGATAAGAATGCTTGCTGAATGAAATCATGAAATTTGATGGGAAGTGGAAAGATAATATAATAGGTAACTACTGAAGCGCAGAAGGAATAGGTCAGAGTAATAGTGAAAAAATATGTATAAGATGAAATGCATGATAATTATAGGAATAATATGAGATGGAGAGAAATGGTGAAGTGCAGAAGGGATAGATGAGGATGATTGTTAATGAAGAAAGAGGTAAAATAAGATGAGCAGTAGTTTGGAGAGGGTTATATTATAAAGTAAAATGGAGAAAAGGGTAAACACATTAAAAGGAAGGTTACAGGATGTTATACATGGAAGCCATTAGGGACCTTACCATTTATTAATCAGAAGGATTCACCATTTCTCTCCATCTCATATTATTCCTATAATTATCACGCATTTTGGTTAGGAGGATCAATACAATACCCCGAGTCCTCCTGATCCCCATCAACCCTGTACCAGATGTCCAGACCTATCACTGACATGTCACTTGCAATCAAGTGGATGAGTAAAGACTGAGCCTACACTTTCTTCAGAGGAAACAGGATCCAGAGGAGAGGATAGTACTTGAGGTACCTCGTGAACCCAACACAGTTGGACCTACAGAACACAAAATAAAATAAGTCAGTCATATAGGTATCACAGATACACAACTCTCAGGAACTCTTCGAACACACCAATTCGCAGCAGCTGTCAATCATTTGACAGTAGTCAGGGCGTTTTCCAGCTGCTTACAAATGTCAACCAACTGAGCCCATGTTTGAGACCAGCATTCACAGTGGGGCTGCATTTTGGCTGGTGCATTGTATTACAAAGCAGTGAACAAAGGACTTTAAACTAACCCTGCTGAATATTTTTTAATCTGTTGAGCTAAAAAGTTGTTAATTCCCTATTAGAATTAAAGCAGACACACAAAACGAGATTTCTGTTATGGCAGCACAAAAACCTGTGGTAAAAATTACTAGTTTCCTAAAACGTTTTGATGTTAGTTATAGTTGTTGGCAAACAGTTCCCAATAAGTGCAGATAATATAAAGGGCTACTCCTCTTTAAGGGAATACTAGATCCAATACAAAATGTTAATTAGAAAATCTGCTACAGTAACTAAATCACAAACACCGATTTATTACAAGTTGCTCATAGATTATGCAAAGGGCAATGGTAGCTTCCGAAATTACTCGAAAATGCACGTTTATTTGCATGATATACTATAAAATTCAGGGGTGATCTATACTCTGACTGATCTGTGAACCACAAACATTGATTTCCTATGAATTAAATTTCGTAGCCAAAACACTTGTATCACTAATGTATGAAAATAAAGTTTTGTAAGCATTTGAGAATTCTGAAACTAACCTATTTCTCATGTAATTGTACAATGAAATTAGAGAAAGACTTGGAAGAGGATAGGCCTATTGTCCTTAAAAAATTTTAAAAGAGCACAATTTAGTTCAACTAATGTATTGGCAAACATGGGACACTAACGCCGTGGTCAATCTGCCCTCTTAATTATGGGTGGGTGTAATATTAACAATTTGAATCCCTTCAAAATTCTCTGTTTTGCATATGCAGAGTCATTAATACAATGTAAGTAAACATGAAAATACAAAACATTAACATTAAATAATTATTGATAAACTAGCATTCAGATTTTTTTACCGCATAAACTAATACATTTACATGCTATTCATAAGCTAATAACAAAATTAATGCTTTGACAGATTTTGAATTTCTTCTTGAAGAACTAAGGGAACAAAAAATGAAACGTTTTCACCTGAAAAAATACATCATGAAAAATCAGAGCTCTCCAAATCACGATTTTTCACAACAGTGCTTGCAGACCTGGGAACAGCACTGCATGCGTATTGGTCTCTTGCAGATGTAGCAAACATGTGAAGTCTTCCTTTTCTTGTTGGCTGGGCAGATTCTGCACATTTTGCTATTCCTAGGACCTAATTCTGCTTCCACTGCTTCTTCTGTTGGAGCATTGTAGCCTAAAATCCAGTGGGTCATTAGTCATAACTCCTGCAGAAGTCGTGGGTTCTGAGCTCGCTTTGGCATATGTTTCAGCACGAGACTACAGGCCAGCTCTTTCAGGAAGATACATCTGTCGACAAGAGCTTCATCTCATCCACTCTTCTTAAGAACATATGCATTTACTGTGCTGATGTCCAATAAATGGTAGAATAATTGGCCAATGTCGAGTTCTTTGACTGCTGGAGTATATGGAGCACTTTTTGTCCAGTTCACCGAGACCTCCTTTAGTGGCATTGTAGTATGATATTATTTTTGGTTTCTGAGAAGTCAAATCCTCAGCAGGGCTACGATGCATGGAAGAGACAAGAAGAACAGCTTTGTTTGTCTTTGGCACATTTGACAAAGTGGTGCCTTGTGTAAAATCGTACAGACACAAACCAACTGGCCTTTGCTTGTTTGGTTGGAAGGCTCATGGAATCTCTCTCTTACTCTTTTTTAGAGTTCCAACAAAAGTCAATCATCTTTTCCTTAATTCTTCCACAGCCTGTATTGAACTGAACCAATTGTCAGCAGTCATGTTGTGGTTACTGCCATAGATTGGTTTACACAATTGCAACAGAGACTGCATTGATATAATCAGTTTCTTATCATTGTCCGGCAAAGTATCAGCATCAGAGCCTTTTCCACTGTATTGTACCCATTATAAAAGTAACAGATCCTTGCATCACACAAGGACATTATTTTTAAATCATGTTTACCAGGCTTCTTTGGCATGTAGACCATAAATGAGCATTTACCATGGAAGGAAATTAGTTGCTCACCTACAGTAGCACATGTGCCTAAACTGAAATATTTTTGGGAATTTTCCACAATTTTTCTAAAGAGAAAAGATGCTGCTGCCATTTTGTCAACTTTCAGACTCCCTTTTATAGTTCAAAAGTCATCAAACTGTAAGGAGTTCAACAACTTTAGGAAACGGTTCCCAGATGTGACACATTTGAAAATTACCCGACCTGAACCATCAGTTGCAAATATATAATTTACATTTTTGTGGTTGGATTTGAAGGCAGAAGAATATATCATAAGTCCTAAAAAAGCCAAAAGTTCATCCAAATCCAGGTTCTGAAGTTCAGCATTGCTTTTGTCAGGGTACTTCTGCCTGACACAGTATATTTTAGCATTTCTCCATAGTAGGGTGTGATTGAGAACTTCATCTTCGAAATAGAGATGCCATAATAAAAATGGGTCTTTTGGATCTCCTGTAATCAACGTGGTGGATGGAAATTTCATGATGATGTTATGGCGATGAGTTCTAACAGCTAGGATCGGAAATGCTTTGACCCATTTGTACTGATTCTTAACATAGAAGTAATTGCTTTTTTGTTGCACATCACATGGATCACTTCTTTCATCAGAGGACTATTCTGTTGCACTTTGTTCTGACGAAGTGTCATGCTCACTCACAATGGGTTCAGTTTCTTCAGGATTATTGTTACAGTCAGTATCATCCAATTCCTCCAACCATCTGCTCACAGTTACCTCAAAGTTTCGGTCTGAAGTGTTCACACATTGTCTGCTACTTGCATCAGATCCTTTACCTGTAGAATTACTAAGTTATATTATATTTCAATGGCTGTGAAATGGAAAATATTGAGAATATGCAAGGAAAGTATTGCAGAAAAAATTAGACAAACAACATAGTGTGGTCAAAATGACTGCGAGCGATTTTTAAAAGGACACCACTCTCATTATAGAAGCTCTGAAATAACACCACATGTGTTGCTGGTCCATTCACAACTAAACTCAAAGCTAGCGGGCCCATGGCCGTAGTGATGGGTAGGGAACTGGCTAAATTGCAACTGTTGACGAAAGCACGTGGTCAAATAGACCACACCACGTTAGTTAAAGGTTAAGCCTACAATTGACAATAACAATTCTAGTTTATTGTGACACTCATGAATGTTCACAGTTTCACAATATATCACAGTACAAACGGTTATTGCCACAATCAATGAAAGATTATGCAGAAGAAGCGACACGAATAGTAAAATATGCAAATATAGAACTTTAAATTGACATACAATCTTGTACAAGTGGTCTCACACATGAGAAAATTCCTAAGTCAGCTTTTATATATAAATAAATGTGAGTATTGCATGGATTTTTCACTTAGCTGATTCTGTTCACGCATCTACATTGGTGTACCAAAGAAGAACACTGCAACGTAAATTTATCTCGATCAAAACCTCTAAAATGTGCAGCACCAACAAAGCACGTCTTCTGTCTGTTGCAGCTAACATGAAAAAAATGTAATTTGTGAGTGCATGTACTCCTACAGCCACTTTATAGTGTTATAAGTAAACAGTAATGTGAAGTAATTGATACTGTAGTGTATTACTCATTACCGTACATGTATAAATATTACAATCTGTGTTTTTCACTTAACATGAATATTTTTAACATGAGCTCTTGATTTCCCGGTCCCTTCATATTCTTGTTAACGAAGTTATTCTGTGTATGTAGAGCAGACTACAAGCATGTATATGTAAGTATGTATGTGATCGTCTCCCAGACTCTTGGATTAATTTCAGTCAAATCGTGCACACAAACAGCAAAGTTCACAAATATCACCCTGTACAGTTTATAACCTTCTAGCTTCAATAGGAGCACAGACATATGCAAAGTCGTTTCCTCAGTGCTTGCCATATTTGCTGCCTGCATGACACGCATGTTGGGTGAGAACAGTATCAGCTTGCCTCATCGGCCAACTTTGCAGGAAAGCCTACATGTTATAGGCAAGAAATTGTTTTCTAGCCCTCAATGTGTAGGCAGCTCTGCACGACTGGCATATTATGCTGGAATAGTATCACCATGCTTTATCGACCTATATTGCAGGGGCTGCTTGAATGAATGGGCACAGCTAGGGTAATGGTTGAGATGGATAAAGAAGTGAAGGACAGAGAAAGAGAAGCAGTAGTGGATGCATAGGAAGAGAGGAGTGAAGGAGAGGATGGACTAAGAGATGAGGAAGAAGGGGAGGGAGAGAAGGAGATGGGGAGTGAGAGGGGATGTGGAAATGGATGTAGGATGTGGGGGCAACAGGAGACAAGCAGTTACGGTCTTGTTGAGACATTGTAATATAAATATGTATAGTAATCCAAATAATTATTAATGCTAATATTCAGCCTGTGTTTGAAGTTATTAATAAAACTTGGACTAGGGAGACACAAAATGTTTCTCTGAAAAATATGAAAGTGCTTCATATATCAAAGAAATACACAATTTCTTGCTATTTGCTATACTTTATTTGTATCTTTTGTCTGCAGGAAATACTAGAAGAGAGATGTCTGGCTTAACTTAACCGTGGTACTTAAACTATAAGTTCAGATACACTGACAATAGCATATTACTTTTATTGGAAAAAATGTTGTGGCAATATGGTCTCTCTCATCTTTGTTGACTATGAAAGAAAAAGTATAGTTTCTGGATAATTTTACAAACAATGAATACGGTCATGCCATCATTGCTATCTGTTCTGTTTTACTTGTATACACAGATGTGAAAAATACATCTGAGATAGTGCATCACCAGCAAAGCTGTTATGTAATGGTAGGTAATATTTTATTATCTGATTGTTACTGATACAATTGTGCAAGTAATGGAATTTAAAGAAGGATAGTAAGAGAGGAAGAGACAGCTGTATAGCAATCTAAATCGCAAAATTATAGTGAATAAATGGGATCCTTGCAGGCATCACAGTGTATAATTCATAGGATGCATCATTCTGTGTAGTTCATACAGACCATGAACTCCCCTGAGGTTTGTCTGTTAAGTTTTTATGTCGATTTTATATACTCCTTTTTTCCTGGCCATGTGAAGGACTACAAGAAGCCCTACTAGCCATCTTATATAGACCTTCATATCTCTGAAAAAACTTGCTAACTTCTTTCTTTACATTATAACTCTGATGAAAAGTCTTAATTAGCACCATGTCATCTACTTGAAATCTGGTGTTGCTCTTGACAATTATATTCCTTTACTGTAATCTGAGCACTTTTCTCTATTTCCTTTTTCACTCACTCATGTACATTATCTTTATGTTGGATTGCACCTTCTCATTATTTAAATAATTATAACAATAGTTCTCCAAAAAATTTTCTATTTAATATCTACACTAGTGAAAGATTGTTATACAAAGGAGTGAGGCAACTCATTTTAAATAATTTAGAAATTGAATCATTTGAGTCCATGTTGTACATCTATTTGAACAATATGTTTGGCAATGTCTGCTGAACACCTTCACCACCCTTGTCGATCGGTTAGGCTGAAGAAGGTATATTGAAATGATAATATGCATTACTTGTTCCCATGATAAATATTCTTTAAAATTATTATTTATAAATTGAATATAATTATCCATAGATAGTAATCTCAGTTTTCCCACATCTGCAAAATACTCTTCTTAACAGTCAAATAAAGTGGCTGTATTCAGTATTTTAATAGCAGTGGCAGCTCGTG
Organism: Schistocerca gregaria; assembly: GCF_023897955.1. Taxonomy (NCBI): domain Eukaryota; kingdom Metazoa; phylum Arthropoda; class Insecta; order Orthoptera; family Acrididae; genus Schistocerca; species Schistocerca gregaria. The sequence goes on along the minus strand of NC_064920.1, from coordinate 307,506,664 downwards.
CAAAATTATGCCAATTTTGTGATGTATGCCTTTTGAATTATAACAGTATTAATCACAACTAAATTGAATACATTAATTTTATGTATATAAACTAAACTGTTCAAAATATTTAACTTGTGTAATTAATAGTTTAGAGCAACAAGCTATATGCAGCTTAAAATAAAATAAAATAAAATTACAACATTGATATTCACCTAAATTAGTCTCCAGTATTGTTTCTACTCAGTTTATTATACTCTTGGAAGATATGTTATATGCAACTGGTTGAAAAGAAATTCCTCTGTTGTTGTTAACGTCTCATTTACTGCCTTTAAAAGTTACGCTGTAAATGAGTCTTCTCCACTAGCTTCATAAGGTTTTAATAACTTATTCAATTTCATTGATGTTAGGGGTAAATCATCTTCTATGTTTTCATGACTGTTTGAGAATTCGAGCTTATGGATTGATTCTGGGCAATCAGAAACTGTTCAAAAAATTTTATAAGTATTTTGAAATTATCACTATTAAGTATGCCAAATTGGTGAGCCTCATCCCACATCCCTCTGTTGCTAGATTTACATTTGAAGAACACCTACCTAAATCTTTAAGTTTCACTTTCTCCTCCAAAGGTCAACCGGAAAAGGGTCTCTTTAGTGGATCACCTACAGAAACCCCTTTCGTACTAAATTTCCTCATATACTGGCTTGTTTTATACTATCTAGCCTATAACCATTTATTTGACTTACAAGTGTAGTAATCATATCAAAATTGAATATATTAATTTTGTGTGTATAAACTGAAGTAATTTTTAAATTTTATAATTAATAGTTTAACACTGCAAGGGATGAAAAAAAAATCTAGGAAACAGTGGAACTCAAAGCTGGGTCCACAAATTGCCAGTCTGTGCTTTACACCACTTGCCCACATGTCGGCACAATGACAATTGTATAAAAAGTCTACATACTATATATTTGAGCAACACACTACATGCAGTTTCGAAGAAATATACTGGCCTGGTACTGTGAGCAGTGTAGCACTCACAGAGCTGGAACACATGACAGCTACATCACTTCTCTGAACTGATCATACTGCAGCTAGACATCATTTTAGCACTTGATACAGGTTTCTAGTTATTGCAGAGAGAGCACTACAAAACATGTTTTCATCAGCATGCATTCAAAGAGAAATGGTGTAACTTTAGTGCAATTTCCAGCTTGCATTCAAAACAAAATCGCAAAATTTTTGTATATTTACAGTGTGCTGCAGCACATTAGCATGTGATAACCAGCTGTCACTATTTAATAGGGCATAATTTTTGACCATCATTAAATTTTTATGAAGAATTACCTCTACATTTTGGCAACTGTCTGAAGATATCTGCAGCTGTTACACCATGAAATGCTTGGGGCACTATTGGATAAATTTTGAAATTCAAAATGTTATTGTTTTTAACCACCTGACATAGGTCACATGAACATTAAATTTCCTTTTAATTTCTGTGAAAATGGAACTTAACTATATTCTTAACGAATGTACAGATTCCAAAGTGCCTGTATCCTTTGTGTGACTATCATGTTGTTGTTGTGGTCTTCAGTCCTGAGACTGGTTTGATGCAGCTCTCCATGCTACTCTATCCTGTGCAAGCTTCTTCATCTCCCAGTACCTACTACAGCCTACATCCTTCCGAATCTGCTTTGTGTATTCATCTCTTGGTCTTCTTCTATGATTTTTACCCTCCACACTGCCCTCCAATACTAAACTGGTGATCCCTCGATGTCTCAGAACATGTCCTACCAACCGATCCCTTCTTCTAGTCAAGTTGTGCCACAAGCTCCTCTTCTCCCCAATTCTATTCAATACCTCCTCATTAGTTATGTGAGCTACCCATCTAATTTTCAGCATTCTTCTGTAGCACCACATTTCGAAAGCTTCTATTGTTTTCTTGTCTAAACTATTTATGTCCACGTTTCACTTCCATACATGGCTACACTCCATACAAATACTTTCAGAAACGACTTCCTGACACTTAAATCTGTACTCTATGTATAACTATCATATGAGGTCATTATTTACAATAGTAGGGTCACATATTTTCGACTGCTTCAACAACTCATTCCATCCCCAAAATAAAGTATCTTTACACAACAGCCAATTTCAGTTAACAGCCATTTGCTACAGTACATTACTATAGGATTGAAATACTCACCAGACTATAAGCCATCTTTTATTTTCTATGCTAACAATCTCAATATGCTAATCAATAACTTATGCAATAAAATTTATTCTAAATTCTGATTCCAGGTAACGAAGTATTACTTTCATTAGGCACACATAATGATAAACAATGATCTGTTACAACAGAACAAATATGCTTTCATAAATTATCATATGTTTAGCTGAAGAAGGAACTTTTTTGTGCTGTAATTGTATTTCATGTGGCTTATCAGAATGTTTTGTCATATGTTTGTGTTACTTTTCAATGATTATTATGGTTTGAATAGCAAATTAATATTTATAATTCGTGCTTCTACTGTCATACTAAAATTAATGATTAAAGATCAGCTTTATAGAAGAACACAGAAGTTATTAAGTCTTAGGTTGGAAACAAAGATATGTGTGGAAGTATATGTTACGTGAAACCATTTCTACTATTTATCCCATGTATACTTTGAAACAGGAGGAATGAAGTAGTGGATTTAATAATGAATAAAAAAAAAATAGGAGTGCAAGTAAGCTACTACAAACATCATAGTGAATGCATTATTGTAGCCAAGATAGACACGAAGCCTATGCCTACCACAGTAGTACAAGTATATATGTTAACTAGCTCCACAGATGACAGACTGAAGAAATGAATGATGCGATAAAAGAAATTATTCAGAGAGTGAAAGGAGACAATAATTTAATAGTCATGGGGGACTGGAATTTGATAGTAGGAATGGGAAGAGAAGGAAAAGTAGTAGTTGAATATGGAATGGGGGTAAGGAATGAAAGAGGATGCCACCTGGTAGAATTTCGCAGAGAGCATAACTTAATCATAGCTAAAACTTGGTTTAAGAATCATGAAAGAAGGTTGTATATGTGGAAGACGCCTGGAGCCACTGGAAGGTTTCATATAGATTATATAATGGTGAGACAGAGATTTAGGAACCAGGTTTTAAATTGTAAGACATTTCCAGGGGCAGATGTGGACTCTGACCACAGTCTGTAGGTTACAAACTGTAGATTAAAACTGAAGAAACAGCAAAAAAGGTGGGAATTTAAGGAGATGGGGCCTGGATAAATTGAAAGAACCAGAGGTTGTAGAGAATTTAAGAGAGAGCATTAGGGAAATATTGACAAGAAGGGGGGAAAGAAATACAGTAGAAAAAGAATGGGTAGCTTTGAGAGAGGAAATAGTGAAGGGAGCATAGGATCAAGTAGGTAAAAAGATGAATGTGAAACAGAAGATATATTGAATTTAATTGATGAAAGGAGAAAATATGAAAATGCAGTAAATGAAGCAGGCAAAAAGGAATAGAAACATCTCATAAATGAGATCGACAGGAAGTGCAAAATGGCTAAGCAGGGATGGCTAGAGGACAAATGTAAGAATGTAGAGGCATATATCACTAGGGGTAAGATAGATGCTGCCTACAGGAAAATTAAAGAGACCTTTGGAGAGAACCAGTTGTATGAATATCAAAAACTCAGATGGAAACCCAGTTCTAAGCAAAGAAGAGAAAGCACAAAGGTGGAAGGAGTATATAGAGGGCCTGTACAAGGGTGATGTACTTCAGGACAATATGATGGAAATGGAAGAGGATGTAGATGAAGATGAAATGGAAGACATGATAGTGCGTGAAGAGTTTGACAGAGCACCGAAAGACCTAAGTCAAAACAAGGCCCTGGGAGTAGACAACATTCCATCAGAACTACTAATAGCCTTGGGAGAGCCAGCCCTGACAAAACTCTATCATCTGGTGAACAAGATGTATGAGACAGGTGAGATACCCTCAGACTACAGTCCCAAAGAAAGCACGTGTTGACAGGTGTGCAAATTACCTTACTATCAGTTTAATAAGTCATGACTGCAAAATACTAACACGAATTCTTTAGAGACGAATGGAAAAACTGGCAGAAGCTGACCTTGGGGAAGATCAGTTTGGATTCCATAGAAATGTTGGAACACATGAGGCAATACTGAACCTACGACTTACCTTACAAAATAGATTAAGGAAGGGCAAACCTACATTTCTAGCATTTGTAGACTTAGAGAAGGCTTTAGACAACATTGACTGGAATACTTTCTTTTAAATTATGAAGGTGGCAGGGGTAAAATACAGGGAGCGAAAGGCTATCTACAATTTGTACAGAGATCTGATGGCAGTTATAAGAGCCGAGGGGTATGAAAGGGAAGCAGTGGTTGGAAAGGGAGTGAGACATGGTTGTAGACTATCACTGATGTTCTTCAGTCTGCGTTTTGAGCAAGCTGTGAAGGAAACAAAAGAAAAATTTGGTGTAGGAATGAAAATTCACGAAGAAAAAATAAAAACTTTGAGGTTTGTCGATGATACTGTAATTCTGTCAGAGACAGCAAAGATACTGGAAGATCAATTGAACGGAGCGGACAGTGTCTTGAAAGGAAGATATAATATGAACATAAAAAAAACGAGGATAATGGAATGTAGTCGAATTAAATCAGCTGATACTGAGGGAATTAGATTAGGAAATGAGACACTAAAAGTAGTAGATGAGTTTTGCTGTTTGTGGAGCAAAATAACTGATTATGGTCGAAGTAGAGAGGATATAAACTCTAGACTGTTAATGGCAAGGAAAGTGTTTTTGAAGAAGAGAAGTTTGTTAACATTGAGTATAGATGTAAGTGTCAGGAAGTCTTTTCTGAAAGTATTTGTAAGGAGTATACCCAAGCATGTAAGTGAAGCTTGGACGATAAACAATTTAGACAAGAAGAGAACAGAAGCTTTCTAAATATGGTGCTACTGAAGAATGATCAAGATTAGATGGGTAGATCAAGCAACTAATGAGGAGACATTGAATAGAATTGGGGAGAAGAGAAATTTGTGGCACAACTTGACTAGAAGAAGGGATCGGTTGGAAGGACATGTTCTGAGGCATGAAGGGCTCACCAATCAAGTATTGGAGGGCAGCATGGAGGGTAAAAATCATAGAGGGAAACCAAGAGATGAATACTGAGCAGATTCATCCACATCTACATGATTACTGACAATAAAGTGCCTGGCAGAGGGTTCAATGAACCACCTTCAAGCTGTCTCTCTACCGTCCCATTCTCGGAAGGCGCATGGGAAAAACGAGCACTTAAGTTTTTCTGTGCGAACCCTTATTTCCTTGATTTTATTGTGATGATCATTTCTCCCTATTGTAACCACTCTTTAGAGAGTGGGTATTCAGAAATGAATATTAGATTGAATTCTGTAATACGAAATGACCTAAGAGCCAAAAATTGTATTGTATTTCGAAGTAATTGTTAGTTAAAATTTTACAAAGTGTAAATATTTGAAATAGAGTAAAGCAAAGTAGTACAAAGGGAATCCAAGGAAGACATTACAGAGATGCGTTTTGTTTTGAATATAATGTATAAATCAATGTGCAGCATTGTTAGCACTCTTAAGTCTTTGTTTTCAGCGGTGCATGTTCGCAGTCTTCCATGGTAGTCGGAAGTTAGGGATTAACAGCCTAATTAAATATCCTTCTGATAACAGGATTAGACATTGGAGTGGTGGATAATACATTATTTTGAAATATTGGGACTCAAAATAGTTGGACCAAATCATACTAATATCTTTGCAGATCGTTGTCAAGGCAATTCTGCTAATAAACGAGACGTGATATATAGTGCCCGTGAAAAGACTAAATTTATGCTTAACAGACATTGAAAGAACTCAAACTTAAAATTAATATCATGTCGTGAGATTTAATAAGCTTAGACATTGTACTCAACAGACATTGAAAGAACTCGAACTTAGAATTAATATCGTGTCGTGAGAATTAACAAGCTTAGACATTGTAAAGCCAGAGACATATTTATGATTTATCAGATATTAATGGTAAAGGACAGTTTCATGGGAAATCATAACGTTGGTGATAGGAACGCGAAGGAATGCGGTACAGACTGACTGTTATTATACCGAAACGATACACACTAGGATTATCTCCTTCATTGATTCCCCATTTCCATTAATTCAAGAAGTGAAGAGTGTCAATACAACAGAATATATACGAGAATTTCTCCGTGTTTTCTAAACCCCAAAAATTAGCTAGTGTATAGACAATTACATCCGTGAATATTCAAGGGTTATTGAGAAAAGCTGATCAACCTGTTACAAACAGATAATAGGATTTAATGAAAGCATATTGACTAAGAAGGTAATTAAATCAAATTATTTGGGAAACAAACATTATAAAAAATAAACTGGAACCCAACTGCTATGTTATTCCTGAGAAATAAATAAAATCACAGTCTTTGGGTCCATTATGGTTGAAAGTGTATGAAATATCTCTGGAAATAGAAAACTGCTAATTCACACAATTAGATTCACAACGTGATTTAGAGATAGTTTATGCCCGATCCACGCGGCAGAGAATGGTTCTTAACTAGCCAAGACAATATATACACAAACTTTTGAGATCAGTTTCATCGCTGGGGAGGGGGGGGTAAGCAGCGAAGCGATATCTATGGAGTTGCGACAAAGGTGGGCGTGCGGGCATATTATGTAGGTGGGTGCGAACACAATGTTTTCGCAATTGGAGGAGAAAACTAGTGATTGAAATTTCATGAGAAGATCCCATCGCAACGAAAAATGCCTTTGTTTTAATAATTCCACTCCAAACACGTATCATGTATGTGGCACTATCTCCTCTATTTTGCGATAATACAAAACGAGCTGCCCTTCTTTGTACTTTTTTTGATGTCATCTGTCATCCCTATCTGATGCGGATCCCACACCACACAGCAATACTCCAGAATAGGGAGGACAAGCTTGGTGTAAGCAGTTTCTTTAGTAGACCTGTTGCACCTTCTAAGTGTTCTGCCAATGAATTGCAGTCTTTGGCTTGCTCTAGCCACAACATTATGTGATCATTCCAATTTAGGTTATTTGTAATTGTAATACCTATGTATTTAGTTGAATTAACAGCCTTCCGCTTTGTGTGACTTATCACGTAATCGAAATTTAGTGGATTTCTTTTGGTACTCATGTGAATAACTACACGCTTTTCTTTATTCAGGGTCAATTGACAATTTTCGTACCACACAGATATCTTATCTATATCATTTTGCTATTCGTTTTGGTTATCCGATGACTTTATAAGACGGCAAATGACAGTATCATCTGCAAACAATCTAAGATGTCGTTAACATAGATCACGAATAATAGAGGGCTTACACTTCCTAGGCAAACACCGGATATTATTTCTGTTATACTCGATGACTTCCATCTATTACTACGAACTTTGACCTTTATGACAGGTAAACATGAATTCAGTCACACAACTGAAGCGATATTCCATAGACAGATATGAAAGTGCTTCATATATCAAAGAAATACACAATTTCTTGCTATTTGCTATACTTTATTTGTATCTTTTGTCTGCAGGAAATACTAGAAGAGAGATGTCTGGCTTAACTTAACCGTGGTACTTAAACTATAAGTTCAGATACACTGACAATAGCATATTACTTTTATTGGAAAAAATGTTGTGGCAATATGGTCTCTCTCATCTTTGTTGACTATGAAAGAAAAAGTATAGTTTCTGGATAATTTTACAAACAATGAATACGGTCATGCCATCATTGCTATCTGTTCTGTTTTACTTGTATACACAGATGTGAAAAATACATCTGAGATAGTGCATCACCAGCAAAGCTGTTATGTAATGGTAGGTAATATTTTATTATCTGATTGTTACTGATACAATTGTGCAAGTAATGGAATTTAAAGAAGGATAGTAAGAGAGGAAGAGACAGCTGTATAGCAATCTAAATCGCAAAATTATAGTGAATAAATGGGATCCTTGCAGGCATCACAGTGTATAATTCATAGGATGCATCATTCTGTGTAGTTCATACAGACCATGAACTCCCCTGAGGTTTGTCTGTTAAGTTTTTATGTCGATTTTATATACTCCTTTTTTCCTGGCCATGTGAAGGACTACAAGAAGCCCTACTAGCCATCTTATATAGACCTTCATATCTCTGAAAAAACTTGCTAACTTCTTTCTTTACATTATAACTCTGATGAAAAGTCTTAATTAGCACCATGTCATCTACTTGAAATCTGGTGTTGCTCTTGACAATTATATTCCTTTACTGTAATCTGAGCACTTTTCTCTATTTCCTTTTTCACTCACTCATGTACATTATCTTTATGTTGGATTGCACCTTCTCATTATTTAAATAATTATAACAATAGTTCTCCAAAAAATTTTCTATTTAATATCTACACTAGTGAAAGATTGTTATACAAAGGAGTGAGGCAACTCATTTTAAATAATTTAGAAATTGAATCATTTGAGTCCATGTTGTACATCTATTTGAACAATATGTTTGGCAATGTCTGCTGAACACCTTCACCACCCTTGTCGATCGGTTAGGCTGAAGAAGGTATATTGAAATGATAATATGCATTACTTGTTCCCATGATAAATATTCTTTAAAATTATTATTTATAAATTGAATATAATTATCCATAGATAGTAATCTCAGTTTTCCCACATCTGCAAAATACTCTTCTTAACAGTCAAATAAAGTGGCTGTATTCAGTATTTTAATAGCAGTGGCAGCTCGTGCAAAATTATGCCAATTTTGTGATGTATGCCTTTTGAATTATAACAGTATTAATCACAACTAAATTGAATACATTAATTTTATGTATATAAACTAAACTGTTCAAAATATTTAACTTGTGTAATTAATAGTTTAGAGCAACAAGCTATATGCAGCTTAAAATAAAATAAAATAAAATTACAACATTGATATTCACCTAAATTAGTCTCCAGTATTGTTTCTACTCAGTTTATTATACTCTTGGAAGATATGTTATATGCAACTGGTTGAAAAGAAATTCCTCTGTTGTTGTTAACGTCTCATTTACTGCCTTTAAAAGTTACGCTGTAAATGAGTCTTCTCCACTAGCTTCATAAGGTTTTAATAACTTATTCAATTTCATTGATGTTAGGGGTAAATCATCTTCTATGTTTTCATGACTGTTTGAGAATTCGAGCTTATGGATTGATTCTGGGCAATCAGAAACTGTTCAAAAAATTTTATAAGTATTTTGAAATTATCACTATTAAGTATGCCAAATTGGTGAGCCTCATCCCACATCCCTCTGTTGCTAGATTTACATTTGAAGAACACCTACCTAAATCTTTAAGTTTCACTTTCTCCTCCAAAGGTCAACCGGAAAAGGGTCTCTTTAGTGGATCACCTACAGAAACCCCTTTCGTACTAAATTTCCTCATATACTGGCTTGTTTTATACTATCTAGCCTATAACCATTTATTTGACTTACAAGTGTAGTAATCATATCAAAATTGAATATATTAATTTTGTGTGTATAAACTGAAGTAATTTTTAAATTTTATAATTAATAGTTTAACACTGCAAGGGATGAAAAAAAAATCTAGGAAACAGTGGAACTCAAAGCTGGGTCCACAAATTGCCAGTCTGTGCTTTACACCACTTGCCCACATGTCGGCACAATGACAATTGTATAAAAAGTCTACATACTATATATTTGAGCAACACACTACATGCAGTTTCGAAGAAATATACTGGCCTGGTACTGTGAGCAGTGTAGCACTCACAGAGCTGGAACACATGACAGCTACATCACTTCTCTGAACTGATCATACTGCAGCTAGACATCATTTTAGCACTTGATACAGGTTTCTAGTTATTGCAGAGAGAGCACTACAAAACATGTTTTCATCAGCATGCATTCAAAGAGAAATGGTGTAACTTTAGTGCAATTTCCAGCTTGCATTCAAAACAAAATCGCAAAATTTTTGTATATTTACAGTGTGCTGCAGCACATTAGCATGTGATAACCAGCTGTCACTATTTAATAGGGCATAATTTTTGACCATCATTAAATTTTTATGAAGAATTACCTCTACATTTTGGCAACTGTCTGAAGATATCTGCAGCTGTTACACCATGAAATGCTTGGGGCACTATTGGATAAATTTTGAAATTCAAAATGTTATTGTTTTTAACCACCTGACATAGGTCACATGAACATTAAATTTCCTTTTAATTTCTGTGAAAATGGAACTTAACTATATTCTTAACGAATGTACAGATTCCAAAGTGCCTGTATCCTTTGTGTGACTATCATGTTGTTGTTGTGGTCTTCAGTCCTGAGACTGGTTTGATGCAGCTCTCCATGCTACTCTATCCTGTGCAAGCTTCTTCATCTCCCAGTACCTACTACAGCCTACATCCTTCCGAATCTGCTTTGTGTATTCATCTCTTGGTCTTCTTCTATGATTTTTACCCTCCACACTGCCCTCCAATACTAAACTGGTGATCCCTCGATGTCTCAGAACATGTCCTACCAACCGATCCCTTCTTCTAGTCAAGTTGTGCCACAAGCTCCTCTTCTCCCCAATTCTATTCAATACCTCCTCATTAGTTATGTGAGCTACCCATCTAATTTTCAGCATTCTTCTGTAGCACCACATTTCGAAAGCTTCTATTGTTTTCTTGTCTAAACTATTTATGTCCACGTTTCACTTCCATACATGGCTACACTCCATACAAATACTTTCAGAAACGACTTCCTGACACTTAAATCTGTACTCTATGTATAACTATCATATGAGGTCATTATTTACAATAGTAGGGTCACATATTTTCGACTGCTTCAACAACTCATTCCATCCCCAAAATAAAGTATCTTTACACAACAGCCAATTTCAGTTAACAGCCATTTGCTACAGTACATTACTATAGGATTGAAATACTCACCAGACTATAAGCCATCTTTTATTTTCTATGCTAACAATCTCAATATGCTAATCAATAACTTATGCAATAAAATTTATTCTAAATTCTGATTCCAGGTAACGAAGTATTACTTTCATTAGGCACACATAATGATAAACAATGATCTGTTACAACAGAACAAATATGCTTTCATAAATTATCATATGTTTAGCTGAAGAAGGAACTTTTTTGTGCTGTAATTGTATTTCATGTGGCTTATCAGAATGTTTTGTCATATGTTTGTGTTACTTTTCAATGATTATTATGGTTTGAATAGCAAATTAATATTTATAATTCGTGCTTCTACTGTCATACTAAAATTAATGATTAAAGATCAGCTTTATAGAAGAACACAGAAGTTATTAAGTCTTAGGTTGGAAACAAAGATATGTGTGGAAGTATATGTTACGTGAAACCATTTCTACTATTTATCCCATGTATACTTTGAAACAGGAGGAATGAAGTAGTGGATTTAATAATGAATAAAAAAAAAATAGGAGTGCAAGTAAGCTACTACAAACATCATAGTGAATGCATTATTGTAGCCAAGATAGACACGAAGCCTATGCCTACCACAGTAGTACAAGTATATATGTTAACTAGCTCCACAGATGACAGACTGAAGAAATGAATGATGCGATAAAAGAAATTATTCAGAGAGTGAAAGGAGACAATAATTTAATAGTCATGGGGGACTGGAATTTGATAGTAGGAATGGGAAGAGAAGGAAAAGTAGTAGTTGAATATGGAATGGGGGTAAGGAATGAAAGAGGATGCCACCTGGTAGAATTTCGCAGAGAGCATAACTTAATCATAGCTAAAACTTGGTTTAAGAATCATGAAAGAAGGTTGTATATGTGGAAGACGCCTGGAGCCACTGGAAGGTTTCATATAGATTATATAATGGTGAGACAGAGATTTAGGAACCAGGTTTTAAATTGTAAGACATTTCCAGGGGCAGATGTGGACTCTGACCACAGTCTGTAGGTTACAAACTGTAGATTAAAACTGAAGAAACAGCAAAAAAGGTGGGAATTTAAGGAGATGGGGCCTGGATAAATTGAAAGAACCAGAGGTTGTAGAGAATTTAAGAGAGAGCATTAGGGAAATATTGACAAGAAGGGGGGAAAGAAATACAGTAGAAAAAGAATGGGTAGCTTTGAGAGAGGAAATAGTGAAGGGAGCATAGGATCAAGTAGGTAAAAAGATGAATGTGAAACAGAAGATATATTGAATTTAATTGATGAAAGGAGAAAATATGAAAATGCAGTAAATGAAGCAGGCAAAAAGGAATAGAAACATCTCATAAATGAGATCGACAGGAAGTGCAAAATGGCTAAGCAGGGATGGCTAGAGGACAAATGTAAGAATGTAGAGGCATATATCACTAGGGGTAAGATAGATGCTGCCTACAGGAAAATTAAAGAGACCTTTGGAGAGAACCAGTTGTATGAATATCAAAAACTCAGATGGAAACCCAGTTCTAAGCAAAGAAGAGAAAGCACAAAGGTGGAAGGAGTATATAGAGGGCCTGTACAAGGGTGATGTACTTCAGGACAATATGATGGAAATGGAAGAGGATGTAGATGAAGATGAAATGGAAGACATGATAGTGCGTGAAGAGTTTGACAGAGCACCGAAAGACCTAAGTCAAAACAAGGCCCTGGGAGTAGACAACATTCCATCAGAACTACTAATAGCCTTGGGAGAGCCAGCCCTGACAAAACTCTATCATCTGGTGAACAAGATGTATGAGACAGGTGAGATACCCTCAGACTACAGTCCCAAAGAAAGCACGTGTTGACAGGTGTGCAAATTACCTTACTATCAGTTTAATAAGTCATGACTGCAAAATACTAACACGAATTCTTTAGAGACGAATGGAAAAACTGGCAGAAGCTGACCTTGGGGAAGATCAGTTTGGATTCCATAGAAATGTTGGAACACATGAGGCAATACTGAACCTACGACTTACCTTACAAAATAGATTAAGGAAGGGCAAACCTACATTTCTAGCATTTGTAGACTTAGAGAAGGCTTTAGACAACATTGACTGGAATACTTTCTTTTAAATTATGAAGGTGGCAGGGGTAAAATACAGGGAGCGAAAGGCTATCTACAATTTGTACAGAGATCTGATGGCAGTTATAAGAGCCGAGGGGTATGAAAGGGAAGCAGTGGTTGGAAAGGGAGTGAGACATGGTTGTAGACTATCACTGATGTTCTTCAGTCTGCGTTTTGAGCAAGCTGTGAAGGAAACAAAAGAAAAATTTGGTGTAGGAATGAAAATTCACGAAGAAAAAATAAAAACTTTGAGGTTTGTCGATGATACTGTAATTCTGTCAGAGACAGCAAAGATACTGGAAGATCAATTGAACGGAGCGGACAGTGTCTTGAAAGGAAGATATAATATGAACATAAAAAAAACGAGGATAATGGAATGTAGTCGAATTAAATCAGCTGATACTGAGGGAATTAGATTAGGAAATGAGACACTAAAAGTAGTAGATGAGTTTTGCTGTTTGTGGAGCAAAATAACTGATTATGGTCGAAGTAGAGAGGATATAAACTCTAGACTGTTAATGGCAAGGAAAGTGTTTTTGAAGAAGAGAAGTTTGTTAACATTGAGTATAGATGTAAGTGTCAGGAAGTCTTTTCTGAAAGTATTTGTAAGGAGTATACCCAAGCATGTAAGTGAAGCTTGGACGATAAACAATTTAGACAAGAAGAGAACAGAAGCTTTCTAAATATGGTGCTACTGAAGAATGATCAAGATTAGATGGGTAGATCAAGCAACTAATGAGGAGACATTGAATAGAATTGGGGAGAAGAGAAATTTGTGGCACAACTTGACTAGAAGAAGGGATCGGTTGGAAGGACATGTTCTGAGGCATGAAGGGCTCACCAATCAAGTATTGGAGGGCAGCATGGAGGGTAAAAATCATAGAGGGAAACCAAGAGATGAATACTGAGCAGATTCATCCACATCTACATGATTACTGACAATAAAGTGCCTGGCAGAGGGTTCAATGAACCACCTTCAAGCTGTCTCTCTACCGTCCCATTCTCGGAAGGCGCATGGGAAAAACGAGCACTTAAGTTTTTCTGTGCGAACCCTTATTTCCTTGATTTTATTGTGATGATCATTTCTCCCTATTGTAACCACTCTTTAGAGAGTGGGTATTCAGAAATGAATATTAGATTGAATTCTGTAATACGAAATGACCTAAGAGCCAAAAATTGTATTGTATTTCGAAGTAATTGTTAGTTAAAATTTTACAAAGTGTAAATATTTGAAATAGAGTAAAGCAAAGTAGTACAAAGGGAATCCAAGGAAGACATTACAGAGATGCGTTTTGTTTTGAATATAATGTATAAATCAATGTGCAGCATTGTTAGCACTCTTAAGTCTTTGTTTTCAGCGGTGCATGTTCGCAGTCTTCCATGGTAGTCGGAAGTTAGGGATTAACAGCCTAATTAAATATCCTTCTGATAACAGGATTAGACATTGGAGTGGTGGATAATACATTATTTTGAAATATTGGGACTCAAAATAGTTGGACCAAATCATACTAATATCTTTGCAGATCGTTGTCAAGGCAATTCTGCTAATAAACGAGACGTGATATATAGTGCCCGTGAAAAGACTAAATTTATGCTTAACAGACATTGAAAGAACTCAAACTTAAAATTAATATCATGTCGTGAGAATTAATAAGCTTAGACATTGTACTCAACAGACATTGAAAGAACTCGAACTTAGAATTAATATCGTGTCGTGAGAATTAACAAGCTTAGACATTGTAAAGCCAGAGACATATTTATGATTTATCAGATATTAATGGTAAAGGACAGTTTCATGGGAAATCATAACGTTGGTGATAGGAACGCGAAGGAATGCGGTACAGACTGACTGTTATTATACCGAAACGATACACACTAGGATTATCTCCTTCATTGATTCCCCATTTCCATTAATTCAAGAAGTGAAGAGTGTCAATACAACAGAATATATACGAGAATTTCTCCGTGTTTTCTAAACCCCAAAAATTAGCTATTGTATAGACAATTACATCCGTGAATATTCAAGGGTTATTGAGAAAAGCTGATCAACCTGTTACAAACAGATAATAGGATTTAATGAAAGCATATTGACTAAGAAGGTAATTAAATCAAATTATTTGGGAAACAAACATTATAAAAAATAAACTGGAACCCAACTGCTATGTTATTCCTGAGAAATAAATAAAATCACAGTCTTTGGGTCCATTATGGTTGAAAGTGTATGAAATATCTCTGGAAATAGAAAACTGCTAATTCACACAATTAGATTCACAACGTGATTTAGAGATAGTTTATGCCCGATCCACGCGGCAGAGAATGGTTCTTAACTAGCCAAGACAATATATACACAAACTTTTGAGATCAGTTTCATCGCTGGGGAGGGGGGGGTAAGCAGCGAAGCGATATCTATGGAGTTGCGACAAAGGTGGGCGTGCGGGCATATTATGTAGGTGGGTGCGAACAAAATGTTTTCGCAATTGGAGGAGAAAACTAGTGATTGAAATTTCATGAGAAGATCCCATCGCAACGAAAAATGCCTTTGTTTTAATAATTCCACTCCAAACACGTATCATGTATGTGGCACTATCTCCTCTATTTTGCGATAATACAAAACGAGCTGCCCTTCTTTGTACTTTTTTGATGTCATCTGTCATCCCTATCTGATGCGGATCCCACACCACACAGCAATACTCCAGAATAGGGAGGACAAGCTTGGTGTAAGCAGTTTCTTTAGTAGACCTGTTGCACCTTCTAAGTGTTCTGCCAATGAATTGCAGTCTTTGGCTTGCTCTAGCCACAACATTATGTGATCATTCCAATTTAGGTTATTTGTAATTGTAATACCTATGTATTTAGTTGAATTAACAGCCTTCCGCTTTGTGTGACTTATCACGTAATCGAAATTTAGTGGATTTCTTTTGGTACTCATGTGAATAACTACACGCTTTTCTTTATTCAGGGTCAATTGACAATTTTCGTACCACACAGATATCTTATCTATATCATTTTGCTATTCGTTTTGGTTATCCGATGACTTTATAAGACGGCAAATGACAGTATCATCTGCAAACAATCTAAGATGTCGTTAACATAGATCACGAATAATAGAGGGCTTACACTTCCTAGGCAAACACCGGATATTATTTCTGTTATACTCGATGACTTCCATCTATTACTACGAACTTTGACCTTTATGACAGGTAAACATGAATTCAGTCACACAACTGAAGCGATATTCCATAGACACACAGCTTGGTTAGAAGACGCTTTTGAGGAATCATGTCAAAAGCCTTCCCGAAATCTGAAAATACGGAATCCATTTTACATCCCCTGTCGATAGCACTCATTCATTACTTCATGAGTATAAACAGCTATTTTCTTTTCACAAGAACGATATTTTCTCAATCCATGCTGATTGTGTGACAATAAATTGTTTCCTTTGAGGTACTTCATAAATATAGGTTTCAAAACCCTACTGCAAATCGTTGTTTGTGATATGGGCCTATAATGCAGCCGATTACTCCTACTTCCCTGTTTGGGTATTGCTGTAACTTGAGCAATTTTCCAGTCTTTAGGTACGGATCTTTCTGTGAGCGAGCAGTTGTATATAATTGCTAAATAAGGAGATACTGTATTAGCATACTCTGACAGGAAACAGATTGTTATACAGTCTGGACCAGAGACCTTGGCTTTATTAAGCTGCTTTGTTACAATACACAGATATCTATTTCTATGTTTCTCATCTTGGCAGTTGTTCTTGATTGGAATTCAGGAATATTATTTCATCTTCTTTGGTGAAGGAGTTTCGGAAAACCAATTTCAATAACTCTGCTTTAGTGACACTGTCATCAGTGACTTCACCATTGTTATCGCACAGTGAAGGTATTGATTACGTCTTGCCACTGGTGTGTATGACCAGAATATCTTTGGGTTTTCTGCCAGGAGGAGGTAAGTCTTAGCAGGTACTTGGATATAAAGAAGCTTGCACAGGAGAGAGTGGCATGGAGAGGTGCATCAAACCAGTCTCTGGACTGAAGACCACAACAATTACAACTTTGAAATGTTTATTAACCATCAGATGAGAAAAGTCTTGTGAAAAGTCAGACATACAGTTCAAAGAAAATCTTTTAAGAAAGAAGTAAGTTCTGTTCTTGTCATGATCAGTACTAGGTAATGCTGAATATATACAATGACTGCATTCACAATTTTTCTCAGTAGTGAAGTTATGAATGAATGAATATTGTTGTATTATTTACATGATGTTGCAATACAGTACATCCACAGCAAAGTCCAAGGTTAATTTATTCTTATCTTATACATCCAAATACAAAATGTATATTGTACTAATTCTAGGATGTTGACAAGAAATAATTGACTATCTTTTTTAATGTCAAGTGTGGCCTATTATAAAACCATATCCTGTGCAATGAAGTGGTATAGTCTTATATACTGGTAAGAGTAGTTATGTGAAAATCAGATAAGCCCTGCCTGGCACACAGTATGAACATCAGAATGGTGGCTCATGATGCCTAGGAGCAGGCTGGGCCAGACTCTAACCCAGCCCATCCGGAAGTGCAGTGTGGACATAGCCTAACTGCAGTAATCTCTGAAGCAGCTCAAAAAGCTGCACCCACCAAAAACTTGTATTATCTCTTCAAACTGTTATGGGAGAAATGATTTTGCTGATTGTGGGGGTATTGTTCTCTGCCAAAGATGGGATGGATGAGCAGCAGCAGGAGAAGGAGGTTCTAGTGAAGATACAAGAATTTCTTTATTAGTTCTTTACTAATGTATACAGCTTGGATTGGTCTGATGGTTATGGAAAGGCACAAGGATGAACACACCAAGTCTTTCACTAATCCATACAACTCAGGCAGTCACTAACGTGCATTTCTATTTTCACATAATATTCTGGCATAGCAGCGCCACGCAACATAGTGACACACACTGCTTTTGGGAGACAGAAGCTGAGCCGAATCTCCAGTATGCTGGCATTTTGCTGACAATGGTGGGCGTTCTGCAGTGCATGAGGCCGGTGAGGTCAGCTGGCATAATGCAAGGTTGCAGTGCCCCGGCGGCACAGCGAGGTGTTCTCTGGACCCAGTCTGGACCAATGCTGAAGAGCAGGGCAGGCGGCTGGTGTAGTGTGGGCTGCAAGGACTGGGCAGACAGGCAGAGAACAGTGGAACATGACCTGGTTGTGGCAGTGGTGGGTGTAACGGCTCCGGTCGACAGAGATTGGGCTTCATGGAAATGCCCAGGTGGCCAAATGACAACAGACCGGTCCTGGATGTTGAAATCCTGCCGACTGCTGTGGAAGAGCCATGTTTCAGTGTCACATCAGAGTGTCTGGAGTGGGACAACAGCCAAGGCATGATGTAACTGGCAGTAGGACAGTCAAACCATAGAGGTTACATGACATCCCCACCTGTCCACTTGCAGAAGTGTCAATTGCGGAAGTGGTACTTCCGCTGACTTTGCTGTGTTAGCGGGGATGTTGACCAGTGAGCTGTGGCCTGACTTTGTCCTAGCACTGCACAACTGATTCCAAGTCTCATTTATAATTTTACCTCTACAAAATCACTCATGTCTGAATGAGGGAGACATTAACACACAGCACTTGGAACTCCAGAGGAAAGCAATGCTTGGCACAAAGCACAAGTGCCTTCTTGTAATGAATGATAATCATTTTCTCCATGCTTTGGCACTTGGAAAGAGTCTGAGGGACAAGTAACAGATTACCAAGAAAACAATAGCAGAGAAAATGCATTATGTGAAAAAATGGCGCTTAGAACATTTGACATTTCTACTCTTCGTGTATTGTAAAACTGGAACTAAAATATGACACATTTTGTTTTCCTGAGTAACAAATCTGTTTTTATATTGTATTATTTATGCAACAGTCTGTCCCAATTGTATGGTAACTAATTTCAGTAACTGTAATCTTATTAATATTGTAATATCAACAATGAGAGGACTTGTATCGATGGTTAGAACTGTAATTTAGATCAGCACGTGTGTCTGCCAAACCAGTTCCATTTTCAGCTCAAGGCAATGTCAGTGGAGTGCAGTAACAGTTCACATTACATTCAATTGTTCGTAACAAAATATTACTTTTATTAAACTTCAATCCCATAAGTTGTGTGTTTGACAGTTCTAATTTAACTTCACATAAAATTAAAACACAGAAAGACAGAGATTGCAGCAAAGAAATTTGAACGTCCACTGGCAAAGTGAAATGAACATGAACGTTCAGTATTTGTGTTTCATTTAGTAACATCCAACTACTACTGCTTGAATCTGATTTGTTACATTTCATCTTGTTATTTTAAAAAACGCAACACACATAATAAACAACTATGGTTCATACAGTAGTGTTGCTAACTAATTAAGTTACAATACCTAAATTAATTTATTCTTAAATCTCTCTACCAATTTTCTGCTGTTCAGTTTTCTGCTTAATGGATTCATCTTCCTGTGCAGGTTTCTGAAACTTAACTTCTTTAAGCATACTTAATAGCTGTGCTTTCATAATTGTATTCAAGTTTTCTTGACCTAAGAAGGGAGGGGGTGGAATTCTGATGCAACACAGCAGTAAATAACTAAGTACAGTCACACACAAAATAAATACCTTTATAAAGGCACATTAAATTATAAATTATTTTTCTCATCAACCAATTGCTGTTGTTGTTGTTGTTGTTGTTGTGGTCTTCAGTCCAGAGACTGGATTGGTGCATAATATCTGAATCACTTGTCAGCACCAGTCCAAGTGCACCTGACCTTACTCAGTTGCACAAAATTCACAGAAATTTTGATTATGTTATTTGGTAGAGTCTGGATGTTGCCATAGAGCAATGGTTCCCCACTTTTCTGAGAGCATTACCCCTGAGTATAACCAGATATTAGGTAGTAGCATAAAACCTCCCTCCCCCCTGAATCATTATCAACATTAGCCCCTAATTAAAATTATTTTTAAAATGATGAAAGGTAAATGATATTTACATTTTGTAAATGCTTCATTAACCCATGAAATAATTGTACTGCTTATTTTTGACAACCCTTTTCTGTGCAGAATGATGAAGCAATTCTAAGTTCAACACAAGTGCCACATAAGAAATGAAAGGTAACTGTTCAACCTGAAGGTAGACACTTGTTACATACAGAACATGCTTCCTTTGCACCACTCCTCTTCCTGGTGGCACTTGGTTTATCCACTACCTGCATCCCCATTTAAAAACAATCACATTACAATGTGTTGGTTGATCTGAGGAAGTGGACCATACAGCACGGTCATCAGGCTCATCAAATTAGGAAAGGATGGGCAGGAAGTCCAACGTGCCCTTTCCAAGGAACCATCCCAGCATTTGCCTGAAACGATTTAGGGAAATCATGGAAAACCTACATGAGGATGGCCGGATGCAGATTTCAACCATTGTCCTCCCAAATGCGAGTCCAGTGTGCTAACCACTGTGCCACCTTGCTAGGTCATAAAAATATGTATACTATACTTATTGCTCATATATCATTTGACTGCTGGCTCATTACTTCTTGACTGACACAAATTGGCACAACTCAGCTTCCCAATGCTTCATGTCTAATCAACACTGCTTATAATAATAATAATAATAATATCGGGTGTACATGTGGCGAGGAAAAAAAATTCCCAGATTTTTCTCGAATATCCTGGTTAAAAATACACTTTCTCTCGGATGAAAATACACTTTTTCCATGTCGAGTATTAGTATAATTTTCCTTGGAACTGTAAAACTTATCAATCCTTTCAATGGTTGTGGTTTTATACACCGGCGTAGAATTTCCCAGCACATTAGAAAACGAAACTCAGCAGAAAAAACACGTTTTGGAAATATGCCTGATGTGCAGCAACGTGTACACTCCATATTTTAGTATTATGAAAGTATAAATCCGAATTCCACCAAACACCGCATGTTACTTTCCGAAGGATTGAAATCGAGTTTGCGGTGCGTTTTTGTAAGCCAGTCGTAGCTCATGTCAAGCGATCTCGCCAGTCGATATTCAGAGCATAGGGCACGAGATGTGGTCAGCCAATAGCAACATCACTGTTAAGTAGCGTGAACATACAAATAGGAAAAGGTAATGGTTTAAATTAATGTACATTGTGTTGTGTTGCAAGTAAAGAAAAGCTTTCACGTATAATGTTGGTCTCCAAGATTAATAAGCTGCAAGAGAAGCTAACCTTTCACCCATAATGTTGATCTTTTTTGCGCATGTTACCCTTTAAGAAACATCACACAAATGTGCCAGTGAAATTTTTAACAACGACGTAAATGTCTGATCTTCTGGGCTCGAAAATATTCTAAATGGTAGTCCTCAAAGATTTGATTTTTGAATGAGAGCCAAACGCTATTTGATTTAAGAAATTCATCGGACATTCGTGTACAGAGTTCATCTCGTGTAAAAGAAAATTTAAGTGACTTGAAAGTAACGCTTTTCAAAAACCGTTCGGAATGTTTTTCCGCGACCTGTTAGAAATAGATTCGTTTCAGCAGTTGCGCCAGGTGACAGGCGTCGCCGCGCTTGGGCAGCTACGATGACGCAGGAAGCCCGTACGTTCGTACATATAAAGCATTAAAAGATCTAACATAAAAGAAACAAGACATTATACGGTACTCCAAGAGCATGCGAATTTTGTGAACCATACAAAAATGCATAATTCGGCTTAAAGTGCACATTCGTATGTCCAGATTCATATGTAAATTGTCTAGGAGTACCATTACCTTATTATCTCATGTTTGGTTCTTTATTATGGCATAATGCCATACGTGCTAGAAGATGAAAATGTTAACTTGAAATGCAGCGAACAGTGTGGAATTAAACTCTTCGTTTCAAATAAATTGACTGCCTCAGAAGAGAAGATTAATAAAAGTCCAATTTCTTTAACAAACCGACAAAAATAACTTCATTGTTTCGCAAGGCGATTAACGCTTGTCTGTCAGAAATGTGGAAACAAAATTTGAAACTAATAACATATTTTAGCCTTCCGTAATTATGTGAATGTATTTTAAATCACTTGATAGTTCCCAGCCACAGAAATCCGTTTTGTTTTCATTTGACTTGAGAGCAGTAAACGAAGAGGAAACAGCAAAATCATTTAACGTAAACACGGGTCACGTGGAGACTACCACCTCCCAACTACAACTCAGTCTGCTCTCAGCCTCTCTGCATCAGGTCCGGATCAACGAGATATTTCCGAACCGGGGCAATACTAGGTAGCGGCGCTCCCCCTCCCTCGAGTGTTTGAGGTAGGGCGCCAAAAATTTAAAAAATCGATTTTTCAAAAATATTTTCATTTTGTAGAGCACATCTTTCTGAATAGTCTTATACATAAAACATATATGTTCGAGGGAACGCAAGACATGTTATTTGGTCTGTGTGCCGAAGTGCAGTGCAACGCCTCTTTACACAGCATTCTTCCATCGCACGTATCTGTATTTCGCGCTGTGGAATTCAAACGTGTAATATTTTGTAATAGGTGCCATCAAAATATATTAAAGCCAGTGGAAATTAAAATGTCGTGTGGTGCCTCTCCTGCACCCAGTCGTCCGGTTTGACATCCTGCCCTTCTTTAAAAGATTTCGCAATTACTAATGGATGGGATTATTTGTAACCGGCAGAAGAAGAACTCTTCAGAAAATTACAAGAACTCTTCAGAAAATTTGCAGTCTTTACTGCCTGTTAGCTGATAACTTGCTGTTTTGTGTGACATAAAATTAAATATAGGTTAGGCCTACCCAAAACGAGTAAAGACAAAGAGACAAGAAATACAGCACACATTTCTTCAATCCTTAAGTCCTAGCCTTATTTCCCCCTCTCTAATCTTGCCACAGCTTTATATGGCGTACTTTCTTTTCTGAAAAAGAATTTATTACCTCATCAAACTTCGTCAACGTTTTGCCACATGAAAAAACGACATGTCGTTGTCAAATACTAGGAAAACTGTTAATACAAATAGTACCCCAGACTGGTGTGGTTTCTCGATTTGATTACGTGTACTTTGTCACTGTCTGCTAGATGAGACTGTTTTGGTACAAATGGTCATTTTTATAACACGACAGAATATAATTCACGAAATACCAATATCAAATGCCTATTAGGCCAACTACAAGCAAAAAGTTTTATGTTAAGAAATAGTTTCACATTTCATTCATACTCTCTAGATTCTGAAGCACAAGATCGAAAAGTAGTAGTACGAAATTTTTATATAAATTTGGAATCGTCATGCCGGCCGGAGTGGCCGAGAGGTTCTAGGCGCAACAGTCTGGAACCGCGCGACCGCTATTCGTTCGGAAATCAACTTAGAATTTGATCAAAAATGTTCAAAATCTTATGAGTAATCGATAGACCAACGTGCGCTGGGTGCTAGACGCTTTGTGAAACAAGGTCTTTTTCCTCAATTATATGATTTTGGCGCCCTCTCCCCCTGAAACTGCCGTCCCAGCAGACATCCGGGTTTGTCCGCGCCCCCTAGTTCCGGGCCTGTTGCGCATACGTGGATCTGGCAGCTTAGGAGGAGCACCAGTAAAATTTTTCCGGATAGCATCTAGCTGCTTCCTGCTATTGCTTATACAGCTAACTGCTGTCACACTTATGTAGCCAGAAGCGGGAGAAGCTAGTACTCACACGCGACTCAACTGCACATGCGCATAAGCTCACTTAAACCGCTCAAACGAATCTAATGTAAACAAGTTATGACGTCACCCTCATCGGAGGCAATTTGTTGTTACGAAACATTGCTTAGTCTTCCTAGAGCCTTTGACACATTTTTCTGTTGACAGACGCTTGTATGAGCACTGTGTTTTGTTCTTGTACAGGGTGTTTCAAAAATGACCGGTATATTTGAAACGGCAATAAAAACTAATCGAGCACCGATAGAAATACACCGTTTGTTGCAATATGCTTGGGACAACAGTACATTTTAAGGCGGACAAACTTTCGAAATTACAGTAGTTACAATTTTCAACAACAGATGGCGCTGCAAGTGATGTGAAAGATACAGAAGACAACGCAGTCTGTGGGTGCGCCATTCTGTACGTCGTCTTTCTGCTGTAAGCGTGTGCTGTTCACAACGTGCAAGTGTGCTGTGGACAACATGGTTTATTCCTTAGAACAGAGGATTTTTCTGGTGTTGGAATTCCACCGCCTAGAACACAGTGTTGTTGCAACAAGACGAAGTTTCCAACGGAGGTTTAATGTAACCAAAGGACCAGAAAGCGATACAATAAAGGATCTGTTTGAAAAATTTCAACGGACTGAGAACGTGACGGATGAACGTGCTGGAAAGGTAGGGCGACTGCGTACGGCAACCACAGAGGGCAACGCGCAGCTAGTGCAGCAGGTGATCCAACAGCGGCCTCGGGTTTCCGTTTGCCGTGTTGCAGCTGCGGTCCAAATGACGCCAACGTCTACGTATCGTCTCATGCGCCAGAGTTTACACCTCTATGCATACAAAATTCAAACGCGGCATCCCCTCAGCGCCGCTACCATTGCTGCACGAGAGACATTCGCTAACGATATAGTGCACAGGATTGATGACGGCGATATGCATGTGGGCAGCATTTGGTTTACTGACGAAGCTTATTTTTACCTGGACGGCTTCGTCAATAAATAGAACTGGCGCATATGGGGAACCGAAAAGCCCCATGTTGCAGTCCCATCGTCCCTGCATCCGCAAAAAGTACTGGTCTGGGCTGCCATTTCTTCCAAAGGAATCATTGGCCCATTTTTCAGATCCGAGACGATTACTGCATCATGCTATCTGGACATTCTTCATGAATTTGTGGCGGTACAAACTGCCTTAGACTACACTGCCGGTACAAACTGCCTTAGACTACACTGCGAACACCTCGTGGTTTATGCAAGATGGTGCCCGGCCACATCGCACGGCCGACGTCTTTAATTTCCTGAATGAATATTTCGTTGATCGTGTGATTGATTTCGGCTATCCGAAACATACAGGAGGCGGCGTGGATTGGCCTCCCTATTTGCCAGACATGAACCCCTGTGACTTCTTTCTGTGGGGACACTTGAAAGACCAGATGTACCGCCAGAATCCAGAAACAATTGAACAACTGAAGCAGTACATCTCATCTGCATGTGAAGCCATTCCGCCAGAGACGTTGTCAAAGGTTTCGGGTAATCTCATTGAGAGACTACGCCATATTATTGCTACGCATGGTGGATATGTGGGAAATATCGTACTATAGAGTTTCCCAGACCGCAGCGCCATCTGTTGTTGACAATTGTAACTACTGTAATTTCGAAAGTTTGTCTGCCTGAAAATGTACTGTTGTCCCAAGCATATTGCAACAAACGGTGTATTTCTATCGCTGCTCGTTTAGTTTTTATTGTCGTTTCAAATATACCGGTCATTTTTGAAACACCCTGTATATGGTGCATTTCCTTTGCAACTTAAGTTTTATCTTCGTTTTTTCGTTTTTTTTTTTTTTGGGCCTCGTTAGTGTTTTATTGCTGCAGTATTATCCTGCAGCTGTGAGAAAATTTAACTGAAAACTGAAACAATGAAAAATTTCAGGAATTCTAAAAAATTCCCGGATCTCCCTGTTATCCCAGGTGGAATACACCCTGTAATTGTAGTAATAATAATAATAATAATCACTGCTGCTAATAATACTAATAATAATAATAATAACAATAATGTGGAGGGCCTACAGCAATGTAGTAGCCATTATGTAGTTATTGTTGTTTTGTGCTGTCAATTAATTTGTGTGTGTGTTGCGACGTGAATACTGAAACAATGTCTGGTGGGAGCTACTTACAACTCAGAGAAGGCATTTTCCTGGGATATTAAAGCATATATATATATATATATATATATATATATATATATGTCTCAATTGGACTGTCATAGGTGCACGGTACTAAGTGCCAAGTACACTTAGGCAACAAGAGTCATAACACACCTACTATTGTGTTGGACCACTTATAGCCCAGTGTAGTGCAACAACTGGACATATCGCAGATTCAAAAAGTTGTCGTAAGTCCCCTGCAGAAATACTGAGGCATACTGCCTTTATAGCCGTCCATAAATACAAAAGTGTTGCCGATGCAGGATTTTGCCCGTGAACTGAACTCTCAATTATGTTTCATAATGTTCGATGTGATTCATGTTGTGCAATCTAGGTTGCCAAATTATGTGCTTGAATTGTCCAGAATGTGTTCTTCAAACCAGTTGCAATCAGTTGTGGTCCAGTGACATGGCACTTTGTCATCCATAAAAAATTCCATCATTGTTTGGGAACATGAAGTCCACCAATGGCAGCAAATGCTAGCCAAGTAGCTGAACATATGCATTTCCAGTCAATGATCAGTTTAGTTGGACCAGAGAAGCCAGTCCACTTTATGTGAACACATCCCACCCATTATGGGGCCATCACCGGCTTGCACAGTGCCTTGTTGACAACTAGGATCCATAGCTTTGTGGGATCTGTGCTGCATTCTAACTGTCCATTAGCCCTCACCAACTGAAATCGGAACTCATCTGACCAGGCCATGATTTTCGAGTCATCTAGGGTCCAATGGATATGGTTACGAGCCGAGGAGAGAAGCTGCATTCGATGTCATGCTCCTAACAAAAGGCACTCACATCTGTTGCAGCCCATTAACGCAATACTTCGCTGTTCTAATGGACATGTTTGTCATGCTTTCCACATTCATACCCGAGGTTATTTCAGACACTGTTGCTTTCCTGCTAGCGCTGATAACTTTACACAAACACCACTGCTGTCAGCCAATGCATAGCCCATGGTGTGAGATAATGCCTGAAATTTGGTATTCTCGGCACACTCTTTGAGGCTGTGGATCTTGGAATATTGAATTTCCTAATGATTTCTAAGATAGGATGTCCCATGCATCTAGTTCTAACTACCATTCCATGTTCAAAATCTGTTAATTCTTGTTACGTGGCCATTATCTTATCAGAAACCTTTTGACACGAATCACTCAAGTACAAATGACAGCTCTGCCTGTGCACTGCCCTTTGATACCATGTGTATGCGATACTAGTGTCATCTGTATTTGAGCATGTCACTATCCCATCACTTGTCACCTTAGTGTATTTGTGTAGTGGATGGCCTCTATAAGGAAGATGATGTGTTACATACATTTCAGAAGCTGTAATCTCCAACATGCTGTGTTCTGTACATAATCAGTACCAGTGTATTACAAAAAAGTGATAACAGTAATGACCTTTTAAAATTAATTTAGTTTCATAACCAAAATCCAACCAAGCCCTTTCATTTTTATGCCTCAGAAAAATTAATTTTACGTCCTCAAGGGGTAATTACCCCCAAGTTGGGAAACACTGCCATACACACTTAGTTCAGAAAAAGCTGCCTGTGATTTCAAATAAAAATTCTGTTAAAGAATCTCTTGTGTAATATTGGATCTTTATCTCTTTCTTACTTTTAATCAGATTTTCATGGGGTGGTTTTTGTACTTACCTTTTGCAAATGTACTCCACATTGCCTGTACAAGTTAAAAGAAAATTCTTTTTCTCTCTCTGTTTCATATTACGAGAATAGAAGAGTTTGCATTACTTTAAATGTCTTACACATTTCTTTCAATAAGCTATTTTGTATATTACCCTTTAAACTGAACACTGATTGTTTACAAGTTAACTACAGTTTTAGATGTCAAGGATCCCATAATATCACATACCTTTAGTCACTCTCTGAAATAACATCAACTTAAAATAATGTAGAGGGGATTTCTTTTTCCATGCAATCAGTGACTATTTCTGTCTATATCTGGATCCCACTCCAGCTACTGCTAGGTCTGGGTGCTGACTAGTCCTCTCCATTTGGCTTGGTCCTCCCACCACTTTTCTTGCTCCACTTGCTGCCATGTCACACCTCTCCTTTCCACAGATATTCTCACTCCCATTTTCCACCATGTTCTTGGGTGCCCTCTAGGTCTTTTTCCATCCATCTTTAGTTCTTCCATAATTTTGGGGAGAGTCTGCCGACACATCCTTGTAACATGCCCGTATCCTCTTAATCTTTTTTTTTTTTCGATTTCTTCTCTAGCACTTTCTTGTTTAAGGTCCTTTCTAATATCTACATTCCTTACTCTGTCCATTCTTGTTTTTCCCTTAACTGCTCCGAGAAATTTCATTTCCCCTGCTTGCATTCTTCTCCAGTCCCTTTCTGTCACTGTCCATGTTTCTCCTCCACAGCTGACAACAGGGAAGTAATAACTCTTATACAGAAGGAGTTTTGCATCTGTAACCTCATATTAATTTTGTTGGTTATTCTTCCATCACTAGATATTTCACTCCCTAAATAAGTGAAACTGTTTACCAATTTGAGGGGTTCACCATTCAAAGTAATATTCCCACTGATTCCTTTGTTCTTCCAAATACCATTACTTCGCTCTTATCTTTATTTATTTTTAATCCATACCTTTTCATCATTTCCTTCCACACAAGTTGTAACTGTAAAGCTACCTCTTTATTGCTGCAAATTACCATATTATCTGCAAAAATCATCTTTCTGTCTTTTCTATGTCTTTAACTTCCCTATTCATTCCCTGCATCACAACATTAAAAAGTGGAGCAGACAGAATACTTCCTTTTTTAAGTCCTTGTCTTATTTCGAAGTATTCAGAAATTCCCGATGGTGTTCTAATTCTACAACTGTGTTCTCTGTACATCGTCTTTATTGCATTAATGTATCCATCCTCTATACCTATCTTCTTCATTCCTTCCCAGAGTCTTTCCCTGTTAACTGAGTCATATGCCTTTTCTATGTCTATAAAAACCATTATCACCTTTTTGTTATACCCTCAACCTTTTTTCTATCAGTTGATGGATAGAAAATATCAGGTCGACCATGCTTCTTCCTTTCCTAAACCAATGCTGTTCCTCACTCAGCTCTTTTCATTTATTCAATTCAGTAAAATTCTTTCAAAAATCTTGGCTGTATGGCTCATAAGGGCTATTCCTCTGTAGTTTTTACAAAGTCTTTTATTGCCTCTTTTGAAGATGGTAACAATGTCCCCCTCTTCTCCAATCGTCAGGTATTGTACTATTTCTCCAGTGACTATTTACCATGTACAAATAGCAATAGATAAATTCATATGGCTTTAATCAATGCCCCTACATTAATCTATAATCATGCTCTACATGCAAGACTGCATAATTGCAAACCATGCAGCTGAGACCCATGGCATTAATGAGAAAATAGATGTATTGGCAATGACTTTTCATTACTGTAAACCACTGCGTATTCAAATAATGTCAAAAACCATATCATTACCAGATTATAATGCAACAAATTGTAGGAAATGACCTTAGAACTCTGCTTGCACGAAGTATTCTCAACACTCTCAAGTGGGAAAAAATGGAACTTTTCAAACGATTAAGATTTCACTGGCTTGAGAGAAAGAGTAGATACGTCTCATCTGTATTTTTAAACTACAAATAACTGATATAGAAAAACCAGCATCCATTCAATTACTGTTTGTGAAAGTTGCGATACATGTTATTATGATAAAATTTATTCCACAGGTTTGGGAAATGAGAATACAAAATTGATCAGAATTATGGAACAGTAGATGCAGTTTGAGCATGAGAATTCAATGTGGAATTAAGCCACCACAGCCTGCAATCAGAGCCTCTAGACATTATGACATGAAATCAAATAGGCTGTGGGTATGCTGCTGGAGCACAAACTGCCACTCAATTTCCACGCCTATCCACAAAGTGCAGGTTAAATGAATAATTACCCAACTGGCCATATCCAAGACAAGTTTGTTGGCTGAAATGTCAGTTGAATGAGAGGGCCAAGGAATGAGTGGTACCCATCATCCTTTGAAGAAAGCTTGCACATTTCTTACCTCTTGTGGCTAGGCACTATCATGCTGAAATACAGGGTGATTCAAAATGAATACCACAACTTTAGGAATTTAAAACTCTGCAACGACAAAAGGCAGAGGTAAGCACTATCTGTCGGCGAATTAAGGGAGCTATAAAGTTTCATTTAGTTGTACATTTGTTCTCTTGAGGCGCTGTTGTCTAGGCGTCAGCGTCAGTTGATGCTAAGATGGCGACCGCTCAACAGAAAGCTTTTTGTGTTATTGAGTACGGCAGAAGTGAATTGACGAGAGTTGTTCAGCGTGCATTTCGAACGAAGTATGGTGTTAAACCTCCTGATAGGTGGTGTATTAAACGTTGGTATAAACAGTTTACAGAGAATGGGTGTTTGTGCAAAGGGAAGAGTTCTGGATGGCCGAGAACGAGTGATGAAAATGTAGCACGCATCCAGCAAGCATTTGTTCGCAGCCCAGGACAATCGACTCGCAGAGCTAACAGAGAGCTGCAAATTCCACAATCAACTATATGGAGAGTCCTACGAAAAAGGTTATTTATGAAACCTTATCGTCTGAAATTGGTTCAAGCACTGTCTGCAGCCCGTGACAGAGCACTTCATCACTGGCCTCCAAGAAGTCCTGATCTTACCCCCTGCAATTTTTTCTTATGGGGGTATGTTAAGGATATGGTGTTTCGGCCACCTCTCCCAGCCACCATTGATGATTTGAAATGAGAAGTAACAGCAGCTATCCAAACTGTTACACCTGATATGCTACAGAGAGTGTGGAATGAGTTGGAGTATATTGCTCGAGTGTCTGGAGGGGGCCATATTGAACATCTCTGAACTTGTTTTTGAGTGGAAAAAAAAAAAAAAGCCCATATCAATCTGAGGACCGAGTGTTTCTGGTCAGTGGAAGCTGACACAATGACATGTGCCACCAGTTCAGTTCTCATCAGGTGGCGCTGAACTACCAATGTAGACACATCCAAGGCTCAATCCAGTGCTCCAGCACTGGGCCAATGCTGTGGACAAGATGGCAGCCATCCTGCAATGTGGTCATACTGTGTGGTCCCACATGCACCACTGTCATACCAGCATGCCCTGTATGAGCTGCAATATCATTGTATAATGAACCCGTCTGCAGGATGACAGTTGTTATACCCTGTACAAACTAACTCATACAGTAGTTACAATGAAATGAACACCCTTAGCTGCTTGTAGGCGTTAACATACGTCAACGGGGACAGATGAAAATGTGTGCCCCGACCGGGACTCGAACCCGGGATCTCCTGCTTACATTTCATTCTAACGAGCTGCATGGTCATCGATGGGATCTGTTCTTTCAGACGTATCCGAAAGGACAGATACCATCTTAGTATATATCATACAGTAGTATTGCACTTTTTGATGTAGATAAGTTACACCAGAACCCCCTTGCATGTTTTCCCTTTGTTTGATGGCTGTGCACTTAATGAGCGTGGCTTAACACTGACCTGTCCAGTCTCACAAAATAGAGCTCTGTTGGGCCTATGTACATGTTATCTCTCAGAAATAGTAAGTGATTAACATGCTGTTCTACAAATCTTCCAATTTTAGATTGGTCCAGACAATTATTTCTGGGTGTTGCAATTTCCACAAACGGTACACAGATTTCTCTTTCATTTTCAGAAAAATACCTAAAAAATCCATAACTTAAGTCTTAGCCTAGTGTGCCTGGTGTGGAAAGAAGTGAAGTATGCATTTGTAAAACCACTGACTATTAAAAAAAATACTGCTACAACTCTTTTCAGCTGAATTAAACCTGTCATGGCAATAAAAGCACATGATCTAGACTGTAGTTTGCTTTAAAAAAAAAAAAAAAAAACAAGGACAGTCTCTGCTATTGATATAATGCTGCCTTTCAATAGAAAGCCAATGCACTTAATGTGTTAACCTCAACATTATTAATAATAAAAATGTTGTTCATACAACATTTCTACTTGTTTTCCTACTCATTAAATTCCCATAGCCACTGGAGTGTGTATTGAACTGCTTTTGTACTTCGGCATGTTTCCTTAAGGATCTAACTGCTCAATAAACGAAATATACTTCCTGTTCAGTGTTCAAAATTAATACATGTACCAAGCAACATGAAGAGGCAGTTACATTTTATCTTCAGTTAGCTAGGATGGTATTATAATGTTTATATGAGAGCAAAATGTTTTGCTTTCTTTCTGTATTCCTGTTTGCTACTCTCAGTTAGTGAAGACACACTGCAATGATTCAAACTTGGCATTATATATACAACAGAAGGACCAGAACTTATGATATCAGTGTAGAGTGTAATTGAATGTTATATAATATATTAGCATTTAGATAAGGTAGGAGAATAATGCTTATTGTGGTTTTACATGTGTTTCAGAGGCTCTTTAATGTTACACAGGTGACAGCATTCAAAAAAATGGAGCAAGTCACAAATACACCAGGCAGCAGCAATGCACTGTGGTTCCAGGCTGCTACTGAGTTATATTCAGAAGACCACATAATAATAAACACAGAGTGGCATCATAATTCTTTTATTCCATGAGATCATAAAAGTTTTTAAAATTATAAATTGTGAACAATTTTGAGCCAGTTTGTTTTAGTTTGCCATTCAGTTCAAATGTAGGTGTCAATAAATCAGTGTTCACTGGTACAGTGTATTAATTCTTCTAACTCAAGAAGCTAATGTCTGTTACTGGGCTGGTATCTATTCTCGCCAGTAAAAGGAATTCTGTAAGTGTGTGACCTGCTAAATGTTGAGTGCAGAGCTGGTGTATGATATAACAGTCACAATTCCATTGCTTTATTGCTACTGGGAGATAAACTGAAGCTAAGGCTATTATTTACTCAAGAGGCAAGAGTTATGGTAACTAGCAGTACATGCCCAGTAACCTTTAAAAACTGTAAACTGCTTCATCAATGGCAAATAAATGTTGAGTTAATGTTAAAAAGAAGAAAAGAAAAGGAAGGGCAACAAGGTGGCGGTGGTGGTGGTGGAGCAACACATACTTCTTATGCATTTTATTGTGGAAAAACACGGTCTGATCAGTTTATTGATTTCGAAAGGTATACAAACTTTCTCCTCATTTTATAATAAGAATGCCATAATGTGGTATGATATTTACCTAAAGAAAATCACACAAGAAGACATCAGTATGGTGTTTATAAAATTTTAATTGAACAGATTTTCTTTTTATATCAAAGCTTCAAATCAAAACATTTTACTGTACACAGCCATAACAACATTCCTTGAACAAATAAATATAATTAAGGAACATCAAATGCAATACTTATAGTTTAATTAAATGCATTGTCCATAGATTAATCTAGTTTTTGAACACTAAGAAAGTAAATAAAATCATTAAAAAACTGATAATACCAAAAAAAGCTCTATTGTAAATATATCTCTCAATGATTTCTTTACTGAATAAAATACTGTTCCAACAGTAACCTTCATTTTACAAAAGCCACACATGATATGGAAATTTCTAATTTGTAGGTTACAGTTTTTATAAAATGGTGAAGTAATGTAGCGACCACAACAGCACTAGGCAATAAATTATATATGAAACTCATAATGTAAAAAGACACTGCTAATGATTGTTCTTCAAACAGAGGAAACTACACAACCTGAATACCGAAATAAAAACAGAATAACAAAGTATACCTATGTTCCTGACTTTCAGAGGACATTAACTGCACCCAAATGTTCATCAAAACAAAGCTACAACTTCTTTGGTATGTAATTTCCAATCAGTGCATTTTTCACAACATATGTTCAGGAATCAGAGCTACCACAAGTTCACAAATTAATACAGGTAACGTGAGATATTTCATTACTCATGAAATGCCTGAAAATTATTTTTGGTATACAAACAACGTAAATGCACTGCCTGACTCCATGTACACTGAATATGAATTTGAGAGCTTCTGGCAGTGATGTGCTAATTTATATCACATCAATATACAAACATTTTAAAACTACACAAATATAGTTTGTTAGGGCCTGTTCTGGTTGTCCAATTAAGACATGAGGCACTATTATGTGACTAACATTTGCCACTGACATAACTAGTCAGTGGCTTTGTGAAAGTGACTGCTGTCCATACCAAACACTACAACCATTCAACTGTGAATATTTTATCCAGAAAGCAATTCTAATGAGTGCACAACCTTCCCAAATTGTGTGTGAAGTTTCATATCAGTTTTAATAAATAAACAAATCCTTACCATTTAAAGTTTTAAGAGAATCTGTAAAAAAAAATTTAAAAGTGACTCCCCCCTCCCCCGTGTGTGTGTGTGTGTGTGTGTGTGTGTGTGTGTGTGTGTGTGTGTGTGTGTGTGTGTGTGTGTGAGAGAGAGAGAGAGAGAGAGAGAGAGAGAGAGAGAGAGAGAGAGAGAGAGAGAGGCGGGGGGGGGGGGGGGGGCGCATGGGAAAGCGGGACATATATCATGAAACAAATTGTTGTTCTGTGTCTTCCAAAGTATTTCCATTTCAGACAAGCAAGGAATAAATTGTCTTGCTGTTTTGTCGAGTTTTGAAAATCTACAGCTGATTGTTACAAGGTGTCAAAGGCCTCATCCAATTGATCACCATCTACTAAATCCCATGACAGTTAGCAGTTATTCAATGATCACCATATTCTAACGAATGCTGAGTTTGGTCTACGTATATTTGAATACAAACACTGTACACATTCCTCAAAAAATAAACTTGATGGGTTGACACATGAGTGAGAGAGCTTTATAATCTTCTGCTCAAAAACCTGCATAGCATAAGCTATAAATGCGACTTAGAGTAATACAAAAGTTCTCTTAAAAAAATATTAATTTTAACACAGGCTCAACCCATCTCTCATAGTTTCATAGCCAAACTGTTACCTTTTCATTTTTAAGAGCTGCACATAGTACAGAACATATAAAAGTTTACAAAGTGCTTTGTGTCACTAATAAAAGACAGAAATGACCCCTGCCTTTGTAAAGATGCTACAGCAAGACAGAGAACTTCTTCAATCACGGTTCAGCTTCTTGTTTTCTCAACGTTGTGCACAATCCTGAAATTATAACACCTCTATCAAATTGAGATTACATATATTTAACATAATCCATAGCTCCTCCCATAATATATTAAAGTTATACAACTGCTTTTGAGTCAGATCATTACTTTAACATTGATTCAAGCACTAACGTAACTATGTATCACTTTTGACTAAATGAAGATTATGTAAAATGGTCAGTTACCGTTCAAATGAATGAGAGGTGGTTAGTTAAGTGTTACATTTTAGTTACTGTTTTTAATACCTAAAAGAAACTGATCTATGCCCACAGTTGGTTATACAGATTTTGCTGTGTCTATCTCCTCTTGGCTGTGAATTACAGTGAGTCAATATAAACAAGTTTCTCACTCTACTTTGAAATACACGATTCCAAAATCTCTAGGTAGACACATTATTCTGACTTGTTTGTATAAATATTTGTTAACAAAATAACAGGTACTTTGTTTTAAAATTCCTAAAATATCTTCTAATTAATTTCACTGTATTTGATGTTTGCCAAATAATTTGAAAGCTCCTTAACCCTTTTGTTACAGCAGTCTGCTCCGCTGTGTGGCGCCATTGAACGCTGCACTGACGTCACTGATCAGTGCAGAGTGCCGTGAACTGTGCACATTGCATGTCAGTAAGCTGATGTGCAGGTTATCTTATTTAAGTGTTACCTAACAATATACTTGAATTTTACAAGAATTATAAATAAAAATGCAATTTAGGATCATTCCAAAGATTATTAATAATGTAATTCAGTATAATAAATTTGAAAACATGGGTCAACACACAAACCCACATTACAGTTTTTACACTCGCACTTAGATTCTCGTTTTCTGCCATTTGCACTGCAAATAAAACACTTTCTGTTTCGGTTTCTTCCCACTCTAATTAACTGCAATTGAAATTTTTCCATGGATACCGGTTTTTCCTCTTGTGTTTATAAAGGCAATAGGCCTTCCACATACAAACCTCCAGTAAGTGAAAGAAATATTTGCGATACCATCTCCGAGATATGTGTGTTGATTCCACAGTGCTTATAACCATGTCTGCTTTATCAACTGCACCTGCTAAATTATTATAATCCAATATACATACAGGTTTCTGGATAACTTTTTCCCAACTGTGCTCGATTACTGTAACAAATTCATCCGAGCCCATGGTAGAAAGCATATAGGCTTCTTTTTTATGCATCCACTTTATGAATATTAAATTTTTTCATGATCACGAGGTTGTCTGTCCTCTTTTTAATCATTCATCAATTTCAGGCATTCCTTTCCTTTTCTTTCTTACAGTCCCACACACATTTGTGCAATTATTGTGTAGCATGCTAAATAAACCTAGGCTGGAATATCAATTATCTACGTAAACAATACGGGCCTTTCCTAAATAAGGCTTCATAAGTGCTTCAACTATTGCTCCTGACTTTCCAGTATCCTTATTTTTAGTGTCCACCAGGGTAAATGATCTGGCATAAACAAATATTGTACAAAGCCTGTCTCACAGTCACAGAGAATAAAAGATTTTATTCCAAATCTGTTTCTTTTTGACGGAATGTATAGTATGAAAGATAGCCCTTTGTATAAAAAGTAAACTTTCATCTATGCACAGCTTTTGGAATGATTGAGATGACTGACAAAATTTTTTTTGTTTTTGTAATAAATCAATGACGTTCTGTATTTTGTACAAATGACCTTTGGTAGAACTGACATCATGGTTAAAA
Source organism: Schistocerca gregaria (assembly GCF_023897955.1). Classification (NCBI taxonomy): domain Eukaryota; kingdom Metazoa; phylum Arthropoda; class Insecta; order Orthoptera; family Acrididae; genus Schistocerca; species Schistocerca gregaria. The sequence continues at coordinate 307,469,956 of NC_064920.1, read as the reverse complement.
TGTAGCATTCATAGTAATTTGAAAGAGCAGACTCCAGCAATTACTTTTCCAAAAATATTGCTACACATTAGTTTGTCTTTACTCCAATACTCTATTAAAGATAACTGCTTGTTGCACGTCATTAAAAATGATTTGACAAAAAAACAGAGTAGTTCAGCTACTCCAGTTCCTTCTGAATTGTTGACATCATCATCATCATCATCTTTCTGAGATCAATAGTGATTTGTTTCATTTGCAAGTAACTCTACGAGATTGTCAGAGACGACAAGCTGAAAGTAATCTAATATTTTCACTGAGCAAGCTATGTTTACTGTAATCCCTGAACTTTCTGACGCAAACTAGTGTATTTTATGCACAAATATTTTTGACATCCATACACCATGGTCACTGTTAATGGGTTCAATATTCTCCGCTTCTCATTCTGAAGTACTACATACAGCTCTTCTTTTCTTGGTTTTTATAAGAAATGTAACAATATGTTGATTTTCATTATGTGAATCATCCCTGAATTAGTGAGTCCGTTAGCAAATAATTCTTTTTTAACTCCTTTTTAGCATTGTGAAAGGAAGGTACAATATTTTACAAAACAAACTAAACATAGCTATAAATACAATTTTCAAATTAATGTTATGAACCTTGCAAAAATTAAAAACTGTTTTCCAGTGGCCTGTAATTCTGACGCCGCCTATATATGTTGCTTGTACGCTCATAGCAGCGTGTGGATGTCGGCTAAATATGGCACTCATACATACAGAGCATTGTGTGGACACCGGAAAACTATGACGGAACTCGTACACATAGAGCAACACATGGATGCCGGCTAAATATGGTACTCGTAATGAGAGGGTTAATAACCACTAGCAATAAATTTATGGGATGCTGTGTCTCTTGTAATCCATAACTAGGGAATTTCAACCACTCATTAGCAATGTGCACTTTTGAAGTGAAAAAATCCAGAAATTATTTTGGATTAAAATATTTCTTTATGAAACAGCTCCATTTTTCAGTCTACCATTAATTAATAAGCAGCGTTTACACAACATAACAAATATGAAATAATATGCTGTATCAATTTTCCAGATATTTGAAACGTATACCTTATAAATTGTCCCAAGAAGTCTCCCTCCTTCTGAAGAGAAAAAAATCTCTTCTCACTAATTATTCAGAGTCCTTGAAGAAGTTAAACTTCCCAATGTGTGTAATGTCTTGAAAGTTACACACACACACACACACACACACACACACACACACACACACACACACACCAGTTTGCATGTGCATCTGAGGTTGCCAGTCATATCATGATCCTTTTACATCTTAAAGACATTTTTAGGTTAGGCTTTACCGTGACTGTTACTGACATTAAATGAAACAATCACTGGAGGTACTCTAGTTTACTTATTTAATGTTTACCATTAGATATCATTTAATTTTTCGTCAAAAGTAATCCTAAACCACCTGTAATAGTGTCACGTTTCTCCTCTAGGCAGTGCCACAAGTTCCTCCAAAAATCGTAACACAACATACACACAAATGTAATACTGACTAATGTAAATCCACCAGATGGAGGTTTAAACCTTTGAAACGCGTTGTGGAAATAAATAAAATGGTGACTGGTAACAGTGAACTTGTTGTTTCATTTAATCTTAAAGATATTTTGCTAGGTGGAATAATATCAACATGGCCATGGGAAATACATGTAATTTAAATGGTAAAATGTGTTCTGTTTCATACATTACCTAAATAGAAGATATTTCCCAAATTTTAGTGTTGCAGTCTTGTCCCACAGAAACAAGTGTCTCATTGTCCAGCCACACCAGCCGAGTAATTTGACTCTGTGGGTGAGCATCTGTAAATAAAAATGTAACACAGAAGTTGTTTTGTAGCTATAAGGTACAAGAACAGTCTTGTACAAATAAGATCTTACTTTTAATAATTGTGTGCTTTGCAGGGTTCTGTACACTCCACACAATTATAGTTGTATCCAAGCTTCCACTGGCAACTAAAAGAGAATTTGGTGACCAAGCAACAGTATTGACTCTGGCATTGTGGAATCCCCATTCTTTATTGTGAGCCAACTGGAAAATAAACACAACACGTTATCAACTTCAAAGAAATACTCGACATATCTTAAAATATTTATTGTTAAAAAATGTAAGCAAAATTTGTCACGTCCAAATCTCTACAAGCAGAAAAACTGAAAGGAATGTTGAAAGAGGAGTATCCTATAAACAAAGATTCAGATAGCCTTCTAGAAACTATGTCAGAGCAGTGGTGTATTTAGCGATAAGAAAACTTGGCACAACTTATAACACAAAATATATTGAGAAATAGACAATTTTTAGCGAAAAACATGAAACCGGTAGTTTTTACAGAATGTTGTAAAAGTTGGTGTTATTTCCATTATTGCATAAAAAGTCTCAAATTGGAAGGAAACAGTTTATAGGTAACTGATAGTTATTGAATGCTGAAACTGGATTTTGACTTTTTTCTCAACACTTTATTTTTCACATAAAGAACTGGGGCACTAGATGTGATGCCAAATTAAAATACCATACCTCAAGTGAACTCCATTTCCATATCAGTTTTTGTCGTCAATGTCGCATTTCTGAACATTTTTTCATAAATATTCATGCAGAAAATGACATGTTTTTGAGATAGCTTTAGTAAAATTCATCAATTAAAAAATATATTTTCATAGTTCACAAGCATAAATACGAGAAAAATCAATAACAGCACTTTACTCCTGCAGATATGTAAATCAACATGGCATCTGATTGCATTCCAACCTTACCTACACTAGTCTATGCAAAAGCTCACAGTGTTACCACAAACTTCATTCTCAAAACATTAAAGAAATACTGCATAAATACTGAAACAAATATTCTCAGAATTCTAATTTGCACCCAAAACTCTTGTTTCACCACTCAAAACAAGTTGCACAATGTCATTTTCCTATGCTATGATCGACTGATATAAGAAAACTGAGCAAGCACGATGCTGATTTGTGTGTTTTTGGAACTTCAACGCTGTATTTCCTGGTTTTTGTATTTATATAAATGTGTTACATAAATATTCAATTTAAACTGATGCAACACATTAAAGATCTTTCAAAACTATGGCATTTTCGGTACTATTGTTCTGCAAAAATATCGGGAAATCTGATATTGCTGGACAGAATCATTACATATATTTTAAGTTAAAAGTGTATGAAAATTGCTTAATTACTGAGGGAAAATGAATATCTGATGATTAAATCAGCAAGATATTGAGTAATATCAAGGGACAAATACATCATGCAAAGTTGAAGGAAATATTAAGACACACTGGGTTGCACCTTCAAATAAAGATAACAACTCTCATAACCACAGATCAATGTAAGTCTATATTCATAGCTCTAAGTTCTTGTTTCATGCAGGTGATGATGATAAACTGTACTGATGTTGACATGGCAAAATGTCTTGCGAAAAATGTGGAATCTCACAGGATATGAGGGCATTGTTAAAGACAAATTTTTTTTCTTCTAATGGACAAACGTTTTGTGAAGGGATTTGCGAAAAGTAAGAAATAAAATAGATTAGAGAAATAAAATACATTAGAGAAGTACAATAGATTAGAGAAACATTTGACACTTTTGGATGATGCTCTAAATCATGTACTGCAAATGAGGTGTCTTATATGCTCTCTAATCTATTTTATTTCTTACTTTTAGGAAAATCACTTCTCAAAACATTTGACTTTTTTTTTCACTTTTTTAATTTTGAAGTTTTGTTCAGAAAGCATGAAATATTATTATTAAGGGTATATAGATCAAGAGAAAGTATAGAAGTTTAAATTGAAACTGTAATCTGATACTTTTTTTTCCAAAAAGGGAAAAAAGAATTCGATAATTTCTACGCCAACACAACTACTAGTGCAAACTATCTAACCATGGAACAAACGAATTTTTTTAACACTTTGTTTACATAACTAGATTTTCCTCTAATCAACTATCAAGTTTTCTTAATTATCCTGGTTTTTTTTTTTTTTTTTTTTTTTTGGGTGGGGGGGGGGGGCCCTTCCTTTCTCCATTTGTCCATTTCCCATTCTTCATTTGACTATTAAAATTTGGACAAAAATACAGCAAGTGACTTTTACAGTCTCCCTGCTCAAAAATCTGACAAAAAATAAGGCAAGTACTTCAAAGATAAACTGCACAATATAAAGTACTGGGCCTATTGGTAGGGTTTTCCCAACTGGACAGAACTCTCAGACAGACAATGTACATATCACTGCCCTCATTCTTTATCCCTTCCCATCAAACAATCGTATGGTGACGATCCAGTCTGACGAATAAATATGAATGTGTCCCTCTCCAACCTGCACAGTGTCTTGAGCAAATGTCTGTAACCTTCCTAACATTGATACCTTATAGAGAAAACCACTGACATTGACCAACAATAAAAATTAGATGTTTTGATGTCATATGTTTACAACATGAAATGGTCAAGCAGACTGCCAGCTCTGGCAATATCAGTCAGAGATCACTCAAAAGGCTTCAAGTCATGTGACACCAAGAATTCCAGCAAAATTGTCATTTTCTTGCTGAAAGCATGATAGAAGATGATGATTCAGTCTTTTTTTAAATCTATGACAAAAGATGGAGAAGTCCCATGAGGAATTATCTACAATATTAGAGCAGTTACACATGGCTGGCTGATAAATGGCTAAAAATGTTTTATCCCATCTCTTGGGAAACTCACTGAAGTCTGCATCCTACAATGCTAAGAAGTGACATGAGATATACCTGTTTCTTAGCCAACTAAAATGAAGAGCAAGTTTCCATTAAGTTTGAGTATAAAACAAAAAATGGGTTACATGTATCCCATCACTTTTTAACGTGTTGATCATGACACTAACAGTTTTAAATGAAAATAAAAAACCCTCACCTTCAAATGGACGCAGTCTCCCTTACAAAAGTGTATTTTAGTGTTGGATGGCACCAGGACAGAATCAGTTTCTTATGCAAGGTTTGATTAAAGTTTCATAAACAGATGCGTGGCATTTCATCTTTTTTCAAAACACAACATACACACTCCACAAGGTACATGGTGAAAATGTTATACTTTGAACAGTAACTCTCACACCAGCTGAAACATGCCAAAAAGTGCACTCTTCGTCACTTAGTACCACCTAGGACTTTAACAACTACATTCACCCGAGCTTTGATTGCCTCTCATTTGGCCTGGAAAGAGGAATAACCTACCTATAACAACCCAAACTCTAGCAAATATAGCAATCTACTGATCATTCAACCATAATATCCTGTCTGTGTTTATTCCTGTCCTGCTTGAAACCCTCTGCCCATACGTCATATACCTGTAAAGAGCAGATATAAGACCTTTTTCAGTGTTTCCTACTCTATTAAAGTCCAGACCACATGTGAAAGTAATATCCTACAGCACCTTCACTGCTACTATTGCAAAGCACTCTACCTTGATGTGGCCACAAAGAAACTATTAACTCAGACAACTAGCAACCTCCAAACTGTGGCCAAAGGCCAACTAAACCATTCAGCTGCTTAGCTTTTTGCACAACACTCCTTTGTTGTTTTTAACAGCTGCTTTACAATGAGTCCCAATTGAAATCACGCCATTCACGTCCTCTCACTGCCCAAGCCCACTTTTTCTAAACTGAACATATCTTAACTCTGCCTCTACAAGGGCTAATCCCAAACTTAGTTACCATAATTGAATATAAAACTAAATAATTTTATGCTTATTTTTAGATACATCTCTAAACTACTGACACACACTGAAATCCCAGCAGCACCTCGGTACTATAGAACAAAGCCTAGAGTACACAAAACAAACTAGAGCGTCGCCTGGGTAACGTGGAGACAGTCACTATCATCCCCTCCCTTTTATCCTCCTCAACTCTTCCAACACCATTATAACCTGCTATCATCACAATAACAACATTGTCTCTCTAGTTTTTCCTATGCCACACAACTGAGTCTCTCTCTCTCTCTCTCTCTCTCTCTCTCTCTCTCTCTCTCTCTCTCTCTCTCTCTCTCTCTCTCTCCCCCCCCCCTCCTACTACTACTACTACGAATACTACAACTTCGCTCCTATACTCCCTCATTGCTTGCAATAAACTTTTCTAACTCGCTGCTGTTGCTCCTCATCTGTACCCCAATCCTCTCTCTCCTGCTTTCACCCCCCCCCCCCCCCAATCCTGCAAGCTAAGATGCTAAGACTGTCCCAATTAATGAGCAGCTCGGGCTGCTGGAAAACAGTTTTCACCATAGCAAAGATTTTACAAAGGTTCACACCATGAGCTTCATGAATATGCACAGTGAAAGCCACTGTTAACGCACAGCATGGACACTCCAGCATCATACTAGACACGTGAGCGTAATCTGTGATGATAATGGATGTTGGGCTGCACACACGTACTTTGCAAGCTAAACACTGTGCAGGTGGTGACTGACAATTATGGGACTATGCAGTTACAGCAACCACATTGTTAGGAGAGAAGACATATAGGTACAGATTAAAAGAAGCTGACATGCCCATATAAATTTATAAACATTCAGGATAGCTCCAATGGCCGAAAATAAAGTCTAGACCATACAAGTCAGGATTAGCGAACGTAAAAAGAGAAATAAGCTCGCCCACTGTGCACCTCCGTGTGATGTCTGTGTACAGTGGGGGGCAACTGTATTGAATGATTTTTTGTTTCTTATATATATAACTACGGCCGTAATTTTTCCCCGAGGGCATGCAGCTTTACTGTATGATTAAATGGTCCTCTTGGGCAAAATATTCCGGAGGTAAAATAGTCCCCCATTCGGATCTCGGGGCGGGGACTACTAAAGAGGATGTCGTTATCAGGAGAAAGAAAACTGGCGTTCTACGAATCGGAGCGTGGAATGTCAGATCCCTTAATCGGGCAGGTAGGTTAGAAAATTTGAAAAGGGAAATGGATAGGTTAAAGTTAGATATAGTGGGAATTAGTGAAGTGCAGTGGCAGGAGGAACAAGACTTCTCGTCAGGCGACTACAGGGTTATAAACACAAAATCAAATATGGGTAATGCAGGAGTAGGTTTAATAATGAATAGAAAAATAGGAATGCGGGTAAGCTACTACAAACAGCATAGTGAATGCATTATTGTGGCCAAGATAGATACAAAGCCCACACCTACTACAGTAGTACAAGTTTATATGCCAAACTGGCTCTAATAGTCACGGGTGACTGGAATTTGAAAGCAGGAAAAGGGCGAGAAGGAAACATAGTAGGTGAATATGGATTAGGGCTAAGAAATGAAAGAGGAAGCCACCTGGGAGAATTTTGCGCAGAGTGTAACTTAATCATAGCTAACACTTGGTTCAAGAATCATGAAAGAAGGTTGTATACATGGAAGAACCCTGGAGATACTGACAGGTTTCAGATAGATTATATAATGGTAAGACAGAGATTTAGGAAACAGATTTTAAATTGTAAGACATTTCCAGGGGCAGATGTGGCCTCTGAGCACAATCTATTGGTTATGACCTCTAGATTAAAACTGAAGAAACTGCAAAAAAGTGGGAAATTAAGGAGATGGGACCTGGATAAACTGAAAGAACCAGAGGTTGTACAGAGCTTCAGGGAGAGCATAAGGGAACAATTGACAGGAATAGGGGAAAGAAATACAGTAGAAGAAGAATGGTAGCTCTGAGGGATGTAGTAGTGAAGGCAGCAGAGGATAAAGTAGGTACAAAGACAAGGCTGCTAGAAATCCTTGGGTAACAGAAGAAATATTGAATTTAATTGATGAAAGGAGAAAATATAAAAATGCAGTAAATGAAGCAGGCAAAAAGGAATACAAACGTCTCAAAAATGAGATCGACAGGAAGTGCAAAATGGCTAAGCAGGGATGGCTAGAGGACAAATGTAAGTAGTACAGTATTAAACATAGTTTCAGCAGCTGCTCTTGATATTTATCTCACTAGTGGTAAGATAGATATTGCCTACAGGAAAATTAAAGAGACCTTTCGAGAAGAGAGAACCACTTGTATGAATATCAAAAGCTCAGATGGAAACCCAGTTCTAAGCAAAGAAGGGAAAGCAGAAAGGTGGAAGGAGTATATAGAGGATCTGTACAAGGGCGATGTACTTGAGGACAATATTATGGAAATGGAAGAAGATGTAGATGAAGATGAAATGGGAGATATGATACTGCGTGAAGAGTTTGACAGAGCACTGAAATACCTGAGTCGAAACAAGGCCCCCGGAGTAGACAACATTCCATTGGAACTACTGACAGCCTTGGGAGAGCCAGTCATGACAAAACTGACATCTGTTTGACAAATGGTTTTTCGGTTTTCCATCTGTCTTTCATTCAATTCATGTGGCACCCATTCTCCATCTGGTGAGCAAGATGTATGAGACAGTCGAAATACCCTCAGACTTCAAGAAGAATATAATAATTACAATCCCAAAGAAAGCAGGTGTTGACAGATGTGAAAATTACCGAACTATCAGTTTAATAAGTCACAGCTGCAAAATACTAACGCGAATTCTTTACAGATAAATAGAAAAACTGATAGAAGCCAGCCTCAGGGAAGATCAGTTTGGATTCCGTAGAAATGTTTGAACACATGAGGCAATATTGACCCTACGACTTATATTGGAAAATATATTTAGGAAACGCAAACCTCCATTTCTAGCATTTGTAGACTTAGAGAAAGCTTTTGACAATGTTGACTGGAATACTCTCTTTCAAATCCTGAAGGTGGCAGGGGTAAAATACAGGGAGCAAAAGGCTATTTACAATTTGTACAGATACCAGACCGCAGTTATAAGAGTCGAGGGGCATGAAAGGGAAGCAGTGGTTGGGAAGGGAGTGAGACAGGGTTGTAGCCTATCCCCAATGATATTCAATCTGTATATAGAGGAAGCAGTAAAGGAAACAAAAGGAAAATATGGAGTAAAAATTAAAATCCATGGACAAGAAATAAAAACTTTGAGGTTCATCGATGACATTGTAATTCTGTCAGAGACAGCAAAGGACTTGGAAGAGCAGTCGAACGGAATGGACAGTGTCTTGAAAGGAGGATATAAGATGAACATCAACAAGAGCAAAACGAGGTTAATGGAATGTAATCCAATTAAGTCAGGTGATGCTGAGGGAATCAGATTAGGAAATGAGACACTTAAAGTAGTAAAGGAGTTTTGCTATTTGGGGAGAAAAAGAACTGATGATGGTCGAAGTAGAGAGGATATAAAATGTAAACTGGCATTGTTAAGAAAAGCGTTTGTGAAGAAGAGAAATTTGTTAACATTGAGTACAGATTTGAGTGTCAGGAAGTCTTTTCTGAAAGTATATGTATGGAGTGTAGCGATGTATGGAAGTGAAACATGGACGATAAATAGTTTAGACAAGAAGAGAAAAGAAGCTTTCAAAATGTGGCGCTATAGAAGAATGCTGAAGATTAGATGGGTAGATCACACAACTAATGAGGAGGTATTGAATAGAACTGGGGAGAAGAGAAGTTTGTGGCACAACTTGACTAGAAGAAGGAATGGAGAACAGTTAACTGAACTTTGTATAAAACATGTGTTGGCTTTGGAGACAAGGAGCTTTAAGAGAAGACCACATAAATAAATGAATTGGAAACATCCCAACGTCAAGCTAGGAGAGTTTCAGATAGATTATATAGCCATGGATCGGAAGTTTCTTAAAGGAATCTCCAATGCTAAAATCCTAGACTTCAAAAGCTACGTAGAAAAAGAACTTATGATTCTACAGGTATCATTAATAATACAATAAATTGCGAGGGATCAAAGCACCTTTAAGTGATAATCTAGGAGCAACTTTCAATGGATTAAAAGCATGGCTGAAGAAGTTGCTCCATTAAAGAAACTGAAGAAATATACTTGCTGGATTTAGGAATGTGATATGGCAATTTTATGCAGGCATAGAGCTCTATTAAGTGACTAAAAAAGTTACAGGAAGGAATTAATCACTGCTAGACAATCAACAGCTAAAGAAATTACAAGCGCCAAAAGGAAATTTCATTAGGAATCACTAAAATCTATCTAGGAGACTTTCAGTCAATGTAAGATGAGAGATTATACCAGAGATTTTAACAGTACTAACCGAAATATACTTCACCCATTCTTATGGTGAAGAATATGAATGGACATGTAGCACATAACAATTATGACAGTACTATGATTTCAGCTGAGTACTTTAAACAGCTAATAAACAGTCTTGAACCAGAACATAATTTGGAATTTACCCTTAGCTAAGAAACAAAATGCAACTAGAAAAGTCAGACTCTCACTCCATCCAGACAAAAGTACAAGCAGTGATTAATTCACTTCAGATTTATAAGGCACCAGGTGTGAATCAACTATTGGCCAAGCTTTGGAAGTATGCAAATGTACAAACTATTCTAAATTTACATAAACATCTTATTGATATTGGAATACTGAGAAATTCCCAGAGGAATGGAATGGTACAATAAGGAGATAGAAAGGAGATGGATCAGGTCCAAATAATTAGAGAGTCTTATGCTTGCTGGATACTACTTAAAGAATTTTCTCTAAGGTTTTGGTATTGGTTAAAAACATTCTTGGTTGCAATTACACTTGCCGGACCACTTGCAACCAAGACTGTTTTTAATCAATACTGTTAAACACTGGTTTGCTGTACCAGGTGTACTGGTATGAAATGAGCATTAAGATACAAATGTGTCAATAGGGAACATTTCTTGTGAACGAGCCTTAATTTTTTTGTTTGGTCAAAGATATTTAGTATACATCAAGTCATGGAACAGACATCATATGTTTTCATCATGTTAACAAGGTCGAATTTTGTACCAGAAAGTGATGATTTGCAGGAAGCATTAATTTTTTTGTTTTGATTTGGAAAAAAGTGCTGCAGAGTCGCATCGAATGCTTGTCGAGGCATATGGTGATCATGCTCTATCAGGAGCAACACGCAAAATATGGTTTCAACAGTTCAGAAATAATGATTTTGATGTAAGAAATGAAGAGCATGGAAGATCGCCAAAAAAGTTCGAAGACACCGAATTGCAAGCAATATTGGATGAAGATGATACTTTGAATCAGAAGCAAATGGCAGCAATGCTAAATGTTGCACAACAAACAATTTCTGACCATTTGAAAGCTATGGGAAATATCCAAAAGTGTGGAGAATGGGTGCCACATGAATTGAATGAAAGACAGATGGAAAACCGAAAAACCATTTGTCAAACAGATACGATACCCACCTTCCATGCTGACATCCCATATTATACCCCATAATGCTCAAAAAATTAAGATGGTAGGAAAGTTTAACTCGTGAGATGATTACCTGGAACACCAATGAAAGTGCTTGAAGAGGTAAAAGAACATTAAAACTACAAGGAGCACAGATAACTACGTGGCCAATTTACAAAAAATAATCTTTTTCAATAAATGCTAAAATCTGGCATTATTCCTCCATCATTAAACTGGATGCAATATATGCAATTGAAACACTATTTAAACTAAACACTCAAGCAACAACTGGTAAATTGCAGAAAGTTGGTAGAAAAATACTCTGAATGATTAACACCAAGTTAATGGTCAGTGGAGACTCTTGCCCAATTCGGTTGATTATCAAGAAAGTGAATCCATTGTTTATACGATGCAAAAAATAAATAAATAAATAAAAAGAGTTTTATATTTTGTACACATTTCTCGCTCACCAAATGCTAGATTCCTGAAAAAACTATTTAACTACTTTTGGAACAGTAAGACAAAAAACAACTGGTTTGAAGTAGTAAAAATGGATCTGAACGAACTGAATATTACCAAACATGAATATGGAGAAGCTGCTACTGAACAACAAACACATACGACTGACATTCAAAACATCACAGTGAAAGATGTATGTCACATCTACAGAACAACCCACCACATCACTCCACATGAAGATGTTTTGGGAAAGGAAGAAATTGTTGACTGCTAATATCTTCACTTATACATTGTAGACTCTGTTATATGTTTGATTTTAGTGCTCTAATGTGAGCATACACTATGTAAACAATAAATAAATCAAGGGCTATGTCATCTTTTATCTCAGGCATGGAAGTATGTACAACAAATTGTTTTAAAAAAAAAGACAACCTTGAAAAGAGAGAATCTTCGTGGTCTGCTTCACCCTTGTGCTGAATGTTTCTAGAATACTGACAATGATGACTTACTCCATTTCTCTGTGTTTCCGTCACTGCCAGGACAAAATACAATGAACTTAATTATTATTTTTAAACCTGAAGTTTCCAACTTTCAAGATGGCGTAATGATGATTTACTATATTCACAAATAAAACAATGGAAAAGCCACAATGTAATAACGGTAATATTACAAAGAGGACTGACTGCTGTTGATCATATAGTGAAAACATTGTGTCACATGCAGGCATAACAAAAAGACTGTTATACATTTGAGCTTTCGGCTAAAAGACCATCTTCTAAGGTAGAAAAAATGCCCACATTCACACAAGCACAATTATCACCCCCCCCCCCCCCCCCCACTCTCTCTCTCTCTCTCTCTCTCTCTCTCTCTCTCTCTCACACACACACACACACACACACACACACGGCTGTATACAGCAACTGTGCCTGATGGGGGGGAAGCAATCTGTGGGTGGTGGGGGTAAAGAGGGGGAGGGAAAGCAGGGGTTGGGGAAGGTGTAGTGCTGCTGTGGGATATGGTTAGGACAGCCTATGACTGCCAGATGCATAGCTGGGAGGCCCTGCTCTGAGTGTGGGGAGCAGAAAAAGAAGAAAGTAGAGGAGGGGGGCAGGGGAGGCGGGGGGGGGGGGGGGGGGGGGGGGAAGACTGGGATGAGTTGGTGGACGACAAGGCTGTATAGTGCTGCAGTGGGAGCAAGAAATTGATACGTGAGGGAAGGACAGGGACTAGTAAGGATTGAGGCCAGGGGAGTTATGGGTTGATTGATTTGGGAGGAGGGGACCAAACAGCGAGGTCATCAGTCCCATCGGGTTAGGGAATGGTGGGGAAGGAAATCGACCATACCCTTTCAAAGGAACCAACCCGGCATTCACCTAACACAATTTAGGGAAATCACAGAAAACCTAAATCAGGATGACTAGATGTGGGTTTGAAGCGTTGCCCTTCCAAATGCGGGTCCAGTGCGCTAACCACTGCACCACTGCTCGATGGGAGTTACGGGAATGTAGGATATATTATGGTGAGAGTTCCCACCTCCTCAGTTTAGAAAAGCTGGAGTTGGCACAGGCTGTGAAGTACAACGTGTTGGGCAGCATTTTCAGCAACTTGTTGGCCCAGCTGTCTCTCGGCCAAAGTCTGACGGTGGTCACTCATGCAGAGAGACAGCTCGTTGTTGTCATGCCCAAGTAGAAAGCAGGACAGTGTCTTGTAAACCAAATGACTGCTTTCACAGATAGCCTTACCTTTGAGAGGACAGGTGATGCTTGCGAGTGGCCTCATGTAGGTGGTGGTGGTGGTGGGAGGGGAAGGTCTCACATTTAGGTCTATAGTAAGTATATGAGCTACTAGCATGGAGATAGGATAGACAATGATATGTTAGGTGAGTAATGGAACATCACAGTGGGAGGTGGTGGTGGTTAGTGTTTAACGTCCCGTCGACAACGAGGTCATTAGAGACGGAGCACAAGCTCGGGGTAGGGAAGGATTGCGAAGGAAACCGGCCGTGCCCTTTCAAAGGAACCATCCCGGCATTTGCCTGAAACGATTTAGGGAAATCACGGAAAACCTAAATAAGGATGGCCAAAGACGGGATTGAACCGTCGTCCTCCCGAATGCGAGTCCAGTGTGCTAACCACTGCGCCACCTCGCTCGGTCATCACAGTGGGAGAGTTAGGGAGGATAGTGGATAGGATATTCCTCACTTCAAGGGACGACAATACGTAGTCCAAACTCTGATGGAGAATGTAACTCAGTCGCTCCAGTCCTGGGAGGTACTGAATCACGAGGGCAGTGACCTTTTGTGCCGAGACAGTGGGAATATGGGAGGTGCGTAATCCCATTCACCTGCTGCCTCTCCCTCCTGCATTCATATCCCTCACAACTGCTGCCTCCCCCTGAGCCACCAATTAACCCTCCCCAGCCCCCCTTCCTTCCCTGCCTCTCTCTCTCCCTCTACCTACCCCACCGGGCACAACCCTCATCCCAGTTTACCAGCCAAACTGCGGCCTCAGCATTCTATGTTCAGCCAGCACAATGAGCTGTACAAGTGTAGTGTAGGTGCAGGTGTGTGTGTGTGTGTGTGTGTGTGTGTGTGTGTGTGTGTGTGTGTGTGTGTGTGTGTGTGTGGCGTGCGCGCAGGTATTCATCTAAAAGCTAGCAAAGTTTTCATTATTTTATTGTTTGCCTGTCGACAGCTCAGTGCTTCTACAATTTGGTTAGTTGTTTTCACTACTCCTCATTTATTCAAATTCAATTTCATAACGGTCAAAATTACATCTTTCATTCGAGTTTGTTTCCTGAACCATTTATTTGTTTCCTCGTCACTGTTTGTAACTACCAATGTGCAGCTCCCTAGTGCTCCCTAACAATCACGTCGTTGAATGATTTTTGTTTTAAAGCCCATTCTAACTGCTATAAGTCAAATTAAGATTAATACAGATTGTAAAACTTGTTTGAGACAATGTAATCTGTTCTGCAAAGTGGGATTAGTGTACCAAAAGCAAACCAAGTTATTTTTACTCTTGTTTTTATAATTTTGCTGCCCATTCAGTTCCTGTCTTCAATTTTCCTAAACACAAAAATTTGCCCACTGGTTCTGTCACACCATCATTAAAGAACCTCAATTATCTGACCTTCGGTTAAACAACTCATCAGACTATCCAATCATGTGTCCAATCATCCATCTGTGCTCCTCACTGAACAGTATGCCAGTGTTATTGACTGATTTTACTCTTGTCACAAAAGGTGTCCATCTGAGTCATACCCCTCACACACACTCAGTTGACAGACTATTGTGCTACTGTACTGTTCACTTTACTATATGCCTTAATCTCCTGCTTTATCTGTGTCGTTATGAAGCTTTTTACTGTACTACTTTTAATTTCAAAATTGCAATGTAGTTTTGTACAATTTTGTAGGTTGGGCTTAAGAAATGTAAGGCATCCCGAGTGGCTAAAAGTGGCTACAAATTAGAAAACAAATACGTTGTGTGCACGAGTGAACAGAAATGAAATGTTCAGCACAGACTTGACAAAGGTGAGTGAGTCATGTACTAAATTAGCCATTCAACCAGGTGTTGCACTGACAGAGAATTTCCTGTTTCTTTGTTATAAATCTAATTTTTCTTACTCAATTTTGATTTATTCAATCATTTTGAGCTCTGTAAATGATGTTTCATTCTCCTCTAATTATCCGACATTTTTAATCATCCAATCACCGTCTGATCCCAAAAGTGATTAATCAATACTGTATTTTCTTTTTGATGTGATAATGAAGTGTTATTTCAGTATTTCTATATCTGATTTGAGACCACTCTTAAGATTTTTGTTTAAGTTTACCAACACTTTTCCTGTAGGCACTGAGCTAATGATAGCTGATTATCAGCATTTTCTATGGGCGATAAGGAAATGCCTTTGTAGCATGTCCAATTGCCACGTGGAGTATCCACGTTCAATTCTGGTACTGCCAAGGATTTTTCCTTGGTGGTAGGACTGGAACAGGATGCATTCTGCTTCACGATAGCAACTGAGAAGCTGCTTCAATAAGAAGTAGTTGCTCCAAGGTTTGGGAAGTCCAACAACTAAGAGAGTAGTGCACTGACCTCGTGCACCCACACAATGCCACTGTCAGAGGAGAGCACAGCAGCCAGAAGATACTGAGGTCCATCAGCGCCAGTACAACAAGCTGTTCTGTGTGTTATTGAGTGCAATTTGGAGTTAATTTTATTACTATTACATTACTCAAACCACTGGATAATTGCGCAGAGATAACTACAGCTCATTAGTTCACCTCTCTCTGTACTGCAGTATGACTGAGTGATGGATAGCTTATATTATTTCTCCTACTATTCATAAAATTACAGGTAGGAAAGTGCTCAAAATGATGTTAACACGTGTGTGCTTCACAGCTCACACAAAATTTTAAGTGGAAAAACGTGCAGCAACAAAACAAGTGACAAGGAAGTATGAGGACCACATTTTTTTAATCTGTCAAAGGCAAAAATTAAAACAAGCGTGAATTTCAAAACTGTTAAGCACACACCAGATAAACCAGTTGGGGATTTTTGAACAATCACTGAGTTAGCTGAACATTCAATGTAATGGTGAAGCAGGTTCCCTCTCCTTTCTGCAAAAACACAATCCCTGCCTGTTGAGCCATAAGCGTTGAAGTTCTTCCTTTGAGCCAAAATGCTACTCAACCACTTCCATCATACGCCAAAGAAATGGAAGTTGACATATCCTCACTGTGATGAGGATAATCCATTGCCTTCCATGTAATCACTGGAGGAGTTCCATAGATGCAGCAGTATCGTTTGAGCAACTTCATGTACCAGGATGACAACAGATGGTTGTTTTGAAACACTATGCATACTGTATGCAATGTTTATAATGTTCTGCTAAAATGCTGCTTGTAACCTATGGCTTCCTCAAATGAAGAACTGGAGGGCAACATGATGACATGGTTGAACAACAGGAGAAAGATTTTTTGCGAAGCTGCACAATGGTGAAGAAAGCCTCAATCGCTATGGTGACTATATTGAAAAACAGTTACAAACGTGTATATTACCTACTCATAAATCTGATAATCATAGTTTTCTCAATTTCAATAGCACATTGTGCAGCTGCTTTCCAAATTAGGTGTAAAATAAATTGATATAATAACAAACTATATGGCTACATCAATAAACAGAGGATAGGCTTTCATGACTTTATGATCTAGGGGTTTCTTAATTCAATAAAATTGGCTTCAATCTGTAACAACTCTCAATGGAAGTGATACTGTCAAGTTTTAGTAGGATTGATTCCCCCTCAAAGTGTGGGACTTCCTCTCAACTGCCTGGTCAAGTTTGCTTTCCGGTTGGAAGTAGTAAGGGAATTCCAACTGCAATACAACCACACTGACTAATTAAGTGAGGTATTAAAAGCAGTTTCCCCTTTAACTATGGATTAAAAATTAGATGTACTGTATGCATAAATTCATTATAAAATTTCGTTCAAAACTATGTGTCACTTACATTAAATACTGAAAAGCATAGCAAAGTCTCATGAATCACAAATGTGACATAGTGGAATACACAAAAGGACAATACTTGATGCCTTGGTTGGAAATTCATAACTACACTAAAAAATGGGTTGAACAAGAAGTTTCACAGTTTGCTCATTCTCCGAGATTGATTTTAGCCTTGCTCAATGCTACTGCACAAGCCTCTGTAATTAGTTATACCCTTATAACAATATGAGTAAAAATGTTACTCATCTAAAAATGGGAGAACATCCTTTTTAGCTATTTAATAATGGGAATACAGCAAGCAGAACAAGCCTGAAAATACGTGCATAACATGCAGTCTGACGTTCATGGGATGTATCTCTACAATATTTATAGCATCCAGAATTCTACCAACATGGGGTAAGATTAACACTTACACACACACACACACACACACACACACACACACACACACACACACACACAAACACACACACAAAGTTTTTGACAGATATTTGATGTGCAGCAGTCTAAATTCAAATTCCACCAAAAACAGCATGTTAGTGTTGAAGCATTGAAACAGAGAGTACAAGATTGTGCTGTGATTTTGTAAGCCAATCATAGCCCATGTCACATGACCTCACCAACTGATGACACCAAAAAGCCAGAGCATAGGGCACGTAATGTAGTCAGTCAAAAGCAACATTACTGTTAAGTAGTGTGAACACACGAATAGGAAAAGTTAATGGTTTAAATTAATATACATGGTTTAACCATAAAAAATGCTTTGCTTTCTCATATAATATTGGTCTCTAAGATTAATAAGCTACAAGAAAAGCTAAGCTTTCACTTATAATATTGGTCTTCTCTTGAGTGTGTAATGCTTACAGATACATCACACAAATGTCCCACTAAATTTTTAATAATGACATAAATGTCTTGTTTCCTGGGTTCACAATTCTTCTAGGTGGCTGACCCTCAAAGTGTTAAGTTTTAAGTGAGAGTCAAATGCTCTGTGATTTAAGAAATTCACCACATATTCTCACATATAATGTAATTCACTTTGTGTAAAAGGAAATTTACTTTGAAAGTAACACTTTTCAAACTACATTTGCAATATTTTCCTGCTACCTGTTGGCAATAGGTTCATTCCAACAGTGCCTGAGAGCACCAGAAAACAAGTATCTTTTGCTGCACATGTACAGCTACAATGACATAGGAAGCCTGTGTGTTTGTACTTATAAAGCATTAAGAGATCTTACATCATGTCATATAAGAAACAGGACATCAGAGGATACTCCAACAGCATCATACTTTTGTAAACCATACTAAAATACAAAATTCAACTGAAAGAGCACATTCATATGTCCCCAACATGACATTACGCTTTTCAGTGTAGTTTTTGGGATGTACATTTTCTTGGAACACCACCATTGTATTATCTCATGTTTGGTTCTTTACTATGGCAGAATTCTATTTGTGCCAGAAGATGAAAACATGCACTTTAAATTCAGCAACAGTGTGGAATGAAGCACTTTATTTCAAATAAATTGACTGCCTCAGTGGAAAAGATTAATAAGAGCCAAATTTCTTTAGCAAAGCAACAAAAATAATTTCATTGTTCTGCAAGGCAATTGATTAATGATTGAATGCCAAATACGTGTAAATAAGAAAATGTAACTAATAACATATTTTAGCCTTCTGTAATTATGTGAATATATTTTACTTCATTCGCTAATTCTCGGCCACAGAAAGCCATTTTGTACTCATTTGACATGAGAGCTGTAAATGAAGCGGAAACAGCAAGGTCACCCAGTGGAAACATGGGTCATGTGGAGGCTAACCCTTCCCCTCTACAGCTCAGACTGTTCAGCGATTGTGCAAATCTGGCAGCTTGGGTGCTCCAGAAATTTTTTTCCTGGTAGCATATGGCTGCCTGTTGCTATTGCCAATATAGTTAACAGCCATACTTTAAATAGCTAGATGCACGAGATGGTACACTCACATGCGACCCAACTGAGCATGAAACTGCTGGCAAATGCTCACACGAACCTAAAGCAAACAGTTATGACATCATTGTCATCAGAAGCAGTTTGTTGTTATGAAGTATTGCATCTTCATCCTAAAGCCTTTGACACATTTTGCTGTGGCAGATGCTTGTGCATGCACTGCGTTTTGCTGTTGTAAATGGCACATTTTCTTTGCAACTTTATTTTTATTTTAGCTGCAGTAGTGGAATACAGCAATATTCTTTGTTAGTGTGTCAGTTCCTGCCAGTCAAACTTACAAAAATTTAACTAACTGAAAAATTCCCATAATTCTTAAAAAGTCCCAGGTTTTTCCCTGTTTTCTCCCAGATGAAAAATATTCTGGGTTTTTCCAATATTTCCTGGTTGGTCCAGGGCATTTACACCCAGTTATTGATTTCTGTGTAAATGACTGGTGCCCCAGTCAATACAGCCACAAATTTTACATATTTATGTCAGGTTGCATAAAAGCATACATCAAAAAGTGTATAAATCACAATCCATGCATCACATTAAAGCCATGTGTTGAAAAAGATTACAACAGCTAGGAACAAAAGAAGAATTTTGATACTTCAGGTAAAGATGATTTTGCTGTGAACTATAAAGATGTCATAACATGCAACTTGCATTTTTCGTCTCTGGTACGTTATATACTTACTGTCTTTAATTTATCCAGGAATGACATGAAAAATTAAAGTTTACTACTGAAATATCGAACATATGATACAAGGATTTATCATGAAATTATTTTCATTACAATTATTGCTCTTATCATTATCATTTAACTGGTACATTTTATTAGGTTGAATGGATACAATTTATTAAATCAGCACTTGTATAAACCATGTAAATTTCTTTCTTTTTGGGAATTCAGTTGATCATTAATACCACTATGAATTCAAGACAATATTAAGGCAAGGGACCAGTCACATACAATTTAAGAACAAATTTTAATATTAACTTTATAGTTGTAACTGTTGTTTCTTGTGAGCGTTTCAAAGCAACCATTTTAACACAGAAAAAGTAACAAGACCACGAAGAAAGGAATAAGATTAAAGCTTAACATTTGATCAATGATGGGGTAATTACAATCAGAGGACAAGATTACAGTGGACAAAGATGGGATAAGAATGAGCCATCATACCTCCCCCCCCCTTTCTTTTCTTTTACTTTCCAATATTGACCGGCTTTAGGTTTTCCATAATTCTCCTGAAATCCTTCAGGAGAATAGCAGGGCAATTCCTTTGAAAAAGAATACTGCCGATTTTCTCAGAGAACTGAGAGGAAGCCATGGAAGCCATGTTGGAAAAGGTCCAGCAGAATCTATGGTTTGGGTACACAACAGCGGAGAGCATGTGGAGTCTTTCCGTGAGTGCATTTGAGGAGAAAGAAAGTGCAGGTAGGTATGAGGATTTTCCAGGTGCATCCAGTTTAGATGCCTGATCTGGGTATTTTCCCTGGGGTCAACTGTCAACAATCAGGTAATTTGAATAGCTAGGAAATTGGAGAACGGTAGTAGTGTAACAGAGAAGAACTTGGGTGTGTCAAAATCACAGAAGTAGTATCCCAATTTTCCATCAGAAGGCAGTCAGTAAATGGTGCTTTTATGAAAGGGGCCAGTGAGTAGTCTTCCTCAAAAATAATGAAGTGGACCAGACAGCTACATAGCCAATGGTGCTGGCAAATTATATATCTAGCATCCACCACCTAGTAGAAACAGGACCAGCGCCATTTAGGGATGGCATGGTCACCCTCCAAGACGTATCATTTTCTCTTTACTTGTGTCCATAGTACTGAAATATTTTAGAAAGGACATTTTCTGCCTAGACTGTTATTAAATGTATTTAGTCACCATGATAATAGTTTTGGCCATTTATGCCACTTTTGAGTGACAGCTCACTATGGAGTGCACCAATGCATTGTTCTCTTAACAGAACACAGTCCTTGTGCTAACAATTTTTAAATATTTCATTAGTAAAATAAGACAGGAGTCTATGATTTATATAAAAGAACGTAGCACTTCACATAATCTGTATCATCTGTGCTCATAATTTCCACTGCACATGCACCATGTGTGACTTCTGACTCTCTGGGACAAAAAGCCCCACTATTCAAAAATACGGAAAAACAGTGGGCTAGGTCCTTTCAAGAAGGTATCAGAGCACATTAGTGAGGTTAATCTGTCAGTAGCTGTTGATGATATATAGTTATTTCCTGGTTTAGGGAGCTGGGATGAAGAGAACACATCTTCTAACTGAACATAGTGAAAGATCTCCAGTAAATAGCGGTAGTGAGTCGTGTTCAGATGTTTGACCATACGATTGTAAACTGAGTCATGGCCTAAAGCTGTATCGTAAGACAGCTCTGGAGCCTGAACCAGTTCACACTCATGAAAACTTCAGTTTATAATTTAGGGTTACAGGGAGTGAAGGGTAGTGATGTCTTCAACTTATCTTCAATAGCTAGCTGGGTAAGAAGAGGATACTGACCTATTTGCAAAGTGGCCTGTGAGATCTTCAGCAACAACTGAAATCAATAGAAATACCATCATCAAGGAAACCAGGAACAGCTGTTGATCTAGTGGTCTCGTAGACAATGGAGTTTGGACCATGCCTGGGTTAAGAAGCATTTGTTCCCAAGGAGGAGACTAGCAAGACTAGCACCTCCAGCACTCTTTCTTATTATGTTTAATCAGGTGGTTAGTACTTGAATGGAGCCAATTACAATTGATTAGGGGAATCAGTGAAGATGTTGCTTGATATGTTGCAGGGACCTTCATAGATTCTAATAGTTGTTGCAGATTAGAAAGTCCCTCCCATACAATGTGGTAGTTCCCACTGGGAGGGGGCTCTGCATTGAAATCCCCAAGTAAGAGAACGAGGGGAGTGGATTTGTCAGTTTAAGGTGATGATGTCATGATACACAATTGCCTGCTCGAGGGTAAATAAATGTTGCAAATGGTGATTGCTGGGGTCATTCATACTCGCATGTTATTGCTTCCAAAGCACTATGGAGGGGAATCCATTCATTGATGACATCTGTGCAAACAAACATACAGACTCCTCCAGATGCTCTCTTGGGGCCAGTATGGTTCTGACAGAAGTCACTATAATCCTAGGTTACCAGTAGATGCCAGAGGAAGATACTACTTCTTTGGCTGGGAACATGAAGCTGATGTCCTTAAGGGTGGTGCAGCAGGTATCACAAGAGGATAGGGCTAAGTGGAAGGGGGAGGGGGGGGGGGGGGGGGGAAGAGGGGGACGACCTAGGTACAACAAGATGGGAGGGAATACCTCCCCAATTTACTTGTATGGCAATCAGAGGTTGATTTTGAGGAAGTGCACGGAATAAATATTCAAGGTACTGCTTAACTTAGCCATAGAAATGGCAAAATTCAATACCACTGGGATGAAATATAAGCGATTATACTTTTCCTGTGTTTCAAAATATGAAAGTCAGTTTGAGACATTCCTTAGTGAGGGCAGCACACTTTGAAGATAGGGGAGGGTGACTGTCTCCACAATTGATACAGAATGGTGTATGCTCATATGGTGAGTTATCATGAAGTAGCTGACCTCACTCTCCACAAATTGCGTTCTTCATACATATATGTCCAAAGCTCTGCTACAGTATTGGAAATTAGGGCCAACATATAACAACATTAAACAATGATTTCAAGAGATTAATGCATGGGACTGAGTAAAATTTTTTTAAGACAGAACAATTTTGTAATTTATTGAGGCAAGAGATTTCTCCAAATACATTTTCAATATTACCTACAAAGAACATCAGCTTAATATATAAAAAGCTCTATCCATCAGTCTGGGTGCAAATCAAGACCTGAGGGAAGTGAATTTCTGCAGTTTCATGAATCTGGTTTCCTTCCAGTGTGTTCAAGGAGTGGATTCATACTGACCTGCACTGAAGCATTCAGGTCAGCCTAAAGGAACTGCTGCAGACTCACTGGCTGATAACTTTGGTTTTTTCACTGCACAAGATATCCATAATGATGGTACCTACTGTGAACTCCTATGAGTGCTTGGGAAAGCAACTGCTCAGGCATCAATACCATGTTCCCTGCATAGTAATGGGGCTACCACTGCATGGTGAACTGACAACCCCCATATGGACTGGCTATTAGGTGACCTCTGCTGCATAATCCACAATTTCGTAAAAAAATGGAAAAGGTGGAGTTCAAACATGGAGGTGGGGAACAAACGTCAGTTAATTGAAATAAATTGTGTAAAATAAATAAAGTGGGAAAAGTTTTAATCAGTGTCCTATAAACAAGCTAGTTGGTCAACACAAGGAACATGACTTACAGAGAAAAAGATAGTCAGAGAGTAATATTGCAGCACAGGAAAGAAAGAAATACTGCAATGGCTTGGGACCAAATGCATACACTCATAAAAGAGTTGGGAGCCCCATTGGAGGGTTTCTCAATTAATCTTTAAAAACAAAATAATTATTGCATTTACCTGATAATCTGGCAACTTGTACAGGATGACCTTTCTATTAGAATCACAAGCAACAAGATATTGGCCATCAGGTGAGTACGCACAATCTGTCAATGCCCCAAGATGAGACAACTCAAGCTTTGGACTCAGATTAGCACCAGTCATTGCATAAATATAAACCTGAAAAATTAATTCCAAATAAGATGTCATTGGATAAATAACAATACAAGACAGCATATATCATTCTAATAAATAATTCCACAGATACATATTTTGTCTGACTCGTGTAGTATCATAAAAATCCAAACATTTTGTATCTACACTACAAATCTTCCCAGAATCTTATTAACTACTATCTGTTTTCCTGGGGAAGAACAGGAACTTGTAAAGTACAGTTCCCCTTGCTATGTCATAATTGCCTTTAAAATAAGCATCCATTATCACAAATAATGGAAAGTTCACAAAAATAACAATATGAAAAGGATAGTTCCAGGATGGAATAACAACAACATGAAAAGGATATGTGCACCGAATAATTCAGTCAGCCTAAAGAAACTGCTGCAGCCCCACTGGCTAATAACTTTGGTCTTTTCACTGCATTGCACAACTCCTATATCCCACCAACACACCTACTAGTCTTTCCACCTTCTCCGCTTCTCTTTTCTGCCCTCTTTCCGATCTGCATGTTGCCCCCCCCCCCCCCCCCCCCCCCCTCCTCCTCTTCCTCCTCCAAACAAATGAGAAGCATAAGTAGGTTGAGGACAGGGACATGCAAAGATTGAGGCCCAGAGGTGGGGAGTAAAGGAAAGTAGTATATCAAATTACCTTCCATTACAAGAGCAGAATGCACTCAACAACTGTGATAGGACTTTCAAAATGGTAGAGAGCAGCAATCAGTCATCAGTTCCATTCTAGCTTTATTAGAGCAGATCCAGATTTCGGCTAGTAACCAGCCATTATCAACGCAGTATTTCAGAGTTGTTATACATACTTTAGTACAACTACACCTGTCACAGTTCATTAAAGAGTCTTTAATGTACTGTCACAGGAACCCAAACAACAGGGTGTAGACATACTAAGGAATGTTTAGTAATTCTGAAATACTGCACTGATAATGGCTAGTTACTGGATCTCCTTTGATAAAGTTAGAACAGAAACAATGACAGACTGACTACTACTACCTACCATTTTGAGAGGAAGATATGTTGTAGAAAGAGTTCCTATCTGTGCAGTTCAGAAAAGCTGATGTTGGTAGGAAGATTCCAAATGTCACTGGTTGTGAAGCAGTCACTGAAGTATTTAAGTGAAGCACTTCATGTTAAGAAGCATGTTCAGCTACTGGCGGTCAGTCTCTCGGTAACAATTCAGTAACGAACATTTACGCAGACAGGCAGCTTGTTAGATGCCATTCCCACATAGAAAGCATTTATCCTTCACAATGGATCCTTGATCCTTTCATCTGCACCAATAAAGGAAATTTTCCTCATCCATACTAGAACCCAGTCCCAAATACTGTTCATGCAATGTTGCCTAGTTAATGAGATCTCCCCCCTCCCCCCAAATTGCCTGACCAACAAATTACCCATCTCCGGCTGCACTGCCTCCTTCCACAATGACCTCTATCTATTCAAATCCTATCAATCTGAAGCCCTCACCAACCTAGTCCTGCAAAACTGTATAAATCAGGCCCAAACCACCTTGTAATACCACCTCATGATCTGTGAAATTCTCTTGCTCTGCAACCCCAAATATCACGCATCTCCCGGATTGAATCTGTTGCTCTCCAGGAACTACACACTATGCAAAATGCCACCTCAAAAACCTCTCCAAATTGCACATGTCCTACTTCTATCTTGGACCACCAATACATACTAACTCTACAAAAGCCTTCATCAAACCTCCCTCCCCATCTCCTCATAGCAGACAACACTGCTTCACAGACCTACTATGTTTGACACACTCTGAGAAACTCCTTCACATCACCATATGGAACACAGAAACGGAACAGGTCCAAAATACTATCAGAACCTTTCCCCCTAAAGCCATAGTCACACAGGAATATTAATCTTTTCCAAATGCATTACATTTTGACATGCTTCCAAATTTTTTAATGCTGGGATTGTTAGAGATTCTCTCGCCTTCCCCCAGGCATTACAGTGGAAAAACTTTATTTTCATCAATGTTACCAGTCAGATTTAACCCAAAATTAACGCTGAACTCTGCCTAACCCAATTTATTCCTCCAGCTAACCATGATCCATCCCCAGTGCCCTCATATTATCCCCTGGTAACTTCTCAGAATTTCCTAACCTTGAAATCTGCCTCACCATTATTCCCCAAATTTCTCAACATGGAAACCAAGCTTAGAACCAAAGAAAGGATCACATTATACCACCTAAAAACTGATCCCCACTTTATAATCCTATCTGCTCACAAAGTCTCCTCTGCTGTGGTTATGAATTTCAGGGATACCTGGCAGAGGGACTCCATCAGTTTTCAGATATGTCTGTCTATAAACACTCTGCCACACCCATCCCAATCCTTAAATCTAGTAGGATCTCCAGTCCCTCCTTAAATCCTTACGTCCAACCCAGAGCCTTTCATGCTGAGTTAGTCGCACCCTCACACTGCTCCTCACCAACACTGCCACTGCCACTCACCACTTCCCACATTCTGCCTTCCGAAACTGACACTACATAGATCCCGTTCCTTTACTATCCGGTGCCCTGCTCATCACTGTCAATGCCACCTCTCTTACACTAACTTCTCCAATGCTCATGGCCTTGCCACTACTGAAGACTAATTTTACCAATGTCTGACTGACTCCAGACCCACAACAGCCTTTCTGGTCATCATGACAAACTATCTCCTCGCCCAAAAGTACTCTCTCCTTTGAAGACATCACCTACAAACAAATCCACCATACAGCAATAGGCACCTGCAAGGCACCATAAGCCAACATATTCACAGACTGTACAGAGGAATCCTTGCTAATGACCCAAAATCCCAATTCCTCAACTGATTCATATTCAGTGACAACATATTCATGACCTGAACTGACCATATTCCCTCAGAACCTCAATGCCTTCTTCCCCATTCACTTCACTTGGTCCTCCTCTGTGTTGGTGTTCATCTAAAGGATTGCTATGTTAGTACCTCCATTCACATCACACATACCAACCACCAACAATACCTCCACTTTGGCAGCTATCACCAATTCCATACCACGAAGTCCCTTCACACAGGCAGCCACTGGATATCATCACATGTGTAGTGATGAATAGTCTCCCTCCAAATATGCCAAGGGTTTCACTCATGCCTTCAGAGAATGAAATTACCCTCACAATCTTGGCCAGAAAAACATCTCCTGTGCCTTTTCTCTCCTGTACCTTACCACTTCCCACATACTGACTGGACGCAAAGGAGCACTTCTCTTTTGACTCAATACCATCCACAACTGGAGAAACAGAAACACATTCTTAGTCAGGGTTTCCAACTATCTCTTGTTCTGACCTGAAATGAGGAATATTCTGCTCACTATCTCCCCCCCACCCCCACCTACTGACCCTACGCAATATACTTGTCCATCCTTACTCCACCCTTGCTCCTGAGCCCTTGCCTCATGGCTTGTATCTGCACACAGACCTAGACACAAGATCTCTGTCATACATCCTCCCACCGTCACATCACCTATTCCAGATCGATCACTGGCATCAACTGTTCCACCAAAAGCAGTGCTACATGTGAAGGCAGTCATGTAGCTGGTCCACAGCTTCAAGAAAATGCAAGACAGCAATGAAACCACCATTAGACACTTTTTTTATTTCACAAGCATCTTTTGTCGGTCAAAGAGGACAATGATAAAGCCTGTTATTTGGATAGTCTCATGTTGCACTACAACTGCCACTGGTCACCTCACAGCAACTCCTCATGGTTCATTAGGCACGAACATTTTTATCTGATACACAGCTGACGAAATTCCATATAATTCAGCATCAACCACGGAAATATCATCCAAAAATCACTCATTCATGGTTTACACAGCCATTTGAGATTCATGTGAAGAGATATCAGTCTGCCTTAGCCCAGAGCTAAATCCCCTTGTCACAGTAATATCGCTGTTAAGGCAAAGGACCATGCATCACTTGGAAGACTGAGCAGAAGTGAGGGACAACAATCTGTGCTCAATAAAACCTACAGTTGTGGGATACTTTCTTCTAGCTACTAAAGCAAAAGTAAGTCAAGTCACTGTCAAATAAAGTATTACGTCCAACTAGTTGGCCTGCCATTGGTTGGCTGATTCGTGGCAGGGGCCAAACAGTGAGGTCATCAGTCAAATCGAATTAGGAAAGGATGGGGAAGGAATTCAGACCTGCCCTATTAGAGGAACCATCCCAACATTTGCCTGAAGCGATTTAGGGAAATGACGAGAAATCTAAATCAGGATGGCCAGATGCAGGTTTGAACCATTGTATTCCCGAATAAAAGTCCAGTGTGCTAACCACTAGGCCAGCTCCCTCAGTAGCCTGCTATTGTACAATGCTTGTTGACGTTAAGGGAGAGGGTGAGGGGAATAATAATAATAATAATAATAATAAGTGCTTTCTTGGGACATGAGGATCCTTTGCCAATCCACGGTTATGACTGATCTTTCGTCCCAATGTCAAGGCTGGAAATCCAGCTTTCATTTTCTGTTATAATTCTTTTCCCAACAAAAGTTCACTCTCTTTTCTTTCTGTTGTTGTGTCATTACACAAGGAAGAAATTTTGTAGCAACTTTACGCATGTTCAATTATTCCACCAAAATATCATGGCAAGACCCAGCTGAGATGCTAACCTTCTGCAATTTCTTTGGCAATCAGTTGGAGATTTGCAAACACCAGATCATTGATTTTCTGAATGTGTGACCCTGATCAAGGATCATCTTGATTTAATTGCATGGAAACTATTTGTAATATTGCATATGACCCAGAGCATTGTCTCCATAAGCTTGTTTCAGAAGATGAAATGCTTCTGTAAAGACATTGTTACGTAGAAGAAGGTGTAATTAGATGAATGATGAACACTAACTTCACTTAACAAAGGTTTATTCAGCACTTGCACATACAAGAGTGCGGAGCAAACTGCCTCTGGCCAGAACACGTACAGTATATATGCAGTTACAGAACATTCCAGTACAATGATTCTTGACATTTGTGGATTCTTCTAGAATGTACTCAAACCAAACATAGAAATTAAAATTTTTCAGGTGAGTTTTGAACTCACGACCCTCCATGCAACAGTCTAGTAGCATAACCACTGCACCATGGTGACTGTGCTAATGAGCTGCTTCTGTGACATTGTTCCCTCCTTAAGAGAACAGGGCCTTGGTGTTACGTCATCCTAGTCCAGGAATGAGTCATCGGTCCTGCATACTCCGACTCCCAATGACTGATGTTTGCCTTGGTAGTGATCTTCTTAGAACTTCCTTTGCCGCTATGCTCTTCGTCACCTTTCTGCTTGTTGCCTGTTGCTGGAGGTTTGAATTTACCCTGAGTTGCAGGATCCTTATCTCTGTGGACCGTATCTCTGATCTTTCGTTATGTTGTGTCAGTGTCGAAATCTTCAATTTCATAAATAACATCAGACAACTGTTTTACAACCTTATAAGGTCCACACACCTGAGGAGCTTCTCAGAGAGCCCATTCTTCCGAACAGCAGTGAAGATCCTTACAAAGTCACCAGGCTGGTAGACAATAGGGTGGTGGTTGGTTGTTTGGTTTGTGGGGGTTAAAGGGTCCAGACTGCTATGGTCATCAGTCCCTTGTTCCAAATACTAAAAACACCCACAGAGAATAAAAACGATCAACAGACGATAAGACAGACTACACAGAACAAGAGAAATGTAGACGAAGACCAGACAAGACAAACTAAAATCACACAGAGTGTGACAGTGGTTGGCCGACCATACAAACAAAAGGGAAAAGCCAACCACCGAGAAACACATGAGAAAAAAAAAAAAAAAAAAAAAATCAGACAAATCTTAGGCCATAGGCCAGAATCAACACAAAAACACACACACTTACATTAAGTGATAAAATCCCCCTGCCCGAATAAAACGCAGAACTATGTCTGCTATGGAAGAGTCGTCAGATAAAAGCGCAGAGCGTAGCAGGCAGTGCAAAAGTCTGCCTGAGCACAGTTAAAAGGGCGCACTCCAACAGAATATGGACCACCGTCAAGGAGGCCCCACAACGACAAAGAGGGGGATCCCAACGACACAATAAATAACTGTGCATGAGTCGGGTGTGGCCAATGTGGAGCCGACAAAGAACGACTGAGTCCCTGCGGTTGGCCACACAGTAGTCGACTCCTTGATACGTCAGAGTTTGTTTGGCACAGGCAGGTTGCACCAATCAGTGTCCCATAAATCGAAAACTTTGCGGCGTAAGACAGTCCGCAAATCAGTCGCCGGGAAGCCAATCTCCAGAGATGGTGCACTGGTGGCCTCTTTCGCCAGGCGGTCAACAGTTTCATTTCCGAGTATCCCAACATGGCCCGGGGTCCAAACAAAGACCACAGATCTGCCGCAACGGGCAAGAGTATACAGGGACTCCTGGATAGCCATCACCAGACGAGAACGAGGGAAACACTGGTCGAGAGCTCGTAAACCACTCAGGGAATCGCTACAGATAACGAAGGACTCACCTGAGCAGGAGCGGATATACTCTAGGGCACGAAAGATGGCGACCAGCTCAGCAATGCGAACACTGCAGCCAGCCGGCAACGAACGTTGTTCAGAATGGTCCCCTAGAGTTAGTGCATAACCGACACGACCAGCAACCATTGAACCGTTGGTGTAGACAACGCCAAAGCCCTGATACGTGCCCAGGATGGAATAAAAGCGGCGTCGGAAGGCCTCCGGAGGGTCTGAGTCCTTCGGGCCCTGTGCCGAGTCGAGCCGAAGGCAAGGGCAAGGTACACACCATGGGGGTGTACGCAGAGGTGACCAGAAAGGAGGTGGTACAGGGAAACACCCAGGCCCTTAGAGAAGCTGTTTGACGCATACGGCGATCGGACAACCCAACCAGGGCCGATGTTCTGGCAGACGGAAGACTGACTGCGGGAACAGTACACGATAATTTGGATGCCTGGGCGAGCTAAAAACATGGGCAGAATAAGCAGCCAGTAATAGTTGGCGTCGTAACTGCAGTGGAGGGACACCTGCCTCCACAAGTATGCTGTCCACAGGGCTGGTCCGGAAGGTACCAGTGGCAAGGCGTATCCCACTGTGGAGGATTGGGTCCAGCAGCCGCAACGTAGATGGGGATGCTGAGCCATAAGCCAGACTCCCATAGTCCAGACGGGACTGGATTAATGCCTGGTAAAGCCGTAGGAGAGTAGATCGGTCGGCGCCCCACCTGGTGTGGCTCAGGCATCGAAGAGCATTTAGATGCCGCCAACACGCCTGTTTAAGCTGCCAAATATGAGGCAGTTAAGTCAACCGGGCATCAAAAACGACCCCCAAAAACCTACGTAACTCTACCACTGAAAGAAGCTCGCCGTCAAGATAAAGCCGCGGCTCTGGGTGAACAGTGCGTCGCCGGCAGAAATGCATAACGCAGGTCTTAGCTGCCGAAAACTGAAAACCATGTGCTACAGCCCAAGACTGCGCCTTGCGGATTGCGCCCTGTAGCTGACGTTCAGCAGCTGCAATGCCAATAGAGCTGTAGTAAAGGCAGAAGTCGTCAGCATACAGGGAAGCGGAGACAGAATTTCCCACAGCCGCAGCGAGCCCATTAATGGCTATTAAAAACAGACAGACACTTAGAACAGAACCCTATGGCACACCGTTCTCCTGGACTTGGGAAGAACTATATGAGGCTGCGATGTGCACGTGGAAGGTAAGATACGACAGAAAATTGTGGATATAGATTGGCAGAAGGCCCTCTGAAGAGGACGTGATGACGCCATGTCGTATCGTATACCTTCCACATGTCGAAAAAGACAGCGACCAGATGCTGACGGCGCGCAAAGGCAGTACGGATGGCCGACTCCAGGCTCACCAGATTGTCGGCAGTGGAGCGGCCTTTATGGAACCCACCCTGAGACGGAGCCAGAAGGCCCCGGAACTCCAATACCCAATTAAAGCGCCGGCTCACCATCCGTTCAAGCAACTTGCAAAGAACGTTGTTGAGGCTAATTGGACGGTAGCTGTGCACCTCCAAAGGGTTCTTCCCTGGTTTCAGAATGGGGACAACGAGACTTTCCCACCATTGCGACGGAATTTCACCCTCGACCCAAATGCGGTTGTAAAGGTCGAGGAGGTGTCGCTGGCAGTCCACTGAAAGGTGTTTCAGCATCTGAGAGTGGATGCTATCTGGGCCAGGAGCGGTATCAGGACAAGCGGCGAGGGCACTGCCGAATTCCCACTCACTGAAT
This sequence comes from Schistocerca gregaria, assembly GCF_023897955.1. NCBI lineage: Eukaryota > Metazoa > Arthropoda > Insecta > Orthoptera > Acrididae > Schistocerca > Schistocerca gregaria. The sequence continues at coordinate 307,437,855 of NC_064920.1, read as the reverse complement.
GGAACATTGTACAATTCAGGATGGTGGGTGCGAAAAGAAATGACTCCAGTGTTCTATCCGCTCTTTAATGGAGCGGAAGCCCAAGGGGTAGTTGGCAGAAGCCGAATTCAGAGGAAAGTGCTCTTCCAAGCGGTTTGCAATGATGTTGGAGTCAGTACAAACTGCTCCATTCAGTGAGAGCGCAGGGACGCTGACAGGGGTTCGATAGCCATAGAGGCGTCGAATCTTGGCCCAGACCTGCGATGGAGTGACATGGAGGCCAATGGTAGACACATACCGCTCCCAGCACTCCTGCTTGCGTTGTCGGATAAGGAGGCAGGCCCGCCAGCCGTTTGAAGGCGATAAGGTGTTCAATTGAGGCATGTAGCTTGTGAAGCTGGAGCGCCCGCCGGCGAGCTTTAATCGCGTCAGCGATCTCAGGCGACCACCAAGGCACAGTCCGCCGCCGAGGGGACCCAGAAGAACGGGGAATGGCAGATTCGGCGGCAGTTACGATGCCGGTGGTGACCGATTGAACCACTGCATCAATGTCATCGTTAGAGAGAGGCTCAATAGCGGCAGTGGAGGAGAACAAGTCCCGTCAGCCTTATTCAGAGCCCATCTGCTAGGGCGCCCAGAAGACTGACACTGTGGCAGTGACAGAAAGATCGGAAAGTGGTCACTACCACACAGGTCGTCATGCACTCTCCATTGGACAAACGGTAAGAGGCTAGGGCTACAGATGGAAAGGTCAATGGCGGAGTATGTGCCATGCGCCACACTGAAGTGTGTGAAGACACCATCATTTAATATCGAGAGATCGAGCTGCGCCAATAAATGCTCAATGATGGCGCCTCGACCTGTTGCCACCGACCCACCCCACAGATGGTTATCGGCGTTAAAGTCGCCCAGTAACAAGAAAGGTGGCGGCAATTGGGCTATCAGAGCAGCCAGGACATGCTGCGCGACATCACCATCCAGTGGAAGGTAAAGACAGCAGACGGTAACAGCCTGTGGCATCCACACCCCTACAGCGACAGCCTCTAAAGCTGTTTGTAGAGGTACAGACTCGCTGTGAAGAGAGTTCAGGACATATATGTAGACGCCACCAGACACCCTTTCATAAGCTGCCCGGTTCTTATAATAACCCCAGTAGCCACGGAGGGCGGGGGTTCGCATTGCTGGAAACCAAGTTTCCTGCAGAGCAATGCAGAGGAAAGGGTGAAGGCTGATAAGTTGGCGGAGCTCAGCTAGATGGTGGAAGAAACCGCTGCAGTTCCACTGGAGGATGGTGTTATCCATGGCTGAGAAAGTCGTGACGGGACTGGGAAGGCAGATTACGCCGCTGGGTCACCAGCTGCCTCCGACTGAGCACTTGTGATAGTGCTTTCCATGGCATCTGAGGGGGATCGTGAAGCCCTACGACCAGCTGATTGCGGGTACTTACGCCACTGTCGGTCATCAGCCTTCTCGCTGGCGGAAACCTGGGAAGGGAGGGACCCAAGGGACCCCTTGCGAGCGTCAGAAGCCGAAGAAGTTGTACACTTCTCCGGCTTAGAAGTGGGGACAGACGTCCCCGATGGGTGGGATGGTGTTGCTCCTGAGGTAGGTGGCGCAGGAGCAACCCGGTGGGTGGCGCAGGAGCAACCCGGTGGGTAGAGACCCCCACTGGCGAGGGGGCAGGAGGAGTTGTACTACTCGTCGATCCGGCCACAATTGGAGAAACAAGACGGGGCTAGCACAGATGTTGTAGCAGCAGCGTAGGAAGATGTCGTTCTCACAGGATGGAGTCAGTCGTATTTCCTTTTGGCCTCAGTATAGGTCAGTTGGTCTAGGGTCTTTTATTCCATGATTTTACGCTCTTTCTGGAAAATTCGGCAGTCTGCCGAGCAAGATGAATGGTGCTCCCCGCAGTTGACACAGATGGGAGGCGGGGCACATGGAGTATTGGGATGTGATGGGCGTCCGCAATCTGGACATGTGAGGCTGGAAGTGCAGCGAGAAGACATATGGCCGAACTTCCAGCATTTAAAGCACCGCACTGGGGGAGGGATATAGGGCTTCACGTCACATCGATAGACCATCACCTTGACCTTTTCCGGTAATGTATCCCATACGAAGGCCAAGATGAAGGCACTGGTAGCAACCCGATTGTCCCCTCGGACCCCGATGAACGCACCGGACGAGATGTACACCTCTGTGCTCTAAATTGGCGCGCAGCTCTTCATCAGACTGCAAAAGAAGATCTCTATGGTAAATAACTCCCTGGACCATATTTAAAAACTATGGGGTGTGATCGTAATGGCAACAACCCCCAACTTGTCACAAGCGAGTAACCGTCGTGACTGGGCAGAGGATGCCGTTTGTATCAGGACTGACCCAGAGCGCATTTTTGACAAGCCCTCCACCTCCCCAAACTTGTCATTTAAATGCTTGACGAAGAACTGAGGCTTTGTGGAGAGAATAGACTCCCCATCAGCCCTCGTACAAACTAAGAAGCGGGGCGAATAACTGCTACTGCCAACCTGAGACTTACGTTCCTCCCATGGTGTGGCCAGGGAGGGGAACGTTTTCGGATCGTACTTCTGAGCATTAAACTGAGCCCGAGAACGCTTAGAGACTGCTGGCAGCTGGCCACCAGCGAGAGACGATGTACCACGCTTCATTGCGGGTCATCCGCCCTGATGCCACCTACTCCGACTAAGGGCCCTCCCCACGGGCGCCACCCAGCCATGGCAAGAGCCACCTGGCAGGATGGCCGTTGCCGGGAGTCCCGATACCCCAGGAGGATAGGCATCTACTACTTGGCATACGTGGGGAGTTAACGGCGCAGGCATCATCAGTAGAGCGACCCTGTGTTGTCAGGGAGCTACAACCAACAGGGTACATAGTGGCCCCACCACGACAGACTGGCTACCGAGCTGGATGTTAGGTAACATGTGGTCCATGGTCGCTGTCGGTGCAGAAAGAGGCACTGCACAGTGCAAGGTGTAATCTGCACGCAGGAACAGAGTCCTGCCCAAGAGATGGAGAGCAGACAGCACTGCAATTCAACGGTGTATAAGCTGGCGAAAGGTCTGATCGCAAGATGGACACAATGCACCAAGTAAGGCACCCTTCCCCAATCAGCTCGCTCTTCGTAAAATTTTAAGAGATGGATGTCAAACCCAACAGGGGACCATCAAATAAGGCCGAAAATTTTGAGACTCCTTTTAGTCGCCTCTTACGACAGGCAGGAATACCGCGGGCCTATTCTAACCCCCGAACCCGCAGGGGGGAACAGGGCGGTGGCTGGTGTCATAAAGGTATACTGAATCTTAAAAATAAGTGAACTTTAGAAATGGGACTTTGTTGGTAGAAATTTTGACTTCTCAACAGGCCACTGGACTTCAAGCAGCAAAGTTTCTTGGAGAATATCCTACAGAAACTTCATGAACTAAGCCGTATGACACCCTGAAGTACAATCTACATTTGCAAAATAAGGGTCTAATCACTTGCAGATGAGATTGCAAACACCTAAAGAGAAATTCAAGGAGGAGTGGTCTCAGGAAGGCATAATTGACATCCATAATGTAATGAAAAATGCAAATGGTGGACAAGTAAAACGAGCAAAGTTTACTCTTATATTCCATGGAACATTCATGCCAGAGCACATAAATGGCTAGATACATTCAGCTTAATATCATGTCTTACATTCTTAAACAATATGGTGCTTTAAATTTCTGCAACATGACCACACAGTGCCGTTGTTAGGAAAATGTGGTAGAATAACCCATGATGGAAATATTTGTTTATATTATCATGTAGAAGAAGGTGTAATTAGATGAATGACGAACACTAACTTCACTTATCGAAGGTTTATTCAGCACTTGCACATACACGAGGGCAGAGTGAACTGCCTCCAGCCAGAACACATTCAGTATATACACAGCTGCGAAACCATCCAGTACAACGATTCTTGACATTTGTGGATACTTCTAGAATGTACTCTAACCGTATACAGAAATTAAAATGGTACAATCCAGGTGAGTTTTGAACTCAAGACCCTTCATTCAACAGTTTAGTATCATAACCACTACACCACGGTACTACTCAGCTTCTTCTGCGACATTGCTCCCTCCTTAGAAAACAGCATCTCAGTGTTACGTCCTCCTATTCTGGGAACAAGTCATCGGTCCTGCATACTTTGACTTCCGATGACTGATGCACGCCCTGGTGGTGATCTTCTCAGAACTCCTTTTGCCACTATGCTCTTAGTCATATTTCCGCTTGTTGCGCCTGCTGCTGGAGCTTTGAATTTACCCTGGGTGGTAGGTTCCTTATAGGGCTTCATTCAAAGGACGTGGACTGTATCTCTGATCTTTCGTCATCCTGTGTTGGTGTCGAAATCTTAAACTTCGTAAGTAACATCAGACAACTGTCTTACAACCTTATAAGATGCAAAGTAGCACCTGGGGAGCTTCTCAGAGAGACGAATCTTCCGAACAGGAGTGAAGATCCATACAAGATCACCAGGCTGGTAGACAACAGGGTGGTGGCTGGTGTCATACCTTTGGCGATCATTTTGTTGAGCCTGCAGCATATTGAGTTGAGCTAACTGCCTAGCTTCCTCAGCTCTGGTTAGCACCTGGCTGATGTAGTCGTCGTCCATGTCATTAGGATGTAGTGGAAACACAGTGTATTGTCGTAGTTGCCTCACGCCATGCACCAGGAAAAATTGCATAAATCCTGTGGTGTCTTGTTTGGCGGTGTTGTAAACAAATGTCACGAAAGACAGCACCTCACCCCAGTTGCTCTGCTCAACACTGATGAACACTGACAGCATGTCGGACAAGGTCATATTTAGGCATTTCAGTAAGCCCGTTAGTTTGCAGGTGGTAGACAGTCGTCATGTGATGAGTAATGTTGCACCAATGGCTTACCTCTGTCACAAGATTCAGTTGAAAAACGTTCTCTCGGTCCGTAATTAACAACCTTGGGGCACCGTGTTTTAATACAATGTCTTCCATGATTAATTTGGGTACTTCGAATACTTTGGCTGTTTTCACAGCTTTTATAATGGCATAGCGTGTCAGATAACCAGTGCAAACAATAATCCAGCTATTGCCACCAGCAGATGTTGGAAATTGTCAGAGGAGGTCAATCCCAACAAGCTGGAAAGGCGTTTCGGCTAGTGGAATTGGTATGAGTCACCCAGGTGGTTTCTGAAGAACTGCCTTTCTCCTCTGGAACTCTCGACAGTGTGACACAAAGTGATGGACACTCCTAAATAAACCTGGCCAGAGAAATCTCATGCGTATCCTATCACATGTCTTAACAAAGCCTAAATGTCCAGCATCAGGAGTGTCATGGAATTTCGATAGAACATCTAAGCGCATGTGTTTAGGAATCACTGGTAACCACCTCTTTCCAAACAGATCAAAGTTTGTTTTCTTCCACTTTTGTACACTATGGTCTGCAACAACTGTGACTGGCCTTCCATAGAGATACTGTCGAAATTTGCATATGGCGAAGATCACAGCACGACATTCTCTTTCTGTAGTCGAGTAGTTTCTCTCGGCTTTTGTAAGTGTCCTAGAAGCATGGGCTAGAACCATCTTCCAGAATGAGATTTTTGCTCTGCAGCAGAGTGTGTGCTGATATGAATCTTCCTGGCAGAGTAAAACTGTGTGCCGGACCGAGACTCGAACTCGGGACCTTTGCCTATCGCGGGCAAGTGCTCTACCAACTGAGCTACCCAAGCACGACTCACGCCCCATCTTCACAGCTTTACTTCTGCCAGTATCTTGTCTCCTACCTTCCAAACTTTACAGAAGCTCTACTGTGAACCAGACCGAGACTCGAACTCTGTTCCGGCAAAAAGTTTTAAACTGCCAGGAAGTTTCATACCAGCGCACACTCCGCTGCAGAGTGCAAATCTCATTCTGGAAACATCCCCCAGGCTGTGGCTAAGCCATGTCTCCGCAGTATCCTTTCTTTCAGGAGTGTTAGTTATACAGGGTTCGCAGGAGAGCTTCTGTAAAGTTCGGAAGGTAGGAGACGAGATACTGGCAGAAGTAAAGCTGTGAAGATGGGGCGTGAGTCGTGCTTGGGTAGCTCAGTTGATAGAGCACTTGCCCGCGAAAGGCAAAGGTCCCGAGTTCGAGTCTTGGTCCGGCACACAGTTTTAATCTGCCAAGAAGTTTGATAACCATCTTTTTTTCCATCCAAAATATGCACCAGAACAGCACTGATCCCATACCCACCGTCATCTGTGTGTAGTTCTGTAGGTGCTCTCTCATCATTCAGACAAAGTACAGGGTCAGTTATCAGAGCTTTTCGCAGCACATCGAAAGAATCTTGATGAGCACCACCCCAGATAAATTCAGGACTGGCTTTTAACGACTCTTGGAGTGGCCTGGCTTTCATACAAAAGTGTTTGATAAAACGACGGCAGTAAGAACATAATCCAAAGAAGCTTCTCGCATCTCTTAATACTTTTAAGAATAGGAAATTCCTTTACAGATCTCACTTTTTCTGGGTCTGGCTGCACACCTTTGTTTGACACAAGGTGTCCAAGTACTTTGATTTCTTTCGCTCCAAAGAGACACTTTCTTGGATTAAGTTTCAGTTCCCCTTGTTGGAGTCACTTAAGAATGGCCCTCAGTCTTTTTGTATGTTCATCATATGTCTCTGAGAACACAACAATGTCATCTAAATAACAAAGACAAATTGTCCACTTCAGGTGACGTAGAAGATTATCCATCATCGGTTCGAAAGTTGCTGGTGCATTACACAAACCAAATGGCATTACCTTAAACCCATACAGGCCCTCAGGGGTGAAGAATGCAGCCTTCTCACTATCAGCCTCATCTACTTCGATTTGCCGGCAGGCTGAATACATGTCCATGGTTGAGAAAAACTTAGCCACCTTCATACAATCTAGTGTATTGTCAATTCGTGGAAGGGGTTAAACGTCATTTTTAGTTATCTTATTAAGCTTCCTGTAATCAACACAAAAGCACCAACTGCCCTTCTTCTTCCTGACGAGGACCACTGGTGACGAGCATGGGCTCTGTGAAGGCTGAATGATGTCATTCTTCATCATTTTCTCTACCTCGCCACGAATAATTTTTATTTGACATTCCATTGCTGACACACGATATGCTTTCTGGCTTATTGTTTGAAGGCCTCCAGTGCTAATCCGGTGCTTCACCATCTATTTGTCTAATTGCTCTTCACCTGTGGATTGAAGCATTCAAGGAATTCTTGAAGAATGGCAAGTAGCTTCTTCTGTTGTTCCTTAGTGAGATCTGGGGATAGTCGAGCTAGAAGATGTTGTCTTGCAGTGGAAGCACCAATTTCACCCACCGATTCAGCATGGGAGGTTTCTATGATGCTCAGCTGTTCAGCAATTAATGGCTCAGCATTTACTACGCAAATGAGTCTTGGAAGGATCTGCGGTTCTTTGCCACAGTTAATTATCCACAATTCACCAAATCCGTTCTTAAACAAGACGACAGAGGCTGGGATGACTTAGTTATTCTTCAGTGGTATGATTCTCTTACATTCCACTACAAGATCCATGGGTTGATGCATGGCATGCCATGTGACAGTTACCTTTCTAGCACTGACTGCAGGAATGATCACTTCATCCAGCACACATGGACTCCACACACTCGGATGCACATCTTTATGTACACAGTATCTCATCTCATCTCATCTCATCTCGTCGAGCATAATCTTCGAGCGACCACAATCTATAATTACCTGAGAAGCTTTCAAAAAGTCCCATCCCAGAATGACATCATGACTACACTCTTGCAAGACGGCAAATTCTAAGCGCTGTTTATTGCCACTTACACCCACATGAATGGTACATCTACCTGTAGGTTTTACATATTTACCATTAGCCACCTTCAGCAGAGATGTTTTGCTGTCGATGAATAATTTCTGCAAATTGAGAGGTAATTCTCCAAAATGACTGAATATGATGCTCCAGAGTCCACAACAGCTTGGGCTGGTCGGCCACCCATGAGGATATCGACGTATTGTCTTATCATTTCTGTAGTGATCGATGGCGGAGGATTTTTAGCTTCAGCTGCTTCACCTCCAAGGAAGGTCGCACCCTTTAGTTTTCCAGGTTGCGGCGGCTAGGTGATTGGCTGGAGCTTCTAAACAATGATGGAGACCTTTATCAGTGTGTGGGGGAGTGTCCTCTCCAGGGGCTAGCTTGCAGCAATGGTGACCTATGTTGTCCTGCACAATCATCATCTTGTTAATCTTTGTTGTCCCTGAGTTGGCATCGGCTAAGATTGTTCTGCTGTCTTATGGCGCGCGTATCATCAAATATCCGCCGCCTTTCTTGGCAACAGTGCACCACATGGCCCAGTCATCCACAGTGGTAACATACTGGTTGGTTCTCCTGGGTCCTCCAGACGTCAGTCTTCCTTGGTGCCCAAACAGAATGCGGCACTGCAGGAACGTAACTTCACCTGAGTCTCAACTTTTTCACCATTTTAAAGGGAAATGAGGACGAGAGATTGGGTTGTGTCTGTTCCACTTCCTCCCCTATGACCTCTTGAAGCTTCTCTGTTTTTTGCTCGTTGTGCAATCCAAGTGCCTTCTGAACTTTGTCTCTCACTACCTGATGAACACTTGTGACATCAGTTCCTTCCTCCATCACAGACATCGATACAACATTTGGAAGCCATTCAAACTTCTTGTGTGTAATTCTTTTTTGATGCATTGTCTCGATATACTGGCACCATTTTATGAAGTTGTCTGCTGTTGAGACCTCCTTCAGGAGTAGGGCTTGATACATGTCCTGATACATACCCTTCATGAGATGTGAAACCTTATCTTCCTCCTCCATTCTAGGATCCACTATTTTACACAGCTCCAAGATGTCTTGAATGTAGGATGCTGTAGTTTCTCCTGGATGCTGTGCCCTGCACTTAAATTTATCTTTGGGCTTGCACTTCTGTCGTCGCGTGTCGCCAAAATACTTTTACAGTTCTGCCTGCAATACTTCCCAGCTTGTGAACTTTTCCTCATTGTTCTCATACCATTGCTTGGCAGTGCCCTCCAAGTAGAAAAATATGTTACCCAAACACATGGTGTCATCCCATTTGTTAAATTTGGCTGTACGCTCATATCTTCAGCCACTTGTTTGTATCTTAACCATCATTACCAGAGAACCCGGAAGGATGTCTTATGTGTTGGCGCACACTTACCGTCGTCATAACGCCCTCTTCTTCTTCTGTCTCCGATAGATTGCGATCTGTTGAATATGGCTCAAACTCCGGTTTCTCACCCCGTAAACAGCAGCTCTGTCGTGGCCTGATGGGAGCCACTGTGTCGTCAATGTGCTATCACATGTGCCAGTATCCAGCGTCTCCACCACAATAATGTCATGTAGAAGAAGGTGTAATTATATGAATGACGAACACTAACCTCACTTAACAAAGGTTTAGTCAGCACTTTGCACCTACAAGAGTGCGGAGTTAACTGCTTCTGGCCAGAACACACACAGTATATGTACAGTTACAGAACATTCCAGTACAATGATTCTTGACATTTGTGGATACTTCTAGAATGTACTCGAAACAAATATAGAAATTAAAATTTTACAGTTCAGGTGAGTTTGAACTCACGACCCTCCATGCAAAAGTCTAGTATCATAACCACTACACCTCAATGACAATGTTACTCAGCTTCTTCTGTGACAATATTAACATGTGATTACAAAGGAGGGAATGTGCAAGGCATTTCTGCAACCATACATTACAAAGTATCTCTTATATCTCTTATTTTGTGCTGGGTGGCCGACAGAATATAAGTTAGCAAGGGGGGGGGGGGGGGGGGGGGGTGAAAAATATCTTGGGTAGGAAGTCCTCATTTCTGGCAATAATGATAGACAATTAAATCCCTGGCAAAGGAAATGAGTCAGTTGTTCTACTCCATGATATTGGGTGTCAAGGGTGTGCTCTTTTGTAGCTAATTCTTTGTGGTGTCGGGTAGATTACGGGTGTGGGAGAATATGGATACTGCATCGGAAATATAATTTGTGGACTTAGTTTGAGGGATACTGCCTGCCTGTAAATGCCCTAAGACCTACAGCATGCTGGGGAAACAAGATGATCTCCTTTGTTCTGTTTCCCAAAGGTCTCATTAGAACCTTCATGGAAAGGCACTAGCCCCCAAACATAGTCAACAAACAGATTTCCAGTGACTTATCCTCACACATCCTTAAACCTCCCACCATCACTACCTCTAAAAATCAGCTACGAAGAACTGGTCCCCTCGTCACCCAATATCATCCTGGACCGGAACGACTGAACTAGATCCTTTACAACAGCTTTGATTATCTATCATCACGCCCAAAAGTGAGTCATGTTCTACCGAAGATACTACCCACATGTCCAACAGCAGTATTCTTTCACCTACCAAAGCTGTGGAACATCCAGATCCATCCCTATTCTGTTACCTACTCCCATCACCTGCCACTATCATCATATCCCTGTGGAAGACCCAGGTGCAAGACTACCCAACTCATCCACCCAGCACATCCTACTGCAGTCCTGTCATGGGCCTATCCCATCCAATAAAAGACAGGATGCAACTAAAAATAGCAGCCATATCATTTACCAGTGCTCTTGAATCATTGCACAGCTTTTTATGTTGGTATGGCAACTAAACAGCGATCCACAAGATTCAATGGCCACCATCAAAGTGTGGCCAAGAACCAGTTCCACAACATGCAGCTGAGCAGAACACGGGCACTTCATAATTAGGGCCAACCAGATCCTTCCCTACACCACCAACGTTTTGTGTAAACTATGTAAATGGGTGTTATCCTTCACTCCCGTAACCCTGGTGGCCTGTCTCCATTAACTTATTGTTCCCACACTCTCTACCCAACAGCTTCACCTTCATTTGTCCTGTTATCCCCTCCTAGTCCATGTTTCCAAATCACTTTCATTGTGGTTGGTTGGTTGGTTGGGGTTGAAGGGACCAAACAGCAAGGTCATCAGTCCTTTGTTTCATAGGTGGTCCATTCGGACGGATGTACATCTCAGAAGAGTCATAGTGATAAAAGGTAAAAGGCTAAACAATGTAAAAGTGCAGTCGTGCTGTCATTGGTGAAAACCTAAGGAGGGAAGTCAGCAACTGGGCAACCCCAAAGTCATGCTAGAGGCAGGAAATATTCCACCTCTGATGCCGTACAGGCAAGACCACCTGCTATTCAAAAGCTTTCAACCACTAGAATGTAAAAGTGCGTATTGTAAGAGGAGACTAACCAAATCTAAAAAACAATAAAAACAGAGTAAAAGGGAGAGGAAAGAGGATCTTGGACAGGGAGGGAGTCAGGAATCCCCAAACACAGTTTACAGTGGGAGAGACCCAATCTTTACCATCTTGCCCCCATATCAAGAGGGAGATTAAAAAACCTTAGAATTGATAATAAAATCCACTTTCACAAAAGAAACTGAGAACCATCCAGGGATTGTCTGCCAATATTAAAATGCGGGGAAGTCCGTACTTTGTACGCAGAGCCAGAAGAAGGGGGCATTACACCAAAATATGGGCTACTGACTGGAAGGCCCCACAATGACAAAGTGGGTGTGGCTCATTACACAAAAGAAAACCAGGGGTCAGTCTGGTATGGCCGATATGCGGAGAAAACACAAGGTGGTCGAGTCCTTTTGGGAGAGGCGGAAGGAAGAATGCCATGGGACAGGTGTCACCTTAACCATACTAAATTTATTAGACAGGAAGGTAGCCTCCCAAGAGGTGGCCCATGATTGTGCGAAGTGGGATTTGATATGAAGCCGTAAATCCGCCTCAGGAGGGGTTACAGGGAAAGCGGGGGGGAGGGGGCGCAGCGGCGCGTGACTGCTACCCCAGCCAAACGATCAGGAAGCTCATTGGGGTACGCACATGGGCAGGGACCCAAAGGAAGTCAACACAACAAGAGCATGGTGAAGATCAGTGAAACAGTCATGGATAGACGAGACCAAAGGATGGCGGGAAAAACACCAGACAATAGCCTGAAGGCCACTCATTGAGACCATACATAACAATACGCGGTTGAGTTGGGACTGTTTAATGAAGGTAAGGGCCTGGGAAATTGCCATCAATTTCGAACTAAACACCCCACATGCAGTTGACAAGAGATGATTTTCCATGCCAACAGAGAACGTGAAGGAATATCCAACAAGAGAAGCAGATTTATAGCCACTGGTGTAAAAAACAACAGCATCTCGAAATGCCCATAAAATTTGAAATTCGGCAGAAAAAACGATGGAACACCATCGGGGGAAGGAATCTTTTGGACCTCGGCGGAGATCCATCCGAATCCGGGGGGTTGAGGAGGGAATGTGGAAGATAGGACAATGAAGGAAACTGAAAATCATGGCAAAGAGACGCAAGGCGGAGCCCAACCAGTAAACTTTGCCAAAGGGTAGGAATCAGGTGGGCGACGTCCTTGGTCTGGGAACAGGATAGAATAGGAAGGATGAGTGGGAGAAAAATGGAGAGCGATTGCATAAGAAACCAGAAGCTGGGACTGCCGAACAGAAAAGGGGAGGGGGGGGGGGGGGGGGGGGGAGGGAGAGAGATCCCAGCTTCAACCAGGAGAGTATCAACAGGGCTAGTAGGGAAGGCACTAGTGGTGAAATGGATACCACAATGGTGGACCTAATCCAGGAGGCACAGTGTGGAAGGATCAGCTGAACCATAAGCTTGACAACCTTAGTCCACGTGAGATAGCACTAAAGCCCAATAAAAGCAGAGAGGAGTGGAACGATCCGCACCCAATGAGGTGTGGGCAAGGAAGCGAAGGAAATTAGAGTTTATGGAAACATCCTATCTGCAGAAGTCTGATATGAGGCAGTTATCGAAAAGAAGACCCACGAAATGAAACTGTGGAACCACAGGTAATCGTTGTGCATCGAGGTAGAGCTTCAGATTGGGGTGGACCGTAGTACGGCGCAGAAGTAGACCACCCGCAATTTTAAAGGAAGAATTGAAACCCGTGTGACAGAGTCCATGCACAGGCATGCCACATAGCACCGTGGAGCTGCCGCTCTGCAGAGGCCATCGAAGAGGAACTAACCCAAATGTAGAAATCACCCACATACAGAGCAGGGGTGACCAAAGGACCAACGGACAACACAAGTCCACCTATAGCAATGAGGAAAAGAAGTACACCCATATGGAACCCTGTGAGATGCCATTCTCCTGGGTATGTGGAGAACTAAAACTAGTACCAACCTGAACCCTGAACAACCGATGGAACAGGAACTGGCAGATAAAAATCGGGAGTGGGCCCTGAAGAACCCACTCGTGAAGCGTAAGATAGATATGATGGCACCAAGCCGTGTCCTAGGCCTTGCGAAGGTCAAAAAATACTCCAGCCAAATGGCGGCGCTGGGAAAAAGCTTGCCAAAATGCGAATTCAAAGCAAAGTAAATGATCAATCAGAGACCGTTCCTCTCGGAAGTCACTCTGGTAAGGGGACAATAGATCCCAAGATTCGAGGACCCAAATGAGCCCACGAGCTACCATCTGTTCAAGTAACTTGCAAACAATGTTTGTCAGACTAATTGACTGATAGCTTTTGACAAACGGGGTTCTTACCAGGCTTAGGAAAGGGAACCACGTTACTATCCCTCGATTGAGAAGGGAAGTCACACTGGAGCCAAATACGTTTAAGCATCTGGAGAAGATATTGTCGTTGTGGAGCACTGAGATGTTGAAGCACTTGGTTATGAATGGACTGCGGGCCAGGGGCCGTACCATGAGAAGAAGAAAGTGAGGAAAGAAGTTCCCTTTCAGTAAAAGGTTTGTTGTAAGATTCTGACTGACAAGGGGTAAAACATAAGGCGGAATCTCCAGCCCACTGTTTCTGGCGAAGGAAAGCAGCCGGATAGGAGGTTGATGCTGTTGCAAAATGGATCGCAAGATGTTCTGTGAGAGTCAAGGGATCCGTGCAAAGGCCATCCAGGAGGCCAAGGCCCAGGAGGGTAGACTACCAATGACAACCATGGCATATGGACAGTAGAAGTGAGGGAAGAAATAAAGTGTTTCCAACACAATCGTTTGCTATGTTTGATTAAGTAACGGGCTTTGGCATGAAGGAGTTTAATGTTTTAAGTGGGCATGACTGATATATCCATCCATGCTCTGCTATTGCACAGTGCGTTCGACGGATATATCCGTCCATTGAGTTCTGTGGCTAGTAGCTACTGGGAATGACGAGTTATTGGCCTGCCGTTGACACTGTGGTATTATTGAGCTTAGTCCACTAGATGGCAGCTCTTGTCACGCAACACAGCGTGTTCTAGGCTAGTTATAACATTGTCCACCCAAGTGCGCGTCGAGAAAATATGCCATGTGAAGCAACCACAAAAGCGCGCCTACTTCGGCTGCGTTTAACGCAGTGTTAGTGACTGAATTTTTCCAATTGTGAAAAGAAGTCATTTATCAGATTCGGAGATTGAGAAGCTGCTTTTAGAAAGTGATGATAATTTCAGTGACAGTTCTGAAAGTTTTGAAGATACAGATGTTGAGGCTAGTGAAAGTGACTTCGATTCAGAAACATCTGATGACGAGACACTACTGCAGCAGACAGTACCTAATGAACTTGTGCATGCTAGTTCAGTTCGTATTCAATATTTGTTCAGTGGATATTGGTACAGTTGTGCCTCTAAAACAAAATGAAGTGATGAGTTGTTGTATGTGTTTTGTGCACAATGATAGCTGAACAGACAAACTTACATGCAGAACACTTCATAGCTTCTCATCCAAATTTAGCAGCACACTCCAGGGTTCACAGTTGGCAGAATACTACACGCGTCAAGGTAAAAACACTTATTGGAATGCTTGTACTACAAGGAATTCTTCACAAACCAGACCACAAAATGTACTTTTCAAAGAGGGAATCAGTTGACACAACTTTCTTCAGGAAAGTTATGAGTGAAAAGCGGTTTCATCTTCTATTGAAATTCCTCCATTTTGCTGATAATACCTCATATGATCCACTAGGCACTATCAGCAGAAAACTATTCAAAATTCACCCCATTATGGAGCATCTGCTGTGTAAATTCAGATCAGTGCACATGCCAGAAAGGAACATCATCGTTGACGAATCATTGTTGCTCTGGAAAGGACGGCTTGATGGAAGCAATATATTCCATCAAAGTGTAGCAGATTTGGCATCAAATTGTACGAACTCTGTGAAAGCAGTTCCGCGTATGTATGGGACTTTATTGCTTACACTGGGAAGGCCACTAATTACAGTAGCCACTATCCAGATGAAAAAATAACCTCTTGAATTGTTTTGGAGCTTGCACACGATCAACTCGGGAAAGGCCACTGTATTTATCTTGACATCTGGTACACCAGTATAGATTTGGTGGACAAACTAACCAGCAATAACACCGATGTTATCGGCACAATGCGGCAAGACAGGAAGGGGTTCCCTGACTTCGTAAAAAAAGAAAAAGAACTGTAGAAAGGGGAGTGCATTACAGGGTACAAAGGCAAGCAGATGGTAATGAAATGGAAAGACAAAAGAGACGTTGTTATGGTCAGCACCTTCCATGACAATACATTTGTAAATGTAAACTCGAAGAATGGAATCGTTCAAAAGCCACAAGTTGTCGTTGACTACAACAAAAATATGGAGGGGGGGGGGGGGGGGGCGGCATGGATAGGTGCGATTCTCAGTTACGAAGCTACCAGATGGCCAGAAGCAGGCTGAACAAATACTATCAGAAGCTTTTACGTCACTTGTTGGACATTGCATGCTACAATGCATACATTCTGTACGAGAAGCATGGTGGCAAACAAAGTAGAATGAGCTTCCTGATTAGTCTTGGTGAACAGCTGACACTATCGTCACCACATCAAGGGACATCAGTAGGACGGCCATCTCGAACACCAAAAGCAACAGGCCTTACAGCCAGGCATTTTCCAGACCTTCTGCCACCCACAACGAAGAAAAGACCAACAAGGAGGTGTGTGGTGTGTATGAGAAAAAGCCTTCGCAAAGAGACTTCATACTGGTGCGCAGAACGTGAAATTTCCTTGTGTGCAGCACCTTGATTTAAAATGTTTCACACTGAATACAATATGTAATATTGTGAAAATACAGTTTTGTTAACCTCTGCAATATATTTTATTCATTTCCACCCAATATCAATTTAAATTCAACAATGAAAACGCGAAGGAAAATGTGAGAACAGTGCGCAGCACCACTACGAACGGGCGCGCTGGCGTATATTACCCACTGTGGAAGAAGCGCGCGCGTGCAAACTACCCACTTAACAGGTTAAAGGTAATACAATTGGCAGCGTGTGGGTGCCTCTTAAGGTGTTGCAAAGCTCGAGGGCAATCACAAATGGCAATGGCAAGGGCCATACTCCACCACGGTACTTGCCAGTGGCGAAATGGTCTGGGTGAGCGTGGGATCGCAAGGCTAGCAGAGCAAACAATAACATCAGACACGTCACATAGGATGTCATCAACATAACCAGACAAAGAGGGAGAAAAAATGACCTGTGCAATACATTGAGGCCAATCGGCACATTGGAAAGACCAATAAAGTAACCTGTCCATCAGGGAGCGGGAAGGGGGAGAGAGAATCAAGGGGAAGTGGTCATATCACAAAAGTTGTCGTATGGCGACCAGTGTAATGAAGGGAGGAGGGAGGGAGAAGAAAGAGAAAGATCAATGGCAGAAAAGGTACCATGAACAGCACTAAAATGGGTAGGGGAGCCATCATTAAGAAGGTACAAGCTGTGGTCTGCAAGAAACTGGTCTACGAGAAGACCCTGACTAGATGGAAATGCACTGCCCCACAAGGGATGACGAGCATTAAAATCCCCGAGGAGGAGGAAGGGAGGAGGAAGTTGCTGAAGGAGGACAGTTAAGGCAGCAGGCGTATGAGTCCTGTCAGGAGGCAGATAAATACTGCAAACTGTGACCCCAGAGTCCAGGTGGACCTTAACAGCAACCGCTTCCAATATAGTTTGGAGAGGAATCCATGTGCTATCAACATCTGTACAAACCAACGTACAAACGCCACCAGAGGCCCTCAGGGGGCTGACCCGATTTTGACAAAAAGCACAAAACCCACGGAGGGTCAGTGAGTGATCATCAGTAAAATGAGATTCCTGCAGAACCGCACAAGCTGCAGAGTAAAACGAAATAAGGGATTTCAACTCTGGAAGATGATAGTAATATCCATTACAATTCCATGGGATAACCATAGCACAATGATTCAAATGGGGGCATGAACAGGCTAAAGCCAGTCATGTCGCCGGGTCACCATCCGTCACCGACAAGGAGGGGGGCAACATCCATGAACAGCAGCTTAGAGTCAGGTTGTGAAGGTGCGGACGGGACCTCTGGCGACACCAGGGGCTCCTTGTCCAGGGACTTATGTATCTTCTTCTTTTCTGTTTGAGATCGAGGAGGGCTATGCCGCAAAAAGGAGCCAACTGCAGAGCAAGATCTGGAACAGAAAGAGAGTGGGCAACCTGGGGGCACACAGAAAGTGGTTCTCATGATCGTTGTGTGGCAACAGGCCTTTGGCCTGGAAGGTGCCAGGAAGGGGGGTTCCTGAGAGGGGTGCCTTTGGCTGCAGGTGGTTCAGGACTGGGGTAAGGAAGGGGTGAAGATGTAACTAAAGCATAGCTAACCGTCATTGAGACAGGATGACGACGCGCATACTTCTTACGAGTCTCAGCGTAGGTTACATAATCAAGGGACATATAGTCTTATATCTTCTTTTCCTTCTTATAAGCCGGGCAATCTGGTGAGTGTGGAGTATGATCGCCATGACAATTAACACACAGGAGAGGGAACACAGGAACTCCCCTCATGGAGTGGACGTCCAGACGTCCACAGTCACCACAGAGAGGGATCTGCGAACAGTGGGAAGACATGCCAAAAACTCACATACTTAAAACATCTCATAGTTCGTGGGATGTACGGCTTCACATCACATTGATAAACCATAATCTTGATCTTCTCAGGTAGGGTATTCCCTTCAAAGCCCAGGATAAAGGCACAGTATCAAGGCGTTTGTCGGTTGGGCCCTTCTGAACACGCCGAACAAAGTGAACGCCCTGGCATCCTAGATTATCTCTTAGTTCCTCATCAGTTTGAAGGATGGGGTCCCTGTGAAAAATTACACCTTGAACCATATTCAAAGAATGGTGGAAGGGAGGGGGGGGGGGGGATATGTATGCATTTCATTTCATTTCATTTCATTGCATAGCGTCCGTCCTGATATCACCCACTCTGATCAGGGGCTCTCCCCATGGTGCCAACAAGTCACTGCAAGGGCCGTCTGGCACGATGGCCATTGCCGGGAGTAGTTATGCTCCAGGACGACAAGCAACCTCTCCTAGGCTTATATGAGGTGGTCACAGCTCACGTATCAGAAGTGTGATCCCTGTGTTTTCAGGGGGCTGAACCAAAAGGGTACATAGTGACCCCACCACACGGGTTGGCTACCGTGCTGGCTATGTACCTTATCATCAGACAACGATGTGAGGGAAAAGATGGAAGGAACTAGGAGGGCACACTCCGGAGACACTAGGTAAGGAACTCTTCCCCAAATAGTTCACACTATGGAATAGGAATTTAGTAATGGAGGTCAAACCCCAGAGGGGCTCCAAAAGAATGCCAAAAGGATGAGGTAATTACTCAACAAAACCAAATCTCAAAGCCAACAGAACCAGGAGGGTAGCGGGGCCAACATAAACAAGGATACCAAAAGAGGGACAAGTGAGGGCTGAGGGGAAGGAGCAATGACAGAAAAGGAGGGGAAGGGAAAGGAAATGCAGTCCAAGACAAAAGGAGGACCTCAATAGCTCGGGGCTCCATGCTCGCCACGCACGTACTCACGAAAGGGCCATGAGCCCCCTGGGTGACTTTCATTGTGCACTGCACCAGCCCTGGTAACTGTGTATCACATACCTAGCCCAAGCAGCTGCCACACCTCTCTCTTGAATTCCTATCCAGCAAACAACCTGCCTCCCTCCAAGGTGGTAGCTATCTACCACCATCCCTTCTTCCCACCTAAATGTGTGTGTGTGTGTGTGTGTGTGTGTGTGTGTGTGTGTGTGTGTGTGTGTGTGTGTGTGTGGTGGGGGGGAGAGATTCTCATTTTATTTCAAAAGCTAGGAAGTTCCTCTCCCCTCCCCCTTCTGTGTATACCTGGCGACAAGTGCTTCTGGTCTTTGGTAAATAGTCTCCTTTACTCCTACTTCACATTCAGCCAAAACTTTCCTTAATATACATACATAATTAGACCAAAGTGTTGTGACAAAACAGGAAAAACAAGGATGTCTCTCTATTGCATTTTATTTTAGTGCAACAGTATATTACTTTACTTCAGGCACTAATGACCATGATGCCAAGCTTAACAACTTTCTCAGGCTTGTCTATAAATGACTGAATATCTCAACTATATTGTGATTTGTTATCCTTTACTCAATCCATATTTATATTCCATCAAGGACTTTCCATTCCCACATTTAAATGTATGAGGACGCAGAGTTTGGTAATACAACTGAATAAAACCACCTAGGGCTGCTATACGTATCGTGTACTTAGTATTTCACAAGCTTTCACAAGAATGTTGTCAAATGTAAACTACTGAGTGTTATGCGGTTGGCAAGAGTGGGCTTATATAAACATGCTCCCAGCCATGATGTTACAAGTAACTAATTTATTGCCTTACAAATTAATATATTTGCTTTACATCAGTTTTAACATTGTCAGGACTGAACTCTTAATAATGTTCTGCTTTTATACTACTTCTAAACATTTTGTAAGTAATAAAACTAAAACAGTAAAAATGTTTGTTACCTTTTGGTCCAGTGCTCCTCCAACAGCAACATCTGGATGTTCACTGTTTAATGAAACACATGATGGCTCGTAATCTACAGGCAGACTAAATACTTTCCTGCCTCCTTGGA
The DNA here is from genome assembly GCF_023897955.1 of Schistocerca gregaria. Classification (NCBI taxonomy): domain Eukaryota; kingdom Metazoa; phylum Arthropoda; class Insecta; order Orthoptera; family Acrididae; genus Schistocerca; species Schistocerca gregaria. The sequence continues at coordinate 307,417,897 of NC_064920.1, read as the reverse complement.
CAACACAAACCTGAATGGAAATCAGAGAATATTAGAATCCATGTATCCTCGCCTGAGAACAGAATATGATAATCCAATTCTTTAAATACATAATGGGATATGGTACAGTATAATGCAGAAAATGATTCAATTCTTATTGGGAGGTGAGACAAAAGATTACTAAGAGTTGAAGGAGAAGAAAGAAGGGTGAAGGAAAAGGACTGGAGAGGTCTACAAAAATCACCTAGAACTGCAGATCAGGGAGACTTACCGGACAGGCTGAGAAGGAAAGACAGATTGTCAGGGATTGCACCAAATGAGATTTGAAAACCCAAGAGCTTACAGATGGAAGACAGGGTAACAAGTAAAACTGAGATTACTGCTAAAACATCATGCACGAGTTAACAAGAGTGTAAAGCTAAGTGCATTGTACGGTGCAGTGGTGGGAGGGGGGGGGGGGGCGAAAAATAGACAGGTAAGAAAATGGAAGATGTAGAAAATTAAAATGGAGGAAAGAAAGGAGCAGTTACTGTGAAGAAAAGCTAAGCTGGAAGAAATTACATAAATTAATGGCCAGTGGATGGCAAGAACCAAGTACACATTGTTGTGCTAGGTTCCACCTGTGGAGGCCTGAGAAACTTGTGTCTGAGGGAAGAAGCCAGATGGCACGTGTGGTGAAACAGGCACTGAGGTCATGACTATCAAGTTGTAGAGCATGCTATGCAACATGATATTGTGTGTTGCTTGTATAGACCTCTGCCTATGCCCATTCATCCGAACTGTTAATTTGGTGTGGTCATACCAAAATAAAAGGCCAACAGTGCTTACACAACAGCTGGTATATGATGTATTATTTTACAGGTGGCTCTCCCTTTGACATTATATGTTTTGCCAGTTACAGGGTTCATGTAAAGTCCATGTAGTATGAAAGATCTATCACTTACGGGTTAACTGAACTTTTCTGAAATAATATATTGCAAATGTGTCTAAAGGAGTACTCTGTATTTATTTCCAAGAATTTGATACGGTCTTAAGCAATTTAACATTTAGCTATATTTCAAACTGCATTATTCAGAGAGTCCGCAGTTTGTGGTCTCATGGTTGAGTTCTCGCTTTCTGAGCACGGGGGTCCCGGGTTAAATTCCCGGCAGGGTCAGGGATTTTCACCTGCCCCGAGATTACTGGGAGTAATAGTGTCATCTTCATTATCATCATTCATCCTCATTATGGTCAGAGGAAGACAACGGCTTATCACCTCCATTAGGACCTGCATAGTACGGCGTTGCGGGTCTCCCACATTGTTCCCCTGCACTCTGTCAAGAAGCATGGGACTTCATTTCCACTATTCAGAGAAGTAGTAGTCTACAAGTCCACAAAGCCATGGTCAGGAACTACAATGAACTAAATCATCTTCCACAATTACAGCTCAGCTGCAAACTAAAACTTTAAAATTAAGCAATAACAATAATAATAATAATAATAATAATAACCACAAATCCAAATTATTATGGAAGAACTGTAAAGGTAGGAGGTGATAGAGGGAATGGAAAATTTTGGGTGAAAAGTGTAGGGACAGCATGTTACCAAAGGTTGAGGGTGGGATAATTATGGGAGCGTAGAACATATTGTCCAGGTTAACTCCCATCTGTGCATCCCCATTCCCTCAGCATACTGAGCAAGGGAGTCTTTGCCACCGCAGAGGAAGTCCCAGATGCAAAACCTGCGTATCCACCTTACCAGCACTTCCTATTTCAATCCTGGCACAGATTTATCCTACCCCAGGAGGGGCTGGCTCACCTGTGAACGTAGCCTTCTTATTTACCAGCGCTGCTGCAATCATTGCACAGCTTTTGATATTGGTGTGACTACCAACCAGCTGTCCACCAGGATGAGGACCCACCGCCACTGCCAAACTGTTGCCAAGAGCCAAGCAAACAACCATGTGGCACAGCATGCAGCTGAACACAAAATATTTTATTTCAATGGCTGCTTCACTGCCCATGCCATCTGGATCCTTTCCTCCACCAGCACCTATTCTGAATTTCTCAGATGGGAGTTAACCTTACAACACAGCCTGTGCTCCCATAATTATCCTGACCTCAACCTACGGTAACATACGGTCACCATGCCCTCCTCCCAACAATTTCCAGCCCCTTGTCCTACCATCTATTCCCCATTGGCATATATCAATCAGTTTATTTGCAGCCCTGAGACAACGCATCCATCCATCTCTTCCCATTCCTCTCCTTTTTTCCCCACCTCTCAGCTCCACAACCACCTGATACTGCCACCCATACACTACTATCCCTTTCTCATCCCCTCCAGATTTCTGCTTTCATCCCACATGATGCTGCATTACAGCCTCAAATGCTGGAGTTGATAGTCGTGTGTGTGTGTGTGTGGGGGGGGGGGGGGGGGGGGCATTCAAATGGTGCTTGTGTATGAGTGTGTCTTACTGACAAAGGCTGTAGTTAACAGCTATATGAGAGTGTCTTAATTGTGCCTGTCTGCAACTTGACGTGTATTTTTTAATGGAAAGTAGTAGCCTGCCTTTTTCTACATTGATGATATTCCTATATGGAGTTTCCATTGTTTAATTTTTCCCAAACAGCTTTCATCCATGCTACAACTCTGTCAATTTTTTCCTTTGTTATTATTCTCTACAGGATTACTCTTCTGTAACTATTCTCTCTCTTCTTTCCTGTATTCACAACCTTCCAAACTGAATCTGCTTCTGAACTTCACTGCATCAACAACCATCCACGTGCAATTCAGGCTTCGTGACCATGCAGTTTATTCGTGTGTTATCAAATGCCCCAGATTACTTCCTCTGATAGTTACAATTACATTACATTTATTTGTATTGATCCTAATTTATCCTTCATCCTGATGTTCTTCAGCCTTTTGTTTTCCACACCTGCATGTGCCCACAAACTTTTGATTCTTGACCTAACCCCCTCTCTCTTTGCTTATCACAACACACCAAACTCCCATATCTCACTCCTCCTTTCCACCCACATTTCTGTATGATTTAAACGTATTTGTGTTCATCTTTAAGTGGTTTCTTGTGGTTCCATGTATTTTTACTATCTGTGTCTTTTTGCTTAACTGCATGTTTCCTGCATATCTAAGTATTGTTATTTATCTTTATGCGTCTTTTTGCTTATTCATTTCCTCTCACAACCATCAACAGCTATATTGCCGATTTCTGGATCATTCCCATTCCTTTATACCATTCATGCCACGATGGTTCCGTGCTCCACCTTTCTGCACCAGTTCATAAAATCTCTCTTTTCCTGGCTAAAACCCAGTCTCTCATTCTGTTTCTCAAATGCTGCCTAAACCATAGAATCCACCCAAATGGCCTAACTGTAATGATTCCTTTCTCTGGATCCCACCCCTCCTTTCACTACGACCTGTCACCTAGACCTAACCTAACCTAACCTAACCTAACCAGATTCTGCCAATCCCTGGCTTTCACAAATCTGATACTGCAAAAACACGTCTCCATGGCACAAGCATCCCAGAACCACCTCTGCTTACCCCGCAAGATACTGCAATCGCTACTCCATACATCACGTCTCCAAAATTAAATCCCTTCTTCTCCAGCACCCGAAGGAGGATTCCAGATACCATTTTCATAAGTTATGCATCCTGCTGACACCTTACTGCCACTTAGGGGCACCACTATCCAACTCCTATTTTACCCACAGTGTTCCTCCACGCCCGCCCCTCAAAGCAGCGAAACCCTGCCTACCTTTTTCAACTTGCCACATCCCACAAAACTCCCAATCAACCCTTCACCAAATTGAAATCCAGAGACAAAAGATTTCTGTATGACTGTTGTTTACCTTTCCACTAAAACCCTTAGTTCCACAAAAGTTTCAGTCCTATCTAAAGGCCTCACCTTTAGCCCTACACCCGAACCGTCAAAGACCTACTCTCCTTCTCTTGATCCCTGCAATGAAAGCAATTCTTTGCTGCAAATCCCTCCAACCAAAACCACGCTAATTCTGACACTGAACCCTGCCTCTTCCAGTTCATACCACCATCCGACCATGGTCCTCCTCCTAACAACCCACTGGTCAACTTCTAGGAATTCCTTACCTTCAACTTAGCCTAACCATCCATTCCCAGGTTCTTTTCAGTAGAAGAAAGAACAGCCATACTCAACCTCAAAATTAATCCTGACCTACTCATCCTACCTCAGACAACAGATCCACCACTGTTGTTCGGAATCTCAGTGATTACCTGGTAGAAGGACCTGGAAGCCCAACACAAACTCCAAGCCCTGCTTAAACCCTTAGGACCATCCCAGAACATCTCTTCTGAATCTATTTTCCTCCTCACCCCTTTCACACCCTACACACCCACCTTCTACATGCTCACCAAAATCCACAAGCCCAACAATCCTGGACATCCTGTTATGGCTGGTTATTGTGTCCCCACTGAAAGAATTTTGGGGCTCACTTACCAACACCTATCACTAACTGCCCGTAATCTAGCCTTCCACGTCAAAGACACCTGTCACTTCCTTCATCCAATCTCCACCATCCCCCATCCCTTTACCTCCTGGATCCATATTCTTCAGACTCCAAACCCACTACCTCATTCCACACACACCTTACTAACTTTATGCTAACCCACAACTACTTTTCCTTTGAAGGGAAGGTATATAAACAAATCTGCAGCACAGCTATGGGTAACTACCTGCATGGCACCCTCCTATGTCAACCTTTTTATGGGCCATGTAGAGGAGACCTTCCTAGCCTCCCAAAACACCAAACCCCCCACTCTGGTCCAGGTTCATTGATGATATCACCATGGTCTGGACTCAGGGCCAAGACACCCTATCTTCGTTCCTTCACAACCTCAACAACTTCTCTCCCCTCCGCTTCACATGGCCCTCATCAACCCAGCATGCCACCTTCCTAGATGTTAACCATCTCCTCCCTGATGACTCCACACACCTCTGTCCATATTAAGCCTACCAACCACTAACAGTACATGCATTATGTCAGCTGTCATCTCTTTCACACAAAAATATCCCTTTCACATAGTCTGACTACCCAGGACCAGCGTATCTGCTGTGACAAAAAATCCGTTGCTCAGTGTGCTGAGGGTCTCACCAAGGCCTTCAAAGACAGACCCTATCTCCTAGACATAGACTGTAAACAGATTTCCCATGTCATTTCCCCTCACACCCCCAATTCTGCCACCAACCGCAAGAACTAGCCACACAAAGGAGCATTCCCTTTAGCACCCAGCACAGCCCTGGACAGGAACAACTGAACCACATCCTTTTCCAGGCCTTGACTCCCATCATCGTGCACTGAAATGAGGGGGACCCCACCCGAGATACTTCCTACCCCTCCTGAAGTGGTGTTCCGTTGCTCACCCAGCCTCCACAACCTCCTAGCTGCTCCCTACGCCATTCAGAATCTCAACTCCTTGCCACAAGGATTGTATCCCTGTGGAAGACCCAGTTGCAAAATCTGCCCAATCCACTCAACCAGCACTTCCTGTTCGTCCAAAAACAGGTGTATCCTACCCCACCAGGGACATGTCACCTCTGAAAGTAGCCATGTCATTTACCAGCTCTGGTGAAATTGTTCCACAGTTTATATATTGGTATGACAACCAACCAGTTGTCCACCAGGATGAACGGCCACCGCCACTGCCAAACTGTGCACACCATGCAGATGAATGTCGCACACTTGAGATCAATGGCAGCTTCACTACCTGTGCCATCAGCAACCTTCCCTCCACTACTTTCTTTTATGAACTGCACAGACTGAAGTTATTCCTACAACACATTCTCTGCTCCTGTGGTTATTTTGGCCTCAACCTTCAATAACATACTCTCCCCACGACCTCCACCAACAGTTTTCACCCCATCTCTTCTATAATCTGCTCACCATTTTCATCTCCCGCCCTATTTATTTACAGCACTCTGCCAACAAACCCACTTGCCTTTCCCCGCTCCTCTCCTTTTTCCCCTACCTCCCTGTCCCACAACCTCCTGATGCTTTACCTGTTGGCAGCCTAGTCCCTGCACACTCCACCAGACAGCGTTCATCTCCTCTCCTCTCCTCTCCTCTCTCTCTGTCCACCCGTACAATACTATCCCTATCCCTTCCCCTTGACATGCCTTCCAATGAATTAGCGCCACATTTGATGTAGCTTCTTCATGTAATGCTAAAATTCTTGTGTACTCTGTGGTAAATCTGCTAGAAACTACCGAGGAATGCTGCATGGACGGCAGAGTGTCCACAATACGAAAGATGGAATATTCTCCGCACATAAACTGACTACTAGGTAAATAGCCAAGACAGAGAATGCTATGACAAACATGAAGAAAGTAAAAGATGATATAGAAACATAATAAGCGTCCCAAATTTTGCAAGATGTACTGGTCAAAGAGATTAAATTGGTGGCCAATATCATTATCACAAAAATAAAGAACAATGTCTGAAAATGTACAGCCATTACACAACACATTAGCCTTGAATGTAGGAAAATTATGCTGTGATAACAATAAAACATTTTAAGGAGATTACCAGCAATCTTTCTTACACGATAAAGCCATATGCTTGTGTGTGTGTGTGTGTGTGTGTGTGTGTGTGTGTGTGTGTGTGTGTGTCTGTCTGTCTGTCTGTGTGTGCCTGTGTGTGTGCCGCCTGTGTGTGCCGCCTGTGTGTGCCGTCTGTGTGTGCCGCCTGTGTGTGCCGCCTGTGTGTGCTGTCTGTGTGTGCCTGTGCGATCGAGTGGGGAGGTTGGGGGTTGCAACTTTTTTTCCCATACTGTATGTGAAATGTCAGTCTGAAACATACAACAACCACATTAGTAGGTGACGGCTTACAATAATGAAAATATTCCCAGTACTAATATACAAAGCAATAGTTCTTATATGCACACCTCTTTCACTGTGCCTGCTACAATTGTCTCTCCTTTGATATCCATACCACGTGGCTGGGAACCAAGTTTCACATCAGTTGGAAGATATGTTTTAGTTGCAATATCAACCTGCTTGATACTGTCATCAATTCCACAGGTGTAAAGAAAATTATCCACTGCTTTCATGCCATTAATTTGATTTCCATGTCCCTTTCCTTCAATTCTGTCATTCTCTCCTGAAACAATTTTAAAATAATGTTAAAACAGAATTTATAACAAAAGACTACATCTTTTATTCATTAGCCAAATTTTTGTTTCTGTGAACATTTATGACTAATAAAAATTGTGGAGTCTGGAAGGTATACGGGAAAACAAGTTACAAGACAAAATTTCCAGTTGGTACTTCAGGTGTGCTAAACAGCACTACTGATAGCACACCAATTTCCATACTTTCGTGTGCAGAATTAAGGGAGAGGGTAAGGAGTCACTCCAATCCCGGGAGTGGAAAGACTTACCTTAGGGGGAAAAAGGATAGGTACACACACACACACACACACACACACACACAAGCAGACATTTGTCCTTACCCTCTCCATTAAAACCCACATCCTTTCATCTTTCCCTCTCCTTCCCTCTTTCCTGACGAAGCAACCGCCGGTTGCGAAAGCTCAAATTTTGTGTGTATGTTTGTGTTTGTTTGTGTGTCGATCGACCTGCCAGCGCTTTTGTTTGGTAAGTCACATCATCTTTGTTTTTAGATATATGTACATAACAGGCATCAAAAGACTTGTCACAGACTTGTTTATTATCTAATAAAGGTTTATTATCTAATAAAAATTGTTGATGTGACGAAATGATAACTGTCTGGGAAATAGGAACATTTTACTCAATTTCATATGTTATAATCTATGTTTCCAAAAGCCTGCAGCTGTCATTCGTTACTCAAATATTGAAATACTGCACTAGTTATGTATTTTTTCATGCTTAGAATGGCATGTTTCGACAATTTTTTCCTGTTGTCAAGTGTAAATATGTCGATATGTAGTTTGTGCTGCTCTGTGTCTCTCCTGTAGTCGTCTTTCTGAAGTTGTCAGGTACTGTGCCTCCTCGGTTATGTATAAAACTACACACACACAGGCAAATTATCCCTCACGTTGTTTGTGTAACATCGAAGAAAAAAATTATATAAATAAATACTGCACTTGACAACGAGAATAAATTCTCGGAACATGTTTTGCTCATCATGAAAAAAAAATTACATAAACAGTGCTGTGTTTATATTAAAAAGAAAGTATTTGAGCAACCGCAAAAATGAACGTGGTGTCAACTAACATTACAAGTGGCCAAATGCCGAAACACACCAAATATGATTTGATAAAGGTAACATGATGATCACAACAATCACAAAAATGCGTTTGTGCATAAGAGACAGTTTGGAAATGGTTGTTGTGATCGGTCATAATATATTTATTCAAATGAACCTAGTTACTTCCACCAGCCACAATGCCAAGTAGAGCTTGGCAGTGGCAGGAGATACGGCGTGAATTGTTCCAACTGTACATGTTTACCAGTTCAAATCCACTGAGTATAACCACTCTGGTGTACAGAAACTTATCCATTGGTGTAGAGAAACTTAACCATGTACTATTTATAAACACTACTGGGTGGCCAACATCATTTTTTTTCTCCATGAAAACTTTTTCGTAATGCATAAATTGCAGGAAAATTATAAATATGTTGGTCCAAAATCGTGAGCAAATTAACACTGTGCACATAGGAAATTTGACAGGAACAGTATAAAATGTCGAACATGGTGGGAAAAGAGTAATTCCGGGAACATAAAAGCGGGGTTATACTGTATTAAGAAAATGATATCGAGTATCTCAATGAGATGTTGCTCATATTTCACTTACTGAGCTCTGAAATCAGATAAACAGCAATGTATGAAAAAGTATGTAGGTTATTTTGCAGTAAACAGCTGTTGAATCGACATCAATAAGATTTTTTTGGCGTATAATGTAATGAATAATCTTGGTTAGGGTGAGGGAGAATTCTTGCATCTGTATGATGGATATAATTTTAAATGTGGATCTGTGCAGTCACAGATTTTTGAGCCCCACACAGTTTGTCATTTCACTTTGTATTGAGTTTAACGTTTTAAGTGGAGGAGGAGGAGGAGGAGGAGGAGGAGGAGATAAAGATTAGTGTTTAACATCCTGCCGACACCGAGTTTGTTAGAGACAGGGACCAAGCTCAGATCGGGGAAGGAAATTCGCCACGACTGGCATTTGCCTGAAGCAATTTAGGGAATCATGGAAAACCTAAATCAGGAAGGCTGGATGAGGGCTTGAACCATCATCCTCCCCAATGTGAATCCAATGTGCTCACCACTGCACCACCTTGCTCAGTTTTAAGTAAACACATGCAGTTTATTCCTTTTTGTTTAGAATGCTTTGGATGGGGAGGGGCATTAATGAGCAAACTATGGTAATGTGTAGGGCTAGAATACAGAAAGTTAGTATTTCTGAAAGACAAGAAATCTTTAACCATTATTTACTCTTAAAGCATCTGAAACGAAAGTATTAGAATGTATAATCTGATCCATGAACTGTGGCAGTTCACATAGCTCAAGACACAGATGGGGATTGCATTGTTGCTGGTTCCATGTGATGGTTGCAGTAAGCGCATACATGTTTTCTGTATACCGTAAATTATGTTTCTCACTTGTTTGTTAGACTTTGTACTTTCCACCAGCATCAGCTGCGACAAATCACAACAAATTGAAAAAAAAATTCACTGCATTACTCACTACGATCATGTTTAATATTTGCATTGAGTATGATGTTCACAGCAGAGTGCTGAGAACACTACTGAATGCTCATTGGCTATCAGAGAATACGTGATGTAGAGAGGGGGGAGAGGGGATTTTTCTACTCTCCTCCTACTTGCCCATTGTAATTACCCTCTTTTAATTATTGAGCTCTAGGAGCAACACTTTCCTGTTTTTCCCCCTTCAACATTTCTCTGCATAGGTATGTCACATCTACTGCACAACCCTTTAGCTTAAGTTAAGCAACTCATTGTCCTTTCTACATATCTATCAGCTACTTCATACCTCTTATATTTGGGGGAAAACAGCACAGCCTGATACAAATAATATTATCACCTTTTTGTTAATTGTTTTTTTTCATAATTGTAGTCTCAGTATCTCATATTGGTTTTCATTCTTTTCTGCTCTCTAACTGCACTAGTGAAATTACAATCCAATTGCAATGCATATTATGTACATTTAGTAAATTTCTCCCCACTAGTGACTGCATCACTCCTATGTACTATATATACATTGATGAGCCAGAACATTAAGACCACTGTCTGGCACAACAAAGAATGCCATCTGGCGGCATTGTGGGCACATGATGTGGTAACATAAGTACGTGAGTGGACAAGCACGGATGGGGCATCACCCTAGCGAATATATGGATTGCAAATGGAGAAATCCATTAATGTAGGTGACTTTGGCAAAGGGCAGATTGTTGTTACATAGAGTCTGTGAACAAGATTCTCGAAAAGCAAAACTGGTCTGATATTCATGAGCTACGGTTGTGAACATCTACAGAAAGGGGTCAGAAGACAGTGAAACTACCACTAGGCGTTAAATGGTTGGATATCCACGGCTTTTCACAGAACTTGGGGTTCATAGGCTTGGCTGCTCTGAAAGTGCAATAGATTGTGGTCTGTGGCATCTCTGCTGAAAGAACACAATGCTGGTGCAAGCAGAAGTGTTTTGGAGCACACTGTTCATCGTACGTTGTTGAACATGGACCTCCACGGCAGACCATCCTGTGTGTCCACTGCTGACCTAATGACATTGTCAATTATGACTGCTGTGGGCAAAGGACAATCAGGATTAAGGTAAATCACATTTTTGCTACACTAGGTTGATGGTCATCTCCATAAACACTGCCATCCAGGCAACAGTAGCCCAAAAATTGCAGTGCACCACAGACAAAGGTTAGTGGGAGCACTATTATGCTATGGGAGACATTCTCCTGCACTTGCATGAGACCTGTGGTAGTAATCAAAGACATGCTGAATCTGCTAACTACCTGTGTCCCCCTACATGCTTAATATCTTCCTTGACGGCAATGTCCTCTGTCTCTGAGCCAGAATCCTGCTACAGTGGTTGGAGTAGCATTATAGTGAACTCACATTCATGTGTTGGCAGCCAAAGTCAGCTGATATAAATCCTATGGAACCCATCTGGGTCACTACTGGGCATCATCACCATGTACACAAATCAGCAGCCCGATATTTACACAAATTGCACAACCTGTGCGTAGACATCCATATACCTCCCAACAAACTGTGGGATCCCTGATACACAGAATCAGTGATTTATTTCATTCCAAAGACACACGAACATGGTATTAAGCAGGTTATGGGGCAAATGAAGAATGGGATACAACCCGTTGGCTTTCACCAATGACATTATAGTTCACTCATAGATATTACTGTCTTCACTTTTGAGTCATAGATAATGTCACATACCTCCATAAACCTACTAACAAAGTGTCGGGCTCCTGATACGCAGAACTAGTGATGTATTTAGTTCTGAAGATAGGCAAACAAGTTATTAAGTAGGTGGTCACAATGTTTTGGCTCATCAGTGTAAGATTTCCACAATTTCTCTGTTTCAAGATGACTCAGTATATAAAATAATAGTTAAATATGGCAGAGGACTTCAACATGTAGAGACCTAACAACACACATTTACTTGAGACACATTTAAAGGTTTTTTTTTATTATTATTATGATCAATAACACATCAATCTCAAACTTTAATCTATGTATAATAAGTAGGAATTGTTTACCTGTTTTAGAATCCCAGCTAGTAATAAAGCCATCATGTGAACCAGTGTAAACAGTCTTCTTGTCTGGACTCAAAGCAAGAACTGTAATAGGCTTATTGTGTCCCTAAAATTATAGAAGCATGCGATAAGATGTAATCAGTATTTTCCTACAGCAAACTGTGTTTTAACATTTAAAAATGCTGACCAGCAACTAATGACAAATTCAAGAATTAAAACTCAAAATCTAGCAATAATAATAATAATAATTTAAAAAAAGAGAAAAGTTCAAAGTTTGATTCCCAGTTCTTACATTTTTTAAAAGATTTATTGTTTATTTCAAAATTGTCAATGCTCTGTTTACAATCTCGTATAGCATGTAGAAAGAATGAACACCTATATCTTTCCATACGAGCTCTGATTTCCCTTATTTTATCATGGTGATCGTTCCTCCCTATGTAGGCCTGTATCAACACAATAGTTTCGCATTTGGAGTAGAAGGTTGGTGACTGGAATTTCATGAGAAGATTCCGTCGCAACGAAAAATGCCTTTCTTTTAATGCTTTCCAGGCCAAATCCTGTATCATTTCTGTGACACTCTCTCACATATTTTGAACTTTTTCGATGTACTCCGTCAGTCCTATCTGGTAAGGATTCCACACCGCGCAGCAGTATTCTAAAAAGAGGACGGACAAGCATAGTGTAGGCAGTCTCCTTAGTAGGCCTGTTACATTTTTAAGTGTCCTGCTAATTAAATGCAGTCTCTGGTTAACCTTCCCCTCAATATTTTCTATGTGTTCCTTCGAATTTAAGCTGTTCGTAATTGTAATACCTAGGTATTTAGTTGAATTTACAGCTTTTAGATTAGACTGACTTATTAGGTAACCGAAGTTTAACGAATTCCTTTTAGCGCTCATGTGGATGACCTCACACTTTTCCATGTTAGGCTTTAGGTCTCATTAATCTGGATGGGTAATTCAATTCACAGGTTTGAGAAAGGCAATGACATATCACCTCCAACTAATACCCATGCCTAATAGTGCCTTGTAGTATTCACATCAATTTTTAGGTAATAATTTAGTAACAAAGGATTGATAAAGGATTGATAAAGGATGGAGTAAAATAAAATTACAAACATGTCAGGAATTCCATCCAGGAAGAAAATCCAAGAAGACCATGGTTTTATGATAAACCAAAACTTAAAAAGATGCAGAAAGAGTAGGGAAAAAAAAAAAACAATACTTGCAATGAAGGTTGAAATGAGGGACAAACACTGACAGCTGGAGAAAGTGGTCACAGCTTATCAAAATCAATGCAAAGAAATAGACAATTAAAAATGTGTTCTAAAGTATTTGTTGTACAGCAAACAAAAACTTTCTTAGTGCAGATCAAACATAAGGCAATAATGAACCAGGACACAGCTTTCGGCAGAAGCAATAGCAGTAAAAAAACATTATCTAAAAGAATTACTTTAATACAAAATTTTTAAGAGCTACCTTTATCACTCTTATGGGCTTTTCAGGGTTGTTGACGTCCAAATAAGTAATGAATCCACTAAGGGAAACGGTCAGAAGGTACTGTCCTTGCCACAAACAAGATACCTGAAACAAGAATCTTAGTTATATTACTACGTCACCGGGTAATTCAATGTATTTGTTTTTCCATAATCAACAAGAAATATTTATTACTTGCACAAATGCTTGATTTTATTACAATGCACCAGAAACCTACAATATTCACTATGAATTTGCTACACATATTTATTTGCTTTGCTAGTGTGCATTTGCTATATATAGGGTTATCTGATTATTTTTAATGGACAGATTTCTTACACTAATATTTAACAATTTCTTTCCTTGCATGAAACAGTTTAAGACAAAGAACAGGTAAATACAGCGCAACTCATAGAAATTTCTAGGTGGCTTTGAAAAAAGTTTTTTGTGTGTAAAATATTTCTAATTTATGTTAAACAATGGAAAAACCAGGAAAGGAATAATGACAACATTAGGAAAAGAATAGACTGCAGCTCACCGTATAGAGGAGGTGTTGAGTCACAAGTGGGCACAAGAAGTTGACAGTTGTACATGCAAATTCTTCACACACACACACACACACACACACACACACACACATTCAGCATGGATAAATCTGGGTGTAGGGCTATAGGTGAGGCCTTTGGACAGGACGAACTTCTGTGGAGCTGAAGGTTTTGGTGGAAAGGCAACACCAGTGTTACAGAACTGCTTTGGCTCTGGATTTAGTGGAGAGCTGGTAGGGAATTTGGGGGGTGGGGGGGGGGGGGGGCGGTGGCAAGTTGAAAAGCTCTGCTGACAGGGTTTACGTGCTATGAGGGATGGACGAGGAGGAACTTTGTGGGTAGGATAGGAGTTGTGTAGTGGTGCCCAGAGGCGGCATTAGGATGTCACCATTCATGGAGGTGGTGTTTGGAATCCTCCTCCAGGTGAGAGCAAGGGATTCAATTTAAGAGATGTAATGAATGGAGTAGGGATTTCAAAGTAGTAGTAGTAGTAGTAGTATCTTGCAGAGAGAGGGGAGGTGGTTCTAGGACACCTGTGCCAAGGACATGTGTTTCTATAGTACCAGTTTTGTGAGGGCCAAGGATTAGCTGAATCTGAAAAGGTGAAAGTCTTTGTGAAAGGAGGGGCGCAATCCAGAAAAAGTAATCTTTATGGTTAGGCCATTTGGGGGATTCCGTGGTTTAAGCAGCATTTGGGAAACAGGACGTGGGACTGGGTTTTAGCCAGGGAAATAGGGACTTTTCTGAACTGATGCAGAAAGATGGAGCAGAGTCCATTGTGGCAGGAATAGTATAAAGGAAACAGGAATGATGCAGAAATGGACAAAATAAGTGTTGATCATTTTGAGAGGAGACTGGTAACAGAAAAGGAGTTGGATAACAGAAAAGATGCATAAAAACACTCTCACAGGTACATAAAAATTTGCAAAAATAGGTGGTACATAAAAATATGCACAGATATGTACGAATATGCACAGATATGTAAAAATATGCAAGAGCGTGTGAAACCACATTAAAATACACAATTATAACTACCAGAGGAAAGAATATGGGGCATCAGGTGCTGCATCAATAATCTGCGCAGTCATGAAGCCTGTGTTATATGCAGACGATTGTTGATACAGTGAAACTTGGAAGCAGATTCAGTTTGGAAGGTGGTGAATAAACACAGGAAAGAAGGGACACAGAGGAGTAATGCCAGAGAGAAGAGTAACAAAGGAAAACATCACAGGATTGTAGGATGGAAGAAAGCCGTTTGGCAACAAACAATGGAAACGCCAGATACGAGTACCAACAATCCAGGAAAAGGTACACTGCTACACACCGTGAAGAAGGTACATTAAGTTGCAGACAGGTGCAGTTGAAATACATTTACATAAGGCTTTCGCTCCACAGCCTTCATCAGCACACACACACACACACACACACACACACACACACACACACACACACACACACACACACACACACACTATTCCTACACACAAGCAAGCACACCCCATGCACACATGACTGCTAATTCTGGCAGCTCAGGCCGGATTGCAGCTATCACATGGTATGCAAGCAGCAATCAGGAGGGAGTGGGGAAGGGAAAGGGATAGTAGTGTATAGGTGGGGGGGACTTAAACACTTTCTGGCAGTGTGTGTAGGGACCGCAATGTCAACAGGCGCAGTGTCAGATGGTTGTGGGGAAGAGAGATGGGGAAGAAAAGGAGTGAAAAATGAGAGGGTGGAAGATGAGAATAGGGGGAAGACGACAGGGCAGGGGTGGTGCAAGCTGAGGGATGGAGAGAGTGGGACAACATGTTACCATGGGGCCAGGCCGGGATAATTATGGAAGTAGAGAATGTATTATAGAGATAACTCCAATCTCCACATTTCAGAAAATCTGGTGGTGGAGAGGATGATTCAGATGGCCCAGGTAGTAAAGCAGCCACTGAAATCAAGCAAGTTATGTGCAGCTACCTGTTGTGCCATTAGGTGGTCCGCTTTTATCTTCACCACAGTTCGGTGGTGGCCATTCATTATTTCCATAATATTACATTATTTACGTGAAAATTGTGGATACATTTTATCCCTCTATTTAAGGAATAACTTAACAGCTTGAAGTTATTTTTCACTGAAATTATAACATACTTAGATACGTACATACTTACAAGCACTACTAAACATAGCAAAAAAGGAGATATTCTCAGAGGGGGAAAAACCTTAAGATTGACACATCCAGTTCAGCTCTTGCAACATTACCAATATATTTTTAAAAACTTTATCAAACAACCTATTTAGATGCTAATGTAAAAAACTTTGATAGTGAGCCATGTGTTTGAGGACAACACTCAGTCTACCTTATAAAATAATTTTTACAGCAACAGTAACTAACTGAATTAGTTCTGTGAGGACACAAGAAGAACCTTGACCTTAAATTATGAACAAAAATATATTCTGGTTAAATCCATATTGTAGATCATGAAAGCAGCACAACTATATATGGCACCAGTACATACAGACATCCTTTTAGTGTCCACAACTAACCTGAACGGCTTAACACTGAATTTATGTTTGAAAGGTTTATCACTTTGGTTTCAAGAGCTAGGTGTGAATGGAAAAGAAAATTGAGAATCTGTTAGATGGTAAGTTTCGTTTTGAACAAAGGTACATGTAGTGGAGAGGCAGTTCTGACATTGCACATGACAATAGAAACAACTTAAAGAAAAGTCAAAATCTGTTCACAATTGAGACCTGGAAAAGGTGTTCAACAATGTAAAATGATGTAAGATCAAAATTCTAAGAAAAATTGGACTAAGGTATACGTAAAAAATGTAAGTGGGAAGAGTAAGAATATAAGACCAGGAATGAAGTGTTCAGATCAAAAAGAGCACAAGAGAGCAAAGAAGACTATTCAATCCAAACATCAAAGAAGCAATGATGTCAATAAAAGAAAAGTTCAACAGTGGGATTAAAATTCAGGATGAAAGGGTGTCAGATTCCTCGGTGATATTGCTATCCCCAGTGAAATTGAAGAAGAATTACAGGAGCTTTAGAAGAGATGAATAGTGTTATGACATCAAATATGATTTGAGAGTAAACCGAAGAAAGACTTGAGTAATGAGGAGCAGCAGAAATGAGATTAGCAATACACTAACCAAAATTTATTAACACAAAATAGATGAAGTTACGAAGTTCTGCTACCTTGGAAGCAAAATATCACATGAATCAAGGAGTACATTAAAATCAGCTTAGCACAGCCAAAGAAGGCATTCTTGCCCAAGAAAGGGCTGTTAGTATTAAACATTGGCCTTGTCTGAGGAGGAAATTTCTGAATGTGTATGCTTGGAGTACATCACTGTATGGAAGTGAGTCATGGGCTGCGAGAAAACCAGAAAAGAAGAAAATATAAGCATTTGGGATATGGTGCTACAGAAGGATGTTGAAAATTAGGTGGACCCGTACGATATGGAATGAGGAGGTTCTCCAAAGAATCAGCGAAGAAAGGAAAATATGGAAAACACTGACAAGAAGAAGAAGAAGAAGAAGAAGAAGAAGAAGAGAGGATGGCGGGACATGTTAAAACATCAAGGAATAACTTCCACAGTAATACAGGGAGTTGCAGATGATAAAACTGTAGTGAAGACAGATATTGGAATACATCCACCAAATAACTGTAGATATAGGAGAGAAGTGCTACTCTGAGATGAAGATATTGGCACAAGAGTGTTATTTGTGATGGGCCACCGTGAACCAATCAAAAGAGTGAGGTCTCCAAAAAATAAACAAGGGCAAAGTAATACAAACAACCATTTTGTATCATATAAGGCGACCTTTGGCTTTTTTTAAAAAAAAAAAAAGAAAAAGAAAAAAAAATAGAAAGAAAGAAAGAAAGATTGAATCCTTCTGAGGACCGATGTTTATAAATCCTTAATTTATTATCAATAAGGCTTCAATAATAGAAAGAAAGACAGGAAGTCTTGCAATAAAGGCCACATTGGCTCAATACTATTGCATAAATCCGAGGAAAGTGCAATATTTCATGTTAATGTGGACAGACTTATATTGGACATTTACAGCTTTGTCAGTGGGGATATCACTGTCTTAGGAGATGTAATCAGTAATCTATAACCCACCTTACAGCAGGTGATTGAGAGTACTCTGTAATATGAACACTTTGTGCCATTTATTACTGCCTGTTTATAAATGTATATAGTTTTACATTATTTATATGAATATACTGTATGTGAGGTTAATGTCTGAAAAAATTGTTACTGATTCATGCATGGGAACTGATAGGTACAAATGCACAGGGTGTCCCAAAAAGAATAACCTGATTTTAAATAGAACTATTTATTAGGAAGAAGGGCTTAACACCAACAAATTGCATACTAAATTACTCAGAAAAGACAGAAGTTTATAAAAATCCATCATAAATGTCCTCCACTGGCTGTATGGAGGACATCTAGCACATAGCCGAATTCATCCCAAACTGAGCGTAAGATGTCTTCTGTCACTGAAGCTATAGCACCTGATATTCTGGTTTTTAGTTAATCAATGACATGAGGTAAGGGAGGAACGTAAACACATTGTTTAACATATCCCCACAGGATGAAATCACATGGTGTTAAGTCAGGGGACCTAGGAGGCCAAGAGTGTAAAGCCTGGTCTCGCGGTACTGTACACACTATCCTACGTTGAGGCATAATGGCATTAAGGAAACTGCACACGTTGTTGCGCCAGTGCAGTGGTGCTCCATCTTACTGACAGAGGAAGTTGTCAGAGTCAAGTTCTGGGAATAATCAATTTCATAGCATTGCAAGATATGATTGTCCTGTTACAGTTTCTTCCTAAAAAAAGTAGAGTCCATAAACCTTGCTTTGCGAAACAGCACAAAAACACTCACTTTTGGTGAATCACATTCATGTTCAATTGTTTCATGAGGATTTTCGAGCCCCCATAAACGCACATTATGATGGTGAACCTTACCGCTAATATGGAAATTTGACTCATCGCTGTATATCAACTGTGACTTAAGTGTCATCTTCCATGTCCACGCTTCAGGTCAGCACTCTTAGCACATCCAGCGGATTTTTTCTGAAACTCTAGACCATGCCGATTACATCTAGTGCTGTTTCAGTTACCTAGTGACATTTGTCTCAATATTATTACAAGTTAAAAATTGGGTCATTCTTTTTGGGACACGCTGTATTATTAACCTTAGTCACATAAATCGTGATCATCCCAAGAGTCATCTTAGTAGTGACAATGTAACAATGTTGAATCCAGTTTTTAAAAAAGACTGTTCGGTTTTGTTAATACTAAGAATGAAGTGCTAAAAATATCAATAAAATCGATAGTTCGTTATAGACAGAGTGTACTTCATAGATTGCATAATCTGAACCACAAATTTAATAATCTGCATCCTACTTCATTTTGTTTTAAGGCTGTTTTTAAATAAGTAATTGAGACAAAGTCAGAATATTGCATAATTCACTCTTTTAAGAGTGTTCCACACAAGTGTTGACATATGTTAATGTACTATTGGCTTGAACGATGTTGTTTCTGACTTAATAACCTTAAATAAGAAAGAAGAAAAAACAAATAGAAAATTTTGTATAAAACTTAGAAGTTGTCTCTCCCTGTGCAATTAATGTGATTTTATTGCTACTGACTTTTTTCAAAACAGTTTACCTGTTGATCTTCAACTTGGGTGCCCATTACAAACTCAGAGACAAGAGTTCTGGTTTCTACATCCCACAGTTTGCATGTCTTGTCTCCAGATGCTGTCAGTAGCTGTTTCCCATCAGGTTTCCAAGCAACCTTTAAAAACACGCACATTCACAAAAAATAAATAAAGAAGAAAACACTCATTATTTCAAACACAGACTACACAAAAATTTCAAGATATAGAAGGTGCAGAGAAGCTAACCAAAGTGTTTTTATTTATGGTAGAATGGAAATGATAATTCCTCACAAGTCTCTTATTTTATAATTCCTGCTAATAATAATAATAAAAAAACAGCCAATGTGAGTTAATTTTTGAAGCAAAGGAATGAAAATCATTTCTATTTCTCAATATTCTTTCAAACTGTGGAGCAGGTGAAGTTACACAGTTTTTGAAGTTGCCACTTTTATAGCAAATGAAAGTAATTTCTTGTCCAAATTACCATGCTTGTTGGAAAATCTTTTAACACAGTCAGAAGTTTCAGTGAGTTACACAGTTGTTTTTACAATTTCCAAATCTGTAATTATGTTGCAATTACTAAGTCTTCACCTCATTACCTTCTTCAAATGACTAAATGAACACACATTTTCTACTGTGCTGCAAAACTGGATTCTCTTCTACTGCCACACAATTCTTTGTGAATACACATTGTCATCACGGTTCCCGCATCCGCCTGATCTACATCCTAAGCTATTTCAACTGAAACCAAACTTATTTTAAATCTCTGTAGCCTCAGTCCCCAATCTGACAGAACTTCCTCACCTTTGGAAAGCAGTGAACCAAAACGAAATTATTAAATAACTCAATGATCATATGCCACACACTGAATATTTAATGCAAAACCTAAATTTTCTTGTCTCTTGCAAAGCAGCAATTGGTACGTAGTATATCTAGCAGATTAGAAGGAGATACAAAACATCTTGTGGGTATTCAGATGTTATTGATTGGTATGCCACAACTGCAGATTACCTATTGCAGAGACCATCTAGACCTGGTTTTTTAACTATATGGTAATATACACGGAATACCAAAGATAGTAGTAATGTATACAATTTGACTGTCTTGTTTTGACAAAGTGACAAATTTGTAGTATAGATTTTTTATGAATTTACTAAAATGCCCTAGGCAGATGGGCTCAATGTTATGAAATGGGGCATTTATGGCAATATGTTGACCCAGCACTGCGCCATGGCATTAACCAGGCATTGCTGTCTGCCTGCCTGTGAGCAACCACATATTACCAAAACACTTCAGCATGTGGTACATGTGACTTTTGCTTCCACGACATCAAAACAAACCCATCTAGGCATGAATAAATACCGGCTATCTGGCCAGGCTAGACGTGTCCAGCAGCGAGTGATAAAAGTTGTCATGCAGTCATCCTTACATGACTTCTTGTCAAGGAGGCACAGCCACCACTTGACGGGCCAGGGTTCAACCTGATGCCCTTATAACCACCAAGTCACTTGTGTGCTCACTACCAAGAGTCTGTACCATCCAGCCGCCGGTCTGGGGTTTGCTTCCTGTACGAACGCACTTTCACTTGCCACGGCTGTATGGGACTCATCATCCTGCACGCAGTGAGCATGGACTGCCTACTGCATCATTACCAATGCCACTCAGCTGCTGGATGTGATTGTGTATGACTTCAGGACATGTCATGCCTCAGGTGCAATGACAAGAGAATGGTCCAAGAAGACATGTTGAAACCTATCCTGAAATATTTTTACACAGGAAGAAGACACCGAAAGAAATGCACTGTCAAAAATTTTAGCTGCTAAGAAGCACTGCAAGTATTTTTTTTTTAAAAAAGCTGAAATTTACCAAATTCTTAGCATGCCAGGCGACAGTAGAAGTTGACACCCCTACTGGCGCTGTAGAAACTGCGAATGTGCAACTAGGCGCACGCGTGCAACGCACACACACCTGAGGACAGCGATACACAGGAAACACGACACAATCAGATCATGATTTGTAGAGGACATTTCAGGTTGCCGTTCACTGAAAGTCTCTCTCACACTGCAGTACAAACATACTATTCTCTCGAATTAGCCACTCCAGTAAAATCTATTACAAATTATCAGTTCCTTTTTCCAGAATTGGTCAGTGTTGACAATACAGCTAAAGCTGAATTAATATTTATTGTGCTTTCATAAGGAATGCCTGCTAACAGTACCTTTCTTTTCCAGTTTCACAGTAAAGTCGAATCCAATTAACGTTCTTAATTTAGCAATGAATAAATATGAAGAACATGATTTTCAGCCAAAATCACCTACTTCTCCTGAGTAAGTACAAATGCATCATTTGTTAGTTGATTTCCCTGACATTCATTTGAACGATACCAGCATTTTGTTTGAAACTGTGGATACATTAGAAGAAATTCGAAGTAACTGTGACAATTCCATGAATTGTGGTTCGGGCAAACATCAGTTGTGCCAGCAACAGCTCTGAAGAAGAATACCTTTGAAGCCCCCCCCCCCCCCCCCCCCCCCAAAAGCACATACTGCAACAGCTTTCTGTGACAAAGGAAAGGCAGTGAAATATTGGTTAAATCAAGGGGGGGAAAACACTAAGTTATGCAATGTGAAAGGCATTTTCATTTCTTAAAATCAGAGTGTGAACTATACAAATGGAAGAATCAATTACATGACTTAAGAAATATGCGCCAAATGGAAACCTGAAACCATATGAATAAAAACTGTTTGAAAGATTTACAACTGCTCGTAAGAGGCTATGCACCTTTACTGACGCAGACCTATGAGACTGGGCCCTTTAACTGCATCTGACATGAACATTGCTAATTTCCAAGCCACGTCAGCCTGGCTACGCAGGTTCAAGAAATCGTACAGAATAAGAAGTCGCAAAATTACCAAGTTTAAATCATGTAAACATGTAGAGCAGCTGCTAGTGATAGACAATGCTACAGAGAAATTCATTGCTGATGTAAAGACAAAATTTTCTGTTACCCCCACAACCAATGTTTATATCACTGTTCAGTCAAGTTTCGTGGAAGAACTGCGTGCATACTGCAATTTAACGTGTTGCTATTGTGGTCTTCAGTCCTGAGACTGGTATGTTGCAACTCTCCATGCTACTCTATCCTGCGCAAGCTGCTTCATCTCCCAGTACCTACTGAAACCTACATCCTTCAGAATCTGCTTAGTGTAGTCACCTCTTGGTCTCCCTCTATGATTTTTACCCTCCGCACTGCCCTCCAATACTAAATTGATGATCCCCTGATGCCTCAGAACATGTCCTACCAACCGATCCCTTCTTCTAGTCAAATTGTGCCACAAACTTCTCTTCTCCCCAATCCTATTCAATACCTCCTCATCAGTTATGTGATCTACCCATCTAATCTTCAGCATTACTCTGTAGCACCACATTTCAAAAGCTTCTATTCTCTTCTTGTCCAAACTATTTATTGTCCATGTTTCACTTCCAGACATGGCTACACTCCATACAAATACTTTCAGAAACTGATACTTAAATCTCCACTAGATGTTAACAAATTTCTCTTCTTCAGAAACACTTTCCTTGCCATTGCCAGTCTACATTTTATATCCTCTCTACTTCGATTATCATCAGTTATTTTGCTCCCCAAATAGCAAAACTCATTTACTACTTTAAGTATCTCATTTCCTAATCTAATTCCCTCAGCATCACCCAATTTAATTTGACTACCTTCCATTATCCTTGTTTTGCTTTTGTTGATGATCATCTTATATCCTCCTTTCAAGACACTATCCATTCCGTTCAACTGTTCTTCCAAGTCCTTTGCTGTCTCTGACAGAATTACAATGTCATCGGTGCACCTCTAAAGTTTTTATTTCTTCTCCACGGATTTTAATACCTACTCCAACTTTTTCTTTTGTTTCCTTCACTGCTTGCGCAATATAGAGATTGAATAACATCGGGGAGAGACTACAACCCTTTCTCACTCCCTTCCCAACCACTGTTTCCCTTTCATGTCCCTCAACTCATAACTGCCATCTGCTTTCTATACAAATTGTAAATAGTCTTTCGCTCCCTGTATTTTACCCCTGCCACCTTTAGAATTTGAAAGAGTGTATTCCAGTCAATATTGTCAAAAGCCTTCTCTAAGTCTATAAATACTAGAAACGTAGGTTTGCCCTTCCTTAATCTAGCTTCTCAGATAAGTCGTAGGGTCAGTATTGCCTCACATGTTCCAACATTTCTACGGAATCCAAACTGATCTTCCTCGAGGTCGGCTTCTACTAGTTTTTACATTCGTCTGTAAAGAATTCGCGTTAGTATTTTGCAGCTGTGACTTATTAAACTGATAGTTCGGTACTTTTCACATCTGTCAACACCTGCTTTCTTTGGGATTGGAATTATTATATTCTTCTTGAAGTCATATCGGGGTGAAAAAGAGAGAGAAGATTGCCCAATCAATGAATGCAGTGATGCATTCATATATGATAATGTCATCGTTAAGCACAACTGGTTTACTGTTTCCGCAGCTGGATACATGTCTTCAAGAACTGCAATGCAAATTAGGACCAAAAGTGAAAAATGGTCTGCTTAGTTGCAAAAATCTTGTAATTGACGTATCAAAATCTGGAAAAATGGGAAAGAATAATTTTCAACATTTCGTTCAGTATGTTTTCCTACCAGCCGTGAAAACTAATTCATTGCTTTTGTTGGATTCATGGTCTGGACATAACTACGCCTCTGTTTTTGAGGAGGAAGACCAAAAATCTGTAGATGTAAAGTGAATTCCACCTGGAACTACTGGTGTGATTCAACCTCTCAATAAAGAATATTTTCGACAGTGGAAAGCTTTTTTTCAGGAAATTATCAAACAACATAATTTCCAATACATCACTCTCATTTCACATTTATCAGCGGTCTTGTGGTTTCCGGCGACTAGAGGGAGCAGGGTGGTGCTGATGTGCCAGACACTCACTCCCACCTTACTACTGAGCTTACTTAAAGTTTTTCGCTGATCTTCCTTTCAGGATAGCCGGCTGCAATTGTCTGCCCAACTTCTTCTCCGAAGATAAGGTGCTGTTTTGGAGGAATTTTTTATACTCTTACAATAACTCCGTACACTCAGGATATATTTTCAGTTCCACAAACATGACACCATATAAATGATTTATTTTTTGTAAGCCCAACAATTAACAGTTCGACAGATACTCTTAAGCACTTTATAACAAATACAACAGAGAAAGCTCTAGCAAGTCCACCATCTAGACCTAACGGATGTAAGTGAGTAAGTAAGTAAGTAAGTAAGTAAGTGTATTTTCTTTACTTTAACAACATTCAACTGTTCTCAATAATGACTGTCATAGCACCGTCACGGAGTATGTCGCATTTGCTCCTTGTGTTGGGCGCGCGCGCGCGCGCACACACGCACGCACGCACACACACACACACACACACACACACACACACACACTCGTGCAACGCAATATGCAGATCAACAGCTGGGACCATTTCTGACTCCATCACAGTTCTGTCTAAATAAAATAGTGATTACTGCACAAGTGCCTGACTGCATCAATTTTTCCTTTGTCCGATGTGCCTGGTGCAAGAAAATTGTTTGTTTTTGCCATTAATAATAAATACTTCGCTTTTTAAAACTGTGTGCCGGACTGAGACTCCAACTCGGGACCTTTGCCTTTCACGGACAAGTACTCTACCATCTGAGCTACCAAGCACAACTCACACCCCATACTCACAGCTTTACTTCTGCCAGTACCTCATCTCCTACCTTCCAAACCTCACAGAAGCCCTCCTGCGAAACTTGCAGAACTAGCACTCCTGGAAGAAAGGATATTGCAGAGACATGGCTTTGCCACAGCCGAGTGTGCCCATGAAACGAAAAGGTTCCGAGTTCAAATCTTGGTCCTTCACACAGTTTTAATCTGCCAATAAGTTTCATATAAGCGCTTACTACACTGCAGAGTGAAAATTTCATTCTGGAAACAGAACTGCTTGATAGTCAAAAGTACAACATTCAAACATTAATATAAGGAATGGCCTAC
This sequence comes from Schistocerca gregaria, assembly GCF_023897955.1. Lineage (NCBI taxonomy): Eukaryota > Metazoa > Arthropoda > Insecta > Orthoptera > Acrididae > Schistocerca > Schistocerca gregaria. Next base: position 307,392,409 of record NC_064920.1, on the reverse strand, counting down.
AGGAATTATAAAATGTAGTACTGCAAAATACATTTCATTTCAACAAATAAGCCCTCATTGATGGAAGTCATCTGTGACATCAAACATTGCCACGATTTTATTTTCTCTGTCAGCCACTTTTATCAGAATTACATGTGCAAGAACTAAACTGCCGATATGAAGTTACTCAAAAAAATGTTTGTATAGTTTAAGCAAAGCGAACAGGTTAACAAGCATGAGCAAAAGAAAATTCTGTCTGGTGTACCCAATAGGCCTCTTGCAGATCTTTCAATTGGATGCCACTCCATGTATTTTCACCCTAACTTTCCCCCAATTACCTAATCAGAAAATGGAGACCTGCAGTTTAATGTAGAATCCGAACCACAAGTCTTTCGTGGCCACTCCACCATCTATGATAAGTGAATGCTCAGTTAAAAATCATAGTGAGAATGTTGTGGTCTGAACGGGATCTCATCCCCTGCTTTCCAGATCACAAAACGCGTGCTTTGCCACTAGACCATTTTTGTTTTAGGGGGAAAAAAAAACACACATAAAAAGATTTGACCATTAGACCTTACACGCATAGTGGAAACACTAGCTGTGTCACCTACTGAGATAATGCTCGACGTCTGGCATTAGTGCTCTGTTTATAAATTTCCTCTCAATGGTAATGATAAGCCAGGGAAAAATGGCAGCCGACATACAAGGAAAATTTTGCACCAGTGCTAAGGAGAGAGAGAGAGAGATGCAATTCTGTGTAAAGTGCACAATCTCCAATCATGTCACGCTTCCATACAAATTGAGACACTTAAATTTTTCCTTCCCTGCAGCATTTTGCATATTCTGTCAAGAACAGTGTGCTCGACATGCAAAATAATCCTCACTGAATAGCAAAGTTTTGCATTGTGGCTCTAACAAGATAAATTTGTATGCTGAATATCAGCTCCAAAAACTAAAACTAATAACATGCAATGTTTACTACCTAGTGTTCTCTTCCATTCCCTCTAGTATAAACTATTCTACCAATATACAAGTGATAGTAGTGAATTTTCTGCAAATGCTCATTCGTCCATTTTCGCTTCCATTCATAACATATTAAACCAGGCTTTAGATGCTTAAAATTGGTGTGTGTGAACTCCAGATAATTCCGCTATGTGGCGCTGGGTGATTCGATGAATCACGCTCTAGGTGAGCAGGGCTGTACAAACTGCTGTTATAAGCTGTTCTTCGTGCAGCACAAATGTGTGTAAAAAAAAATCTGCAGTGCCTCTGAACAGCTAAAGTTTTGGCAGTGCATTTTTTTGTCGTCTTCTTCCTGTGTAAAAAATTTCAGCATAGGTTTCCACACGTATTATTGGACCATCCCTTGTGAGCTTGGCAATTGGCAGTGTTCTATTACAATGGTTTGCTGCCATGGGGTAAATGGGTTGAGACCCACCTTCCAGTTTTTGCAAGATGTGGGCTTGAGGTTGTAATAAATCAAAAAAGGGATTCTGCTACCTTTGACCCTGATCCACTACCCGGCAACCAAAGCATACCCACATGCTTTGCACGTGGTGTCAGAAGTGCTGATGGAGACTACAATGGTGGTTTGGTGTCTGCAGCAGCAAATGGCAATGCAAGTAAGTAGCAACATGTATATTTGATAACTGCTCGTGGGGTCCTTGGTATTTGTTCTTCCTGGATTGTCCTCTTCCAGCTGTCCTGTTTTTCATTATGTCCACTAAGGATTAAGTTGTGATACCTGAACAGGCACAAGGGACGAAATAATAACACTAGTTGTGTATACACGGTGTAACCTTCCAGCTTATGTGGTACCATGCACCAAATCAGACAGCAGGGTATGCTAGGTATGCTGAAAAGAAGGGCATTATGCCAGGCAGAGCAAGGAGAGGCTCGATTGAGACAAGGAAGCCCATGGTTACCAGTGAAGTCTAGGTAAATGTAGATATTAGGTGACTGAAGGCGTAACTGTAATAAATATTATCATGTAAATTAGCGGTTTAATAGTTCTCTAAGGGTCTACCAAGGAGATACGTCATCTGACAGCCATAGAGTGCCCGAGTCATATACAGAGCTTTTCTTTTTCTTTCCGTATCTGTGCCACACTCCTGCTTATTGTATTTTCTAGTTAGTTAGTCATAAACTGTGGTACAATGCTGACAAAGAAAGTAAAACACAAATCACTGTCACAATAGTAACTTATGGTATGGGTTTTTTGTGTTCGTATCAAACAACACTGGCTCAAAGCAATGTAGCAAGGTGCTGAAATGTCTCAGATGTGAGATAGGTCACTGGCCATGACATCACTGTTACATTGCTCCAGGTTCTTTGAAATTAAGTGGGCACGATACAAATAATGTACCCAAGATAACTGTCCAAATCAGTGTCAACATGATAGGAGAATGTATCAGTATCGGGGGGGGGGGGGGGGGGGGGGGGATCTCGAGGAGAAAGTATTATGGGGCACTAGCGAATCCCATAATACTTTTCAATTGCTAAATATGTATATGGATCACATGTGCACCCCAATCTGTGATATCTGTGTGAATTGTGTCAGGATGCTAATTTCTGCCTCTTATTGCAACTTCGCACACTTTGAAGGTACAGAAATCGAAATTATAAAAATATCACATAGAATAGGAATTTAAAAGGCTCATTTGGCTTAGCTTTTGTATTTTACTGTTTTAAGTTCTTAAAAAAAATTTACGCAATAGAATTACAAAGCTTCAGGATTTTTTCATTTTTATATATTGTGTGGTAAGAGAACAAACTGGTTTTCTGAATAACTAGTTTGCGAAAGGGTAACATACAACAGACCATGTGAATGATCAGAAACCAGTTCCAATGTATCTGAATGTCTGATACAGAGGTTTCGTTATCATTACCGCCAACGAGACAATGATCTGCTTAAACTGAATGGGTACATTGGCTGGGATAAGAAAGAGACCTCTCCAGCTGTTGGATCTATGAAGACAGCAGCTTCAATGACATAATGTAGCGCAGTTTTAATCTGCGAATGGGTAGCATTACAAAGTTTTGGACGATTCAGATTGCATATCAGTAGTCTTAATGTAAGCCGATGAGCCGTAAACACAACTTTATTAATAAACAGGTTTTCTGTTTAAAGCAACTGCCAGGAAGAAAACAGAACATTCTTGTGTATATAATTTTCATTTAAATTTACATACATGGAGAGCCAATATATTTGGGAGAAAGAATTTGTTCAACCGTTTTAATCTTATGCTATCGTAGTTAAAACCGACTGTGAGAAAGCAAACGAAGCTGCACATTTTCATGGTACAGCATAGCACGACATTTTTTTCTTGCAGTCATTTTGGATAGAAAAGCTGTACATCACAGTTCAAAAAATATATAGCTTATGTCCTTCCATAGGTTTATTATAATATTGCATAAAAATCTGAAGTATATCGGTCAAGAACATTTGAAATTTTTGCTAACAATGTTTCCTTTTCATAGGCAAGGAGGATGAGCGATATGTTGTTAAAGCTAAGGATAACACATGGAAAATGGTGGGTGCAAGAGTGCATAATGTTAGTAGGAGTACCATTGTATGATGGCTCCCAAGGTTCCCACAACACTATTCCTCTGAGATGGTTTAACACAGCTGCCAAGACAGATTGAATCAGACTTAAGGACTTCTCAGCAGACAGCTTGGAGAGTGCTGCAGGAAGCAGCAAGTGACCATGAAAAGCAGCAACTTAGAAGGGGACTGTATGAACTCTCCCTTCATTGATCTGACTCATATTGACAGTGAGTGTAGGGCAAGATTAGGAATTCAACACGAGGCTGGCATTGACTGTAGAAACATGGGGAAAAAACAATTTTTAGGACACAGAGTACATGTAATGAATGCAGAATTTTGCCTATGCATGATTTTTTCAGTGCGTCAAACTGCAAAACAAACTTTGTTTACACTCATAAACAGCTCTGGGTCATATATAATTTTTCAGTGTACCACACAAATCGAAGCATATCACCAAATATTAACGCAAACAACTAATGGTGTACGATTGATTGAATTGTTATACAATAGTCTCTAGATGCTAACACAATTTTGTATTTGTTTTAGAAGGTTCTCCACTTGCCCGTAAAAATAAACATTGCAAGGCTGCATCAGCAGAGTACATTATGCAGGGATTTCTTTAATACTGCACATTGGCAGACCCCCTCCATCCTGGGAAGTTTCACTGTATAAACCCAGATTAATCTGCCCGAACTGAAGAGCAAAATAAATGGTTCTTCCCCGACCTACGGACTCAAGGTATCTGTTAAAAGATCCTTGTTTAAGCTGTTGTGAGTTTGCTGAACTTTAAGGATGATATTAAAACATTTTTGTATTTGCTTTCATTGTCATCAACTTAGCCCGAATGAGGTCAGTGGTCTCTTGCAAGCAAACAAAGACTGTTGGTAGTAATTTTCCAGATAAAGTGACAGCATATTGTGCAATGCACAAATATGTCACCTTATGCATATCCTTTCACTGCAGAAGAACTACCTTTTTTCCTCGTATAGCGAGAATTTGGTCAATCTGACTGATATTGGCACCCTAGAACAAATATCGTTTACAAATTAGTGTTTTTTAATTCCAAAGAAAGTAGGCTTTGACTGATGTGAAAATTACTGAACTATCAGTTTAATAAGTCACAGCTGCAAAATACTAACGCGAATTCTTTACAGATGAATGTAAAAACTAGTAGAAGCCGACCTCGAGGAAGATCAGTTTGGATTCCGTAGAAATGTTGGAACACGTGACCGTACGACTTATCTGAGAAGCTAGATTAAGGAAGGGCAAACCTACGTTTCTAGCATTTGTAATCTTAGAGAAAGCTTTTGACGATGTTGACTGAAATACTCTCTTTCAAATTCTTAAGGTGGCAGGGGTAAAATACAGGGAGCGAAAGGCTATTTACAATTTGTATAGAAAGCAGATGGCAGTTATGAGTCGAGGGACATGAAAGGGAAACAGTGGTTGGGAAGGGAGTGAGAAAGGGTTGTAGTCTCTCCCCGATGTTATTCAATCTCTATATTGAGCAAGCAGTGAAGGAAACAAAAGAAAAAGTTGGAGTAGGTATTAAAATCCATGGAGAAGAAATAAAAACCTTAGAGGTTCGCCGATGACATTGTAATTCTGTCAGAGACAGCAAAGGACTTGGAAGAACAGTTGAACGGAATGGATAGTGTCTTGAAAGGAGGATATAAGATGAACATCAACGAAAGCAAAACAAGGATAATGGAAGGTAGTCAAATTAAGTTGAGTGATGCTGAGGGAATTACATTAGGAAATGAGATACTTAAAGTAGTAAAGGAGTTTTGCTATTTGGGGAGCAAAATAACTGATGATGGTCGAAGTAGAGAGGATATAAAATGTAGACTGGCAATGGATAGGAAAGTGTTTCTGAAGAAGAGAAATTTGTTAACATCTAGTGTAGATTTAAGTGTCAGTTTCTGAAAGTATTTGTATGGAGTGTAGCCATGTATGGAAGTGAAACATAGACAATAAATAGTTTGGACAAGAAGAGAATAGAAGCTTTTGAAATGTGGTGCTACAGAAGAATGCTGCAGATTAGATGGTAGATCACATAACTAATGAGGAAATATTGAATAGGATTGTGGAGAAGAGAAGTTTGTGGCACAACTTGACTAGAAGAAGGGATCAGTTGGTAGGACATGTTCTGAGGCATCAAGGGATCACCATTTTAGTATTGGAGGGCAGCATGGAGGGTAAAAATCGTAGAGGGAGACCAAGAGATGAATACACCAAGCAGATTCAGAAGGATGTAGGTTGCAGTAGGTACTGGGAGATGAGGAGGCTTGCACGGGATAGAGTGGCATGGAGAGCTGCATCAAGCCAGTCTCAGGACTGAAGACCACAACAACAACAACAACAACAGTCTGTAAAAGTTCTATTGCAATTGATATGAATGAATGAGTTCTTTTTTCTGTAATAGCAGTTTGATCAATGTCAAAAATAAAAGCCTTGTCTGGATTCAGAAATTTGCTGCAGCATCAAAGACCTCCTGCTGTGAAGTCCTTTCACTCTCGATGCTTTCTCTTGAAGAGCATGACATAAGAGTCTGAAGTTTTAATTTCAAATCAGGAAATTTGCTAGCAGCAGCAAGAAACCACTACTGCAAGTTTCTCCCTTACCTGATGACCACATTCTCAAGCTCCTATGAAACGATCATAGGTCCACAAAACAATTGTTTTAAGTGGTTCATTCTTCATTTCACATTATTTTATATGTTCTTCCAATCTTTTCCAATCCATAATGCTTTTGAGCTGTGACACTCCTATGAAGAATGGCCAAACTCCGTCCTGGATGCTCTCTCATTATATTGATGATCCTTCTATTGTAATCCAGAAGAATATAATTGCTGTCCCTCTTTCCTTTCTTCTCAAAAGGCTCGTAATCATCTGATTAAGATGAAGTAATTTCTTTACTTTCATCGAACAGTCATCCTTCATATATTTCCCAGTGGGCAATTAGTTCATCTTGTATCACAAGTTGTTTCTCAACTAGCATTTTAAAAGTATTGCGAAATATTGCTTCTCTAATTTCATGAGTGCTTGAAGATGCAATGAAGGTGCTTTGGAGAAAGATCTGTTCACTATGCACATGTGTTGCTTTTAATTGCACTTTTGAAAATTCCCTGTAAAGCAATTCGTCTTCAGAATCATGTTCACTTTCTCTTATTGTTAAAGTACAACGTATATCTCCAAATTTGCTCATAAAATCGAGATATCTTAGAGGATTACCAAGTATCTACCTCGAGTGCTAACTAACGAATGAAGGATTCTCTGGGTTTGTGAACACTGTTCCCTTCCTCGTTCCACCAACTGGAAGTCTCTTGTGCACATACAGCTGTTTCAGGTGAGGGGATAAAAACTACCTGCAGGAATACTGGGAAATTAGGTTTGTATAGTGAGTGGTATTGTATCTGAACATATACAGGGAAAATGCGCTAATGGAGGGTCGAAAACAATTGGTTCACAGTTTGTCATCATGTAGCAGCAAGGACACAGAGAAAATTGGCTCACAGTGAATCGGAAAGTTCCTGCAGTAACTTGGTTATAATGAGGAACTACTTCCAAACTTTTACACAAAAATCCAATTTTTCAATGTAAAGGCTATGAAAATAATAAATGATTTATTACATATTGATAATTTATGCAGTCATACTTAATCTGTCATTAGAATGATAAAGAAATGAAAAAAAAAAGTACCGGCAGCGAGATTCTATCCCAAGATCTTGCACTTTTGAAACATACTCACCTGGTTGTGGACACACTGAATACTAATGATCATACAAAGAATATAAACATGCCTAAAATTTTCAAACTCAACTTACTCAAAAATGGTTGAAAGTTGTCTCTTCCTATTTACATATACTGAGTCCTAGTCGTGCCCTACACATCTTGTCAATGCGAATCAAACTGGTGAGAAGAAGGTTGTACAATCCCACTGTTAGGCACATGCAGTATAAGTGTAACAACACATCTCTACTTGTTCTCAGGACTAATGATTAAGTGACTGGTACCATATAAACTGTAGAGGGATTTCAAATGTGTCCAAGTAGCTTTCATACTTGTTAAAGTGTCACAGGTGGACCCATAGATGTGAGACAAAGACTAACCAGATGCGCCTCTGAATAACTGTAAAGAATTGACAAGTTTCAGGCGCAGCAAAAGATAAAGTTTGGCGGGCTGAATTCTTTGACGAGGTGAGGGGTATAAGAACATGAGCATAGGCAAATGAGCTACCTGTCAAAGTGGGCCACTTATGGCAATATGCTGACCCACTGTTCTACCCTGGCATTCACCAGGTATTGCTGTCCTCCACCTGCTGGTCAGTGCCTGGATGATTACTAAAACCAAGGATACACTGGTACGTGGATCATGACTTCTGCAATCACTATTATGCAACAAACCCATTGTGGTGCTAATAAATGCTGGGATGTGGCCATGCTGGACGCCTGTTGAGCAGCGAGTCATCAACCATCATAGTGTTGGCCTTTAATGTGAGGTCACAGACATTCTGCCCTCATCATGAAAGGACCACCTGCAGAATGTTGTTGTTGTTGTTGTTGTTGGGATGTTTAAGGGGGACTAAACAGCTAAGGTCATCAGTCCCCCATTCCAAAAAACCGGCGAAACAAAATTTACGGAACAGGTAAAACCCCAAGGGGGGGAGGAGACGCCCCTCCCCCCAGTCACTGAAAGAACAATGTGTCAGCGAACACTAGAGACAAGAAGAGTACAGACGAACACTGAACAGAAAGAAACGGAAGAAAATAAGAGGGTCGGAGACTGGTTGACTGACCATGGGTACAAAAATTGGGAAAGAGTCAACCATCCGAATACACACATTAAAATCTGCAACCAATGAGACACTCGAGGACAAGATACACAGAAAGGGAAAGGGACAGGTCCCCCCTAAATGGAACCATAAAAAGGACTACCACGGATAAAATTTAAAACGTCGTCAGCCATGGAGGCATCGTCGCATAAAACCAAAGGCAACGTGCCCGGGAGATTAAAAGTCTGCCGGAGGATGCGCAGGCGGGGACACTCCAACAAAATGTGGGCGACCGTCAACCGGGACCCACACTGACACAGGGGGGGATCCTCCTGACGCAAAAGATGTCCGTGCGTCAGGTAGGTATGGCCGATGCGGAGCCGACACAGGATGACAGAGTCCCTGCGAGAAGCCCGCAGGGAGGACTGCCACACATCGGTCGTCTCCTTGACAGCCCGCAGTTTATTCGGAGAAGTCAGGCTACGCCACTCGTCACGCCACATCTGAAGCACCTTACGGCGCAACGCCAGCTGCAAATCACGAGCCGGGAGGCCGATCGCCAAAGTGGGGGCGTCGACCGCCCCTTTGGCCAGCCTGTCGACACGTTCATTCCCCGGGATGCCAACGTGACCTGGCGTCCAAACAAAGACCACCGAACGACCAGAGCGGGTAATGGCAAAAACAGACTCCTGAATAAAGGATACCAGAGGACAAGAGGTATAGCAGCGGTCGATAGCCTGGAGGCTGCTCAGGGAGTCACTGCAGATGACGATGGACGTACCTGAGCAGGAACGCATATGCTCAAGAGCACGCAATATGGCCACCAGCTCTGCAGTAAAAATACTGCAGCCAGCCGGCAAGGAGCGCTGTTCAACATGGGCAGCGTGGGCAAAAGCGTAGGCAGGACGACCATCCACCAGGGAACCATCAGTGTAGACAGGCTCACAGCCTGAAAACGAGGCGACGAGCGCAAGAAAACGGTGACGGAGGGCGACATGCGGAACCGAGTCCTTGGGTTCCCGTGCCAAGTCCAGGCGGACGGACGGACGGGTCATACACCAGGGAGGCGTGGGTGCACAGGCCCGGAAGGGCGGCAGAAGAGGGAACGACCCCAGTTCCGACAGCAGGGACTGGACACGGACAGCAATGGAAAGCCCAGACCTAGGTCGCCGGTCGGGCAGAGGGAGGACCCTGGCAGGGAAAAGCAGGCGATGATTGGGATGGCCCGGTGAGCAATGCACATGGACAGCATAGTCGGCGAGCAGTCGGTGGCGGCGAATCCGCAGCGGGGGAACCCCGGCCTCCACCAGCAGACTATCCACGGGGCTCGTACGGAAAGCACCAGTTGCAAGCCGAACCCCACAGTGGTGTATGGGGTCCAACAACGTCAACACTGAGGGCGATGCAGACCCATAGGCCAGGCTCCCATAATCAAGCCTGGACTGCACAAGGGCTCTGTACAATCGCAACAGCGTGCTGCGATCTGCACCCCAAGACGCATGGCTCAGGCAGCGGAGGGCGTTGAGGTGCTGCCAGCACTTTTGCTTCAGCTGAGTAATATGAGGAACCCATGTGAGCCGGGCATCAAAGACGAGTCCTAAGAAGCGGCTAGTGTCCACCACTTCAAGTAGGTGACCGTCGAGGTAAAGTTCCGGCTGAGGGTGGACCGTCCGACGCCTGCAGAAGTGCATAACTCGAGTCTTGGCCGCAGAGAACTGAAATCCATGAGTCAGAGCCCATGATGCCGCCTTGCGAACGGCTGCTTGCAGCCTGCGTTCGGCGACTCCCGTAGTCGTTGAGCTAAATGAGATGCAGAAGTCGTCGGCATACAAAGAAGGAGACACCGACGACCCCACAGCTGCAGCCAGACCATTAATGGCCACTAGAAATAAGGAAACGCTCAATACCGAGCCCTGCGGGACCCCATTTTCCTGTATATAAGATGAACTAGAGGCGGCACCGACTTGCACCCGGAAAGAGCGGCGCAATAAAAAGTTTTGAAGAAAAGCTGGAAGCTGACCACGAAGACCCCACTCGCGCAACGTAGCAAGGATGTGATGCCTCCATGTTGTGTCATATGCCTTCCGCAGATCAAAAAATACAGCAACGAGATGCTGACGGCGGGAAAAGGCCGTACGGATAGCAGATTCCAGCCGCACCAAATTGTCCGCAGCAGACCGGCCCTGACGGAAGCCACCCTGGGATGGAGCGAGGAGACCGCGCGACTCAAGGACCCAACACAAACGCCGCCCCACCATACGTTCGAGCAATTTGCACAAAACGTTGGTTAGTGTAATGGGGCGATAGCCGTCCACCGCCAGAGGGTCCGCACCGGGCTTCAAGATGGGAACGATAACACCCTCTCGCCATTGCGACGGGAACACGCCCTCGCTCCAAATGCGGTTAAAGATGGTGAGGATGTGTCTCTGGCAGTCCCTGGAGAGATGCTTCAGCATCTGCGCGTGGATGCAGTCCGGTCCTGGCGCTGTATCAGGGCAATTGGCGAGGGCAGCGAGGAATTCCCTCTCGCTGAAAGGAGCATTGTATTTTTCAGAACGACGTGTGTGGAACGATAACGGCGTCCGCTCGGCGCGCTCCTTTAGAGAGCGAAAGGCAGGAGGGTAAGTTGCAGTCGCAGAGCTCGTAGCAAAGTGCGTGGCAAGGTGGTCAGCAATGGTGGCGGCGTCCGTGCAGACAGCGCCGTCCAGGGAGATTCCAGGGACACCCATAGGGGTCTGGTATCCATAAATCCGCCGGATGCGGGACCACACGAGCGACGGGGAGACACGGGAGCCCAAGGATGAAATGTACCTCTCCCAGCATTCCTGCTTACGCCGTGCAATAAGACGACGGGCCAAGGCACGGAGCTTCTTAAAGGCGATGAGGGTCTCCAGAGACGGGTGCCGCTTATGACGCTGGAGAGCCCGCCTACGGTCGCGAATAGCCTCCGCAATCTCCGGCGACCACCAGGGGACAGACTTCCTCCGAGGGAGTCCAGAAGAGCGAGGGATGGCAGTCTCGGCCGCAGAAATAATTGACGAGGTCAAGACACGGACCACCTCGTCAATGTCACCCTGTGGGGAAGAAGCAATGGTGGCAGCGGAAGTAAAAGCCGGCCAGTCAGCCCTGTTGAGAGCCCAGCGGGGCAGGTGCCCAGAAGAATGACACCGGGGCAGTGACAAATAGATGGGAAAATGGTCACTACCACACAGGTCAGGATGCACTCTCCAGTGAAGGGATGGGAGAAGTCCGGGGCTGCAAAGAGAGAGATCGATGGCCGAGAACGAGCCATGGGCCACACTGAAATGCGTGGGAGCACCGGTGTTCAAGAGGCTAAGGTCGAGCTGAGCCAACACATGCTCCACAGCGCGACCACGGTCATCGGAGACAGTCCCACCCCATAGAGGGTTGTGGGCATTGAAATCGCCCAGAAGCAGCAATGGCGGCGGGAGTTGAGCCAGCAGCGCAGCCAAGACATGTCGGGGGAGTTGCCCATACGGAGGAATGTAAACAGAGCAAACAGTAATAGCCGGCGAGAGCTCAATCCTGACAGCGACTGCCTCTAAAGGCGTCAGAAGGGGTACTGGTGAGCTACAGACAGAGTGGTGAACAAAGAGGCAAACTCCACCTGAAGCTCGTTGACAGTCAGCGCGGTTCTTATAGTATCCCCGATAACCGCGAAGGGCAGGGGTCCGCATTGCTGGAAACCAAGTTTCCTGAAGAGCAATGCACAGAACAGGGGAAACACTCAAAAGCATCCGGAGCTCAGGCAGGTGGCGGAAATAACCGCCGCAATTCCACTGGAGAATGGAAGCAGGAAGGGACTGGGAGGGCGTTAAGTCCACTAAGAGACAGACGGCGCCGCAGAGTCAACGGCCGCCACCGAGCGAGAGTCAGCTGTGTCCATAGGAGAGGTCCCCGAGGGTTCCGTGAGGGCGAGATCCGCGGCAGAGGCGAGGATCTCCACCGCATCCCCAGAGCCAGAGCTATTGACAGCAGGCGGTGCTGAAACTGCCGGAGCGTCCTTCTTCTTGGACACGTTCCGGTCCTTCTTCTCGCGTCTGTCCTTTGGCTTAGAGGGCTGGGAGAGTTTCTCTGAAGGAGCGTCGGAGGCTGACGACGACGCAGAAGCCCTACGACCAGCAGGTGGATGAACCTTCAGCCACTGGCTGACATCCGGCGGGGTAGCAGAAGAACCGGAAGAAGGGAGGGCCCCGAGGGACCCCTTCCGCGAGAGAGGAGCCGGCAGAGACGACGCCGGCAGAGAAGGGGGAGGGGGAGGGGGAGGTATCGAGCCCCCTGGTTTTGGAGCAGATGTCACTCCTGAAGCATGTGCGGGGGGAGTGACAGAAGGGGGTTTGCCCCCAACTGCTAAGGGGGCAACAGAGGAAGGCTTGCCCCCAGACACAAGGGGGGCAGACAGAGATGGACGGCCCCGAGGGCCAACTGAAGGCGGCACAGAGGAGGCGACAACTGCCGCCCGCGAGGGCGACGATAACGTAGCTGCAGCATAAGAAGTTTGAAGAGGGACAGGATGCAACCTTTCAAATTTCAGTTTTGCCTCGCGATAAGTAAGCCGGTCCAGGGTCTTAAATTCCATAATCTTCCGCTCCTTATGAAGAACGGGGCAGTCCGGCGAGCATGGAGAGTGGTGTTCCCCACAGTTGACACAGACAGGCGGAGGCGCACATGGAGAATCGGGATGGGAGGGGCGTCCGCAATCTCGACATGTGGCACTGGATGGGCAACGGGAGGACATATGCCCAAACTTCCAGCACTGGAAGCACCGCATCGGGGGAGGGACGTATGGCTTGACGTCACAACGGTAAACCATTACCTTGACCTTCTCAGGCAATACAGCACCCTCGAAGGCCAAGATAAAGGCACCGGTGGCCACCCTGTTGGTCTTGGGTCCTCTGTGCACACGACGGACAAAATGCACACCACGTCGTTCCAAGTCAGCTCTCAGCTCGTCATCAGACTGTAACAAGAGGTCGCGATGGTAAATAATCCCCTGGACCATATTTAAGCTACTGTGGGGAGTGACGGTAACAGGGACGTCTCCCAGCTTATCACACAAGAGCAACGCCCGTGACTGGGCTGGGGAGGCCGTCTTGAGGAGGATGGACCCATTCCTCATTTTAGACAAACCCGCCACTTCCCCAAACTTATCCTCCAGGTGTTCCACAAAAAACATAGGCTTTGTCGAAAGAAAGGAGTCACCATCACTTCTGCTGCAGACAAGGTATTGTGGTACATAAGGCTCCTGCTTGGCACTAGATCTGCGTCCCTCCCATGGCGCAGCCAACGAGGGGAACGACTGAGGATCATATTGTGCAGCATCGAATTCAATTTTGCCTCGCTTAGAGACGCTGGTGGCAGTGCGACCACCAGCTTGCTGAGATTTATTGCGCTTCATTGCGCCACATCCGCCCAGATGCCACCTACTCCGAACGAGGGCTCTCCCCAAGGGCGCCACCCAGCCAAAGCAACGGGTACCTGGCCGATATCCCATTGCCCGGAGTCCCCGTGCCCCAGACAAGATGGGCACATACTCCTTGGCATGCATGGGGAGGAAACAGCTCTGGCATCTGTAGTGCGATCCCTGCGTGGTCAGGGGGCTACCACCAAGAGGGTACATGACGACCCCACCACAACGGACTGGCTACCGTGCTGGATTTTAGGTGTTGAAAGGGTCCACAATTGCCGTGGGCGCTAAGAAGGGGATTGCGCACAAGACGAGGAGGCAACCCAGAAGACATGGGGTGTAAATCCCTCCACACGACAATAGATAGCATGCAATATGGAGGTGCACGATGGACCAATAGAAAAACACCACGTAAGGCGTCCTTCCCCAAATGGCACGCACTAACAACGGAAATTTTGAAAATGGCAGGTCAAACCCAAGTGGGGACCATCACATAAGGCCGAAACTTTGAAGACTCCTTTTAGTCGCCTCTTACGACAGGCAGGAATACCGCGGGCCTATTCGTACCCCCGAGCCCGCAGGGTAACCTGCAGAATGGGTCCAGCCAGTACCTAACTGTCAAAGTGAGGCCCTCATAGCCACGAGCCACAGGGGCATTCACCAGTGCCAGTTGCCTGTCTGGGGTTCACTCCTTTGACGCCTGTGCCTATCACTTGCCACGGTTGGGCAGGACTCAGTGCCTCACACTCAGCGGGCTGTAATGCCACATCAGCCCTGACAGAGCACAGCTGCTGGCTGAAATTGCCTACAGTGCGAGATTGCACCACACCTGGACTGCACTGAGCATAGCAGTTGGCTAGTGTCCTCCTACAATGCTTCAATGCCACTGTATTCGTGGATCGAAGCCCACTTTCCAGCTGATGCCAGACAAGGTCTTGCAATAAATCAATAAAGCAATTCTGCTAAATTGAAGAGGCTGCTTGCTTACTCTGACCAACTATCCTCTATCAGAAAATACTGATACCCTCAACAAGGGGTGTACTACTGAACATGGTGTGTGGTTAGTAAGGCTAATGACAAGGGCAGAGTAGAGAGGTGTGATGTAGTGGGCAGGGTGCTGGAAGGCAGGATTCTGTGGAGATCTCTCATTCAAGGCAGAGCATAACGACAACACAGTGTCACTTCAGAGCTTGTATGTTTCTGTATATATGTCATGTATAAATAATCAAGGGTCTGTGCAACTGATTTAACACAGTTGTAATAATAAGTAAATGGGATGAAATTAGTCCATAAAGCAGTTATTGGCAAGAAGATGATAACCTAAGTATGTTCATATATCTCTATCATAGCAGGTGCTGCATGTACCTACCAATGCCATATGGAGGGCAAAGGAGGCCCTAAAAACACTCCTAATTACTTCCACGGGTGTGCAAGACAGGATATGATGTTTGTACTCATGTCTTTACTAAAGGCTCGTCAATGTTAAGAAACAGACAAATTACTTTATTCAATGAAAGTCAGAAGAATAAGGAAACACTAAATCTCTGTTAATGTGAATGATACTCCCAAAAAATAATAATGTGAAGATGCAACAATTGGAGAGTGAAAAAAAGAATGACAACAACATTAGATTCGTTGGTTTTGAAATTTTGGAAAGGAAAAGTGATATACTGACAAGTTAATTCTCATCATTTTAGTTTCGATTCTGATTCTTGGAATCTCATTCTATGCTCTCTCTGGGAGGGCCAATCAGTATGAAGTGCAGTGTGTAATATGAGAGATCATAGCAGAATATTTTCTTCAACTTTCATATTTGTTCTCCACTGTCTTTTGCACTTTATTTCCAGAGTTCCTGTTATTGCTCTTGGTCCACCTTTTGATTTACACATGACTGTACTCACACACAAAAAGCCTCTTCTTAGTTGATACAAAATGGCCAGTTCTTAAAGCACAGTCCTTCCTGAGGAAGAGACTGTAGAGCTTCTAGAGGAATATTTATGTGAATACGAGACGATTTTTAAGACAATGATTTTGATGGCGACAGTGATACATTTGCCAACAATTTGAGTGAAGCGATGGAAACAGTCCACCCTTAGAGCTTCGAAAAATATCACAATGAAAAGTTTTGTATTGTACTGCTTACGTAAATACATTTGAATTGAGACACACTTTATTTTAATGTATACCTGAATTGTTGGTCAGAGGCCTCACGTTTTCCACAAAGAGACTCGCACAAATATCTGTGGAGCACTAACTGCCGAGGAGGTAGCTATTTAAATAAAAGTGATGGAGAAACCCTGCATCATCATTACAGAATGCTAAGGGTTAAAACTGCTTCTTATTTGAATATATTATCTTCTGACTTGTATCCTTGCCTGTGCCTAATCCCCAGCAGATCACATGACACTTCACACACAGTTTTCATCTTATAGAACAATGGCTTTTTTTTTTTTGTGCCAAAACTTAAATTGATATGCTCAAGAATTCTACAGTACAATTCTATATATTCATTTAGTGCTCACAGCATCAGCCCAAAGTTAAGTGGTCTCATGATTCTAAGCATTTTTAAACTGGCCAACCCAGAAATGTGTTAATTACTTACTATACTTCACATGTAAGATTATAAATGAAACTTAAAAGGAACTCACAGCATATACACCTCCTTTGTGTGCTGGGGAGCCAATTTCACCAACGAGGTCAGCAGATGCACCATCATACAGAAACACCTTACCATCAAAGCCTGCTGATGCAAAATGATTCCCACTGGGTGAGTACCTAACTGCCTGAACAAATTTACTGTGTTCCTGAAAAACACAAAATACATAGCTATCATTTCACATCTCATATGGGAAAAGTTTTTGCATTATTTTTGACATGCTTCATAAACATAATAATAATAATAATCTGTACCTATTATCAAAAAAAGCAAAGCTGAACTATAACACTAATAATTTTTGACATTATTGTGGAACAACAGCAATAGTACTTAGAAAAAGTGTTACAAGCTTGTCATACAATCCATAACAAACATTTTAGATGACACAATGTTCATGTCATTGGAAGTTAAAAATCTTTACACAAATATTCCCAGCAGAGAGACTACTGATATCATTAGAGCTAACTTAGTGAAACAATTAAGGATGAATACCAGTGAACTAGTAGAATTTGTAGCATTTACTTAAAACTGTGTTACCATACATATTGACTGCAGTTTTTTCAGTAGCGGGATATTCTTTCAAAAAGACGGGCTGGTAGAAGTATTCCCTCGCTCACTGGGAAAGTAGAGGATATATTCATAAACTACAACTGTAAATTGTTTGAAAAGAAGGAAAAAAAACCACCTGGAAATTAGAGCCAAAAACTATATTTTATGAAAGATGCCTTGATGATACTATACTACTTTGTAGGGGCACTAAAAATGAAATCAATAATGTTGAACAAATGTTAAGCATCATTCTTCTTGAGATGCAATTCATCATCAAATATGAAGACTAATTAATTAATTTCCTGGACTTGACAATTATAAATAATAAAGACAAGCATCAGTATGATATATTTAGAGAACCTAAAACCACAGCTGCAGTTATTAATGCAAAAGAAATTGAAAGGAAAATCCTAATTTTGAAAC
This sequence comes from Schistocerca gregaria, assembly GCF_023897955.1. Taxonomy (NCBI): domain Eukaryota; kingdom Metazoa; phylum Arthropoda; class Insecta; order Orthoptera; family Acrididae; genus Schistocerca; species Schistocerca gregaria. The sequence continues at coordinate 307,375,054 of NC_064920.1, read as the reverse complement.
AAATTGCAAGTGCCAATGACTACAATACTGGATAAGTAGATGTTCTAAATAAGGCAAAATGGGGACTGGTAAATATTTCAACCATAGAAATGCCCGGTTTCATCAGTGTAACAAACGGGTTCAAAGATGATAATGTACAGATAAACATGATAACACAAAGACAGTCATCTCAACCAATGAAACAAGTGTTTATGATAGCAAGTACAAAGACTGTGATTACATGATGCAGTGGTGCACCATTCTTGACAACTTAAAGTTGGGCATTGCACAACAACACACTGGTCTACCAGTAAGAGAAGTTACACCAATAACAACAATACTAGCTTATTTGTATCTACATCATGCCTATTTATGTCCTGCTGACACATTCATTGCTCAACTGAATCAATTTTTCATGCCAGTTATCATTACAATCTAAATGCAACCTCATAGTGTGGTTAACTACATTATTATGTTTTACTGTTGTATGTTTTAAACTGTTTTTGGTAATTTCAGTAACCTGAAAGTTTAAGTATGCAAGTGGATACCTGTTGCCCCGCCAACAACATGCCCACAACTGTTCCCCGCATTTGATGACGTAGCAGAAGATTGGGACACTTAATGCCTGTGACAACATTTCCAGGCATTTAGGGTAACAGATGGACATTTGTGCAAGACTCTTTTTTTTGTCATGGATTTCATCTCATGGATATCAGTAGTTGTGTCAGTTTGGCCCCTTAAAAACCATCAAGTCTTTCTTATGATCATATGTGTGAGTTGCTTCTACCAATCACTGTACATGCACTCACATTATTGCTGTTCATGTGGAGTTTTACCATTGCCAAAAGTGGCCAAAACAGTCATACAGGGCATGGGCAGCAAAACTACAAGTATTTAGCCAGCATTCTAATTTTGTGACAAATATTCATAAGGAATCATAAGCCGATCAAATGGTTTGTGATGCAATAATACATTTTGCTCCTGATAGAAAGTTCGAGAACGAGCTCTACAGTGTGAAAATCGTACGTTTGCGGAAGTATTGAACATCTGAAGTTTCATGTGTTGTAGGTGGTCCGAAGTTTCAGAAATCAGTTTCTCTCACCCTTCCCAGCCATCAGCCATTTCACAAGCAAATATAGACATTACTGCAACAGCCCAGCAGATGTATCAGTGTCATATAGGTAATCATCGTTTACCTTCAAGCCCATACTGCTTTATTCAACACGAACAGACCACGCATCGCAAGCACTCAGCAATGTGTAACAGGTGCCATATGAAAGGACATTGTTTCTGTATCCAACTCCTTTCCAAACATTAGTGAGGATGAAACAAACATGGATGCATACAGCAGTGACAGTGCCTCAAAGTAAGTCATACATTGAAGTATGTGTGTGTTTAACAAACTACTGAACACAGGTAGAGACAGGTGCAGCAGCAAAATTATTGAATTCTCAGACTTAAGAGGATTTGGGTTCTTCCCCTCTGATTCTAGTGTCACGGAGGCTGGTGAGTTATAACAAACAACAGATTCTCATTCTTGGCCAGTTTTCTGCACCTGTCTGTTAAAAGGCTATGATTCGTTCATTAACATTCCTAGTTGTAGACAACGCTTACATTGAAAATACGTTTGGTTTGGAGTCTCCATCAATGATGAAGTGCATTTGGTTTCTGATATAGTTCCATATCAACAGTTAGATGCCCTCTGTGCATAATTTTCCTCTCTTTTCTCCCCAGAACTGTGTTGTGAGACAGATTTCAGGCTCATATTATGATGAAACAGACTGTCCGCTCCTGCTTTTTCCGCGTCTGCTCAGTATTGGTAACTTAAAAACAGTCAGTCATTGCTATCTATCTTTTGCTACACCCTGACGAGCTGTTAGCGAAATTTTCAGGGGCCATTATTTTTCAGAGACTGATTTGGCAGAGGCATATTTACAGCTGCCATTCGACAAGGAATCTAAACACCTTCTAGTTATTGATACCCCATTTGGGCTTTATCAATACCAGTTGACATACTGTATCAGAACCAGGTGAGCTCAACTTTTTAGATGACAGTAGCATCTGGCGCCTCTGCAGACGAACATTTGTAGAACCTTCTTGCTCTATTTTCAGTTTTACAGTCTGCTGGGCTAAATGTCATTTGGACAAGACACACCTTTTTCAACCATACATTATTTATTTGGGTTCTGAAGTGTTGCGCACTGCTATTAAACCACTGCACAGGCATACTGACACTGTTGCCACACCCCCATGTCCATCAAGGAATTACAGGTCTTTTAAGGCAAAATTGCGTGATACCACAAATTCATACCAGATGCTGCTACTGTGGCAGAAACCTCTCCATGCATTATTATGTAAAAATGTTCCTTTCCACTGTCCCCGACTTATGGCCGGGCAGTCAAGCTGTTGAAATCTAAGCTGCAGTCGCCCCTTTTCGGTCACTTTTCAGCCAGGTCAGCACCTCGTGTTAGCAACGGATGTGTGTCAGTTTAGCCTTGATGCCGTCCTTGCTCATAAGTTTGGGGAGTGGTTCTGAACACCCTAATGCATATGCCTTTAAATCCCTTAATTCAGTGTAACAGCTTTATTCTCACCTGGAGAAAGAGTCTTTGGCGATGGTGTATTATCTAAAAATATTTCATGTTTTTCTATACGGGTCTAAGTTTAACCTAATCACAGACCACAAAACTACTTGGTATCTCTTTTTAACCATTTGGCTTCCTTGCCACATATCGCTTACAGCAATAGGTACTTTTCCTGTCATGAGATAAATTTTCGACCTACAGCACTATATGTAAATGCTGACCCCTTATCGCATTTGCCGACTGGTCGGGCTCCAGAGTTTGATAAAGAGGAATTACTTTGCTTTCTTTCAGGCACGGAAACATAAAATGTTGTTAATGATTTTCCTATAACTAGCACTAAAATTGCAGCTGCACTAGCTGCAGATTCTGTTTTAAGTAAAGTTGTTTCTTTTGTGCAACATGGATGGCTGGACAAATCTTCGGCCCATGCTTCTGATAATCTGAGAAATTATTTTCCATTACAAAATTGTCTTTCTGTTTGGGACAGAGTGCTGCTGTTAGCTACAATGGACACCACTTCTCAGGTTGTAGTCTCATCTGCCCTTTGGAGTGAGGTTATGCATTTACTGCATGTGGACCACTGGAGTGTGTCACAGACATGAGAGCTAGTTTTTTGGCCAAGCATTGACTGGGAAATAGTGTGAGTTGTTGCAGCCTATCACCACAGTGTGCCATCCGTAAGGCAGTTCTCCGCGCCTTTTTTTTTTTCCACTGCAGCCAGATCCACTGCAGTGTTGGGAACAAATTAAAGTAATTTTTATGGGACCTTTTTTGAATTTCTACTGGTTTGTTGTAATTGTGCTTATTCCAAGGTTCTGTATGTGGTGCATTGTCTATCTACTTCTGCAGTGCAAACAATTTCTCCTTTGTCAACAATTTTTGCAATGGAAGGTCTTCCCTATACATTAGTTACCAACAACAGCTCTCATTTGATATCTCATGAATTTGAAGATTTTTGTACAAAAAGTGGCGTTCATAATCTCACAGCTCCTCCTTTCCACCATCAAATGAAAGGGAGAGTACAACGACTAGTATGAACATTTAAGACACACAATAAAAAAACATGTTTTGGATGTGTCACCGGACGGAGCTCTTGACAGATTCCTCAGTTCCTATAGGTTCACCCCTGTCCATGATAACGAGTCTGGTAGAGTTATGGCATAGTTGTCAGCCCCGCATTCTGCTATCCCTGCTTCAGCCGACACCATGACATCCCACTGCGCTGGCGCCACAATGCTTCCAGCTTGGCACAGCTGTTTGGGCTCACAGGTTTGGCACCTGGCCGTAATGGGTGCTGATGACAATGAAGAGTACCCACAGCCAATGTCTTTCCATCGTCTGCATGGCAAAGGGGGGATTATCACAACATGTCAACCAGCTATGACCCAGCATGGGTGGCTGAGCAGCAGGTGTGCCTCTGCCGCCCCACACAATCTGTCCACCAAGCTGGCTCCTACATCATAGCCTTTACCTTCCCCTTCTCCATCACCTCTGTTGACGCTTTCACACTGTCTCCTCTGCTATGGGTGCCCCCTTCAGTTGTCAGGAGCTACAGTGGGACCCCAACTCGCACGCTGTCACAGCCGACACATCTGCCACTTCTGTAGTAGCCAGCGTTGCCTGTTCCACAGCCTTCACTGCAACCTCCTTCCCTGGGTTGGGCTTTGTCCTACCATATGGCCTCTCACAGGAAGGGGGACACTGCACCACTCCCAACTCCACACACTGGTGGCAGCATGATGTATAACTCAACAAGCTATGTTGACTACAGAAGAAACGGACGTGAGCATGGTGCTCACTTCTTCACAGAGGAAGACAAGAGCTGTAACTACTAATTTTGTATGTGCACCATTTCATAGTTCACACGTGAAGTTTGTGGTAGATTTGGCCACTAGAAGCCTCCCAACCTTCTAATATGACAGCAGTTGCCTGAGCAGCCTGCCAGGTGCAACCCTTTTGGAAGTGAAGAATATATAGGCCTAAACAGAAGGCTCCACTGGCCACCTGTGTATTGCTAATTGTATTGTACATTGTCTTACAAGTGAGTGTACTGTTCGAGCAGTAAATTACAGTGTTCATGGGTTAGAACAATTGTTATCCAATGCAACATAATCATTGCTTAGATGAATGGATCTTCTGTGCTAGTCACTATGGCAACATACACAAAACATAATAGCTTGGTCAGACCCCTGACAATGGGGAATTTTTAATATTCTGGCTATTGCTGTTGCTCTTTTTAAACTTTTTAAGTGTATTATTAGTTTGTAAGCAATATCCTATTACATGTGCAATATCGTGTTTTTATATTTACACAAGCACTATTGGTGGAATCTGGTAATGTTTACAATGGATCACGTGACAAACAATGGACAGATTTTCCCTTTTATAATGCCTAGTCTTTGCTAGCTAGCAGTTTCTGATGGACCCCAGTCGGTATGACACAGTGGCTCTGTGCACTGGCTCCTCCCTCATCTGGGTAACACACCATACTATATCACAACTAATGTTGCTTTTAAGTTAGTTTTTAAGGTGATTAAGTTTTGCCATGTATGACCCATTATAAATGTTACATATTTCAGGGTTTTGGTCTGAGGGTGGTCTTATAAACCAAAACCAGTTATCAGAATAAAAAAATACAAAAATTATAGTGATATGGACTGTCTTTTATTAAAATAACAACTCTATTTTAAGAATCAATAATTCCACAACTCTGTGGGCACTTCTCTGAAAACAAATATCATAATTATATTTTATGTAATGTGTTGGTGATAATTATAATGCTTTCAAAACAAACACTGTTTAATGGATTACGAAGGCACAAGCTGTCACACAGCAGGTAATCTAAAGCTAAGCAATCTTCAGATTCAATAAATAAACTATTCACTTCCCCTTGCCACCAGATTCTCTGAACTACAAATATAGGATTTGTCCTTGCAACACATCCTTCATTCCTATAATCCTCCTGCTTTCATTTTTCGTAAATTCACTGCCCAACCAACTTCTCAACACTCTCCCATTCCTCCGTTCAGTCACCCACTCCCAATTCACTATATCCTGCATCACTGTCATTGTGCACGGCAGGAATATCGGCTCCAATGTCTGTGTGTCTCATTCTTATTTTCCACATCTGCTGCCACCCTCTGAGCTGTCAGCCATCCTTCCCTAACACTCCCTCCTGCTACACACATCTTTTCTCCCTTCACCCGCTCCATATGACAATCCTTCACTCCAATCTTCCTGCCAAAATGCAGTCTTGGCATTGGGTATTCAGCCATCGCAACCTGGCTGTACAGGTGTGTGAGTGTGCGCCTAAGAAAATGATTTGTGCAAAAGCTAATGAAGTTTTCAATCCTCCTTGTGAGCCTATTGATACCTCAACTATTCAGTGGGTTATTACCTTCACTCTAAATCTTTTACATTTTGCAGTTTTCCCTGCCAGTTTTGTGGTCTGTAAGATATAGAAAATGTGAAAAACCTGTCAACACACATTTCTCCACACATTAACACTTTGGAGCCAACGCCCGTAAAAATACGGGCGCGCCTGACCAGCCCGAAAACCCGATGCCTGTAATTTTACAGGCGTGTGTGCTCAATCTTCCTCTTCCTTCCTTTACGTGGTCATAGGGCTCCCAATGGTCTGGGAGGCACAGCAGAGGCTGTAGTTGAAGTATTTGACGATTTGACGTTAGATGGTGCGGGCATGCTGGACAAGGGAGAACCAGTCGTCATGGCGAAGCGCTGTTTGACAGATGATGAAATTGCTGGTGAGTTATCGCAAGTTAGAAGAAAGTGATGTTGATTTTTCAGAGGATAATAATTTGCTCAATTCTGATGACGACGTAGACTATATTCAAGAAGAAGATTTTGCGTCTTCAGGTAAGGAATTCAAATAACAAAATACACAATATTTTCATTCCGATTGCAAATACTATTTTTATGGTAGATTCAGATGAGGAGAACGAGCATCCAAGTTCTTCAGAAGCATGTATTGCCATTGTTTCTGCCGATACCACACCTGAAGTGTGTGGGCGACCGAGAACTTCGCGCCGTACCAATTCTGAGGAAGGCTGGACAACTACTGATCATGTGCCAAATATCTGTCCATTCTTAGGACACTGGAAAGTGCAACCTTACCAGTTTAGACAAGGAACAGCACACCTCTAGACTTCTTTTTGTGTTTACTTACAGACGGTATGGTGAATCATATAAAGCAACAAACTAAACTGTATGCACAACAAAGCATAAGGAAATTACGAAGCACAAATTCCTTTTCCCCTACGTGCTCACTATCAAAGTGGAAAGGAATTACTCTCATAGAAATAAGAAAGTTTCTGGCAATTGTAGTCTGTATGTGTGTAAGTGTGAGACACTGTATACGAGAGCACTGGTCCAAGAATCCTGTTGTATCATGTAATTTCTGTCCAAACATCCTGAGCCATGACAGGTTTCTTTCTATTTTGAGAAACTTTCACATCAGTGACAATTCAGTTGCTAAGAAAAAAGGAGAAGCTGGCTATGACCCACTGCACAAGGTGAGACCCCTCCTGGATATGGTGTCTGCTAATTTCCAGCAAGCATATACACCCTCTCAAAACATTACAATGATGAAGGCACGTGCAAATTTTGTGGCCATGTGTATTTAAAGCAGTACATGCCACAGAAGCCATAAATATGGTATAAAACTGTACACATTGTCAGAGTCCAACACAGGTTATGTCGAATTTTTCTGTTCATGCAAGTGAGAGGTCTGACGCAGTGACACTTGTAAAGACATTGCTTGGGAATCTGTCAGGAAAAGGTTACACTTTGTTTACAGACAGATTCTACACCAGTCCAGACCTTGCTTCAGTACTGGAAGCTGCAAAAACTGCCCTTGTGAGAACTACGATTACCTTTTGCTATAAAAGATCTGAACTTCAGGGAAGCGTAAAGGAAATATCTTGGCATTCTGTTGGAAGGACAAAAGAAATGTGCACATGATACGTACAAGACACACTGCTGGGATTGTGATGTACACTCCTGGAAATGGAAAAAAGAACACATTGACACCGGTGTGTCAGACCCACCATACTCGCTCCGGACACTGCGAGAGGGCTGTACAAGCAATGATCACACGCACGGCACAGCGGACACATCAGGAACCGCGGTATTGGCCGTCGAATGGCGCTAGCTGCGCAGCATTTGTGCACCGCCGCCGTCAGTGTCCGCCAGTCTGCCATGGCATACGGAGCTCCATCGCAGTCTTTAACACTGGTAGCATGCCGCGACAGCGTGGACGTGAACCATATGTGCAGTTGACGGACTTTGAGAGAGGGCGTATAGTGGGCATGCGGGAGGCCGGGTGGACGTACCACCGAATTGCTCAACACGTGGGGCGTGAGGTCTCCACAGTACATCGATGTTGTCGCCAGTGGTCTGTGGAAGGTGCACGTGCCCGTCGACCTGGGACCGGACCGCAGCGACGCACGGATGCACGCCAAGACCGTAGGATCCTACGCAGTGCCGCAGGGGACCGCACCGCCACTTCGCAGCAAATTAGGGACACTGTTGCTCCTGGGGCATCGGCGAGGACCATTCGCAACCGGCTCCATGAAGCTGGGCTACGGTCCCGCACACCGTTAGGCCGTCTTCCGCTCACGCCCCAACATCGTGCAGCCCGCCTCCAGTGATGTCGCGACAAGTGTGAATGGAGGGACGAATGGAGACGTGTCGTCTTCAGCGATGAGAGTCGCTTCTGCCTTGGTGCCAATGATGGTTGTATGCGTGTTTGGCGCCGTGCAGGTGAGTGCCACAATCAGGACTGCATACAACCGAGGCACACGGCCAACACCCGGCATCATGGTGTGGGGAGCGATCTCCTACACTGGCCGTACACCTCTGGTGATCGTCGAGGGGACACTGAATAATGCACGATACATCCAAACCGTCATCGAACCCATTGTTCTACCATTCCTAGACCGGCAAGGGAACTTGCTGTTCCAACAGGACAATGCATGTCCACATGTATCCCGTGCCACCCAACGTGCTCTAGAAGGTGTAAGTCAACTACCCTGGCCAGCAAGATCTCCAGCTCTGTCCCCCATTGAGCATGTTTGGGACTGGATGAAGCGTCGTCTCACGCGGTCTGCACGTCCAGCATGAACGCTGGTCCAACTGAGGCGCCAGGTGGAAATGGCATGGCAAGCCGTTCCACAGGACTACATCCAGCATCTCTACGATCGTCTCTATGGGAGAATAGCAGCCTGCATTGCTGTGAAAGGTGGATATACACTGTACTAGTGCCGACATTGTGCATGCTCTGTTGCCTGTGTCTATATGCCTGTGGTTCTGTCAGTGTGATCATGTGATGTATCTGACCCCAGGAATGTGTCAATAAAGTTTCCCCTTCCTGGGACAATGAATTCACGGTGTTCGTATTTCAATTTCCAGGAGTGTATATTGATAAGAGAGGCAGAGAGAAGTCAAAACCAGCCTGTGTGGTGGACTATAATAAAAACAAGTTGTGTGTTGATTTATCATACCAACAACTATCATATAGGGCTTTTGAGCACTGCACTGTGAAGTGGTGGAGAAAGTTGTCAGTCTACATAATACTAATGGTGATAATTAATTCAAGTACATTGTACAACAAGGTAACTGGAAAATGCCTCACAACATCACAGTTTATGACAACCATCTGTTCTCGGCGCTACAGTCTGGAGCCGCGCGACCACTACGGTCGCAGGTTCGAATCCTGCCTCGGGCATGGATGTGTGTGATGTCCTTATGTTACTTAGGTTTATGTAGTTTTAAGTTCTAGGGGACTGATGACCTCAGATGCTAAGTCCCATAGTGCTCAGAGCCATTTGAACAACTCTTTGTGCAGGTCTTGGAGACAGCAGAGATCTCGAACCGCAACCTGGTACATCGGGCCTCTCCAGACTATGAACTGAAAAAGATTGAGACAGAAATAGGCAAGAAAAAGAAGCAAAAACAATGTGTAGTCTGTTCTCTGAGAGGCAAAAAGCTTACTGGGAAAGTGTGACACAAAGACACAAGCTACCAGTGTGGTGAATGCAAAGTGGCATTGAGCAAAATACCGTGTTTCAAAATTTATCATACGAGGACCAAAGTACATCTTAAAATAAAGCCAAAGGATGTTACTGTATACAAAACAAGCAGCATAAATAATTATTAAAGTTCTTGTTTAAAATAATGGTGTTTCCTTCTGAGCATTAAACGCATATCTCCTTGACATATCTCTTTTCAAAAACAATTCTATAATTGAAAGTTTCATGAAAGCAAATATCAATTAAAAGAACAAAGTATTACACATAGCTTCAAAGTAGAAAGTTCTGGCTTTTCAATAAGGATAATGTCATTACTATAACAGAAATCATATAAGAGTTGTAGTAGATTAAAATACCCTAAAAACAGTTAGGCCTTGTAGTAGAGCTTCATGCGCTATGGCTCAGGGCTCAAAGTGTTAATGTACAACAAAGAACTGTAATATAAAAAAGTGAACATGTGAAAATTTCATTAACAAAAACTGCCATTTTAGAAACAAAAACAGTTTCAGTTCACTGAATGTTAGTAGACAGTATTTTTACCATAAGGGCTTTTCCATATGTTAAAAAAAAGGAAAACAAATAATTGTGTCTACAGTATAGATTAGTGCCAGTAGCAGTCATTGCAGTGTTTTTCCTTCTGCTCATAGGTTGGCACCACATCACTTTTGCATAGCCAATGGGATGATACTTTCAGCTAAGCAATTTGACATGAGAAAAAGAGGCAATTTCTAGTGCCAAAATTGAAACCATTCTTTTCTTTATTTGGTCACAAATTATGTTCAAATATGCCAAGAACTATTATGTTGTGGTTAGGTTCGGACCTAATAGCACAAGTGAAATGAGCAGGAATTAAATTTACAATCCCGGTTGCCACAAATATTCAACTCCCCCCGCCCCGCTGAATATGTCACAAATTACGATGCTGTGGTTCGACTGGAATGTGAAAGTTTTGTTGAGAGTTAGTGAACCCAATGAACATGAAAGCTAAAAAGCTATTTTGGGTTACAAAATGATCTGGTCTACGTTAGACTGGAAAGAGAGAGAGTTTCACTTAAAAAATAAATTAATAATCTTTGTTATTATATGTATAAACACACGTTTGGCAGTTTTTTCCAAATATATCGCACTTTATGAAGTTCAAATTTAACAGAACAGGTAATCAGTGTTATTGGGTGACAAAATAATTTCCTGTTTCTGCTGAATGTGTTATAATTTTGGAGGTTATGGTATACTGACATGACAATATTTCTTTGTCTTTGGAAACACATCATCTGTCTGCTGCTCTCTCATTGGCTGCATAGAACCAGCAGCTGACATGCTCCCTTTCCTTCCTATCATACCTCATGGCAATTGCTGAGAACAGTGCTGCATGGAACACGGACATGTGCCACTGGACCCGATCTAGACTTTTACCAGGGTAAATGCTTGGAGCAAACAGATAATATACTAGGACAGAAAGAAAGTAAAAACAATCACCAATTTATTGCAACAAAAGAGACTTCATAACTTAAGACATTAGAAGTGCCAATAAACAAGTCATACATAGCAACAGAGAGAAAGCAAAGACTGCTCATAAATGATGGAGGTGGTCCAGTAAAAGGAAAGAAAAGAAAGTGGTAGTTGTTTAATATTAATGAGAAATGAAAAAGGAATATATAACAGAAATATAAAATCATAAAGGAATGAAAATTAAACACCTGAAAATCTCTGAGGTGATAACAACAATATGAATCAACTGATTGCTATTCACTACATAGAGACGGTGTTGAATGGTAGAGAAGAACATTTGAAGACATTTAAATGTAGACTAAGCTATCACACAGACACACACACAACCTCAATATTAAAGGTATACTGAACAATATAAAAATGAACAGGAGATATCCAAAAGACAGATGTTTGCAGAGCCCTCAAAGAGTTGTTCAAATTTAACAGAATTTTTACATTAGGAACATATAATGTTATTCCACTAGTTCTCTTAACAGTGAAAGCTTGAAGCTCCCACAAAGTAACTAGTTTCCCTTTGAAGTCAGTCCTCTTTCACATGCAGTAGCCCACACACTTTACTACCATAAATGATTTTATGCCAAAATAAGCTACATACCTGCTTTGTCATTTTGAATTTGAATGGTGGTCCTTCAAACACACCAATGGTATTGTCTTCACTTCCCGTAATGATCCTGAATGGTCGTGAAGGTCGAAAATCACACGAGTTTATGGGTTTAGACTGACCAGAGATTTCTCCAACAGACGTTCCTGTTTCAGCCATGAAAACATGGCCAAACCTATAACAGAATACAAAGTGTTTTTGGAGAAGTCTTAACCCTTACAAATAACATAACTTAAACATTACAAAATAGATACAAAGAAGTCTTATCTGCCATTAGGAATCTGAATTGTAATGAAACTGTAAAGAGGCAGCAAAACAAGTTAGTAAAAAATGTAATGAAGCAGTCTAGGAATATCAGTCTTTAAAGCAGACTAGAACCACAAAGAAAAAGGAAAGTCTAAGGATGAAGAGCAAAATTATTTCTTGAAGAGAACATTCTTTGAAACAACAAACTTCTTTATGCACCTTCATGAATATTTACTCATAAAACTGCACTAAGAGTTTACATATGTCTATGTTGTAGTTTTAGCTCTTGCAATACTCCTTTGTGTGGCTCTGTTTACAAACATTGCCAGGAACACTGAACTGCTCAGTAAATTTGTAGAAAAGAGAGAAAATAAAACCTTAGGTTTTCTCTGTCCATTGCTGCAATGTCTCTGTTATTCTTCTATGAAGATGCTGCTGCTGAATAATTCAATTACCCAATCAGAGTACCAACCCCACATTTCACTTTATATGAGAAAAGATGAAATTACTGACTAAAGTTACACTTTCAAAATGTTCCTCTCTAAAAATATCTACTGCAACTCTGCTCTTATAGCCATCATTTGTTAACACAGCTATGTGGCATAACAACTGGTGTGAGCAATATAGTTATAAGTCACAAATAACTACCATTGGCCAGTGGCTGTACACTGGCTTGTTGACTCCAATATTCAGAACCCATCACCACCAAATACTTAATTTTGGTACTACAAGTTCCATAACATTTCAACATGATTTATGATGAATTTAATTTAATGTTAGGCATTCCATTAACTATTTTAGTGCCTCTGAAACACAGTCAATCAGTTTGCCATAATACTGCCCACATGTTTGTTTATTTACTCCTACATGAAATTTAAGTGCATTTCCTCCACAATTTTGTCATAAAACGATCTTAGCTTCTTTCAGTGAAGTATTTCTAATAATTAGCAAACTGTCATCAGGTGCAACAAAGAAGGTGATAGGTACAACTGCAGTTCCCATAAGATAATTTATAAACCCTTTAAAATGTTAATATACATTGCACTTCATGTGGAATGTAACAACAAAAACAATCAATTTATGTGTGTGTTCTGCTGCTGCTTGGTGAGTAGATTCGTTTTCCATTCAATTAAGTTATTCATATAGCATGTATGTGAACATGACTAACATTACTGAATTATTTTACCAAATTTAGGAACCGATGACCTCAAGCAGTTTGGCCCCATAGGAACTTACCACAAATACCCAGAAAAAAATTGCTATATCAGCAACAGTTTTACATCTACATACACACTCCCCAATCCATGTTACGGTGTTTGGTGAAGGGTACCTCTGAGCCTTCTCTGTTCCATGCATGAATGGAGCTTGGGAAAAACCAACTGTCAATAAATGACTGCAGGAACTCTAATTTGACAGATTTTTTTTGTCCTGATCATTTCAGAAGACGTGGAAGGAACTAATATGCTGTCAACTGTTCATACATATACATTCTTGGAATTTCAGCAGTAACATTCTCCATAATACGCAACGCTACTCTTACAGTAACTGCCACTGCAGTGTGCATCTCCAAAATGCTCTCATGCTTACTGAAAAACTTGTGGTGAAATGTGCCACACTTTAATAGATCTTCTCTGTCTCCCGTGTTAATACTACTCGATAAGGATCTCACTCCGATAACAATACTCAAGTATCAGTCGAACAAGTGTTTTGTAAGCCACTTCTTTTTTGTATGTGAATTACATTTCTTCAAAATTCTTTCAATTAATCTCAGCCTGGCATCTGCTTTTTCTACTACTTGTTTTATGAGGTAATTAAACTTTGTTGCTCTAGATGGTTACTCCTAGGTAGTTTATAGCTTTTATTATTTCCAGTGATATTTACCAATAATGTAATCAGACCCCAATGGATCTCTTCACCTATTTGAGCACAATATCTTACATTTATTTACTGAAAAACATTGCACCAATCGTTAACACCCTGCACGTCTTCTTGGATTTTGCTATGGTCTTCTGATGTTGCAACCTTCCTATAGATAACAGCATTATCTGCAAAAAGCTTCAGATTTTGTAAACTGTAATGACACTCTGATGCTTCCTTGGGTTATCTCCAGCAATTTTGTCCCATTACAAATAATAAGTTAAGTTATACAGTATCAAAGTCCTGAACTCAGTCACAGATCTGGTGCGATACTTAACATGCTTGAATTTTGTTCATAAAATGACAGTGGAGAACTGCATCAAATGTTTACTGGAAGTATGGCCTTGTCTATGTCACTTTGGATTTCATGGTCAAACCAATGAGCAGTGCTTCGTAAGATCTCTGTTTATACACTGAAGAGCCAAAGAAACTGGTACACCTGCCTAATATCGTACAGAAGTGCCACCAACACGACATGGCATGGACTAGACTAATGTCTGAAGTAGTGCTGGAGGGAACTGACACCCCTAATCCGGCAGAGCTGTCTATAAATACGCAAGAATACAAGGGAGTGGAGATCTCTTCTGAACAGCACGTTGCAAGGTGTCCCAGATATGCTCAAATAATGTTTACATCTGGGGAGTTCGGTGGAGAGCGGAAATGTTTAAACTCAGAAGAGTGTTCCTGCAGCCACATTGTACCAATTCTGGATGTGTAGGGTGTCACAGTGTCCTGCTGGAGTTGCCCAAGCCTGTCGGAAAGCACTATGGACATGAATGGATGCAGGTGATAAGGCAGAATCCTTACATATTTATCACTGGTCAGAGTCTTATCTAGACATATCAGGGGTCCCATAACATTCCAAATACACACACTAAACACCATAACAGAACCACCCTCCACCAGCTTGAACAGTCTCCTGCTAACATGCGGGGTCCATGGGTTCATGAGGTTATCTCCATACCCATACACATCCATTCGCTCGATACACTTTGAAATGAGACTCGTCTAACCAGACAACGTGTTTCCAGTCATCAACAGTCCAACGTCAGTGTTGACAGGCCCAGGCAAGATGGAAAACTTTGTGTTGTGCAGTCATCAAGGGTACATGAGTGGGCGTTCAGCTCCAAAAGCCCACATCGATGGTGTTTCGCTGAATGGTTCTCATGCTGACACTTGTTGATGGCCCAGCACTGAAATCTGCAGCAATCAGCAGAAGGGTTGCATTTCTGTCACAATGAACAATTCTCTTCAGTCATCACTGGCCCCATTCTTACAGGACCATTTACCGGCTGCAGCAACATTTGATGTTTTACCAGGTTCCTGATACTCACAGTACACTTGTGAAATGGTCGTACAGGAAAATCCCCACTTCATTGCTACCTCAGAGATTCTGTGCCCCATTGCTCGTGCACCAAATGCAACCACATTCAAACTCACTCAAATATTGATAACACGCCATTGTGACAGCAGTAACTGATCTAACAATTGCACCAGACACTTCTTGTCTTATATAGGCATTGCCAACTGCAGCACCATATTCTGCCTGTTTACATATCTCTGCATTTGAATATGCATAGCTTTACCAGTTTCTTTGGTGCTTCAGTGTAGAATCCACGTTAGGTTTTTTTTTTAGAGGAGATTTTCATTCCCCAGAAATAGCATAATGAGTTAGGGCAGAACATGTTTCTTAATTCTGCAACAGATTAACGTCAACAATGTAGGCATATCGTTATGAGCAACAGTTTGGTAACTTGTCTTTAAAACGGGAATGACCTATGTCTGTTTCCAATCACTCAGTACCTATGTTCTTCCAGTGACTTAAGACACACTATTAGTAGAAGAGGAGCAAGTTCTTTTGTATAATCTCCAGAGAACCTCATTTGGGCCAGATGCATTTCCAGTACCGAGTGATTTTAGCAGATTTTCTATTCTGCAATCACTTCTCTCAATATCCACCATTTCAGAGTTGGTGCGATGACTGAAGGAGGAAGAGTATCGTTATCTTCCACAGTGAAAAAAAAATTTGGAAAACTGAATTTAGTATTTTGGCCTTCTCTCTGCCATCTTTTCAGTGCCCTTGCGGACACCAAGGCATTGGACAGATGATTTCAATCCACCTCCTGAGGAAAAATTATTAGGACTTTTAATTAGACCACTTGGAAAAAAAATTTACTTTCAAACTCATTGAACACTTCTTGCATTCCTCTTCTTCGTCCAATTTGGCTCTATTCTGCTTTCATTTGTGAACTAGACTGACTTCACTTAAATCTGTGAAGAAGTTATCTTTGCTTCCAAAGCAACTTTGTAATATGGTTGTTCTCTACCACAGTCAGTCTTTTCCATCCATCAAAGCCTTGATCAGCGCATACTGATCTAAGGCATATTGTACAATCCTTCTGAATTTCTTACATTTTTGCTCAACCAGTGTCAACCTCAGAGCTGAATATCTGATGTTCACTACTCAGGCACTTTGCAATTTGTTTCCTTTCAAGCTTCCTATGCAAAAACAATTGCCTGTCTTTTTTAACATTCCTTTTAACACATGCAATTAATGATGCTTACGATCTCTAATGCTCTCCTCTGCATTTACCGATTTGAAAAGCTCGGGTATTTGAGCACCCAATATGCCAAACATGTTGTCTAGAGTTAGTTCGCTGTCTACATGAAGTAATTTTCAGGTAAGAAAAAGTAGTGGTGTAAGATTTAATATGATATTACCTACCAATTAACAGTATATCTGCCTTCATGTCAAGAGCAACAAATATAGGAACCTACTATCCCCAGTTGTGTGCATTTATTTGTTCATCTACATCCCTCAACAGACAATCTGTACCTTCACAAGACTGCACTTCAGCTCCCTAAGTGTCAGGCAAATTTAATGAACATTTCATAAACATGTGGGAATGAATATGACCCAATCAAATCACTTAGATTCACTCTTACTGAGCATCTCTGGAATACCATTATGCTGGAAGCTTGCCATCTACATTCCTAGACATGGAAATAACACGCATTCCAAAATGACATTTGAATGTTGTTTGTGAGAAGATTGTGTTATACCTTATGCAAGTAGGAGAAAATTCTATCACCCCATGTCGAAATTTGGCAGTGGCAGGATTGTAGCCTATTGGGACCACATTTCATTTATATGCAGTATTGGTGCTTGCATTGTGTGGGATTTCATGATCCACTCATCAATACAAAATTGATGATTACGAGACAGACGTATACAATGCCGGAGAGGATCTCTACAGCCACATGCGACTAGAATCTGAGAGGACAGCCATATTGTACCATCAGCTGTGCTGGATAGTACATTTACCTTCACATAATTTGATTCAGGAAATGGGCATGTTTCCAGCAAGACAGTGCCACGACATATAGAGTACCACATCCTATCACCAAAACAACCATTACCACAATTTTCCTTGATGTGGCAACATAGAAAAACACATTAACAGCCATGCACCAAATGACAACATTGTACACTGGAGTGCAACACACCATCTTTTTAGATGATCCTCAATTCAGCCTACAGCATTACAGTGGTCGTACCCAAGTGTGGAGGCTCTGAGAAGAATGAACACTGCCTAATTGCATTCTTCATTCTTATATTGGCCTAGTGCTCGGTGTAATGGTATGTGATGCTGTGACCTCCCCTTCTCTCTTTGCTCCGTTTCTTTTGCTGATCTTTTCTCTTCTTTCTTCCTTCTTCGTACCGCAGCTATATCTCAGGGTTTTCAACGCAGAAATGTAGTGAGAAGGGGCCACATGTGTGTTGTGGTTCACAATATCGTAGTGCTGTGAGGGAGCATCACTCATGCCTCTGGTTTTAGAAGACTGATGACTGAATTATGAACATTTCTCAAAAGAAAAACAAGTATGTGCTCTCTCTTCTTTTAAAACTATAAATAGTAGCGTAGCTAGTACTATCTATCGTTCTACTAAACTGAATGAGTGTGACACCATTAATGAAGTTTCAACCTCGAAAGAAGTTTATTAATACCAGTTTTTTTTTAAATATCATCCAATCCAGAAGTCACTCACAGTTAGAGTAATTACTTTCTTGTGTGTGTGTGTGTGTGTGTGTGTGTGTGTGTGTGTGTGTGTGTGTGTGTGTGGCAGTCATTAATACTCAAAATATCGTTTCACTTATTCTATCACTGTCCATTTATGAGTTGCTAAGCAATGTATCAAGGCAATTACTATGCTGCTCATATAAGTCTTTGATAGTTATTATCAAGCTAATGTCCGTAAATTGCGGTTAATGTTACTGAATCACACAAGCAACAATAACACCCGATATCCAGCTGCGTATCCTGAACTCCACGCAGATTTTTGAGAATTCGCGCGCGATTTGTTTGCACCAAAGTTGGGCTGTGATTCGCTAGAATAACTTTTAAATCAACTGCAGGTTTTAAATTAACAATTCTATGCCCACTCATCAAAGTTACAGCAGATCCACACTCGATGACTACTTGATCGTGCACACGAGCAACACGGAAGGTTTTTTTTTTTCCTTACAATGAGAAAACGTATCACGCGTAATGCAATGTCAAAACATATTTATATCTATCCTGTTAAAACTCATTACCTATTAAATGTTGTACATAATTAAATTCTTTACTCTGTAAATAATCAATAAAATTTAGAAATGAATGACATGTATAAAAAAAATCTCAACTTGATATGACGTCATGAATCACTACTGGTTCCGACTTCCCTACACTCATGTGACGCAAAGTAGATCCGACTATATGGGACATACCCACCGGGTAGACAACACGATCATCTTTGGTCCACACAGGCCATAATTTGGGCATCAGGTCTGATGTTTCTGTCTTGTTATTGCCAGTGGATATGCCCTTTCTTAGAGGTCTCTGCAACTTCATCTGACAAGACAATGCAGGACCATATGTTGTCCATGTTGTCTTGATTGACCTCAATAAACATGGTGTTTTGACTGCTACCCTGGCCAGAAAATTCTCCAGATCTTTCGCCTGTTAATAACATCTGGTCACAGGATGCTGAGAGACTGGCATGCACCAATCACCAGTCACTATGATTGATGAACTCTGGCACAGAGTTGAAGCAACAAGAAATGATATACCTATATTTGACACCCAAATTCAATTCAATTTGATGACCAGCTAGGTTAGAGTCATGTGCTGCCAGAGGTTGCAGCTCTGTGTATCAAATTTCAAGTCACCAATAAATTTTATCATGTATTTTCCTACCATACTTTATAAGCACAATAAGAATTTATTTTCTATTTGCTGTACTCCCTTGACTCAGTAGTGTAGATTGTGGTGTGACATTACGAGGTGCATTCAAGTTCTAAGGCCTCCGATTTTTTTTTCTCCGGACTGGAAAGAGATAGAAACATGCGCATTGTTTTAAAATGAGGCCACGGTCATTGTCAATATGTCCCAGAGATGGAAGCACCATACGGCAGATGGAATTTTACCTCCAGCGGCGAGAATGAAAACTGTTTTAAATACTTAAAATGGCAATGTTTTCCTTACTTGAACAGCGTGCAATCATTCGTTTTCTGAATTTGCGTGGTGTGAAACCAATTGAAATTCTTCAACAGTTGAAGGAGACATGTGGTGATGGAGTTATGGATGTGTCAAAAGTGCCTTCGTGGGTGCGACAGTTTAATGAAGGCAGAACATTGTGTGACAACAAACCGAAACAACCTCGGGCTCGCACAAGCCGGTCTGACGACATGATCGAGAAAGTGGAGAGAATTGTTTTGGGGGACCGCCGAATGACTGTTGAACAGATCGCCTCCAGAGTTGGCATTTCTGTGGGTTCTGTGCACACAATCCTGCATGACGACCTGAAAATGCGAAAAGTGTCATCTATGTGGGTGCCACGAATGCTGACGGACGACCACATGGCTGCCCGTGTGGCATGTTGCCAAGCAATTTTGATGCACAACGGCAGCATGAATGGGACTTTCTTTTCGTCGGTTGTGACGATGGATGAGGCGTGGATGCCATTTTTCAATCCAAAAACAAAGCGCCAGTAAGCTCAATGGAAGCACACACATTCACCATCACCAAAAAAATTTCAGGTAACCGCCAGTGCTGAAAAAATGATGGTGTCCATGTTCTGGGACAGCGAGGGCGTAATCCTTACCCATTTCGTTCCAAAGGGCACTACGGTAACAGGTGCATCCTCCGAAAATGTTTTGAAGAACAAATTCCTTCCTGCACTGCAACAAAAACGTCCGGGAAGGGCTGCGCGTGTGCTGTTTCACCAAGACAACACAACCGCACATCGAGCTAACGTTACGCAACAGTTTCTTCGTGATAACAACTTTGAAGTGATTCCTCATGCTTCCTACTCACCTGACCTGGCTCCTAGTGACTTTTGGCTTTTTCCAAGAATGAAAGACACTCTCCGTGGCCGCACATTCACCAGCCGTGCTGCTATTGCCTCAGTGATTTTCCATTGGTCAAAACAGACTCCTGAAGAAGCCTTCGCCACTGCCATGGAATCATGGTGTCAGCGTTGTGAAAAATGTGTACGTCTGCAGGGCAATTACGTCAAGAAGTAACGCCAGTTTCATCGATTTCGGGTGAGTAGTTAATTAGAAAAAAAATCGGAGGCCTTAGAACTTGAATGCATCTTGTATATAATGTAAATCTACACTAATGACAAGCTCATCTAACAACGGAATATAGTAAAATTTTACATTTATATTACTTACCATGTATTTTACTATGTTACTGTGTTCAATAAATTATACTTTGCTACAGCTGCTATTTCATTAAAGTTACCCCACTGCGTCTAGCCTTATAGCCACACAAATAGGTAAATATCTAGTAAATATACCACATATTTGTAATATCTTTGTCAATACACTGTATAAAGTCAATACTGTTATAAGTCTTTATAACAACTTCTACTGAACTCACGATAATGATCAAATATGATCGAAGCAGACTAAATCAATTAAAATTTGTGCCGCGGCCGGGACTCGAACCCGGGTCTTCTTGCTTACTAGGCAGATATGCTACCACTACACCACCGAGGCACTATGGCAGACATAGCTGCATGAACTACCTAGGTCGAGTTCCCTCCCCAACACAAACTTTAATTCATTTTCCCTTAATACCGTCACTATTGCCAGGGCTCGCCGGTATTGGCGAGCTACCCAGCATTGGACGTAGCGGGACGTCTGGGTTGGGATCTGGTGCAAATGTGCTGTTTAATGCTTAATGTGGGGTAACGCTAGTGTGCGGCAACAGAGTGATAGAATGAATGTTTATATCATTTTATTTTAATTGATTTAGTCTGCTTCGATCATATTTGATCATTATCGTGTGAGAATAACGAGACGGGAGTCTCAAAGGACACATTTAATTATATTCTACTGAACTTGTTTACATAAGCTGTTATTCACTGTAGGCAACATTTAAGTGTGATTAGTCATTAAACAATTGCCTGTGATTTTAACTTGGTGACCATTGGTGCTAGTTGGAACATTTTGACCCTTGAGCAGGCGCACCATTGTATAAAGTGCACCAACCACAAATAATCCATTGTTGTTTTACAATTGCAAGCATGTGTCTAATCCTTCATGTTTGCTTAAGCTAACACAATATTGAGTTGTGCTATTAAACGTCCAAGTGAGCAGCAGTAAGATAAAATAACTGCAAGCTAGGTGAGAAAAAATTTATGATTCGTGCAAGGAAACAACACAAATTTCAAGTTAGCAGTGCAATCCCACAAAGAAAGTTGTCTACAAGATAAATGGCAACTGAATAAGTGGTTGGCTGGGATCTGGTGCAAATGTGCTGTTTAATGCTTAATGTGGGGTAACGCTAGTGTGCGGCAACAGAGTGATAGAATGAATGTTTATATCATTATTATTTACTTAAATAGTGATTGAGCTCATATAATGTAAGTTTAAAATTGTCCTTTAATTAAATTAATATTAAACTGTGATTTTGCCGTACATGCATACCTTGGTAACAGACACAGCTTGTCTTCACACATGTCTAATATACGCCATGTGCCCGCTTGTGTTATAAAAAATGACAGGTCTTCTTGAGGGTTAATAATAAGTGGCATTTGCTCTCAGTACTACACTAAGAGGTGTACTTCATATGCAGCAGATCAGTATGGCAATACTGGCCAACACAGAATTTAGACAGTCAAACAGACAGCAAAACATGTGTATTACTTTATTGTATATTATGTAATCTATATTCTGTTTAGTCACTGATTTTCACTGTAACAGCAAATAATGCACAAAAAAAAACCTAACACTGTTAGGTTAAATTGTTAAAAAGGCACTTGAAAATGATCTACGGCTGAAATTGTGCAATAGCACATAAATAAAATTCAATAGTTGAAGGTGACATGGAGTCATGTAAGAAATTCATGACTCCTGAGAATCCTTCTTCAAAGAAAATCAATGAGACAACTGTAAACTACAACACAGCACCAACAGTTGAGTTGCATTGATGCACTGTACATTAATTTTCATGTTAGTAATGGGAGAACACAAAAAAAGCTAATACACAATGAATCCCCACAAGCTACTAATCACATGAGGATGTGGTACGATTAGTGTTTCCAAAATGTAGGATAAGACAAGACTATATAGTAATTAAATTTCTTCAATGTTTTAGTTAAGCTAATTAGGTTGGTACCCCGTAAATGGCGTTAGATTCAATGATTCCTGAAATAATATGCAAAAGAACACATCAAATCCCATAAGAATGAAGTGCAAATTGGATGTTAATATATTAGTTCTACATTTTTTTAACAGTGGGATGTTGTGAATCAATAATCAGCCCAATACAAAAAAAAAAGCTACAAATGATACAACTATCTGTTCATTTGGCACAAAAGTGTGCCTTCAAAGATTTATTTAGATTTACTATAGCATTAAATATGTATGTAGATATTAGTATTTTACAGTGTGAATTCAGTTCACAGTTATAAGGTACGAAACTGGCAAAAGCAACACCAGTGTATTTAAATTTGCACTTGAATAAATGTGGGTTAGTTGCCATTTTGCACTTAGAAAATATAACTTCTCAAGAGTTATGCACAGACGTGAATTTAGTTTGATTATAATATCAGTCAAATAGTTCTGAAGAAAAGAATTTCACCAGTAGTGTTCTGTTCAAAATTATTGACATTTCACAACAACAGTCACTGAACTCTGAACAAATTCCAATGCAGTCAACAACGGGAATTACTGCTGTTTTATCATGATCTACACTTGTATTTTAGGAAATTCACACACACAAGTTTTTGCTTTACATATATCCCAGTTGAGCTACATGCATCATGTTAAACCAAAAGGGAATAGTGAGAACAGTGGATAATACAAAAATCTGTATATCAGATGCACCAAGAGGAGTTGCTGCTGTATGAAGGGTGGTGGCTACTCAGCAATAATATGGAGGCCAAGTACTGGACTGGAACCGAATACATGGACAATGACGACACACAACCAACAGTATGGATACCATTACTGGATTGTGACTGAATGCATCAATGGTGGCAACTCACTAATCGCAATACACAGGTCAAGTATTAGGCTGGTCTTAAATGCAAGGACAACGGTGACCTTGCCGAAGGGAGTGAGGGGCCACATACTGGACCAGTCTTGAACATGTGGACAGTGGTGGCTAACTTCTGAGAATTGACAAAGACAAAGATGTTTATATCTTTGATTTGGTTTACTGATGTCATGATCTGACTTGCCGTAAACTCCTTGTAACAAAAATACTGTGATTGTAAATAAATAGTTGTAATCACTGCTTACTACTACCATCACAACAGAGTAACTGGTGCCGAGACCTGGGCACATTCCATGATTGGTGCTGTGTGAAATGATTTTTGAATGTACTTCATGAAGCAAAACCAGGAGAACTCACTGAATTGATGTTATGTCGAGGGAGAAGCCCTTTCGATGATGAGCAATGCAGAGACAGTTAAGTTTCAAGCGCATACTCACACCCCTTTTTCTTTTTTTTCTTTTCTTTTTTCAGTTCTATTAGGAAAGGCAGCTTTTCTGCTGATGCTTTAATGGCACACCAAAATTTTTACCCTATGTCTATCACTTGTTCATCAAACTATCTACTACCTTGACGCACTCAGACAACTGCAAATCCCCTCACAATGTATGACACAGAACACATCGATAACAACAATGCTACAGCACCTGAAAGGTGTACATGTGAGTGCAAGAGCTAATATTACACACATTTTGAATGGATTACAATACTTTAATCATGCAACCTCTACAGAAAAATATTCCAAAGGTCAATTACACAAATTACCATGTGCACTGACAGACATTGAAGACAAAATTAACAATCTTCTCGATGGTGCTGCTGATGCACCCAAATGTGACGAATATATACACACAGCCAAAAGTGCTATTTTATGCACTTCACAGGGAACAGAAGGGAAATCTATGAAATCCATGGCTGAAACAACCACAACTGATAAACAACCAGCTATGACCTTCACTTCAGTAGCTCCAACAGATATCATCAGACCGCGAACTATAAAACTGGATACATTTTCTGGAGATGGTAAGTCCTGGGCTTGTTTTTGAAAACAGTTCCATCAATCAGCTGCTTAGGACCCGACAATATCCACCATCCATAAATACATTTTTCATGGCTGCTTAGAAGATGAGGCAAAGCATTTAGCTGATGCTATCATTGTGATCTCTGATACATATGAAGAAACCAAGAGAATCCTCACACCACACTAAGGCTATAAAAATAGAATTATACAAGTTCACTTGGACTACCTTGAATCTACGAGAGCTATTCAGAAAGTAGGGAACATTTTGGCATTTAAAAAAACTAAGTACAAGAAACACATTTTATTATATACATCTGAAAGAGCAACTGACGTACTACTTTTCCGCATAGTCATCAGACACACTGAGGCACTTATAGCAGTGGACAAGCTTTGAAAGACCTTCGTCATAAAATTCTGAGGCCTGAGATTTCAGCCAGTGAGTCACGCCCACCTGGTGTCTGTGTCATCATCAAAGAACTGTGTTGCAATCCAGTAGTTCATCTTGGGAAACAAGTGGAAGTCGCTTCGTGCAAGATCAGGGCTGGAGGGCATATGAGGGGAAATTTCCCACTTGAATGAATTAAGGAGTTCTTTAGTGCAGTTTGCCATATGAGGTCAGCCATTGTCGTGCAAAAACAAAATTTTGGACATCAGCTTTCCTCAGTGTTTATTTCGACCTGCTCTTCTAATCTGACAGTACCGGGCAGAATTTAAGGTTGCTCCACATTCGAGAAAATCAATAACAAGCACACCTTGCCTATCCCAAAACACTGTCACCAACTTCCTTGCTGACAAGGTTTACAAACATTTTCTTGGTTTTTGGGGGGGACCTGGTGTACCCCCACTCCATTGACTGTAATTCTGTCTCACAATTGATATGTTTCACCCATGTCTTGTCATAGGTTACCATTCGATCCAGTAATGAATTACCATGTTTGTGTTAGAGCTCCAGAAATGTCAACGTTGCCCCATTTGCTGTTCTGTAAGCATTTTGGGCACCCATCGTGCACAAAATTTTTAGTAGCCTACCTTTGAGTGACAATTTCAAACTACAAAGTCTGTGAAACTTGTGAAAAGAAAGCAAAAGCTCCATCATTGTGAAGCGACAGTTTTCATGAATCGTTTCATCAACTTCAGCGACAAAATTGTCAGTCACAATGCTCAGGCATCCACTCTTCTCTTCATTATGAACATTTGTTCGCCCATTTTTAAACTGAATGCACCATTTCCGGACAAAACATTCACTCATTACGTTGCTTCAATACACTTCACAAAGTTCACCATAAATTTCTATATGTTTTAGGTTTTTTACCACCAAAAACCATATCACAGACCGCACCTCACAACTGGCAGGATTTTCAGGAAAAAGAATTGTAGAGACATTCACGCTGCCACAGGTGGATGCAGACTGAGCTGCTGAGCACACACATACCAAAATATACACAATCAGCACGTGCCTAGCGGCGCCAGGTGGAAACGTTCCCTACTTTCTGAATAATCCTCATATTTAGCCCATACACTTTCCAAACCCAGAATCACTTAATTCTCCATTTATCTATTTCAAATGCTGCATCCCAGACTTGTGTGCACTCTGTGAAGATGTCAAAGCTTAAGGTCATAAACTAGTATCAAAAACACACTAAACTTTTCCTGAGCACTGGGTGCACCCGACTGCAAATTGTTGCTCATGTCGGCACCAATGACTCCTGCCATCTGGGTTCAGAGGTCATCCTCAGTTTGTACAGGCGGTTGGCGGAGTTGGTGAAGGCGGAAAGCCTCGCTCGCGGGGTGGAATCAGAGCTAACTATTTGTAGTATCATTCCCAGAACCGATCGCGGTCCTCTGGTTTGGAGACGAGTGGGAAGGCTTAAACCAGAGGCTCAGACAATTCTGCGGAGAGCTGGGGTGCAAATTTCTCGACCTCCGCTATCGGGTGGAGAAATGTAGGGTCCCCCTGAATAGGTAAGGTGTGCACTACACACCAAAAGCGGCTACGAGGGTAGCGGAGTACGTGTGGAGTGCACATGGGGTTTTTTTAGGTTAGAGAATTCCCTCCCTAGGCACGACAAGACGCCTCCTGAGACGCGGCAAGGCAGGAGTAGGCAACATGCAACAGGGAATAACAATATTAATGTGCTAATAGTAAACTGCAGCAGCGTCTATAGAAAGGTCCCAGAACTGCTCTCATCAATAAACGGTCACAACGCCCATATAGTACTAGGGACAGAAAGTTGGCCGAAACCACATGTAAACAGTAATGAAATCCTAAACTCAGATTGGAATGTATACCGCAGAGACAGGCTGGACAGTGAAGGGGGAGGCGTGTTTATAGCAATAAGAAGTGCAATAGTATCGAAAGAAATTGACGGAGATTCGAATTGTGAAATGATTTGGGTGAAGGTCACGGTTAAAGCAGGCTCAGACATGGTAATTGGATGTCTCTATAGGCCCCCGGGCTCAGCAGCTGTTGTGGCTCAGCACCTGAAGAATAATTTGGAAAATATTTCGAGTAGATTTCCCCACCATGTTATAGTTCTGGGTGGAGATTTTAATTTGCCGGATATAGACTGGGAGACTCGAACGTTCATAACGGGTGGCAGGGACAAAGAATCCAGTGAAACTTTTTTAAGTGCTTTATCTGAAAACTGCCTTGAGCAGTTAAACAGAGAACCCAACTCGTCACGATAACATATTAGACCTTCGTGACAAACAGACCCGAACTATTTGAATCAGTTAATGCAGAACAGGGAATCAGCGATCATAAAGCGGTTACTGTATCGATGATTTCAGCCGTAAATAGAAATATTAAAAAAGGTAGAAAGATTTTTCTGTTTAGCAAAAGTGACGAAAAGCAGATCTCAGAGTACTTGATGGCTCAACACAAAAGTTTTGTCTCAAGTACAGATAGTGTTGAGGATCAGTGGACAAAGTTCAAAACCATCGTACAATATGCGTTAGATGAGTATGTGCCAAGCAAGATCGTAAGAGATGGGAAAGAGCCACCGTGGTACAACAACCGAGTTAGAAAACTGCTGCGGAAGCAAAGGGAACTTCACAGCAAACATAAACATAGCCAAAGCCTAACAGACAAACAAAAATTACGCGAAGCGAAATGTAGTGTGAGGAGGGCTATGCGAGAGGCTTTCAATTAATTCGAAAGTAAAGTTCTATGTACTGACTTGGCAGAAAAATCCTAAGAAATTTTGGTCCTATGTCAAAGCGGTAGGTGGATCAAAACAAAATGTCCAGACACACTGTGACCAAAATGGTACTGAAACAGATGATGACAGACTAAAGGCCGAAATACTAAATGTCTTCTTCCAAAGCTGTGTCACAGAGGAAGACTGCACTGTGCTTCCTTCTCTAGATTGTCGGACAGTTGACAAAATGGTAGATATCAAAATAGACGACAGAGGGATAGAGAAACAATTAAAATCGCTCAAAAGAGGAAAGGCCACTGGTCCTGATGGGATACCAGTTCGATTTTACACAAAGTACGCGAAGGAACTTGCCCTCCCTTCTTGCAGCGGTGTACCATAGGTCTCTAGAAGAGCGAAGCATTCCAAAGGATTGGAAAAGGGCACAGGTCATCCCCGTTTTCAAGAAGGGACGTCGAACAGATGTGCAGAACTATAGACCTATACCTCTAACGTCGATCAGTTGTAGAATTTGGAACACATATTATGTTCGAGTATAATGTCTTTTCTGGAGACTAGAAATCTACTCTGTAGGAATCAGCATGGGTTTCGAAAAAGACGGTCGTGTGAAACCCAGCTCGCGCTATTCGTCCACGAGACCCAGAGGGCCTTAGACACGGGTTCACAGGTAGATGCCGTGTTTCTTGACTTCCGCAAGGCGTTTGACACAGTTCCCCACAGTCGTTTAACGAACAAAGTAAGAGCATACGGACTATCATATCAATTGTGTGATTGGATTGAGGAGTTCCTATATAACAGAACGCAGCATGTCATTCTCAATGGAGAGAAGTCTTCCGAAGTAAGAGTGATTTCAGGTGTGCCGCAGGGGAGTGTCATAAAACCGTTGCTATTCACAATATACATAAATGACCTGGTGGATGACATCGAAAGATCACTGAGGCTTTTTGCAGATGATGCTGTGGTGTATCGAGAGGTTGCAACAATGGAAAATTGTACTGAAATGCAGGAGGATCTGCAGCGAATTGACGCATGGTGCACGGAATGGCAATTGAATCTCAATGTAGACAAGTGTAATGTGATGCGAATACATAGAAAGATAGGTCCCTTATCATTTAGCTACAAAATAGCAGGTCAGCAACTGGAAGCAGTTAATTCCATAAATTATCTGGGTGTATGCATTAGGAATGATTTAAAATGGAATGATCATATAAAGTTGATCGTCGGTAAAGCAGATGCCAGACAGATTCATTGGAAGAATCCTAAGAAAATGCAATCCAACAATGAAGGAAGTAGGTTACAGTATGCTTGTTCGCCCACTGCTTGAATACTGCTCAGCAGTGTGGGATCCGCACCAGATAGGCTTGGTAGAAGAGAGAGAGAGAAGATCCAAGAGAGCAGCACGCTTCGTTACAGGATCATTTAGTAATCGCGAAAGCGTTACGGAGATGATAGATAAACTCCAGTGGAAGACTCTGCAGGAGAGACGCTCAGTAGCCCGGTACGGGCTTTTGTTAAAGTTTCGAGAACATACGTTCACCGAAGAGTCAAGCAGTATATTGCTCCCTCCTACGTATATCTCGCGAAGAGACCATGAGGATAAAATCAGAGAGATTAGAGCCCACACAGAAGCATACTGACAATCCTCCTTTCCACGTACAATACGAGACTGGAATAGAAGGGAGAACCGATAGAGGTACTCAGGGTACCCTCCGCCACACAACGTCAGGTGGCTTGCGGAGTATGGATGTAGATGTAGATGACAATATCTGCAAACACTGGCTTATTCATTTAATGCAAACTGATCTTTCAGAATTCTAAAATGTTGCTCAAACCTCAATTTACAGGACTGTCAATGGACAGTTTCGATATTGCAAACTGTATGCAAGGTGGGTTCCAAAAACGCTCACTGATCAATACAAAGAGCAAAGAATGGGTAGCACGCAACAGTTTTTGGAGCACTTTAGACGAGATGGAGACGATTTGTTTTCCCACATTGTTACAAGCAATGAGATGTGGATATCAATACCAACACAGCATCAAAACAACAGTCAATGCAGTGACGCCATTCAAGTTCACCCAAACCAAAATAGTTTCGAAACTAAGATGTCAGAACCAAAATCAATGGCACAGGAAAATGTCATATGGCATAATCTTCCAACAGAATGCATGTCCTCACACTGCAACCAAAGCCAAGGAGAAGATCCAAGATTTTCAATGGGAAATTATTGAGCACCTTCCATACAGTCCCAAATTTGCACCAAAAAACTATTTCCTCTTTTTGCATTTTAAAACAGCAGCTAAGTGGACAATGGTTACAAAATGACAATGAATTCAAGACCAATGTTACCAATTGCTTGAATTACCAGGCAGCAGACTTCTATGCGGAGGGATTAAAGCAGCTGTGCAACATTACAGAAGGTGTATACATGTGAGTGGCAGTTATGTAGAAAAATAAAGAACATATGTGGCAAAACATTACTGTAAATAAAAACTTTTTTAATGACAAAATGGACCTTAATTTTGGAATATGCCTTTTAAGTCTATAGAAATCAGTGAATTTTGATTTCCTACTATTGCATCTACACAATCACTTCTGAATCAAAATTTGTTGTACATGTAAACTGGTTACATTTACCCTCTGAGTATAGAGTTTTACATTGCATCTCAATAAGAAGAGTGTGTATCACAAGGAAGTTTTAAGCACTTAGTCAAATAAAGACCCACCTTCCCTTTGCTGGTAATGTCTCTGGTAAGGTTATGGGCTTGCACAGTGGTGTTGCTTTGTTCTGACAAATGTTAACGTCAGATGATGTACGGATGTGATTAATACAGGCCACAGCAATGTGTTGTGATAAGTTAATAGTACAAGAAGTGCCTCCACCACACACCGTAAGGTGGCTTGCAGAGTACAGTGTATATGATGTAGATGTAAATATACCATACTGTGTTAATGGTCATTCACTGTGCACAACATCAGCCACATTATGTATGTCCAAATACTTGCTCATATCCTGTAATGTGGCAACTGTTCAAGAAGACCAGAAAAATGTGTTTTGTTTTTTTCTTTTTTTACAATGACATTTTAAATACACATTTCAGATATATTGTAATGTGTAAAGAATGTTTCCAAATACACAATGGCTTCTTGTTCCTATGCCCTGCCCTGTATGATATGTGCACTTTGTTAATTTCACACTTGAAACTGGCTATAAGGCTGAAATCACGATTGTGTGAATTAAATAAACAGTAATTTACAGTCAAATGCCAAAAATTTCTTTCAATGAGACAGCATGTCCAGCTCAGCTGGTCACCTCATGGAGGATGTCAAATATTACATAGACAAGGAAATATATAACTTTGATTTGATTTAATGCTGATATCTATGATGTGACTTAATGCAAACTCCTTTTAACATAAGTTCTGCAATTGAAAGTTACAAGTGGTGTGGTATGGTGTGAGCTTTTAAAACTTAGAAGCATCAATATGAAGAAATATATTTTAAAAAAGAATTTAATTCAAAAGAGATGGCACACAATTCTTGCAGTTAAACTTCATATAGTACTGGCAAAAAATACTGCAGCAGTCTGCAGGAACAAGCAAACATAAAATACATGCTGAAGGTCAATAGGGAGAATTTTATGAGGACGACACAAGTAAATAGTTATTTAATTGGTTTAAGAATACATAGGGGCATGTGAAATACGTCATGGTGGCTCAAAAGGGTCTGATGCGCACAAACATTTTTAATGTTCACAGGCTCATTAATATTTGTAAAGGTTTAAAGCTACAATAAAGGTAAGGTTTAAAGCTACAATAAAGAAATTGGAAAATAGCAAATTTTCAATTGGGCACTGTGGTGTTATATATTCTACAACATTGTTCCACAACAGCACATTCAATACCTTAAATCTGCCAACTGAAATGTCAGATGTGTGTAGTCTTCTAATCTCAGTCAAGTTCTGAAGACTTAGAGAAGGCAAATAGAATCACTTCTGCTTTCCAGCATCATTGAGTATGCAGCAGATTGCCATATGAAGATGATTTACAGCCTGCTTTGGTTCAGAGTGGATATTTGTAAGTTTCACTCACTTAGGGGTGCATTGGAGTAACATCAGCAGTGACTAATAGCGACAGGACCTCAATTTTTTTAGCTATACTTCTGCACCTGGTGGTGAGATTTCCTAACAAATCACAGCAGTATGTAGCTGGAAGAGCAAGTCTGTTGTCATACAGTGCCATTACAAATGCTTCCATAAATATATTTACATCACATGCAGGGACTGCCTGTAGTTAACATTCATGACTTCATTGCGTAATTCAACCATTTGCTCCAGACACTGCGACAGTCTTCAGCTTTGCATTGGCTTCAGAGGTTGCTGGCTACAGCTTCTGTGCAGTTCAGTGGCTCCATATCAGCAATCTATTTTTGACCACTTCACACTGAGCAAAGTCTGTATTTGTGGGAAGAGTGTATGAAGGGTTTCTCCTACAAAGATTACTCTGAGAATGTGAGCTCTTTCTCACGGGCTGACAGCACAGTTGTTCTGATAGTAAGTGGTTCTCAATGGCTCACATATGAAGTAAATGAAGGCAGAGCCTCACGCACATTATGCAACAACCTATCCACCACATAGCTTCTGCACTGACCAAGTTCCAGCCAACTGCTAATCTGAATACAATCTCGACAGGCTACAGAATTTTAAGTCCAGCAGCCTGCAGTTTTCATTTCTTCTGAACAGCCAGCTTCATAGCTCCTTAATGCTTCAGCGACCGTTTGTGACTCATCAGGAGGGTATATCTAGGATTCTTTCTGCTTTTACAGTTATTTCTTCAGTTAGACTTGCTAGGATGGGTAGGTAATGTGCACGCTGTGCGCGGATGCAGTATCAGCTGGCTGCAGTTTGCAAACTGCTGAATGTGCTTTTGGCTAAAATTAGTCACCTGCAGGCTGCTGCCTCAGGCTGTAGTGGTGGCGGAGAATCTGGCATGTTGTATGAGACACCTCAGGTATCACTTGTTTCGGTCATAAGCTCTGTCCTTACAGTAGGGTATGTGGCAGGTAGTATGGCATTCATGTCAGTAGAGGCAAAGGACCCAAGTGGAGACTGGCTGTCTGGCCTCTCCCAATCACGTTGTGTGGGTCCATATGGCCACTGCTTCAGTAGGATCCGAGCAGGCAGAAGGAGGGAACAGTTTACTAGTCATCAAGAACTCCAACATTAGGTGTATTACAGGGCCCCTTAGGTAGGTAGCGTTCAGAGCTGGAATGAAAGTCAATGTGCACTCGGTATGTCTGCCAGGGGACCTCATCCGAAATGTCGAGGTAGCCCTGCCTGTAGATATCTAATGTGCGGGATGCAGTCATCATTAAGTTATGGGTCATGTCAGCACCAACAACATCTATCACTTGGGTACTGATGCCATCCTCAGTTCATACTGGCAGCTGATGGAGGTGGTGAAGGCTGCTGGCCTCAGGTGTGTTGTGCAAGCAGAGCTTGCAATTTTCAGTATTGTTCCCAGAGTTGATCAGAGTCCTTTGGTTTGGAGTCAAGTGATGAGTCTTAATCAAAGGCTTCATTGACTCTGTGATGGTCTTGGCTGTAAATTTCTAGATCTGCATTATCAGGTGAGAATTTATAGGACACACCTTGATAGGTCAGGAGTGTAGTACACAAAGGAAGCAGCTACTCGGGAAGCAGAGTACTTGTGAGATGCACATACAGGTGTTTCAGGCTGGGTGATAGTTTGAGGTACTCTGATAAACACTAGACAATCAATAAGCAGCAGCATAAAGACACTTTGAATGTCAAAATTTTATCAGAAAATCGTCGAAGTACTCTTAACGAAGTTCCCGAATTTACTGACTTCCAGGAAAGTTCTCACACTCGGACTTATTCTTGGGACCAGGAGCTGGCTGAAAACTGAAGTGGAAAGCTCTGAGATATTAACGAATCGTGAAACATATCAGAAAACAGATTAGAGGCCACAGGAGGGGGGGGGGGGGGGGGGTGTTCGTTGCAGTAGACAAAAATATTGTTTCTACTCAGGATGAAATGGGGTGTGACAGTAAAGTTACTTGATTGCATATAACAGGTCTAGGTGAAACCAAGTTAATTGTTGGATTTTTTAAAGGCCATCCGATTCTGCTGTGGCAATCCTGTATCATTCCAAGAAAGTCCATGGTCGTAGCACATAAATTCTCAGATCATGCAATACTAGTTGGAGGCAACTGTAACATACAGAGTATAGACTAGGATGTCTATGGAATCACCGCTGGGAGTACAGACTGTCCATCGTGCTAAGTACGATGCCATTTCCTGGCTGGATCTGTGAACTGTATCCTTTGCTACTGTATATGACAATGATGGTTTTTGGTATACACGGGAAGGAAGCTTCTGCCTAGCCTGGAAATGATTGGCGGTTTACTCACAATCTTTGTAAGTACACTACCATTTGTGGAAATTGCAACACCAGGAAGGAAATTTAATACCACAAGTTAGGTACATGACAAGTAACAAATGATTACCTTTTCAAATCTGCACATGTTCTTTGAGCCCTACTATTCAGTATGTCGTGTAGCCACCGTTTGCTGCAATCAGAGCTGCTATATGCCGTGGCAATGAATCAATGAAGTTCTGAATATGTTCCTGAAAGATTTTCCCTCCACGCAGTTTGTATCCGAGCCCACAAATCCATGACACCAGTTACTGGAGGACCGTGATGCACCAGGCGCCGACCAACCATATTCCAGACATGTTTGCTAGAAGACATGGCTGGCGAACGTGCAGGCCAGGGATGCAATGGTACCAGTCACTTCACTCTTCAAAGAAGGCATGTACGTTCCTTGCAATATGTGGCCGAGCATTGTCCTGTTGAAAGGTGGCCAGTGGAGGCAGTTGAAGCAGGGGGCTACCTCAGACTCTACAACCTCCATTAGGTACCGGTTGTTGTTCAGAGTGCCCGCAATAGTACATGGCAAGATCGGTTGTTGTAACCAATGACGCACCAAACCATCACACCTGGTGTTTGTCCACTATGCCGCTCCACAATGCAGTCCTCCAGGTTGCACTTACCACAGTGCCGTTAGACACATATGCGGCCATCACTGTAGGACACAGTGAAGTGGGACTCATCCGAAAAGATTACATGTTGCCACTCAGCACCTCAGTGACGGTGTTCACGTGTTCACTGCAGTCCAAGGGAGCTTGCGGTTTCTGGACAACGGAAGCCGAGGTAATGGCACGCGTGCAACCAGTCCAACCTGTAGTAGACGGCAACAAACCGTCGATGCAGACAAGTTCACACCTGTTGTAGTGCTCCAGCGATAAGCCAACACTGTGGATGACACTGTATGGACCGTAATGGCCATGCAAACAAGATGACTGTCACCCCGTGCTGTGGTCACATTCCATGGTCCAGTTCCCACTTGTCGCTGCGTACAACCTCCCTCTATCTGCTGCTTCCACACACGGTTCACTGTTGTAGCAGCATGCCCTGTGCGAGACGAAATGTCACGATATGGCAACCCCAGGGACCAATCATTCAGCCCCGTTCAAACTTGCTCAGATGCCAATATGGTTCCCTTTGATGTCGACGAGGCATACTGGCACTCACTGTATTATTTCTACCTTATGCGACAGCTCTACACCGACTACACTAGGCACAACACCGACCCTGTCGGACTGACACGAGAGGGTTCTGCTCAGCCTATGTATACCCCATCTCACTGCAAAACATATCACGTATTGCTTGCACACACATGTGGTGCTATTCTGGTAATTCCTTCTCGGTGTAGTACTTTTCACAAACGGCAGTGTAAATCGTGACCTGGGCCTGCTATGCTATTTTCAAGATTGAATGATTTTCCCAGGATGGCTGATGTTTTCCAACAACTGTTAAAAGCAAACTTTTTAGAGGTAGTGGCAGGTCGCAACAATTTGCTAGGGGGAACAGAAAGTGGTCAATTGAAATGGCTGAATTTGCCTCCTTAAGCTGGTTGTCAATAAGACCTGAATATTATAACAATTTTGTGAAGCGGTTCAGAGCTCATGAAATCTAAGAATTGGTTGGCAGCTGTTGTGAGAGCAGGAAACGTAGCAGTAGGGTCTCTAGAGCAAAGGTTCTGTTTTATGAAGTCAGGAGTACATAATCTTTCAGGATCAATCATATTACATCTTCAAGTATTGAAAACAGAGAGACACCAAAAATGCATTCTCACACACAGGGTGGATTTCTGATTGAGTCATTTTTAGTTTTCCAGGTTACCATTGTCATTTAGCCAACATTCAGACACTTGGTAGGCAGGGACTTCAGATCAGATTAGGTTGTGCAGGTAAGTACCTAGGTGGTTGGTGATGTTTAGTGAATGAAGCTGACTTGGAAAAGTTCAACTGAAACCAATAAATTATATCTGTTTCTGGGGTGTGTAGGTGTGACACATCTTTTGTAGGCTACCTGAAGAGAATAGCAGATTTAAAGGGAAGTACTTTTAACTTCTGCTTGTATTGTGGGGATAGCTTTTTAAAATTCCATGTTAGAAGTTGAAGCTTGTGAGCTAGCAAATGCATGAGGGTTGCTTTCTACATCATGTAACATTAATGTAATATTGGCAACACTAATTTTATTTTCTACCTTTAACTCCTGTGCCTACACTTTATCAAGATTTCAAACAGTAATTACCTAAGCAATTCAAATGCACTTGAAGATATTGTCTCAGAAGAAGCTGAGTAATACTGTGGTGTAGTGGTTATGATGCTAAACTGTTGAATGGAGGGTCGTGAGTTCAAAACGCAACTGGATTGTTCCATTTTAATTTCTATATTCGGTTCGAGTACATTCTAGAAGTATCCACAAATGTATGGAATCACTGTACTGGAATGTTCTGTAACTGTATATATACTGGCACTTTGCACCACACTCTT
This sequence comes from Schistocerca gregaria, assembly GCF_023897955.1. NCBI lineage: Eukaryota > Metazoa > Arthropoda > Insecta > Orthoptera > Acrididae > Schistocerca > Schistocerca gregaria. The sequence goes on along the minus strand of NC_064920.1, from coordinate 307,338,517 downwards.
GTATGTGCAAGTGTTGAATAAACCTTCATTAAGTGAAGTAAGAGTTTGTAATTCATCTAATTACACCTTCTTCTACGTGACATTATTCTGCAGGAGGCGTCGGGTATTGGAACATGGGATAGTGCACATTATCAATGACACTGTGGCCATTTACTTGGCAAGAAACCAGAGTTCGAGCCATATTCATCAGATCACAATCTACTGGAGACAGAAGAAGAAGAGAACATTACGATGTCAGCAACTGTGTGCCACCACATGAGACATCCTTCTGGGTTCTCTGGTGACGGTAGCCAAGATCCTAACAAGTAGCTGAAGGTATATGAGCATATAGCCAAATTTAACAAATGGGATGACACCGTGTGTTTGACTAACGTATTTTATCTACTTGGAGGACACTGTCAAGCAATGGTATGAGAACGAGGAGAAGTTCACAAGCTGGGAAGTATTCCAGGCAGAACTGTGCAAGTATTTCGGCGAAACACAACGACAGAAGTGCAAGCCTGAAGATAAATTTTAGCGCAGGGGTCCAGTGTCCTGGAGAAACTACTGCATCCTACATTCAAGATGTCTTGGAGCAGTGTAAAATAGTGGATCCTAGAAGGAAGGAGGAAGATAAGGTTGCACATCTCATGAAGGGTATTGCTGAGGACATGTACACTCATGCTCATAAATTAAGGATAATAAAGCGTGGCACTACACAGAACTGGTGCTAATAGCATAGGCACATAGGGAACACACACGACACAGATCCAGAAGTACATGGTATTGGTGATAAGTTGAGAAAACCGCCCTGAAAAACATTTGCTACAAAACACCACTGATTCTTGCGCACGTACCATGACATCAATAAGGGATATGATCGCCATGCACACGTACACAGGCTGCACAACGGGTTGGAATACTCTGGATCAAGTGATCAAGCAGCTGCTGGGGTATAGCCTCCCATTCTTGCACCACTGCCTGTCAGAGACCCTGAGTGTCCTAGGGGTTTGAAGACTTGCAGCGATACGTCGACCGAGAGCATCCCACACGTGTTCGATGTGGTTTAGGTCTGAAGAGCAGGCAGGCCGCTCCATTCGCCTGATATCTTCTGTTTAAAAGGTACTCTTCTATGATGGCAGCTCAGGGGAGGGGAGGGGGGGGGGGGCGTGTATTATCATCCCTGAGGAGGAAGGTGGGTACCAATGCACCACTGAAAAGGCGGACATACTGGTGCAAGATGATGTCCTGATACACCTGACCTGTTACAGTTCCTCTGTCAAAGACACGCAGGGGTGTATGTGCACGAATCATAATCACACCTCACACCATCAAACCACAACCTCCATACATATCCCTTTCAAGGATATTATAGGGTTGGTATCCGGCTCCTGGTTCACGCTAGATGAAAACCCAGCGAGAATCACTGTTCAGACTATACCTGGACTCGTCCGTGAACATAACCTGGGACCACTGTTCCAATGACCATATACTGTGCTCTTGACACCATGCTTCACGGGCTCTCCTGTGACCAGGGGTCAGTGGAATGCACTTTGCAGGTCTCCATGCTAATAAACCATGTCTGTTCAGTGAATTGTGGATAGTTAACTGTCACCTAGAACTGCAGATCCTTCCAAAATGCATGTGCGTAGCAAACACTGAGCTGTTAACTGAAGAACAGCTGAGCGTCATAGAAACCTCCCATGGCGAGTCTGTGGGCAACACTAGTGCTACTACTATGTCACAAGATCTTATAGCTAGACTATCATCAGCTCTCGCTAAGGAACAACAGAAGAAACTATTTGCCATTCTTCTAGAGTTCTTTGAATGCTTCAATCCACAGGTGAAGAGCAAATTAGGCAAATCGACGGTGAAGGGATTAGCACTGGAGACCATCAACCAATAAGCCAGAGAGCATACCATGTGTCAGCAATGGAACGTTGAATAATTCGCGACAAGGTAGAGAAAATAATGATGAATGACATCATTCAGCCTTTGCAGAGCCCATGGTCGTCACCAGTGGTCCTCGACAGGAAGAAGAATGGCAGTTGGTACTTTTGTGTTGATTACAGGAAGCTTAATAAGATAACTAAAAAGGACGTTTACCCTCTTCTGCGAACTGATGATTCGCTAGATTGTCTGAAGGGCGCTAAGTATTTTTCACCATGGACTTGTACTTGGGATACTGGCAAATCAAAGTAGATGAGGCTGATTGTGAGAAAACTGCATTCATCACCCCTGAGGGCCTGTATGAGTTTGTATAATGCACCTACCTTCCAAACTTTACAGAAGCTCTTCTGCGAACCTTGCAGAACTAGCTAAGCCATGTCTCCGCAGTATCCTTTCTTTCAGGAGTGCTAGTTCTGCAAGGTTCGCAGAAGAGCTTCTGTAAAGTTTGGAAGGTAGGAGACGGATACTGGCAGAAGTAAAGCTGTGAGTACCGGACGTGAATCGTGCTTCGGTAGCTCAGTTGGTAGAGCACTTGCCCGCGAAAGGCAAAGGTCCCGAGTTCGAGTCTTGGTCGGGCACACAGTTTTAATCTGCCAGGAAGTTTCATATGATGAACATATAAAAAGACTGAGGGCCATTCTTAAGTGACTCCAACAAGGGGAACTGAAACTTAATCCAAGAAAGTGTCTCTTTGGAGCAAAAGAAATCGAAATACTTGGACATCTTGTGTCAAATGAAGGTGTGCGGCCTGACCCAGAGAAGGTGAGATCTATAATGGTCCTATTTCTAAAAGTATCAGAAATGTGAGAAGCTTCCTCGGATTATGTTCTTATTACCATTGTTTTATCAGAGACTTTTGTATCAAAGCCAGGCCACTCCAAGAGTCCTTAAAAGCCAAGGCTGAATTTATCTGGGGTGGTGCTCAACAAGATTCTTTCGATGTGCTGCGAAAAGCTCTGATAACTGACCCTGTACTTGGTCAGTATGATGAGACAGCACCTACAGAACTACACACAGATGACAGTGGGTATGGGATCAGTGCTGTGCTGGTGCATATTTTGGATGGAAAAAAAGATGGTTATAGCCTATGCTTCTAGGACACTTACAAAAGCCGAGAGAAACTACTTAACTACAGACAGAGAATGTCGTGCTGTGATCTGAGCCATGAGCAAATTTCGACAGTATCTCTATGGAAAGCCATTCACAGTTGTTACAGACCATCATTCACTTTGTTGGTTGACAGGTCTTAAGGATCCAACAGGACGACTTGCCAGGTGGGCACTATATCTTCAAGCATATGACATTACCATAGTGTACAAAAGTGGAAGAAAACACCAAGATGCCGACTGTGTCTCAAGAAACCCTGTGCAAGACCATCAAGATTTTGATGAAGATAGTGACCATCTCACTGCATTCCAGGATCTCTCTGCTGAGCAGGAGAATGACATCAAGATACCTCAAACTATGCTTGCCTTAAATCGGTCAGAGAATGTGAATGGACAGTTTAAGGTAGTTTATGGATTACTTTGCAACAAAAACTTTGATCAATTTGGAAAGAGGTGGCTACCACTGATTCCTAAACATGTGCGCTTAGATATTCTACAGAAGTTCCATGACAAACTTGAGGCTGGACATTTAGGCTTTATTAAGACATACGATAACATAAACAGATTTTTCTGGCCAGGTTTATTTAGGAGTGTCCATCACTGTGTGTCACACTGTAGAGATTGCCAGGGGAGAAAGGCAGTTCCTCAGAAACTACCTGACTGACCAATACCAATTCCACACCTTTCCAGCATGTTGGGATTGACCTCCTCGGATGATTTCCAACGTCTGCTAGTGGCAGTAGACAGATTATTGTTTGCACTGGTTATCTGACACATTATGCCATTACAAAAGTTGTGAAAACAGCCAAAGCATCCAAGGTAGCCAAATTCATCATTGAAGACATTTATTAGAACACGGTGCCACAGTGTCGTTAATTATGGATCAAGGGAATGTTTTTCAATTGAATCTTGAGACAGATAAACCGTCGGTGCAGCATTCCTCGTCATATGACGACTGCCTACCATCCACATGCTAACAGGCTTACTGAAAACCTTAATAAGACCTTGGCCGACATGCTATTAATGTTCGTCAGTGTTGAGCTGCTACTTTTCGTGACGTTTGCCTACAACACCGGCAAACAAGACACCACAGAATTTATGCCATTTTTCTTGGTGCATGGGCGTGAGGCGACTATGGCGATGGACACTGTGTTTCCGTTACATCCTGATGACATGGAAAACGATTACATCGGCCATGTGTTAACCAGAGCTGAGGCAGCTTGGCAATTAGCTCGACTTCCAACACTGCAGTCTCAAGTAAATGATCGCCAAAGGTATGACGCGAGCCACCGCCCTGTTGTGTACCAGCCTGGTGACCTCGTCTGGATCTTCACTCCTGTTCGGAAGATTCGTCTCTCTGAGAAGCTCCCCAGGTGCTACTTTGCATCTTATAAGGTTGTAAGACAGTTGTCTGATGTTACTTACGAAGTTTAAGATTTCGACACCAACACAAGATGACGAAAGATCCGAGATACGGTCCACGTCCTTTGAATGAAGCCCTATAAGGAACCTACCACCCAGGGTAAATTCGAAGCTCCAGCAGCAGGTGCAACAAGCGGAAATATGACTAAGAGCATAGCGGCAAAAGGAGTTCTGAGAAGATCACCACCAGGGCGTGCATCAGTCATCGGAAGTCAAAGTATGCAGGACCGATGACTTGTTCCCAGAATAGGAGGACGTAACACTGAGACGCTGTTTTCTAAGGAGGGAGCAATGTCGCAGAAGAAGCTGAGTAGTACCGTGGTGTAGTGGTTATGATACTAAACTGTTGAATGAAGGGTCTTGAGTTCAAAACTCACCTGGATTGTACCATTTTAATTTCTGTATACGGTTAGAGTACATTCTAGAAGTATCCACAAATGTCAAGAATCGTTGTACTGGATGGTTTCGCAGCTGTGTATATACTGAATGTGTTCTGGCTGGAGGCAGTTCACTCTGCCCTCGTGTATGTGCAAGTGCTGAATAAACCTTCGATAAGTGAAGTTAGTGTTCGTCATTCATCTAATTACACCTTCTTCTACATGATAATATAAACAAATATTTCCATCATGGGTTATTCTACCACATTTTCCTAACAACGGCACTGTGTGGTCATGTTGCAGAAATTTAAAGCACCATATTGTTTAAGAATGTAAGACATGATATTAAGCTGAATGTATCTAGCCATTTATGTGCTCTGGCATGAATGTTCCATGGAATATAAGAGTAAACTTTGCTCGTTTTACTTGTCCACCATTTGCATTTTTCATTACATTATGGATGTCAATTATGCCTTCCTGAGACCACTCCTCCTTGAATTTCTCTTTAGGTGTTTGCAATCTCATCTGCAAGTGATTAGACCCTTATTTTGCAAATGTAGATTGTACTTCAGGGTGTCATACGGCTTAGTTCGTGAAGTTTCTGTAGGATATTCTCCAAGAAACTTTGCTGCTTGAAGTCCAGTGGCCTGTTGAGAAGTCAAAATTTCTACCAACAAAATCCCATTTCTAAAGTTCACTTATTTTAAAGATTCAGTATACCTTTATGACTTTAGCTTTTTCCACGTAAGCAGTTTCTGTCCTATTAGCACTACTTTCAGATTTCTTCCTACCACATTTCCTAGAAATCAATGGCACACTCAGTCCATTGAGAGTACGAAAACAATTTTAAGGCTCCACAACATCCCGGTGATATAAAAAAAATGGAGCTTTACTCAGGCAGAGCCTCACCAGAGCAACCCTACTATTACTGAAATGCAACAAGGTGTACTAGTGTGTGTTCAGCAACAAAACTATCAGCATTTTAACTAAAGGATTCTTCCATGCTTTCAAAAATGGATAATCCAGGATAGAGTAATGACAATATTATGAAACGGATAGTTGTTACTCACTATACAGCAAAGATGCTGAGTCATAGGTTGTCAAACAGTTTGACAGTCTTTTTGTAGTCTCTATCTGTGATTCCACATCTTTGCTATATGGTGAGTAGCACCTATCCTTTCTGTAACATTGTCATTCTCCCTTCACTGTAATCTAGGTGGTTAAGCCAAGATTAGTACCATTCTTGTTGACACATAACACACTTCCATCACACTAGATGGCAATCACTGAATGATGTACATGAGTTACTGGTACATGAGCAGGAGCTGAGTTGGCAAACAACCAGCTCAGGAATATCAGGATCTGTACCCAGCAAGGATTGGCCTAGTTCATCAAGTTGCTCAAAATTCAAGATCATCCAGGTTGCACTTGTTGTTTATCCAAATTCTATAGATGCAGAGATACTCTGCAAATGGCCATATGGTGTGTGGTTGGGGGGAACCACAGCCAGCCGAGCGGTTCTCGGCACTACAGTCTGGAGCCGCGCGGCCGCTACGGTTGTAGGTTCGAGTCCTGCCTCGGGCATGGATGTGTGTGATGTCTTTAGGTTAGTTAGGTTTAAGTAGTTCTAAGTTCTAGGGGACTGATGACCTTAGAAGTTAAGTCCCATAGTGCTCAGAGCCATTTGAACCATTTTTTTAAACCACTACCAGTCAATTCCTTTCCACTGGCAAATAAAGTGAGGGGAAAATACTATCTATGTACCGCCTTGTGAGCCCTAATTTCTCTTATGTTTGTGGTCTTTATGCAAAATGTACACTGATGGCCGTAGAACGTGCAATGTACCTTTTACTCCTTGAAATTAAAAACTCTAAAAACACTAACATAAAAAGTTGAAATTTCATCACTCCCTTGTCTGTCTTAGCATCAGACTTTTGTATATAATGCAAGTTATTCCTTTGTAGATTCTAATTGGTTTTGTGCCATCTGTATTTAATTCATGGTGGTCATCTAGTTACTAAGGATCAACAACTGTTGCATTAATGTAGCTATTTATTCATTCATTATAATGACAAAAAAGTATTTAAATGTGACACTGTCATAGAAGCTTAATTAAAAACAGAATCAGCCCTAATTTCTTTAAAAAGTCTCCTCACACACTTACTATGAACGAAAATCTTACATATTAAACAATCTGCATTTATGATCAATGTTGCTGTTATTCCCAAATCATCTTGAAAACCTTATGTTGTAAATTTTCTGAGTTTATCATTTACACCACCACCAGCCACAACGAGATTGAATGCCGCACGTTAGTATCACAGGCACTTGACACAGTAGCCTAAATATGTAACTAAAGCTGAGGACAAAGAGCAAATTGTGACAACCTGGTGTCTGGAATGAGCACCTTGGAAATTGAGTACAGTTCATGGAAAGGGGAGGGGGGAGTCGAGAGGGAGCTCTACAAGCACAGACTAAAAGGAGACTGAGAGCCTTCAGGAGAGTATCGAGTCGGATATCAGCTGGTCTACTGAATTTTGGGCAATACACAAACAATCTTAACTGTTAGTTGTGCAACAGAGTTGAGTGACAGGGTGAATAGGCATCTGACAAACCTGTTGTCATCTAACCCGCAGCGGTGGGACACCAGTTTCCAACAGGAGGAGGCTGTTAACAGGGCTCGTAGGGAAGGCTCCCTTGTCAACTATACACCAGTGTGGTGAACAGGATCCAGCAAGCTCAGAACGGATGGTGCTGCACACCAATAGGCCACACAACCATAGACCACGTGGGATAAAATCAGCACTCAGTAAAATCTGAGAATAACTATGCAGTATGTGCCCCATAGAGAACATTTAGGTTCCTCATGCAGGTTGCCTTGAGCTGGCAGACATGAGGCAGCCAAGTTAGCTTCTTGTCAAGCAAAATACCTAATAACTGAGGAGATTCAATGACTTCAAGTAACTGCTCACCAAGATAAACTTCTGGTTGCAGATGCACAATCTGGAATCGGCAAAAATGCACAACTCGTGATTTTGCAGGAGAAAATTGATAGTCATGATTCAGGGTCCAGTCATGAAGTGTGAAGTTGGTGCTCAGTAGTGCACAGTGTTGTAGAGGCATAGCGCAGATAAATATCATTCACACACAGTTCTGTAGAGACTGTGGGACCCACCACATCTAGGATACCATCAATGGCAAAAGCAAACAGTGTTACATTCAGAATCGATCCCTGAGGGACTACAGTTCCTTGTACATATTGGTTGCTAAGAGTTGAACCTATCTGGAGCCAAAAAAGCCACAGAGATATGGGATTCTGGTTGAAAATGGGAAACTGCCCTGGAAAACCCATTCCTGCACTGTACACAGAATGTGATGTTTCCAGGTGGTATCATACGCCTTCTGTAGGTCAAAGAGCATTGCCATCCAATTTTGGTCATGCATGAAAGTGCTTCATACTGAAGATTCTAGACAGATCTGGTGATCTGTGGTGGACAAGAAAACCCAAAAGCCACTTTGGAATCGCGATATATGCCCTCCAGTTTCGAGGCACCAACAAAGATGTCAATTGACCATTCGTTCAGATAACTTACACAGCACACTTATCAAAGACTTGGGCCAGTAATTAAGTTAAAATATGTGGGACCTTTCCCAGTTTCTGAACAGGAATAATAATACCTTCCTGCCATTGTGAGAGAAATTCTCCATCCTGCCACCATTAGAAAGCCCGAGGATATGTTTCACGCTGTCAGCTTGAAGATGTTTGAGCATTTGTTTGGAGGTTTTGTTGGGTCCAGGTGCCGCATCTTGAGACACTACCACAGTGCTGTGAAGCTCCCATTCACTAAAAGAAACTTTGTATGACAGAGAGGCAAAACATTCAGCAAGTACCATGCAGTCACAGCACATGTTACCATTTACAAAGATGCCAGGAACTGCTGTAGGTGCTGGATAGTCACAAATGTGGCGGAGTTTAGTCCGTATTTGGCATGATGGGGTGTGGGATAATATAGATGATATGTATTCCACTTTTGGATCTGCAGCTTTTGTCTTTCTATTCATGTTTGTAGTTAAATTATAGGATATAGGTTCCGCCTTTATACAAAAACACTGGTTTTTTTGCTTTTTACCCAAACACGTTTCGGAACCTCTGTATCATCGTCAGTGTGTTTTGTTTATTGAAAACTGTAAAAAGTGGACATATTTTGGATTTTAACTGATCTAACAAAGTGAGGCCAAAGAAAGTATATTTCTTTTTATTTTCGTTTTGCTTGTTACAGTGTTTTTACATTATATGATTTTGCAGGACCATCTGAATGGTGTCCTGCATTGATAGCTCTTCATATGGACGCATTAACTCGCCAACGAAATTCGCATTTACATTGTTTGGTTTGCAGATGATAAGATATCAGATTTAGTGTCTTCCCCAAGGGCGATGGCATCATCTGGCAGGATGAATGTACATGTTGTAAGGCCACAAGGATGCTACAGCCATTTGAGGAGCACTGTAGAGAAATGAAGTTGATGTGTTGGCCTCCAAATTCATATGATCTGAACCCAATGAAACACGCCTGGGACACAATCAGGTGCCAGCTCCTTTGAGCCAACAAACCCGCATCCCATAATATACAGGAACAATGGGATCTGTGTGTAGACATCTATTCTCAAATACATTTGGAAACCTATTAAGAACTTGTTGAAGCAATGAGATGCAGAGTTGCTGCTGTATTGCATTTCAATGGCAGACCCGCATCCCATAATATACAGGAACAATGGGATCTGTGTGTAGACATCTATTCTCAAATACATTTGGAAACCTATTAAGAACTTGTTGAAGCCATGCCATGCAGAGTTGCTGCTGTATTGCATTTCAATGGCAGACCAACACGCTATTAACAGGTAGTCATAATGTATTGCTCATCGGTTACTTTAACTGAACAAAATTGCTGTGATAACTACTCAGAATTTACAACCACATTCTCAGTATAACATCATCATGACCACTTTTATCCATCCAATTCCTGTGCATCAATTGTTTATCACCAACTGGAGCAATATATTTGTATTCTGCGTCCAGATGACTTGCATTAGTTGTGTGTGTGTGTGTGTGTGTGTGTGTGTGTGTGTAACAAATTCAGCTATCCCCAGTTATACTAACAGTTTTTAACAGTGTACATCTGTTTTAATTTATAAGATTGTGCACGCAACCATAAATAACTTCTTACAGAAGCAAATAGAATGGTTTATCGTATAATGTAACTGGGATGTTGTTAAATCTTGTCCTTGCCATTTACATGCATTCAGGCACAGGATGTGAAAAGTAGGCACTATCGTCAGTACATACAACTGTAGCAAGATCATGGCAATCTTGCATACAGAGAACTTCCAGTTCAAGGTTGTACACACACTAATCTTTTCATGTGTCGCCAAGACAATGATGAAATGTGTCTCAACTCTGCAAAGCCTGTGCAGATGGAATCAAATGCAATGAACAAAAATATGTTTACAACAGGGTCACCATAAACTGTTTTAGCACTAACTAGACAAGTTACAATTCAGTGAATCCCACAAATTCAATGCTACACAACAACAACAACTGATGAGCAGCCATGTCATACAGAAATACATTCTTAATTTGGAGCCATGTCCCTATACTTTTGCTTCTGTTCACCACACATCACAAGGACAAAAATTGATGTGGGGGTAGGAACACCTGGAATGGACACAAGCATGGAATAATACTGCTTGGACTGATAAAGTTACGAAATACATCAACAGTAGTCTACAAGTATATAAAAATTCTCATGCAGTGAAGCATCCTACTTGTCAACAGAGCACCATTCCAGGTAGGTGGTGGAGGTATTCTCATGTGGACAATGTTTACTCCAGATGAACTGGGACCCATGACATGTCTGCTATTGTTCACAGTGTCAAACAGTAGAGAAAACTACTAATGGTCACACACAATATCCATTTCTGTGAAAACAGAAACCTACAGGAAACATGAAAAAAAAAAGAAGAAAAAAAAAAACCACCACCCTCAACGCACCTGCTGATCTCTTCCAAACTGAGTCAGCAAATTTTTAGGAAAGCTCCATGGACATATGGACATCTTGAATCTTGGAACATATTCTGAGCTCAAACATAATGAGCTATCTTGAACAGAATGACTTCCTCAATGCCAACCTGAATGGATATCTAAACACTGATCACGTGAAACCCAACTCTTATTTTTCTCACATGACATACTGAAAGCTTTGAATCAAGGCAACCAGGTAGATGCTGTATTTCTTGATATCTGAAAAACATTTGATTCAGTATCACAGCTACACTTATAGTATAGATATAGATGCAGATGTAGACATGGGAGTTCTTTTGTGGCCCTCCATGTCACTTGAATTTTATCCCGCTGAGAACATCTTGGACAATATAAAGTGCTTAAATCTAGTTCAAAGCAGTTTTTGCGTGTTAACGGCTGTGGTTAAACAGTCCCAATCTGAAAACACTTTAGATTTTACACAGAGTCCATGCCCCAATGCCACAGAAAATTTCTGTTTTCTTTAAGGCGGAAGGGGGAAATAGACACTGCTTGGTAGGCGAGTTGAATTCGGTTGCTCAGAGTGTATACTCATTGTTAAAATGCAAGTCAGATATAAAAGCAAATGCTTTGTAAATATTCTCACAACAAACATCAGTTTTACTGTTTAATTGCAGAAACTATGAAATACACCTAAAATTAAATATATTACAGTACTGCAATTGGATTTTACCTTCACTAATGTCCATATCTCTCTGGTTTATTGTCTGTGCACTTACAAATTTGAAACATAAAATATAAATTATGAGTTCTATACAACTAATCAAGTATGAACAATAAAAACTGATGCACAACTGCAGCACTACTTCTTAAGCTTGTTGCTTGTAGGAGAGAATAATTTGTCTCCTCTGACCTAAACCATAAACTGCAGTCTTCAAATGGAATAGAAGCAAATTCCCATAAAAGCTACCTGTTAAAAATACCCTTTATTCTTGCTGATAATATCCATTTAGCATAAATAGTGAAAATATACAAAAGCTGAACACACAGTCAATGGAATTAGAAAAAACTGTTAACATATAAAATAATAATATTGTAGGTCCTCGTAACAAATAAAACTATTAGTACAAGATAATGTGTATGTTACCTTTCCCTTCCTTCTCCAACAACAACAATGCGTTGGTTGTCAGGAGACCATGAAATATCTTTAATGGGTCCGCCAAATGGTTGGAACTCATTTTTCAGTAAATGTTCCTTGTTAACTGTGTCCCAGATTCTAATTTTACCCGACTGATCTAAATTTCAAACAGACAAAGATAAAATGTAGTTAGTCACTTGTCTTACCCAAAGTACAGCTGACAAGGAAGGTATATTAGGATTCAACATCCCATCGATGAAGTCATTAGAGTCTGAATATAACATTGCATGGGCCAATGATGGGAGCTGCCTTGAGCCATTTAAGCAAAATCACAAAAAAGCTGGTAAGCCAAATCAGAATTTGAACTCTGTTCTCCCCACATGAAAATATAGTGTGCCTTTACCTTAGCACATTCTTTCAGCAATACAAACTTTTTGATATTTTCCTCCTAAGGTCTTAATACCGTGCACTGCAAAGCTTAAGACCAAGACCTCCTTTATTGTTTAATACACGTGGAATCGCAATAGGAAGTAATAAAAAAGAAGCTGAAATAGTGAAAAAGGTGAAGAAGATGTAGCACATTCTTTCAGCAATACAAACTTTTTGATATTTTCCTCCTAAGGTCTTAATACCGTGCACTGCAAAGCTTAAGACCAAGACCTCCTTTATTGTTTAATACACGTGGAATCGCAATAGGAAGTAATAAAAAAGAAGCTGAAATAGTGAAAAAGGTGAAGAAGATGTAACGATATCATCTCCACAGTACATGACAGAAGTCACTTTTAAACACAGATAAAAAATGAAACCTTAAAGAAATGGCAACAGAGATTCCAATAACAGAATGACCATCTAGGATCTGTATCCACATATCTCAATGAGACTCTTCAAGGTCCTAGAATCAGGTCACATCTGCACCTTCCCCCTTCCCCCACCACGACTACATAACAGAAAAATACGTAGCAAAGAGACGTCCACAGGGCTCCATATTTGGACTGGAGTTCTGGGATACTGACTTGGAAACTTTATTACAGAAAATAAGTGACTATCCCTACTAGAAGGACGCATGTATACTGCAGCAACTTGATGATAGTAGTAACAGGTATTACTAGGCCAGAACTAGAAACAAATAGTCGATATATTAAGGCACTGCTTCGCCCAAACATTAAAAAGCTACATATAAAACAATATGGTCCACAAAGGGAAAATATCATGACAACCAAAAATAAGAATAAATAATTCTCTGACCAAGACATATGTTGTTGAAAGGTACTATCAGATGTATGTTAATGTGAAGCAAAATTTTCATAAATGTATATAAATTTTCTGCTAACAAGTTCTTAATCTAATGAACAAAATTCCAATGATCAGCAAAAATAAGTTCATCTACCTCTAGATATCATTAGAGTGTATCATAAAACTAAACTTGTTTCCATAGTACGTTACACTGCAAATGTGTGGGTAATATGGCACAACTGACTAACTTAACTAGCCTTACGCAGAATGCAGAGGAGCATGTTACTGAGATTTACATGTGGATACAGGACCACTTCCATATAAGTTTTTTTTCATGATATTAAGACTATGTCACTCAGATCTAGTAAATAGAAAGAAGTGAGCCCAACATTAGTCATGAGGAAGGGCACAGAAAAAGCAACCGACGTATTAAGGCAAAGAGCAAAATCCAAGGAAGAAATGATGTATAATGCAAGAACGGAAGAAGGGTTGGCATGAAGAACAAACAGGATGACAAAGCTCCGAGTTCTTTCATAGTACGAAGGAAAGATTTCAGATGAAGTACAATCCTTCCTCAAAGAGTATAATAAACTTTCTTACTCCACATATCTCAAAAAAACAGGATATGAACTTAATACTAACAGTATGTCGAGAAACTGGAACACTGGACCATACTGTTTGACACTGTATTTATTTCAGTGACACCACAATATATGAAAAAGCTGGAACAGGGGATGAGACAGCACACATCATCATGATGAATCAGATACAGCACAAGTTAAATAAACTAACCAAAAAGGTATCCAAGAGACAACTGGAGATTAACTTCACAGACAAGAGCGAAGTAATATAAATTCACTATAAGGAATTAATTATGCAACTAAATACAAGCAAATATTGCAGGGTATACAGTGTGTTACAAAAAGGTATGGCCAAACTTTCAGGAAACATTCCTCACACACAAAGAAAGAAAATATGTTATGTGGACATGTGTCCGGAAACGCTTACTTTCCATGTTAGAGCTCATTTTATTACTTCTCTTCAAATCACATTAATCAAGGAATGGAAACACACAGCAACAGAACGTACCAGTGTGACTTCAAACACTTTGTTACACGAAATGTTCAAAATGTCCTCCATTAGCGAGGATACATGCATCCACCCTCCATCGCATGGAATCCCTGATGCAGCCCTGGAGAACGGCGTATTGTATCATAGCCATCCACAATAGAGCACGAAGAGTCTCTACATTTGGTACCGGGGTTGCGTAGACAAGAGCTTTCAAATGCCCCCATAAATGAAAGTCAAGAGGGTTGAGGTCAGGAGAGCGTGGAGGCCATGGAATTGGTCCGCCTCTACCAATCCATCGGTCACCGAATCTGTTGTTGAGAAGCGTACGAGCACTTCGACTGAAATGTGCAGGAGCTCCATTGTGCATGAACCACATGTTGTGTCGTACTTGTAAAGGCACATGTTCTAGCAGCACAGGTAGAGTATCCAGTCTGAAATCATGATAATGTGCTCCATTGAGCGTAGGCGGAAGAACATGGGGCCCAATCAAGACATCAACAATGCCTGCCCAAACATTCACAGAAAATCTGTGTTGTTGATGTGATTGCACAATTGCGTGCGGATTCTCGTCAGCCCACACATGTTGATTGTGAAAATTTACAATTTGATCACGTTGGAATGAAGCCTAATCCGTAAAGAGAACATTTGCACTGAAATGAGAATTGACACATTGTTGGATGAACCATTCACAGAAGTGTACCCGTGGTGGCCAATCAGCTGCTGATAGTGCCTGTACACACTGTACATGGTACGGAAACAACTGGTTCTTCCGTAGCACTCTCCATACAGTGACATGGTCAACGTTATCTTGTACAGTAGCAACTTTTATGACGCTGACATTAGGGTTATCATCAACTGCACGAAGAATTGCATCATCCATTGCAGGTGTCCTTGTCGTTCTAGGCCTTCCCCAGTCACGAGTCGTAGGCTGGAATGTACTGCGCTCCCTAAGACGCCGGTCAATTGCTTCGAACGTCTTCCTGTCGGGACACCTCCGTTCTGGAAATCTGTCTCGATACAAATGTACCGCGCCATGGCTATTGCCCCGTGCTAACCCATACATCAAATGGGCATCTGCCAACTCTGCATTCAGAAACACTGCACTGACTGCAAAACCACGTTCATGATGAACACTAACCTGTTGACACTACATTCTGATGTGCTTGATGCTAGTACTGTAGAGCAATGAGTGGCATCTCAACACAAGCACCGAAGTCAACATTACCTTCCTTCAATTGGACCAACTGGCGGTGAATCGAGGAAGTACAGTACATACTGACGAAACTAAAATGAGCTCTAACATGGAAATTTTCTGGACACATGTCCACATAACATCTTTTCTTTATTTGTGTGTGAGGAATGTTTCCTGAAAGTTTGGCCGTACCTTTCTGTAACACCCTGTATATGTTGAGCTGAATGTGGTGGAGTGACAAGGTTTCTGTGGACCACATGTCTGTCATTAGGAATATGCCGCAGTACAGTGACACAGTAAGCAAAGTACATTAGAAGACTTGACACTCACCACTGTTGCGTGTATGTCCATATTGGAGTCACAGAGGCTATTCACACTCAGAGGAAGTGTTCCACAAAGTGGTAGAGAGAGAATGTGTTGCAGACAGTGGAAACTTTTAAAGAAATGCTGATATTACCAGATTTGTGAACTATTTCATATCCTCAGTGGGCTATGACATTGAGATCAAGATGGGGAAGGATGCACTGGTGTTGGGCATAGAGGGTTGTTTGGTTTTGCGTCCACACCATGGGCACCGTGGACTTCACATCAGTTGACAAAGACCTCTGGTGCTGTAAGCTAGGAGGAAAGTGTGCATGCTATCCTAGACCAATTGTTTTGAAGTTTCTGACAATTGTATGCTGCCCTGTTGTCCTCCATAATTTCATCATCAATGTGCAAGTCACTGAGGCAGCGTTGAATACAAAGGCTTGTATTATATGGCTGAACTACCCCAGTTAGCATCTACTGGCTAGTAATGCAACTGATCATTTCATTTTTTTTTTCCCCCGCCCTCGACCACTTGGTACTTACAGCCACTAGCTGTTTTTTCAGACACTGACCTGAGGCACTCCCACACCTGGGCAGTGTGGTGGTAAAAACTATTTCACCTCTGCATAGCTTTCTGGATTCCAGAAACACTATGCTAGTGCCAGGGAAGCTGTAAACCTCGTGTTATATATATTTTGAAGTACAGTGCGGTGAAGAAATAATTGAGATTTCACCAGTAATTAGTAAACAGTTAGCAAGTTGATTATTTTAGTTAATAAGTAGAGTTACTTTCGTAAATAATAAATTAGCTGTAAACTATTATCTCTGAAAATAGTTACTAAATGAAATTGTAAAGAACACGTATACACAATAAAAAGTTACAGTCTGCTTTAGTTTCCTGGCAGCAAAACTATTTAAATACCAGCCATTTAAAAAAAAAAAAAAGTAAATGATTAAATAAGTACATAAATAAATGTTCCGTGTAATAAGCATATGATACTTCAATTTTCAGAGCATCACAAAGAAAATCAAACACAGTGGTTACATGAAATGAATTCAAACAGCCATGTCTCTTAGTCCAAGCTGAATGTTAAAGTAACAATAAACATAGCCACTATCAGAAGTCTGTGTCTCAGAATATGCACAAGCTGAAACACTATAAGCTTCAGCAGTTTGCTATGGCAGTTCTCTAAAGTTTGGCAATCTTCTCTGTCTGTATGTTAAAAGAAGTGTAATAAAAGTTCAGTCATAATTTATTTCACTTTCTGATATGTCAGACAGTAATTCTGTCCAAAACGATTAGCAAGCAAGTTTTTGCTTGGTTCCCATCTTTCAAGCCTTGGTTCTCTGGGATCTTCCATTCGCAGAGCACATTATAGGCACCAACACACCCACTGCGTTGACCATCTCTGCTCACTGGCTATTGCTCACTGCTATGCTGAATATAAAATGCCTTATTACTGTGCAGGACCTGTCGTCTAGTACAGTGTATTTGACTACTAATCAAAACATCATTGTTCTCGGGTTCAAAACACAGCAATGCTAAGGGTGGTGTGATGATACTTTGATTGCAACTGCACACTGAAAAGTTGCTTCAGTAGCATAGACATGCGGTTTAATAATGTGGTAGTAGTATTCATGTAATGAATATGTAACCTGTGAATCTCCAGACTTGCTTAAACACTATGAGCTATATAATTATGAGGTTACACAACATCCGAGAAATGATTGTGAAGGGATACCAAGGGTCACATGTTAGAGATGCCGAAATACACTGTGATAATCAAGGAAGTATTATCTGTACCAGTTCTATGCCAACATGGCTATATACTGAGGTGACAAAAGACATGAGATAGTGATATGCACATACACAGATTGTAGTAGTACCATGTATACAGGAGTGCTGCAATGACAGAGCTGTCATTTGTACTCAGGTGATTCATGTGAAAAGTTTCCAATGTGATTATGGTCCCACGACAGGAATTTTGGAAATTGTTAAGAGAATTCAGTATCCCAAGAGCCACAGTATCACGAATGTGCCGAGAATACCAAATTTCAAGCATTACCTCAAGGGACTGGGAGCAGTAACATTTGCAAAGAGTTGTTGGTGCTAACAGACAGGCAACACTGCACGAAATAACCACAGACATCAATGTAAGATGTACAATGAACATATACATTCTAACAGTGCAGCCAAATACTGCGCTAACGGCATAGGGCAGCAGACGACAGACATGAGTGCCTTTGCTAACAGCACGATGTCACCTGAAACACCTCTCCTGGGCTCTGACCACATCAGTTGGACCATAGATGAATGAAAATTGTGGTCTGGCCAGATGAGTAATGGTTTCAGTTGGTAAGAGCTGATGGTAGGGCTCGAGTGTAGTGCAGACCCATCTTGTCAAAAAGGCACTGTATAAGCTGATGGTAGCTCCATAATGATGTGGGCTGTGTTTACATGGAATGGACTGGGTCATTTGGTCCAAGTGAACTGATCATTGACTGGAAATGGTTATGTTCAGCTACATGCAGGTCATTTTCCACCATTGATGGACTTCACGTTGACAAACAACAATGGAACTTTTATGGATGTATGCACCATGTCATCAGTCCACAATTGGTTTGAAAAACATTCAGGACATTTCAAGCAAATGATCTGGCCATCCACATCACCAAAACTGAATCCAATCGAACATTTATTGGACATAACCAAGAGATGAGTTTGTGCACAAAATCTTGCTCTGGTAATCTCGCAATTATAGGTAGCTATAGAGGCAGCATGGCTGAATATTTCAGCAAGGACCTTACAAGGACTTGACAAGATACTTCCAAGGGCATGTTGACAAGTCAGACATGATATCAGGAAGTATCCCATGACTTTTGTCGTCTCAGTGGAATTAAATAGGAATGTCATTATTCACTGCAATGTTATTGCTAACTCCTTTTTACTCTCTGACCTTATTTTTAATCATTGCTTTTAATGTTCACTTGTTTTTTTCTAGAACTGTTTGCACTCTTATGTGCACATGTAAATGTTGCAAATAAAATAGTTATACAAGGTGCATTCAAGTTCTAAGGCCTTCGTTTTTTTTTTTTTTTTTCTAATTAACTACTCACCCGAAATCGATGAAACTGGCGTTACTTCTCGACGTAATCGCCCTGCAGACTTACACATTTTTCACAACGCTGATGCCATGATTCCATGGCAGCGGCGAAGGCTTCTTTAACAGCACACGCACAGCCCTTCCCAGACATTTTTGATGCAGTGCAGGTACGAATTTGTTCTTCGAAACATTTTCGTAGGCTGCACCTGTTACCGTAGTGCCCTTTGGAACGCAATGGGTAAGGATTATGCCCTCACTGTCCCAGAACACGGACACCATCATTTTTTCAGCACTGGCGGTTACCCGAAATTTTTTTAGTGGCGGTGAATGTATGTGCTTCCATTGAGCTGACTGGGGCTTTGTTTCTGGATTGAAAAATGGCATCCACGTCTCATCCATTGTCACGACCAATGAAAAGAAAGTCCCATTCATGCTGCCATTGCACGTCAACATTGCTTGGCAACATGCCACACGGGCAGTCATGTGGTCGTCTGTCAGCATTCATGGCACCCACCTGGATGACACTTTTCGCATTTTCAGGTCGTCGTGCAGGATTGTGTGCACAGAACCCACAGAAATGCCAACTCTGGAGGCGATCTATTCAACAGTCATTCGGCGATCCCCCCCAAAACAATTCTCTCCACTGTCTCGATCATGTCGTCAGACCGGCTTGTGCGAGCCCGAGGTTGTTTCGGTTTGTTGTCACACGATGTTCTGCCTTCATTAAACTTTCGCACCCACGAACGCACTTTTGACACATCCATAACTCCATCACCACATGTCTCCTTCAACTGTCGAAGAATTTCAATTGGTTTCACACCACGCAAATTCAGAAAACGAATGATTGCACACTGTTCTAGTAAGGAAAAGTCGACATTTTAAGTATTTAAAACAGTTCTCATTCTCGCCGCTGGCAGTAAAATTCCATCTGCCGTACGGTGCTGCCATCTCTGGGACATATTGACAATGAACACGGTCTCATTTTAAAACAATGCGCATGTTTCTATCTCTTTTCAGTCCGGAGAAAAAAAATCGGAGGCCTTAGAACTTGAATGCACCTCGTACTAAAACCACATTTTTGGTGAGCAGAAGCTGTGCTGTATAACAAACTACATACGAAAAAACTGCATCAACTGTGACACACATCCTGCATGCACTGAATGTTAACTATCTAATGCCGACTGTCGATGTGACTGTGAATTCAGCCACGAGACATATAAGTCAAACCACCACCATTCCAGCAAGAAAATCCTATTCTATGATTTGCATAATCCGAAAGCCTGTTTTTGTTAGCCCACATAACTTCCAATGAAGCAAGTATAGTTACAGTGTCAAGACTGTTAATGACATGACAACATACATCCAGGATATTTTGGCCTCACCTCCAGGTGCTAATAAATACACTGCAATTAAAAAAGGCTCCAGGCAGTTACTCGTGTCAACCTGAAGTCAAAAAATTAGAAAAGATACTCCACACTTAGTCAGGTGATCACAGCCCTTCGTAATTTCTGTGTTGCCTATGGACCCTGGCGAGAAATGCTGTTTATGAAGATATTCTACAAAACAATTAGCTGTTGCACCTACCATCTCTCACAGGGAAAATACTGTATGCGGCAACACCCCTGACACAAAGACAAAAAGCAGACCGCATTATCGAGATGCATCCACCCGTAGGTGTTGCAGCCATATACCCACAATCACACATTTCCTTGGCCTCATTACAAGCACAGAGCACCGAGACAACCATAAGATTGCTGCTCTTCAAACTCAACATTCCATTGACCACTGCAGCACCAACACTCACTGAGGAAATGCTGCTATTCCCCATCAACTAAAAAGACGTGATGGTACCACTGACAATTTGGCTCTGAATCTTGAAAATGCCATTCCTTGTGTCAGCTGGGACATACGTACATCTATTCACAATAAAGTGCCTGGCAGAGGGTTCAATGAACCATCTCCAAGTTGTCTCTCTACCGTTCTTCTCTCCAACAGCGCACGGGAAAAAACAAGCACATACATTTTTCTGTGCAAGCCCTGAGTTCTCTTATTTTATCTTGATGATCATTTCTCCCTATGCAGGTGGGTGCCAACATAATGTTTTCACAATTGGAGGAGAAAACTGGGGATTGATCTCATGAGAAGATCCTGTTGAATGGAAAAATGCCTTTGCTTTAATGATTGCCACTCCAATTCACATATCATGTCTGTGGCACTATCCCCCCTATTTCACGATAATACAAAATGAACTGCCCTTCTTTGAACTTTTTCTTTGTCATCCGCCAGTCCCACTTGATGCGGATCCTACACTGCATAACAATGCTCCAGGATAGTGCGGAGAAGTGTGGTGTAAGCAGCATCTTTAGTAGACCTGTTGCACCTTCTGAGTGTTCTGCCAATGAATCGCAGTCTTTAGTTTACTCTACCCACAACATTATCTAAGTGATCATTCCAATTTAGGTTATATGTCATTGTAATCCCTAAGTATTTACTTGAATTTACAGCCTTCAGATTTGTGTGACTTATCAAAAATCAAAATTTAGTTGTCTTCTTTCAGTACTGATGTGAATAACTTAACACTTTTCTCTATCCAGGGTCAACTGCCACTTTTCGCATCATACAGATACCTTATCTAAATTATTTTGCAGTTAGTTTTGGTCATCTGACGACTTAACAAGATGGTAAATAACAGTATCATCTGCAAACAATCTAAGATGGCTACTCAGATTGTCTCCTATGTCATTAATGTAGACCATGAATTCTAGAGGGCCTATAACACTTCTTTGGGGAACACTGTATATTACTTCTACTTTGCTTTCGATCTATTACCACGAACTGTGACCTTTCTGACAGGAAATCACGAATGAGTCAAACAACGGAGGTGACATTACATAGGCACATAGTTTAGTTAGAAGATGCTTGTGATGAATGGTGTTGAAAGACTTCTGGAAATATAGTATGGAATCAATTTGACATGCCTCGTGAATAGCACTCATTATTTTATGAGTATGAAGGGCTAGTAGTGTTTCACAAGAACGATATTTTCTGAATTGGTGCTGACTATGTATCAATAAATCATTTTCTTCAAGATAATTCATAATGTTTGAGTACAGTATATGTTCCAAAACCCTACTGCAAACCGAAGTTAGTTATACGGGCCTGTAATTCAGCAGATTACTCCTATTTCCCTTTTTGGGTATTAGTGTGACTTGAGCAATTTTCCAGCCTTTGGGTATGGATATTTCTATGAGTGAGAGGTTGTATATAATTGCTAAATATGGAGCTATTGTATCAGCATACACTGAAAGGAACCCGATTAGTGTACAATCTGGACTGGAGGCCTAGCCTCTAATAAGTGATATGCTGCTTTGCTACACCAAGGATATATATGTATATCTTTCTCATCTTGGCAGTTGTTCTCGATTGGAATTCGGGAATGCTTATTTCATCTTCTTTGACGAAGGAGATTCGGAAAACCATGTTTAATAACTTTGCTTTAGTGGCACTGTCGTCAGTGACTTCACCATTTTTGTCGCGCAGTGGAGGTATTGATCGCGTCTTACCATTGGTCTGCTTTATGTATGACCAGAATCTCTTTGGGTTTTCTGCCAGATTCCGAGACAGCGTTTCATTGGAGAAATTATAAAAGCATCTCACATTGAATTACGCACTATATTTCTAACTTCTGCAAAACTTTGCCAATCTTAGGGATTTTGTGTCCTTTTAAATTTGGCATGCTTTTTTCATTGCTTCCGCAACAGCAATCTGACCCATTTTGTGTACCATCACTTACTAATTTATCTGGTATAAATCTCTTAACTGCCATCGAAAATACCTCTTTGAAATCATTCCACATCTTTTCTACACTTACGTGATCAGATTGGAAGGAGTGGACACTGTCTCTTAAAAAGGCAGTAAGAGAAATTTTTACCAGCTTTTTAATTAGATGTACTTTGCATTTCTTTTTGATGGTTGTGTGTGTTATGGCATTCAGCCTAGCAGCAACTGTCTTGTGGTCGCTAATCCCTGTATCCGTCACGATATTCCCTATTTGTCCATTATTATTTGTTGCTAAGAGGTCAAGTATGCTTTCACAACCATTTACACTTCACTTCAAGTGGGCTCATGAACTAATTGTTCAAAATAATTTTCTGAGAAAGCATTCAGCACAATTTCGGATGACATTTTATGCCTGCCACTGGCTTTAAACACACAATTTTTTCAGCACATTGAGGGTAGATTGAATTCACCACCAACTATAATTGCATGAGTTGGATACCTATTTGAAATGGGACTCAAGTTTTCATTGAACTGTTCAGCAGCTTAATAGTTTATTTGATTGTCAAGTGTAACTTCTACCCTTACTATTTCACAGGAACCATCTACTTCAATTTCACTAGAAGGTAAATTACTTCTGACAGCAATAAATACTCCACCACCAACT
This sequence comes from Schistocerca gregaria, assembly GCF_023897955.1. NCBI lineage: Eukaryota > Metazoa > Arthropoda > Insecta > Orthoptera > Acrididae > Schistocerca > Schistocerca gregaria. The sequence continues at coordinate 307,315,155 of NC_064920.1, read as the reverse complement.
GTATTTAATATATCCTTTCTGAACACTGTTATGTTGTTTGAAAAAATTTCGACTTTAGCCAGCTTTCCGTACCTATGACTATTTGAGCTTCAGTGTTTCCCATTAGGGCTAGGCAAGTCAATAATGACTGATATGGCTTTCCTGACTGCAGTCGTTGGCTGCGTCACTGACCATTGCACAAAATTGTAGTTTCTAGGAACCGTAGGTGCTCATGTATTTATGCACCATCCTTTTCGACTACTTCGCTGTAGCTATGACGACTTGTCTCTATACTTCCAGTGGTTCCACAATCAATACATACTGTCATGTGACACATTCACTAAACTTAACCTTTTGTTGTGAATTTGTGTGGCAATTCATTGTGGCAGATATAATATACCCACCCTTGGTGCAGATTTCATTTTACAGCCTGCTACTGGTCCTTTACCACTGCCGCCTGTTTGATACAACCATTAATTTGCTACCTGTAGACATTTAAGCTGTGCAGACAACATTACGGTAAGCATGATTCTCTACATTTAGATCTCCTTAAACAGTTCCCGTAGATCATTTGACATATACCCACATTAAGATCCGTACAGCACTCAAAAATATATCATATTGTCACAATTCCAGGACCATCAGTTCATACTTGATCTTAAAAGAACTGAAGGTAGCAACACAAGAATTTTCTCTTGTGCTCACCCAAGGGATATGTTATCTTTGAAACAGCAGCTAGTTCCAAAGACAACCAAAGGATGGCACCCAAGCAATGATAACTGGCAACTTAATACCCGAACAATTCAAGATTGGGATCCTGTTCCATATGTTGAAAATTTCTCCTTCAGTAACCACAATAAATTGCCTTCTCAAGAAAAGATTTGGAACATGCTTTCCACCAAATACCCACTGCTTCAGAAGACATATCCAAGACTGCTGACTGCACTCCACTCAGCCTATTGAGTTTACTATGATGCCTTTTGGATAATGCAACACTGCAAAACTTTGCTGTGTTTTATGGGTGAAGTCACACGCAACCTCAATTCCTGCTATATCTATACTGCAATGTTTTGGTGATGTCTAGCACCAAAACAGAACATCTGGAACACTTAATAGCAAGTATTCACTCACCTCTGTCCACACGAATTATTCCTCAATCAATCAAAGTGCATGTTTGGAACATCCAAAGTTCAGTTACTAAGGCAGACCGTTATCACTCAATTCAGGTGCCACAGGAGAGAGAGTGGAAGTCACTAACATCTTAACCCACAGCCTGTGAGTTGCTTAGATTTCTTGAGCTTGCTAACTTTTATCACTGTTCTGTGAATAACCATGCACTGCTGGCAAGCTCCCCTGAATGACTTTTTGAGAGGTACTCTGAAACCAACCTGCAAATTACGGTAGGCTCATGAAGCAATAATTGTCTTTAATGTGTAGACATATCACTGAAGTTGCACTTATAGGATACCCTAATGTACAAGTGTGTCTCACTTCAATAGTTGATGGATTGCAGCTGCAATAGGTGCTGTACTTAAACAACAAATATATAACACTGTCAGTCCTTGGCATTCTTCAGTCAGAAGATACCTTAACTGCAGCAGAGCTGATCAACATACAACTGGGTTATATGCACCGTACACTTCCACACAGAAATTTTGCCAAATGTCTGAAAGCCAACAGTTTACACCTGTCACTAATTACAAGCTGTTAATTTATGCTTTCGTCAGAGACCAAAGAAAATATCATTATGTCAACAATGGCACTTGGGCTACATTAGCACAATATATGACACACATCCCTCATGTCAATGAGGAACTGATTACATCAGCATATGTCCTGTCCTGTGCAGACACAGTTACAGACAATGTGGACTACAAAGCATCTGCCTTGCGCAACACAATAGCAAGCTGCAAGTCTTAGTTGTAAACCCATCTTATTATGTCTTCATCACATCCAGATACCCCATTCAAATGTGATGTCTTATCATGATGATTCTATATCAAATGCACACAGGTCTGTGACAATGAACTTTCAACAGCAAGCAATCTCGTCACTGCATAATTTTTCCCATCCTGAAGTCCAGAGTATGACGAGGCTTGTTAACAGGTTAGTGTATAGCCAAATTTGAACAGGGACTGCAAAACTTTTGTGCACCAGTGTACAGTCTCTCGACGTAATTAGATCCCTTGTCATATCAGTGCACCTCTGACACTTTCATTCTGTCCAACAAACAATTCAAACATCTGCGCACAGGCATTGTTGGATCATTTCTGCTGTCTGAAGGACACATCTACTGTCTAACTGCCACTGACTGCTTTATCCACTGGCCAGAAATTTTTCCTATGGTTCATGCCACCACTGCAACCACATCCTTTCACAGATGGATTACTTTTTTCAGAGAGCCTCTCCCTATCACCACCAACCACTGCAAGCAGTTTGACTCATGTTATTTTCAAATCGCTCACTGTGTTGTTGTTATTGGATATGAAATGTATCTGAACTGCAGCTTATCAATCAGCAGCAAATGGCTTAGTTGGGCATTTAAACTGCCAATTAAAAGTATTTCTACGATGCCTTGAACCACAACATTGGACAGAAACTCTACAAACTGTCCTACTAGGTACATGTACTTCCATCAAGGAAGATCTTCACACCACAGCAACAGAACTGTTTTATAGTCAAACAATTTGATTGCCTCATTAATTATTTGGCAAGGCACCTAATGACCTGACTGAGGCATCAGACTCTGTTCGAAAATTATGTTCGCACATTTGCCAACTATGTCCAGTCACACTGAGAGTAGCATACCTGCCGTCTTTTCATTTTTGCTGATATTGGTAAATGAAACTAGATTTTTGTTAGACATGATGCTGTGCACAAGCCACCATGACGTACTCTTCGCAGTCCATTGAGATGAGAATATATTTAAGGTCAATGTTACCATGCCTCAACTACAATTTCCATTGATCTTCTTAAACCTGCTTTCTGCATCTCCTATGGTGTTACCTGCAAAACCAGACAAGCCACGGCAGACAATGAACAAAACTTCTAATGACAAACTTGGCAGAATCACCCACCCCTCCATCCATCATTACTGATAACCCACAACATATGCCGGACAAAGTGCCTAATGAATCTACAGCAAACTTGGGAGAACTGCCTGCTCCTCCAGCTGTCTTTATATGATGTGGACTCCATGTCCATTTCAATGGAAAATACTGTAAGAAATTGGAGGGGGAGAGAAGGGGCAGTACTGAAACGTGATAAAGAAGTGATGTCATTATGCACTGCAGTGTTACTGCTGACTCTTGTTTACTCTCTGCTATCATATTTATTCATAGCTTCTGCTTTTAATTGTTACTGCTTGTGCTCTTGCAGGCATGTATTAAATGTTGTTAGTAATGTATTGATAATGAAACAGCAACTAGTTCACGGGAACAAAAATAAACATGCCTTTATGCTAAATGAGAATAGTGCTTCACAGTGAAAGGTTGCTTCTGCATTGTTTCCCAGAGCAAACAGAAAATTACATAAAATTAGAGATAAAAATAACAAAATCTCTATAATATTAATGATTTTCATACCTCCTGATGCTATGTAAAATCCACTGGGAGAATATTTGGCGACATTCGTAGTGCAGGAGTGTTCAGTATAAATGTCCGAAATTGCAGGATTCTAAAACAGAAATGAAAACATGGTATTAAATATATGAAATTTTCCCATTTCCAGCCTGAAAAAGTGAAGATATCAAATCCCAAGTGAACACCCCCCCCCCCTCCCCCCCCGTTCTAAAAACAAACACACACACACACACACACACACACACACACACACACACACACACACACACACACACACACAATATTTTACACTTGAATCTTTAAGGGTTCCTTCTCTTCACAGGAAGAGCTAGATAACTACATAGACTATCTCAGCTCAGCCTGGCACCCTTGCGTAAGCTAATACAACAAGCTACCACAGGGTACCAATAAGCATACTTGTCCACCTTTCCTGCCCACTCATTCACTGTTCTGAGATTTACCTGAAAGCAATCCCTATACTCACCTTAAAAAATACATTGGTAATGTCATGTAAGCAATCTAAGGATTAAAAATTCGAAGCAGCAGTGTGTTTTCAGTAACCAATGGCGTATTGGTGAGACTAGTGGCTTTCAATTACAGAAAAACAACTAACATAGCAGCAATCTCATTCAGAACTGAATATAATCTTATTGTTGGTGACAAATAATCGGTTTGCTGCATTAAAGTACAACACTGTATGAAATTAGATAACACTGCACATAGGGCACATAGTAATCTCTCACACTTCTAGCAATTCATTTTTAGCTCATTTGTGCCATTCACTTTACTCATGGCAAATAAAACTATCAACTTCCAACTGAACTAGATCTCAAAGTGCCTATCAATCTGTTTGTCACCACAACCAATATTTTATATTTCAGATGAAAACATAAAACAACAGCAGCAACTATGAAATGTATCAACTATATTGACGTCTAAAATGTCAATTTGAACACAAAAAGTGAATCAAGATATCTCTGAGCAATTTTTCTTTCCCTTCATTTGGTTAACATACCGCCATCAAATGACTCCTCTACTATACTTTCATGGCTGCCTCTGGTATGTTGATGCAATGCCACTATCTGTTCTATATGGCTCCCATTTCTGCTTCATATGCATGCAATATTTTGGGGAATTACCACGATAAAGAACCAGAATTACCTTAAACATAGATAGGTTGTACAATAACAATGCTGATAACTAATTAGTCAAAGAAATTATTATTCAAATAATGTTAAACCTATATAACAATATTATGAAAAGGATAGTTGCTACTCACTATATAGCGGAGATGCCAAGTCACTGACAGGCACAATATAAAAGACTGTCACAAAATAAGCTTCCAGCCAATGAGGCCTTTGTCAAAAACAGAAGACACACACACACACACACACACACACACACACACACACACACACACACACACACACACACACACACACACACAAACTACAGTCTCTGGCAGCTGAAGCCACACTATGAAACACTTATCAGCGACTCAGCATCTCCACTACATGGTGAGGAGCAACTATCCCTTTCATAATGTTGTTACATCCTAAATTCTCCACTGTTTAATGTTAAAGCTTCCATATACTGAACCGCAGCAATGAAAAATGACAAATTTCCCACTGCAGGGTTGGTAGCCTGGAAATATTATACTGATCATGAATTCAATTTCATCTATAGCTAATCATGATGAAAAATATACAGTTAACTATTTCAATATTCTTGAACTGACAGGAAGATTATAACTTACTTTGTTATGTTACTTTCCTACCAAAACATTAGCTAACAAGTCATTAAGACAACAAAGCAGTATCTGTTGAAATGTTTTTAATCATGAGAAAAAAATGATAGAACAAATACGATACACCAATAGTGCACACTTCTTCTGTCAATTTATGTGATAATTCTGAACCTCCAAAATAAAACTTATTAAGAGAACATTTGTATTATTCACATTTCTACATACCTCTATATTTCTTATTATAACACTATTTCCATTGGTGTAAAGAAAATTTTTTCCCTTTGGATCTCCTCCTAGAACAATTGGTTGGCCCCTTTGAGTTCTCGGAAGGGATGCAAAAATATATTCTGTAAAACGAAAGAATTTTTTTTTACAAAGTCATACTGTACAGTGTACCAATAAATGTTTAATCTTCACATTTGGGCCGTTGTCATTGCATAACCATAATGCACAACTTTTAATAAAGTAACAAAATATTATGTACATAATTCCATTTCAACACTTAATTCTACAACTTTCAAAACTTTTTATTTAAGTAATGCCGACCTAATTTCGCAACAACAAGTGTTAAACAGCTTCCATAGCTTGTTAACGCACCAGCTCCATTTATGTAGCTATAACTACCCAATCCGCTACTGATGGTTAGATTCAAACTGCTTTGCATTATTTTGACAGTAGTACATGTGGGACGGTCAGTTTCGTGGTAAGAAATGATTTAAATAAACTTACCCGGTAAAAGCAGCTTTTGAGTTTGGAAACAGCTTTTAAGTAATGAATTCTGTTGTCTTCCCAATTAAATGCTCATCTATATATAATCTAGAGGAAGTAATATCCTATGCGATCTCTCATAGTAAACACTCAACAAGCACATCTGACATCAGCAGCCGGTTATGTATAACAAATCGTTAACAATGGCAAAATAATTCAATACGATAAAGTTCTATGGCATCTAAAATTTCACTTACTGTTGGAGTAAGACATGTCAGGTTCCTTACATGAATTGCACAGAGCAACTTATATTTCACTATCTCTCTTCTCGTAACCACCCTCTTTCCACACCACCTCCTTTTCCTTATTTGGCGGAATGATAGCAACGAGTAGAATTTCATTTCCAACAGATGGAAGCACTGTTGAGTACAAAATTAAACAAATGAATAGTAATATGCGCTGGGGCGAAACAATGTTTGTCTGCTGAATTGCTGCAATGTAGCGTTAGACAAGTAATGTTATGTGGGTGGGCATTTCGCCTTGTTCACCATTTCGTGGTTTTCTTCAAAGTTTAATGTGAAACATAAATTCAGTCATAAGATATGTACTGTGATATTAACTCACGATTGTGTTTTATAAGGATCTGCGACAAATAACACGTATCTTCAAATATTTGTATCGCGAACTTTTGACCGTCAATGGTAATGAGTTTCCACATTTATGAGGTTTATATTCATTTCGTTCGTCCATAGCATAGGCTTTAATTTATAGAAATTCAATCATTTGTAACGAGTGGATCCAGTTAACTAATCAGTAGTTTTTTGTACTAAACATGGTTATTGCCTGTTGTAACTGTCAAAATTTTTGTTAATTGCAATTTAAAAATTTTCGATTATTCGTAATTGCAAATTAATATTATTAATTGAACATGCATGCAGCAGGTATATGTTTTGTTTGTTTGTTGAGAACTTCGTAGATGTACACTACAGAGCTACAGTTATTAATTTGTTGTAGGAACACTATGTGATTAAATTCAGTTGCTTAGGTCAATTTGCCTTGCGACTGTAGGTACTAATTTGTTAAAAATTATAAATGTACTAGACTAGTATATAAAATTTATGTTCAGGCTTTCGTACGTTATCATACTGTAACAGGAGTTAATATAGCGTCTAGTGTCTAAATCTAATAATCACGATTAACTGCAGCAATCACTCGTCCACTAAGTCCAAAATATACACAAATCATTCACCTCTTCATACTTCAGGCTTATGTAGTTGTAATTTTTAGTGACGTGTATGGGGAAATATATAGTGGTATTAGTCAAAATGAGAAGGAATAATTTTTTAGGGCGCCGGTGTACACTAACCCATGTAAATGTAGTTTTATTTCTTGACTTGTACATTTGATTTACTGTAATGGTGTTTTTGAAATACGATTATCCATTAGTTCAAAACTCGATCTTTTGTCATGGGTGTTTGTATCGTGTACTAAGTTAGGTCCCCCCCGCTCCGTCCTTTTTCATCAGGAGAATGTGTTCTCTGTAAACGTTTATGTGAAATGAGAGGAAAGGAGAGACAGAAACTGTTGCAGGTAAAAGGTTTGCTGCTTTTTAAGTGTCAGAGGGAGGGCTACTGAGCTTAATATCCAAATACAGCATCCAGCTCATCATCAACACTATCATAATTCCACGAGAAGCTGCATAGAGCTTGGGTGTTCACTTCTGAGCATTGGCTTACAGCTAACAAAACTTCCCACCACATGTGCACTGGTGGTAATTACAGGTCAGTTGAACCTACGAATACTGAGCATGTGATATAATGATGCAGTGGCATGTGACATCATATGTGTACAAACACAAAGAAATCAGGATACTGCCATAGTTATTTTGGCTCTTTATTATTTTTGGGAATGTAATTTGTGGTGGCAGACTGATCTGTAGAGTAATGTGAGGTCATGAATAGATTTCAATGTGACAGTTTGCTTGTGAGATGCTGATACCAATTAATGTGAACATAAAATATTAGTTGTAGTGACACAGCAAGAGATCTAGTTTGTTTTAACAAATAAATTTGCCAAACAGCCATGCAAATTAAGAAGTTATTTTATTTTCACTACCAGTTTCAGCAATTCAATATACCACCTTCAGGCCCATATGCATACGGGGCCTGAAGACGGCATATTGAATTGCTGGAACGGGTAACGAAAATAAAATAAAATAACTTTTTAATTTGCACAACTTTTTGGCAAATTTCTGAGTTAAATATTTGACCAGCCACTGTCCCATGTCCACAGTGGATCAACAGAGATGTAGTTTGAGTTGAAAGATCACACTTTATTTGTAAGTTGGTGAAGCTAATGAATGTGAATACTAAATCATAGTTGTGATGACATACTGATCTGTAATGAATCAGGAGGTCTAGGTGAGATTGAATGATAATTTAGCTGTGGTCATCAGTCGTATGCAGTATGATCCAATTTATTGCCCCCTCAAAGGACTGTTAATGCTGCAAGACATAGGTTATATAGTTGCAGTCAATCATATGACCGAAACCAACAAATGCAATGACTAAACATCCTATTGTAAACGAAACACAGTAACGACATACTACTGAAATATCAAAGTGAAACATCGCAGACCCCATCTACATAACAAATGACAACAGACTTCGTAGACTATACTGATGGCTCACATTGTTTAGTAGAACCAGAGAAACACGAATTAGTGACAAGAAGTGTGTGAATATGCTAAGAGCTAGTTGGAGATCTGTATTGTGATACTGAAATGACCAATAATTTGTGGTTGACTGAATGATGTAAGAAATAAACAGTGGTATGTGATTTAATCAACAAGATGAACTATTGGTAGTCAGTGGGATATAAGCTTGTTATTCTTGTCATACAAGCAGACATTCATAACATTTTGATATGAATGCGAAAGATCTTTCAGAATTTTCAAAGGTTGATACCCAAATGAAAATTCTCAGTAATTTTTAATAAGATTAAAAATGTCTTTCTTGCTAAGAAGGTGAGTACTTTGGAATCCAGTATAAAAATTTTACACCATTTATAAGTCATTCATCTGTATTGGAAGGATATTTGACACGCTGATGTTGTCTTCTTCAATCTGAAGACTGGTCTGATGCAGTGTTTCGTGCTACTCTATCCTGTGTGAAGACTGGTCTGATGCAGCGCTACGTGCTACTCTATCCTGTGCAATCTCTGCGTCTCTGAATGACTACTGTAACCCACATCCTTTTGAATCTGTGTACTGCATTCATCTCTTGGTATTCTGCTATGATTTTTTCCCCACCACAATTGCTTCCAGTACTAAATTGGTGATCCCTTGATGTCGCAGAATGTGTCCCATCATCCAATCCCTTCTTTGAGTCAAGTTTTACAACAAATTTCATTTCTCTCCAATTTTGTTCAGCAACTCTTCGGTAGTTATTCTGTCTACCCATCTCATCTGCAGCATACTTCTGTAGCACCACAGTTCTGTTTTTGTCTGAATGATTTATCATCCATGTTTGTTTCTATATGTGGCTACAGTCGTAACAAATGATTTCAGAAAAGACTTCCTAACCAATATTTGATATTAACAAATGTCTGTTCTTCAGAAATGTTTTTCTTGCCGTTGCCAGTGTACATTTTATATCCTCACTACTTTGGCCATCGTTAGTTATTTTGCTGCCCAAATAGCAAGACTCGTCTGCTGTTTTCAGTGTCTCTTTTCTTGGTCTATTTCCATCAGCATTATCTAATTTTATCCAACTGCATTCCATTATCCTTGTTTTGCTTTTGTTGGTGTCCATCTCATAACCTCCTTTCAACATCACTGTCCTTTGCATACAGTTGCACTTAGTTCTTTTGCTGTCTCTGACAGAATTACAATGTCATCAGCAAACCCCAAACTTGTTATTATTTTTCCCTCAATTTTTTGCACAGTTACAGGTAGAATAAAATCAGGGGTAGGCTACAACACTGTCTCATTCCCTTTTCAACCACTGCTTCTCTTTCATAACCGTCAACTGATATAACTGCCATCTGTTTTCTGTACAAGTTGTAAATAGCTTTTCGCTCCCAGTATTTTACCCTTGCGAACTTCAGAATTTCAAGGAGAGTACCTCATTCAGCATTGTCATAAGCTTTCTCTAAGTTTACAAGTGATACAAATGTAGGTTTTCCTTTCATTGATCTATCTTCTAAGATAAGTCATAGGATCATTATTGCCTTGTGTACCTTCATTTCGCCGAAATGCAAACTGGCCCTCCCCCAAGGCTGTCTTCTACCAGTTTTTCCATTTTTCTATAAAGAATTCATGTTAGTATTTTGCAACTATGATTTATTAAACTGGTAGTTTAGTAATATTCATACCTGTCAGCACTTGCTTGGAATTATTATATTCGTCTTGAAGTCTGAGTGTATTTCACCTATCTGATACATCTAGCACTCACCAGGTGGAAGAATTTGTCATGGCTGGCTCTTCCAAGGGTGTCAGTTGTTCTGACAGTATGTCATCTGTGCACAGAGCCTTGTTTTGACTTATGTCTTTCACTGCTTCCATTTCTATAATATTGCCTTAAAGTTCACCTCTCATGTGTAGACCCTCTATAAACTTCTTCCACCATACTGTTGGCCCTTCTTTGCTTAGGATTGATTTTCCATCTGAACATGTAATCCTCATTCAGCGGCTTCTCTTTTCCAGGGCTCTCACAAGTTCTGGAAATCAGGATATATCAGCGAATTTCAAATGTATCAAGGAAATTTGGGGGGGGAATAGGAATAAAAAATCTGGAAAAACACTTTTTTTGTCCCAGTAGCATGAAATTATTCGTTTACTGAGATATCGCGCTTCATCACTGGCTGGGCGCAGCAGAATACGTGTGCCGCTTCTCTACTTCATCATTCAAACTGCTTCTCCCCTTCCTACCCCTCCCCTTAGCTTGCAATCAGTGCTGCCACCACTACTTGTGGGTAGTCTAGCAGCTGCCGGTGAGAGGCTGAGGCGCGTGAGGTGCGATTTGTTGGGATCTAATTCTGAGAGATTGTTGACGCAATGGCAGAAGACAACGGTCATGTGTGCACTAGTTGTGTCTGAGTGATTGTGTGAAGGTCTGTGTGCTCTCATTTTCTGACAAACGCTATGGCCAAAAATTTAGTTGTGAGAGAGTGATTGTCTTTCTGTGTATCTGTCTATGGCTCAGCGATCATCTTTACAGTGAGTTGCTACCTATCCTCATTAGCACTGATTCTCAGACTATTTGCGCATGTTATCTGTTTTGATCACTGTGGACTCATTTCACCAAGATGGTGTCTGTGACACATGAATAGCTGGGCCACATGAGTGGACTTCCATGATGCGTCAAAACCACAGGCCATTTCTGTGGGTATCTCTAACGGATAGGGCCTACCAATCTCAAGCTCATAGTTTCCTACTCATGTGCGGGCCTTGCCTGTCGGATCTAGTCTAACCAATCTGCCTGCAATCCGGGTCTGTCTGTGTGTGGCATAATGTGATGGATTTCCATGGTTTATCCACGGACCCAGGACTGTGGTGGTGCTCAGCAGGCCAGAGGCCATGGGCGATGGATTTCAAGAATTGCAACTGTCTCACCGCAAATACATTGTACAATGCAGTGTTTTATAGAAATTTTATTTATGTAGTACATTTGGCACTTCGAAAGAAGTTCATATATTAGAAAGTATGGATGATAAGAAGTAGAAAATTGTGACATCGCTGGCAGTTTGTACTATGTACTCATGAATTTCTTAAAGGAAATATCACACAATACCTGTAGAATTATAGACATAACATACTGGGTAATAACCAACAATAACATACATAGTAGAAGCAACATTTTGTTGGCGATCACCTATAGTGTTGGTTTACACAACTGCAATAAAATACATTTTTTTGTCATCAAATGTGGTTCGCTTTATTAAAATAAAATAAGATCACTAGCCTTAATGAAACACATATACCAGGTGACTTGATTTCTCCATCTGAAAACAATTAATTTCAAAAGATGTTACTGTTTGTGTTTTAACATTTTTGCTCAGATGTTTAGAAATACAGAAGTCTTTACATTTTTTTGGCAACTTATGTCTTTTGTTGCCCTTGAGATCTCAAACTTTGTCAGGGAAAAATACTGAAACTTGTCTGGAAATCAGGGACTTTCACTTGGGGAAACTTGTGGCAACACTGCTTTTCACCAAAGGGCTCTTTAATTTTCCTGTAGGCAGTATGTATCATTCCACTACTGGTATGGGCTTCTAAATCCGTACATTTGTCTCCTAGCCATTTTGCACTTACTATCAGTCTTATTTTATGTGACATTGATATAGTCCCTTTCACCTGCTTCATCTACATGAGTACTCTGCAATTCACATTTAAGTGCTTGGCAGAGGGTTCATCGAACCACAATCATACTATCTCTCTACTATTCCACTCCCGAACAGCAAGCGGGAAAAACGAACACCTAAACCTTTCTGTTCGAGCTCTGATTTCTCTTATTTTATTTTGATGATCATTCCTACCTATGTAGGTTGGGCTCAACAAAATATTTTCGCATTCGGAAGAGAAAGTTAGTGACTGAAATTTCGTAAAAAGGTCTCGCCGCGACGAAAAACGTCTATGCTGTAATGACTTCCATCCCAACTCGTGTATCATATCTGCCACACTCTCTCCCCTATAACATGATAATACAAAACGAGCTGCCCTTTTTTGCACCCTTTCGATGTCCTCCGTCAATCCCACCTGGTAAGGATCCCACACCGCGCAGCAATATTCTAACAGAGGACGAACGAGTGTAGTGTAAGCTGTCTCTTTAGTGGACTTGTTGCATCTTCTAAGTGTCCTGCCAATGAAACGCAACCTTTGGCTCGCCTTCCCGATAATATTATCTATGTGGTCCTTCCAACTGAAGTTGTTCGTAATTTTAACACCCAGGTACTTAGTTGAATTGACAGCCTTGAGAATTGTACTATTTATCGATTAATCGAATTCCAACGGATTTCTTTTGGAACTCGTGTGGATCATCTCACACTTTTCGTTATTTAGCGTCAACTGCCACCTGACACACCATACAGCAATCTTTTCTAAATCGCTTTGCAACTGATACTGGTCTTCGGATGACCTTACTAGACGGTAAATGACAGCATCATCTGCGAACAGTCTAAGAGAACTGCTCAGATTGTCACCCAGGTCATTTATATAGATCAGGAACAGTAGAGGTCCCAGGACGCTCCCCTTGGGAACACCTGATATCACTTAAGTTTTACTCGATGATTTGCCGTCTATTACTACGAACTGCGACCTTCCTGATAGGAAATCACGAATCCAGTCGCACAACTGAGACGATACCCCATAGCTCCGCAGCTTGATTAGAAGTCGCTTATGAGGAACGGTGTCAAAAGCTTTCCGGAAATCTAGAAATACGGAATCAATTTGAGATCCCCTGTCGATAGCGGCCATTACTTCGTGCGAATAAAGAGCTAGCTGCGTTGCACAAGAGCGATGTTTTCTGAAGCCATGCTGATTACGTGTCAATAGATCGTTCCCTTCGAGGTGATTCATAATGTTTGAATACAGTATATGCTCCAAAACCCTACTGCAAACCGACGTCAATGATATAGGTCTGTAGTTAAATGGATTACTCCTACTACCCTTCTTGAACACTGGTGCGACCTGCGCAATTTTCCAATCTGTAGGTACAGATCTATCGGTGAGCGAGCGGTTGTATATGAGTGCTAAGTAGGGAGCTATAGTATCAGCGTAATCTGAAAGGAACCTGCGTTCAATAACTCCGCTTTAGCGGCACAGTCATCGATAACAGTACCATCGGCACTGCGCAGCGAAGGTATTGACTGCGTCTTGCCGCTTGTGTACTTTACATACGACCAGAATTTCTTCGGATTTTCTACCAAATTTCGAGACAATGTTTCATTGTGGAACCTATTAAAGGCATCTCGCATCGAAGTATGTGCCAAATTTCGCGCGTCTGTAAATTTTAGCCCATCTTCGGGATTTCGCGTTCTTTTGAACATCGCATGCTTTTTCCGTTGCCTCTGCAACAGCGTTCGGACCTTTTTTGTGTACCACGGGGGATCCGTTCCATCTCTTACCAGTTTATGAGGTATGAATATCTCAATTGCTGTTGCTACGGTATCTTTGAATTTGAGCCACATCTCGTCTACATTCGCATAGTCAGTTCGGAAGGAATGGAAATTGTCTTTTAGGAAGGCTTCTAGTGGCACTTTATCCGCTTTTTTAAATAAAATTATTTTGCGTTTGTTTCTGATGGATTTGGAAGAAATGGTATTGAGCCTAGCTACAATGACCTTGTGATCACTAATCCCTGTATCAGTCATGATGCTCTCTATCAGCTCTGGATTGTTTGTGGCTAAGAGGTCAAGTGTGTTTTCTCAACCATTTACAATTCGCGTGGGTTCGTGGACTAACTGCTCGAAATAATTTTCGGAGAATGCATTTAGGACAATCTCGGAAGACGTTTTCTGCCTACCACCGGTTTTGAACAAGTATTTTTGCCAACATACCGAGGGTATTTGTTACGAGACTCAAACTTTCTCTGAACTGTTCCGCAACTGTATCATCGGAGTCTGGGGGTCGGTAGAAGGAGCCAATTATTAACTTAATTCGGCTGTTAAGTATAACCTCCACCCATACCAATTCGCACGGAGTGTCTACTTCGACTTCACTACAAGATAAACCACTACTGACAGACACAAACACTCCACCATCAATTCTGCCTAATCTATCTTTCCTGAACACCATCTGAGACTTCGTAGAAATTTCTGCAGAACTTATTTCAAGCTTTAGCCAGCTTTCTGTACCTATAACGATATCAGCTTCTGTGCTTTCTATTAGCGCTTGAAGCTCAGGGACTTTTCCAGCGCAACTACAACAATTTACAACTATAATTCCGACTGTTCCTTGATCCAAGCACGTCCTGTAATTGCCAAGCACCCTTTGACATTGCAGCCCATCCTGCACTTTCCCGAGGCCTTCTAACCTAAAAAACCGCCCAGTCCACGCCACACAGCCTCCGCTACGCGTGTAGCCGCCAGCTGAGTGTAGTGAACTCCTGACCTATTCAGCGGAACCCGAAACCCCACCACCCTACGGCGCAAGTCAAGGAATCTGCAGCCAATACAGTCGCAAAACCGTCTGAGCCTCTGATTCAGACCCTCCACCCGGCTCTGCACCAAAGGTCCGCAGTCGGTTCTGTCAACGATGCTGCAGATGGTGAGCTCTGCCTTCATCTCGTAAGCAAGACCGGCAGCCTTCACCAAATCAGATAGCCGCTGGAATCCAGAGAGAATTTCCTCAGATCCAAAGCAACACACGTCATTAGTGCCGACATGTGCCACCACCTGCAGCTGGCTGCACCCTGTGCTCTTCATGGCATCCGGAAGGACCCTTTCCACATCAGGAATGACTCCTCCCGGAATGCACACGGAGTGCACACTGGATTTCTTCCCCTCCTTAGCCGCCGTATCCCTAAGGGGCCCCATTACGCGCCTAACATTGGAGCTCCCAACTACCAGTAAGCCCACCCTCTGCGATTGCCCGGACCTTGAAGGCTGAGAATGATCCTCTGAAACAGGGCAGGCAGCTGCATCTGGCTCAGCTAGAGACAGTGCCTGAAACCAGTTTGTCAGACGCACCGGGGAGGCTTTCTGATCAGCCTCCGGGGACACCTTTCGCTACCTGCCACGCCTTGGAACGACCTCCCAATCAACCACAGGCAAGGGCTCAGCCCCACTGCGGGCAGCAACCGGGGCAACCACAGCGGCAGACCGATCTGGGGACAGACAGGACGAGGTGGACATCCCCGTGATACCCAAGTCCGGATCCCCACAGTGGTGCCCATTGGCAACAGCCTCAAGCTGCGCGACCGAAGTCAGTGCCGATTGCAGCTGTGAGCGATGTGCTTCATTTGATGCATTTTTATATTTTGTCCTTTCATAAGTTAAATTCAATATCTCTTGTGTTATCCAAGGATTTCTACTAGGCCTTGCCTTTTTCCTATTTGATCCTCTGCTGCCTTCATTATTTCACCTCTCAAGGCTACCCATTCGTCTTCTGCTGTATTCTTTCCCCTGTTCAAGCCAATCAATGCCTAATGCTTCCTCTGAAACTCCCAACAACATCTGGTTCTTTCAACTCGTCCAGGTCCTTTCCCCTTAATTTTCTACCTTTTTCTGATTTCTTCAGTTTTAATCTACAGTTTGTAACCGATAAATCGTGGTCAGAGTCCACATCTGCTTCTGGAAATGTCTTACTATTTAAAATCTGGCTCCAAAATTTCTCTCTTACCATTACACAACCAATCTGAAACATTCTCAGTCTCTTCCACATATACAGACTTTTTTTCATTATTCTTTAAACCAAGTGTTAGCGATGATTAAATTATGTCCATTCAAAATTCTACCAGGCGACTTCCTCTTTCATTTCTTTCCCCCATTCCATATTCGCCTACTATTTTTCCTTCTGTTCCTTTTCTTAGTGTTGAGTTCCAGTCTCCTTTCACAATTAAATTTTTGTCTCCGTTAACTAAATGGTTAATTTCTTTTATCTCCCCATACATTTCTTCAGCCTCTTTATGGCTTCACATCTATCTTGGCTACAATAATGTGTTCACTATACTGTTCATAGTAGCTTACCAGGATTTCTATTTTCTTATTCATTATTAAACCCACTGCTGCATTACTCCTATTTGACTCTGTACTTACAGCCCTTTATTCACCTTACCAGAAGAACTTCAATTAGTCCAGTTCCCTTTTCAAATTTTCTAACCTATCTGTCTGATTAAGAAATACAACATTCCACACTCTGATTCGTAGAACCCTAGTTTTGTTTTCCCTGATGACGACTTTCTCCAGAGGAGTCCCTGTCAGGAGATATGATTGGGGGACTATTTTACCAAAGTGGAGATCATCATTGTTCAACCATACATTAGAGCTGCATTTCATCGGGAAAAATAACAGTTGTAGTTTTCCCCCTGCTACCAGCTGTCAAAATTAACAGAACAGCAAGGCCATATGAGCTGGTGTTAAAAGGCCAGATCGATCAGTCATCCAGACTTTTGCAGCTACAACAACTGAAAAGGCCACTGTCCTCCTTCAGAAACCACATATTTGTCTGGCCGCAAAATAGATACACATCCATTGTGGTTGCACGTACCATATGATTTCCTGTATTGCTGAGGCACGCAAGCAAGCCCACCTGTGACAAGATCCGTGGTTCACAGAATGTCAAGTTACATATATTCTTCTATGTCAACACAAGTATGGAAAGCCAATAGGATGATTTCCAGTAAATGTAACAGGTTGCTCATAGTAGCTGTGTGGTGAGACAGGGATACCTTCAAGCAGCTTGTAGAGACATTGTCTCGTCTGTGGGGAAGCACTCTGCAATGCCTATCACGGTCAGCCAGGATTGAGTATTCTGTCACCACCATGTAACCATGATTAGAAATCCAGTATGATCATTGTCTCATGGGGTCCATGCCATAACATGTGGCCCCCAACATAAAAGTAAAAGAGAATGTACACAGCATTTAGTAGCAGTCTCTTAATGAAGTTTCTCATGAGTATATTGCAGAGGTAATGTTCTTGTTCCTGTCTTACCCGATACTTATGTAAATGATCAGCCAACCTCATTGTGACTTTTGTCTTGTTACTGTGAGAACTCATAGTTTTTATTGCTTCCCACTCTGAGTATTGTTGAACATCTTGTGTATTTTTCAGTTTTATGCTTTTTAAAAACACCTTTTTCAGGTTAAACAGTGGAAAGTTCAGGATGAAATAATGACAGTATGGAAAGAGTAGTTTATTGCTCACTACATGGAAGACGCAGGCAGGTATAATTAAAAAGACTGCTGAAGTGTTTAAGTTTTCACATAAAGTCCTCCTTCCAAAGTAGAATCTGTGGGGACCAGAGACTGGGTGGTGAATATATATATATATGTGTGTGTGTGTGTGTGCTACTTCAAAAGTACTTAGCCCAAAAGATGAAATATTTTAGCAGTCTCTTTCATTGTGCCTGTATGTGATTCAACACCTCTGTGTGGTGAGCATCAAGATGTACTTTCCATATTGTTGTTGTTGTTTCAGATTAATTTCGATTGTACAACAATAATGGCACCCCCCCCCCCCCCCCCACACACACACACACACACACACGCACTAGAGGTGTTATGTATAGTGATGATCAAGCATTTGTCAACCAGGAGCTTGTCTTTGGAAGAATACTTGATCAAAGCAATTAAATTAATGTTACAAGAACAATCGTTTCAAACATTGCCTGACTGAAGCATCTGTATGTCTTTGATCTGAGAAATCAAATGCAGGAAGAAATTACATGGACCAGTACCAGTCTGAAAAACTGCTCTGCAGACCAGTGTATTTTAATAATCTAAAGGATCCCCCTGCGGGTTCGGGGGTAAGAATAGGCCCGCGGTATTCCTGCCTGTCGTAAGAGGCGACTAAAAGGAGTCTCCAAAATTTCGGCCTTATGTGATGGTCCCCACTTGGGTTTGACCTGCCTTTTTCAAAATTTCCGTTGTTAGTGCGTGCCATTTGGGGAAGGACGCCTTACGTGGTGTTTTTCTATTGGTCCATCGTGCACCTCCATCTTGCATGCTATCTATTGTCGTGTGGAGGGATTTACACACCATGTCTTCTGGGTTGCCTCCTCGTCTTGTGCACAATCCCCTTCTTAGCGCCCACGGCAACTGTGGACCCTTTCAACACCTAAAATCCAGCACGGTAGCCAGTCCGTTGTGGTGGGGTCGTCATGTACCCTCTTGGTGGTAGCCCCCTGACCACGCAGGGATCGCACTACAGATGCCAGAGCTGTTTCCTCCCCATGCATGCCAAGAAGTATGTGCCCATCTTGTCTGGGGCACGGGGACTCCGGGCAATGGGATATCGGCCAGGTACCCGTTGCTTTGGCTGGGTGGCGCCCTTGGGGAGAGCCCTCGTTCGGAGTAGGTGGCATCTGGGCGGATGTGGCGCAATGAAGCGCAATAAATCTCACCATGCTGGTGGTCGCACTGCCACCAGCGTCTCTAAGCGAGGCAGAATTGAATTCGATGCTGCACAATATGATCCTCAGTCGTTCCCCTCGTTGGCTGCACCATGGGAGGGACGCAGATCTAGTGCCAAGCAGGAGCCTTATGTACCACAATACCTTGTCTGCAGCAGAACTGATGGTGACTCCTTTCTTTTGACGAAGCCTGTGTTTTTTGTGGAACACCTGGAGGATAAGTTTGGGGAAGTGGCGGGGTTGTCTAAAATGAGGAATGGGTCCATCCTCCTCAAGACGTCCTCCCCAGCCCAGTCACGGGCGTTGCTCTTGTGTGATAAGCTGGGAGACGTCCCTGTTACCGTCACTCCCCACAGTAGCTTAAATATGGTCCAGGGGATTATTTACCATCGCGACCTCTTGTTACAGTCCGATGACGAGCTGAGAGCTGACTTGGAACGATGTGGTGTGCATTTTGTCCATCGTGTGCACAGAGGACCCAAGACCAACAGGGTGGCCACCGGTGCCTTTATCTTGGCCTTCGAGGGTGCTGTATTGCCTGAGAAGGTCAAGGTAATGGTTTACCGTTGTGACGTCAAGCCATACGTCCCTCCCCCGATGCGGTGCTTCCAGTGCTGGAAGTTTGGGCATATGTCCTCCCGTTGCCCATCCAGCGCCACATGTCGAGATTGCGGACGCCCCTTTCATCCCGCCTGTCTGTGTCAACTGTGGGGAACACCACTCTCCATGCTCGCCGGACTGCCCCGTTCTTCATAAGGAGCGGAAGATTATGGAATTTAAGACCCTGGACCAGCTTACTTATCGTGAGGCAAAACTGAAATTTGAAAGGTTGCATCCTGTCCCTCTTCAAACTTCTTATGCTGCAGCTACGTTATCGTCGCCCTCGCGGGCGGCAGTTGTCGCCTCCTCTGTGCCGCCTTCAGTTGGCCCTCGGGGCCGTACATCTCTGTCTGCCCCCCTCGTGTCTGGGGGCAAGCCTTCCTCTGTTGCCCCCTTAGTAGTTGGGGGCAAACCCCCTTCTGTCACTCCCCCCGCACATGCTTCAGGAGTGACATCTGCTCCAAAACCAGGGGGCTCGATCCCTCCCCCTCCCCCTTCTCTGCCGGCGTCGTCTCTGCCGGCGTCGTCTCTGCCGGCGTCGTCGTCTCTGCCGGCGTCGTCGTCTCTGCCGGCCCTCCCTTCTTCCGTTTCTTCTGATACCCCGCCGGATGTCAGCCAGTGGCTGAAGGTTCATCCACCTGCTGGTCGTAGGGCTTCTGCGTCGTCGTCAGCCTCCGACGCTCCTTCAGAGAAACTCTCCCAGCCCTCTAAGCCAAAGGACAGACGCGAGAAGAAGGAACGGAACGTGTCCAAGAAGAAGGACACTCCGGCAGTTTCAGTACCGCCTGCTGTCAGTAGTTCTGGCTCTGGGGATGCGGTGGCGATCCTCGCCTCTGCCGCGGATCTCGCCCTCACGGAACCCTCGGGGACCTCTCCTATGGACACAGCTGACTCTCGCTCAGTGGCGGCCGTTGACTCAGCGGCGCCGTCTGCCTCTTAGTCGCCTTCACGCCCTCCCAGACCCTTCTTGCTTCCATTCCCCAGTGGAATTGCGGCGGTTATTTCCGCCACCTGCCTGAGCTCCGGATGCTTCTGAGTGTTTCCCCTGTTCTCTGCATTGCTCTTCAGGAAACTTGGTTTCCAGCAATGCGGACCCCTGCCCTTCGCGGTTATCGGGGATACTATAAGAACCGCGCTGACTGTCAACGAGCTTCAGGTGGAGTTTGCCTCTTTGTTCACCACTCTGTCTGTAGCTCCCCAGTACCCCTTCTGACGCCTTTAGAGGCAGTCGCTGTCAGGATTGAGCTCTCGCCAGCTATTACTGTTTGCTCTGTTTACGTTCCTCCGTATGGGCAACTCCCCCGACATGTCTTGGCTGCGCTGCTGGCTCAACTCCCGCCGCCATTGCTGCTTCTGGGCGATTTCAATGCCCACAACCCTCTATGGGGTGGGACTGTCTCCGATGACCGCGGTCGCGCTGTGGAGCATGTGTTGGCTCAGCTCGACCTTAGCCTCTTGAACACCGGTGCTCCCACGCATTTCAGTGTGGCCCATGGCTCGTTCTCGGCCATCGATCTCTCTCTTTGCAGCCCCGGACTTCTCCCATCCCTTCACTGGAGATAGCATCCTGATCTGTGTGGTAGTGACCATTTTCCCATCTATTTGTCACTGCCCCAGTGTCATTCTTCTGGGCGCCTGCCCCGCTGGGCTCTCAACAGGGCTGACTGGCCGGCTTTTACTTCCGCTGCAACCATTGCTTCTCCTCCACAGGGTGACATTGACGAGGTGGTCCGTGTCTTGACCTCGTCAATTATTTCTGCGGCCGAGACTGCCATCCCTCGCTCTTCTGGACTCCCTCGGAGGAAGTCTGTCCCCTGGTGGTCGCCGGAGATTGCTGAGGCTATTCGCGACCGTAGGCGGGCTCTCCAGCGTCATAAGCGGCACCCGTCTCTGGAGACCCTCATCGCCTTTAAGAAGCTCCGTGCCTTGGCCCGTTGTCTTATTGCACGGCGTCAGCAGGAATGCTGGGAGAGGTACATTTCATCCTTGGGCTCCCGTGTCTCCCCGTCGCTCGTGTGGTCCCGCATCCGGCGGATTTATAGATACCAGACCCCTATGGGTGTCCCTGGAATCTCCCTGGACGGCGCTGTTTGCACGGACGCTGCCACCATTGCTGACCACCTTGCCACGCACTTTGCTACGAGCTCTGCAACTGCAACTTACCCTCCTGCCTTTCGCTCTCTAAAGGAGCGCGCCGAGCGGACGCCGTTATCGTTCCACACACGTCATTCTGAAAAATACAATGCTCCTTTCAGCGAGAGGGAATTCCTCGCTGCCCCCCGCCGATTGCCCTGATACAGCGCCAGGACCGGACTGCATCCACACGCAGATGCTGAATCATCTCTCCGGGGACTGCCAGAGACACATCCTCACCATCTTTAACCGCATTTGGAGCGAGGGCGTGTTCCCGTCGCAATGGCGAGAGGGTGTTATCGTTCCCATCTTGAAGCCCGGTGCGGACCCTCTGGCGGTGGACGGCTATCGTCCCATTACACTCACCGACGTTTTGTGCAAATTGCTCGAACGTATGGTGGGGCGGCGTTTGTGTTGGGTCCTTGAGTCGCGCGGTCTCCTCGCTCCATCCCAGGGTGGCTTTCGTCAGGGCCGGTCTGCTGCGGACAATTTGGTGCGGCTGGAATCTGCTATCCGTACGGCCTTTTCCCGCCGTCAGCATCTCGTTGCTGTATTTTTTGATCTGCGGAAGGCATATGACACAACATGGAGGCATCACATCCTTGCTACGTTGCGCGAGTGGGGTCTTCGTTGTCAGCTCCCTGCTTTTCTTCAAAACTTTTTATTGCGCCGCTCTTTCCGGGTGCAAGTCGGTGCCGCCTCTAGTTCATCTTATATACAGGAAAATGGGGTCCCGCAGGGCTCGGTGTTGAGCGTTTCCTTATTTCTAGTGGCCATTAATGGTCTGGCTGCAGCCGTGTGGTCGTTGGTGTCTCCTTCTTTGTATGCCGACAACTTCTGCATCTCATTCAGCTCAACGACTACAGGAGTCGCCGAACGCAGGCTGCAAGCAGCCATTTGCAAGGCGGCATCATGGGCTCTGACTCATGGATTTCAGTTCTCTGCGGCCAAGACTCGAGTTATGCACTTCTGCAGGCGTCGGATGGTCCACCCTCATCCGGAACTTTACCTCGACGGTCACCTACTTGAAGTGGTGGACACTAGCCGCTTCTTAGGACTCGTCTTTGATGCCCGTCTCACATGGGTTCCTCATATTACTCAGCTGAAGCAAAAGTGCTGGCGGCACCTCAACGCCCTCCGCTGCCTGAGCCATGCGTCTTGGGGTGCAGATCGCAGCACGCTGTTGCGATTGTACAGAGCCCTTGTGCAGTCCAGGCTTGATTATGGGAGCCTGGCCTATGGGTCTGCATCGCCCTCAGTGTTGACGTTGTTGGACCCTATACACCACTGTGGGGTTCGGCTTGCAACTGGCGCTTTCCGTACGAGCCCCGTGGATAGTCTGCTGGTGGAGGCCGGGGTTCCCCCGCTGCGGATTCGCCGCCACCGACTGCTCGCCGACTATGCTGTCCACGTGCATTGCTCACCGGGCCATCCCAATCATCGCCTGCTTTTCCCTGCCAGGGTTCTCCCTCTGCCCGACCGGCGACCTAGGTCTGGACTTTCCATTGCTGTCCGCGTCCAGTCCCTGCTGTCTGAACTGGGGTCGTTCCCTCTTCTGCCGCCCTTCCGGGCCTGTGCACCCACGCCTCCCTGGTGTATGACCCGTCCGTCCGTCCGCCTGGACTTGGCACGGGAACCCAAGGACTCGGTTCCGCATGTGGCCCTCCGTCACCGTTTTCTTGCGCTCGTCGCCTCATTTTCAGGCTGTGAGCCTGTCTACACCGATGGTTCCCTGGTGGATGGTCGTCCTGCCTACGCTTTTGCTCATGCTGCCCATGTTGAACAGCGCTCCTTGCCGGCTGGCTGCAGTATTTTTACTGCAGAGCTGGTGGCCATATTGCGCGCTCTTGAGCATATTCGTTCCTGCTCAGGTACGTCCATCGTCATCTGCAGTGACTCCCTGAGCAGCCTCCAGGCTATCGACCGCTGCTATACCTCTTCTCCTCTGGTATCCTTTATTCAGGAGTATGTTTTTGCCATTACCCGCTCTGGTCGTTCTGTGGTCTTTGTTTGGACGCCAGGTCACGGCATCCCGGGGAATGAACGTGTCGACAGGCTGGCCAAAGGGGTGGTCGATGCCCCCACTTTGGCGATCGGCCTCCCGGCTCGTGATTTGCAGCTGGCGTTGCGCCGTAAGGTGCTTCAGATGTGGCATGACGAGTGGCGTAGCCTGACTTCTCCGAATAAATTGCGGGCTGTTAAGGAGACGACCGATGTGTGGCAGTCCTCCCTGCGGGCTTCTCGCAGGGACTCTGTCATCCTGTGTCGGCTCCGCATCGGCCATACCTACCTGATGCACGGACATCTTTTGCGTCAGGAGGATCCCCCCCTGTGTCGGTGTGGGTCCCGGTTGACGGTCGCCCATATTTTGTTGGAGTGTCCCCGCCTGCGCACCCTCCGGCAGACTTTTAATCTCCCGGGCACGTTGCCTTTGGTTTTATGCGACGATGCCTCCATGGCTGACGACATTTTACATTTTATCTGTGGTAGTCCTTTTTATGGTTCCATTTAGGGGGGACCTATCCCTTTCCCTTTCTGTGTATCTTGTCCTCGAGTGTCTCGTTGGTTGCAGATTTTAATGTGTGTATTCGGATGGTTGACTCTTTCCCAATTTTTGTTCCCATGGTCAGTCAACCAGTCTCCGACCCTCTTCTTTTCTTCCGTTTCTTTCTGTCCAGTGTTCGTCTGTACTCTTTTTGTCTCTAGTGTTCGTTGCCAAATTGGTGTTCTTTCAGTGACTGGGGGGAGGGGCGTCTCCTCCCCCATTGGGGTTTTACCTGTTCCGTAAATTTTGTTTCGCCGGTTTTTTTTTTTTGGAATGGGGGACTGATGACCTTAGCTGTTTAGTCCCCCTTAAACATCCCAACAACAACAACAACAACATAATCTAAAGGATTCTGATCCTGTAATAAGGTCCACAGAATTTGAGTCTCTAGTCTTGAAAACTGTCCTATCACTGTCTGTTGGAAACTCTAGCCTCCACAATGACTTTGAAATAATAATGCAGAAAATAGAAAACATAAATGAGGAACCATTTCCTGAATCAGTTAAAAGTGCTCGGTATGTTGTTCAGCCACATACAGTGAGGACATCTGTAATTTTCTTTTATTATTTTATATGTGACAATATGACATTGTAATTCTGTCAGAGACGGCAAAGGACTTGGAAGAGCAGTTGAACGGAATGGACAGTGTCTTGAAAGGAGGATATAAGATGAACATTAACAAAAGCAAAACGAGGATAATGGAATGTAGCCAAATTAAATCGGGTGATGCTGAGGGAATTAGATTAGGAAATGAGACACTTAAAGTAGTAAAGGAGTTTTGCTATTTAGGAAGTAAAATAGCTGATGATGGTCGAAGTAGAGAGGATATAAAATGTAGACTGTCAATGGCAAGGAAAGCGTTTCTGAAGAAGAGGAATTTGTTAACATCGAATATAGATTTATGTATCAGGAAGTCGTTTCTGAAAGTATTTGTTTGGAGTGTAGCCATGTATGGAAGTGAAACATGGACGATAACTAGTTTGGACAAGAAGAGAATAGAAGCTTTCGAAATGTGGTGCTACAGAAGAATACTGAAGATAAGGTGGATAGATCACGTTACTAATGAGGAGGTATTGAATAGGATTGGGGAGAAGAGAAGTTTGTGGCACAACTTGACTAGAAGAAGGGATCGGTTGGTAGGACATGTTTTGAGGCATCAAGGGATCACAAATTTAGCATTGGAGGGCAGCGTGGAGGGTAAAAATCGTAGAGGGAGACCGAGAGATGAGTACACTAAGCAGATTCAGAAGGATGTAGGTTGCAGTAGGTACTGGGAGATGAAGCAGCTTGCACAGGATAGAGTAGCATGGAGAGCTGCATCAAACCAGTCTCAGGACTGAAGACAACAACAACAACAACACATGTGACAATACTCTTTTTTTTCCCATGTCACTGATATCAAAGAGTCATCAATCTTTATACAGGGTGAGGCAGCTAAGTCATAACTCCCCGGTGTATCTCCCCAACAGTAATAGATATAAAGAAGCCATTTGGATAGTGAATTGCAGGGACAGGGGCTACTTGAACACATCACATTTCATGTTTGTGCTATTTTTTATTACAGAGATATGAGGCCATCTTTTTTTTTCTTTTAAATGGAACCCTGCGTTAAATTTTGGCATAACATGATGGGCTTAAAAAGACGGTTTCAGATATGTGTATTTCATAATATTTAGGCAAATAGTTTTTGAGACACAGATATGGTCTCGTATCATGTTTGGCCTATGAAGCAACCTTTCCTGTTGTGTAGAGTACATGGTAAATGTCAAAAGTCCATCCTTAAATAAACATGCCCTTTTACCCGTCAATAGAAATACATATTGTGATATTTTGCAAAAAAAATTAACTGATGATGTCACACAAGTATTATTCAGTTATTGGGCAACTGTGATACCAAAATAGTAGACACCATACAGTATTTAAATATTACAAGATATTAGTACATTTTAAGTAACAGAAATACAAATGTAAATGAGGAGGCCCTTATTGGTTACAATTATTTCGTATGTATTTGTTTTTTATTTGAAAATATTTACTATTGATCACAGTACGAAGCAGATGCACACAAAGATGCAATATGCATACTGTACATGATACAAAATTTCACTGAAGCATGTGCACAAAATGCTTCCCCTCTGTTGCAATGCACAGTTGTAGTCACCATTTGAATGATTTGTGAAGAACTGCGAGGGTGTCACGTGAGAGATCAGTGCATGCGTTGATGATATGTTGCTTCATATCATCTGTCGTAGTTGGTATTTGAGCATACACTTTATGTTTGATTGCCCCCCACAGAAAAAAATCAAGGTCAGACCAGGATTTCGGGCAGGCAACTTCACTTCAGCACATCGTCCTATCCAACAATCCGGGACCTTTCCATTTAACAGCTCTGTAGCCACACAAGAACAGTGAGCAGGACAGCCGTCATGTTGGAACCACATGCACTGACTCGTAGTTAGTGGTACCTCTTCCAGCAAAATGGGCAGAACGTTTTGCAGGAACTGTGCATAGTTATTGCCATTTAGTACACTCGGAATGATGTACGGCCCCACAATGACATTTCCGATGATGCCACACCACATGTTAACACTCCACACCTGCTGATGCTGTACCTGTCAGTGAGGGTTCTCTATTGACCAGTAATGCATATTATGCAAATTCATGTTACCATGCTTGGTGAAAATGGCTTCATCAGTAAAAAGCATGCATTGAAAAAACGTTGGATCATTTTGTAGGCACTGCAGAGCAAACAGGCAAAATTCGTGACGCCATTTGAAATCTACACCGGAGAGAGCTTGACATAATGAGAGGTGAAACGGGTGAAATCTATGCTGGTGCTATAAGCGTAGAACACTTCTCTGGCTTATACCACATTCCGAGGCGATACGTCGCGACGAAACAGTAGGGTTGTTATGCGCAAACGCTAGAACTCCCTTTTCATGTACCTTGCCAGTTGCAGTTTTCTGCCTTGTCCTCTGTATGGTGTTCCATGATCCCAATTCAAGTAGTTTCATGCAAATACATGCAAGAAGCTGGCACGTAGGATGCTCATAATCGGGATACAGCTCTCTAAATCGCTTTATTGCTCTAACAGCATGTCTTCTGCTTTCACCATATGCTAGAAGCATATCTAACTTTTCTTCGTTGGTGTACATGTCTGCTCCAAGAAACTTTGACGGAAATGCAATGTCTCATTACCCCAGCAGCACATTTATACCCTTCTATCCAGCTAACTCGTGCATCACCTTGCGATGTTATCAAGAAGCAGGAAAACAACACCTTCCCTGGTAAGTTCCTCAGTGGTCAACAGGAAAGGTCACATTGGACAATGCCACTTCGAAGGATGAACATGATACGAGAACATATCTGTGCCTCAAAAAATATTCGCCTAAATATTATGATATACACATATTTGAAACAGTCTTTTTAAGCCCATCATGTTACGCTAAAATTTAACATATGGATCCATTTTAAAAAACCAAAGACGGCCTCATATCTCTCTAATAAAAAATAGCACAAATATGAAATGTGATGTATCCATGTAGCCCCTATCCCTGCAATTCACTGTCCAAACAGCATCTTTGTATCTATTACAGTTGGGGAGATACAAGGGGTGTTATGACTTAGCTGCCTCACCCTTTATATCTAATCTACTCATCCCCTAAGATCCCCTTGACTGGCCCATCAGCTGCAGAATTTATTTTGGGCAAATCTAAGTGTGCACTCGATGTTGCATTAAACCATATTTGTGCTTATTATTATATGTGGTATGGCATTATGTTTAGGCCCATTCCACTCATTCTGTCCTGCTCATCTTCATATATTGACTGTAGTGCCAATTAGTCAGTTACAATGAAATTAGTTTGTATTATCATAGCTGCATTTTTATCTTGATATATCTTAATAATGAACCACCTTTAAAGTTTGATTTCTGTAAAGGCTTCTTTACTGAGAACGCAGTTTATAATCTCGTGAACTGTTCTGTTACAACTAACCTCAAAAAAATTAGCTTGTTGGCATTTTCTGTGATCATGATGTCTTTGATTGTGTAAATGATAGTAGGGAAACTAAAATATCATGACACTGAAGGCATCTCTTTGCATAGATGGAGTCTTGTCTTAATAATACAAAGATATTGCATTTATGAGATGTGCAGCAGGAAGATGACTTAATTCAGAAGAGGAAGTACAAGGATCATATTTAAAGTAAGAACCGATTTGTAATGGGGTAAGAGAAACTTCATTTATTGAACATAAATTGTATTGCGATCTACAGTGTGCACGTTTTTTTCCACAATGAATATTTAAACATTTGTCAAGTTGTGGCACCAACTTTTGGATCCTAGCATCAAATAACGCTGCTGCCTGACGGTTAAACAAGTTAGGAACAACTTCTTTCAGCATGCCATCATTTTCCAAGTGATTTCCACCAAGAAATTCCTTCAGTGTTGGAAACATATGAACATCTGATGGCGCTGAGTCAGGGCTGTGGGGTGAATTGGGGGGGGGGGGGGGGGGGGTCATTGGTCATATACATTATCTTCTGGGGAAATGTTATAGTAGCTTGTTCCTGGCACAGATAGCACCAATGGAAAAGGAACTTGAATATTTTTTATGAGCTTAGGTACAATACAAGATAAATGGGATTCTGTGTTTAGATTACTATGAGATGCCAGGTATTTAATATGTGATGTGATGTGAGATACTGTGGTGCTTGCACACTGAGGAGCCGATGAAGTAGGCATATCGTATGGTAGTCATGTAACTTGTCTGCCCATGATCTCCATAAGTGGGCATAGGGAGCATTGACGCTATCATCTAGACAGATGTTGCAGATGAAATGTATACAAGCATTCACTGTTAGTTCTGACTGTCTAGTGCTGTTTTATGAGTACATCACACTAGTGGATGTTTGGTAGAAAGAATGATTGTGAGAGTTTGTTTCACATCCTGTGGATATATGTTTCAGAAATTTTTGAGGGCATTGATACAAGTGGAAGTCATTCTATGACTGGCAACAATATTTTCTGTTCGATTGAAATGCTCATCCAAAATTACACACAGATTCTTCACTGTTTTCTGGGATGATATTATAATATTGTTGAGCAGAATAGGAGACAGACATTTGTGGAACTATGATGATAGTAATTTCTGACGGCGTGCCAAGATTACTTGTGACTGTTTCATTTTTAGTTTTAGTCCCACGCTTCAGGCCCATGTCACTACCGAAGGCAGATCATCATTTATCTGGATGATAGTAGTATTGATATCTGCAGGTATGGCACTTCGGTGGAGTTGAAGGTCAATGACATAGAAATGATATTTACGGGAGGACAAGATCAATGAGATATCATTTACAAGTGAAGAAAACAGAAGTGTTCCTGGCACTGACCACTATGGCATCCTTCATCCTCTAGTGCCTATGTATAAAGTGCACCAATCACAAATAAGTGTCTTGTACCATACCGTTGTTGCTTTAAAATTGCAAGCCCATACCTATTCTGTCATTACTGCTTCAGCTAAAACACTGCTAAGCTGTGCTGTCATACATCCAAGTTAGCAGCAGTAGTGTAAAATAAACAGCAAGCTTGGTTAGAAAAAAAGTATGATTCGAGCAAGAAAAGACCCAGATTGCAAGCTAGTGGCACAATCCTACAATGAGGCAGTTGTCTGAGAGATAATTAGCAGTTGAATAAGTGGTTGGCTGAGATCAGATGCAACTGCGCTGCTTAATGCTTAGTGTGTGTCGTTACTGTGGGCTTGTACGTGGCATCGGAGTGATATAATGAAAGTTTATTTTATTATTGTTTAGTTAAACTGTGATTTAGCTCATGTAGTTTAAGTTTATTTTATTATTGTTTAATTATACTGTGATGTGTGTGCAGGATGACATTTTATTCTCACATACAACACATTGCTTTCTGTTTTTCAAGTAGTTTTCTAACCACAGTAGTGCACCATGTGATTGTCACGTTTTTCTGAGCAGATTTTAAACTTGACAGTGTGAGCTTTGCAGAAGTGAAGTAGCGTCGGTACTGTAGCCTCACATATGTCAGTGGCATATTTTGGGTCATTAGTTACCTTAATTAATGCAGTGCAGTGTTTGTGCTGTAGTGTTTACAAAAGCCGAACAGATATTGTCATATAAGTTGAATTCACAGAAATGTTCAGTAATTCCATTGTGAATAATATATACCACGGCTTTGGATACAGTGGATAATATGCTGATTGATCGTTAATCACAAGGTGATTACGGGTTCTTGGTTCTAGGGGTAGGACTGACTGTGCTTCCTTTCCATGAAGAATGGGTATGTTCCATTCTCAGAGAAAAATTGAGTTTCTCTCTTAAGATAGAAACTAAGCTAGTGACAGGATTCTTGACCATGGTTATGCTGATACCATTGTTGCCTATTGCTTCGTAGGAGATCCTCAGTATTGCTTTTCTCTTTGTATTTATGTTTTAGGCATTGTGTTTGGTAAGTACTTTGATGTTTCTAGTGGGCACAGTTCTTTGCGGCATGAGAGTTGACTTCCATTTATCGGCTGACATCTGAAACACAGTTTTTGATTTGTCTTTCCAATGCCCAAGCTACTGAGATTCTTCCACAGAACTGCTTCTGGAAATTACATATAAAACAACAAGCATGTCCGACTTCAACAATGTGAATGCTTTGTACCCTGTTTTACAGTTTTCTGTAGTGTTTGTAACGTTCAGGTTTCAGATTTGCCTTGAAATGTCTGACAAGCATCCCCGTTGTTCATTGTTTGGCATAGTTCAGTTGCCAGTTGTCAGCTGAGGAGTACCAGTGTTTCTTGTGTGGATATATGTATCAGAGCATGTTTGTTATAGAGAGCAGTGTGTTTATTAAAATAAAGTTATGGATTTTGCTATCAATTGTGGCCCCTCTGATTATTTAATACCATGACGTTTCTGAGCAATCAGCTGTCAGAACATCGCAGTTGGTTTTTGTAATGTTCCTACATGTTATGTGATATGATTTGAGCTTTGAGAGCTGCGAGAAAAAGACTGGGAATATTACTCCATGTGCTGAGAGGCCTGGAGCTAACATTTGATCTCTATCTCCTACTTTGTCAGTCTTTTTTCTCCTCTCTTGCAATTATCTCCTGAGTGTGACTGTGGTCTTTCTTCAGTGGGTTCAGGGTTCAGTTTGCATAAGACATTGAGTTTGAGATCATAATGTACATTTGCAACACCAACACCACCACCAAGCTTGTTTTTCCTGACCACCCTAAGAAATATATATCCTGGGAGATGAGCAGATGTTGAGGATGTGTGTGTTTGTAGCTACGTTTTGGACAAGAGGATTATATGGAAGTTTTAGTTGGTGGAAGAGGAGGCTCTTTCCTTCATGATGTGCAGGTGAGGTTGGACATAACAGTGTATTACTAACAGCTCTGGCACATGCTTCCGGGCATCCTGCAGGAGGTTGTTTAAGTTTGTCCCCTGCCCACGGTGAGGGAAAGTGACAGACATATGTGGGAAACGGCGTAGCTAAGTGATGACAAAAATTTTATGCACCCATGTAACTTGTACTTACAATCGCTGAAGGAGAGGAGATCACTAAGTTAAGATTTTCTGAGATTACAGAAGTATGCAAAATAAAGGAGTATTTGTTGCAAAGAAATATGGTCGGGATAGTGCCGACTGAGAGACTATCAACCCTCTGTCTTAAAGGATGAATGTAGTCAGTGTATGAGTTTTATACTCTCGGGCAGTCATCTGTAAAATGTTACAGGTAGACATCAGGTAGGAAATCAAAAATCCCAGATATTCAAAAGCAAAGTAAAAGAATATCTTGTTTTGATGTATAAATATTACGTAATGCTAATGTTTAACACAAACATATCTTGTTACATAAACACTTTGTTTAATGTGTCAGATAACAACAGCAGCTGAGTAGTAAAAGAGGAAGAGCATTATTTCCTCACATCCCCCTTGCCCAAAGTAACTCCATTTTAAATTAATTCCTATAATTATGAGAGTGAGTGGGTTAGCTGTAGTCACAATTTGTAGTTAGTGTATTTCACCGAAATAGCCCGCAGTGATGCTTCTCCCTGTCAGTATGTAACTCTGTTTGTTCCACATCTCTGAAGTCTACTGTTCCTGATAGAATTAATAAAATGTAATGTATGAAGGGAAGAGGGTGACAAATATTCCTGTGGAGTGAAAAAAGAACCAATCGTTTAATTTTAAATTCTGGGACTACAGTAGTAATTTTGCAAGTTCACGAGTACAGAGAGAAGAAATGTTTTCTCAAAGTCTTACGATGAAAGAAAAATCTCCAGACAAAAATAAAAATAATGGTCAAAATACCAGGCCCACTATTTGAACATCCTCCTACTTGCAACCTCCAGTACTCCCATTAGTATCTCTCTCTCTCTCTCTCTCTCTCTCTCTCTCTCTCTCTCTCTCTCTCTCCACACACACACACACACACACACACACACACACACACACACACACACACACACACACACACACACACACCTTGTCCATGTTGAAATTGTTGAATTTGGTTAATAACATAACATTTTTCAAAGAAAAAATAAATTACATGTAACATTTTCCCCTGCTTTGCATTGCAGTTAAATTTATTATTTTACAGATGGCGTTAGTAAGAAAATGGTGGACAACTGATTATGCAAAAGATGTTGTTAGCTCGCTACGTGAAAAAGAGCGTCAGAGGATTCCATTCAACTTTCGTTCTCCTCAGGTAATGAAGTTAAATTTAGTGTTATACTGTCTAGCATCTAATCTGATGTATACACATTGGAAAATCCTGTAAATTTCACTGGTCTGCTTAAAACTCTGAACCATTCATGTTAATCAAAAGC
This sequence comes from Schistocerca gregaria, assembly GCF_023897955.1. Lineage (NCBI taxonomy): Eukaryota > Metazoa > Arthropoda > Insecta > Orthoptera > Acrididae > Schistocerca > Schistocerca gregaria. Next base: position 307,281,935 of record NC_064920.1, on the reverse strand, counting down.
TAAAGTCAGAGAATGACACACTGCTAGATATTAAAAATGTTTTCCGTCTTTGTGCCTTTATCACCACTGCACTCCAACTCTACATTTGTGATCTGTCAGATAAATTTGTACCCCACTGATTCATTTGGATTTAGCTAACATGCTGATTATCAGTTTTGAACAACTCACTGTTCACACGCTGGAATTTGTATCTCAAATGGCAAGTTTTTGTTACTAAATGTGCCTTCCTGCACTATGTTACCCTCATAATTCTGTGTTTGTGAGGACTCATAATTTGTGTTTGTGAGGACTGTTCTCTCCTTCCAGTGATAAAAGAACAGGAAACTACAGATTAAATTATTGTTCTAACTTTTCTATTTGTTTGTCCAGTTCCAGTTATTCTGGTTTGGGTAACACAGTTAGGTTCATTCTGATGTGTGTCTGTTGTACTTGTGCAGCTTACCCTGTACAAATTGGCAATTTTATTGCCTATAATTATTCAAACTGACAAAGCATAAAACACTAATATAAAGGTGCTCTCATTAGCTGTGTTCTCACCTTGTTACATTATCTACCAGTTATCATCGTACAGTGATATGATTAAAGACAGTCAATCCTTGTGTAGAGGCCACACAATTGTTAAGTGCACACATGAGAGGTTTAACGATGAAGCATCCTTAATGTTAAAAATGAAATGATTGATTGCTCATCACAGTCTGAGTGTCTCTCTATATGTATTGAAACATTTCACTTTGTCTTACTCCTAATTGTGGAACACTATTGTTTTCAGGTAGTCCTCAATTTGACATGCTTTTTCCGAACAAATTTTCATTCAAAGTATCCACGGGTGTACTGCCGGTCTACAGTGTCCAACGGGCACAATATTTCGGCGATCATACATGTCGCCATGATCAGGTGAACTGACGGACTGAGCTCTCGTGAACATGCCAGCACGGAGATCCGTACGCTATGGCTGCTCAGGTCGCGTGGTAGAACAGATTACGATGGCGTCTGAGATGACGTCGGTGTGATGGCTCTGTCCGCCGTGGTCGTCACAACTATACGTTTGCTCGATTTACTCTTGATTATCCCAATCGCTGGTTCCCAAGCCTTGCTAAGATTATAGCCACAGTCACGGTTTATGAGGTCGTCATTGGTGCCAATTTCGATGGCCCCTCTAACAATGCTGTCCCAGTATCTCGATGTCTGTACCAGAATCCTGGTGCGTTCATACTCCATAGTGTGATTTTCTGACAAACAATGTTCAGCGTGCCACGGTCAGAGGGTATTTAAACCGAACCCAGTTACCTCTGAGCAGCCATAGCGTACGGATCTCCGTGCCGGCACATTCACAGGAGCTCAGTCTGTCAGTTCACCTGATGATAGCGACATGTATGACCGCCGAAATATTGTGCCCGTTGGACACTGTAGACCGGCAGTACACCTGTGGATATTTTGATTATCAAATACGCCGGGAGAAAGTCAAGAATCACAAATTTTCATTCATTTTTAATGTTGATGACTAATTATAAAAATTGTAATTGTATAAATGTTAGCATTTTCAAACAATGGGAATTCCAGTTTGGAATATTAACAGTGTAAGTAAAAGATAGATTGCTACTTACCATAAAGATAACACATTAAGTTACACACACACACACACACACACACACACACACACACACACACACACACACACACAAACGAACATCTCTCACACACGACTGCCGCACCAGCAGCTCAGCTCCAAGCTGCCAGAGATGGTGGTTAGGTATGCCTGTTTCCATGAATGAATATGTGTGCATTTCCTTTTCTGGCGAAGGCTGTGGCCAGAAGCTAATATCTAAATATGTTTTAGTTGTGCCTGTGTGCAACTTAATGTGTCATCTTTACTGTAAACAGCAACTATCTCAGTGTTTTCGAAGATATTTCTCAATTTATGAAACGTGAATGGGAGCCTAAAGTAAAAAATGGGAAAATGAGTAAACTTATTGCCTTATAAGTCAGAGACAAACAGTAGTCATTAATAGAGTCTGTTAACAATATACAAGATTCATAAATAATGGATTGGTTACATACCTTGCCATGAGGGCCACTGATGGAAACAGATCTTTAATAAACAAATATACCATATTTACTCGAATCTAAGCCGCACTTTTTTTCCGGTTTTTGTAATCCAAAAAACCACCTGCGGCTTAGAATCGAGTGCAAAGCAAGCAGAAGTTCTGAAAAATGTTGGTGGGTGCCGCCACAACTAACTTCTGTCGTCGAATATATGTAGCGCTACATAGGCATGCTTTGTTGGCACAAAGATAAATACTGGCACCAAAACCACTGTGTCATTAAATAAATTAAAAATAAAAAAAAAAATGTGGGAGACGAACTTTTTTCTCCACTCCGAGTTTCAACTTTGTTTCGATTTGGAGATGCGGCCTATAACTTTTGTCTTCCCTTGAATCTCGAGTCTCAAATTTCAGGTGAGGCTTAGATTCGAGAAAATTTTTTTTGCTTGATTTCGAGTCTCATTTTTCAAGTGCGGCTTAGATTCGAGTAAATGCGGTATACCATTATCAACTAAAGGAGAATATATGAAAATGCAACAGATGAAGAAAGCAAAAGAGAATACAGATGTCTAAAAACTGAGATTCAGAGAAAAAGTGCAACATGACAAAGCAGGTATGGCGGAGGAGAAATGTAAGGCTGTAGAAGCCTGCACAACTAGGAGGGGAAAGATGCCATCTTTAGGAAAATGAAAAAGACTTTTGAAGGAAAGAGAGGCAGCTGTATGAATATCAAGAGCTTAGATGGCAAGAAAATACTAAGCAAAGAAGGGATAGCTGAAATGTGAAAGGAATATAGAGTAGGACTGTTCCAAGGAAAAGAACTTGAATACAGTATTATAGAAAGAAAAGAAATAAATGTAGATGAGATAGGAGATACAATGCTGTGAGAAGAATATGATAAAGCACTAAAAGATGTAAGTTGAAACAAGGCCTCTGGAGTAGGTGACATTCCCCTGGAATTATAGAGGTTCTTGGGAGAGTCAGCCATGACAAAACTATGCCACATAGTCTACAAGATATGAGATATGCAAAGTACCCTTAGAATTCAAGAAGAATGTAATAATTCCTCAGAAAAAGCAAGTGCTGACATGTGACAATATTACCAAACAATTATATTAAAAACAAAGATTCCAAGACTTACCAAGCGGGAAAGCGCCGGCAGACAGGCACATGAACAAAACACACAAACACACACACAGAATTACTAGCTTTCGCAACCGATGGTTGCTTCTTCAGGAAGGAGAGAGAAAGACGAAAGGATGTGGGTTTTAAGGGAGAGGGTAAGGAGTCATTCCAATCCCAGGAGCGGAAAGACTTCCCTTAGGGGAAAAAAAGGACAGGTGTACACTCGCGCGCGCACACACACACATCCTTGGAACAGTCCTACTCTATATTCCTTTCACATTTCAGCTATCCCTTCTTTGCTTAGTATTTTCTTGCCATCTAAGCTCTTGATGTGTGTGTGCGAGTGTACACCTGTCCTTTTTTTCCCCTAAGGGAAGTCTTTCCGCTCCCGGGATTGGAATGACTCCTTACCCTCTCCCTTAAAACCCACATCTTTTCGTCTTTCCCTCTCCTTCCTGAAGAAGCAACCATCGGTTGCGAAAGCTAGTAATTCTGTGTGTGTGTTTGTGTGTTTTGTTCATGTGCCTGTCTGCCGGCGCTTTCCCGCTTGGTAAGTCTTGGAATCTTTGTTTTTAATATATTTTTCCCATGTGGAAGTCTCTTTCTATTTTATTTACCAAACAATTAGCTCAATAAGTCATGGTTGCAAAATATGGGCACAAATTATTTGCAGAAGAATGGGAAAGCTGTTGTGAGGTTGACCTCAGAGAGGATGAATTTGGAACCCAGGGAAATGTGGGAACACGTGAGGCTGTACTGACCCCATGACTTATTTTAGAAAATAGGTTGAAGAAAGGCAAACCTATATTATAGCATTTATCAATTTAAAGAAAGCTCCTAACAGTGTTGAATGGAGTACAATCTTTGAAATTGAACATAGGAGGTGTAAAATATAGGGAATGAAAGATTGTCTAAAATGCACAAGTGAGCCAATATGTAAAAGTAATCGACGGAAAAGAATCTCATGATGGTGTAGTGCCTTAAAAATAATAGTGATACCCAGAGCGGTGACGTAGTCTGTTGATGGAGGTACTTTGCTGACATGCTGAAGGTTGTAGTTTAGAATCCCATCAGATGTTTTTTAAATTTTTGTTTTTAAAACTTTAATAGAATGACTTTGATCATTATTTTTATTAAAGTTATTGGTTTAAATGTATATTTTTTATTTCTAATCCTTTGCCACATCATTTTATTCATCGCATTAGCTTTTTTACATGTTCTTGTGTTTTCCTCATATCATTCATTCCTTTTTCAGTTGGAATCTTGATCCTTGTGATGTTAAGTACCTTATGTATTAACTATAATTTTAATTTCTTCTGTTTTATAATTTCATATTTTTGCCCTTGTTATGGCATTCATTATTTCTGTTCCTCATCTTGCTTGAATTTTTTTAACTAATGCAATAAATGTAATAAAAAATACATTTATGACACCATTGAATATACAATATAAGTAGATTATTTCATCTTTATTTTCTTAAACGATAGATTGGTGTTTTGAAACATTTAAATAATATAATAGTAAATAAAAATAATTAAAATCACATGCACAAAGATTCCAAATGAAAAAAAGTGTGACAGTAAGAAAAAATAAGAACAAATAAAAAACTTAATACTGTGTTTTAAATGATGTGGCGAAGATTTAGCTACAAAAATAACAGTTCAAAAATAACAATGTCAGAGCAATTGTCAGGCTATGAACCCACAACCTTGAGTACATCAGGAATGTATCTTAACCACTACACTACACCACTACACTGGATAACACTATTATATTTAAGATTGACGAGCATCATCCAGAATGACTCTAACCTATAACACTATATAGTTGATTGCAGCTGTGGGGACCTTCCTTTGTCAACTAATTTTTTATTATAAAAAAATTTGCTATTTTCCCATCCACCAGCACTTTTTACATATTATTTAAGTATTACATTCATTATTAGTCAATTCAAATAACAACTGTGTCTCCTCAGTGTCTCTGTATTATTCAGGTAATAAAATTAGTAATTTTTTTATGTGTATGTAGTTGGTTTCACTAAATCTGAAATACCTCTTGTAAATGTGATGGTGATCGTAAAGCCAAACCTGGTTATTTTTTAATTCTGTGACTTATTTGGATACCAAGGTCACCAGTCTCCTCCAATGCTATATGGTCATAGAGGCCTCCTTTCATTTTCTGATATTGCTGTTATTTACTTTTTTTCAGATACAGTACAGAAGTCATTTAGTTAAATGGATCTGCAACATAGCTGAAGGATTGAAACTTAGTAGTACAACAGTTCATTTGGCTATATATATTCTTGACATTTTTATGGATAACCATAGTATTGCCCTGGAAAGTCTGAACTTACTAACATTAGTATCTGTCTTGTTAGCAGGTAGGTGTGGATGCTTTTTTTATTACTTATAATCCCCTTATTACATTTGATAGCACAAGCAATGCTCAGAGTTGAAAGTTGAATTTCATGCCAAATGTTACAGGGGTCAGTTCTATAAGTTTGTGTACAATACTGCTCATAAAAGTACAAAGAACTTGTCACTGTAAGCGTAATTGCGTCTTCTTCGCTAATTTGCTTTTGGCCTGAAGGCCATACAGCCATTTGTAATTGAATTATGCATTGCCCCTTGCGGGGCTCATAACTCTTTTGTAAGCATGAAGCTCATAACTCGTTGCAGTACTCATGATTTCTAGTGCTGCAGTCCCACTATCTGTCTATTCTTGTTCTACATAAATACCCTGCAACCCACCGTTCAGTGCATGGCAGAGGGTACCTTGTCAATCCTTTCCCTGTTCCACTTGCAGATGGAGCAACCAAAAAAAATTACTGTCTACATTCTTCTGTACAAATCTTTTTTTCTTTTGTCTTGTCTTCGTGGTCCTTACGGGATGTATAAGGGTGGTTTGAAAAGTTCTCAGAATCACCATGAAAGGTCAGCACTAGTGCAACAAGTTGTTCACATGATATTCATAGAACTGTTGCCTGTAAACACATGCCATGTCAGTTGTCTTAAAAGAGAGCTGTAGCGGTGATGTGGCCCTGTTGTTGTTCCTGCATAAGATTTGCGAAGATGGAAAAAATTGAGATTCGAGCAGTGATTAAATACTTTGTAAAGAAAGGTATGAAAGCAATGGATATTCATGCCGATTTCCAGAGTACACTGGGGGACTCTGCTCCTTCATATTCAACTGTTGCCAAGCAGACAAATGAATTTAAATTTGGTTGGGAGAGCTTAGACGATCCGTGCAGTGGTCGGACAAGATGTCACTCCTCTAGAAATCTGCAAAAGTGCACGAAATGGTCATGGAGGATCGGCGATTGAAAGTGTGTGAAATTGCTCATATTTGCCAGATGTCATCTGATAGGGTATATCACAATTTAACTGAAGAATTAGAAATGAAAAAATTCTCTGCAAGATGGGTGTAGCAACTCTTGACGCTGTATCAAAAACGCATAATGTTTGGCCTGTTTTAGGAGAAACAGACAGGTTTTTTTTGCACCAGTTTGTGACCACAGATGAAACTTGGGTGCACTAAGATAACCCAGAGACAAAACAAGAGTCAAAGCTGTGGAAACATGCTTATTCTCCGCCGCCAAAGAAATCAAAGACAATTCCTTCAGCGGGAAAGGTCATGGCATCAGTGTTCTGAGTTGTGAAGGAGATTCTGTTTGTAAATTATCTCCCTACTGTGCAAACAATTACTGGAGAATACTATGCTAACCTCCTGGACAAATTGCAACAAAATATATGTGAAAAAAGGCCAGGTTTAGCAAAGAAGAATGTCATCTTCCATCAATACAATGCGTGCCTGCACACGTGCCACCGCCGTGTCAAAATTACATGGACTAAGGTATGAATTGTTACCACACCCACCTTGTTCACCTAATATGGCTCCGTCAGACTTCTATCTTTTTCCGAGACTGAAGATTTTTCTTGGTGGACGAAGATTAACTTCAAATGAAGAATTGATAGCCAGAGTTGACAACTATTTTGCAGGCCTGGAGGAAACTCATTTTCTAGATGGGATCAAGGCACTGGAACATCGTTGGACCTAGTACATTTTCTACAAGGAGACTACATTGAAAAATAAAATAGAGTTTCAGTGATGTAAGTACTTTTTTCTATTCTGTTCCGAGAACCTTTCAAACCTCCCTCATATACTAGTGACAGTTGGATCATTCTGCAGTCTTTGTCTTCTCTCCAGGGATTTCCATTAGAGTTTTGGCAGCATTTGTGTAATACTTGCATGTTGATCGAATGTACTGGAAACAAAACTAGCAGCAACCCTCTGAATTGCTTTAATGTCTTTCTTCAATCTAACAAGGTGTGGATCCCAAACACTTGACCAGTTTTCTAGAATGGATTGTTAAAGTGTTCTGTATATGGTTTCCTTCATACGTGAGGTACACTTTCCTAGAATTCTTCCAATAAATCAAAGTCAGCCATTCACCTCCCCTATAACCGACCTTATGTGTTAATTTCATTTCATATCGTTTTGCAATGTTACTCCAAGATCATTAATACTATATTCAAACCTTACAGGATTGTTTTTCATGTTACCTTTCATTAGGAACACGGATGCACTCAGCGACTGATATGATTCATAAATGATAGAGCACAGGAATCAGTTGTCCTTTTTTTGCAGGTTTTCTTTGGCAAATCTAGATTTCGGCTAGTCATTATCAATGCACTATTTCATAGTATCAATGCATGTGAGTCTCCTGATGTTCAGACGTCTGTCACAGTTCTTTCAAGACAGTCTTGGGAGAACTATGACAGACACCCGAACAACAGGGCACTGACATGCATTGCTACTATGAAATAGTGCATGATAATGGTTAGGCAACAGCCAAAATCTAGATTTAGCAAATGTGCGAAAAAGAATGACTGACTGCTTTGCTTTATCATTTGTGGAGGTTTGCTTTTCCTACTCATCTGCACTAACTTACAGGTTCCCACATTTAGAGCAAGCAGGCATTCATCAAACAACAAAATATTCTATCAAAGTCATCCTGTATCCTCATACAATCACCCAACGATGACACTTTTCTGTATGCCACAGCATGATCTGCAACCAACCACAGATTGTTGCTCACACATCCTGTCAGATTGTTTATGTGTGTATAGAACAAGAGCAGTCCTGTCACATTTCGCCATGACACTCCTGACAGAACTTTATTTCAAAATGGACACTTGCCGTCCAGGACAACACACTGGGTTGTGCATCACTTGAAAAGTCCTGTTCTCAGACTTGAGTTTACAAGATGGCTTCCGTGTTGACAACCTGACTCCATTTGCTACTATTTTTCTTGACCTTTCTTCTACAACCATTTTGACCAACTTTCACATGTTCCCTGTTCCAGTTTTTGACCACTTTTCTTTTTCCAAATTCCACAGTAGTGTCTCCTGTCCGAATGAGGAGGCCAAACGTAGTGCACCAACTGTCCATTTTGCAAATCAATTTTAAGCACCCCTTGCAGGAATAACTTGCATTACGCACACCAAAACTCAATTTGGTAGTTTACCTGCTGTGTGTGCTTTTTTCTTTTTTTTTTGGGGGGGGGGAGGGGATCATCACGACAAAGCAATTAAAACATGTAAAATATAAACATAGGTGTAAGAAATTAACAAAACAATGACTTATTAATTAAAATCTTGATAGTTGATAACAAATCTGGACTGGAATTTCAATGGCACTGCCTCATGGCTTCTCTGTGTGAAGTTCTCGGTTTTTTTATGTGGCATTGTTTGTGAAAGAAAACCCAGTCTCCTCACTGCAGGTGGCTGGTGCACACGACCACACACCAAGCTAGTGCAATGCTCGACACTGCTCAAACTATCAGATTTCTGAATTCATCAGAACAAGCATTCAGATGTAACTCATTCTGTTCATCCAGCACTAATTCTAGTCACCATTTTCTGTGCCCGCGAAAGGCAAAGGTCCCGAGTTCGAGTCTCGGTCGGGCACACAGTTTTAATCTGCCAGGAAGTTTCAGTTATGAGTATCTTCAGCCTGCTGTGTCAGTGAGATGATTGCCTCAATGTTTATGGTGATTTTTCCTGATTGACATTGCAATTGTAAGGCCTTCAAACAGAAACTTTTTGGTTGCCCTTATAATATAATTAACGGGAATTGCCCTATTTCTCCTTCCTTTCTTTGCAAATTCTGAATAAATGTATTGTTAATTTGAAACCACCAGAAAATAAATTAAAAACTAACTCCACTATTTATGGGATGCAGCACACAGATGAGGCACATATTTCAATTTATTAAGCTACTACACTATAAACAGTGCAAGTTGCCATCATTGCATTTGAATATTATCACTAGCCCCACATGCTAGTTGCAAAAATAAGAATAAAACTCCTTGTGATCTCTCTTCAGTATTTTGAAGAGCATTCAGCTCAGATTCCAACTGTGTCTCATGTCTGATGGCTGTGCATCACAGCCTTTGCTTAAGTGAGGTACAGTTGAAACAACTCAAGAAACAGAGAAACTATGAAAATGCATTCTTCCTGCTGGTGCCATAGTTGAGATCTAATCATGTATTGACTTTTTGTTGTGGTGCTGAATTTTATGGCTAAATTCATTGGTTACTGTCAAATCAACTTTACGAAATATTATTAACTAATTTCGCACATAAGGTGTGAGGCTGTTTTTTAAATTCAAGCTTTATTTCCATAAGATCATTGCACATGTAAGTAAAAGCTGCTTTACCTTTCACATTATGAGCTGTCTGTGTTAATCACTGTTGGAAAACAGCGGCATCTCATAAGCAATGTTGTACAGCACTCATTCTCCTGACGTGAAGGGTACTGTAATAGTCAGCTCAACTCTCTTTGTAAAAGCTGTACAGGTTTTACTAGTGGTAACAACAAACTTTGTCACCATAGATGCTAAAGCATTAGCTTTTTTTAATATGTCCCACAAGTAAGTTCTTTGCCTCTATTAACAAGAGAATAAAGGTTGTGGTAATGAAATGTTTTTGTATAGGTGTCTGGAGATTATGTTCTGTGAGGAAAGTAAAGAAGGCAATATATTAACTTCCTTACATAAGTCGTAATGTTGTAGGAATAGTAATTAATTGCGTAATGTATGTATTGGCAAACAACTTTACAGAAGTGAAATAAAAACTCAACATGACTCCTGTCTAGTTGAAGATGAGGGTGTGAAACTATCAGAACATTTAATGGAGCTAATATTTTATTTGGGAATTAAGTTTGTAACAGTTGTAATGTAGCATAAAATACATTATTGACCTTACTAAATCATTGATCTACTCGCAATATTACATAAATGTGTCCATAAACCAGGATGGCAATGAGTCACTAGGAGGTGCATTTGGCAAATTTGTGTTACAGTGATGCTGATACATGGTATACTAGAAAACTAGGAATGGGTTTGCACATTCAATGTCTGATGTACTTGCCAACAGCATACATATTTGGTGCCCTAGAATAAGGATCAAGTATGCACTTCTGCAGCTTATCCTGTGGATCTTGTGGCTTCTGGTAATGTCTCCCATTGCAGGACAAGTGCCATTTGGAGGTCAGCACTGGTCTGCACCAGAGGTAGAGCTCCATTCCTTCAGCTTAGCCTTTCTGGTGCATCTTCAATTAGATTTTATTTCAAAGAACAATTTAGTTACTATAGCTGCATGATATCTCTGTCTTGCAGATACTGGTCCACTAGGCCAGCTATGTATGGTTGAGCACAATCATCATCCAGGAAGCCATGATGGTGTCACACATACAAGAATACTGGTGCCACCACATTGGTCACTTTCAACACTATTGGCAGGGTTGTAACCTGTTGCATAGGCATGCTGTGCCAAATAATATGTGAGAATTGCTCTCCAAGCTAAACTACTACTCCTTGCCCATAGCTGCAGCCAACATTGTCTTGGCCCACTCACAGTGAGCAAGACACCACATTTGCTGTGCCACATGGTGCCTTTGGCAGGTTGATGAGTATACAGAGGAACGTCATGAAGCTACTGACATGAAGTCTGATGGGAGATGGGCATCCAAGATGCTGCTGTAAGGTCTCAAACCAAAGCAGTTTTAACAATTGGATACCTCAGGGTGACAATGACCCTGCCACTGGATTGTGATGTGCAGTCAGTCATGCCTGTACTATCATTGACTGTTTTCTCCTGTTACGAAATTTTGCATAATTTGATATTCAACTACTTTCCCATTCTGCACAAACTGTTATCGGACTCTAGTCTTGTAATGATCATTTTAAGTGTTTGCTGTAATATGCTGCCCTCTGTCTCAAATACTAAGTGCCAAATACATAGACTGTTACTGGCTCACTTAAGTGGTCTCCTTCCAACATGCCATTTGTTATGTTTTCATAATGTCTCACTACAATTTAGTGTCATCTTGATGCAGTGTTTTCTAATGGGCCTTTGAAGATATTTTTATCTTATGGTCATGATTGTAGTTATGCAGCATAGACAGATTAAAAAACCCTAAGTAATTACAGATATTATTTATATTGCATGCAGTAAATAGCAGATGACATATCTCACACTAATACACTGTTCTAATTGCAGCAAAATTTGAGGAGCGGGATATAAATGTACCAAAAGTATCTGATATGAATGCATTGATTGAAAGTCCATATCCAGTGGCTGAATTTCTTGCAATGGAATTCATGACTCTTCAGTTTCTTAAATGGAGTCTTGTGCACCCAACAGCTGCACATTTCGCTGAATTTTATGTGGTACATATCATTTCACCAGCAGATTTTAGCTCTGACCATCATTTTGAAACTTACAAAGATCTGCAACATGCTGCCCATCATTATATGAAAGAATTTTTGGATTATTCTCTTCAAGGTACAGTATGATGGCAAATAATTTACAAATTGTGTGACTGATAAAAGCAAGTATTTTTAGTAGCTGTATATGCTCTGTTGTTAGAGAAGTGCCTGGATTTCTTGTGACAGAAATTCTGTTTGCTTAGTAAGTACATCTAAAAAATAAAATAAAAAAAAGAGCAACTAACAGAGAGGTATTATATTCAGTAGGAATACCTAATGTTCCCATAACTGTAAAATTTGTGTATAAAATTATGTTTGAATGGGATTTTAGGCATTAAGAAGTAAGGAAAATATGATTCCATGATGGAGAATTTCCAGAAATTCTGCACTTGCGTCATAGTTGTGGTTCCCCACAGTCTTCTGCTTATCTTTGTAATTTGTGGATGGCAACATCTGGGCATTGATTTACTCAGCACTATTGAAAACTACCTGCAGTAAGAATGCCAGTTTGCACCTATGGAGTGTGACCTATCCAGACAATAGCTGCAAGCAGTACTAAATCCAGAGTTAAATGTTTAAATCTGTGTGCTAGTATACATAGCCTAAGCATATTTTTATCCCATGAATGGTGATCCCTACACAAGAGTGGAACTTTGTATGAACACAGTGCAATTGTTGGCAGATGGTGTGATGTCAAGTGTGTCAGTAGTCCAAGAGACCTGAACATCGAAGGCTCACTATCATCTGACCTGAATTTGGAGCACATGAGGCCACTGCTGTAACAGTTACCACATCAGTGCCAGCTGCAGAATGAAAAGCTACAAGAACAGCAATTATTGGTGTATCAGCAGGATAGATTCCTCCAGCATTAAGAGCGACTGCACAAGAATGTAGTGTTCCTAACAAAGAAGTACCACAATGAGTAGTAGATATCACAGTGACACTAGACGCAAGTTCTGCCACCATAACTATGGACTGTTTGTGTTAGCTGCCACCTACCTGAAGCAATAAGACCAGCCAACTGGAGCCGCATTGTTTGTTGCGTCAACTGCATCTGCCTTGTTTGTTGCATGTAGGGACATAAGTGCATCATGTGGCTTCAAGGCCCTGTTGCAATCGACTGACTGCTCATAGGTACCATCCATTTTGTTAACACTGGCATAACACAGGATGCAACAAATTAGTCACATAATGGCACTGCTAGACGACTTAAGGTTGAGAATCCAGAAACTCGGCAAAGACTACAACACCTAATGGTTGCAGATACCCCACAATGCGGCAATCTTCAATTGACAATTGACACAAGCTCAGACATATGCGAGTATTTGCGAACCTTTTCATGAATTAAGTTATTATTTGTTCATCTGCTTGAGTGTGTGGGGTGTTGCGGCTCAGTACCCCCACTTCCACACAGGGCAGTGATTTACCTGGACAACAGAAGACTACCAGTTGTAAGAATGCCTATGTGGTAATTTGGCTGGACACTGGTTGTAAATCTATGTGCTACGATATACTCTAAATGTGCCCTTGCAGGAAAAAAGATCATGACACCAACAAATAATTAATATAGTGTAATGACATTGTGGGAATACATTTGTATAGCGTAACATATGCAAGTGATTAACATTGCAAGATCACAGGTTAATGTAAGCGTGAACCAAGTGATATGGTGCAGCGGTTAGTGCACTGGACTCGCATCCAGGAGAGTGATTGTTCAAACCAGCATCCAACCATCCAGATTTAGGTTTTCCACGATTTCCCTAAATTGCTCCAGGCAAATGCCAGGAGGGTTCCTTTGAAAGGGCATGGCTGATTTCCTTCCTTATCCTGGACACCGTCCAAGCTTGTGCTCATCTCTAACGAACTCGATGTTGACGGGATGTTAAACGCAATCTTCCTTCCGTCCTGCAAGCGCGAGATAAGCCGTTGCAAATGTGAAATGTTCATATGTTAATAACTGGTGTAACTGCCAGAATTTTTTGAATGCAAGCATGCAAATGTGCATCCATTGTGTTGTGCAGTCGCCAGATGTCAGTTTGTGGGATGGAGGAGCTCCATGCCTGTTGCACTTGGTCGACCAATACAGGGATGGTTAATGCTGTTTGCGAATGACGTTGGAGTTGTCATCCAGTGAAGTCCCATGTGTGCTTGACTGAAGACAGAGCTCGCGATAGAGCAGGCCACTGCAACATGTCACATTATGTAGAGAATGTTTGGTTACAACAGCATTATGTTCATGAATGGTAGCACACCAGTCAAATGACCAGATTGACATACAAATTTGCAGTCAGGGTGCATGGGATAACTTCAAGAATACTCCTGCACGAAATTGCACCTAGACTATAAGTCCAGGTTGATGTCCAGTATGTTGAGGATGCAGACACGTTAGTTGCAGGCCCTCCATTGGCGTCTTTCTAATCAACACATGGCCATCACTGACAATCAGGCAGAATGAGCTTTCATCAGAAAACACAACAGACCCCCACCCTGCCTTCCAAAGAGCTCATGCTTGACACCATGAAGTTGCAAATGGCGGTGGTTTGTGTTCAGTGGGATGCACGCAGCATGGCATCTTGCTCAGAGCTGTCATGAAGTAAGCAGTTTTTAAGGTTTTGTTGTATCACTGGTGCCAACTACTGTTCAAATTGCTGATCAAGATGTAGTACGATGTGTCAGAGCCATATGCCAAACACGATGGTCTTCCCTCTCTGTAGTGCCATGTGGCTACCAAGAGCCCGGTCTTCTTGTGGCCGTACATTGTTGTGACCATTGCTGCCAGCAGTCATGTACAGTGGCTACATTCCTGCAAAAATTCTGCAATTGTGCAGAAGGAATTCCCAGTTTCTTGTAGCTTTGATCATTTATGGGTCAACGTTTTCCCAACTCAAAAAGCCTAAGAACTTCGTGTATACTTTCAATGGCATTTTTCCGGTCCCCTTTATATTTTTTATTTTTTCAATTCTTTTCTTTCTTTTCCTAGCATTTAACTGGCACCAAAGCAGGTAGTGCAATGCTTATGGCATTAAACTCACGTTTGGGAAGAGAAAGGTTCAAATCCTCATCCTGTCTCCAAGGTTCAGGTCTTCTGTGGCTTCTTTATGCCACTTATGGCAAATGCATGGATGGTTCCTTTGAAAGAACATAGTTGATTTCCCTTGCCATCCTTGTCAGATCTGAGCTGCTGTTCATCATCTAGTAACCTTGTCACTGTTGGGACATTAAACTCTAATCATCCCGCCTTTTTCTTTGAAATGGCTGGCTGTTGCAGTCTGAGCTGGTCAGTGGCACTGTCTTTTTCCTTCTTGTCAGTAACAGCAGTAGTAAACTTTAGATCTGTCTGGTTTTATTTACTTTCTTTTCTATTGGTATTGAAGTACTCATGGTACACACTGTAAAAATTCTAGTGCCTGCTCTACTTTGCAAATGCACTGCCTCCTGCAGTAGTGTCCAATAACATGGACACAGTCTTATATTTTATCCTTAAAATGTTTTATAGACAACTTCTGTGACAGCATGTGTAAACTACAAATAAACAAACACAATGTAACCAGTCACTAAATTTTAATTTCATTCCTTAATTGACAATTTCTGTTAGGTAAAATATAAGTTCAGTTGTATGACAAGTATGAGTGTTTGTAAACAGGCTTGTGAATTTACAGACGTATATAAAAGTTTTATTTGAATAATACTAATATAGTCAACTAAATATTAAACAATAATGGAAATTCCTGGGTGGAAAAATAAGTAAATAAGGGAAAGGCAACCACTTAACTATAAAGGAGTGATGCTTGACACACACAAACGTAATATAAAAGAGTTAACACTAGGTTTTGAGCTCTTGCTGTTTTCCAAGTAGGTGTATGCACACCCAAACATCCACACTAGCAGTGAGACTGGTTGCTTTTTTCATATTTTATGTAATTAAATAATAAGCTTCCAGTAGGAGATAAAAAGAAATTATTGAATGTAACTCGGAAAGTGGCACCTTTTTTAAGTAGAGCAGCTTTCTTTTTATTTACATGGGTAAATTTGGCTGGTATAAACTTCAAGATTAAGTATCCAATGTTACAGGTAGTTGAGCCACAATGTAAAAGGGTGGCACAATTGATCCAGTAGACACAGTCTTAACACTTCAAACATTTATTTTAAAATTACAGAGTCATGCCAGATTTGGTCACTATAATCCAACAACTACGCCCAATACAATTATCCAGTACAGTGTAAAAATTTCCAAAGAAATTATTTCCTTGAGGAAACCACCATTTAAAAAATCGTGTTACAACCATATCAATACTAATAGTAAAATTTACAATTTAACATCTTCAAAACTGAACCCTTTAAGAAAGTCTTTCAGTTATTATTTTCCCTTAGAAATGTTGGTTTGCTTAATGTTACTTAAACCAGTAATCTGCCAGTTTTTCACACTTACGCACGAGGCAGAATAAGCATAACTAAATCCATTACCACTAAGCTTAGCAGAATATACAAGTGAATATATAAATTTTGTTTAGGACTTACGGAAGACTCAGTGGACCCAAATGATCTTAGTGTTCACTTACATTGGTTTTGATAAAATTAGAAAAGGAACATTGCTTCCCTTTTTGTAATGTCTAGTAATGTCACAACTACTGCTGAACCACACCCCTTATCCAGTGATATGCTCCCTCCATCTGCCACAGCCCACATAAATGCAAGACAATGTCAAGTCTTACACCTGAAACTGTTTGGCATCAGATTTCAGAAATAACAATAATTTTAGAAGACAAATAACTTCAACTGCAGGCGCTTTACACCACAGTCCCTTCTAACACTTCCGACTTAAAGTGTGAGTGTGAATCTGGGTTATTTTGGTTGATTCCCCCAAACCACCTTCCACTTATTTACAAGGTGACATACTGTGAATTTTTCATCTTCACCCCGCCCTCTTTCCCCGCCCTCTTTCCCCGCCCTCTTTCCCCGCCCTCTTTCCCCGCCCTCTTTCCCCCCCATCTTCCACCCCCCATCTTCCACCCCCCATCTTCCACCCCCCCATCTTCCACCCCCCCATCTTCCACGCCCCCATCTTCCACGCCCCCATCTTCCACGCCCCCATCTTCCACGCCCCCATCTTCCACGCCCCCATCTTCCACGCCCCCATCTTCCACGCCCCCATCTTCCACCCCCCCATCTTCCACCCCCCCCATCTTCCACCCCCCCCATCTTCCACCCCCCCCATCTTCCAACCCCCCATCTTCCAACCCCCCCATCTTCCACCCCCCCCATCTTCCAACCCCCCCCATCTTCCAACCCCCCCATCTTCCAACCCCCCCATCTTCCAACCCCCCATCTTCCAACCCCCCCATCTTCCACCACCCCCCCATCTTCCACCACCCCCCCATCTTCCACCACCCCCCCATCTTCCACCACCCCCCCATCTTCCACCACCCCCCCATCTTCCACCACCCCCCCATCTTCCACCACCCCCCCATCTTCCACCACCACCCCATCTTCCACCACCACCCCATCTTCCACCACCCCCCCATCTTCCACCACCCCCCATCTTCCACCACCCCCCCATCTTCCACCACCCCCCCATCTTCCACCACCCCCCCATCTTCCACCACCCCCCCATCTTCCACCCCCCCCCCATCTTCCACCGCCCCCCCAATCTTCCACCACCCCCCCAATCTTCCACCACCCCCCCAATCTTCCACCACCCCCCCATCTCCCACCCCACCCCCCCCATCTCCCACCCCACCCCCCCCATCTCCCACCCCCCCCATCTCCCACCCCACCCCCCCATCTCCCACCCCACCCCCCCATCTCCCACCCCACCCCCCCATTCTCCCACCCCACCCCCATTCTCCCACCCCACCCCCATTCTCCCACCCCACCCCCCATCTCCCACCCCACCCCCCCGCATCTTCCCCCCCACTGGCCACACCATGGGAGGAACGTAAGTCTCAGGATGGCAGTAGCAGTTATTCGCCCCGCTTCTTAGTTTGTACGAGGGCTGATGGCAAGTCTTTTCTCTCCACAAAGCCTCAGTTCTTTGTCGAGCATTTAGAGGACAAGTTTGGGGAGGTGGAGGGCTTGTCAAAAATGCGCTCTGGGTCAGTCCTGATACAAATGGCATCCTCTGCCCAGTCACGACAGTTACTCGCTTGTGACAAGTTGGGGGATGTTGCCGTTACGATCACACCCCATAAGAGTTTAAATATGGTCCAGGGAGTTATTTACCATAGGGATCTTCTTTTACAGTCTGATGAAGAGCTGCGCGCCAATTTAGAGCGTCGAGGTGTACATTTCGTCCGGCGCGTTCATCGGGGTCTGAAGGAAAATCAGATTGCTACAGGTGCCTTCATCTTGACCTTCGAAGGGGATACCTTATCGGAAAAGGTCAAGGTGATGGTCTATCGATGTGACGTGAAGCCCTATATCCCTCCCCCAGTGCGGTGCTTTAAATGCTGGAAGTTCGGCCATATGTCTTCTCGCTGCACTTCCAGCCTCACATGTCGAGATTGCGGACGCCCATCACATCCCAATACTCCATGTGCCCCACCTCCCATCTGTGTCAACTGCGGGGAGCACCATTCACCTTGCTCGCCAGACTGCCGAATTTTCCAGAATGAGTGTAAAATCATGGAATACAAGACCCTGGACCGACTAACATATACTGAGGCCAAAAGGAAATACGACCGACTACATCCTGTGAGACTGACATCTTCCTACGCTGCTGCTACAACACCTGTGCTAGCCCCGTCTGTTTCTCAAATTGTGGCCGGATCGACGAGTAGTACAACTCCTCCTGCCCCCTCGCCAGTGGGGGGCTCTACCCACCGGGTTGCTCCTGCGCCGCCTACCTCAGGAGCAACACCATCCCACCCATCGGGGACATCCGTCCCCACTTCTAAGCTGGAGAAGTGTCCAACTTCTTCGGCTTCTCACACTCGAAAGGGGTCCCTTGGGTCCCTCCCTTCCCAGGTTTCCGCCAGCGAGAAGGCTGACGACCGACAGTGGCGTAAGTGCCCGCAAACAGCTGGTTGTAGGGCTTCACGATCCTCCTCCGTCCCGCAGACTGAATCGGTGAAGCCCTCCCAGGCGGTACAACCCAAGGAACGGCGTGAGAAACCCAAGAAGATCTCTCAGCCCAAGGAACTCGCGGTGGCAGCCATCCCACCACAACCTTCCAGATCTGCGTCTGAGGATGCGGTGCAGATTCTGGCGTCGTCTGAGGACCTCGATCTCGCCGGTCCATCAGGCGCCATGGAAAGCACTATCACAGGTGCTCAGTCGGAGGCAGCAGGTGACCCAGCGGCATAATCTCCCTTCCCAGTCCCATCACGCCTTTCTCAGCCATGGACAACACCATCCTCCAGTGGAACTGCAGCGGTTTCTTCCACCATCTAGCTGAGCTCCGCCAACTTATCAGTCTTCACCCTTTCCTCTGCATTGCTCTGCAGGAAACTTGGTTTCCGGCAATGCGAACCCCCGCCCTCCGTGGCTACCGGGGTTATTATAAGAACCGGGCAGCTTATGAAAGGGTGTCTGGTGGCGTCTGCATATATGTCCTGAACTCTCTTCACAGCGAGTCTGTACCTCTCCAAACACCTTTAGAGGCTGTCGCTGTTCGTGTGTGGACACCACGGGCTGTTACCGTCTGCAGTCTTTACCTTCCACCGGATGGTGATGTCGCACAGCATGTCCTGGCTGCTCTGATAGCCCAATTGCCGCCACCTTTCTTGTTACCTGGCGACTTTAACGCCGATAACCATCTGTGGGGTGGGTTGGTGGCAACAGGTCGAGGCGCCATCATTGAGCATTTATTGGCGCAGCTCGATCTCTCGATATTAAATGATGGTGTCTTCACACACTTCAGTGTGGCGTATGGCACATACTCCGCCATTGACCTTTCGATCTGTAGCCCTAGCCTCTTACTGTCTGTCGAATGGAGAGTGCATGACGACCTTTGTGGTAGTGACCACTTTCCGATCTTTCTGTCACTACCACAGCGTCAGTCTTCTGGGCGCCCTAGCAGATGGGCTCTGAATAAGGCTGACTGGGACTTGTTCTCCTCCACTGCCGCTATTGAGCCTCTCTCTAACGATGACATTGATGCAGTGGTTCAATCGGTCACCACCGCCATCGTAACTGCCGCCGAATCTGCCATTCCCCGTTCTTCTGGGTCCCCTCAGCGGCGGACTGTGCCTTGGTGGTCACCTGAGATCACTGGAGCGATTAAAGCTCGCCGGCGGGCGCTCCAGCGTTACAGGTGACATCCCTCAATCGAACACCTTATCGCCTTCAAACGTCTGCGTGCGCGAGCCCGCCGCATTATCCGCCAACGCAAGCAGGAGTGCTGGGAGCGGTATGTGTCCACCATTGGCCTTCATGTCACTCCATCGCAGGTCTGGGCCAAGATTCGCCGCCTCTATGGCTATCGGACCCCTGTCAGCATCCCTGCGCTCTCACTGAATGGAGCAGTTTGTACTGACTCCGACGTCATTGCAAACCGCTTGGCAGAGCACTTTGCTCTGAATTCGGCTTCTGCCAACTACCCCTTGTTCTTCCGCTCCATTAAAGAGCGGATAGAACGCCGGAGTCTTTCTTTTCGCTCCCACCATCCTGAATTGTACAATGTTCCATTCAGTGAGTGGGAATTCGGCAGTGCCCTCGCCGCTTGTCCTGATACCGCTCCTGGCCCAGATAGCATCCACTCTCAGATGCTGAAACACCTTTCAGTGGACTGCCAGCGACACCTCCTCGACCTTTACAACCGCATTTGGCTCGAGGGTGAGTTTCCGTCGCAATGGCGGGAAAGTCTTGTTGTCCCCATTCTAAAACCGGGGAGGAACCCTTTGGAGGTGGACAGCTACCGTCCCATTAGCCTCACCAACGTTCTTTGCAAGTTGCTTGAACGGATAGTGAGCCGGCGCTTGAATTGGTACTGGAGTCTCGGGGCCTTCTGGCTCCGTCTCAGGGTGGGTTCCGTAAAGGCCGCTCCGCCGCCGACAATCTGGTGAGCCTGGAGTCGGCCATCCGTACTGCCTTTGCCCGCCGTCATAATCTGGTCACTGTCTTTTTCGACATGCGGAAGGCGTATGATACGACATGGCGTCATCTCATCTTTTCTACACTTCATGGATGGGGCCTTCGGGGCCCTCTGCCGATCTATATCCGCAATTTTCTGTCGTATCGTACCTTCCGCGTGCACGTCGCGGCCTCATATAGTTCCTTCCAAGTCCAGGAGAACGGTGTGCCACAGGGTTCTGTTCTAAGTGTCTGTCTGTTTTTAATTCCCATTAACGGGCTCGCTGCGGCCGTGGGAAATTCTGTCTCCGCTTCCCTGTATGCTGACGACTTCTGCCTTTACTACAGCTCTATTGGCATTGCAGCTGCTGAACGTCAGCTACAGGGCGCAATCTTGGGCTGTAGCGCATGGTTTCCAGTTTTCGGCAGCCAAGACCTGCGTTATGCATTTCTGCCGGCGACGCACTGTTCACCCAGAGCCGCGGCTTTATCTTGACGGCGAGCTTCTTTCAGTGGTGGAGTTACATAGGTTTTTGGGGGTCGTTCTTGATGCCCGGTTGACTTAGCTGCCTCATATTTGGCAGCTTAAACAGGCGTGTTGGCGGCATCTAAATGTTCTGCGATGCCTGAGCCACACCAGGTGGGGCGCTGACCGATCTACTCTCCTACGGCTTTACCAGGCATTAATCCAGTCCCGTCTGGACTATGGGAGTCTGGCTTATGGCTCAGCATCCCCATCTGCGTTGCGGCTGCTGGACCCAATCCTCCACAGTGGGATACGCCTTGCCACTGGTACCTTTCGGACCAGCCCTGTGGACAGCATACTTGTGGAGGCAGGTGTCCCTCCACTGCGGTTACGACGCCAACAATTACTGGCTGCTTATTCTGCCCATGTTTTTAGCTCACCCGGGCATCTAAATTATCGTGTCCTGTTCCCGCAGTCAGTCGTCCGTCTGCCAGAACGTCGGCCTCGGTCGGGTTGTCCAATCGCCGTATGCGTCAAACAGCTTCTCTACGGGCCTGGGTGTTTCCCTGTACCACCTCCTTTCTGGTCACCTCTGCGTACACCCCCATGGTGTGTGCCTTGCCCTTGCCTTCGGCTCGACTCGACACAGGGCCCGAAGGACTCAGTCCCTCCGGAGGCCTTCCGACGCCGCTTTTATTCCATCCTGGCCACGTATCAGGGCTTTGGCGTTGTCTACACCAACGGTTCGATGGTTGCTGGTCGTGTCGGTTATGCACTAACTCTAGGGGACCATTCTGAACAACGTTCGTTGCCTACTGGCTGCAGTGTTTGCACTGCTGAGCTGGTCGCCATCTTTCGTGCCCTAGAGTATATCCGCTCCTGCTCAGGTGAGTCTTTCATTATCTGTAGCGATTCCGTGAGCGGTTTACGAGCTCTCGACCAGTGTTTCCCTCGTTCTCGTCTGGTGATGGCTATCCAGGAGTCCCTGCATACTCTTGCCCGTTGCGGCTGGTCTGTGGTCTTCGTTTGGACCCCAGGCCATGTTGGGATAACCGGAAATGAAACTGTTGACTGCCTGGCGAAAGAGGCCACTAGTGCACCATCTCTGGAGATTGGCCTCCTGGCGACTGATTTGCGGGCACTATTACACCGCAAAGTTTTCGATTTATGGGACACTGATTGGCGCAACCTGCCCGTGCCAAACAAACTCCACCGTATCAAGGAGACGACTACTGTGTGGCGGTCATCCATGCGAGCCAACCGCAGGGAATCAGTCGTCCTTTGTCGGCTCCGCATTGGCCACACCCGACTCACGCACAGTTATTTACTGTGTCGTGAGGATCCCCCTCTTCGTCGTTGTGGGGCGTTCTTGACGGTGGTCCATATTCTGTTGGAGTGCGCCCTTTTAACTGTGCTCAGGCAGACTTTTGCGCTGCCTGATACGCTCTCTGCGCTTTTATCTGATGACTCTTCCATAGCGGACATAGTTCTGCGTTTTATTCAGGCAGGGGGATTTTATCGCTTAATGTAAGTGTGTGTTTTTGTGTTGATTCTGGCCTATGGCCTACAATTTGTCTGATTTTTTTTTTTTCATGTGTTTCTCGGTGGTTGGCTTTTCCCTTTTGTTTGTATGGTCGGCCAACCACTGTCACACACTGTGTGATTTTAGTTTGTCTTGTCTGGTCTTTGTCTACGTTTCTCTTGTTCTGTGTCGTCTGTCTTATCGTCTGTTGATCGTTTTTATCCTCTGTGAGTGTTTTTAGTATTTGGAAAAAGGGACCGATGACCGTAGCAGTCTGGTCCCTTTAACCCCCACAAACCAACCCCCCTCCCTCTCCCTCTCTATCTCTCCCCTCTCCCGTTCCCTCCCTGTCTCCCTTTTGTACCCACCTCCCCCTTTTCTACCCACCATCCTATCTCTCAGCATCCCCTCCCTCTCTCCACCTATTCTAACCCCTCTGCCCATTTCCCTCTCTCTCTGCACCCACTTTTGTCGGAGTCTTATGTTCTGGGATAATGTTATTAATGTTTTATAATCATAGCTGTACTTCTTTCTGTATTGCAGATCCAGGGTTTCATCTTTTTAATCCATCTCTTGTTGCTGGGTCATGCATTGCTCTAGCACGAATAAGACTTCGTCTCTCTGAGAAGTGGACACCTGGACTTCTAGAAGTAACGCAGTATCGCCTCAGTGATCTGAAACCGTGTATGGAACTTATAATGCGGTAAGTCAGTTTTGTGGTGGAGTTTGAAAATGACCCACTCCCCCCCCCCCCCCCCCCCCTTTCCCCCTGTCCTCACTAGAAGTGAGTCCTTCTCGTTCTGGGGTCTTAATCACCTGCCCTTCCTTTTCTTCTCTCTGATAAATGAACAATTCATTCCAAGAGCTGGATAGTGTGTCACATCTGTTTTTTGTGTGTGTATTGGCAGTGCTGCCTTCTTTAAGTAATTGACAGCAATGCTGTCTCATAATTTGTTAGTTTTCTCAACTGAATTTTCCTTTCATACAGTTATATATATAGTCATTATTATATATTTAGTCAAACCACCACAACAGTTCCCATTTTTTAGTGTCATTGTAATGAGTTTGTTTTATTTTGCCTTCATGAGACTATTCCTGAAAAGGCAACTATGAGATGAATATTGCAGCATTCTTTTATAAGCAGATGTTTATCATGTAATTATTTTCAAATTTTTACTTTTCTACCAAAGCATTTACTTTTATTGCTTGATTAAATAAATGCAATATTAATGCCAACACAGTGATCAGAACTATCAATGTATTACCTATAAGCATATAAACTTACCCACTTTTCAATTTTATAATTTGTAATAATTCTGGAACTATGGCTCATGATACAATCAAACACAAGAGGTTGTGTAGGTTATATTCTTAACGTTCACAGGACCTTGTCAATTTCATGAGAGAAGAAGAAAAATTCACACTCATTGTCAAACTAAACATTAAAATAACTTTAGCTGCTTGTCTGTGTAGTTGAGAGCATTGCTCTTGAGGTAACCTTTTATAAAGTCTGTCATAAATTGCTGGATTGGACAAACAGATTATGGAGTTGCGTGCTCTACTGTATACCTGTCATCTGAAGTGAAAAGTAATGAGGTACATTAGCAGAAAAATGCAAAAATGATCTGACAAGTAAATTGAAATCCATGTTCAGTCGTGCAGTGTGTTGCAATTTCTGTGAGAACTCATGATGAAATGTTCCAATTACTGAAACATATTCAGCCATATTTGATCTATAATTGACTGTCTTGAATTATGGGAAATGTTTCATATCATGAACTTAAAACAGATTTTTCCACAGGATTAATTTTTATTTGATAGCATCAGTCTCATCTGCCACATCTGTTACCAAATGATGCTCCCCTTGCATTAAGTCAGTTAAAGTATTCAAATAATTCGTGAGGAAGACAATAAAAAATTTTGTCACCACTCTACTTACGCTTAGTTTTATTCCCTAATGGCTATGTTCAGTTAAGCTGGCCTCATCTGAAAACAAGTGCATCATCGTGTTGTCTTTGTGGCTGGCATTGTAATGACATTCTAATAATGTTTCTCCAGCTCATAAAGTGCTATGATATATTAAGTCCTGTGCTTGACCTTAAACAATTTGAAAAGCAAGGCAATTTCCTTTTGGTATTGAATGAGCAGATTCTCCACTTTCTCTTTTTTGTACAAGTGCATAGATGCCATAGTACCCCTAATGCAGAATTTAAATCTAATTTGATGCAAGTACTACTGTCCCGTACTGCTTGGTGTCTACCAAAGTTACTTTCCAATTCTGGCAGCGTCCAGATGTGGCCATTTTTGTAATCTCCCTCCTTCACCCCTCAGTCTACATGCCACTGTGCTTGGAGCACTATTTGGCCAGGCCTGATCTGTGTGTGTATAAAGACTATATCTTATAATAGTAAAACTAGCAGAAAAGCTGCTGCTTTGCTGGTTAGTCAGCAGCAACTTTCTCAGAATTGTCATTTTCTGCTACTTGTACATTGACTAGAGATCTGTAAAAAGATTTCACACAAATAAACCTCATTAAGCTTGCCATTGAAATTAAATGATTTGTAGTCATCAAAGTCGGTAGTTCTGTCACAATGTGTATGCTTATTTACTAGGCTACACTATGAGCTTGTCTGGCACAAAAAAAGAAAATGCCATGATAGCCTCTACATAGATAGCCTATACATAATGTTTTCCAAGTGATCTCACAAATAAATAAGAGAAAACAATCTGGGCTCTTAGTTTGTTAAGTATGTAACCATTTCTCTCCAACTTTTATGTAACATGAAATGTAGGAAAGGGGAAGGATGGTTGGGAAATCATGGCAGCTAGCTGCACATGGCATTGTGGTAATATAATGGCAAAAATTGTAAATTTGTGCTGGCCCAAGACTCAAACCCAGAGTTACCATTTCTTATTAGCTTAACCACCTGACCATCTAAACATGGCCCTAACTGACACAAATTTTTAACTTGCTGCACGCTGCAATGCAGCGTCTCTCATCCATTAATACTCTACTCATAAATCCTAATTGCCATAGGAGTTTCTATGATATTTGTGCATTCACACTGATATTGAGGACATGTCCAACAGAACAGATGCCATTCAGATACATACATTTCTTTACCTTTTCTCTAGACCCACACAACTGTAATAGTAGTAGGAGAATCATAGCTGTGATGTGTAAACATGCACTGTAGAATTTAGCACACTGACAGGTGTACACACAGTGCTACATCATTGCTGTTGTATTAAGATTGATATGTGTATAGCCTGACTTGGCAATTGAATCTGTCAAATTCAGTTTGTATAACTTACATTTGAAAATAACACTGTCATGCAATACCCTTGTGATTTAGAATCATTTCCATTTATGGTGCTCTACAACTAAAATTCAAAATTAGATCAAGCCTTTGGAATGGCAGCAGAATAACTAGACACTAGTTTCAATTGTTATATGGTATGTTGACGATCATTGAAATTTTTTCCCTCAGTGTATACCACTTGAATCAACCTACCAACAAGGCAGCTGAAGAAAGGAAGAGGAAATTTACTGAATCACCAGACCATGGTTATGGCACCTGTACTAGTGTAACCAGCAGTCCAGAAACGTCTGGCAGATCATGAGAAAGTGATATTTAGAACTTTCTCAAGTTCCCATGAATACATGTGCTTTCAATGTCTATTGTTTCTGTTAGATGAATGATGTACAAAAGAATTGCAACCATTAAGCAAAAAAATCCTGATTTAATTAACTTGAAGAGCTTTGAGAAATTATAAGTCTTATTGATTTCATCTTGTTTTAACCAGTCTGGTTAAGAATAGAGTCATTAAATTTTTGTTGTTGTTGTTGTTGTTGTAGTTGTTGTGTGTTTCCTCAGTGAAGCAATGTAAATGTCTACTGCAGCAGTGCTGCATTTTCAGTATTAGAAGTAAAAAGTAATTGAGGTAAATGAAGTGTGTTAGAAGAGCATGCCTGTTACACGTTGGGCTTCTATAATAGCAGTGTGAACATGCAACACACATTTTTTTCATAATTTATTTGATGTGAGAGGTGTAATGCCTTTGATCTCTGGTATTATAAATTCTAAGGAGACACAGTGTTACTGTTGATGTCGGAGAGTACTTTTTTTTATTGTGTTGACAATATTTTCAATACTGGGCATTTCTTAGTATATGAATTACTCAAAGAATTAATGTTCTTTTCCACTGTACCTGCAATTTCATGTACTTGTGTATGTTAAAATTTATGTAAACTTCTGCAAGAGACTGGTATTTCGAAATTCACAGTCTTTCTTCCCACCAACAAGAATTGTTTGTGCCAGTAACTTATTTTTCTCCTCCTCCTCCTGTCTGTTCCTTCTGTGAAGGACTGATTTTCTATTAGATTAATAACTGTCTGATCTCATGGACATTAAATTCTCATTTACATTCAGTTCTTGATTCTAAATCAAGAGATGATTGTTTATGTCCATTGTACTCATATATAAACAATTTTTTATTTTTAGGATTGAAAATACAAACAGTCCCTTTGGGTTGTTCCAAATGCTCAGTTACTATTTTTTTAAATATTTGAAGTAGCCATTTAAAAAATAAGTTATGTGTTTCTGCCTTACATGGTTGTGTGTTATTACTGTGATATTTTTATGCTGTGATGTGACATTTCATTTTTTCTATGTACGGTGTTCTTACAAATCAGTGCTGTAGTTGGATGAGCTTGTGTGCCAAGTTTGTGCATAACACATTTCACATTATGTCTGATATTAGGTGTATGTTTGGGTAAAGATTAGTCTATTTACAAATGTTTTGATTGCATCAACTGCTAGGCAATACTCAGCTGTTAAGGATACCTTGTTGATGCTTTCTTTCACCTTCCCAGTTTCTACTGTTGAAATTTGTCAGATATGGCATTGTTACATGACATATATTTTAAGATTGAATACTATGATTTCTTCCCCCACATTCCTATGGAATATCCAGTACAACCTAAGACTGGCAATTTACCTAAGACTGTCAAGTTATTTGGAGTATAGCTTTAAGATAGATAAATAATTTTGAAGACTGAGATTTACTTTAATGTAATTATTGATCATATGATAGTTTCCACTTGCAATTTTCAGCACAATTAAGATACTGCTCATTTTTGTTGTCATGTAATACTCAAATAAGGGAATAGGAATTATTTTTGTTCTAAAAGAATTTCAGGCAAATAAATGAAAATGGTATCATAGTTGTTGAAATTTTTGCATGCATTATCTTCATTTTTAATGCCTTTATTGGAGAATTCCTATCTTAACTATATTTTGTATGAGATTTCAGAAGAATTTTTATGTTACAAATTTTGTAAAAGTCACTGTTTCAAACAATAGATGAAATTTCTATACATCACAAGAAGCCAATTTGTGATCAATAATTTATTTTAATAAAACAATTTTTTGTACTTCTTAATTTGTTCTTTATTGTTTGAAATCTATTCCTTGTGATGACATACCAAATTAGTTATTAAGATACAACCAAACAAGAATTAACCACAAAATACATAACTTCATAAAAATGTGTAAAACTGATGTAATGTCATTGGAAATTGTGGATAGAAGAAATAAAAGCAACGTAAAAGCTATTTATTTCTATTTTGTGACAAGTTAATGTAAACAGCAAGTCAATCAGTAGAAAAATTTCTGAAATGAGAACAAACAACAGAAAACATTGCTCAAACAAATGATAGCCTGTGGGAAAGTCCAACAAACTACGGTGCCAGTTATGTCAGAAAATTATCAGAAAGGGCCTGCCTCTTTATCCTTACAGGTTTTCTGATGTGAATGAGTTAAGACTTCCAGACAAACTGCATTTAGTTTCTGAATAAATTTAATATTAGGTCATGTGGATATTCAGTTTTAACAAGCATTTTCAACCTATTTTGGTATGTGAACTCACATTGTGTATCCGAAAATCCTCACCAGTACACTGAACAATCATACTAAAACAGGTGTTTGGAATCAGCTTGAGACCAGTTTATTTGGGTCATGCATTACGCAGCAGTAAACAAAAGGAGAGCAGTGCACAAAGTCAAAGCTGTTGTGGCATATGTAGAAACTGTTAAGAAGTAATATCACATGCTACCAAAGTCCTCATATGTATTATGAATCAATGTCTAAAGAAATTCCTTCAATATCAGACTTCTGTAGAACAAGAAGGTATTGTGACAGGTAAAGCTACTCAAGAGACAATCATGAATTTGAGGCAGACAACTGAAAAATGTCATTAATTCCGTGGCGCTGCCTTCATTTGTTTCCAAGACTAAGAAAAGTTTTCCACTGTAGTATGTTGTTGTTGTTGTTGTTGTTGTTGTCTTCAGTCCTGATATTGGTTTTATGCAGCTCTTCATGCTACTCTGTCCTGTGCAAGCTTCTTCATCTCCCAGTACCTACTGCAGCCTACTCTGCTTAGTGTATTCATCTCTTGGTCGCCCTCTTCGATTTCTACCCTCCCCACTGCCCTCCAGTACTAAATTGGTGATCCCTTGATGCCTCAGAACATGTCCTACCAACCGATCCCTTCTTCTAGTCAAGTTGTGCCACAAACTTCTCTTCTCCCCAATTCTATTCAGTACCTCCTCATTAGTTATGTGATCTACCCATCTAATCTTCAGCATTCTTCTGTAGCACCACATTTCAAAAGCTTCTATTCTCTTCTTGTCTAAACTATTTATCGTCCATGTTGCACTTCCATACATGGCTACACTCCATACAAATACTTTCAGAAATGACTTCCTGACACTTAAATCTATACCCGATGTTAACAAATTTCTCTTCTTCAGAAACGCTTTCCTTGCCATAGCCATTCTACATTTTATATCCTCTCTACCTCGACCATCATCAGTTATTTTGCTCCCCAAATAGCAAAACTCCTTTACTACTTTAAGTATCTCATTTCCTAATTTAATTCCCTCAGCATCACCTGAGTTAAATTGAATACATTTCATTATCCTTGTTTTGCTTTTGTTGATGTTCATCTTATACCCTCCTTTCAAGACACTGTCCATTCCTTTCAACTGCTCTTCCAAGTCCTCTGCTGTCTCTGACAGAATTACAATGTCATCGGCGAACCTCAAAGTTTTTATTTCTTCTCCATGGATTTTAATACCTACTCCAAATTTTTCTTTTGTTTCCTTTACTGCTTGCTCAATATACAGATTGAATAACATTGGGGAGAGGCTACAACCGTGTCTCATTCCCTTCCCAACCACCGCTTCCCTTTCATGTCCCTCGACTCTTATAACTGCCATCTGGTTTCTGTACAAATTGTAAATAGCCTCTTGCTCCCTTTATTTTACCCCTGCCACCTTCAGAATTTGAAAAAGAGTATTCCAGTCAACATTGTCAAAAGCTTTCTCTAAGTCTACAAATGCTAGAAACGTAGGTTTGCCTTTCCTCAATCTTTCATGTAAGATAAGTCGTAGGGTCAGTATTGTCTCACGTGTTCCAACATTTCTACGGAATCCAAACTGATCGTCCCCGAGGTCGGCTTCTACTAGTTTTTCCATTCATCTGTAAAGAATTCGTGTTAGTATTTTTCAGCTGTGACTTATTAAACTGATAGTTTGGTAATTTTCACATCTGTCAACACCTGCTTTCTTTGGGATTGGAATTATTATATTGTTCTTAAAGTCTCAGGATAGAGTTTGGGAGGACTGGCTCTCCCAAGGCCGTCAGTAGTTCTTATGGAGTGTTGTCTACTCCCAGGGCCTTGTTTGGACTCAGGTCTTTCAGTGCTCTGTCAAACTCTTCACGCAGTATCATATCTCCCATTTCATCTTCACCTACATCCTCTTCCATTTCCATGATATTGTCCTCAAGAACATTACCTCTGTATAGACCCTCTATATACTCCTTCCACCTTTCTGCTTTCCCTCTTTCCTTAGATGGTGGGTTTCCATCTGAGCTCTTGATATTCATGCAAGTGGTTCTCTTTTCTCCAAAGGTCTCTCCAATTTTCCTGTAGGCAGTATCTATCTTACCCCTCGTGAGATAAGCCTCTACATCCTTACATTTGTCCTCTAGCCATCCTCTAGCTTAGCCATTTTGCACTACCTGTCGGTCTCATTTTTGAGACGTTTATATTCCTTTTTGCCTGCTTCATTTACTGCATTTTTATATTTTCTCCTTTCATCAACTGAATTCAGTATCTCTTCTGTTACCCAAGGATTTCTACTATCCATCGTCTTTTTACGTACTTGATTCTCTGCTGCCTTCACTATTTCATTCCTCAAAGCTACCCATTTTTCTTGTACTGTATTTCTTTCCCCATTCCTGTCAATTGTTCCCTTATGCTCTCCCTGAAACTCTGTACAACGTCGGGTTCTTTCAGTGTATCCAGGTCCTATCTCCTCAAATTCCCACCCTTTTGCAGTTTCTTCAGTTTTAATCTACAGTTAATAACCAATATTCTGTGGTCAGAGTCCACATCTGCCCCTGGAAATGTCTTACAATTTAAAATCTGGTTCCTAAATCTCTGTCTTACCATTATATAATCTATCTGAAATCTTGTAGTATCTCCAGGGTTCTTCCATGTACACAACCTGCTTTAATGATTCTTGAACCGAGTGTTAGCTATGATTCTGTGCAAAATTCTACCAGGCGGCTTCCTATTTCATTTCTTAGCCCCAATCCATATTCACCTACTACGTTTCCTTCTCTCCCTTTTCCTACTACCGAAGTTCAGTCACCCATGACTATTAAATTTTCGTCACCCTTCACCATCTGAATAATTTCTTTTATTTCATCATACATTTCGTCAATTTCTTCATCATCTGCAGAGCTAGTTGGCATATAAACACTTGTACTACTGTAGAAGGTGTGGGCTTCGTGTCTATCTTGGCCACAAATATGCGTTCACTATGCTGTTTGTAGTAGCTTACTCACACTCCGTTTTTTTGTTATTAAACCTACTCCTGCATTACCCTTTATGATTTTGTATTTATAACCCTGTATTCACCTGACCAAAAGTCTTGTTCCTCCTGCCACTGAACTTCACTAATTCCCACTATATTTAACATTAACTTATCCATTTCCCTTTTTTACTGATGATACTGCCCTCATTTCTGGAACTGAGGATGAATTTACCAGTCTCTTCTTAAGAATGGAGACTTATACTTTAAATTTCTATCAATAGGTAAACATGGAAAAAGACCTAACTAATAATAATCTATCAAAAAGGTATGAATGAAATCTGGAGATTGTGGATGACTGTTAATGTCCAGGTCCTCTGATCAATGACACAAGAAACTGTGGTAAAGTAAAATGATGAATCATCCTTTGATGAGGCACAATAGTTAACCTTGATAGATATGACAGAACCAGGTAATATTGAAAACATCGAATTTGTGCTAGGTGGAGTCATCGGTGTTCCCTGTGGGCATGTTCTTGTATGACTGTAAGACCCAGATCATAAAATCTAGGAACGAGAGCTGAATTGGTGCCTTTCAGCTGTGGTGTTAGCAGAAGATGCTACACATACCATGGACAGGCGAAGAACCAATGCTACTATCAGAGGAGATAGTGTCACAAGAAGCTTATCTTCCCATATTAATTAAGGTACCTCCAGTTTCTTGGGCACATTTTGAGAGAAGGAAAAGAGAACTAACAAAAGACCATCTTGCAAGGCAAAATCAAATGTAGTAAACCATAACGAAGAGCAGCAAGTAGATGGATCAAGCAAAGAAGATTACTGGCCTACCTCTTCACATAATACACTGATGAACAGAAAATCGCAACACCAAGGACTTGTGGA
Organism: Schistocerca gregaria; assembly: GCF_023897955.1. Classification (NCBI taxonomy): domain Eukaryota; kingdom Metazoa; phylum Arthropoda; class Insecta; order Orthoptera; family Acrididae; genus Schistocerca; species Schistocerca gregaria. Next base: position 307,249,213 of record NC_064920.1, on the reverse strand, counting down.
CATAAACAAAAGTTGGTATGCTTGTTTCTACTTCTGAAAGATGTCTATCAAACTTTGCGTCAATTGCATAGCAGTGGTGCTAATAGCATCACATTCAGGCTGCAGATCAGGTTTGCTTTAAGTAACTATGGTGAATAAGTATTACCTTGAATGACAAATGTAGTCATACAAGGTTATATACTGTCACATCAGTGTTAGTTATCTTTGAGACTGGACATTGTGAGTTGATGTTAGTCAATAATCCCTTTAAGGTGACAAAGATACCATTATCAACACCTGAGTTTTGAACAAGGTTCTGTAATGAGACTGAGGAACTGTGTGTTCCTTCTGTGATACTGAAGAAAAATGTGGCAGGGGTGTAGCTACTGTACATGATTACTGGCAGTGATGGTCACAAGAATGCATGGTTGCAAGAGGACTGGGCTCAGGACGGCTATGTGGCACTCCGAAAAGGGAAGACCATTGTGGTCGGCGTATAGCTCTGGTGCACTGTACTGCATCAGCAGCAGCAGTGTGAGCAGTTGGTGGCAGCACAGTGATAAAACAAAACATTACAAATCATTTACTTCAAGGAAAACTCTGAGTCAGACACCCTGTAGTGTGAATTTCACAGACCCTAAACCACCGCCATTTGTGACTTCAGTGGCATCAAGCGAGAGCTTGTGTGAGGGCAAGGTGAATGTCTGTTGTGTTGTCCCATAAAGGCTGGTTCTACATCAGTGGCAGTGATGGCTGTTTGTCAGGAGGAGGCCAGTTGAGGACCTGCAACGAACTTGTCTGCATGATAGGCACACTGGACCTACACAGGAGTTGGAGTACTTGTGTGGTTATGCCACCCTCTCTGACTGCAAATTTGTTCGTCAATCTGTTTTGGTAGCACGTATGGATAGCAAATAGGAAGTGTTTTTCAACAGGATGATGCTCACCCACAAACCACTGTTGTAACACAACATTCTCAACAGCATGTCGACAGGTTGCTTTGGCCGGCATGATCACCAGATCTGTCTCCAATCGAGCACATATGGGACATCATCATAAGGCAACTCCAGCATCATCCACTAACAGCATTAACATTCCATGTATTGACTGACCATGTGCAACAGGCATGGAACTCCATCCCCCAAACTGACATCTGGCACATGCAAAACATATTGCATCCACATTTGCATGCTTGCATTCAACATTCTGGCAGTTGCACCAGTTTCTAATGCACCACCATTTCACATTTGTAATGGCTTACCTCTTGTTTATATTAACCGGTAATCTTGGAATGTTAATCACTTAAATATATTACCTTGACAAATACTGTCTGAACAGGCCTCAAAATGCCCTGTGTTACAGACCAACCGCAGTGTTATCCTCAGTTGGGTTCTGATATGGAGGGGCATGTGGTCAACACACTACTCTTCCAGCCACAGTCAGGTTCGTGACTGGAGCCGCTACTTCTTAATCAAGTAGCTCCTCAATTGGCCACATAACGGCTGAGTGCATCTCGCTTCCAGCAGCGCTCGGCAGACTGCCTAGACAAAAGCATTCCCAGAATTTCATTACTCTCTATTAATTATTTTTTTGGTGTTGCAATTTTTTTCCATCAGTGTGTTAAGAAGAGCTGAAAAGTACTTTTGATGGAGACATCGATTTCATGACACTCTCCAAGTAGTAAACTGACATTATGATGTTTGTAGAGAGACTTAATTTCTCAAAACTTTAAAGAGAAATTATCTTTATTAATCTTTTAAATGAATTTAGGTTGTCATTTATTTGGTTTTTAAATTTAACATATTCCCTGGAATGTAGGCGGCAGCAAGAAGCATGTTGTAGGGTGGCACACCACAGTGGTGTTTGAGACTACTATCCAGTAGTGAGCATTACATAGTTGTCATCAAGGCGTGGGTGCTTGCAGCTGTTTATAACTAACGACAACATGTATAGCAGTAGGGCAATTTTATACTTAATTGTGCTCTAATACATGTCTAACAAAAATAAGTGTTAAAGTCAGTATTTTAAATTGCAATTTGAAGAGCAGAAATCTTCTGAAATGCAATTTAAAAAATGAGAGAACTTTGTGAAGGTAGGATATTACATCCAGCTGTACTTCGACAATTGTTGACAAATAATACCACTTACTAAGATGTAACTATGTATTTCATCTGTGAAATGGTCAATAAACATTTGCTGCTGAAAGATAAAAGCCATCTTTCTCCAGCTCCACCACAGACTTTATTTGAATGAAGCAAATTTAGATGGTGAAGAAATGTGGACAACGTTTGTTTTCAGTGAGGCTACACCACAAGCATGCCATCCCATGTACCATGAAACGCTAAGTGTTAAAGCTGCCAACTGCATCGTTTTCTGTTCAGCCACTACAGGAGACAGAGAGTTTCCTATGAAAACACTCTTTGCTTGTCACTGGATAACAGCCGTATTGAAGTTAGCACATGTTTAAAAGGAACGATAGTGATCTTCATAGTGCTGTCAATGAATTCTAGAGAACACTGCAAAGAAACTTTTGTAAACAAAAAGAAAAGTCAAGAATTCTGATGGTTGTAATCTGAGCATCTTGAGGCAACCTCTCTGTTCCAGATGTGGTGCCGACATGTGGTCTCAGAAGTGATACAAGGTTCTTAGCTACAAAATAGGTAGTTACTAAGAATAAGGCGAAGGATTCACCATCCTTGTGGATTTTTGGTAGGCAGTAGTGTCTGGGAGGAACAACAATCAGGTAATGCAAAATCTAAATAATATTGGGAGGAAGTGTATTCTTCTTGAGGAGGTTGAGGGTTTTCTTTTGGCTCTTGCCAGTCAGGTCATTTTTAATCAGTGTTGTGCAGGATTGTCAGGAAATTGAAGTATCTTACTATTATATTTGGTAGCAGTGACATAAGACTCGCTGGCAGACAAAACGATGAGATCCCTGCCTTCTGTTAAGTTTCTTAGAGCTCTTTTCAAGCAGGTGATACTTCATGCATGGAGACTGAGTCAAATGCAGCATTTGTCCCAGCTGAATTCTTCCACTGCATCACTGGAGAGCTTGGATGTCACCTGTTCCACACCACTGATAAAATATCTGACAGTAACTGTTCTGTGTGTCCATAGCCATGTTCTGTGTGTGTTCCAAAATCAGATCTTTCTCCAACGTTAACCGAGTGAGGTGGCAAAATGATTAATGCACTGGATGCACATTTGGGAGGACAACAGTTCAATTTCCCAGCCATATTTAGATTTTCAATAATCTCCCTAAGCTACTTTAGGCAAATGCCAGGAAGGTTGCTTTGAAAAGATTACAGCCAATTTCCTTTCCTAATCTGAGCTTATACTCAATCTCTATTGACCTCATTATCGACAGGATGCTGAACTCTAATCTTCCTTCCTTCCAACACTGAGATGAATGTGGCATTCAAAATCTATTTTGTTTGATTAAACATGCTGCATCATCATGATATATGTTCTTCCCGTGCTTCTAATTGGTGTCATTTGCATTTTTCACTTTACAAACTCTTATTGTTGTTCGATCTACACAGTCCCAGGATGATACTGTAATATGAACAATATCTTCGAATGCAGTTAGAGTAATCTCTTTACTACCAAGTCCAGTTCTTGTCAGTTGTAGTGTATCCTCTCATTCAACAGGTCTGCAATTACCCCGTAGCCTACCCATTTCTAACTGCACAATTAGCCTTGGTAGCAGCGCCTCAGTTGAAACTGGCTGAAAAGTTGATGGTGGGGACACTCTAGTACCAATAACGTAATCTAGACCAAAAAAGATGTTGTTCAGACATTTTATTTCCACTTGGATGATCTCATTTACTATAATTACAGTACAGACAATGACTAGCCACCATGTTACACTTCATTGCTGTTCTACAGTATTGTTTGAGTGTAGTAACCTAATACTGAACTAATCATTCACAAATACTCAAATGTGGGAAGTACGTAATTAACACAGTCACTAATAAAAAGTACTGTCCTTCAGATCCAACAGTCATATCAGTATAAAAACATGTGCACAATAATTATCATTTGGAAATAACACAATTCATAATCTGACTCTACTGTCACAGCCATTATTGAAATTTAACACTGTCAATGAAAATAATTACAAATTCTCACTCAATTATTAAAAACAGCCACTCAATCACTGAACATACTCCTGGAACAGAAATTTAGATAAGATTTTCTAACTTGTAATTTGTACTAAATCATCTGCAGTACATTATCCCGTATTTTTGGATATAGATCTTGCTCTTTTCACAACTCAACACAGACTGAACTAAAGTGGCACCCATCAGACTTCTTTTATAAGTTTACAATAACTAAAACCAAAGTTGTCCATTGTTGCTTGCCTGATTTTCACAAATTACATTTAAAGATTTACATTTATGAGCAATTGTATATTGGGTGGAGGTTTGTTTGAACATGAACTTCCAGATAAAGTAATAATTTCTATTGAACTATGGTGGTTAGTCTGCACAAATATGTGATTCTATTTCAATAACAAAATTATTAATTATTTCAAAATTAGGTGAATGTAGATGTTTTTAACATATTTTTGTCACTGATTGCATTCATTTTAGCTACTTTATCAGGAAGTCAGTAATCGGGCATATGTTTATATATGAATCTGAAACTGATATTTTGTAACAAACATGATTTTGAGCCATACTAATGGATTTAGAATAGCCAAAAGGAGATAGATAATAAGTTTAAGCTGAATGATCCCAGACTCAATAATCAAAATGCAATATTTTAAGGCACTGTGCACATGCCACAAATGTCAATATCAAAGACATCACTAACTTTGTATTTTTCTGGAGGGGGAGTGGGGGAAACATAGTCTGAAAATAACCCACCTGCTTTGTCACAACCTGTCACTTAATTCTGGTGGCAGCCACAGAAACAGTATGATGTTTAAGCTAAACAAACATAGGAATAATTTATTCATGACTGCATCTTAGTAAAAAAGTGAGTAAACAGCAGACTATCTTTCACGTTATGTATCTTATCGAACTCGTATATATCATTTGCCATCTTCTCCCTGTCCGGGTAACAGATATGACTCTTCAGTCTTTCCTGGAAGATCTACAGGGTATTCAGAAATACCTGTTACAAACTTCTCGGACTTGTAGAGGGGAGTGAGTACATAATATTTTGAATAGGAACTCATGTCCAGAAACATATCAATTCCATTCTACAACAGTTTCAATTCAAACGTTTAACTCATCTACTTCTGCTCGAGCAACTGAATTATGCGTGAAGCAGTATGATTATTAGGTAACAATTCGAAAGGAAACATAATGAAGTGTCCTATTATTACTTAAGCACATCTGTTTGTATTAAACATTACCAACTCCACACAGCTACAATTACCTAAGAGGAAACTCACAGATTTCAAAGCTTCATTGTATTGCAGAAAAGTACAGAGTGATTATAATCGAAGTTCCAGTTTCAAAACTCATAAAACAAAGAACCACTGCTCAGAATGACATCAAATTTGAATTGAATGTTATTGAGGAAAAAGGGGGGAGGGGGGAGTTATATAAACAGGAAAATTTTACAGAAATTTTCGTAACATAAATGATTCAGGTTTACAAATGATAGACAAATCATTATATGATGGCTTTGTGTGAGTTGCACATTAAATCAACCATACTGTGCAGTGTGCATGACCCCACCCATCTGGATTTCAACAAATGTGCCACTGTTGATTAGGTAAGTGCATCCGCTTTGGAAGATTGTACCGAATGGGATGGGAAAAATTGGTTTTTAACAGTACTGACACCAAAAACTCAGTTTTTAATTGTGCTGATACCAAAAACCACATAAAAAGCAGCAACAAAATTGGTTTTTTATTGTCCTGAGGTCAAAAATTGCATAAAAAGCAACAATGACATTGGTTTCTAATTGTCATGAAACTGGTGCAAAACCTGTTCAATTTTCTGTCCGCCATTTTCTGTCAGAAGTTGAAATTGAGAAACAGCATTACCCACAACAGGATGTGTTGCACAATGCATGCTTTCAGTTCTGCAACGTTTGTAATTGGAGCACTGAACACAGCATTTTTCAGATAACCACATGCCAGAAATCATGCAGATTAAGATCAGGTGATCTGAATGGCCAGCTATAGGAAAGATGGCCGATAATTCTAGCATTCGCAAAAGCCTCTGTATCAGCTGTTTCCCTGACTGTGCAATGTGTGAATGAGTGATGTTGTGTATAAATGATCCTGCCCACACACCCATGCTGCTGAAAGGCTGGAATGACGTTGGAGTGCAAAAGACACTCATAGCATTTTCCAGTGATATATCAGGCAACATGACCCATCTCCTTGAAACTTTCTGGCACCCCCATGAACCATGGACCCTGCCGTTGGTGGGGAGACTTGTGTGCCTCAGGAATACAGATAGCCATACCGTAGGTGCAACCACAATGGAGGGGTATCTATTGAGAGGCCCAGACAAACATGTGGTTCCTGAAAAGGGGCAGCCTTATCAGTAGTTGCTGAGGCAACAGTGTGGATGACTTACTGACCTGGTCTTGTAATTAACAACAACAGCCTTTCTGTGCTGGTACTGTGAATGGCCGAAAGCAAGGAGAAACTACAGCTGTAATTGTTCTCGAGGGCAAGCAGCTTTACTGTATGGGTAAACGATGATGATACCCTCTTGGGTAAAATATTCCGGAGGTAAAATAGTCCCCCATTTGGATCTCCAGTTGGGGACTACTCAGAAGGACATCATTATCAGGAGAAACGAATCTGGCGTTCTACGGATCAGAATGTGAAATGCCAGATCACTTAATTGAATAGATTAGAAAATTTAAAAGGGAAAACGTATAGATTAAAGGTAGATACAGTGGGAATTAGTGAAGTTTGGTGGCAGGAGGAACAAGACTTCTGGTCAGGTGAATACAGGGTTACAGATACAAAATCAAATAGTGGTGATGCAGGAGTAGTTTTAACAATGAATAAAAATAGAGGTGCAGGTAAGCTACTATGAACAGCATAGTGAATGCATTATCGTAACCAAGACAGACATGAAGCCCAAACCTACCACAGTAGTACAAGTATATATGCCAACCAGCTCTGCAGACGACGAAGAGATTGAAGATATGTATGATGAGGTACAAGAAATTATTCAGATAGTGAAGGGAGAGAAAAATTTAATAGTCATGGGGGACTGGAATTTAATATAGGAAAAGGAAGAGAAGGAAAAGTAGAAGGTGAATATGGAAGGGGGTAAGGAATGAAAGAGGAAGCCACCTATTAGAATTTTGCACAGAGCATAATTTAATCATAGCTAATACTTGGTTTAAAAATCGTGAAAGAAGGTTGTATACATGAAAGAGGTTTGGAGGAACTGGAAGATTTCAGATATTTTATATAATGGTAAGACAGAGATTTAGGAAACAAGTTTTAAACTGTAAGACATTTCCAGGGGCAGATGCGGACTCTGACCACAATCTATTGGTTATGACCTGTAAATTAAAATTGAAAAAACTGCAAAAAGGTGGGAATTTAAAGAGATGGGACCTGGATACACTGAAAGAACCAGAGGCTGTAGAGAGTTTCAGAGAGGGTATTAGGAAATAATTGACAAGAGTGATGGAAAGAAATACAGTAGAAGAAGAATGGGTAGCTTTGAGAGATGAAATAGTGAAGACAGCAGAAGATCAACTAGGTAAAAAGACAAGGGCTTGTAGAAATTCCTGTGTAACAGAAGATGTATTAAATTTAACTGATGAAAAGAGAAAATATTAAAATGCAGTACATGAAGCAGCAAAACGGAAGGCAAACATCTCAAAAATGAGATTGACAACAAGTGCAAAATGGCTAAGAGAGATGGCTAGAGGACAAACATAAGGATGTAGAGACATATATCGCTAAGGGTAAGGTAGATACTGCCTATAGAAAATTTAAAGAGACCTTTGGAGAAAAGAGAACGATTTGTAGGACTATCAAGAGCTCAGATGGAAAACCAGTTCTAAGCAAAGAAAGGAAGGCAGACAGGTGGAAGGAGTAGACAGAGGGTCTATACAAGGTCAATGTACTTGAGGCAGTATTATTGAGATGGAAGAGGACATAGATGAAGTTGAAATGGGAGATATGATACTGCATGAAGAATTTGACAGAGCACTGAAAGACATATTCAAATTCCAAAGAAAGCAGGTGTTGACAAGTGTGAAAATTACTAAACTATCAGTTTAATAAGTCACAGCAGCAAAATACTAACACAAATGCTTTACAGACAAATGAAAAAACTGGTAGAAGAAATATTGGAACACATGAGGCAATACTGACCCTACAACTTATCTTAAAAGATAGATTAAGGAAAGACAAACCCATGTTCTTAGAATTTCTAGATTTAGAGAAAGCTTTTGACAATGTTGAGTGGAATATTCTTTCAAATTTTGACAGTGGCAGGGGTCAAATACATGGAGCGAAAAGCTATTTATAATTTGTACGCAAATCAGATGGCAGTTATAAGAGTTGAGGGGCATGAAAGGGAAGCAGTGGTTGGGAAGGGAGTGAGGCAGGGTTGTAGCCCATCCCCAATGTTATTCAATCTGTATACTGAGCAAGCAGTGAAGGAAACAAAAGAAAAATTCGGAGTAGGTATTAAAATTCATGGAGAAGAAATAAAAACTTTGAGGTTCGCTGATGACATTGCAATTCTGTCAGAGACAGCAAAGGAATTGGAAGAGCAGTTGAACAGAATGGACAGTGTCTTGAAAGCAGGGTGTAAGATGAACATCAACAAAAGCAAAACGAGGATAATGGAATGTAGTCAGATTAAATCAGATGATGCTGAAGGAACTAGTTTAGCAAATGAGACACTTAAAGTAGTAGATGAGTGATGCTATGTGGGGAGCAAAATAGCTGATGATGGTCGAAGTAGAGAAGATATAAAATGTAGACCGGCAATGGCAAGGAAAGTGTTTCTGAAGAAGAGAAATTTGTTAACATCGATTATAGATTTAAGTGTCAGGAAGTATTTTCTGAAAGTATATGTATGGAGTGTAGCCATGTATGGAAATTAACATGGACAATAAATAGTTTAGATAAGAAAGAAATAGAAACTTTCAAAATGTGGTGCTACAGAAGAATGCTGAAGATTAGATGGGTAAATCATTTAACTAGTGAGGAGGTACTGAATAGGGTTGGGGAGAAGAGGAATTTGTGGCACAACGTGAGTAGAAGGAGGGATCAGTTTGTAGGACATGTTCTGAGGAATCAAGGGATCCCCAATTTAGTACTGGAGGGAAGCTTGGAGGGTAAAAATCGTAGAGGGAGACCAAGAGATGGATACACTAAGCAGATTCAGAAGGATGTAGGTTTCAGTAGGTACTTGAAGCTTGCACTGGATAGAGTAGCGTGGAGAGCTGCATCAAACCAGTCTGTGGACTGAAGACCACAACAACAACAACAACAACAACAACAAATAATGATGTCAACCTGTACCAAACAGTTACCTTTTCAGTATGAAGTGGTACTGGTTAATGTGCAAGTGGATTTTTTGTTGGCCATATTCTACAATTCTGTGTGCTGACATGACCTTCGAGATGGAAATGGGCTTTGTCTGTCATAGAATGTTCCATGGCCAGTCATTGTCCACTTCCATACGAACAAGGAAGTCCAGAGAAAATGTTTGTCTTCTGGCTGACCATTGGGAAGCTACTCTTAAACATGGGTAATTTTGTGTAACTAGCAATGCAGGGGATTTTGTAGGATTTTATGCACCATGCTCGCTGGCATTTTTTTACATGGGTAATTTTGTATGACTAGCAATGCAGGGGATTTTGTAGGGTTTTAAGCACCATGCTCGCTGGCATGTCTAAAGTTTCGATGATTCCCCATAAACTGTGTTTGCATATCGCTGCTCAACCTCTCCTGTAATGCTGAGGCCATATCTTCTGCAGATGTCATATCAGTTGTTTTCCACTGCTGTACTGCACTTCAAAAGACCTGTCATTTCAAATTTTGTAATCTTTAACTCCAGACCTTTTGTGGACATCGGAGCAATGCCTTTTTTGAAAACTTGAGGGTCTAGAGCTTCTGCAGAGCTACTTGTGCACATTCACCATTCTTGTAAAAGAGCTTTACCAACAGCATATGACCCTGCATTGAGATAGTCTCACCAGGTATCTCAGACGCAAACTGAGGAACAGTCGTGTACCCTGTGTCTTTTATTTTGCATATTCTGCTGCTTACATTGTTATCTAGTGGAAAATTGTTGTTAAATTTGTTTTGTTTCTATATTGTTCCCCTTCTTAAATTCCATACATTCTGAGCAGTGATTATTTTTATTTATTTATTCTTTTTTTATTATGATGATTCGAAGCTGTAACTTTTATTATCATCACCCTGTATTTCTTAAATAGATGTTTTGATCACTAACTACAAAGCCCTGAAATTTTATTTATTATACATATTGTGATTATAGCAGAGCATTGTTTTCTTCATTATGGAACTGTGGCTTAATTAGGAGCTGTGTTTAAGACACATTTGTATTATCAGCCTTCTTCACAACACATTATGAAAGTTTTTGTTAATTAGAAGGTGGCTCATTTGAAAATCTAAAATGTATCTCTGGAACCCTTAAATAAATGAAACAACTCAGATACAGAGCATTACATCATGAAATATATTCGTCTCTACAACCTGAGGATGTACAAATCACAAAACTTCTTGGCAGTTACGTGAGTGAACGTAGTCAACAAAAATCCAGATTTGAAAAAAAAAGTGTTTTTTCCCCTGTAGGCACCTGGTGGCAATAACATTCAAGAACCAAAAACAGAACAGGAAGTGCAACAAAATGTAGCAAACATAAAGCAAGCAGCTACATTTATCATTATTTTTAATTTGCTGATGCTGGTCAGCACAGATTAAGGTCTTTTTTTAGACTCAGGCTTGAATTATGCTTGTACGTATTGTACTCAAAAAGCATGCTCATAGGTATTATAATCAGTGAGGTTGTAATGCCCCATTGGTTAGTGAGGAGTTAAACAATGGTTTAAATACCTGTGAATATTTTGCTTTCGGTGTCCCTCGACGACTGCATACATGAGTTAAAATATGCTTGTTCAATAAATACAGGATACCATAATGGTTTTCACTACAATGATGTAGGTCACAACTGAAGTAAAGTAAGTATGTAGATTTATTCACTTCAAAAGCTGACAATATGGATTTGTAAGTAGAGCTGCACATTTGTAAATCATGAGATTGTGGTGAAAATCGGCCACTAAAACACTATCATCCTTCTTTGATGTTATGATTTTTGGCTCTGTTCTCTTTGTCTTTGTGTCTGTGCACCATTCTAAGTTGTTCAACTGTATTGCACTTCTATGTTTCATTAAAGTTTCTTGAAAATGAATCACTTGTTGGTGATTTGGATCTCCTATCATATCATTGTTAAAATTGAAATTACCACGGTGGTGTCCCTGATAATGCTCACGAACTTCTCTTGTTCAACTTCAACGTTCGCCAGTTTTACAGACTGCTGTATTTGAACGGAGTGTATTGGAAGCATGATCAGTGTATATTTTCTTGACCTGAGTGTGTACAGCCCTGGACTCAACTACATTCTTTTAAATGTTATTCAGGTGTATGTTTACTTCTGCATGTGGACCTTATTAACCATGAATTCTGCATCATACAATATTTTGAACTCTATGCTACAGCAAGAAAATGCACTGGTACACTGTGAATCTCAAATATGTCACCCTCCACATCCTACTGTTAAACTGGAGCAGGAATAATTCTGCCCTTACATGACTCGAACAGACACTCTAACCTCACCAACTGCACAATAGTGTGAAAACAGTGTAGACTTCTATGTTTCCCCACAGTAATGTCAATTTCAGCACTTTGCACATCACACAGCCTTTTGACAATGCTATGCTCTGTACCCAATGTTACCTTGCAATGTGCAACAACATACTTTGTCAGTGCCACTTGGCAGTCTGGATCCATGCACGACTTGCTTTCTATAGATACTGTCCGCTCCCTGGCTCCACATGTTCTGATTTCCCTTTTTTTTCACATTCTGCAGCTATAGATGTACCTCCCACAGTCTCATTGTGGTCAACTGTGCTTCCACGCCATGCATCCTCAGCTGCCCCACATGGGCCTCGGGTGACACATCACACTGCATCTGTGTTCCGCATTTGAATGCTACGCTGCCTTCAATGAACACAGTCATCCCCAAAGCACTGGCCTACCACACTCCTGTGCCTACTGTATTGTGTTCATAACGTTGAGCTCCCCATGACAACCTCAGGGACACCTCAAGGGCATCGGTAACTGCTTGATCAAGAGTTCGCCACTGAAACACCATACCACTTTCACCAGTCACTGCAGGTCTGCCTCCTACACCAACACCTATGCAAATGGTTTTATCTGCCAGGTTTCCTCAATTGCCTCCATCACTGAGGGACAATCTATGTACATGGTTTGCCTTGGCATTGTGGATGAAGACCAGTTTCATTTGATTAGCTAGTCATTTGCGCAACAACACAGTCCTTATAAGTGACTTGTTTATCTATGCACCTGCCCATTGCAAATACTCTGTGGCTATAACTATCGTTAGAGAACATTTTTTGTGCCCCCCTTCTGAGGTCACACATCATATTACTCACAGCGAGAACTTAGGATATAGGACTCCATTTCAACTCTGGCAGTTGAAATCATGCTGGACATTGTGTCATGGGCATTGTGGCTCATCAGATTCTCAATTACAATTATTGTCACACACTTCTGATCCACTGAAAATAAGTTATGCCTTGCAGATAAAGCATGTAGTATCTTGTGGCACAGACACTTCTCACTAGCCTGAACAGTCTTTCAGATGTTAATGTTGGCACTGTGGGAGACCCTCCTCCACTACACTTTACTCAGTTGTCAAGGGCTAGACCAGAGTGTGCACAGTTGCCCTGGGGTACGAACAGCCACCTGACAGCAACTTTTGTGCACTATCCACACGGACTCCATGATTGTTTTCTACCTCTACTGAGGAAGCAGCTGAACAGCAGGAAGCTTTTCTGCAGAATCCAACAGAGACCATGTGCACAGCTCACTACATCTGTAAAAACTGCTCAGAATTGCCACCTGCCCTGCACAATAAACTCTGCAAGTGGACTGGTTTAGGCACCCTGGCCCATGCCCCTCCCACCCCCCTACATCACACCTCATAGGCAATGGTCAGTGAATGCCTCTTCTTCTTCTTCTTCCAGCAGTCATCTTTACATTAATCGATACCAGTGCAGAGGCTAGTGTTATATCTGTGGCACAGGCCTCACTTTGCACATTCACTATCAAACTGATATTATGCGTGACAAACAACTCCCACATCAAAGTCTCTTGTGCTTTGGATATCCAGATCGATCTCATGTTTGATATATGTTTATCATGTCATGTCACTAATTTCAATGAACTGATGCTCAGCATTGACTTCCTTGAACATTTCAGACTTTAACCCAACATATAGTTGAGGTCACTACAACCCCGAGCATCTGGTGCACTGTTTCGAGGCTCATTCAGCACTGCCCCTACCGTGCTGCCTGTATAAGACACCTTTTACACTCCCACTCCAAGTGCTCCAAATTATTGTCCCATCTTGCCATTTCAGTAGTCAAGGTCTCACTCAAGCACTCTTCCATCATAGCTCTTTGAGCATATAACGTCCCACCATGTCCACAGATCGACACTGCATCTGCATGGCTGGCACAGGCTCTACACATAGTACGCCAGCTTTCTGACAAGACTTCTTCACAACTGGATGAAGTGGCTACTATCAAGTCTGCATTATCTTCACCACCATCAAAGTCTCATGATCCAAGGCCAAAGACATTTGTCTCTCCAATGTCTCACCCTAGTGTACTCCCCCCTGGGCTCTTACTGTGGTGCTCCTCAGATGAGTTGCAACAAAGCACACAGGACATCAATCTCTAATGACACATGCCCCAAAATTAAAACAATTGAAGATCCAGCCATACATCATAATGTGCACCGCCCTAACTGCCAAATGTTACAACATGCTAGTCAGTCATCAGTACTCAACACTGGAATAAGTCGCCAACCAGACAGCAATCAGTCTTCCCTCATAAAGCTTGTCCAGAAGAAAGATAGCTTGTTTCATATATGCAGGCATCACAGGTCCTGAATTCTTGCACTACCATAACTACCCAATCTCTCACATCCAAGACAATGCCCAATGAGTTAATGACATGGGTGTTTAGTATCTTGGATTGCCACAAGGCTCACCAACACATACCTATGTTCACTAACAACATTCCAAAAATGACATCAATTACTCTCTTCCGGCTTTATGAGTACTTCTTCATGCATTACAGCCTCAAGAAAGCAGGTCAAACATGACAGATATTTATTGAGTCTCAGTTGTTCAACTTTCCATTGTCATACACTTACCTTGACATTTTGAGTTTTTCATCTACCATTGAGGAGCACGAAGAGCATCTGTCGCAGGTCCAGTGTGTAAATGTCTCAACTGATCCATGACAGTGTCACTTTTCTAGTTGACACCATTTCATCTTATGGCATCTGACCAAAGTCCGCCCCTAGTAGCGGAGTGGTCAGCGCAATGGACTGTCATACCTAACGGCCTGGGTTCTATTCTCTGCTGGGTCAGAGATGTGTTGTCCTTATCATCATCATTTCATCTCCACCGACACGCAAGTCGCCGAAGTGGTATCACTCGAAAGACTCGCACCAGGCGAACAGTCTACCTGACAGGAAGCCCTAGCCACATGGCATTTCCATCTGACCAACATCTGTGTCAAGATCCTACTTTTACCTACAGACTATTATGACCTACATAGATTCCTCAAGATCATAAATTTCTACCACCACCACCACCACCACCACCACCTTCAACATGCCACCTCTATCCCGGCCAACTTATTGACACTGCATCGGTAAGAACTTCTCAGGCACTAAGAACGTGACTCAAATGAATGATATGATCACAACTTTTGCATCACTCAAGACGATCCTTGCCCACACTGTCACAATGGCTCACCCGGTGGCTGATGCTTACATTGAGTGCCCAATGTTCACATCTCAGTTACTGGGGACATGAGCAACACATCAAATGGCTCAGTACAGCAGCAGTATATTGGCAACACAACTGAGCCTCTTCATTTATTTTTGCTCTCACAGCACCAATGGTTAATGTCCAACTGCATACTTCTCGCAGTCTACAAGGCAATCAAATACTTTCAAAGCAGTATCGAAGGATCATGATTCGGCTCCATCACATTGATCTCATCTACCAGTATTCCATGGATGTACGGCATATATTTAGCATCAGTAACATTGTTGTGATCTATTTGTACCATGTAAACATTATCTCGACTTCCTTGGACCTGAACAAGATGTCATGTTTACAGAAATATGACCCCGCACTAGCCAAAATATTGATGAACACAAAATGCGCTTTAACACTTGAGCATTGCCTCCTCTTAGGACCCCCTTATCTATCATGAGCAACACCTCAACAGGCACACTATATCCAGTCATGACTGCCCCTCTATGGCAGACTGGACCACCTGCGTATCAAAGGTACCACAAAACTAATCACTGAACGTTTCATTTGGCCACAAATAAACAATGATTGTTGTGCTTTTACACACACATGTATTCCATGTCAGAGGAGTAAAGTGGGACAACACACTAAGCCCTCTCTTGGACAATTCAGCATCCCCAAAGACCACCTAAGCCACATCCATATTAATATAGTGGGGCCAATGGCACCCTCGCATGGTTTTCATTACATCCTATCATCAACCGAGTTATGAGGTGGGTTGAAACCATTTTCTCTTGACATTACAACTGAAACAGTTGCCCATAATTTTGTCAACTCCTAGATTTCCTGCTTTGGCTGCCCCTCCTCAGTTACAACTGCCAATGGCCACCAATTTTGGACCTTGCTCTTCTCTTATCAACAAATTTCACACCACTACTTACCACCCACATGATCTTTTGTTTGTAACTCTTGTGTCAGTATTTTCTGGTACTCCTGAACAGTAGACCTATCTTTCAGTTGTTATGTATTCCATTTCTTTACTCTGGTACTACTTCCTTTGGCAGCCATGACAAGTTTCTGCCTCATTTTGGATCCTACTAGGTAAGGGTCAGAATCAGAGTAAGCTCCTTTGGAAAGGGTGCATATTTTTTTATATCAGATGCCCACATCTTTGATATCAATATATATTCTATTTGGTTTGCTTCATTTGTTCCTGGTATTCTCCATGTCCCTTTGTAGGTATTTTTGCTTGGAAAACAGGTACTTACTGCCTTCAACTTTTTCGCTGAAGCAAACTAGGCAACCCTCACAACATTATTATTAGTTTCATCATGCCGATTTTCATTACCAGACAGACTCCTGAAAGCCTCTTCCTTTCCCAGTTTTACATTATAGTCGCCAAGAACTATTTTGGAATCATATCTGGGTATTCTGTCACATTGCCTGTATTTGATCATAGAAGACATACACAATATCTTCATCTGATTTTTCTGTTGGTGCACGTACATTCACAAAGGCCACATTGTGAAATTTGCCTTTCATAGAGTATATTTTCTTTCATTATATTAGGTGATAGCAATAACAGATCTACACATATTCTTGGAGATTATAAGCCCAACTCCAGACTCACCTCGTCTTTCGTCGTTTCCTGAATAGTACAGGGAGAACTTCTGCTTATAAATCTCTCCACTTCCCTTCCACCTGATTACATACAGTGCAACAACTCCCATTCCATACCTTAGACATCTTTTGCTCCTGTTTGCAACAGCAAATGCACATACTGTGTTCCAAATTTAAGTACTAATAAATCCATATTCCTATTTTCTAGCACAGTTTGTCTATGTGGGAGCAGTCTGGCATTCCTTGTCTAATTATTCACAACAATATATTTTTTAAAGGCAAAGGCATCAACCCTGCACTCAACCCCCAACCTTGAGGACCGGGGAGTATCAGTGTGGCTTTTGGCCTAATAGAGCAACAAGAGACCAGGCATTTGCGTTGATACATGAAAAGGCATATGAGAATAACATTGATTTTCATAACCTCTACATAGGCTTTAAGCAGGCCTTTGATAGTCTCGAAAGAGCACATATGCTAAATGACTTGCTACTGCTTGGTATACCATCGAAGTATGTCTCATTTATTCAAGGAACATTGACTGGTTCCATGGTTGCAGTGTCAGTGGATGGAGAACTGAGCAATTGGTTTAGCATTAGTAAAGGAGTCAGACAAGGGGACACACTCTCTACAATGATTTTCAATCTGACTCTTGAAGTAGGCACGCAGAAGCTTCAGATTTCTGGTTACATGGGCACAAAGTCAACTCAGATGTGCGCATATGTTGATGATGTAACAATTATGAGTAGAAGAATGGTATGACTAGAGAAGACAATATGTGAGCTGAAAGGAGCCACAGGACATTGAGGCCATTCTACACTCCTGGAAATGGAAAAAAGAACACATTGACACCGGTGTGTCAGACCCACCATACTTGCTCCGGACACTGCGAGAGGGCTGTACAAGCAATGATCACACGCACGGCACAGCGGACACACCAGGAACCGCGGTGTTGGCCGTCGAATGGCGCTAGCTGCGCAGCATTTGTGCACCGCCGCCGTCAGTGTCAGCCAGTTTGCCGTTGCATACGGAGCTCCATCGCAGTCTTTAACACTGGTAGCATGCCGCGACAGCGTGGACGTGAACCGTATGTGCAGTTGACGGACATTGAGCGAGGGCGTATAGTGGGCATGCGGAAGGCCGGGTGGACGTACCGCCGAATTGCTCAACACGTGCGGCGTGAGGTCTCCACAGTACATCGATGTTGTCGCCAGTGGTCGGCGGAAGGTGCACGTGCCCGTCGACCTGGGACCGGACCGCAGCGACGCACGGATGCACGCCAAGACCGTAGGATCCTACGCAGTGCCGTAGGGGACCGCACCGCCACTTCCCAGCAAATTAGGGACACTTTTGCTCCTGGGGTATCGGCGAGGACCATTCGCAACCGTCTCCATGAAGCTGGGCTACGGTCCCGCACACCGTTAGGCCGTCTTCCGCTCACACCCCAACATCGTGCAGCCCGTCTCCAGTGGTGTCGCGACACGCGTGAATGGAGGGACGAATGGAGACGTGTCGTCTTCAGCGATGATAGTCGCTTCTGCCTTGGTGCCAATGATGGTCGTATGCGTGTTTGACGCCGTGCAGGTGAGCGCCACAATCAGGACTGCATACGACCGAGGCACACAGGGCCAACACCCGGCATCATGGTGTGGGGAGCGATCTCCTACACTGGCCGTACACCTCTGATGATCGTCGAGGGGACACTGAATAGTGCACGGTACATCCAAACCGTCATCGAACCCATCGTTCTACCATACCTATACCGGCAAGGGAACTTGCTATTCCAACAGGACAATGCACGTCCGCATGTATCCCGTGCCACCCAACGTGCTCTAGAAGGTGTACGTCAACTACCCTGGCCATCAAGATCTCCGGATCTGTCCCCCATTGAGCATGTTTGGGACTGGATGAAGCGTCGTCTCACGCGGTCTGCACGTCCAGCACGAACGCTGGTCCAACTGAGGCGCCAGGTGCAAATGGCAAGGCAAGCCGTTCCACAGGACTACATCCAGCATCTCTACCATCGTCTCCATGGGAGAATAGCAGCCTGCATTGCTGCGAAAGGTGGATATACACTGTACTAGTGCCGACATTGTGCATGCTCTGTTGCCTGTGTCTATGTGCCTGTGGTTCTGTCAGTGTGATCATGTGATGTATCTGACCCCAGGAATGTGTCAATAAAGTTTCCCCTTCCTGGGACAATGAATTCACGGTGTTCTTATTTCAATTTCCAGGAGTGTATAAATGAAACAAAGACTTATAAGTACATGAATTTCACCAGGAAGAAAAATAATAACTTGGATAGACTGTCAGCAGATGGTTTCAATTTTGAACATGTGCAGAACTTTGACTATTTGGCTCCAATATTAACATCACAAATTCCATGTCAACTTAAATAAAACTGCACATCTTAAGTGCTAATAGGTGCTTCAACATGTTTAAGAAATTGTTGGCCTCTAGATTATTAGAAAGGCAGGTGAAACTGCAACTATATAAGGTCATGATCAGGCCAGTTGTAACCTACAGATGCAAAACATGGACGCCAATGAGTGTTGTTGAGCAGCAGATCAGGATAAGATCTACTGTCAGCATAATAATGGTTTCTGGAGATCTAGGACAAATTCTGAGCTGGACTGCCTCATTAAAGAAGCTTGCATGGGGGCTTAATTAAACAGAATGCTAATAATTTTAATTTTAGTCGCTGTTTGTCCGGTTACGCAGTCTCGTAACCGGTTGGCCCTGAATAATATTAGTACGCAATCTGACTGCACAGAATAACAACAAAGAATGAGAGGAAATTTCCGTTAATACAATTAATTAATTAAGTCCCCAGCAACTATAAGAGCTACAAAACAACAAAGTACAAATGTAACTGTTCTGTGTGTGGAAGTGTGATTCAACGTACACATCTGGCACGGTTCTGCCTCAATAAGACAAGATATTTTAAACGCGATTTACACTGAAGTAATTAAAAAAAACTAGAAATACTATGATTGCACATAGAAACCAGAATTACAGTCAAATACAAGAACACGAGCCAGGTGCTTTGTTGACTGAACCTTTGACCAAGAGGCATTGTTATTTAGGATGTCTAAAATAAAAAAATTTTCTTTACCTTCATATATATTGACGAAAAATACACTTTGATCATTACAACATCCCCAATCGAATAACATATGGGGTCTTGTCCAACAGAGCAACTAGTACTCTATCAACGTCTCAACAAGCACAGATCACGCCTACCTCAGAACTACCACTGCACTCACCAACTTCTCAGTGGCAACTGCCAGTGGAGGCGGCTGAATAATACTCTTTGGCACAATCTCTGGCGCTGTGACTCAGTGTAGCCACCTTTCATATGCCCCTCCTCCATGGGCTAGAATTTGATGGTATTTTTGCCAGCATTGGTGGTGAAAATACCACCAAATTCGTCCAAATAAAAAAAAAAAAAAAAAAAAAAAAAAAAAAAAAATGCAGACAAAAATAAAAGATAATATTAAATAAGTAAATAAATAAATCTTGGCTTTGCACTGTCCCTTCAATAACCTAATATATAAAATACAGTAAGGAATACAAATGCTTGCATGCATATGATTTTACATAATAGTTTACACAAGTATCATGTGGTCAAACAATTCAATCAATAGCGTCAGCAATGACGAATAGGCGCACGTGAGAGCCTCATAACATTCCATAAACAGTAAACACACAAAAAATCAGTTTATACAAATATTCACATATAATCCTTTCAATAGTTCAATAAACAAGTAGGAGTCCTCAGAGTAGTTGACAGTTCCAACAGTAGCACCCAGCAATGGTCAACAGGTGCAAATAGCAGTCTCATAACATTTCATCAGCAGTATTTAAACAGCTCCAACAGTGGCACCCAGCAATGTTGAGCAGGTGCAGACAGCAACAAGTGACATCTCAGTAGAAGCAGTTCCATCAGTGGCACCCAGCAATGTTGAACAGGTGCAGACACCAACAAGTGACACCATTCCAGTAGAAGCAGTCCATCAGTGGCACCCAGCAATGTTGAAAAGATGCAGACACCAACAAGTGACATCATCTCAGTAGAAGCAGCTCATCAGTGGCACCCAGAAATGTTGAGCAGGTGCAGTCAGCAACAAGTGACATCATTTCAGTAGAAGCAGTTCCATCAGTGGCACCCAGTAATGTTGACAGGTGCAGACAGCAACAAGTGGCGTTATTTCAGTAGAATCAGTTCCATCAGTGGCACCCAGCAATGTTGAACAAGTGCAGGTAACTGTCCATAACACTCACTATCAATAATTAGACAGTTCATCAGCAGAAATTAAACATTTCCAAGTGACACCTATCATGTCGAACAAGTGCAGGTAACAGTCCATAATATTCATTATCACTAATCAGACAGTTCATCAGAGTTCATTAGCAGAAATTAAACATTTCCAAGTGGCACCCACCAATGTTGAACAAGTGCAAGCACGAACAACAGTTTGAATGCACACACAATTGCTTTTACAAAATCATTATCTATGCTCTTACACTAAACATAAAAATTATAATAAACACACAAATGACATCAGATAATTGTCATATTAACTATTACAAATACACAAATATCAGTAAACCTATAATATTTATGGGTGTCAGTGCAGGACACAACAAACAAGTAAAATAATATTTAGGAGATAGGTCGGTACCAATTATTTGGGATTAGGAAAGGAAAACACACAAAACACACTCACTCATCTTTCATCCACATTTACACTAATGTGTAATTGAATAGTGTTAACTGTGTAAATGCAATTCTGTCAAAATTTGATGCTCAACATGTGTATAAAGTAGTAATGGTACAGTGCATAACAGTCAACAATAGTTAGTCAACGTCATAGTCATCACGTCAAGACCAATGTTTGCCAAGCCAACTTTTTCTGATCAACTGTCAGTGTGCCATGATATGCAAATACTTTCTTTCTCCCAAAAAAAAAGTATATACTGCTTATTGATTTAACAAAGTGTGTGTGTAGACAATCTTCCTTCTATTTGAGTGTTCTAGTCTGCTATCTTCATCCTCCTTGTTCCTTATAAACCAACAAAAAAAAATATGCTCCTCACTTACTTTACCTCTTATCCACCAAAACTCCAATCATCAGCATCCCATAATCTTAATACTTCAATAATACCTCTTCAATACATCGATACACATAAACCTTATCACCAATATCATTTCACTTCCCTAACAGCTCTTTCCTCTAGTCAGTCTCCTCGAACAAGTACAGATAAAATCCTAGTGCAAACTTCAATTCATCATCCCATACAATCCAAAGACAATGTCCACACATAACCTCTGTGTAATCCATCTGACAAATCTTTTTCTCATAATGAATTATAAAATACATTTTGGTTACCTTGTCCATAATTAAATAAAAGAAATGCATACATGACCTCTAACAGCCTTTAGTTTGAATAACTTTCAATAAGTAAGTACGAGTACGGAGTGTGAATGATCGTAATATTTCACAATGTGTGCACCACTTCAAGAATCATGGCAAAACAGAGCAAACACGTGGAGTATTTATTGCGTCAAGTGTCACTTTCTACTTCAATTGCTCACGAAGAATGCAGTGTAAAAACTGTCAATGGTCTAAACCTAGTGTTGGTATGTCATGTCGTTAGCTTCCTTCCTATTAGCATAAGTTTATACAGCTTCCATAAAACCTCCAGCTCATGTGACTTCAATGAAGTTTATTGTATTAGTGTCGTTCGTAGAATTATAGCAGTTCATTTTCTTACCTTAAAATATAAGGCACTGAGTGTAAGCAAAACATGCAGTAGCAAGTAATGTATCAGTGGAGAACAGAATGTTAACAAGTGGATGTAGCACAATCCCTATAATGAGGCTCTGCCAAGCGAACAATCTATAATTAATACCATAGTGTAATCTAAACTCTATGTTCGTACACCATATATCAGCATTTCTATATACCAAATTAATGAGTAGTTATGACAACAAAACAAATGTGTAAATATGCAATCCATACGCAAAGCAACAAATATATATCTTACATAATAAACAGGCCATTAGCATCATATCAGCATAAGCAAATAAATGTTCATATGTAATCTTAATAAGTAAACATGAAGGGGCAAGCAGATAAATCACAAAGTATAACGTACATACATAACCATATCAGCACAACTAATCAGGTGACAATTATAATTTAAATAAATAAGCACAGCAGGCACATAATTAAAAAAATGTGACATCAGTGAAAAAGCAGTGCAGCCAATCGATGCATAATATACATAATTAACAACCCTGTTCATTAAGCAAAATCAGTTAACACAAAGTGTAAATCACGTAATCGCGAGCAGCAAATTACGTCTAAAGTACGTACCTAAGTGTAAATATGTTACCTGAAAAATAAACTCAATTGTTACTTTTTTAGTTTATTACTTTCTTCTTCGAAATTACATTCTTCCTGACATTTTCTCGATAGCAAGTCCTCTTAACGTCAGACACACACAGAATTTACCTGAAGTTCTTCAATATTTTATACAACCATATCCTGAAAATTACTGAACGTTAATAACATAATTTATCAAGTCACTATAGATTTATACTGAATTGAATCAGAGAAATTAGACTGTGTATTTGTTTACGGCTGTCAGTGCACTCGCACTGAGTGCTCGATCAGCTATGGGTACGCGTGACATAGAAAGTAATTGTTTGCGGTCAACGACTGCCTTGTGCGGCGCGCAGACTTGACTGTTACTTTGAGTTATGTGCCGCCGCCAGAACACGGCGCGGTATCCTTGCACTCGCCGTGTGTTTACGTATAACTGTTAAGTTTCTCAAAGGTATGTCATTCCACAAAAATGTTAACGTTCGATATATGATGTATTCCCTTAGAGCGCCGAGATTTAAGAGTTTCTACTTCGACAGTGTTATCAGGAATAATTTTGCGAATTCTATATGGACCGTTATAAAGCAGAAAAAATTTGCGACACAAGCCTTTTCCTTTGTGAGAAACGACGAGACTTAATTAACACCTTTTGACCAACTGACAAAGTTTCTAAACGACCAGGGGGTTTAGCTGATTTTTCTCTTCTAGCAGCCGCAGATGCAATATTTTGTAGAGCCAGGTTGACAACTTCTGAATGACGCAGTTTCCATGAAGGCGGAAAAGGAACGATTTCAGAAATGCGATTTGTCGGTGCTTTATTTTTTAATATCAATATAGGCGGTAAAGAAGTTGAATCATTAGGGAGTTCATGCAGAATGTTTTGAAAAATATGAAGATACTGATCCCACGTTCTGTGATTCTGATGACAATAAAGTCGACACAATTTATTGATTTCCTTCATCCATCTCTATGAAGCGTTAGATTGAGGGTGAAAAAGTGAAATGAAAATTGGTTTAATCTTACGACGCCCTAGAGTACGAAGCCAAATTTTAAAGCGAAACTGTGATCCATTATCTGATACAAGCTTATCAACATGACCGGCTTCTTTAATAAAATGTTTGATGAAAGCATTAGATACTGAACGAGCTGTTGCTTTGCGTAAAGGTGTAAAACACACACATTTTGATGTCAATTCCACTGCTACCAAAATGTACGCAAAACCATTAGTAGAACGAACCACTGGACCGAACTAATCGACTGCAGCCATGTCCTTTATTTTCGCTGGAATGATAGGAAACAACGGTGCTCGTGAGAAATAGTTGCGGCTTAGTCTTTTGTCTTAATTTGCATTTGGCCAGAACTGATCGAATACGTTTTTCCATATTACTGAAGTAGCAATTTTCTCGCAATTTATTAAAGCATTTTCTGGGACCAAAGTGTGCATAACTGAAATGTGTATACCAAATCAATTTATTAATCCACTAATCAGGAATGCAAACTAACCAGAGTTGTCGACCGATTTTCGTTTAAAAAGAATATCATTGCGAAGTAAATAATACTGTCTAATCGCTGCGCTTTCCTTCCTCCTCCATTTTTCCTTAATGCCCTTCCAGATTGGATCCTTATTTTGCTCCTTAGCGATGTCCTGGAGTGATGACGAAATAAAATTTTCAAACGCAACATTTTGAATATACATCAAACAATAATTGTTTTCTTTGCAGTCCCCCTCAGCCCTTTGTTTCAAACCCACAGGTGCACGTGATAAAGCATCAGCATTAATATTTGAAGAACCCTGTATGGAAACAATATTAAAGTCAAATACCTGTAGATACAGCGCCCATCGTGACAATCTTCCATGTGTTAATTTTGCTGACATGAGAAATTCCAGAGGTCGATGATCGGTGTAAACCTTAGTATGTCTGCCATACAAAAAGATGCGAAATTTTGTGAAAGCCCAAACAACAGCCAAGGCTTCAAGTTCCGTAATCGAATAACTCTTTTCTGATTTAGAGATACCACGACTTCCAAATGCAATAGTTTTCTGTACTACAACGCCGTTTTCTTCTATCTCTTGAAATAAGTGTGCACCTAGGCCTTTGTATGATGAGTCCGTCGCCAAACAAAAATCTTTAGATAAATCCGGATGTGAAAGAAGGGGAGCTCATTCAGAATTGGAACAACTTCGTGATGCTTTAGTTGCTAAAGCATCACGTAGTTGTTCAAATTCTGATTGAGCTTCCTCATCCCAACACCAATTAGAATTCTTTCCAGATAGTTCACATAAACGAGGTGTGGCCAAATTGTCCGATCTAACAAAGCATCTAAGAAAATTACAGACACCAAGGAAACTACGAACATCACGTTTTGTAGTAGGAATAGCGTCTAGTTTCTCTGGATCAGGAAGAACACCTTCTGTAGAAATAATATGACCAAGAAATTTCACCTGAGAACGACCAAATTCAGATTTTTCCAAGTTCACTGTAATGCCAACTCTTGCAAAAATACGTAATAATGAATCCAAAATTTTGTTGTGCTCGCTCCAAGAACGTTTAGCAATAAGAATATCGTCAACATATAAAGTAATATTGTCACGAAGATAAACAGGTAAAATTTCGTTTAAACTTCTAATGAATGCTGCTGAAGATACAATAAATCCAAACGGTAAACGGTAATTTCCGAAATCACTTTTGGGTAAAATAGTTATATCCGGTTATTCTTTACCGACTCTCTAGATAGATCGATAGTTGAAGAGTTGTTTTGATAGATACAAAGAATAGTAAAAGAGTAGGCAGCGGTGCAGAAAACTAAAAGGTAAATAGCACCTCTACAGCTCGGGGCCCTGTGCACGCTGCGGCACATATTCACTTAATGTGGCGAATCTCCTGAGGAATTAAATAACCGCACATAAATTCCAGTATGTGGCTTAGTTGCCAATTTGTTGTACATAAACTGATCTAATCATGAACATGGGTGTATGCCATTCTTAGAATTGCGAAAGATTTTAAATTTTCGAACAGTTAAGAAGTGTTTATAGTCAAAGTTTTCGCCTCGTGGCGACAAAGACCTACCGCGTCTGTCCCAGTCCGAATGTCGATTATTGTCAAGTTCGCGCGCCTGGCGCTCTCTTGTTGCTTCTCGTAAATGAAATAAATTATTTTCTTCAAAGCCCTCTGCTATCTGTGATTCTAAATTTCTTCTGCTGTCTTTCCCTACGATTTCGCTTTCAATTTATTTGACTTGCTTTCGTAATGCCTCAAATTCCCTTTTAACGCTTCATTAAATTTTTCCTGATTTTCAACATGTTTATTTATGTTCTGGTACTCTTCGGTTTCTACAAATGGCAATGGAGCTGTATCGTCTGAATCTCTGTCCCCACTTAAACTAAGACTTGTCAATTTATTGAAATCTCCTCAACTCTTTCCGATAAGTCACCTATTTTTTCTTTCTGATTATTTACATCTTCCGCAAGTGTCGCGACTCGGGTTTCAGTATTGAGACATTTAGTAGTTAACTGTTCACATTGTTGTGTTAGGTTGTTTATTCTTTCATTTGGTACAGATTCCTCGATTCTTTCAAATATTTCTTCCTTATCGTGTGCACGTTGTAAATTTAACTCTGAAAATTTTTGTACTATCACGCGATCTCTTTCTTCCTGTTCCTTTTGTCTGATTTCTATTGAAATTAATCTATTATTGTGAGAATTCAAAATCGGTTGTACTTCTTCTCTAATTTCTTTCTTTAATTCATCTTTCATGTTTTTGAAACATGTCCCTATTCGTGAGTCTAACCGTGTTGCCAGTGTTCCCATCTCTGTTTTTAATTCAGATCTTTACTGTGTTTCCATTGTTCCCATCTCAGTTTTAATTGTTCCTATTTGTGAATCTGACCTTGTTGCCAAACTTCCCATCTCTGTTTTTAATTCAGATCCTAACTGTGATCCCAAATTTAATATTGCATTCATCAACTGCTCCATATTAACTGGTTCGAAATTCTTTATGCCCCTAACATTTCCCGTATAACTAACTTCCTTCGGCATAGCTGTAAAGCTATCTGTGTTCGATACAATTTCAGAATCTTCTATCGTTAATCTCGTACTCTGTGAATTTTTTGATTGAGAAAAATTTTGAACTGGTTCTGGACTATTTTCTCGACTTATTAAATTGTTTTCTACTTCATTATTCATTATGCTGCTCTCATGTATTGGCGAGTTGACAGTCCCAACAGTAGCAACCAGCAATGGTCAACAGGTGCAAGTAGCAGTTTCTTAACATTTCATCAGCAGTATTTAAACAGCTCCAACAGTGCACATAGGCTGCCACACGTAGCACTTCCAGAGATTTTGAAATACTTCACTACACATTGTGACACACCACCTAACAAGTCACACAAATTGTCACACGCAAGCAGCACTAATGCGGTATCACCACTAACAACGACTAGATAAACCACAAATGTCATTAGGATGAACGTGGGTAGAGAGCTTGTAAGTGGCACCTGCTAACGGAGAGGTATGCTGAGCTGGAGGGGTGGGAAAACTATAGCACGGTGAGGGCGGTGCGCTGCGAGTAGAGGGGTGAGTGTCAGATGGTGAGGTCTGAGTGGGCGTGGCAGGAACCTGTGGGTTGCACTGGTTAGAAGAGCGGCGCGGTGTGCTGTCGCACGGAAATGGAACTGTTATATTAGAGCCCTGGGAGCTGGGGCTCTGCTATGGGAGCCAGGAGGCGGAAAACTCCGGAATGAGTGTGGGCTTGTTGATGGGGCCGGTGTAGGTGTGAGTTTACTCGAATCATGAGCAGAGGAAGAAGGCCGAGGGTGGCCAGAGATCGTGGTCTCTTTAATGGTGGGTGAGGCAGGGGACAACTCAACGGGAGCAGGTTTAATCCTGTTGAGGGAGAGCCCTTAATTACTGAGCCCTTAATTACGATGTCCAGTGTGTTACTGATTCATTTGATAACTCTGTATGGGCCTGTGTGAGGGAGCTGTATCGGGGCTTTTACAGTGCCGTCGTGAAGGAACACAAATGCACAAGTGTCGAGTGCCTTGGGAACATATGTGTGCGGCGGAGTGTGGCTGGAAGGGGGCGGGGGTAACCGCACCTGTTCTACCAAGGACGGCAGTTCAGACGGTTTGGCGACTGGAGTGTTAGGGACTGGCAGTGTAAGGGACTGGCTGTAGACTAACTCAGCCACTGAGCCTTTAAGGTCTTCCTTGAAAATGGTCCGCAAACCGTGTAAGACGAATGGCAAGGCTTCCATCCAAAGGAGGCCATGGCAACATAGAGCCGTCTTAAGTGTCCTATGCCAATGTTCCAAGCGGCTTTTGCTTTGGGGGTGGTATGCTGTTGAATGAATTTTCTTGATGCCGCACAGACTACATAGTTCAGAAAACAAGGCAGACTCAAATTGACGGCCTTGTTCAGTCGTCAAGAAAACAGGGCAGCCAAAGCGTGAAATCCAAGTGTCTATGAAGGGTCGTGCCACTGATTCGGATGTAATATTGGGTAGCGGGGCAGCTTCCACCCAATGAGAGGTTCTGTATATAATAGATAGCATGTATCTGTAACCCTTGGAGGGGGTGAGGGGGCCCACTAAGTCGATGTGAACGTGCTGGAAGCGACTGGGAGGAGCGGTGAAGCTGCCTAGTGGAGGTGATGTGTGCTGCAAAACTTTATTTTGTTGGCACGGAATGCAGGCGCGGGCCCAGGCTTGGCAGTCACGACACATGTCTCGCCAGACGAAGCGCTCTGAAATAAGTCTGGTAGAGGCTCTCACACCTGGATGAGCTAGGCTGGGTAATTTGTTGAACACTTGTCTCTGTAGAGGTTTGGGTATGAAGGGACACAGCGTACCAGTTGATTAGCCACACCAAACCTCGCCTATGACACTGGGAAAGGTGGATTGCACAGGTTTGAATGGCGAGCTATGATCAGAGATAAGGTCCATAGTGTCTGTGCCGGCAGATTGCAGCTGAGGCAAGTTAGAGAGGTCTAGCAAAGTTGTGAGAGACCAGCACGAGACAAAAAATCTGCGACCGCATTATCTGCACCCTTGATGTATCGTGTCTCAGAGGCAAATTGCAATATAAAGTCCAAATGACGGAAGCGTCTAGGCGGAGGGTCAGTCTCTTTACAGCAGAAACCAAAGGTTTATGGTCAGCTAAAATGTAGAAGTCCCTACCCTTAACATCGACATGAAAGTGTTTCACAGCCTCGTAAACTGCCAAGAGCTCCCTATACAAGGCTGAGCACTTTTTTTGAGCGCTGTTGAGCGTCTTAGAAAAGAACTGCAAAAGAGAGGTAGTATCTCTGACAGTTTGGCTGAGGACAGCACCTACTGCAGTATCACTGGCATCCGCGGTAATAAAAAATGTAGCATCCGGATGCGGGTGAGCAACAGCCACTGCGTTTGCTAGTAGGTGCTTCAGTTTGTCAAAAGTTTGTTACATGGCAGGAGTCCAGGGGACCGGGCAGATACCAGTCGTATTTTTGCCAGAAAGGGCATCTGTTAGGGGAGCCTGAACCTCGGCTGCGGCAGGCAAGTGCTTCCTATAATAGTTAATTGTTCCGATGAACCTGCACAGCTCCTTAAACGAGTGAGGGCGTGGCAAATCCAAAACAGGTTTGATTTTATCCTCAGGAGGATTGAGGCCCTTAGCTGACACAATGTAGCCTATGAATCTTACCGAAGTCTGGTGCAACTGGAGCCTCTTATTATTTAGTTCATGACTGGCAGCGGTAAGAGTGTCTTTAACAATCTGCAAACGTTCCTTGTTCTTTTGCAAAATAGGACTGAAAAAAGAATGTTGTCCAAGTAAACGAAACATAAATCCAGATAAAACAACACCTTGTTTATGAATCTCTGCCAAGTTTGTGCAGTGTTGCAGAGGCCAAAGGGCATGAACCGGTACTGGAAAAGGCCAAAAGGTGTTGTAACAGCTGTCTTTTCAATATCCTCTGGTGCCATCAGAATTTGATGATAGGCTGTCCTACAGTCCACTACCGAGAAATATTTGGCGCCTGCAAGAGCATGGTTAAAATCCGCGACATTAGGAACCGGGTGCTTGTCTATGATAGTACAAGAGTTCAAATTAGTATAGTTGCCAACCATAAGCCAGGTGCCATCGCTTTTTGTGACAAAGTGGATAGGTGAGGCCCAGCATCTGGCAGATGGTTCAATGACGCTGGCTGTTAAAAGATCGTCTATTTGTTCGTGAGCCACTTTCATGAGTTCTGGCTTGAGATGGCGTGCCCGGCAAGCGAAGTTTGTAACCATGGAAACGCGTGACGTTGTACACAAGGTGACTGTCTGTGGCATAGTGTGCGCGGCAACCGCTAGGCAGGGTTGTGGCGCGTACGGCGAAAGCTTGCATAAGTGTCAACTGTTGGGTGGCTGGGAGTGACAAACAAGTGAGCTACGCGAACCAAGGTTGGTTCTCTGTTTATTAGTAACCGAAGGCGCCACTGTCGAGCTTGGTGGCGGTAGCGGGCGCGAATGAACAGCTGATGGAAGTAAATCAAAAACATTAACCTGCGCCTGGGAAGTTAGCTGCCCAAGCGAGGAGGGAAATGAATGTGTGCTCAAATTAACACAGTTAGAGCTGGCGCGAACACAGACGCTGTACAGTTTATGTGGCACACGGTCACAAATGCACTCGGGCTCGAGAGCACTGTAGTGGCACTGACTAATCTTGTGTGTTGCCGAGGTGTCGTCTGCTGCAAGCTGCTGCCGTGCTGAAGATAACTCACTACTTAAGTCGTTAAGGCGATGGCGTAGCTCAAGTTGTTCCAAGCACAGGTGTATAGACTCGACATGCTCCGTGAGCCACCTATTGGTCCATGACAAGAGCTTGGAGGAGGGGTAATTACACTTCCTAGCCAGGTGGACCTGTTTAGCAGTACTATTGACACCCGACGAAGCACACGGGATGTGTTCCTGCGTAGGGTGGTAGAACATTGTATTCTTGACGAGGTCAGACCACAGTTTGTGGTGTCGTAGAAAGTCAATGCCCAAAATGGGATCGTCAATGTCAGCCACCAGGAAGGACCACTTCCGGTTGCACTCAGGCGAGAGGGACACTGCATATGAAGTAGAACCTAAACACGACAAAGTAGATGAGTTTACAGCACATAGGACAGTTTTGTATAGTCGAATCTTTTCGGTAGCAAGACGAGATGGAAGTAGGGAAACATCTGCACCCATGTCGATAAGAAAGTTTGTGCTAGAGTTCAAGTCATGGACGTAAACTCGTCCGTTCGAAGAATTAGTGTTGGACACGGAATGGAGAGTGGGATGGCGCCTGTTGTTTATGTCACAGGAGTGGCGCCGCTGCCTACCTGCAGTTGAAGTTTGGGGAGGAGCATAGCGGTTTACAATTGCGTGCTTGTTCCCCGAATTTTGCATAGAAGAAACAGTATTTATGGACAGACGTCTGCTCCTGTAAGTGGTCAGACGGCAGCAGCCCAGAATCTTCCGCGGAGTCAGATGTGCTGTTGTTGTGCGGACATGAAGGTGCCTGTAGTGTGGCGAGCTTGACTGACTTAGGCTTAGTGGTGCGTCCACATTGGGGCCCTGGTTGTGGTTGTAAACTGGCATAGCTGCCAGACTGCTGGGCACGGTGTTCATATAGTAAAGCCGTGTAAGCTCGGTCGGCGGCACGCAAGCGTTTGCTATTTGGTCTATTTTCGTAAGTGGAGATGGCCGTTTGGAGAGACAGAGGCAGCTTTTTCGTTCAAATCTCTGTGAGCGTGGCATATGGCATGTCGCATTCACCGACGAGAAGTCGAAGGCATCGCCACAGCTGGGATGGAGATCTGTCGTCGAGGTGTTCTTCATAGACGAGCTATTGAACGTTTTCTCGTCTTGTCTTGGAGACACGTTCCAGTATTGCTTGTTTTGCTGTAGCGTACTTCTCGTTCGGAGGAGGTGACTTAACCAGGTTATATATTAAGTCGACACGGTCATGGAGGTGGTTCATGAGGCATGTGAAATGGGCGTTGTCATCAAGTGCACAGACACTAAAATTTTGCTCGACCAGTTTGAACCAGAATACCGGATGGGCAGGTTTGAATGCCGGAAATTTCGGTAGATTCGATGAACTGGCGGCCGAAGAATGCGGGCAGCCGCTCGCGGACACAGGAGTAGGCAAGTCAAAGTTAACTCTGCATCGTGAGGGTGGTAGAGAGGAAGCAGACGTGCCGGCTGTGTTCATAGTAGCTGGAGGGGAAGCAAAATCCGTTAGCAGGAAGCCCGGTGTGGAGCAAAGTGGGACCAGTTGTTGCGGCGGAAGGTCAAAGTGATCACGGCATTTGCTTGACACGTTATTATGCAATTGCTCCTCCACATCTGCAGCGAAATTGTCCATCACAGAGTCACTGATGAGCCTGGTGGAACCTGACGTGCTCAAATTATTCCACTGAGTAACAGGCTGGCGAATGTCATTCATGTAGTGTGCAACCAGTGCGGAGTGATACACACGTGGAGCTTGCACATTCAGATAGGCATCCTGTTGTGGCACATTATGGAAACTATGCTTCTCACTATTTACAGCACTTGCAATAAAGTTCTGTATTAGTGTGTAGTGGTTTCTTGTACTACTATGTGGCGAAAACTGAAACACTTCAGGGCTAACAAAGCCGGAGTCAGAGATCACTGGCATCATGTTCAAAACCACTGCACCTGACGAGGTCCTAGGGTTCTCGAAGCTATAGGACTGCGGAAATTCACGTCGGGCACTGACTACAGCTGGCGTGCTTGAATTTAGTTGCTGTTGCTGGTGAAAACCGGGCGGTGACGGCGTGTTGTAGAAGGCCATTGTGTAGCAGACAAAGGTCCATGCGGAAAGCAGAAGCAGGCGCAGTAGTCACTTTGTACTTGGTTCTATTATTTGAACTTCGGGGTCACCACTGATGGGGATATCAAGGTGGTAAGGTTCTCTCTTCTAACCATCAATACTTTTATTACACAAAAAACATACAGGTCGAAGACTAGGGAGGAGCTAAGGTCCTGGAAGTATACAAAAACAAAGATCACTCAAACACATAATACACATATGATGTTTTGACCTATCGATCCGTGGATCGACGCTGAAAATATATTGGGAAGCAGTAGTTAGTATCCTTAGTTCCCTAAACAGGCTTCTGCAGGATACTCTTGAGTTCACACCACATATAACTTGTACTGCATGTTTTTGTGCCCGGAAAACTTTAGCTTGGCTTGATGTCATATGAATATAATCCCATATGACATTATGGAATGAAAGTAAGCATAGTATGCAACCTTTTTCATTTTTATATGCTCTATGTCTGACCCAATTTGCATTGCAAATAGATATTTGTTAAGTCGTTTCAACAGCTGCATGGTGTGCTTCTCCCAGTTGAATTTATTATCAAGCTCTAATCCCAAGAATTTAACACTGTCCACTTCTTCCATCTGCTTGTTATCTTATGTTAGGCATATACTCATGGGACACCCTTATGAGTTCTGAACTGCATGTAGTGCTTTTTTTTTTTTTTCAAAGTTAAGTGACAAAGAAATGGCTAGGAACCACTGATTAATGTAGACAAATATTTTGTTAGCCTATCTTTTTAAGATTACACTTGATTTGCTATTTATTGCAATGTTTGTATCATTGGAAAACAAAATGAACTCAGCATCTGGTAATGTTACTGATAAAAGGTCATTAATGTACACAAGAAAAAGTAAGGCCCCTAAAATGGAACCTTGTAGGACCCCACATGTAATTAGTTTCCAGTTGGATGATGCCTGATAGCTTAATACATGTCTCTTTCCTAATAACACCCTTTGTTTACTGCCAGAGATATAAGTTTTAAACCATTTTGCAACATTTCCTGTTGCTCTATAATATTCTAATTTACTTAAAAGGATATTGTGATTTACACAGTCTAATACCTTTGACAGACCACAAAATATACCAATTGCTTGCAACTTTTTGTCTAATGAATTAAACACATTTTCATTGTATGTGTAGATAGCCTTCACAATATCAGAACCCTTTAGAAATCCAAACTGCGACTTTGACAGTATGTTATTTGAGATAAGGTGGTTGTAAAGCCGATTGTTCATTAATTTTTCTAAAATTTTTGAAAATGCTGGCGAAAGTGAAATTGGACAGAAATTTGATGCTATTTCTTTATCTCCCTTCTTAAACAGTGGCTTAACTTCAGCATATTTCAACCATTCAGGAAATATTCCACTGATAAACGACTGGTTACACAGATAGCTTAATATGTTACTTAACTCAGAATCACATTCTTTAATCAACTTTGTTGATATTTCATCATACCCACTAGATGTTTCTGATTTTAAAGATTTTATGATGGACATTATTTCTGCTGGGGTAGTGAGGGTCAAATTCATATTATGGAAGTTACTTGAAATGTCTGATCTGAGGTATTCCTTAGCAGCATCTACAGAACCTGACAACCCCTTCTTTCCAGTAACAGTTATAAAATGTTTGTTAAAAAGTTCTGCAACACCATACACATCTGTCACCAATGTATCATTTACTTTTAATGCTATTTGTCCTTCTTCATGTCTGTGGTTCTACCAGTCTCCTCCTTCACTATATCCCACATTGTCTTTATTTTGTTATCTGATATGACTGGCTTTCCCATGTAATATATTTGCTTTGATGTTCGTATTATAGCCTTTATTATTTTGCAGTCTTTCTTGTAATGTGCTATAGCATCAACATCAGAAGTGTTTCGGATTGACAGATCAAGTTTATGTTTTGTTTTACAAGATACCCCTATTCCTTGAGTAATTCAAGGCTTCTTTGTAGACTTTGCTCTAACCTTGGTTAGTTTTGGGGGAAAACAGTGTTCAAATAAGGTAAACACTTTATTAGCAAAAGTGTTACACTTTTCATTCGTGCCATGAGCACTGTAAACATCAGTCCAGGTAATGTCTCTGACGAGTGTCCTAAAATAATCAATTTTTGGCTTATTGGTTACCCTCTTGAGCTCAGATTTAACAGATTTTATATCCTGTTCAGTATTAACATTTAAAAGAAGGAACTGCATGTCACGGTCTGAGAGGCAACTAATTATTGGTTTTGTAATATAATTTTGTTCATTGGACTTTTTTATAAAGATATTATCAATGGCTGTTTGTGAGCAATTGGCTACCTTAGTGGGGAACTTTACAGTGGGAATTAAGTTGAATGATATTGTTACTAGGCCTAATTCAAATAAGTTCTTATTGGGAGAGTCTTTAAGGAAATCTACTTTGAAATCACCAGCAACCACTATTTCTTTGTTTTTGGTTGTTAAATGGGCCAGTACAGCTTCAAGGTGGTTTATGATCAGATTAAAGTTACCTGCAGGTGCTCGATATACACTTAATATTATGAAGTTTTTTTTGTGAAATTCTACTTCTGTTGCACATGCTTCCATATGCTGTTCTAAGCAAAATTTATGAATGTCTATCTTCTTAAATTTATGACAGTTTGTGATGAATGTGGCAACTCCTCCTTTCTCCATTTCTGCTCTACAAAAGTGGGATGCTAACCTAAACCCTGTAACACTTAAAAGTTCTATACCAGTGGTCACATGATGTTCAGGGAGGCAGATTATGTCAGCTGGGTTTGAGAACTCTAATTAATCTATGCAGATAATTAATTCATTAATTTTATTTCTCAGTGCTCGAATATTTTGATGCAATATAGATGCTGACATTTCACATTGACAGAGTTAAAATTGGTTAGAGTTGAGATATCTGCTGACTGTTGAAAATTCTTAACCAATAGCTGTTTATGCTGATGCAGTAAGCTAGAATTATGTTTTTTGGTTTCTTTCTCAAACTGAAGGGTTGTCTCAATCCTAACCTCTCTTAAAATTTTGTTTCTTTCTGTCAGTTGCATAACAGCTTAGTAACTTGAACACAAAATGTAATGTTTTGTCACAGAACAAAATCAGGTGTTGGAAGATTTCCAAAACAGTGCCACACAACAATTCAATGATCTGACAGAAAATCTATACACAGAGATATCTGAAAATTCAAAAGAAATGAAAAAATAATTAAAACAGGGTGTTATTTCTGACATTAAAGAAAATATCTACAGAGCTATTACAAATGATTGAAGCGATTTCATAAATTCACTGTAGCTCCATTCATTGACATATGGTCACGACACACTACAGATACGTAGAAAAACTCATAAAGTTTTGTTCGGCTGAAGCTGAACTTCAGGTTTCTGCCGACAGAGCGCTCGAGAGCGCAGTGCGACAAAATGGCGACAGGAGCCGAGAAAGCGTATATGTCATGCTTGAAATGCACTCACATCAGTCAGTCATAACAGTGCAACAACACTTCAGGATGAAGTTCAACAAAGATCCACCAACTGCTAACTCCATTTGACGATGGTATGCGCAGTTTAAAGCTTCTGTATGCCTCTGTAAGGTAAAATCAACGGGTCGGCCTGCAGTGAGCGAGGAAACTGTTGAACTTGTGCGGGCAAGTTTCACGCGTAGCCCGCGGAAGGCGACGAATAAAGCAAGCAGGGAGCTAAATGTACCACAGCCGACGGTTTGGAAAATCTTACGGAAAAGGCTAAAGCAGAAGCCTTACCATTTACAATTGCTACAAGCCCTGACACCTGATGACAAAGTCAAATGCTTTGAATTTTCGGCGTGGTTGCAACAGCTCATGGAAGAGGATGCGTTCAGTGCGAAACTTGTTTTCAGTGAGGAAGCAACATTTTTTCTTAATGGTGAAGTGAACAGAAACAATGTGCGAATCTGGGCGGTAGAGAATCCTCACGCATTCATGCAGCAAATTCGCAATTC
This sequence comes from Schistocerca gregaria, assembly GCF_023897955.1. Classification (NCBI taxonomy): domain Eukaryota; kingdom Metazoa; phylum Arthropoda; class Insecta; order Orthoptera; family Acrididae; genus Schistocerca; species Schistocerca gregaria. The sequence goes on along the minus strand of NC_064920.1, from coordinate 307,212,359 downwards.
ACCAAAAGTTAACGTGTTTTGTGCAATCTCACGGTTTAAAGTTTACAGCCCATTTTTCTTCTGCGAAAAAGACGTTACAGGACACATGTATCTGGACATGCTGGAAAATTGGCTCATGCCACAACTGGAGACCGACAGCGCTGACTTCATCTTTCAACAGGATGGTGCTCCACCGCACTTCCATCATGATGTTCAGCATTTCTTAAACAGGAGATTGGAAAACTGATGGATTGGTTATGGTGGAGATCATGATCAGCAATTCATGTCATGGCCTCCACGCTCTCCTGACTTAACCACATGCTATTTCTTTCTGTGGGGTTATGTGAAAGATTCAGTGTTTAAACCTCCTCTACCAAGAAACGTGCCAGAACTGCGAGCTTGCATCAACGATGCTTTCGAAGTCATTGGTGGGGACATGCTGCGCCGAGTGTGGGAGGAACTTGATTATCGGCTTGATGTCTGTCGAATCACTAAAGGGGCACATATCGAACATTTGTGAATGCCTAAAAAAAACTTTTTGAGTTTTTGTATGTGTGTGCAAAGCATTGTGAAAATATCTCAAATAATAAAGTTATTGTAGATCCGTGAAATCGCTTCAATCATTTGTAATAACCCTGTATATTTTGAATGAAAAGGTAGGGTCAATTAGTGACAATCAAGAAAATGTAGAAAGTGAATTAAAGAAAATAATAGTAAAAGAGCAAATCAAAACCACATGTGTAACACTATAAAGAAAGTGACCACAACTGTCAACAAACTACACAAAGACCATGAAGGTTTACCATTGGCAGTAGAGGAGCTAACATTAAGAGTAGAAATCTTGGAAGTAGAATCTGACTGTGCCAAAAGAGAAAGAATTCAGATTGGGGAAGATTTAGATTATATAACAAAAAGAGCAGAAGCAGGTACCTTAGATCAAAGTAGTAAATTAGCTCAGAATGTGGTATCTGAATACAAAGTATGTGTAGATGTGGTAGAAGAGGCCACAAAGAAAAGGGTAACCAAATCATCAAATAAAGTAGATCAGGTTGCTAATACTCAACTACCTGTGCCCTAGAGGGATGTGTGTAACCACATCTTCTCACAAGCCCGATAGTGAGTGCTAGTGAAGATTGCAAAATCGTAATTTACCTACAGCAGAACCTTCAACACATGCACAATTGCCACGCAGTGCTCCACACAATTGTAACAACACAGCAATGTCAGCTAATGCCACATGTTTAACATCTATCTTCACTGATGATGGGTTGCTTAGACATAGGCAGTTTCTCACGTATTTGATAGATGGAAAGCGGATGAACCCAGTAGTTTTTATCAGTGTGTTTCGCAACATACTTCCACATAACTGCACAGAGGCTCAGAAGTTAATATTTGTTGTTTTTTACACCCAAGGTGATGTTCTTTTGTGGGCCACTGAAATGGCAGAACGTAGTCACAATTACGAGCAGTTTGAACATGCTTTCTTAGACAAGTACTGGTCAGAAGCCATTCAAGACAGATTGAGATAAGAAATCTTTAACCCAGCTCGATTTAATAACAAGCATGGAAGCTTGTGGTGTTATTTCGAAAAGTATTTTAATAAGACCAGATATTGGACCAATCCCATATCACAGGTGGATGCATTGAAGATATTAAAGAGCCAACTTCCGCCATACATAACAGAAAAATTAGTAATTACACCAGAACATGACACTGAGTACTTCTTGTCAGTTTTGGATTCCACTGACCTGATTTTTGAAGAGGCACTATGGCAACATAAAGCACTATGGCAACCTGTCTTTGGAAACCAACCTGTAAATAATAATGTAACTACACACCAAGCATGACAACCATATACAATACAATACATAAAAAAACAGGAATGGATATGGTAACAGAAATGGGAAAATAAAAGATTTAAGCAACGGACAAGCAACCTATGGTCCGCCAGCACAAGGCTATTCGCTGTGCATAAGTGGAAACTGCCAGCCGATGCAGTGGCAAGCGGTTAGCAAAATCAAATGCTGAACCCTGTGTCACAGCCAGCCTTTGGACAACATAATAGCACAAACTATAATTTTGCAAATACCAATACAAATTTGCGCGAAGATAGGTCATACACAGACAATGACACAAATTGTCATAACACAACACACACTGTACAGCTCACCAAAATTACTCCAGTCACTGAGGTCAATGTTCCTGCACCAGCGGAAAACTCCAACCCTTTGCAGTGAGGCCCACTGCTGACCAGGTAGGGAGTGAGAGCAATACACTTACAATCACATGTCTTGTGAGATACAAACAAGGTGATATGAAAGCTGATTTATACTGACATGAGAGGAAGTTCAGGAAAACTTGTGTGAAGAGCAGGTACAGGCAATTATAAGGACAATGATATATGGCATGGAAGTACACTTGATTCTAGACACAGGTGCAATGACTAACTTAATGTCAACTGAATTTTTCCAAGAGTTAAAGAAAAGAGGTAAAATTCCCACATTCCCAGTCCAGAATTGTAGAAAACAGACCACTAGAAACAAATCAAAAGTAGTGAAATTACAAGCACTTATTCCATTGAAAGTAGGACACTTCACTGTCAAATTTCCTCACCATTGACAAATCAATAGTAAATTGTTTGATTGGGATGGACACGTTTAATAGTTATAAGACGCAGATTGGCATAGGAAGTGGTAAATGCTACTTCAGTACAAATGAACAGGTATTTTCTGTCGATTTAATAAAAACGTCAGACAAGAAGGTAAAGCAGAAGGAGGACTCTGATGTGACAGCTCAATTTGTATTTCCTACTGTATTATTTGTAAACACTAGCTATAATGAAAAAGTATTGGAATCAGATGTAAACTATGAAATGGTAGAGCAAAAGGTGAGTGAGTCCAGCACCTTAAAAGAAGAGGAGCAACACGAGCTTGCAGATTTGTTATTTAAGTATGCACGTGTATTTGGAAAAAACCTAGAGTTATAAAGGATTATCAGTAAAAATGGATGTTTAGCCACATGAAACTTTTTGTGCATCATCATATCCCATTCCTTAGATGAAAAGAGAGGCAGTACATGAAGAAATCAATCGAATGATTAAATGGGGGATCATTCAACCTTCCTTTCCACCTTATTCTAGCCCCATATTGCCTGTAAGTAAACCAGACATGTTGATAAGATTGGTTATGGATGCTCAAGGTATTAATAAGATCTTAGTACCAGTTCAAAGCATGCCTGACAACGTGGATGAACAAATGTTGAAGTTCCATAAAATGCAGTATTTTACCATATCTGCACTCAGAGCCTCCCACTGGCTAATCAAACTCCATCTAGAAAGTAGAAAGTACACAGGTTTTGTACATGGTGGCAGAAGCTTTGAATTCTGAGCCCTGTCATTTGACCTGAACATAAGTGCAGGCATATTCATCACAGTGTAGATAAAGTATTAGGACCAGAGCTACTTAGCAAGGTTATGGGCTATGTTGACAACTTGTTAATCACCACCCCCACTTGGTAAGAACACATTCAGAACAATTTTCAGAATACAGTTTGACAGCCAATTTAAAGAAGTCTGATTTTGGCAGGGAGAAGGTAAAATTTCTGGGTCACATTATCTTGCTGATCCTAAGAAACTACAACTAGGATCAAGAAACAATTTAAAGCTTATTTAGAATTATCATCATTCTTCCGTAAGTTCATACCCAAACAAATGATGAACAGTTATGCCCAGCTTAATTTATTATGCAAAAACAAACCATGGCTGTGGGGTGACAAGTGCCAAGAGGATTTCAATAATATTAAAGAGGCGATAGTGAATACAAATATACTTAGACACCCCAATAGGGAGAATGACTTCTGTCTGTGCACAGACGCGTCATTGCAGGGTCTGTGGGCATGTCTGTTCCAGATGAGAGAGGAAGACAGTAAGATATTGCCAAATGTAATTAGTTTTGTTAGCCACACATTAACTGAGGCAGAAAGATCATACTCTCTATCAGAATTAGAAAGTTTTTGCAGCAGTCTCGGAATTCAAAAAAATGGAGTACTTTTAATGGGGTAAGAGTACAAAAATATATTGTGATCAATAGCCTATTTTATTTTTGTTGACATGTAGATTACTAAACAGGAGATTGGCAAGATGGTGTCTATATCTGCAAGAATTTAACTTTGAAATAATTTGTATCAAGGGCAGTCAGAACATCATTGCCTTCCTCTATCAAAGTTATCTCAAGGTTTAGATGAATTTTTGGATCAGGATTCTGAGAACTTTTCTTACGCAATGTAAAATACTGCAATCTGACTATAATAAGTTTTGTAAACAAATGAAAACAGTGCAACAACAGGACCTAAGATGAAGCAGGGTCAAACAAAAAAACACAGGAAGGCAATGAACAAGTAAAAATTTACAGGGAATATAAAGGTGTTTTATTCCATCGCAAACACCCTGACTCAGAACAATGGTACATTTGTACTCCTGAGAAGTACATTGAGGAATTCATAGTGTACACCCATAAAGTGCAGGAACACTATGGGGTAAGTAAATGTACCGGGAAGATAGATAAACATTGCTACTTTCCAAATTTGAGACAACGAGTGCTTCCAGTACTACGGAAATGTATAGTGTGTTAGAAGGCAAAACAGTCTTTTAAACATATCGAGCTTCACCCAATTTTAACTAAGAACCCTCTAGATTTAGTGTATCTGGATGTAGCTGGCCCCTATCCAAGAGGCAAGGGAGGAGTAAGATACTTCGTAGCACTATATGATCTTTTTACAAAGGATACAGGATGGAGAAAAATTGTGCCATGGGATTGCCCTGTTGCCAGATGCTCTGGACAATGCATGACCCTGAGTGCTTTGCCTGCCAGAGATCGGGATGTATCCAAGGTGGTAGCATGCCAGCCTTACACTCTGGGGGTAGATCCGCTAGGGTCCCAACACATCCATTGTCGTTTCATGATAAGATGAACTGAGAACAAACCCATCAACAGCTCTTAGTTCGTGTACAGAAAGTCTTTTACAATTGTTTTGTAGCTAGGACATTGTTTATTTAAAGCAGGTGCATGAACAGGCGACCCTCTGATGTGACACAAGCATGGTAACGTTGAACGGTGTTTTGCCAAACTCTCTCAAAGATTCCTGCACTCTCTCAAAGATTCCTGCATTGCCCTGATGTGATTGGCGGCATGTTGAATGAGATCCATTAATTCCTTTTCATTTCTTGGTGGTTTGCATCTGGGTGGGTGAACCAGAACCTTGAAGAATCCCTATAGGGAAAAGTCTGGGGTCTGGTGATCACAGGGGCCATGTCCTACAAGCACTTGTGCCAACTACCCAACCATAGAAGAGTTTATTTAAATATCTGCACACAGCATGACTGTTACATGTGGGCACCACATCATGCTCCAAGCACAAGTGTAGCTGTATGTCCAGGAGAACATCTTCCAGCAGGCTGGGTAGAGTTTCTTGCAAAAAGTGAATAATTTGCCTCAGTAAGTTGAGGAGGTATGCGGCCCGGCCCCTATCAGATGGTCACCCACACTGCCTGCCAAATGTTGAGCAAAAACCATTCCTGGTGTCCATGGACATACATGATGTGAGGATTTCCCTTTGCCCAATAATGAACATTTCAAGTGTTGTAAAGACCATTCGATGGAAGGTATACTTGTCAGTAAACAACACAGTGGCGGGGAAGTCGGGATCTGTGCAACAAGTCACATACACCACCGGCAAAACCCTAGCATGTGTTCATAGTCCATTGCAGCATTTAGGTCTTGGACAGGGTGGAAACTAGATGGATGTTGGCCGTCATCACTCAAAACCTACCAGACTAACCAATGAGTGTCCCTCATGTCCAACCACTTGAGTACTTGTTGTAGGTACTTCCTCAAAGTGCTCAAGAACAGTCTCTTCAAATGCAGCATCCTGTTGTGTTCAAGGTCTTCCAGCATTACCATGATATCCCACTAATAAGTCTGTTTTGCCAAGTCGCTGGTGAATTGCTGTAAACACTTGCGGGTGTGGGTAGTGTCCTGCTGGGCACCATTCCTCATACAACTGCCGAGCTTCATGCGCATTACCATCGGTTACTCTATAAACAAAAACAATATCTCATTGTTCTTCAAATGAATACTGTGCCACCATGCTTACTGTATGACTAAATTGCAGGTGACTTGTGTGTACTCTGAAGTGAAGCATACTTGTGAATACCTTTGATGGGAGGGTGGAGACAGACAGCAAGACCTATTTGACATGTGTGCATATCACGTTGTGGCAGTGACAGGGCGAGGGATGTTTATATGTGTGAAATAAACAACCATAGCGCTGCCCATCAACCGATGAACTGCACCAGGGATATCCACGGCCATTTGGAGCATGTGGCACCAAGTTCCCATAGTTTAAAAATGGTACTTTGTCGACCTATGCAACATTAGTAATTTTCGTTCCTACTGGCATCAGATATCCAGGGTTAAATTTTCGTGGCACAATTCTTCTCCACCCTGTATTAAGATGAACACTGTACATTATGCAACAGTGACCTCCATCAGGAAGAGGAGATTGCTTGAGGAGGATAGGGAAGGCATGAGTGATATTTACTGATAATGCCTCATATTTTAGAGGACAGAAATGGAAGCAATTTATGACATCACTGGGTATAAAAAACATCTTAGTACCAAGATTTCACCCCGAAGCATAACTAGTAGAAATAGAATTCAAGGAATTTAATCGGTTCATAAGAACATACACACCACACACACACACACACACACACACACACACACACAAAATCCATAGAATATGTCACACCTTTCATGCAGGTCACTAACAATCTTACAAATTATTCCACTGGTTTCACACCAAATCCAGACAAAAGGACAAATGGAAGTCACCCCTACCAAAAATATCAGTGGTGGAAACGACATTAGGGGAGAAAACCAAACAGGCAGTAATCACATTGAAAAATAGGACTGAATGTGGGAAGAAAATCTATGATCAGAAACTGAAGCATTTTACTCAGTTTACTGAAGGCCAACGACTTCTGTTACAAATCCACCCTAAGTTAAAAAATATGGGAAAGTTAAACAAGATGTGGCAATTACTTTTACAGGACTGTATATAATTTCCAAAATCCCATATCCTGCAACTTATAGATTGATTTACAAAAGGACTGGTTAAGGAAAAAGGTCTCTACCCCCACAAGGACTTAAAGGCATTTTTGGAATAAACATTTTTGACACAAATATTTTTACTGAAAATGACTGTACATAGTGCACATAATAGTAATTTAATTTCTGTTTCATTTTGAATACTAGTGTTAAGGAAACATGTTTAGATATAAGAGATTTTACTTGTATTTTGATATATAAAGTAGCAGGCAAGTGAGATATTAAATGATCTTGAGCGAGGAGTGGTGAAGCACAGTAGAACTTGTGTCACACACTTTGGTGTAATATCAATGTTGAGCCACATCAGCAAACAAGGTGAAAGCAACAACTCGCGTGATGTGCATGTAAACACAGCTGGAGGTGGTTTGATTATTAAACAGCTGAGATGATAAACGACTTCCAGCTAACATAACCCACACACATATTTATAAGGATTATATACATTATATACATAAACGAAGAAAGAAGGGATAACTATAAATTTAAGATGGACTACATCTAATATATATATATTTTTTTGGTCATCAGTCTTATGACTGGTTTTGTGTGGGCTGTCATGAATTCCTTTCCTGTGCTAACCTCTTCATCTCAGAGTAGCACTTACAACCTAGGTCATCAATTATTTGCTGGATTTATACCAATCTCTGTCTTCCTCTACAGTTTCTGCCCTCTACAGCTCCCTCTAGTGCCATGGAAGTAATTCCTTGATGTGTCAACAGATGCTCTATCATCCTCTTGCTTCTCCTTATCAGTGTTTTCCACATATTCCTTTCCTCTCCAATTCTGAATAGAATCTCCTCATTCCTTACCTTATGAGTCCACTGAATTTTCAACAGTCGTCTGTAGCACCACATATTCAAATGCTTCGATTCTCTTCTGTTCTGGTTTTCCCACAGTCCATGTCTTACTACCATACAATACTGTACTCCAGACATACATTCTCAGAAATTTCTTCCTCAAATTAAGGACGATATTTGATATTAGTAGACTTCTCTTGGCCAGGAATGCCTTTATTGCCATAGTTAGTCTGCTTTTGGTGTCCTCCTTGCTCTGTCCCATCATTGGTTATTTTACTGCCTAGGTAGCATAATTCCTTAACTTCATCTACTTGGTGACCATCAATGCTGATGTTAAGTTTCTCGCTGTTCTCATGTCAGCTACTTCTCATTACCTTCATCTTTCTTAAATTTACTCTCAATCCATACTCTGTACTTATTAGACTGTTCATTCTATTCAGAAGATCATGTAATTCTTCTTGACTCAGGATAGCAATGTCATCAGCGAATCATATCATTGATATCTTCTCACCTTGAATTTTAATTCTGCTCCTGAACATTTCTTTTATTTCCATCATTGCTTCCTCAATGTACAGGTTGAACAGTAGGGTCAAAAGGCTATATCCTTGTCTTACACCCTTTTTAATATGCGTACTTTGTTTTTGGTCGTCCACTCTTATTATTCCCTCTTGGCTGTTGTACATATTGCATATGACCCATCTCTCCCTATAGCTTACCCCTACTTTTTTTCAGAATTTTGAACATCTTGTACCATTCTACATTGTCAAACGCTTTTTCCAGGTCGACAAATTCTATGAATGTGTCTTGATTTTTCTTTAGTCTTGCTTCCATTATTAACCGAAACATTAGAATTGCCTCTCTCATGCCTTTACTTTTTCTAAAGCCAAACCAATTGCCATCTAGCATATCCTCAATTTTCTTTTCCATTCTTCTGTATATTATTCTTGTAAACAACTTGGATGCATGAGCAGTTAAGCTGATTGTGCGATACTTGTCAGCTCTTGTGTCTTTGAAATTGTGTGGATGATGCTTTTTCGAAAGTCAGATGCCCACCAGATTCATACATTCCACACACCAACGTGAATAGTAATTTTGTTGCCACTTTCACCAATGATTTTAGTAATTCTGATGGAATGTTATCTATCCCTTCTGCCTTATTTGACCATAAGTCCTCCAAAGCTCTTTTAAAATTTGACTTTAATACTGGATCCCTTATCTCTTCTAAATCGATTCCTGTTTCTTCTTCTATCACATCAGACAAATCTTCTCCCTCATAAAGGCTTTCAATGTACTCTTTCCTCCTATCCACTCTCTCCTCTGTATTTGACAGTGGAATTCCCATTGCACTCTTAATGTTACCACCCTTGCTTTTAAGGTCAGTTAAGATTGTTTTGACTTTCCTGTATGCTGAGTCTGTCCTTCTGACAATCATTTCTTTTTTGATGTCTTCACTTTTTTTTTCCTGCATCCATTTCACCTTTGCTTCCTATTTACTTCATTCCTCAGTGACTTGTATTTCTGTATTCCTGAGTTTCCTGGAACACTTTTGTATGTCCTTCTTTCATCAATCAACTGAAGTATTACTTCTGTTACCCATTGTTTCTTTGCAGTTACCTTCTTTGTACCTAAGTTTTCCTTTCCAACTTCTGTGATGGCCCTTTTCAGACATGTTCATTCCTCTTCAACCATACTGCCTACTTAGCTATACCTTCAGAATCTCTGTCTGACCAAGATGTAATCTAATTGAAATCTTTCCCGTATCACCTAGCCTTTTCCAAGTATACCTCCTCCTCTTGTGATTCTTGAACAGGGTATTTGCTATTACTAGCTGAAACTTGTTACAGAACTCAATTAGTCTTTCTTCTCTCTCATTCCTTGTACCAAGCCCACATTCTCCTGTAAATATTCCTTCCACTCCTTCCCCTACAACTGCATTCCAGTCCCCCATGACTATCAGATTTTCATCCCCCTTTACATACTGTATTACCCTTTCAGTATCCTCATATACTTTCTCTATCTTTTCATCTTCAGCTTGTGACATTGGCATGTATACCTGAACTATCATTATCAGTGTTGGTTTGCTGTCAATTCTGATAAGAATGATCCTGTCACTGAACTGTTCCCAGAAACACACTCTCTGCCCTACCTTCCTATTCATAACAAATCCTACTCCTGTTATACCATTTTCTGCTGCTGTCGATATTACCGTATACTCATCTGACCAGAAATCCTTGTCTTCTTTCCACTTCACTTCACTGACCCCTATTACACTCCTGGAAATTGAAATAAGAAAACTGTGAATTCATTGTCCCAGGAAGGGGAAACTTTATTGACACGTTCCTGGGGTCAGATACATCATATGATCACACTGACAGAACCTCAGGCACATAGACACAGGCAACAGAGTATGCACAATGTCGGCACTAGTACAGTGTATATCCACCTTTCGCAGCAATGCAGGCTGCTATTCTCCCATGGAGACGATCGTAGAGATGCTGGATGTAGTCCTGTGGAACGGCTTGCCATGCCATTTCCACCTGGCGCCTCAGTTGGACCAGCGTTCGTGCTGGACGTGCAGACCGCGTGAGACGACGCTTCATCCAGTCCCAAACATGCTCAATGGGGGACAGATCCGGAGATCTTGCTGGCCAGGGTAGTTGACTTACACCTTCTAGAGCACGTTGGGTGGCACGGGATACATGCATTGTCCTGTTGGAACAGCAAGTTCCCTTGCCGGTCTAGGAATGGTAGACTATGGGGTCGATGACGGTTTGGATGTACCATGCACTATTCAGTGTCCCCTCAACGATCACCAGAGGTGTACGGCCAGTGTAGGAGATCGCTCCCCACACCATGATGCGTCGCTGCGGTCCGGTCCCAGGTCGACGGGCACGTGCACCTTCCGTCGACCACTGGCGACAACATCGATGTACTGGGGAGACATCACACCCCACGTATTGAGCAATTCGGCGGTACGTCCACCCGGCCTCCCGCATGCCCACTATACGCCCTCGCTCAAAGTCCGTCAACTGCACATACGGTTCACGTCCACGCTGTCACGGCATGCTACCAGTGTTAAAGACTGCGATGGAGCTCCGTATGCCACGGCAAACTGGCTAACACTGACGGCGGCGGTGCACAAATGCTGCGCAGCTAGCGCCATTCGACGGCCAACACCTCGGTTCCTGGTGTGTCCGCTGTGCCATGCGTGTGATCATTGCTTGTACCGCCCTCTCGCAGTGTCCGGAGCAAGTATGGTGGATCTGACACACCCGTGTCAATGTGTTCTTTTTTCCATTTCCAGGAGTGTATATCTAGATTGAGCCTTTGCATTTCCCTTTTCAGATTTTCTAGTTTCTGTACCATGTTCAAGCTTCTGAAATTCCACGCACTGACTCATAGAACGATATCCTTCAGTTGATCATTCAATCTTTTTCTCATGGTAACCTCCCCCTTGGCAGTCCACTTCCAGAGATCCAAATGGGGAACTATTCTGGAATCTTTTGCCAATGGAGAGATCATCATGACACTTCTTCAATTACAGGCTACGTGTCTTGTGGATACCTGTTATGTGTCTTAAATGCTGTGGTTTCCATTGCCTTCTGCAACCTCATGCCATTAATCATTGCTGATTCTTCCACCTTTAGGGGCAGTTTCCCACCCCTGGGACAAGAGAGTACCCTGGACCTCTGTCCACTCCTCCGCCTTCTTTGACAAAGCCGTTGGCAGAGTGAGAGTGACTTCTTATGCCGAAAGTCTTTGGCCGCCAATGCTGATTATTAATCAAAATTTGAGCAGTGACAGGATTCAAACCCGGGATCGAAGATGTTTTGATTATGAATCAAAGATGCTACCCTAGACCTTGGGTGCAATAACTATATGGAAATGTACCGGAGACTACGAGTATTATCTACATAAAGTAATGATGTTAACCTACTACATACAGATATGTATCTTTATTGAATTTTGTAGATACTTCCCTTTACAGAATAAATGAAAATAAAGCTGGTGATGTACTGGGCAGAACAAGTGAATAAAACGGCTGCATACTGACGTAAAAGAACAACTGAATCAGTGACCAGTGAGCTACTACACATTTAGTTTTAAGTTAGTTTTAAGTTTTTTCTTTTCAGCGACTAGTGCATCCACACGGTGTGAAAGATGAACTGATAAGCTTCGAGAGTGGCAAGTTTAATGGGCTGCACCTCAAGCAAATAAAATTCAATTGTAAGAAATATTATATATATAAATGATATGAATGAACGATTTAAAGTATATACAGTAGCAGTCCTGTAAGTGATGTTGTAATGATATAGGTTTGATGCTACCAAGCAAGTATATGTGCATAATCATTATAAACATTGCTACAACACATATGGCAATGAAACACGTCATAAATACTTAAGTTACATGTCATCCCGGGCCATAAAATTGGAGGACTTCTGTCAAGGCATCGAAATTACCACAAGCTTGCACTCCGTTTCCAAGAAATAGAAAATACTTGTGGAGAAATCTATGGTGCAACATACGCAGACTTCGCTGTTTCACTACATGTGAAATGGACACGCAAGAGTTAGAAGTATTCAGTGAGGATGCGATCATTAAAGTCCCAGTGCTGGACCACCAACTACTTGCCATGCACATGGGCACAGTAATGAAAGAAACTTGACCAAACAAAATGTTGTTGAATATGCACAGTATTTGATATTTGTACCTGTTCTTAAAAACCTGTTTTTCTTTTAGTTATTTGCATTAGTATGTGTAGATACAATAAGGTAAAGCTGACGTATCCACTTTACATGACATAAGTATACCTAAAAGACCGAGAAATAAAGGGCTTTAATCACCCAATATCAGTAATACATAGCAACCGATACTGCCTAACACTGTACATGTCCATACAATATCAGTATACAATGGGGGGCAACTGTGCAATACCTAGATAATTAGTTCCCAGTATCATACATACCCTTTTAGTTTTTCTTGTTATTAATTTATATGAAAGTTTTCTTTTCCTCATTAGTAATAAGAAAATTGTACATTGCTGCAGAAGACGGTAAGTGAAGTTGAAATTTTATGTACTGATGAGCTAAAAACGTTTCTGTAATGTGTATAACTGAACACTGGCTGCCTAAAGATGCAATGTCAGTCACAAAACTTGCAGACTTCAATCTTTCATCATCATTTTATAGAGTTACATCCAGTCATGGAGGGTCATGTATATTTATTAAAAGTGGCATTGATTATTGTAACATAAAACCCATTGAACTGTTAGCTGAAGAGAAAATTTTTGAAGTATCTGCAGTTGTACTCTCTGCATTAAAATTAATAATCATCTGTGTATATAGGAGCCCTGATGGGAACTTAAATGATTTCTGTCATCAACTAGAAGCAGCTTTAAATACTATAAAAAACTTCAACAAAACAGTGATCATATGTGGAGATTTTAATATTGATTTTCAAGAAATCTCAAAAGACCAGCAAAGCTTGATGACCCTACTGGAAACATATAACATAAAAGCCACCATAGACTCTCCTACAAGAGTTACACCAACAACTAGCTCAACAATTGATCAGATATTAATAAACACAAATGTAAATCACAATTACTGTGCCGGAAATCTTAATACTGGCTTCAGTGATCACTATGCACAGTTTATTGCTTTGCAAAAAAAAAAAAAAAAAAAAAAAAAAAAAAAAAACTGAGAAAGAGGAACTTGTAAAAGAAGCAAGGAAATTCACTAACAAACAAATAAACCTTTTTGTACAGAGACTAAGTGAAGAAACTTGGTATGAAGTGTATACTTGTGAAAATACTAACAAAAAGTTTGAAAAATTCATGGAAATCTTCATGTCATACTTTGAATCTGCATTTCCATAAAAAAAAAAAATGTCAACCTAACTTCAAAAAGAACAAATGGATTACAACAGGTATTAGAATATCTTGTGCAGAGAAAAGAAGATTACATGATATAGCAAAGACACAGAACGTGCCTCATGAATTTCATTTGTACCTGAAGAATTGCAAGAGGATCCTAAAAAATGTTGTAAGGAAAGCTAAGACAATGGCAAATGACAAATACATTGAAAATTCAAAAAACAAATCTAAAGCTATATGGGAAGTTATAAAAAAATCAAACAACAAGTGAAACTAAACAATATAAAAATATGAACTTACGTTATGAAGGACAAATGATTTCTTGCCAAACAGAAATTGCAGGGACCGTCAACAAAAATTTTGAAAACGTAAGAGAACAGTTGGTGAGTGGACTGGAAAAACACAACAAAATATCACCTCCATCATGCAATAGTGTGAGAAATGTGTCTACATCTTTGTTCCTTTCACCCACAGATTCTGAAGAAATTTTATCAGTTATAAAAACCTTGAAAACAGGGTACTCATGTGGAACTGATGGAATACCAGATGCAATTATTAAAAAATGCTGTCTTGCCTTGGCTGATCCCTTGACATATTTGTGCAACAGCTCACTGGCATCAGGAACCTTCCCTTCATGCTTAAAAACAGCAAAGCTGAAACCACTGTTCAAAAAAGGAAATCCAGAATGTGTTTCAAACTATAGACCAATAGCCCTACTGCCTCTGTTTTCATAAATTTTAGAAAAAGCTTTTTGTAAGAGATTGTCTCATTTCCTAACTATAAATAAAATTCTTTCTCCTTCAAAGCATGGCTTCAGGAAAGGCTATTCAACTGAAAGTGCAATATTTTAATTTCTTAATGAAATCTATACTAAACTGGATGCAAGTGAGTTTGTGACAGGCATATGTCTTGATTTATCTAAAGCTTTTGACGTCATTGACCATAATGCCCTACTGCAGAAGCTTGACTAATTAGGAATTAGAGGTATATCCAATGAGTGTCTCAAGACATACCTATGTGGTCGCAAACAGGTGGTTGAAGTTCAATGTACTGACCATAACAAAATCAGTTACTACTATTCAGGATATGAAAATGTGAAATATGGTGTCCCTCAAGGGTCAGTATTAGGGCTCATTCTGTTTCTCCTCTATGCCAATGATCTTATGAACAAAAAGTATTGCCAAACTACCCTCCAATTTGCAGATGATACATGCTTCCTTATTAGTGGTAAAACAGAAGAAAAACTAAAAGATTCCACTATCCAAACAATGAACAGTGTAGAACAGTGGTTCAGCTACAATAAGCTAATTATAAACAAAGAAAAGACAGTAGCACTATACTTCTATAATGTAAAAGGAACACAACACCCAAACATAGAAATAGAACTTAGGGACAGAGTTCTTGAAAGTGTTGACAGCACTATATTTCTGGGATTCTGGTTCCAGAACAACACAAAATGGAAGGTACACATTGAATATTTGCAAAGAAAACTAAGCAAAACCTGTTACATGATACGGATCTTAAAAACTTGTTGCAGCAAAGCCAGCCTGTTAAATATATACTACTCCTATGTGCATTTTGTAATTAAATATGGCATAATCTTCTGGGGCAATACAACAACAAATATTAAACTTTTCAGGATGCAAAAGAGAATACTAAGAATTATTGAAGGGGTAAACAATACGAAATCATGCACACCAATATTAAAAAAACTGTCAGTTCTCACTCTTCCTTGCATTTTTATCTACGAAACATCAGTTTTCATCAAACAATATATCAATAGACACCCAGATATCTTATTAAAAAATGAAGATATACATGCACACAATACAAGGCAAAAATCTGACCTACATATGAAACAGGTGAGAACATCATTGTGCCAAAAAGGCACACTACATACTGGGATAAAGATTTTCAATAATCTACCTAAAAATATTAAATCAATAGGTAAACTCTGTAGTTTTAAGGCTGAAGTAAAGGCATATTTAATTGATCATTGGTTTTACAGCCAGACAGAATGTATAAAAGCCAAACAACAAAAATAAAGATGCATTATTAATATTCTACTTTGTATGTTGCCTGTAATGTTCGTTGTATTTATGAATCTGTGCTAAATTACTTCAATATCTAGTCCTTAGGATTGCAACACAAACTGTATTTTATCTTGTAAATACCTAACCATGTCCAATATCCTTGTATATATTCTATACATATAGGATTTGACGGACTAAATAAATAAATAAATAAATAAAGACAGGCTTTTAAAATTATCTTTGTAACAGAAGAGCAATGTCTGGAGAATATTCAATTTTTTTTTCCAGTCTCGCTTGAGAGTACTAATGTTTAACATCTCACACAAAAAGGACATGTAATTTTTACTCGTGCATCAACAATGTGTGTAGTAAATGCCACGTGTGTATAAAAATGCAAGAAAATATGTATATTAAAAATCATCATAGCTGCAAGAATACTTTTAATTAATATGCAAAAATATTCCAAGATCCATTCATAAGCATGACTTTTGCCTGCAATTGTAAGAAGAGGCAGTAATTTCTTACATCCTGCAAGACATCTTAAAATATGTATATGTGCTAATCATCAAGATTTAGTGGATGGACTACATGATCGTCAGCCACAGAAACTTAGAGGTAAATT
Source organism: Schistocerca gregaria (assembly GCF_023897955.1). Lineage (NCBI taxonomy): Eukaryota > Metazoa > Arthropoda > Insecta > Orthoptera > Acrididae > Schistocerca > Schistocerca gregaria. The sequence continues at coordinate 307,195,884 of NC_064920.1, read as the reverse complement.
AATGAGAATAGTGCAACCTAATAGTGACTTCTTTTAAATATGCATTTGTAACGATCAAACAATTGACTTTTTGAAAAATTATCCTATGTACGCTATTCATTTTTATGATTTCAGTACTTTTAGGTTGCTTTGTATTTTTATTATACTATGAGGAAGACTGTTCATGGCACCAGTTTAGTTTCAGTTGGTTTCAACAAGAATCCATGGTTTAATTCCAGTACTGCAAGTGGTAATTATCTCTATTATGTAAATTTCATGCCGATTCATATTCTTTGTGTTGGCTGTTGGGCTGCCTCCCAGCACAGTTATTCCAAAGCCGACCAACACAATATCAAAGTGATTCACCAGTCAATCATTTGCAAAACAATGTCAACCAGCTGATAGCATCTTGGCACCCATGTTGCCAACCAGTTGCCAGTGACTTGGCACTCACATTTCAAAGTGATCTGAGTTTCATCATTCCCTTGAATGCAGCTCTGCATTGGTTTAATTTGAAAATGAATGAGCAGGTTGTCAACATTAGCTTTGCATGAAAATTATACAAGCTTTTGACAGAAAAACATTCTTTTTAGCCATCAGTTTTATTACTGGTTTGATACGGACCACCAAAAATTCCTGTCCTATCCCAACCTTTTTCATCTCAGAGCAGCAACTGCAACATATGTCCTAAATTATTTGCTCAATATATTCCAATCTCTGTCTTCCTCTACAGTTTTTACCCTCTACAGCACACTCTAGTACGATGGAAGTTAATGTCTGATGTTGCAACAGATTTCCTGTCATTGTGTTTCTTCTTCTTGTCAGTGTTTTCCATACATTCCTTTCTTTGCTGATTCTGCAGAGAACCTACTCACTCCTTACCACATCCGTCTACCTAATTTTCAACATTTGTCTGTAGCACCACACCTCAAATGCTTTGATTCTCATCTGTTCCAGTTTTCCCACAGTCCATGTTTTGCAACCAGACAATGCTATGCTTCAAACGTATATTCTCAGATATTTCTTCCTCAAATTAAAACCTATATTTGAGTAGAATTCTGTTGGCCTGGAAAGGTATGGTAAATCTATTGTTTGGGTTTTCAAATTAAAAGTAGTGTCATGTTATGGTGGAAGAAATTAACTGCACCTAATCACTGTAGCACTGTTTAGTCATTCTATAAAAATCTAGGAATTCCGAATCTGCCTGTTACAGCTCCTTGGCTACTACATACAGCCTGCATGTTTATAATTTTTTGGATGTACAAATGAAGCCAGAATTTTGTCCTTTTTCTGATTTGTTTGTAGTAATAATAGGCAACCACAACTTTCTCAGAGCTTGAATATATGTACCGCATGCCGAATCTGGTCAAAAGCTGCTCTGATGCAACAAATAATACTCCCTCTCCTCCACGCTCACACATGGCAGCCACTGTTTTGCATTTCTGAGTTTCCTTGTGTGTGCCAGCTAGTCAACAACCAGTTGCCTATGTAGGTAGCCTGCCCATTGCATTTGTTTTCAGTGTCTCCACATGAAAATATCCTACAATTTGGCACGTAGTCTCCCCAGTCCCCAGTTGTAGACAACAATCAGGAGATTTCATATCGTAGTGATTTGGAGATGTTTGCTACCAACTGTAAAACATACTATTAGCCAGTGTTGACTGGGTTGTTGTCTGCTTTGTTGCTAACCTATGCTGTCACTGTTTGTGTTCTATTACACTATTTTCATTCTGATGTTTTCTAAAGTGAGTTATGATGCAGCTCCTGGCTCATTGTGGGGTTTACCTTCACTCAAGTTTGTAAAAGGAAGCCAGTTATCAGAAGCTTGTGAAAGCTCAAAACACAGCTCTGTGTTACCTGCACTGCATACTTATAGTACATGGAGGTGGAGCTTGTTACCCCCAGCACTCCACCTCCGCCTAAAGCAAAAACAATTTGCTCTCATTGCTCCACTCATTCCCTGATAATGAGGTACCAAGTTAGTAATAATGTAGAAATGTTGCGTAACTGTGGTTGTAGTGGAAAAACGTGCAATGTGTAAAAATCTGAAACTTATACCAAACTCAGTATTGTTGAGACTACCTACTTTTGTTTGCCAAGTAGGCCTATTTGGGTATTGTGGTGATGAAATACTGTTACATAAATCATTAAAAGATTGTACAGTGTTGACTATGTGAAACAGTTTTGTGACACAAAGGAGCTTGACATTAATCAATATGTTTTTTGCACTTTTGTAAATCCTTTACTGGCTACGAGTAAAATAGTATGGCAATAATATTTTTTCTGGAAACTTATTATTAATTTGGAGATTTGCTGACTCTTGTTTAAAATATGGAATTAATAGATGCTGCACAAACCAAGATTACACTCGGCACCATAGGTGACAGGTGTGACATAAGACCACAACATTAAGCTGTGTCCACACCAAACCCTCTGTCTTTTTCTGTTCAACTTTGAGCATGTGCATAAATTTCCTACAGTGCAACTATTTATTTGCTTTTATAGTTTCCTGGAAATGGAGTCTAGGCTTTAAGCACATTGCTTCCCATCATTGGTGAGAATCATTGGACTTTTTTGCAGATGACATGCAGCTGGGGCTCATGTTTGTTTCATTATGTAGTGTGTTGAGATTATGCTGTGAAATCCTTTATGTGCAATGTTTGCTGACTCCAAAGTAAGCACATTTAAATCTATAGATGATTACAGATGATGAAAATTCATATGGAATGCTGCTTCTAAAGATTATTTGATTATAAAGTTATGATGATGTGATGCTGTGGCAGCCGCACCATTCAAACGCATGAAGGGCTGAACTACGGCACAGCCGACACAAGTAAGCGACGCCCGGCATTCACAAGTGCAGCTATACCGCTACGCCGAATTTTGGCAATGGTGTGTCGCGCACCGGACGCTAAGAACAAAGCAAGTGGACAGTGTGAGCTAGTCAACGCAATGCAACACATGTCTCGGCTCCAACGACTTCGCCGTCGCTGACCACGAGCGTCGAGTCAGCGCGACTCCCCCGCAAACGCCTTCCCCCCTTCCACGGACATCGTGGCACTTCCGCTTGCGCCAGGAGCTGGACATTCAGCGACGCGGCCTTTGTCTCGGTCGGTCCACGTGCTTGCGCCATGGCTCATCACTGGCGTGTATATCCTCCTGGATCTGTGATCGAGCCATACCGCTAGGGCAACACGCCTGTACGGATGAACATTGATGATGCATTGCATTTGTAACGTAGTGTAAGACTTCCGAAGAATAAATGTGTCACGACAAAACCTGCTCTAGTCATTCCGTCACCAAGCCTCTCCCTTGAACATAGTGCGTGGGCATGGCAATAAAGCCATTTCACCGCACGTTAATGACCGTAAGCGGTGATACCACATGTCTCCACTTCAATGCCTTCAGCATCAAGTATTAGACAAAATGTTCATGATCATGTTACTTTAAAGGATAAGATAACTAAGTTTCGAGTGCAAAAACTCAGAAAAATAAGTAAAAAATTTATGAAAATTGTATATGAAAACTGTGGATGAATATTCATGCTATTGTGCTTTAATAGCTCAACAACTGACGAACCTGAAATATGAACAAAAGAAATGACGGCGTATGGTAGCTCCTCAACAAACTTCTAGAAATAGAAATCATTACATTTGTCTATTATATGGAATGAATAGATAAATTGTTCAAAATAGTTCAAATGGCTCTAAGCACTATGGCAGTTAACATCTGAGCTCATCAGTCCCTAAGACTTAGAACTACTTAAACCAAACTAACCTAAGGACATCACTCACATCCATGCCTGAGGCAGGATTCAAACCTGCGACCGTAGCAGCAGCGCAGTTCCGGACTGAAGCGCCTAGAACTGCTCGGCCACAGTGGCCGGCTAGATAAATTGTTTTGTGTAATTTAGGTTATATTTATTTCTCATTCCACATACCCAAAACTGAGGCAATTCTCATGCCCATAAAATTCAGAAATTTGCCATGTGGTGAATTTAAGAATGTTAATCTACATACTGCCTTTCATGAATAAAGTTGTGTGAACCACTTTTTTTCATAAAATATAGAAATGATGGACTGAAAATTAATTAATCTTCACGTAACAACTAAGGACCTCCCTTAAATATCTCTCAATTTCATGGATAATCACTGAAATGCTTTGTTTTGAAATGGAAAATAAATAGTTCACACTGCCATATATTTCGCCAGTTGACTAGCTAATAAGTTTTTTTGTCAGTCTTATCACTGCATTTTCTCAAGCAGAAAATCTAAAATCTTGCTACGACCACCTGAAATTTGCAAACAAAAATGTAATTGTCATTTTAAATTTCTTATACCTCTGATTTTTAGGTATTTCTTTACATGCAGTCACTTTCTCATTTTGATTTTCTGTCTCCTTTTCATCACAATAAATGCAGCACAAGCTCCCTAGCAAGAAGAGGATGCTTAGCACACTGCTCACACAGTCAGACTATATGTGAACACGAGAACGCCCATGCATGTCTGCATTCCCTCCACAAATTCTTGAGTGTATCCTTCTATTTCCCTGCACCTCTGATTGTGAATGAGGGAAGAGGCATTGTGTGGACATACCCGTAAGCCCTGTCGACATGGCAGACAGAGCGCTGAATCTGAACAGGAGATTTGTGCAGATAGTGATGTGCACAAACTCTGGAAGTTGGACATTTGAGTGTAACTGCTCCACAGTTGCACAGACAGGTTGAAGAATGTGAACAGGGAATCGCTGAAAATCTGGCATGCGAAGTGTGTGAGTCAGCTGTTTGTTCAATCTAGTGTTTGTCATGTGTGCATGCACAGTGAAGGGTGCAGAGGTGAGTGGTAGGATCAAAGTGGCACAGGTAAACACTGTCAACAACAAACAGCTTCTTTGTCTTAGGTTTGATATGTACTGCTTTGTGGCTCAGTGAGGCAAATACGCCTCTCCTCATTGACCCTGGCCATCAGTGACTTATGTGCAATGGCGTCTGCCCGGAATACCGTGTCAGCACCTGACAGTGCTAAACGTAGGCTCATGGACAGCTGGATACCTACTAGGCCACAAGCGAGACATCGGTGGCACACTGCTTCTCTCGGAATTGGTGACGGCCCATCTGGACGGCTCCCTCTGGTCAGTGCATGTTCACTGTGGTGGGTCACAGAGACTGCTCAACTCAGGATTCAACTCACTGCCGCTCGGCACGAGTTAAGACAGCGTCTGATGCTGTGCCACTGATTCCTCAGTGCTGGTAGCAGCAGGCGATGCTTGCAGGCTGGTGGTGCCAAGTCCCACCAGGAACTTATTCCTAATATTCACGGTAAACTTGTGAAACGATCATACATCTATATCTGCGTGATTACCCTGCTATTCACAATAAAGTGCCTGGCAGAGTGTTCAATCAACTACCTTCAAGTTGTCTCTCTACTGTTCCACTCCCGAACGGCGTGCAAGAAAACGAGCACTTAAATTTAAATTCATACGGAAAAAAATCCCCACTTCATCGATACCTTGGAGATGCTGTGTCTCATCGCTCATGCACTGACTATAACACCATGTTCAAAGTCACTTAAATCTTGATGATGTATCATTTTAGCAGCAGTAACCAATCTAACTGCACCAGATACGTGTTGTCTTTATGGGCATTTCCGACTGCAGTGCCGTATTCAGCCTGTTTACGTATCTCATTTTGAAAATGTATGCCTATACAAGTTTCTTTGGTGCTTCAATGTATGAAGAGTTATGAGTGTCAAAAGATAATTTCATGCTTCAAAATCTTTCACAAATAATTACACCAGTTGCCAAGTTTGCCCTACAACTCATAAAGTAAATTTATATGCAAAAACTGCCTTCGCTTCAGCAGCCATTGTCTAGTTAATTTTGATCAGTCTTTCTGTTTATCTCTCTCGTAAAGCTGTAGCGAACAAGCAGCAATCATGCGGTGTAGTGAGGTAGCTCTTTGGCCAGTACTACAACTCTGAGGCAGCAACAATCTTTGAATCGTTACTGCCTGTCGTCATTGACACATGTATTTGGATGTTCCTCTGTTTTGCAGTAAATCATAGATTATTGATATTCATGGCCACAATTATTCTACTTGAAACATCCCCGCCAATTTCTACTCTACATTGGTGGCTCCACATTCGACAAGACTATAAGCTATGATGTATTTCATGTTCTTTGACTCATCTTGCATGCAAGAACAATGGAGCCATCACCTTAGTACTAAAGCAGAGCAATTACAAAACAGTTTCTTACACAGTGTTGAGTTCAGTGCTCCACAGCAACAGTGACAACTCTTCCCTTTGGTTCAACGTGAAAGTCACATTTTCTTATGCAGTACTGTCAGTATCAAGAATGATCTCCATGCTCCTGAATAATATATATAAGGTACCAATCTCCTGTGTGACTCTGGCTATAAATGGCACTACTCCACAAACAAACAAGACGACTTGCAACAAAGCAGCATGGACAGACAGAGATTTATGTTGTTCAATTATGTGTCGTTTTCCTGACTATGTATTATTTTGATGAACATGCTCGCATTGCAATCTGCAGCCCATCCAATTGGGCCATGCACGGACACCTTCCTGGATTTCACTTTCATGCCATGGCCTCCATATGAAAGCTCTTCCAATGTAACTCTCTGACCAAATACAGTGGACCTCAGGATTTTCACAGCTGTCCTGTGCGCCTTAATTCATCATTCAAGTTGGCCCTCTTTCTCCCTGGACAACTGCACTTATTGTTCACTGTCATTGAGTGAATTTTTGGACAATCATGGCATTTCCGATGACAACTCCAAGTTTGTTACACTACTATGTCACAGCAGCAAGCAGGTAGACCTTATCAGAGATATTACATTGTCATCCCCGCTATCAATAAATATGACACGGTGAAGACTACACTTATTCAGCATCTTGTCTGACTACCGGAACAACAAGCATGTCATGTTACGTATGATGAACTTTTGGGCACAAAAGTACATTCTTAACTCTGGAGATGTGTCCAGAAATTAACTGATGCTGCACTAATGCTGGATCACACTTTGTGGACACTGTGGCTTATAAAGTTACCTCCTCAGTTACAATTAGCAATAATCTTGCATAGGCAGAAGATTAATTTTAGTGGATAGACTTCTCACATTATTACAACATTAACAACACATTCATTCAACTGACAACAATGACCAGCCATGTCCCTGCCAGATTATAGGTCGTTTTATGCAGGAGCAGGCAGCTGAGAATACTAAGAATGCGTTGACATTACTAAGAATGATGTCATTCCCACCCACTCAGGCAGCGACCTTCAGCCTGTCAAAACAAATAGACGGCTGGCCAGCAACAACAGAGACACACTGACAAAAAGACGCAACCATCCCTTTGCTGGTTTTGTGGACATTGGTGATAAATCTCGCAATTGCATGGCATCCTGTGACTACCCTGATTTGCAGAATGATTTGTAATAGGTTCTCCAGATCGTTGCACCATTTCATGTTGCCTACTGCCTCAGTGTGTGAGCCCTTGCTCTTACAACCAATATTTTCTTGTCAACACGGGGTTTGAGGTGAGCATTGTTCCATGTATTCTACCACTAACAGGAAATATGTTATATGCTTTCCAACTGCATGCGGCAAATGATTCACACAGTGCAGTGTATGGAGCCATACTTGAAATCTTGTATTTTGACTTAGAAGACACGTTTTAGTGGAAACTTTTTATTGCTGATATCAATGAACCAGTATTGGAGGATAGGTTTCTAAGACATTTTCATCTTTTCCCCAATCTGGCTCATGAAATTCTTCTTTATCACACCAGCAGACGTTCTGTGACTGGTATTGTTGGCATTCTGCTGTCACTCGCGCAACCAACTATTGATCTCAGTTCACACACTATCCTTTCCATCCACACATACAAATACTAGAAGAAATACTACAAGATTGCCTGTCTTCAGCTCTGGAATTATAAAAAAACTACACAGCAATACTTTGACAAACAGAAGGATAATCTTCGCCTACACGAAGAGAACGTCACTATATACGACAAAAGAATAGATGAGCTAACAGCTGCGTGTATATACCTGGAGTAGCTCAGTCTCATCATTCCATTTTTCCCATCATGGGCGAGTCAACAGAGACGAGGCACCCTGCAGTACACAATCTCTCATTATTGGAGCAGCCTGCTACAGCTTCATCAGCCCCTGTACGTATTTATCAAGTACACTGTTCTTTGTGTGTTCTCCTGTTTCCCCTAATCCGCGCGTGCAGTTTAAACAGTGTGCTATCAGTAACAGTACAGTTCATAAAATAAATACCATGCCATGCCCGTTAACCTGATACAAGCCACATAGGCTAGCTCCAGGCAGACTTCATGTAGCTAAGTTGGTTATAGAGTAGCTACTGCAAGCTGGACTTCTTAGACAGCCTAATAGTCCTTGCACCTTGCCCATTTGGCTTTTACCAAAGAAGTATGGCAGCTATAGACCATGCTGCGATTATCGGGCAGCACAGACTTGTCAAAGATTCATAGACAATGCTCTTTCAAAAAGTTCCCTTCTGTTGCACTTAGCTGAACAACATTTTAGTTTTCTTCACTTCCAAAAAGGTACATGACAAGCATTTCGAGCTTGGTGCTATCATCAACAATTACAAGTGTCAGTTGAAGCAGTGCTGCAGTGAGGAAAAGGGGAGGGGCGACCGCCCTTCCCCCCTCTCCACGAGTCGAAACTAAATTTAAATCAAATGGTAATTTTTGTAATCTGCGCCAAAGTTAACCATGCGAATTTAGAAGATTGGTCAGTGGATTTAGTCATTTAATTCAGAATTCCCCAAGCCAACTTACTTTGTGTGCCTGAGAGAATATACTACCTGTACCAGTGACTTGTGTCCCGCATCCTGTTGGAATTGTGGGCGCCAAACATTAGCAGGGCTTCCCGAGCCGCCACAGCAGCACTCGCTTCACGTTTCTCTTACGGCACTATCTGCTTTGCCCCCGTTATTGTCATTGATACCATTGTTAGACTGCTTACCCAAAATGCGAGAGCATATAAAAACAGTTTAGGCGCCTTCTTCTCTGCACCGCCCGAGCCTTCACATAACGCGCCGCGGTACGCCGCCAAGGAGAACAGTTGCGGCGAATAGCCTTTTAGGCTACCGATAGCAGATTTGTTGCCGCCGTTACTGCCACTGCTACGCCGACGTCACGTGACGACTTCTCACAGGTGGCGATCCGAGGCGTGGCCGGTCAAATACACAGCCGAATTGTTTCATGTGAAGGTCACTATTGGAAACTGTTTCGCAAGTGGTAGCTCAGAGTGAAGGGGACGTTCGTCTTGGCAGTGTGGAATTTTTCAGTTCTGTGCGACTTGAAACGAGTTTCCAAAATTACACATTCCTTTTACAAAAAAAAAATGTAAGTGGCCCCTTAAGTAAATGTTGACCAGTGCTTTTTGTTCCTATATTACTTAATTTCTGAATTAATGTTAGTACAGTAACATTATTTGAGATTACTTACAAATTTTTACACGTTCCGTTGTGTCGACTGTTTTTGATGCTGCGACTGCAAGATTAAATTAGAAAGTAGAGAGAATTTCTGCATCCGTCGTTTTACTTCATAAGCACGACGTATTTTGATGTTCACTCATCATCTTCAGATGGTAAATGAATCAAACCAATTGAGGTATCTAAATTAGTTTTGCTGTTTTTAGTTAGACAGTGGAAAGTGAGCTTTCGTGGGTAGACGAACTTGTTGATGTAGTGAGTCCTCTTGAGCGAATGGTAGTGTATATTTCCTTAAATTTTCCCGAACGTCTATATCCGGATCTGAGTAACGAAGTGATTGACATTGAAGCACAGTTGATCGTTGTAGGGGACGATGCTGTAGGTTCGCAGATGCATATCCTCGCAATGTGGCTGTAGCAACGACAGCAGCGCGGTTGCTAACTATAATGGTAACTGGACTACGTTCTCACGCCGTCTTTTAACGTGCGGTGTTGAGTTCGCTTTACAGGATCATAATATCCTTGTGACTTAACACACGCACTCCTGCGAATAAAATGGTACCGTGTTCCTGCTATTTCTATAGCTCAACGAAAGCAATGGAAAGCGCACTGCATTTTACTGTAATTAGAATTAATCACAATCAGTTGTCGTACTGGATACAAAAGGGAAACTAAAATGGATCTGAGTCGATCAAGTAAATACAGTAACTAACAACATTAAAATAATATAAACTTCTTGAGTACTTACTAATCAGTGTAGTGTGCAAGTAGATCGTCACACTTGTACAGACGGGTATCATTATTACCGAGATGAGATTGAGTGTGCGAATGTCGTACACACCATTCAGCAAAAATATGAAGCGCCAACATAAACAGAAAGAGAAATATGGCAAAGGACAAATGGCACTTAGTTCCAAATCTTCTTTCTTCCTCGACACTGTCATTACCTCGGCTCTAGTCTGTGGAAGAGTCGATAACATTGTCCTAGGATATAATTATATTTTCAATATTAATTTCTACATTCACTTCAATCTTCCAAAAACCGTTTCTGTGTGGCGTACAACATTACTCCACTTCTCTGGCGTTATTTGTGTCACTTCTTTCTGTAACAGTCTTTGAATTTCTGTCACAGTGAAACTTTTTTTATTTGTTAACATGTAATTTATACTTCCTGGCAGATTAAAACTGTGTGCCCGACCGAGACTCGAACTCGGGACCTTTGCCTTTCGCGGGCAAGTGCTCTACCAACTGAGCTACCGAAGCATGACTCACGTCCGGTACTCACAGCTTTACTTCTGCCAGTACTTCTGTGAGTACCGGACGTGAGTCGTGCTTCGGTAGCTCAGTTAGTAGAGCACTCGCCCGCGAAAGGCAAAGGTCCCGAGTTCGAGTCTCGGTCGGGCACACAGTTTTAATCTGCCAGGAAGTTTCATATCAGCGCACACTCCGCTGCAGAGTGAAACCTCATTCTGGATGTAATTTATAGTTTGTGCTCAAATCATTTCGATGGCATTAAAGTGGCAGTGGTATGGTGGAAGCCTAAGAACCCTGTAACCATGTTCTTTAGCTACCTTGTCCACAACATATTGTTGAAACAATGGCTTATTTTTCTTTGCTATTTCGATGAGCTCTTCCTTACATAAATCGTCCCGAATTTTCAGGTTGTGGCGTTTAAACCATTCAACTATGTTGGTGTTTTTCGTTGCCATCGTCGGAGCTTTATCTTTAATCACAGATTGTTATGGGACATTATTCATTACCATTACAAGCGGCTGATTCAATAGTTGCTCTTTGAACCACTTCAGAAAAATATCGTGGTTCAGCTCCTTGTGGTAGTCACTTGTTTTCTTCGATTTGTAAACCAGGAGACAATTAGGCACAAAACCAGATGCAGTTCCGCATGCAAGACAATAAATAATCCTTTCGCACGGAAATAGCAGAATTTCCACATAGGCTATCATTTGTCCAGTCTTTTGTCACGGAATGAGCAGCGTTTATCCACGTTTCGTCGAGCCACACGATGTCTTCAAACGGCATTTTAAACGATATTTCTTAAAAATGGAAAATGCCATGCTACAGTGTCATCTCTCCCCATTATAATTTTCCATCCACTAATTTTTTTAATGAAAGGCAAGGGCTCTGACAACGATGCCTTGCGAAGATGTTCTTTTCTTTAGTAATATCCATATATGTGGCGACTAACAGTAACCTGCTGAGAAGAGCCCAAGTTTGTTACTCATGGTTCTGTTGTCCTCTTTTTCCCGGGCGTCAGTCTGATGAACCAGACTCTTCCCCGTCCGTATTTTTCCTTACAAACTGTGACGACAGTATTGTTGTGTATCTTCGAAGCGTCTGCAGTTCTTTCGACTGTCTTTGTTAAAGGCAATAGAGTCGCACAATTGTCTCTCTCCTCGAAATATTCCCGCACGAAGCATACAAACTAACGAGTCTGACCACGCAAAACATAAACATATCGCCGACCTTTCCGTTTAACAGCCACTACGTTTTGCACACTTCGAAAATAAACCTGCCGCACAGAGAAACAAAGCTCGTAATGAAACGCACCACAACTGTTTACATATGATACTGTCCCCCAACATCGTCTGTAGCTGGCTACAGCAGCCTCTATACGCGGGCAGTATATCGTGGTAGTCAGGCGCGGTGTGCCGTCCCAGCGATAATTGCGTCTTAAAGACATTAAAAAAAAAAAAGAACTTGGAATGATAAGTGTACCTCGTGACGAAATAAATGTAAACGAACCTTATGTGTTTCACCAACCGCGTAGGCGGCGTAAAATTTTCCTGTTTAATAGCAAATATTAATTTTAATCTTAGTATCAAGTAGTAAATTCCTTAAATGTAATAACTTATACGCTATTAATAACGGAGGAGAAGGTTCCTTGATTGTTCTTCTGCTTCCCTCTCTTCGCTTGTTTCTAGTAACAGGAAGCAGACATATTGCACCACGAAAATAATGTAAGCATTTGTACCGTTAGCCTTGTTAATACAGTACGTTACAGTTAATATGTGAGCCCTCTGTCATATTCCTTGCACTGAATTAAGTTTTCTTAAGACGTTTACATCTACAATTTTAGCGGCCGCTGCTTCAACAGACGCCATTAAGCGTCGACCTAAAAAGCGAAATTATATCGGAAGCGCAGATGTCGCCCACTTTAACATTTAACAAACGTTTTTTCACAGCAATGAGCCGCAGCGGAGAGCAAAATTACTTTTTAGATTTTACTTTCCAGCTTACGCCGGTAACCAGGATTCGATAACCACAGCCTGAATGCGATGGTAAGAGGAGTATTCTTAGAGTGTTGTGTGGATCCACAAAAATTCCAATATTTGAGTCCATGCTCTTAAAGTACAAATGCGCCAGGATAATTATAATACTGTTATATTTTCATTTTCATATTCTTGGAAGGAAATCAGTCCATTATGTTTTATGATTTTACTGCTCAGTTATGAGTTACATAAAAGTAAAAACAATTTTGAAATAATTTTCTAAAATAGTTAAATAACTCAAAAGTAGAAAATCAAAGTGCATATTTAAATATCTTTGAATAACAGATTTCAAGTAAAACATCATTTAACAATGTTTGAATATTGGACCACACAATTACACTCACATGTGTTTTTAAAGACACTGAACAAACGAGAATAAATAAATAAATATATTCCTCCGGAAAAGCCACTTCACGACCGTAAACAAATGAGAACTTCAGTCAGGTTCACACAAGCTACTGAAGTGGCACCAACTTGTGGCTTTCTGTAATGGCATCGGAAGCTACTTTTCACACAGAACGACACAAATTCTACGTTGTTGCACAGCTTTCAATATGGTGCCAATTGAAATCATATGGGTGGGTGTGTATGTTATAGCGCAGTTTACGACATTAGGGCTAAGACAAGAGTTAAAGACAAGGTAGATGAAACCCAAATGTTGGATCAGAAAATAAATTTCGCGCAGGGATAAATCAGGGACCACCAACATATTTATAAAAGAAATAACACTCGGAGGCGAAGATGCTGTCTGCAATGGCAAACTAACCAACAGCTAACGTGTAAATACCGTCCGCAAGCACGCAGGATTTTAGAATCTTATTGTATTCATTGATATAAACATTTTGAAAACCTAATTTTTAGTTTATGTGGGATACGTCATTGGTTTGCAAATACTGCACACACACACACACACACACACACACACACACACATACATACTGCTGCAGAAAATCAAACGTCGATTGCTGTTCTTGGAGTTCCAAAAGCTGCGGAAATGTACCTGCCTACCTTTTTTTCGCTTTTTTCATTAATAAAATGGAAACACAATGAAATCGAATGGAGTACAATCAGCAATTACTCTATAGTAACTGTGACAGAATGCTCGTGTTTCGAACTACTGCCACCAGGGAGCAGTTGTGGAAGGAATGTGACGCAACAAAGTACATCCAACAAATTTTGCACTTCTGAAGTTATGTCACTAAAAACGGGTAGTTCACACATGCAACTGTAGTATGCCGTTAGCTGGGACGACACTTTTGTTGCATGTGTAAACCTGACTTTAGACTGTCCGACAGGCGAGGAGCGCTGGAGGAGTATAAGCCTAGCCATCGTAGGTCCGCGTTCAGTGCTTCCAGGAAACCATAATTGACATAACACTCATAGGGATTGCTGATTCATTTTTTTGTTGTGAGTCACATTCGAATCAATTTATAGACCCTAATTGGTCTCGTCATTCATTTCGAAATAAGAAAAAAAGCAGAAAGTCCACAACATAGAGCAAACTGGGGTACACGAAGCATTTGATAGGGGCTACAGCGCAATTGTTTGCTGCTTTTGGCAGAGGGCCGGGCTCAGTGACCGAGGGGTTCTAGGCGTTTCAGTCCGGAACTGCGCGACTGCTACGGTCGCAGGTTTGAATCCTGCTTTGGGCATGGATGTGTGTGATGTCCTTAGGTTAGATAGGTTTAAGTAGTTCTAAGTTCTAGGGGACTGCTGACCTCAGATGTTATGTCCCATAGTGCTCAGAGCCATTTGAACCATTTTTAAATGATGACTGACTGAAAATCTCAGCTGCCGACAGGTGTTGTTGATATACCTCGATGTGGACAGCTGAAAATGTGCACCCCGACCAGGACTGGAACCCGGGATCTCCTGCTTACATGGCAGATGCTCTATCCATCTGAGCCACCGAGGACACATGAATAGTGCGACTGCAGGGACTTATCCTTTGCACGCTTCCCTTGAGACTCACATTCCCAACTGTCCACGATTCTACATATGTAATGTACCTTATAGACATTTGCCCATCCTATCATTACTCGCGCGCGCTTTGGCGATTCCCGTAAGAGTTTGGGCAACCTGTGGGCATTCGCACACATGAAGGTCAATGGCTGGGTAGCCTTTAACTATATATATGAAGACAGTAACTGTTCTCGAAAGAACACAAGTCAATTTTTTCCTACCTCATTACAGCACATGACGTCTTGTAGTTCCCGTAGGTAGGTTCATCATTGTCGGTCGCACTAGCAGATGCGATCTTCTGTCCGCAATCATCTCGTACCATCACGCGTGTATCATGGATTGTGGTTGTGAAGAATGTGACACATATAATTGCAGTCACTATTCATTACAAAATCACAACAATTAAATTTCACCACTGTTTATTACGTAATAACTGTTTTCATATCTTTTTTTGTGTCACTCGTTGGGCTCCAGCTGTAACTGCCCTCCATCGATCTTCTCGTAATCAACTTCTCTGAAGTAAGATATTGATGTTGTTATGTACTGTATATGTCCAACTTTTTTTATATCTACACGTCAGATGGAGCAGCCACAAACATCTTCACTGTAATTGCAACTAAATTTCGGGTTTTCATAATAATAGTTAATGTTGACATTTAGGACAGTCGATCACCCTTCATTTGTTGCTGCATTGCTGTAAACAAGATAGTTAATAATGTCTTTGGATGTTTGTACTATTTCAACTTCCTACTTCCGACGTTGCTACTGATCCAAACTGTTTATGATTTTGTGTTATTTCTGTGCGATTGAAAATGAAATGTTAAATAGCTTTTAAGTCACAATTTACGATTCATAATATTTCATAATCGAACCATTCGTTGTCCAGAGCTACAGTGTGCAGCTTGCCTATGATTACCATTGACTAATACACATGTTATTGTGGATATCTCTTTAGTTTTTTTGACAACACTAATCGAATGGTCGTGAATGATTACGTTTTGTATATAGAAAAGAAGAGTTGATCCTACAATTACTCTCAGCAATTTTGGCAACTAAAATGTCCATGATTTTTATTGTTCGTTACTCAAAGTTATTATAGCAAGGAATATGGTCCATTAGTATACTTTGATACAGTCATTCAAACTTAGTACACTTTTATTTTCACAAAGCTGAGAGTCCAATTCCTTCTTACATTCAATTTAAGGTCCCTTCGTATAGTCAACACATCCTATTATTAGTTATTCGACATTTATAGAGTTTAATACTGAGCACTACTTTCTCTTAAGCAGACAATTCCTCAGATGTTCTTAGTCGGTGACCTTATGGCGAAGACTACCTAGACTGCAGTATAAGTTTCAATTTAAATCTGTCCCATATATATTAACTATAGTCACTTTTCTTGCAGTTTAATGGATGTGCCCTGATCCTTTCCATAGCATATCACACGGAAATGCCAAATATATCACATGCCACAGCTACATCGACTTATTCAGAGCCCAGAAAACAACACAAGAGAACTAACAATACTCGCACATAGTTTATGTAGTAGAATTTAGAAACAAAAGTAACTGCGTTGAACCCTCTTTGATTTCCCTGAGGTGCTGCTTTCCTGCAGGTGTTGTTCTGATTACAGATTATATATCAATAAATTTAATTAAAACTTTTTCAATGCAATTGATTATTTCCGATGTTATTGATCACCACTCAGTTATATGAGAGTAAACCTGATAATATTGTTCTCAATTAAAAGAGCGGTTATAAGCTCTAAATCATCCCACTGGTCTAAAATTTTAGTAATGGCTCCTATGTAAGCCAGCCAGCACCTCCTTGACAACTTGTCTATTCTGAGCAGTTCCTTTCTGGCCAATGTTTCATTCTGCAGAGAATATTAAATTTGCTCTTAGTACTGCACAAAAGCCAATTGTAAACTTCTCTAATGATGTATTTTAAATGTGAAGGTATTACTTTGCAGGAGTATTCTGTGGCAAGATTCAATTAGTGTGACACACAAATGACAGTAGTATGATGGGTCAGAGATCCTTTTCAGAGAAAATGAACTATGCTCTTCTGTCATTACATTAGCTCTGTCCACACCTATACCTACTAATTTATTTAAATCAAGGCCATATCTATTTGATTTTTAAACACATTAGCTAAAGAACCAGCATCACCACCTTCTATTTCCAAGAGACTATAAAATGTTGCTGTTTTGCTTAAAATAACATTAAGATGCACAACTTTTTCTTGTTGCCAGTAGATGTACTCTCATCTATTATAATCGAATAAGGGTTGTTGTCAATGTCTTCATGGAGATCCTCAAGCAACCATGGTGAAATCACATTATTAATAAGCCATATACATTTAGTGTGATGTACTTTCATTCTACTGAGAACAGTAGATGGTCTACTGGTGGTACCGGTAATGCTCCCCAATTAATGCCACCACTTACAGCTCTGCAAATTTTCTTTTGCGTTCAGGTCTGTAAATGATTCTTACAGTTTGTAAGGTTAGACAAACCTTTTTTATGTGCTTGTACTTGTACTATTTGCTTTGGCTCCATCGCCTTTTGAACATGTGAGCCACCATGAAACAAATATTGAAACTGACTTTCTAGTAATTATCAGGAACAGACAACTTTTATTTAATGGTCACTAAGGCCTCGGAACAAGTTTTTGTTGAAACCATATCCTATTAATTAATTTATACAAAGTAAAAAACAATTGCAAATAAAATTTTGTAAACATAGGACCACGGTAACCTGTGTCGACTTGTACTGGATACATGTCAGTACTTGCTAAGTAAGGCGAATGCGCAATATCGCACTGACTTGTTGGTAAACATATTTAACATTCTCAGTAAACGGTTTGTGGTCGATTGGTGAACATGTCAGTGGAATTACAGTGTTTTAACAGAAGTCATGCATGGAAATAAAAAATAGCTAAAACGATTGAAAACAGAACTGAAATCGTCATATGTATTGACATGTTTAATAATCATTCTAACTGTGGCAATCATGTACACTTATCACAAGGAAGGAAAACAGTACTAAATACGTTGAATTGCAACAAAGTAACGCAGCAGACAACACTGGCTACCTCAAACATTACTGTCAGCTAACTAATGTCGGGTGCAGCCAAAACGAGTGACATTCATCGATGCCGTCCAACTTTTACCGACTTCTGCCGATTCAGGACTAGGAAGTGGTTGATCATCTGAAAGTTAATATTATGTACATAGTAGTTCTAAAAAGTGTATGTTTTAATTAGGTGGCATAAAACGTCAAGCAAAAGGCTCAAAATTGCTCTCTAATAACAAGTTTTGGCAGTTTTATTTTATGATGTCAGTTAAGCGACTTAGCTGTCAATAGAACTGCAAATCTCACTGTATGCCTATCATATGCTTGTCTAGTTGTGTGATGCTTGGAGGGAGTTACAAAAAAATGTGACAAAAGAACCAGTACAAATTTGAGCAGTGCCGTCAAGAGTTTGTCAACAACTCAAGTAATTTGTTTGATGCTGGACACGTCAATATGCTTCAATTAATGAAGACAAGTCGGTCTGCTCACTTAGATCGAGCAGACAAAAATCTGGCCAATAAAGAAGGGAGTGAATGCTCAGAACTATTCAGTAAAATGATGTGCTAAATAGTTTTCCAAACTAACTCCTGAAACATCATTTTATGAACCGTTACAAAAGACTTATCTTCTGATTCTAGTAAAATTGATATGAATTTGCAGTCATATTTTCCAACTTTGTTCGAGAATGTAGATCTCAGAACCTGTAAAACAACTATGTAGATAAATTTCATTACTCTAGAATTAAGTAGCAGTAGATAGGTGAATAAACACTCACTCTTTTATACTTATATGAAAGATTCAGTATTTATGATTGAAGCCACATTTAGATGCTTGGATGTAATGCTGATGAATTTCATACAAGTAAGTTCTCGATTCAGAGAATTCGTGCAGAATAGCGGAAGGAGCAAGTGGAAGCCATAAACGGTTATTGTCAAAACGAGGTACTAGATGATGTTACTGTTCACTGGGATGCATACTGTTACTGGCTTTATTTGATCGAAATCAAAAAAAGAATTTCTTCCAATAGTTACTTCATATTTCCCTAAAAATATCTTATTTCTGTGTCAAGGCTGGAAAGTTCTTCAGGATACCAATAGGCACAATCTGTTTGTAACACAGTTGTAGACTGACATCTCAAAAACAAAGTGCAAATTCTTTGCTGTGATACTAGAGCTTCAAATATGAGTCATATCGATTAATCAGTTGTACCCATGTGTTTCTTCAACAAAAATTCAACACAGATTTGGTTATTTTTTCTTGCCGCCATAAAATTTATGAATTGTTGTTAAAAGGTGTGTTTGAAGAAAACTCAGTCAGGTGGCAAAAAATCCTGATATTGCACTCTTCAAACAGTTCTGAGATAACTGTAAAAGTAACAATGAACATAAAATACATGTATAGTCCAATAAAGAAAAGCTCACATTGTATTTCTGTGATATTTTTAAATGGTGATACACAGAAAATTGAAGATTCGACCTCCAGCAGCAATAGACAAAGTTCTATAATAGGTGACAGCTATTTATTCTGAAAAATACCATTAGTTTGTGGTTAATACTAAATTATGAGCAAGGATAAGGCAGTAACACCTTTAAACATTGGCCTGTTCATTGTGACATGCTATGTCGAGCCATGGATTCAATCATTTTCAACAGTAAACACAACCAACCAAGGGTTCTGCTTTCCAAAGTCAATGGTAGACTTATGTAAAAATTGATACAAGCATCACACAAGCAGCTTTACAGAAGAAAGGCCAGCATTTATGGTATCTGGCTGATAAATGTTCTCTCTTCTCACTGTATGACAATGATATGAATCAATAAATAAAATGTAAGAGAACCGAAATTTGACGAAAGAGAATTTATCTGCACATGGTAAACATCACATCCCATCGAAGGAAGAACTTTTGAGTTCCATTCTGCTGTAAGTTAAATAATTAAAAATAGAAGTTGTCTTTTTAGTTTTCATTTAGAATATTATTTTATATGACTTTCTCTTTTTTATTTTAGAAAATTCATTCGAGTCAGAAGCAAGTCATTATTCGATCATGTTAGAACTGATAATACTTTTTATCCACTGATGGTTTACTATTTGGCAAAATAACGCCTTTTCAAGTAGCCAAATTAAGGTTTCAACACTGAGGGCAGTGAATGATACAGCTAATGAACAGTCAAGTTGATGCAAGACCAGTGCTTAATTTTAAAATTTTAGATGACAGTCGTTCCAAACACACCTCTTCAACCACTCAACTACCCCCCCCCCCCCCGCCCCCGCCCCCTCCCTACCCCAGTCACACATAAAAGTTACAATTTTCGAGTGTTGAAAACTTTTGAAAAACTTATAATGACAAATCTTTTTGTTTTTGGTTTTCTTTCTTTTATTTTACAGAAGACTGTTCTGAATTTCAGGGCTTAAAAACATAATTTCTGATAATCAAAAGAAAAATGTTTTAACATAAACAACAGGTGCTACCATCTGTCCCCATAGCTCCCTATTTCTGCTCAACATATCAGCCCAAGTCGGTAGTTATGATGACTATGAGAACACATTTCCAACTGCTGTCAGTCGCAACGTTCAACCAGTTGCCTTGCAGTTGCTTGGTGAACTTGTGTCCAGTATTAATTAATAAAACACTTAGCGATGAACAACACTGGAGATATTTCATCACATTACATTGGTCGCCCATTGTCACGTTCATCAGTGCTGGCAAAGTGTTAAATTACAGCTTCATTGCGATTTGGTATATGTGCACCATTTTAAATCTCCGCTGTGGACTGGTTCCATCCCTTGCAATATAAATTTCCAGGGAGGTGCTCGCTGAAATTAAGCCCTGTACAAAATTTTGATCATTTAAACATGGTTGAGGAACAACAAGAGCAATTTTTGTTTCATTACATGCAATAGGACTGGAATATTTTTACTGACCATAGAAAGCCAACTATGAAAGGAGAATTTAAAAAATAATGTTTGTTACAGTAAGAAATTGGCACATTGGGCATATTGGTATTTCAGTTATCCAATAAACATTAAATTCTAGGATCCTTCTACACTCAGTGCAAATTTTCGTGTCTCATGTTCGGCATTGAGTCAGCACATGTTACCATAATTAAATCGCAATAACATATATTATGTGAGTTACTAAGGTCAAACAGCTAAAACTTAGAGGTAATGTGTGTTTAATTTCGCGAAAAATGCCACTTATATCTTGTGACAACCTAAAGGCAACACCAGGGAAGCAGAAAGTGCCCCAAAACGATAACCCGGAAATCTGGACCACAGGCTCAACAAAAGGCCGCACTGCGCTGATCATTTCTGACCAAAGAGGGTAAAAAGAATTATGTGTGTTTCAGTCGGCCCGTGGTGTGTGGTTTTGTCCACTGGACAGCATCATCTGGTCCTAGCGTCCACAGATCCTTTGGAGAACGAATCAGATTATTCCACCAAAACAAAAATAAGCACATAACGCCAGCAATCGAGTTGCAATTAATACATACTTACTTCTTATTTTAATTGCATACAAAACAACATGAAAAGCCATGGAGCCAACTGAGTATGAATTAAAACACGAACCAGTAACCAGAAACCAACGTCCACACTTCAGCAGCCTATGAAGTACTGACTGATCTCACTCAATAAGCAGTATCAGAATGATATGATTTCCTACAGGGTGATTTCATCACAGTTGTACTAATTCTAAAAATAAAATAAAAATCGTTTATTTGTAACTGTTTATACAGGACTAAAAGTCTAGTTTGAATTAAGTGAAGTATGTAGAAACCTTAGAAATTCAGAAACTTACCAAAAAATTATTGTTCAGCTTTCCATGCAGGGCGATATCTCCCCATGGTAAATAGTTTAGGTAATAGATATCTACAGCCTCTATTTCAATTAATATATCCTAGAAATCACAGCATCAGCGAACACAACAACAAACAAAACACTCAAAAATCTCTATCGTGTACTTCTAAAACCGAATCTATAGGTAGTTGTGTTCAAAACAAATTTCTTCTTTGGCGCATGCAAGAAAGAGCCAGAAAAGGACGGACTGTGCTACAATGAAGAGTCTGAATTGTACTTATGTTTGGAGAAATGACAACCACTTGTCAAATGTCAGGCGAAATCATTGCTTGCTATATCTCACACTGACAAAGCTGTAAATCATAATCATCAATCTATCTTTAGTTTCTTAAGGGAGACATAAAAGTTTGTATCATTCATTGTATCGGCTGGTGGCTTCGACTAGCAATTTTTGAACATCCCATGACATCGATATGTGCTACACTTGTATCTATTCCTTGCAGCCATGAGTATGAAGCTAACACCAAACACCAGAGACGAAAAAAGGAAAGATGAATCGACTGATTTGGAGAGAGAGATAGAGAGAGAGGAGAGAGAGTGAGAGGGAGCATATCTATAAAACTATATATGTGTTATTTTAACTAAAACATAAGAGGTGTAGTGAAGTGGTGTGGTAGTATGGCTACGCAAAAAAATACTTCCCAATTTCCCCACTTCCCAAATTTTGCCAAAACTTTCGTTTCTCCGAAGGTTACCTAAAAACAAATTGTTTTTCCCCAAATTTACGTAAAAGACTCCCAATCTGGAGACACTGTGCCAGCGGTTGATGTGAGCAGAGATGAAACTCAAGGGGAAGATAATACGCGCTGTATCGTGTGATCAAACTTTACCCACCGAAAATGCTGTAATAGCATAGTCATTGAGTCTATAGCGTGCAGCCGAGAATTGTCATGAAGAAAACGCAAGACAGTTATGTTATGTGGGCTAAATGGCATTCTAGGCATCTTTACGAGCTCACTGTGCGATCAGAACATCTGTACAAAGCTTCATTAGATTTTTCAGTGTGACTTCCATTTCGCGACCGATTGGGCTTTGCTTTCCGAACAGCCCTGGCATTCCCACGTCGTGGTATTTAACTAACTGCCATTAGAGAACCATGCAGACAAGAAATAGTTTTGTACAACTGTGTATTCTATTTTAAAGTGATGGCGAAGTAACTCTAAATAAGTTATTAAAAGTTTCACAGTCCAGCCACATAAAGGTGTAATCATCAGGTTTGGCGTGTAACATTTCCATTAGCAGGTTCTCATGTGTGCATTTACTTCTCTTCGTAAACCAGTCGTTGGAACAGCGTCTGATTTTCTTTTTTTCCATAAACACAGTGCCAGACTCAATGTTAGAAATGCTTCATCAGCTTTTTTGGCCACTATCACTACAGCCAAAATACTCACAAAAACGAACAGCGTCTGCTACAGAGTGAGGTTAAACCGACAGACTTTGTCTGTACGTGTTGAGGATAGTTTGTCAAATCTGCAGCTACGCACTAGAGTATTTGACAAACCAGTTTGCTCGTTTACGGGACTAACACCAAGTCTCCACAACATCTTCTCCCTTTATTTTAACGTCCTTGGTAGAATTTATATCGACTGGTTTATCATGAATATGATCTATGGAATAAGTAATTATCGAGAGAATGGCTATCGATCGTCAACCAGATGTCGATAGTTGGCATTTGTTTTGTTGACAAGCAATTCGGCGTGTGTGGTGTATTGTGTTTGTGTATTTACCCACATGTTACGTATGATTTATGCTTCTCATAAGTACTACAGTGTCTTTTCAAGTTTATGTAAGTAATATGCTTCACCTTGATCAATCCCGTCACAGATTTTTCTGTAGGCTTATAAACAAATGTTAAAAATAATTTATTTTCTTATTACCAGACTGAAGCACCCGCTTGTGGCCGTGTAAGCCTGCAAATAAAATTTGTTTTTGACAGGTTCCACCTTGAGCACACACAGTTGTGCTTGTGCAAAGCCGAAACTTTCCAAAAATAAATTTCATTCTATTTTCTTTCAGTTACTAAGCCTTGCAAGGACAAACAAAAATTATTTTTCGGGCACTAATTTGGATGCACGTTTCTTGCCTGGGTTAAATTTTATTCTATACAGTTCCACTTGCACATTGTTTCCTCAGGTCAGTGTACTGTATTGTGACATTTGAAAGCCACCGCCAGAGTATTTCCACGATCGCACATTGTATAGTCTATTGTCTAACTTTCGGTAATCGTTTGAGCTGCAAATTTTTACTATTTTTGTTTCAAGTCTTATTCTACGCGTAGGAAATTTATGTTAACAACCTTCTTTTGAAATAATGTCAACGGGAAAGTTGTTCTGTATTTTATTCCAAACTCATATTGACATATGTCCCGTATTTCTGTTTGAACTCATCATTACAACACAAGAATCAGATATCTTAGGAGTATGTTTCTGGAATGATTTAAGGTGTAATGACTTCATGAATATAGATATGCGGAAGACGGAAATGGTGTTGTTGCGAAATACCTATGCAGTAAGCAATCCGTCGTCTTCAGATTGCGAATTAATTACATATTGCATTCTTCAAGGTTCCATCTTGGGTCCGTTGCGTTTATTTGTGTTGACATTAATGACATCACGCCTGTTACATTACCAGATTCTAAGTTTGCTTTGCTTGCAGATGATCCAAACTTTGCAATAAGTAGCAAGTAAAGTACAGATTTAGAAATAGCTGCTACTCGAATTTTCACTGACATTAATAAATGGTTTAAAGCTAATTAATTGCCATTAAACTTTGAAAAGACCCTCTATATACAGTTAAGAACACACAGAAGAGATTTCCTTTCAGCATGTGTATAACATATGAAGACATGCAGATCAAAGAGGTTGACAGTGTTAAATTTCTGGGATTACAACTTGATAATAAATTCAATTTGGAAGGACATGCCACAGAATTGTTTAAGTTCCTAACCAAGTCTGTAATTGCGGTGGGAATGATGTCAGATGTAGGATGTATAAATATAAAAAACTTGCATAGTTTGCTAACTTACATTTTATTATATCATACAGGATCATATTCTGCAGTAACTCATCAATCTGAGCAAAAGTTTTTAGCGTGCAATAAGAATCATTTGTGGTGTAAATTCAAGAACATCATGGAGACCCCTGTTCAAGGAACTTTGTATTCTAACCACTGCTTCTCAGTATATTTATTCCTTAATGGAATTTGTTGCAAGTAATATATCTCTATTTCCAACCAATATTTCAATACATTGCATCAATAGTAGGAATAAGAACAATGTACACAAAGACCTAAAATCACTTACATTGGTCTGAAAAGAGGTCAATATTCAGGAACATGCATTTTCAATAAATTGCCAACAACCATTAAAAACTATGTTTCAGATAAATCATAGTTTGAACAGTGTGTGAAAGACGTTTTGATAGGCAACTCCTCCTACTTTACAGATGAATATCTTAGCAGGGATTGTTAGACCAGCTTAAGTGAAAATGTCTGTTAGATTTCAAGTTTTGACAGCACTGGGCCACAACAGTCAAGTTTAGGTATTTTGTGTTCGATAAATGTATTAAAAGTGCATAACAATGTTTCATTCTGACAGCATACTAATTCTGTAAATATTAGCAGTTCCAGCTAACTGTACTGTATTCACCTATTTTGACAATCTCTTGACAAACGATCGGGGTAGTAAGTATTATATTCAAATGTTTTACATTTTTTATGTTATACTATCTGAAATTTTCCACATCCATGAGAACCATCTCATTTTTTGGGTCTGTGGAATGAGAACTGAATCCAATCTAATCTAATACTTAGATTTATTTGAAGGTGCCTTACAAAACTTGAGTAGTGTTTAATGGTGTGAATCCTAACCTAGTACTAACCTAGTGTAAAAATTTCAAAGAATTGTGAAAATGTCAGTGAAATGCCTAGCAAACTGCAATGGTAGACATAGTGTGAAGCACATTGTACCCATGGAGAGCCATACTCGAAACTTTTAAGAGCCTACATTCCAAAACAAAATGTATTACTTCCTTTGACGTACACCTAACGTAACGGCCATGGTGGTAAAATTAGAGAAATTGGGGACTGTCAACAGTCTCTCTCTTCACAAGCCATCTGTAGGTGATGATGGAAAGGGTGCAAAACAGTTCTGCTACATTGTATAGCATCTGCCACACGACATAGAGTGGCTTGCAAATGATTGTGTATAATTTAGGAAGCTAGTTCCATCAACATCATTGTTTGTAACAACTGAACCGGTTTACAAATGTTTTTTCATATGTTCATATTGTGGTGCCTGAAACAAGTATTTCTGACCACTTGTGCCTTACCTCAAAGTACTGAGTTTAGGATTCACTCATGTCTGAATATTGTGCACACAGTGGATTGACACAGAAAGAGAATTTTTTGTCTTCAAACCATCTTCTGGCCTAATGAATCTCAGCTTTTGCACTTTGGATTTCTGCACTGAGCTTTACAAAAACTTTTACAAAATATTACTAATTGATTATAATATGCTCTGGATCTATATAAAAACAGCTTTCATTAATTTATGAACTTATATATATTTATAACAGTTCTAGGGAATAGGTCAGGAATTTGGAACCAATTTCTTAAGATGAGTGACCATATTGCAGCAGATACGGAGAAGACAGAGGCACTGGAAACTAGAAAGAGAGCTTTAGATGAAGATGATTCTCAACCAAATGTAAAAAGACATCTCACTGAGAAAGAGAGAGTAAAAAGAAAAAAAGTTGCAATGTTGGTATCTTATTCCGGACAAGGGTACCTTGGGATGCAAAGGTAATTTTTAAGCTTAGTACAGTTGTGTATTGCTCTTATATTTTTGTGTAATTTTATTTTATTCATGCTCACAAATCATGATGTTAGTCATGTAATAATTGTGCTTATCTTCCTCTTTGAACTTCTACAGTAACTCAAAATATAAGGTAAAAGTATATGGTAAAGTGTGTAATACAGAGTAATCAGGGAGTTTGAAAGAGCTGAAAATAAAAGTATGTGCTAACTTGTTGTAAGCTATGGTAAAGAGAAAGTATTTGAATGTTGTATGTATTGGTAACTATATTTACCACACGAACAGGTTACCTTATAAATAAATTTATTGTCTCTGTGTAACATTTTCAGTTGCTCAAAAATTGCTGTCAGCTTCTGATAGGCAAATTCAAAATTGCGACAATCTCAAAAGTGTGATGGCTTTAGAGTCTTAACAGGGGTAGTGCAGTTATTAACTTGTTTTGCGAGGCAGTGTTGGCAACACACACTATGTGATATGATGGGAACGCAAGAGGCTGTGTCAACGGTTGTCTAAACACTCAGCGAGAGAGCAGTAGATAGGGTATAGAGTCCTGCACGATCAAGTAAGCGAGCACAAAATACAGGATGGGGCGAGTACACCCTAAGGGATAGGCTGCCCGCACTAGTTCTAGTGACCGAGCATAGATGCTGTGACCGAGTACGTAGCACGTAACTTCAAACACATTACACGTGTCATTATCCGTGTGAGACTGCAGCCAGTACGGGCTTCTCATTTGTGGTGTGTGTGTCTATGTAATGATGCAGCGCGACGAAACCAGTGCAGTAAGACGTAAGATTGAAACCAATGTTTACACAATGAAGAAATGGGAAGGTCTAAAAAGCCAAGTGTGGAGTACATTTCTGTTGGTTGTAGATGAAAACAGTGTGTCTACTGGGTACCTATCGTGCATAAACTGCTCCACATTATTGTGCTCCCAGTCGGTAACCACTCATTTAAAGGAAAAAAGCTGGAAGGAACCTCAGAAAGATACAGCTCCTTCAGGGATACCGGCAGTAATAAAAAATAGTATTACAGAAAAGTGTGTTGCAATGGATGCTAAAGATATGAGACCTTTTAATGTTGTTCCCGGTGAAGGTTTCAGAGAACTAGGCCAAGAATTAATATATCTAGGTGCCTATTATGGAGAAGTTGGCAGATGTCATGCCACATCCCTCTACTATAAGCAGACATGTCAAAGAACAAGCTGATACAATACAAAACAGCATTATGCCTTCTGTTATTGCGGAAGTTATTAATAAAAAATGTGCTGCGACAGTTGATATGTGGATTGATTCGCATAATCAGGTGCACTATTTGACGCTTACAACACATTACATTAACACAGATTGGTTTCTTGTGAACCATGTTTTATTTACAACAAAATTCCCGGACGTTAAGAAGATAGTGGTAAATATTATGAAAGAAATTGAACAGAGGATGGCTGATTGGGACATTTCGCCGGACATGTTGCACAGTTTTGTTTTTGTCTCTGACCAGAGTGCCAATGTAACAAAGGCTTTGGGAAATCACGAAAGAATCCCTTGTGCTGCTCATTGTATAAAAACAGCATTTAGCCACACTTTCGATGAAGATAACTTATTGTTAAATCATGGCCGGCCGATTTGGCCGAGCGGTTCTAGGCGCTACAGTCTGGAACTGCGCGACCGCTATGGTCACAGGTTCGAATCCTGCCTTGGGCATGGATGTGTGTGATGTCCTTAGGTTAGTTTGGTCTAAGTAGTTCCAAGTTGTAGGGGACTGATGACCTGAGATGTTAAGTCCCATACTGCTCAGAGCCATTTGAACAAGCGCACCTAGTGAAAGATGCTTTAGTAAAGCCGACATGCTACTAACGAATCGCCGCTGCCGATTAAATCCGGAATGCGTTAGTGATTTACTGCTGATCAACAATGACTGTAATTTAGTTTCTGTTGCAAACAAGTGAAAATTATGACAAGTTATGTCTGTAAACGTTTAATGTTCTTTGTATGCTTTCTTTATGAAGATGGTTGTCTTCTAGATTACAGGGAACGCACTTATTTAATGTTTCCTACTAATGAAAGGAAAAATATATCTTCTGTTTGGAAATGAAACTCGTCTTCTATCCGCGATTGTACTGAAATATCATTTTACTTTCCACGTGATTTACGGATTTAGCTGTGTCACGTACCCATTCTTGGAAACATTACTTTTGTATTAAAAGAGAGACAGAGATAAATACATTTTGTGTGTGTGTGTGTGGGGGGGGGAGAGGCGTTGGATTTGTACAGTACAGTGAATCGAGGATGTGTGTGTGTGTGTGTGTGTGTGTGTGTGTGTGTGTGTGTGTGTGTGTGTGTGTGTGTGTGTGTGTGTGTGTGTGTGTGTGGAGCCGTTGGATTTGTACCGTGAAGCGAGGCTAGGTGAGACGTCAGCGGTGACCGGTCATACTCGGTTATCTGCGTGTCCGGAATCCGGACAACAAACATGGGGTGAGTATGTGACCGAGCCGACTCGTATGGGGCAGCTCGGTCCTTCTGTAAACAGGCGAGCCATGTCCGGTGAAACATTGAGCGTTGCAGCACTCTAATAGGGCACATGTTTTCTACTTTGATTTCCAACAGGTAACTGCATCTTTTCTTGACAACGTTTAATTACCAGAGGTTATCATACCATTAGCCAAATGAAATAGGCGGGTAAATGGAGGCATCCGATACGACCTGTCAGCTTGACACCATCAAGAGTTCCAGATACCCTCTCTTAATGAAATGTTGCAAAAATGTGTGCAGTTTGACACAGAACTGTAGCCCACAATCTGATGATCAGGAATTTTATGCCGCCACTTCCCCTCTTTGTTAACTAAATACTGGTGGTGAAAATCTTTCCACCAACGTTGTTCAGACTCACAGCTATATTAAACTCGTTGTCATTGAACTATTGTGTGCAGTGTCTCTGTTTGTATGTCTGCGAAGGACAATATCAATTTCCCGAGTGGCGTTGACTATTTCCACAGTTTATGTACTTTCCTACCCATAGACAAGTAACTCTCGTGGTGTAGAAGCAGTTGCCGACCCCGACGGTCGCCTGTCAATGTTACTCTCATGGTGTAGAAGCAGCTACCTTCTCCGACGGTCGCCTGTAAAATTCTTGAAATGTGAGAGAAAGAAAACTTCTGTAGGATCTTCTCGAATTTGGATACTACCATTCACATTTGGTCAATCGATTATTGTCTGCAAGTGAAATGCAGATAGAGTAAACTTTCTCTATGCTTTTGACCATGTTATTGAAGCAGGTTCTACAGCAAACATCGACCACCAAACGTTTGAAGTCCTATACAAGCTTGTCGTACATTACAGTTCATCACAGAAACTGCTGATCAAAACTAAATACGCGTGAAATTACCTTTGAAATGCAGCAGATTGTATTATGGCTGTTACTAAACTCCACATTAATGTTACATATCACTTGTGTATTAAAAAAGAAACAAATTGTACAATATGGTGGCTAACAATGACTGTTTCATTGAACACACTTCTTACACATCCTCTCCTTATCCTGCCTCTCAACAAAGTCCAGTCACATACGAATTTTCTTGCAGTTTTTCGCTTGCCATGGAGCAATGCTAAGTCAAGGAATAAATATTTCCCTTGAGCAAGTGAAACACACTGCCTCGTGATGTATATTATCTTTGAACTAATAACAATAGGAAGGTCGTTCAACCGACCAGCTGATCAAATCATGATTCCTAACCATTAGTACGAGCCAAGGGATATTATACAGCAATCTCTCTATCAGGTAAGATTAAAAATGTGCATGTTGACTACTGAGCTGGAGCAGTATAAATGAACAGTCGGCCAGCGCGTAAGTTGAAAGCAGTGTATTCTGAAGCAGTTTCACTGTCAAATATTCTGCCTAAATTTTCCCCTATGTAATTACAATTGTTTTCTCTCTGATGCATCATATTCTGTACATTATGTTATTTCAATATTGTCCTCCCCCCCCCCCCCCCCCTCCCCTCATGGGAGCGAAATTTTGTTTACAATGTTTCGCAAACCCACTCTGTACTAGCTGTATGCATTACTTTCTCTAGCTGTATGCATTACTTTCTCAACCAAATGGTTTCCACTTTAACTTTACATACAAATTCATTTGATAGCTTAATTTCATAAATGACTGCTATCAAGTACCGTTCCCTATCCTTACTCCAGGTTTGACTACATTTACCAAACACTGTTGACAATAGGTGATTGGTAGGGCCAAGGCCTTTTTAGATTTCGGACCTCCCAATCTGGGCAAAGCCTCCACGAGAAACCATGGAAAACCAGGAGTAAGGTCAGCCAACCTGGCTTCCAATACCCATTTCGCATTTTGGTACTGTAATTATTATCCTCGATTGAAATTTCTGAATTTAAATTACAATCTTCTTGTTCAGTTTTTCACAATTAGATATTACAGAGAAGCTGGGTGACATTGGTCACTCTCACAGGGAAGTTGAGTGCTGCAGGGCAGGCTGGTCTCCAATGATGATTCTCTCCCCCACGACTGCTGCCGGGATGCGTAGTCAATGGATCGGAATTGGGTTGTCCCTCGTGGTGAACCGGGTGATTATGGGCTCGCATCCAGATCAGGAATGGTATGTGGTGGACATGAAACAGAATGAAAAGTCTGAGCCTTCTGACTCCTTACTCTCAATTTCTTCTTAGCCCTGAAACTGTTAGTAGATTGGCATGCTACCATGTTTCTGTACTGGCATGTTAGATTCAGATTGAGTTTTTCTCTGTTCACTTTTCACCATTTTTTCATATTTCAAACACTTCTGTTAAATGTTACTGTTTTTATATCCTGTTTTCATCGAATTACACCTTGGATCACTCTCAACACAATATGGACTCTCATAATGTTCTTAATTATGGAGCATTGGTTGTACCCTATCAACAGTCACAGGTTGTCCGTGGGCATGCACAATTACACTGCGCCTATATTTCAATAACTTCATATGCAATTTAATCAGTCACATATTCTCCCCCCCCCCCCTCCCCCCCTCTCGTCCCTCGCAAGAACCATGGTTCTTGCCATTGGTGGGGAGGCTAGCATGCCTCAGCAACATGGATAGCCATACCATAGGTGCAACAACAATGGAAGGGTATCTGTTTAGAGGCCAGACAAATGTGTGGTTTCTGAAGAGGGGCAGCAGCCATTTCAGAAGTTGCAGGGGTGAC
The DNA here is from genome assembly GCF_023897955.1 of Schistocerca gregaria. Taxonomy (NCBI): domain Eukaryota; kingdom Metazoa; phylum Arthropoda; class Insecta; order Orthoptera; family Acrididae; genus Schistocerca; species Schistocerca gregaria. The sequence continues at coordinate 307,164,219 of NC_064920.1, read as the reverse complement.
ATTCTGGGTGATTGACTGATCTTGTAACATTAACCAAAATGGTCTTGCTGTGCTGGTACTGTGAATGGCTGAAAGCAAGGGGGAAACTACAGCTGCAATTTTTCCTGAGGGCATGCAGATTTACTGTATGGTTAAAGAATGATGGCATCCTCTTGGGTAAAATATTCTGGAAGTAAAATAGTCCCCCATTTGGATCTCTGGATGGGGACTACTCAAGAGGCCATCATTATCAGGTGACAGAAAACTTGCGTTCTACAGATTGGAGCATGGGATGTCAGATCCCTTAATTGGGCAGGTAGGTTAGAAAATTTAAAAAGGGAAATGGATAGGTTAATGTTAGATATAGTGGGAATTAGTGAAGTTCGATGGCAGGATGATCAAGACTTCTGGTCAGGTGAATACAGGGTTGTAAATACAAAATAAAATAGGGGTAATGCAGGAGTAGGTTCAATAATGAATAGGAGAATAGGGTAGCAGATAAGCTACTACGAACAGTATAGTGAATGCATTATTGCAGCCAAGGTAGACACTCCTACCACAGTAGTAAAAGTTGTGCCAACTACATCTGCAGATGATGAAGAGATTGAAGAAATGTATGATGCGATGAAAGAAATTATTCAGATAGCTAAGGGAGATGAAAATTTAATAATCATGGGGAACTGGAGTTCAATAGTAGGAAGAGGAAGAGAATAAAAAGTAGTAGATGAATATGGAATGGGGCCAAGGAATGAAAGAGAAAGTCACTTGGTAGAATTTTACTCAGAGCATAAGTTAATCATAGCCAAGAAGAATCATGAAAGAAGGTTGTATACATGGAACAGGCCTGGAGACACAGATTTCAAATAGATTATATAATGGTAAGACACAGATTTAGGAACCAGGTTTTAAATTGTAAGGCATTTCCAGGGGCAGATATGGACTCTTGAGTAAAGAAAATCTTGATCCTAATCTAAAATGCCAGTGCAGAAACAAGTTAGCATGCCAATGTACTAACAATTTCAGGGCTAAGAAGAAATTCAGAGTAAGGGGTCAGAAGGCTCATACTTGTCATTCTGTTTCATGTCCACCACATTCCATTCCTGATCCTAATGTGAGCCTGTAACCGCCTGGTCCACCATGAGGGACAACTCGATCCCGATCCATCCACTACGCATCCCGGTAGCAGTCATGGAGGAGAGAGTCATCATTTGAGACCATGCAGAGCCCAGTTTCCGTGCGAGAATGATGACGCCACCCAGATTCTCTGCAATATATAGTTTTGAAAAACTGAGCAAGGAGATAGTAATTTAAATTCAGAAATTTCAGTCAAGGATACAGAAATACCGTAGAAGAAGAATGGGTAGCTTTGAGAGACGAAATAGTGAAGGCAGCAAAGGATCAAGTCTGTAAAAAGATGAGGGCTAGTAGAACTCCTTGGGTAACAGAAGAGATACTGAATTTAATTGGTGAAAGAAGAAAATATAAAAATGCAGTAAATGAAGCAAGCGAAAAGAAATAAAAAAAAAGTCTCAAAAAAGAGATCAACAGGAAGTGCAAAATGGCTAAGTAGGGATGGCTGAAGACAAGGTAACCACCTGTATGACTATCAAGAGCTCAGATGGAGAACCAGTTCTAAGTAAAGAAGAGAAAGCAGAGAGGTGGAAGGAGTACATAAAGGGTCTATACAAGGGCGATGTACTTGAGGGCAATATTATGGAAATGGAAGAGAGTGTAGATGAAGATGAAATGGGAGATACGATACTGCATGAAGTATTTGATAGAGTACTGAAAGACCTAAGTTGAAACAAGGCCCTGGGAGTAGACAACATTCCATTAGAACTACTGATAGCTTTGGGAGAGCCAGCTGTGACAAAACTCTTCCACCTGGTGAGCAAGCTGTATGAGACAGGCAAAATACCCTCAGACTTCAAGAAGAATATAATAATTCCAACGCCAAAGAAAGTAGGCATTGACAGGTGTGAAAATAACTGAACAATAAGTTTAATAAGTCACGGCTGCAAAATACTAACACGAATTCTTTATAGAGGAATTGAAAAACTGGTAGAATCCGACCTTGGGGAAGATCAGTTTTGATTGGCAATACTGACTCTACAACTTGGAAGATAGAATAAGGAAAGGTAAACCTACGTTTCTAGCATTTGTAGACTTCGAGTAAGCTTTAAACAATTTTGATTGGAATTCTCTCTTTCAAATTCAGAAGGTGGCAGAGGTGAAATACAGGGAGCGAAAGGCTATTTACAATTTGTTTAGATACCAAATGGTAGTTATAAGAGTTGAGGGGCATGAAAGGGAAGCAGTGGTTGGGAAAGGAGTGAGACATGGTTGTAGTCTATCCTTGATGTTATTCAAGCTGTATATTGAGCATGCAGTAAAGGAAACAAAAGAAAAATTTGAAGTAGGAATTAAAATCCAAGAAATAAAAACTTTGAGGTTTGCCAATGACATCGTTATTCGGGCAGAAACAGCATAGGACCTGAAAGAGCAGTTGAACAGAATGGACAGTGTCGTGAAAGGAAGATATAAGATGAACTTCAACAAAAGCGAACCAAGGATAATGGAATGTAGTCGAATTAAATTAGGTGATGCTGAGGGAATTAGATTAGGAAGTGAGACACATAAAGTAGTACATGAGTTTTGCTATTTGGGGAGCAAAATAGCTGATGACGGTTGAAATAGAGAGGATATAAAACGTAGACTTGGCAATGGTAAGGAAATCGTTTCTGCAGAAGAGAAATCTCTTAACATTGAGTATAGATGTAAGTGTGAGGAACTCTTTTTCTGAAAGTATTTGTAAGGAGTGTAGTCGTGTATGGAAGTGAAACATGGGCGATAACTATTTTATATGAGAAGAGAATAGAAGCATTCAAAATGAGGTGCTACAGAAGAATGCTGAAGATTAGGCGGGTATATCACGTAACTAATGAGGAGGAATTGAATAGAATTGGTGAGAAGAATCATTTGGGGCACAACTTGAGTAGAAGGTGGGATCAGTTGGTAGGACATGTTCTGAGGCATCAAGGGACCACCAATTTAGCATTGGAGGGTAAAAATCGTAGAGGGAGATCAAGAGATGAGTACACTAAGCAGATTCAGAAGGACATAGGTTGCAGTAGGTACTTGGAGATGAAGAAACTTGCACAGGATAGAGTAGCATGGAGAGCTGCATCAAATCAGCCTCTGGACTGAAGAGCATAACAACAGCAAATAATTCCCGTATGTACAGTGTCAAATTACTTAGCTTGCTTCACTGGAAGTGCCTTTGCTCAAGTAATACAAACATTTAACCACCAATACATGATAATTTCTCGCTAGCATCCGAATCTAACATAACTCAGCCGCCATTAGTTTACCTTTTACATGGCACTGAAAATTTGGTTATACAGCAAAGGTCCACCTAATTGTAGTAAAGCCAACCACAAGATCACATGCACACCCCTGCTCTTTGTTGTCTAGTATCCCCAGAAAATGATTCTGCCTTAGTATACTTCTCAGAGAACTGTGTGAAGTTCAATGTTCAGAGCTACTGGCACTCATTTCCCATCAAAATATGGGATGAACCATAATTACTGACACTATCCTCCATGTACTACATTACTCTTTATGCTTAATTTAGAAGATGAACACATACAAAATTAAATTTTTTTCTGGAAATAAACACAAAAGTTATTAATATACACATAAATGTATACAGTCAGCATCAGCTCTCCTTCTGTGGTTCTGCTGAAGACAAATATCAATACACTTACATATGTAACGAAAGCTACCTCCATCTAAAAACTCAGTGACATAAATTCTCTTTAATGTATACAATATTTACGAGAGACTGGACTAATTCTAATTTTCACTTTGCATAGTACTTTTTGATATCATGGTGAGGATAAAGTCCTTTCACCTTTCCCGTCACTGGGTAGGCCAATAGATATGCCTCACGATGTGCAATCATTATTTCAAATGGTCCAACAAATAACAATTGCTGCTTCTTGCTTCTCTTCTTCAATAAATATGCCTGTGGATGAGTGTGCGACAACATTCTATTCCCCACAGCAAAAGTTTCTACTTTCATTAACTTACTGTCATATTTTACCTTCCTCTTTCTGGCCTTTTCGGCCATCTTCGCTAAAGCCAACTTAATCTTTTCTTCCCAAGTGGGCTTATCATGTGGCATCTTTGATGGATTATTCACCCACTCATTCCTTTGTTCCTTTTGGAACATTAATTCCTCTGGTGTGAAACGCATTGAGTAAGCGGTATTCTATCCACCATGTTAAGATTATTTGGACAATATGTCCTCATAAATCGATTTAGCTTGTGAAAAACACTCTCAGTTCAGCTCGCTTGTGGATTACATCTTGATGATGTTAGTATTTGTTTAATTCCATTTTGCTCCACTGCGTTCCTCCAGGTATATGAGGTACAATTACTTCTATTATCTGATAAATAGCTTGTGGTTTCCTTACTTGCAGTTTATATTCCAGCAATAATTTTCTTAAGATGGTTTTACTTGGTTCATGGTGTGGGTTACTGTAGTCATGTCCTAGTTCATGAACCACGGGCAACGTATGAGTTGCCAAGTAAGTGGTCCCGACAGTCGGGATACCAGTTACTTTGGAATAAGGCAGGGCATCTCGGACATATTCTGAGTCGTGGTCACCTTTGTGTTCATACGGCAAAGACTACCAAATCCACCGGTTAGTCCCTCAACCGTTAGGGGTAATACCCAATGGGACTCAGGGCAAGTAAGGCTAGCAACCTGCTTCCCTGGTACTTTAAATATGATGCTGGCAACAATCAGAGCAAAATGCCTCGGACCTTTGGAGGTGACGGAGTCCCATCTCTAACTGACAAATCAGGGACTCCTAAGATACGACTTGGCAAACAAATGGTAATGAGATGGGGAGCTATTAATATCAATGGGGGCTACTCTGGGAAGAAGGTAGAGCTGGCAGAGGCTGCAAGTAAGATGGGGCTGGACGTTTTATCTGTTAGTGACATTCGGGTAAGGGGTGAGAAAGAAGAGGAAGTGGGAGAATACAAGATCTACCTGTCAGGAGTCAAAGCAGGAATAGCACAATGGAGTGTAGGGCTTTACACCAGGAAAGAAATGGAACCCAGTAGTTGCAATAAGGTATGTAAACGAACGACTGATGTGGATAGATTTGACAGTGTCTAGCAAGAAAATTAGGATTGTGTCAGTATATTCGCATTGTGAAGGGACATATCAAGATAAGATGGGTAGTTTTTATGAGGCACTCAGTGATGTAGTTGTTAGAGTAAAGGACAAGGACAGTGTTCTGCGCATGGGTGATTTTAACGCCAGGATTGGAAATCGAACAGAAGGGTATGATAAAGTTATAGGTAAATTTGGAGAGGATATGGAGGCCAACAGGAACGGGAAACAACTCTTGGATTTCTGTGCCAGTAAGGGCCTAGTAATCACAAACTCCTTTTTTAAACATAAGAACATTCACCGGTATACTTGGGAAGGCAGGGGAACCAGATCTGTCATTGACTATATAATAACAGATCAGAAATTCAGGAAGGCTGTGAGGGACACACATGTATTCAGGGAATTCTTTGATGACACTGATCATTATTTAATCTGCAGTGAAATTGGGATTGTGAGGCCGAAAGTGCAGGTGATCAGGTCCATATGTAGGAGAATAAGAGTGGAGAAACTTCAGGATAAGGAAATCAGGCACAAGTACATAACAGCGATCTCGGAAAGGTACCAGGTAGTTGAATGTAGTCAATTACAGTCATTGGAAAAGGAATGGACAAGGTACAGGGACACAGTACTAGAAGTGGCTAAAGAATGTCTTGGAACAGTAGTGTGTAAAAGCAGGAAGAAGCAAACAGCTTGGTGGAATGACACAGTCAAGGCAGCTTGTAAAAGGAAAAAGAAGGCGTATCAAAAATGGCTACATACTAGAACTCAGGTAGAAGAGAAAGTTATGTTGAAGAAAGAAACAAAGGCAAACAGATAATTGCAGCATCCAAGAAGAAATCTTGGGAAGACTTTGGAAACAGGTTGGAGACTATGGGTCAAACTGCTGGAAAACCATTCTGGAGTGTAATTAGCAGTCTTCGAAAGGGAGGTAAGAAGGAAATGACAAGTATTTTGGACAGGTCAGGAAAACTGCTGGTGAATCCTGTGGATGCCTTGGGCAGATGGAGGGAATATTTTGAAGAGTTGCTCAATGTAGGTGAAAATACAATCAGTAATGTTTCAGATTTCGAGGTAGAATGGGATAGGAATGATGACGGAAATAGGATCACATTTGAGGAAGTGGAGAAAATGGTCAGTAGATTGCAGTGCAATAAAGCAACTGGGTTGGATGAAATTAAGTCGGAGCTCATCAAATACAGTGGAATGTCAGGTCTTAAATGGCTACACAGGTTAATTGAAATGGCCTGGGAGTCGGGACAGGTTCCATCAGACTGGACAAAAGCAGTAATCACACCAATCTTTAAACATGGAAACAGAAAAGATTGTAACAACTACAGAGATATCTCTTTAATCAGTGTTGTGGGTAAAATCTTCTCGGGTATTGTTGAAAGGAAAGTGCGAGTATTAGTTGAAGACCAATTGGATGAAAATCAGTGTGGGTTTAGGCCCCGTAGAGGTTGTCAGGACCAGATCTTTAGCTTACAGCAAATAATGGAGAAGTGTTATGAGTGGAACAGGGAATTGTATCTATGCTTTATGGATCTAGAAAAGGCATATGACCAGGTTCGTAGGAGGACGTTATTGTCTGTTCTACGAGATTATGGAATAGGAGGCAAACTTTTGCAAGCAATTAAGGGTCCTTACATGGATAGTCAGGCAGCAGTTAGAGTTGACGGTAAATTGAGTTCATGGTTCAGAGTAGTTTCAGGGGTAAGACAAGGCTGCAATCTGTCGCCACTGTTGTTTATATTATTTATGGATCATATGTTGAAAACAATAGACTGGCTGGGTGAGATTAAAATATGTGAACACAAAAGAAGCGGTCTTGCATATGCGGATGACTTAGTTGTGATGGCAGATTCGATTGAAAGTTTGCAAAGTAATATTTCAGAGCTAGATCAGAAATGTAAGGACTATGGTATGAAGATTAGCATCTCCAAAACGAAAGTAATGTCAGTGGGAAAGAAATATAAACGGATTGAGTGCCAAATAGGAGGAACAAAGTTAGAACAGGTGGACGGTTTCAAGTACTTAGGATGCATATTCTCACAGGATGGCAACATAGTGAAAGAACTGGAAGCGAGGTGTAGTAAAGCTAATGCAGTGAGCGCTCAGCTACGGTCTACTCTCTTCTGCAAGAAGGAAGTCAGTACCAAGACTAAGTTATCTGTGCACCATTCAATCTTTCGACCAACTTTGTTGTATGGGAGCGAAAGCTGGGTGGATTCAGGTTACCTTATCAACAAGGTTGAGGTTACGGATATGAAAGTAGCTAGGATGATTGCAGGTACTAGTAGATGGGAACAATGGCAGGAGGGTGTCCACAATGGGGAAATCAAAGAAAAACTGGGAATGAACTCTATAGATGTAGCAGTCATGGCGAACAGGCTTAGATGATGGGGTCATGTTACACGCATGGGAGAAGCAAGGTTACCCAAGAGACTCATGGGTTCAGCAGTAGAGGGTAGGAGGAGTCGGGGCAGACCAAGGAGAAGGTACCTGGATTCGGTTAAGAATGATTTTGAAGTAATAGGTTTAACATCAGAAGAGGCACCAATGTTAGCACTGAATAGGGGATCGTGGAGGAATTTTATAAGGGGGCTATGCTCCAGACTGAACGCTGAAAGACATAATCAGTCTTAAATGATGATGATGATGATGATGGTTAGTTTTACTTGTTACAGTTTTCATTAGATATAACTTCACATGTTTTGTATATATAAGGGGTGTTATAAAAGAAATGAACTGGAGGCATAATTACAGAAACTAGTACCTGTATGTTAGATGTTTTGACCCTGGCTGTTGAAACACTTTTCCTACTGTGACACAAGGCAGTGAATGGCTGTCTCATAAAATTCCCGGGGCTGCAATGTTGACCAGTTCCGCATGTACAGATGGACATTGTCATCCGAGGAGAATTGTTTGCTCCTCAAAGCCTTTTTATGGGGACCAAAAATGGCGTAATCACAGTGAGACTGTATGAAGGGTGGGTGAGAACCTCCCATTTGAATTTGTGCAGGAGTGGAGCAGATAGATCCCATGGATGAGATTACCTTCTCGTTTTGATTTGATCACTTGGCGAAGGGTGGTCAAGGTTTGCGAGTAACACTGGGCATTCACTGTTGTCCCATGCTGCAGGAAGTAAATCAGTAGGGGGCCATCTTTGTCAAAGAAGAATGACAGCATAACCTTTCCTGAACTTGTGTGTACGATGACGTCCATCTGTACTTGCGGAACTGGTTAACATCACAGCCCTGGGAATTTAATGAGACAGCCATAAACTGCCTTGTGTCGCAGTGGGTCAGGTGTCTCAACAACCAGGGTCAATACTGCTAACATACAGGTATTGGTTTCTGTAATTACGCCTCCAGCTCGTTGCTTTTTGAACGCCCCTTATACATCCAAGAAGCTGACATACAGCGTATCTACATCCTCCTCTTCTAATCCTGGCAGCCTAGATAGGGTATCTGCAATTGGATTGTTCTTTCGTTTAATATATCATACGTGAAATCAATACTCCTGTAACGCCATTGCCCACCATAAAAATCTCGGTGTGAGCACCTTGCGCAACTGCAAGAAGCTGTGGGCTTGGTGATCACAATAGACTATTGTTTGTGACCCATATGAGGAATAATGGAACTTCTTGAAAGCCCAAACTACAGCTAATGCTTCCGGCTCAGTCATGGTATACAGAGTGCATTCCATAAGTAATGTGACCAATTTTTTTTCTGAAGCACCAGTACACTACAGCGTGTTGTAACCTGCTGGGATAAGTGGACGAGGGCGTTAGCTTCAAAACGCTTTTTGTCTCATATGGCTGCGAGCTGCTGGAGAATCAGGATGTGCGTTTCCGTCAACTCCGTTTTGAGTTTATGTAACATGGCACAATTCTGTAGAGCAACAGTACGCTATAAAATTTTGTGTTGAACTTCAGAAGTCCGCCACCGAAATGTTTCCATTACCTCAGCATGCCTTTGGGACTGATTGCTTCTCCAAATCCCAAGTTTTCCGATGGCACAAGTCATTCATGGAGGGCCGAGAGGAGGTCAACGACGAACCTCGCAGTGGGCGGCCATCAGCCGCATGAGTCAACGAAAATGTGACACGTGTGCACGATTGTTTGAACTCTGACAGATGGATGAGCCTTCAATTGATAGCACAAACTCAGAACATGTCAAAAACAACCGTTTTCCACATTGTGACTGAAGATTTGAACACGAGAAAGGTGTGTGCCAAACTCGTCCCAAAAGTGTTGACCAATGAACACAAGGACATGCGAGTCCTTCGGTTCCGAGAAATGTTGGAAATGTGTGAAAATGATCCTCATTTTTTAAGCTCAGTTATCAATGGTGATGAGTCGTGGATTCTGAGTACGACCCTGAGACCAAAAGGCAGAGTTCAGAGCGGCAAACACCATTGCCTCCCCATCCCAAGAAGGCACTCATGAGCAAGTCCAGTATCAAAACCATGCTCATTGTGTTCTTTGACATCAGAGACATTGTCCACCCGAGTTCGTTCCTACTGGGACGACAGTGAACTCAGCTTTGTACTTGTAAGTGCACAAAAGACTGAAAAGGAGGGTCTCGCGCTGCCAAAGCGACATCAAGGACACGTAGAAAAGTTCACCTTGACAACATGCCGAGTTACAGCGCCTTCATTTTCAACGACTTCCTGGCCAGGACCAAGACCCCCATTGATTCCCAAGCCTCCCTCCTCATTTAAAAGGAGCCTTGAAGGAAAACATCGGGACACGGTTGAAAGCACCCAGGTGCATGTTACATCAGCTCAAAGGACATTCCAGGATGTCTTCCAGGCATGGAAATACCACACCGTATCCACGCAAGAGGGTGTGATTTTAAAAAAATTTTGTTACTTGTACGGATATATTCAATAAATGATTTTTTATGAATTTGGTCGCATTACTTATGGAACGCATCTTGTGTACTCTTTCACAACTCGACAATACTCTACTTGCAAAAGCTATCGTGCAGAACTAGGATTGCCCATTAATTGTCTTAATTTGGAAAAGACAAGATCCTAATCCAACATTTGAAGAATCTGCCATCAAGCAAAAATCTATGCCCATACCTGGATGATGCAAAAATTTCACATTTACCATAGCATATTTGATTTTCTCAAATGCATACTGATAGCCATTTGTCCATTGCCTGGAAACATACTTTCTTAGCAAATTTACTAATGGCTCTGCATTCATAACTTCGTTTTCTATGAACCGTCAGAAAAATGAGGCTAAACCCAAAAATGCCTTAAGTTGTTTCTTATCCCTAGGCGAGGGAAAATCCTTAATATCACTTACATGATTTATTACAATAGACCCCATGAGGAAACACCTCCAAATGGCACGTCAATCCCTTAATAATTCCTGGCTTTTCTTCAAAAACCTGGATATATTTCTCCAAAAGATCTACCGATTGATCATTTTGTCCATTTTCCAATCCATCAGCAAAGCCTTTTCTTCCACTTGTTCTGCTGTCCCGAGTATCTTGCTTTCCTTTACTTGTTCTGTATGTTTACATCTCCTTTCTTTTCTAATGAGCTTAATACTATGCCCAGTACAGTAATTTCCAATGCTCCTTTCTTCCTTGATCAGATCAACCTGTACCATTTCCCTATTATCACAAAAACTGACTTTACTGGATGAGAAGTCTGTTTTTAAGTTGTTCTCCCTCATAGTCTCTAACCCGATGATACAATCTTCTATTAATTTTTAAATTTCTTGGAACATGCAGTTTATCGCTGTATTTCCTATCCTTACGTGTAGCAAATCTGTATCCAGACTGGTTGCAGGTGGGTATTGAAGGCTCCAGTGATTTACAGTTTCGTATTGGCAATGTGAGTAACTCTGTCTTCTGGGATAGCTGTTCAAATAAATTGTTGGAGATCACATTTATCGCAACTCTGGTATCCAAGATTACTCTGATAGGCATTTCGGCACAGATCGCTGATATTGGCACTTTATTATAATTTTGTTCCCCAGGATTTACGTCTTCCGTTAACTCCTCATTGGTCCTCTTTCCATCATTGTACCTAAACAAATTTTACAGGTGATTGCTTGCACCCCATTACTTCTGGGGCGTAATCCGGTCAGATTCAGTTTCAATTGCCCGGTCTAACCTGCCCGTTGTTGTCATCGGTTCCTTCAACTATGACCGGTGGTTGTTCTCACCATGCTTGTTTATTTGTTGGCCTTGGCCTCACTTCTTATATGGTTTGATTACTTTGCCCTCAGTTTCTTCAGTCATTATGTACAGAATTGTACCTCCTTTCAAATCGCTTCTGTCCATTTCTGTTCGGCTCATAATTGCTTCCATTATTCTGCTGTTCCACAAAGTTTCTCGATTGTTATAACCATTATTTGTATTGCTTTGATGAAAATTATCCATTTGTCTTACATTCTTTCTTCTGTTATTACTGTTTTTAACTGTCTGCTTATTTTCCATTTGATAAGATTTATTGTAATTATTTCTTACTCTTTCTGCCCCCTATAACAAATTGATTGAATCTACTGCAGACATGACTTTTTCCAGAATATCTTCTGAAACATGCAGCAGTTTTTCCCTGATCTCCATCAGAAGCTGAGCTTTGATGATCATTATCATATTTTTGTGATTTATTGGTTGATCTCAACATCTTGCTTTATTCAAATATTTTTCGAAGTATCTCCTTAAGTTCTCGTTTCGGGAAGAGAAGGGTTATGTACTTCCTTTTTCAATCTCTCCTGAATGCCTCTTGACCAGTATTATTGAGGAATGTCTATTCAAATTGTTCGTAGGTGTGACACTTGTATATTACATCAGTCACGCACAGACTACCACCACTTTTAATGTAACCTGATATATATTCAATTTTCTGTTGATCAGACCAAGCTGGTGGTAACACTCCACTGAATTGTGTGATAAATACGGCAGGATTTAATGTCGACTTCTCCGGAAAATTCATTTTGGAATTGTCTATGCTTTAACATTTTCTCTTCCATGATAGATCTGGTATAATCACTCATAGGTGAATTACTTCCATACATCTGTTTGTTTGGGCTTGTATCCCTGCAGTTCTTCTATCCTTTGAGTGCACGTTTGCAAATTCTGTGTAATTTTTCCTTTCCATCTTTGGAACTCAGTTCCTATCTGCTCTTGAACGTCCTTCAACTCGTGACCTATTTGGCGAGGTAATGGTAGACCTTCACTCACTATATTCTCTACCTTCCTAGATACCAAACAACAGATAATATCACAGTTGTCTAATCTTTGCTTAAACTGCTGGGGTTGTTCTTGGAACTTTCATTCCATTAGACCTACACATCCAGATGCTATTTCTGTTACTGTTGAGGCCAGGTTTTGTACCTATACTTCTACCGTTCGCTGTCTCCACTCCGCACGGTTTTAATTTCACTGTTTACACTGTTTATTTTGATCGGAAATTGTTCATGGGTTTGCTTCATACTATTTATTTATTTCCTGATTTCTATCTGTTCATTAGTCAAAGTACTCACATTAGCTAATACTTCAACAAAATCTTCCCATTGTGGGCAGTTCATTCACTTTATTGGTTATATCCTTCACTTTTTCAGCTAACTCTGCTTGTTCTGTAACTAAATTGCTCACAGTGGCGGTCAGATTTGTTACTTTAGCCACTATATTTGCCTGTTCCATAGCTATGGCTTCTACATTTGCAGAAATAGCCATCTGCGCAGCTGACATATTCGCTTGAGCAGCAGACATAGTCGCTTGCTCAGCTAACAGTTTCATCTGAGTAGCAGACATTTGGACTGTTCCGAAGCTAAATTTTGAACTGTTGTTGAACTATTCGCTTGTGTAGCAGACATAGTCATTTGAATATTAGACATGTGAGACTGTTCTGAAGCTAAACTAGATGCGGTATTCATCAAAAGTTTCATTTGATTTAAGTGCTCAATCATAGGATCTTTGCATTCTCCTTGGCTAGCATCTACTGCTTGCCCTGGGTTTTGCTCATCACCAATGGGCTGCACATTCACATTCTGTTCCCTCTGCATTTTAAGGAGACCACATCCTGCCTATTGAACCCGTGTTAATTTAGGCAAGTATTTGACCCATTTCTGAAAAAAACTATTTGATGCAGGACCTTAATATTTTACTGTATGTTACACGATGCTAATAGAGTCAATTGTACTAAAATCTACTTTATCCATTTTATAGTTTTTAAGAAATATTTTTTAAAAATTTATTAACAAAAAAAATTAAGTTTTTCTGCATAAAATATTTTTTGTGGACTTCCTAAGGGGGGAATATTGATGAATGGAGTAACAGAGGTGGCTTTTCATGTTATGCAGAGTCTCTGAAAATTTCATTGATTCATCTACGATAGTTTCTGGTATAATGGGTCATATGCATGGAAAATTTTAGTTGGCAGAAAGTTGACTTTAAAGAAAAAGCTTTTTAAATTTGCTACTTTCAGTTAATTAAAACTGTCCTGCTTCATATGATGTCCCTTATTTGTCCTCTAGCAGGTCTTCCAGCTTTTTTTTTTTTTTTACCTTCCTGAATGTTTGTCTTGCTTTCTTGGCCTTATTAGATGCAGACCTGTCTGCATCGGCTAGCCTCATTTTATCGCATTGTTGCAGCTCAGCGATCATATTTTCACCAGGATTGATTCCCAGCTTTTTCAGTACCCAATACTTTCCAATATTACCACAATTGAATGTGATAATAGCATCATGAAGTCCTAGTTTCATTGTATGCTTGCCTACAAATACAAATACAGTTTTAAGAAGACCATGCAGACATTTCCTTAGAAGGTCAGGATGAGCCAAGTCTCTGAAAATAGGTTTAATTGCTGTAATAATGGCAGCAGGAAGAGAATGCTGGTGAGAATAAGATTCTCCACTTGCAGAGCCCTATTGTATTTCCACCACTAATTTTCTCGTGATGGACATGATCCATGACATGGCTTATCATCATTAGAGGACTTATGGAAGAATATGGTCCAAACATCTCTCTTCATTAACTCCAGATTTTCTTTATTTCTCCTAATTGCCTGCCCTTAGTATACATGCAAGTTTTCTATTTCAGTTTTAGTTAACCGACTCTGGCCGGTCAACAATTTTCCATCTTCTAATTCTTTTCCTCTCATATCAACAGTTAGTTTTCTCAGCCTTGTTCCCAAACATTTTTGAACATGGACTACACATTCTATTTTGCTAATAATGGCATCTCCATATGGCTTAGAATTCATACTCCATGAACTTCCGTACCACCACTTGTTCCTTTAAAATTAACCACACAGTTGTTTTCTTTATGTTCATTGACTTTACAACATTTGCAATATTTAGACATTACCTCCACATCTAACATTTTACTGTTGTTTACACTCGTGGCAGTCACTACTCCATTCAGAGAAGTATGTCCTCTTTTCTGCCAACTTCCATCAAGTACAACTACAATATCCAAACATCCATCATTTTCTTCCACTGCTTCCCTAGCAGTTTCTTGCTTTCCTCACTGACCTCACATGCAGCTTTCTCTAATATTTCAGTCAGTTTTTTGAATTTATTTGGTGGTTGATGTAAGTTCATCACTGAACAAAATGTTCTCCCTGCAGCCACACACTTGCCAATGGATTGTAAGGCATAAACTAATCTAGTATTGATTACATAAGGGCCACTTGCATCTGCTTTTGAAGAACTCATAAATGAAATCACAGCTGAGCATTTAGTGCAAATTAAATCCAAAGCAGTTGCTAGGCCTTTTCTCCCACTGGCACTCTCACAAATTTTCATGCTCTGTGACTCACCACACAGTATACATTGTACAAATTTAGAAATTACATCTGATAATATTCTCAAATTTATAATAATGTTACTGCACCCCTTGTGACTTACAGTAAATTTGTTGTAACTCTCTTGAAATTATGAGAGCTTCTTTGATGTTGCACTTGTTGAAGAATTACAATTAGAAACATCGTTGCCAGGTGACATAACCTCTTGCACAAAAAGCTTTGTAAATTTTTTTCCTCTAATTTGTTGTTTCTTGAGAATGCCTTTACATTTTGTCATCTTCAATAAACACAACAAAACACACGTAAACAAGCACTGCAAACGTAAGTATAGCAACTACTCACTATCACACTTGAACAACATTAACCGTGTGTTTGAAAGCGTGTTGTTTACAAGAAGCAGAAACAAAAGAATACCAACCGTTGCATTCCAAGGATAGCCAACATACTCAGCAGTAAAAAAAAAAATATCCCTAACGTGCTATGTAGGGGATATAAAGATCTAAAATATTTGCAGAAAAGTAAGTGACAGAAAAGTGGGCATGGCACATAAACACACCTGGTAGGAAAATGCTCTTTAAATGCTTGGAAAAAAAAGCTGGGTCTTAAAAGTACGGGCAAAATGTTATGTGTGATTGTTGGAAGCAACATGAAAAGCCCGGTGCAAAGGTATTGAATCTTGTTATGAATGCAAAACTGTTCAAAGCCATGAGAGGTGAACACCATCTTTTGGGATGCCTTCAACTGCAAATAGTTTTTCAAGGCTGGGATGATAGTAGCAGAAGGGACCTGGGATATGGATAACACAAATGGAAGTTAGGAAAGGAATCATTCACAATCAGCCATAAGGAGCGTAAAAAGGAGCTAACAAAATCTAGGAGTAAACATTGTCATGGCTGGGGAGGTGCAGCTTCATGAGCCTGACAGGCGGAACATTAACAGACAAGGTCTGTGATATTGGGGTGGGCAGTTTGCAAGAGGTGCGGTACTCACAACTGAAGAGACGGGAGAACCAGGGCACTGCAGTGCCTCTGGGACCCATGACAGGATCTGCACAAAGTGAGCACGGCGGTGCTTGCAAGTGGCAGCTGTGATGTCACATGATGTTAAGGGGAATGCTGAAATGGCCAAATCCAGATCTGAATGAATCTGGGAACACACTAATACATGTTGTTCAAAAGCTGAATCAGGTCTCGTTGGAAATCGAGACAGGACATCCACATTATTGTGTAACATCGCTGCCGGGTAGTGGTTAGAGTAGTGAAAATTAGACAAGAACAGCACCAAGTGCTATTGTCAAGGATTGACTGGTTGCTAAACAATGGTCAGTGGTCTGTGACAAGATGACATTTCTGTCCATAGAGGATTCATTTAAATTTCTAGACTGTATACTTGATACTGAGGGTCTCTTATTTTAATTGATAGTACTGTTATTGGGAGGTAATGTGCAATAGGGCACTCAGTGCCATTGGAGTATTTATGGCAAAGAACTGCACCTATACCATGGAGATACGCATTAATCACTGTTACCAGTAGCAAACTGCAGGCCCTTATGTTGTCAAGCATGATGCCTGCTTAAGGCAGTCTTTCAAATACTGGTAAGCTTATCGACAGAGAAATACAGGTAAGCTTGTTGACAGAGGGGTGACCATTCGAAATTCACATTCGAAGTCATAGCAGTACAGTGGGAAAGAGATTTCAAGTATGTTTGCAATAATGTGCCCATAATAGTTGATATTAACCAGAAACACTTGTAGGTCTTCTGCATTTGAAGTTGGCTGCACTTTGTCTTTTGTTGCAAGATAATCTTCTGTTGGTTTGATCCATTGGCTGATAGTTTGAGCACCAAATATGCCATGGATAGTTGCATGAAAGAACAAAATTGAACCATAAAATGCCAGAATATGGTGGAGACTGATGAGAATCCAAAAGGTAACTCAATTGTAACAGGAGAGTGTGTGATGTATTGGGCACTGGGTATGGTTTGATGCTGTAGCCAAGGGAATTTGAAAATATGCCTCTAGGAGTTCAGTTTCACTGGGTAAGGTGCCATGGCGTAATTTTGCAAAGAGTTCATCTGCAGTTGGTAGGGGGTAAATGTGCATTTCGGCTTGTGTGTTTATCATATTTGTAAAGCCACCACAAAGTCTCGAAGTGCTATTAGGTTTGCATACTGTTACCAATGGGGTGGCCCATTAACTATAGAAAGCAGCATTAACACACCTTCAGGAGTGATTCAGTCTGACCAGGCACATGAAACAATAGTCAGTCCTAACCCCCCCTCTCCCTCCCTCCCTCCCTCCCTCTGTTGCCAACACCAAAACTGAGTTTATTGTGCTGTATTTCTCCTTGTCATTTTATAGAAGCCATCCAAGTTAAGGAATAGTAAGAGACCCTTTACTAGACCTTTGTTAGCCACAATTTCTTCAGGAATTAATGACCCACATGTTTTGTGCTCGTTGGCCTCCAGTGTTTTGCATTGGAAAATTGAATGTGGTGAAGTTTCATCCTTTGTAATATCCACTAGCAAACGACTTTCTCTATGTTCATCATGTGCAGGTGTTTCCTAAAGTTCCCCTGGACAATCTTTATACCTGTCTTGACTTTAACCTACCTCCTGTTCAACTCCAGGATGCAGAACACCTCATTAGCTTGCTATGTTTTTGGTCTTCCAATATTCTACGTACTGTCTCATGATTAAGCTACGTCGCTTAGCTTTTACCATTGCCTCAGTGGTTGTTAAGACAGATTCTGGTCCATGGTGCCCAGGTCAGCCTGTCAGCTTATTCGTTACCATTAATTCTCAAGTGACCGGGGATGCACAGCAAGTTTACCCTGTTGCTTTCCCCTAGATTCTTGTGTGTTTCATAGTATTCTGCACTGATCTTTGATCTCGTGAATACAGATACGTAGATTCTTGTCTGCACATGCTGTAATAGTGAATATCTCCACCAGGGATACTAGCCAACTTCCCCAGAGGGACTGCCCTCTCCAGTTGAGGTTTTAATCTGTATACCCCAGCTCTGGCACCCTTGTTTGTGCACAACCTGTCGATAAACCAGACTGTGTCACCTGAATGGCATCATGCTTCATTCTTCAACTGCTCCCTAATGACTGTGATTACATAGAAACATTCATTGAAGCAGCTGACCATTCATATGTTTACCACATTCATTGTATTAGTGTGGGATTCTGTACATCCTAAAGATATCCAGTTTTTAAACTGTATGCCCTACTGCAGCCTCCATTGTAACCCAAAGATGTAATGGTCACATGTCCAGCTTGGTCTTCAGTCCAGCAGTAAGAGTGTTGCTAATTCTATCCAGTAAGACTAGGCAGGCTAATCTCCACACTTTTTTGAGCTACTTAACAGCCACTTTCTGTTTTCCTTTATTCCATCATACTGTAGCCCCATAAATTACGGGATTTTATTACAGAGGTGTAAATCCTTCACTTCCTCTTGGCACTAAGACCCCAGTTTTTTTCTAAAGGCCTTGCTAGTTCACATAAGAGCACATTTGGGCTTGTAACACATTTATGTGAGGGGTCTTTGCAACCAGGGTTACCCCAAAATACTTCAGTACTTCCTGTACTTGAGTTTCATCGAAGAGCTTAAGATTCCAGCATGTGTCCTGGATATGCCGCTTCATGGATGCTACTACTACAGTTTTCCGGGGACCAACATTTTGATCCTGCTTCCTACACCAGTTTTACACAACATTCATAGTGCATTGTGCCCGTGTTCTAACAGTAATTGCAGATTTGCCAGTGATTACTGTGACTAAATTGTCTGTGTATCCATGGCAAAAATGGTGTTTAGTATTTAGCTCTTCTGTGAGCTCATTCACATCTAGATTCCAGAGTAATGGGGACAAGATCCTACCTTCCAGATGCCCTCTAGGGGTTTCACCACCATTTTCACATCCATCATGGTGGCTTCTACCTTTTGCCTACCAAGCATGATCTTAATGAATCTACATATAGTGGTCCTGATGCAGTTCTCTACTTTAACCAAGGATTTGAAACTGGTGTAAGCCTCCTCAGTATCCAGGAAGAAACAGAGTGGTATTTCACGAAAGTGTGTTGCTTTTTATATCTTCACAAGAATTTGGTGAAATGCTGTTTCCCATGATTTTCCGGATTTATATGCATGTTGGTTTTCATGTAGAGGAACCTCATGTAACATCCTTTCACTAATGTGCATGCTAATCAGTTTTATCTGTAGGAGAAAGGAGAACAGACTGACCGGTCTCATTTCCTTAGCCTTTGAATTAATTCTCCCTGGCGTTGGAATAAAAGCAAGTCACTGTCCTTCAAGGATTAGGAATTACTCCTGCAGCTAAACTGACTCTAAATAGTCTGCATAGGAATGTGATTAACCCATCTGCTGCTTGTTGTAGCAGAGCCGGAAAGATATCATCTGGGCCTGGTTGAAACATTCCTGCCAGCCACTGGATCATCTCGATATCTATACATACTGTGGCAGATTCCCAGTTCTTCCATTGGTTACTTGTAAACCATTACTGCAGGGGCTAAATCTTGATCTGAATCATCTGCAATAGTGTACTGGGGAAATGAGTCTTGAGGAGTGCTTCTCATTTATTGATCTAGTATAATCATGATTCTTCCTCCTCATTGTGCCCTCTGGATTTGTTGGCATCCTAGTGAGGAATTTGCAAAGACTGGCTCTAGCAACTATACCTTCTGCCTTGTTGCAGAATGTCTTCCAGGATGATTGTTTCACTTACTTAAGACCAAGAGTGTATTTAACAAGGGACTACCAATATTTTGTCAATTGTCCTTTTGTTATTGCAAAGTTAAACAGTCTTCTTGCTCGCTTTCTTCTCAATTCCAGATTATTGCTCCAACAAGGTACAATCATGTTTGTGTACTTCTTGCATTGAAAGATTTTCTAAATACGAGGTCACAATGACAGCCATTACCTCATTATCCATTTTATGTAAGTCTACTGGATTTGTTATTAAAGTTTTAACTTCGGATAGATGTAAGTTTAGGTCCTTCCTATACAAATCCTAATCTGTTTTCCTAGGATTCCTATAGCCCATGGCCTGTGTAATACCTATTTCCACCCTAAACTTAATGTATCTGTGCCCATGTAAGGATATGCCATTCCTGCATGCCATTGTTTGATGTAACTACCAATTAAGATGGTCCCAAAAGTTATGTCAGTTACTTCCTCCCTTCCACTGTTCCTCAAGATAGGTTCCTTACCCCAAGATATCTAGGTTACTCTTTAATATGTAGTGAAATATGTATTCACCTCTGCTGTTGGCGTCACTACTTCCCCACACCAGGTTGTGAGCATTGCCGTCACTATCAACCATTAGTTGCTCATTCAGCTGTGGGCACCTATCAGCCTCATCACTTCCTGGCATGGTGGGATGCTGTCCTGTCGAGGCCGATACCACTTCTTTCATGCTCCATTCCTTAATGCCGTTTCATTCTGATGGCCAGGAAGACCCTAGAACAGAAATTCACCTTCGGCGTGAATGAAATTCCATTTTTAACACAAATGAATGTTCTGGGTGTGTTTAGATTCCCCGTGTAAATCAAACCAGTTCTTCTGAGGCCTTATACACCCTCTTTACACCTTTTATCAGGCTCACGTCCACCTCTTTTCTTGCCAGATTGTGACTCAAGGTGATGGTTGCCCCCTTACTGTTATGCAGGTTCATCTGTAACATTTTTGGCTGCCAACTTTGATGTTGTTAATCGTCCTGACAGTCACCAGCTAGAACACAAAATGCAGTTTTACATCTTATTTTTGCATTGCCTTCAGGGATTTCTCTCTTATTTCCACCATGAATGTTTAGCTGTCAGTTCCAACCTTAGTGTAAATGACACTCTAGTTGCCTGTCAAGACTGTCTGGTTCTGAACACTGCTTTCTGTAATAGGGTTTCTGGGGGAACATCCTTATGTAATTTTGGTGTGAAGGTTAATATTTTATCAGTCTTGAATTGTTCTGCTGCTGTCTTGACCAGCAGCTTTCCCTCATTCCACAGAGGTAACTTGAACACCAGTTTTTTCAGCCAGTCCACTGTCCACATCATCTCACGTACAAAGATCAGAGCATCCTTAATGATATAGACCCTCTTGAATTTGGGGTCTTGGTTCATGTCCTCCCTAATTTTTTCGAAGTACACCATCTAGATTAGCTCCTCCTGCTGTGAGATGATGATAATAAGTGGGTTGCCTTGTTGAATAAGTGCCCTCCAAAAAACTGACATTCGAGTGCAATAGGTCTGATTCCCTCTCTCCTACCTTGGCTTTTTGTGGACCGTGTTGCTCCTGTTTGCTGGGAGTAACAGTCTTGCTACCTGTTTTAGGGGTAAGGGGCCTGTTTATCTTCGTCAGTTTGTTGCCTCATTGAGTACATTGGTTCTTGTCAGACCACCAAAGTTAAGCAATGCTTTTGTTGTCAATAAAGGCAAAGGGGTGAAGGGATGGTGGCATTAATTTCCTTATTAACAGACTTTGTCCTGTATTCAATTCCAGACCTCTTTAAAGTGTTTCAACAATACCACAGGACCTGTCCTTCATTTTGGGACATTCCTTTTGTGGGATTATTAGATTCAAGACTTTTTAGTTCCCTCCACTTATTCTTAGTAAGCCATTCCTTTCCTTCCTTTCCTCTTTGTTATCTTAGAATTTTCGTCCTCTATGCACCAGACAAGGCTGTAATTTTGATCTGGTCCAGCTTCTCAGTAACTTTTTCCATTCATGGAACTAGTCCCTCGCCTGTAACAGTTGTGGAAACAACTTCTGTTGGCACAGCACCATCTGTCTGTGTTTGATACATGTGGAACATCAAGTTCATCAGTCTTGTTTATTTTTCTACTTTCATCCAGTTTGCTTCCACAAGTATTGGGGACACCTATCGACTGATACCAGCTGAGCCCTGTACTACTGCAAATATAATTACTAAGGGAGGTTGCTTGTTGTCCCAGATGCTCCATTTGTGACACATCATTCCATGTGCCATGCACCTCTCAGCATGGGTCACGTCACACCTTGTGTTGGGCGAATGCTTTCATTTTGTCCCACTCCTTCCACCCAGTACACATTTTCATGTGATTTGGATGACCCAAGAGGGTGTACTTATCTCCCTCATCTCTGAAAGTGCCTACTTTTGCATGGAGTCAAGCTCCGTGGACAAAAGCAGAGGCACTATTGATGGGGCTTCATGAGTGAGTCTCTCTCATTCTGTTTTGAGGGTGTCCTTTAGAGGCCAGGGGCACTGAGCAAGCTTTGAAGAAGTGTGAAGTAGGCATCACCATAAGAATGACATAAACTTGGAAATCAGCTACTTTCTGCGACCTAGGAAAGATGATTTGAGCATATGTATCACAGATAGCATTTAAAGTAGGGCATAGTCCTTCAGATTGTATGGTGTATACTGTTTCATAAACAGCATGGAGTGAGGCTACCCCAAAAATGTTATTCACTTTGGGATCAACTGTCACAAGAAAATTTACTGTGACTGGGTTGTCAGTAAAACTGAAAGTTTCCATAGGCCTCAAGATATGTCCCTGTTTCCTGCAAGATTGGAGACTCTGAACTTACATAAGGTTTGATTTAGCAAGGATATAGAGACAGCAGGGTGAAATAGCAGTTTTACTGAGAGCTTGCCTATGCATGTATCTAAGTATGTTTGCTGTGCTATGTTCCTGAGAAGTCTGCACTTCTGTGAATTCGTTGTTCACTTGGTTCACTTCCACAGGTGAGAGTGTGTGTTTGTGATGGAGCTACTACACCATACCTCCTGCAGATGCACTTTATTTTGCCATACCTGTGGCATGCTGTGTGAGTGGTGAAGGAAACAATATTTACTGCCAGGCAGTGGCTCTGCCATTGAGATGGCCCGTAGCTACATTTGTTGTTGTCAGTGGGATCATCCAAGCTGTGGAGTAGGTGAGAGCCATGCTGGAGATGACGTGACATCCTACATAACCAGTGCCAGGGAGCTGACTGTCATGTCTTCTGTTGCAAACAAACTCTGGGCTGTCTGAACAGTTTCAAACACTTGAGCTATTGCTTTCATCAGAGACTGATATGGTTTCCTCAGTGCGTGGTTTCTCACTTTTGAGTCAATGGTAAGACACATTATAATGTCCTTGATTAGAGAGTCAGGGTAGCTCTACTCATGCAAACATTCATACAGTTCCTGCCTAATCTGTGTAAGTTGGTGGCCCAGGTTGTGTATGGTTGATTGGATCCTTCTTTTGCTTCCAAAATTCTAACCTGGATGCAGTGACATGTTTCTTCATTGAAAACTGTTCTTGTAATAAATAAAATGTGCTCGCAACTCAAGTTCTTTGGCTCTAGTTTCTGTGTTAGGTGATACAGTTCAGGACTTCCTGACAAGAAAATGGCGTTATGTCTTTCCATGATGGAAATTTGTCAGTCTGTAAAATGTAGATGCAGTCATTGGCGGTAAGTTTCCCACTTTTCTCTTTCTTTGTTAAAAGGTGGGAAAACCATAAATATGGGTGGCATGGAAGACTTACCTGCTACATTGGTAACATTTGTACTTTTATAGAATAAAAAAATCCACATTAATTGTGAGTAATTTCTTAATTTATTGCTAGATTGGTTGTTAAGCCAAAAGCTTCATCTTCAGGTGCCACTAAATAATTATAAAAACATAAATGAGTGGTGGTTGGGTGAGTGGGTGAGTCAGTGATGGGCATTGGGGTCATGCCCCGTTAAATGCATGCATGGTAGTGTAGGGCCAGCAAGCACAGGTCCTGCCAGAACAACATGACATGAAGTATAGTAGTTGCTGAAGTTGCTCCTTGATGACAACCCACACTCTATTTTGCAAAGGTGACCTATACTCAAAATTAATGGAGAATGCCCCCAGTTTATTTGAGAGATTGACATATGTTAGGCAATGCTCCCTGGTGCAGTGCAAGCAGACATTAAGTAAGCAGTCACAGCAGTATCCAATTCAGGCAGTTTCACGTTAAGTAAGCAATCACAGCAGTGTCCAGTCCAGGCAGTTTCAAACCCCAGTCAGTTACTAACAGAGTCTGAAGAATAAACACCTGTAAATGAAGTCCATAGTGAGAACCAAACCAATAGACCGACCAGCAAACACTTCCACTGCACCGTTACCTGGCTCAAATTAGCCATGGGCCAGCTTATACACAAGATTCTGGTAGGTTTGATAGCACTACTAAAAAAAATTTAGTATTGTGCATGAACATAAAGAATGACAAAATTTTCCACATGCTGTATTTAAGTTGTGTAAGTGGCCAAAAATGCAAACTGCACTCCCCAGAAAAAATTATTATGCTCCATGGAGGCCACTGCTTAAAGGTTAACACCTCTTTATCATTTCCTTTACGTTATTTTGAGATACATCTTTGTTACAGAGGAAGTAATTTGAGTTATGATTATCTGTTGTTATTTTATAAGAAAAGGTGGTTTTTACTTCAGAAATACTGTATTCTTAAATTGCTAAAATATGGTCATTCCCTTTCAGTTGCTGTGTGGAATTCTTTTTTTTTTTTCCTTTCGAGGCATTCTATTCTTTTTTGTTTACGTTTTAGTTGATTATCTTGAACAGTAAACAAATTTTTTTATTACTTTAGCAAGTGCACTGATCACAGAATATTGAGGTATTTATAGAGGAATAATGCAGATACTCATTTCAACAGTAACCTAGCTAAATTTAAATATCCTTTAAATTGATACAGTATTGGCATTGTTAATCTATGTGAGGTTTGTTTGTAAATTTTGTTTTTCACTTGGTACAATATTGATGTAAATCACTGTTATTCTGATTTTTTATTTAGAAATCCAGGAGCAAAGACTATTGAGGAAGATTTACTAACTGCTATGTTGAGAGCTGGTTTTATACCCGAGGAAGCTTTTACATCACCACAACAGATACAGTTTCAGAGGGCAGCACGTACAGATAAAGGTGTATCAGCAGCACGCCAGATACTCTCTCTTAAATTGCGTAAGTGTTTAATATTTTCCTCCAGAGTAGTGTTAACAATAAATTATCCTCAAAAGACTGTGAACCTGATGATGTAATTGTAACACCGGAAATGCATATCAGAGTTTCTTAGTGTGTTTGAACACTTGCATGTGTAACTGAGTTCCAGACTAGATACAGAAGTAATAAGTTTCTTGATATTTAGTAGTTGTGTGAAAACTGGTACATTTATTACTTGCAATTAGAACAGTATCAGTAATAGGTGATTCAGAAAAAAAAGACATTAGCACACACTTATGCAAGTCAGGCAACTTTCTATTTCCAATGTATTTTATCTGTCACAGGCTGATGAACATAGCTTTCCATGATCTTGATTATGTTAAATAATAATTAATTTTTTAATATTTCATTTTTTAAAGCACAGTTCATCAGTGTGCACAAAATATCCTATAAAATTTTAGTGTTATGTGCATTAGAAAATTTCTGTTGGGTCTTAATGTACGACATGAATTATTATAGTAATGAAAATTTTAGAATAAAATCAATATGTAAACATATAGTCAGTCTCTCACACACACGTTATTGCTACACTGCTCATAGACTCACTTGAAGATCATATAAAAATTGGAAATGCCAAACATTCTAACTGACAAAAATCACACTTTTCAGAGGAACCAAAAGCCAATGTATCATTTTTTGTACATAACTTATTTGTATCCTGAAACAATGAACAGGTATTCCAATACCACAGAATTATGTTACTTATCTCATATGTGCAAAAATTGTGAGACAAATTAGAAAATAAATAATTTATTAAAAACATTCTAGATGCCATATCAGGGGACTAACTGGTTCCAAGTGCCAGTAAGAAAGTTTTTTTTTTTTTGTTTTAAGTGCCATTAATATTGAGGCACTACATTTTATTTGTGGTAATACAAATACAGGAATGAAACAGTAATGTTTCAACTAGTAGAACTGAAGCACAAAAAATCATTTCTCATATCTTTTTAATATTTTACACAAGAATAAGAAAATTAAATTGAAGGAAATAAATCTCTTATTACTGTCTTCAGTCTCTTACACAACTCCATGCCTGTGATCAGATGTTGCAAAGTTTACTGTGGAACTCTGTGCTGTTGTGGAAGTATTGGCAACATTATCAACATCTTTCTGTTTTGCAACTGATAAACGTAACTGATGCCATACATCAACCATGCTCTTCCCTCTTCTTTTGAATACACTGACTCTTTTCCATTCTTCTGTTTCAGAGTAAGAATTTTTAATAGCTGTTTGAAAAGTATTATGAAAGGATATTCAATGTAAAGATGACACTTTGAGTTGTAGACTGGCACGTTGAAAAGATAGTTACATATAAGCTTTTGGCCAAAGCATAATTCAGAAAAGGAAAACACACACACATTCACACAAGCAAATTCTCTCTCTCTCTCTCTCTCTCTCTCTCTCTCACACACACACACACACACACACGCGCATACACACACACACACACACACACACACACACACACACACACACACACACATACACATACACACATACGCGACTGCTCTCTCCACCAACTCTGGCCATAGTACAACTGAAATATGTTGAACAGGAGCAACAATGTGGAGTTGTTGAGGAATGGTGGAGGGATAGCAAGGTATGGGTAGGGGAAGACGGATCAGTGCTGCATGGTGGGGTTTGCAGGGACTAGAGGTGGCAGAACAAGGCTGTCAAGTGCAGTATCGGGAGGTTGTGGGGGAGGGACAGGGCAGGAAGCAGAAAGGAGAGCAGCAGGGAAGGGGAAAAGACTGGTGGGTGTGCCAGCAGAAAGCAGCACACAGTGAGGATGAGGAGACGTGAATTGGGAGGAGGTAAAATGAAACTGTTGGTGGAGGGTATGGGACAGTAGGTTATAATAGGAGGAGGCAGGGATGATTCCAGGAGTGGAGTCCTTTCACAGGTTTATCCTACCCCATCAGAGGATGGGCTGTCTGTGAAAGCAGCTATGTTGTGTACCAGCTCTGCTGCAATCATTGCTCAGCTTTTTATTTGGCACGACTACTAACCAGCTGCCAACCATGCTGAATCACCCAGTGGTCCAATATGCAGCTGAACACAACATGCTTGATTTCAATGGCTGCTTCACAGCTGGGGCCATCTCCTTGATCCTGTCCACCACCAGCTTTTTTGAACTGTCCAGGTGGGAGTTATCCTTACAACACATTCTCTGTTCCTAAAATCTTCCCAGCATCAACTTACGGTAACCTACTTTCCCAATGCTCTCCATCCAACTATTTTTGGCCCCTCTGTCCTGTCAGCTCCTCCTATTTCACGACGCCTCTCATATTTTGTGTGCTGCTCTCTGCCAGTGCACCCCTGGTCTTGTCCTTTCTCTGCTCCTCTCCTTCCTCCTTCCTGTTTCCCTTCCCCTCCCTCCCACCCCTCAACTCCCAATGCTGTGCTTGGCAGCCTTGTCCTGCCAGCTCTAGTCCTGCATTCTCCACCATGCAGCACCGACTCATTTTCCCCTACCCATAGCTTGCTATCCCTTCCTCAACCCCCTCTGGATTGTTGCTCCTGTTTGACATATTTCAGTTGCACTCTGGGCGGAACGGCTGCATATAGCAGTCATTAATGCATAAGATGTGCTTGCTTGTGTGAACGTGTGTGTGTGTGTGTGTGTGTGTGTGTGTGTGTGTGTTTATTTTCTGAAGAAGGCTTCTGACAAAAGCTTATATGTAACCATCTTTTCAATGTGCTTCTGTGCAACTCGATGTGTTATCCCTATGGTGAGTAGCAATCAACCCTATTCGTAATATTGTTGGTATTCCAACATGGACTTTCCACTGTTAATAGCAATTTGAGATTTATGAGTATAAAATTTTGACCATACTGTATTTGGAGACTTGAAATGCTCAGCAGACTTCCTAACCTCACAGTTTGGTGGCCATTTATTAGCAACAATAACATTTTTCTTTCTTTCTTAATTATATTTTTGAGAACCAACCGCATTGTTTTGTCTACTCATTTCTCCAGCTTTTTTAGTATTTTTGAAACCCAAACTATCTCCAATTACAAAGCCATTTAATTGATAAAAAGAAAAGCTTACATGCACTTTGCATATTGCCCATACTGTGCATTGGCTAAATGGGGGAGATCTTGATGCACAGCACTTGGAACTCTAGACGGAAGCAGTGTTTGGTACTAAGACCATGCACCATCTAGTAATGTATGTTTGAAATATTTGCTCCATAATTTGGGTACTCGCCAAGGGACAAGCAGCAGAGTGCCAACAACACAGTAGCAGTGAAAACACATTTTAAAAAAGTGGTACTTACAATGTTTGACATTTCTACTATTTGTATAACCTGACAAGTTTTCAAGCTTTTAGCTCTCTTTAGATTTAGTATAGTGTACATATCTCTCTCTCACTCTCACTCATTCCCTCTCTCTGCAAGATACTGTCTGGTGTATTGCAGAGAGGGTACATTAGTGTGGGATTATCATTAGTATCTATTCTTAACAGTGCAAGATTATCCAGTAACTATAAGGCATTGAATTTATACTTAGGAGTGGAATGCTCTTCCCATCTGCAAGTGCGTCTTAACCATTTCATGACTGTATTAATTACAATTTTGCATACTACTGTAAAAATTGGTTTTCTGCTTCTGGAATGGGCATAGAGTGAAACCATGTTTCTAAATTTTGATTGTTGTTTATAGATTTTTAATTATTTTAAATGAGATGTACATGTCCTGCTGGACTCTTGGAGAGTTATTTGTCAAATGAAGAAAGTAAGTGTCTTTATCATGTCAAACAATTTCCAAGCTAATAAGCCAGTTACAGTTTTGGCAACTGCTCACCAGCCAAAAAAATAAGATTCTTCATGAGAAAAATAGAGATGGTACAACCTTAGCTACATCCTGTCCTGCATCCATAGCCGAGTACAGAGCTGTAATGGGAGCTGTAGACCAGTTTTACCAGCAGAGAGAAATGGTGGTCTGTCTTAATTTCGTTTTTTCACATTGCAATAGTAAATGGTTTCATCATGTGGGACTGTAATAATGGAGGAGAATGTGGCTAAAATTCTTTTCATCCAGCTTTCAACTGGGAGAAATATAAAGAGAAGGAAAGATAAACATTTGTTATGAAAAACAAACTAGGAATTTGTGGAGTTTTCTGTTTCGTATCAAATCGAGGTAATTAAAATAACAGTATGGCACCGAGTAAAATATATAAATATAAAAATTTAGACACAAAACTGATTAAAAGGTACCAATAGAAGTTCTCTACTCACACTGGCCATAAGCGAAACCAATACATGAATTTAAAAGTTTGTTATCAATAAATATGTGCATGAATCTGTATATTTCTAGCAGACAAAGTAAAAAGACAATAAATACCTTTACTGAGCATATCAATTGCAAAAAGGAAGAAAATTACATAAAACTGTGAAAACACAAGGCACACAATGGACAACTGAAAAAATCAAGCGCTATCCCGTGCGTTATGTGCCAAACGATGAGGCTGTATGCTCCAAACAGTTGATACCTTCAACTATAGGTCGCAGCACCATACTTCTGTGGGACTTTCACATCTGTGTGAACTCTGGAAAATAAAGTTTTATGTGGGACACACATCTCACTGGTCATGAAAGGCTTAAAGTCTGCAGTAGAGGGTACTTCATGAATAATTGTCACTCACCTGCTTTCCTGTTTCAGTTGTGAAGATCCACTGTTAACAACTTACATACAAGCTCGAGCTCTCTAATTTTGCCTTTGTGGTATTTCTAGGTGATATATGTTGGAGGAAGTAATACGTTCACTGATTCCTAAGACTATACTCTATTCAAATTTTAATCGTAAACCACACTGTCATACACAATGTCTCCATTTTAGCATCTATCACCAGAATTGAATGAACATCTTTGTGACAATTTTGCAATTACTGAAGGACCCTGTGATTTTTGTAAGCTACCTGCATTGTGAGTGGAGCACACGTTCTAAGCATCCTTTAAATGAATCTCATTCTGGTTAAGGTGTTTTCTACAGTTAGTTTTATATGACTGTTCCACTTAAAATCACTCCTTATATATAATCCCATGTATTTAATGGTTGTAACTGTTTCCAGTGATTGTTTGGTAATCATATAATCAAACATTAATGGATCTTTTGACTATTTATGCACAATATGTTACATTTGTTTATGTGAGGATTGGCTGGCAATCCCTGTGCCAAGTCTTGATTCTTTGCCCCTCTTTCTTCATCTTACTGCAATTTCCTGGTGTTTTGACTTCACTGTATACAATAGAACCATTCACGAACAACCTCATGGATATTTGAATGCAGTGTTGTAATGCTCCCATTGGTATAATCAAATATACTTTTATTTCACAACATTTTTCTCTGTTAAGAATAACATGCTGTATTGAAACTTCCTGGCAGATTAAAACTGTGTGCCTGACTGGGTTTCGAACCTGGGACCTATGCCACCTCCTTGGTGGGAATGGTTCTAGGCTCAAGTCCCAGTCCGGCATTCAGTTTTAATCTGCTAGGAATTTTCAGTTCAGTGTACATTCTGCCTCAGAGAGAAAATTCGTTCTAAAAACACTCCCTAAAGCTGTGACTAAACCATTTTTCCACACTATCATTTCTTCCAGCAGTGCGAGTCTTGCATGTTTCGCAGGAGAGTATGCATGAAGCTTGGAAGGTAGGAGATGAGGTACTGGTGGAAGCAAAGCTATCAGAGTGATTATGAGTCATGCTTGACTAGATGTCAGTAGAACACTTGCCCACATAAGGCAAAATACCCAGATTGGAGTCCCAGTCCAGTACAAAGTTTTAATGTTTCATGCAGTATCAGTTCAGTGCACACACTCCTACAGCACAAACATTTATCTGAATAATGTGTACTCTTTACTAATGGCTCTCCAATCCAACAGCAAAATAGTGTAACTGGATAGATAAAAAAATGTACCAACCCCGTGGTGGCAGGAGAACACACACAAAAAGGTTTAACTTATGTAAGTTTTTGGAGTCAGTCGCACCTTCTTCTGGCAGAAGAGTTTAAGGGAGCGGAAGAGGGGTGAAGGGAAGGGACTGGAGAGGTTTAGGAGAAGTGGTACAGTTAGGAAAAGTCACCCAGAACCCTAACTGCATGGGATAAGAAGGAAATGTCTAGTACAGTCCCCAGCAATCAGTCTTTCCTTTTCATCCTGTCTGATAAGTCTGCCCTGACCTGTGGTATGAGGTGACTTCTCTGAATTGTACCATTTTTCCTAAACTTCTGAGTAGATTTTTTTATGTGTCCAACTTGTATTATATTGTCAAAAATTGATTATTTTCATTGTTATATTATAGCAGCAAAATAGGTATGATAGTCCGTACTCACATATGTTGTACCTTGGGCAACATTGTGCAAATGTGTTGACTTCTTTCCAGAAGTCAAGGATCCTAGCATCAACTTGGGCACCAGTGTCTAATGCCTTATTGTTTTCACATATGAACAGAGATGTATGATAATATTCTTCTTGGGTCTGCAGCCGGATCATAACGTCATATTGACACAATATTTCAGCAGTCCAACTGGCCACCATCTTCAGGTGAGTGTGCTGGTACACAATCTCACTGGAACTGACTTCTCAGCGCAAGCGGGGTTCCCTATATAGGCCGCAGAAGGCCCACAACATGTGCGTGAGAAGGTGCCATAACTGCCCTCTAGCGCAAGTAAACATACCGTGCCGCAAGTGGTGGAAACAAGTGAAATCGAGATATCACTATCAAAAATTAAAAATTATTCTGACGATCGAAACACAGATCGTTGTTTTTTAATGTCTGAAACACTGGGTTCCAAGTCTTACTTAAAAGGTAACCCTTGTCTCTCTTAATATTATCAGATAAACGAATCTTTTAAAACACAGTCCCAATAGTGTGATGCAGGGGCAACCATTTGTGTCTCGTCATACAGTATTCTATGTCCCTCGGTGAGACAGTGCTCCACATTGTAGATTTCTTAGGTTGAAGCATCTGTGTGTGTCGCTGGTGCTCAACACATCGGTCCTGAATGGTCCGGATTATCTGACCAATATAAGCCTTCCCACAGTGGCAAGGGATCTTGTACACACCGGGATTCCTCAAACCCAAGTTATCCTTAACAGAGCCATGAAGCACTCTGATCTTGGCTGGCAGACAAAAAATGGTTTTGATATGATATATTTTTAGAATTCTTCCTATCTTTGAGGAAATGTTCCCAGCGAAGGGTAGAAAAGCCACCGATTTGCAGGTATCTTCTGGTGGTTCAGGTGAATGTCCAAACTGGAAAGCACGACGGATCTGTTTACCTGTATAGCCATTCTGCTCGAACACAACCTTGAGATGGTCCAATTCTTGTGTCAAGCTTTCTCCGTCTGAAATGGCATAAGCTCTTCTCGCCAACATCCGCAGGACCCCTGTACGCTGGAACGATGGATGACAGCTATAGGCATGCAGGTAACGGTTTTATGTGCATAGGCTTTCCATAAACACTGTGTCCCATCATCCTTTCTGTAAACCAGAACATCCAGAAACGGAAGCTTTCCACCACTTTCCACCTCCATGGTAAACTTGATGCTAGGATGTAGGGAATTAAAATGATCTAGGAGGTGGTCAAGAGCTTCTCTCCCATGAGGCCACATCATAGACGTATCATCGACATTTTTCCCCTTTACAAGCAAACATAACATGAATGTAGCAGCATATGCTTGACTTAAAAAAATTTAAGACTAATTCTTTTCATGATTCATAAAAGTGCTGTTTGGCAACTCCCATTCACATTTGTTCCCTTATTTGGGGAAATTTTGCTTAATAAAGGAAAACTTGAGAATCATGCAATTTTTTTGTGAGTTGATTTATCCCTTGTGTTAATAGGGTTTGTTAATATTCGAAACTTGGAACAGTAGTCGAGTAAGGATGTGACAGTTGTTTTGTAAGTAGCATTAAGAGATGAATCTCCCTTCATGTGAATTTTTCCATTGAATCTTAGCTTATTTAATGAGACTTATGTTGCCATTCTACACATACACACATACATACATACATACATACTGCACAGTTCACCATAAAGTGCATTGCAGAGAATACCTTGTATTACTAGTACCCATTGCCTTTCCTGTTACACCCACAAGTGGAGCATGGGAAAAACAACTGCGTACACACTTCTAAAACAATCAGATTTTGACAATATAATGTGATTGGATAAATAAAACAATCTATTCACCAAGCGATGGCAGGAGAACACACACACACACACACACACACACACACACACACACACACACACACACACAAATAGGTTTAACTCGTACAAGCTTTCGGAGCCAGTGGCTCCTTCTTCTGGCAGAAGAGTTGAAGGGGAAAGAAGAGGGGTGAAGGAAAAGGACTAGAGAGTTTTAGAAATAGGGGTACAGTTCGAAAAATTACCTGGAACCCCGGGTCAGAGGAGACTTACCAGACGGGATGAGAAGGAATGATTGGTGCAGTCCCGAACAGTGTCTTTCCTTTTCATCCTGTCCAGTAGATCATCCCTGACCTGGGATTCTGGATGACTTTTCTGAACTGTACCTCTTTTCCTAACCCTCTCCAGTCTTTTTCCTTCACCCCTCTTCCTTTCCGCTCAACTCTTCTTCCGGAAGAAGGAGCCACTGGCTCCTAAAGCTTGCATAAGTTAAATCTTTTTTTGTATGTGTTCTCCTGCTGCCAGTTGGTTAGTAGATTGTTTTATCTACCCAGTCACATTACATTGTTTACAAACTTCAGTATGAGCCCTAATTTCTCTTATCTTGTCTGTGGCAAAATATGTGTTGGCAGCAGTAAAATCATTCTGCAGTCAGCTGAAAATGCTGGTTCACTAAATTTTCTCAGTAGTTTTTCATGAAAACAATGTTGTCTTCTCTCCAGGGGTTCCGTTTCAGTTCAAGAAATATCTCTACAATTCTTATTTGTTGAACAAACCTATCCATAACAAATCCAGTGGCATACCTCTGTATTGCCTTGAGTCCCCCCTTAATCAGACTTTTTGGGGATTCCAGACAATGGAACACTTGTGAAAGGGTTGTACAAGTGTTCTACACATGGTCTCCTTTATAGATGACCTAAACCTTTCTAAAATTCTCCCGATGAACCGAAATCACCCAGTTGCCTTCCCTACAATCGACCTTACATGTTTGTTTGTCTCATATCAGTTTACAATGTTACATCAAAATATTTAATCAACATGACTTGTCAATCACCACACTATTAGTACTGTATTTGAACATCACAAGTTTATTTTTCTTCATTGTCTTACATTTTCTACTTTTAGAGAAAACTGCCATTCATTCCAGCAAATAGAATTTGTAAATCATCCTGTGTCCTCCTGCAGTCAGTTATTGATGATACTTTCCCGTACACTTCAGTGTCATCAGCAAACAGACCCAAATTGCTGCTCACCGTATCTGTCAGATCATTTATCTACATTGACATCAGTTCTTTGCACACTACAGTGAAGTACATGAGGGTATGTCGCATTGTACTAGTTATGGGGGCTTTTTCCTATTTAATTCACATGTGAAATACAGGAAGAGTGATTGTTTAAATGTAATTAATCTAATCATATCCTCAAGATAACCATGGGAGTTATCCGTAGGGGATTTTAGTATATTTGTTAAGTCGTGATTTAAAACCGGTTCTTAAAACTTTGTAAGTAGGCTTTCTCAGGATAGTTTACATCTATTTTTAAGAGTGAGTCTCTTAAGAATTTCTGTGGCACTCTCCCATGGGTTAGATAGACGTGTGACCATTCTTGTTGCCATTCCCTGTATACTTTCAGTATTACGTGTTAGTTATATTTGGTATAGATCCTACATGCTTGAGCACTATACTAGGATGGCTTGCACAATTGATTTAGAGGACAAGATTCGCACTATAAT
This sequence comes from Schistocerca gregaria, assembly GCF_023897955.1. Lineage (NCBI taxonomy): Eukaryota > Metazoa > Arthropoda > Insecta > Orthoptera > Acrididae > Schistocerca > Schistocerca gregaria. The sequence continues at coordinate 307,129,367 of NC_064920.1, read as the reverse complement.
CTTTCTTTGGGGCACTTTTGACAAAACACTTGTCTCTGATGAACACTCACCGTCCAGGACAATGTAAAGGGTTCTATTACTTAAGAAGCCACTCACATACATGGGAGTCTATACCATATATTTGAATCTTTATTAATGATCTCCAGTGGAGAGCACTCTGTCAAATGCTTTCTGGAAATCTAGGAATATGCTCATTGCCGTTCAAACACAGTCTGCTGGATTTTGTGCAAAAAAAGAGCAAGCTGAGTTTCCCATGAGCAATGCTTTTTTAATCCTTGCTCATTTATGGTCAGAAGCTTTTCTATTTCAAGGAAATTAATTATATTTGAACTTAGAATATGCTCATGAATTCTGCAGCAAACCGATTTGAAGGGAACTGGTCTGTGAATTTTGTGGATCCATTCTTTTATCTTTCTATTGTACAAGATTCACCTATGCTTTTTCCCAATCACGTGGGACTTTGTGCGGAGTGAAAGATTCACAGATGCTAACTATGTAAAGGGCCAGTGCCAAAGAACATTCTCTGTAAAACTGAATTGGGATTCCATCTGGACTTGGTGACTAATTTGTTTTGAACTTCACCAGTTGCTTCTCAGTGCAAGAGATGTCTATTTCTATGTTCTCCACTTCTATGTGATGTTCAAACAACAGTATGACTGTATGATCCTCCTGTGTGAGTTACTTTTTATAAACAAAATTGAAAACTTCAGCTTTCCTTTTGCTGTCTTTTGTGACTATACCAGACTGATCTATGAGTGCGTGGATGGATCTTTCGCTAAGGTATTGCAGTGTAAGTTGAATGCTTTATACTTTTTTTTAAACTAAGTGGGCAACAATTTGTGCATTCTCAGTAATTTCCAATTTTTTTTATTAAAGCATGGTGGTTCTTTTTCATCCTTAGACCACTTACTTGGCACATACTTCACCAAAGTGCAATTTACAATCATAGTTGCTCTACATTCACCATTCTAGAACTGAATAATGACCATTCATTTTATAAGAGGATGATAACAATTGACTGTCTGCTCTTTCTAACATAATAACTCTCCTAGCTTTCTTGATGTGTTTGTTAACTTTAGTAATCGTTGTTGCTGCAGTGACATCAGTAGCGTGTCATGTATAAGTGAGCTCAGATTTATGTTTTTCATCTTGTAGTTATCAATTTCTGTGCACAAAACAGATTTATGTATGAATGTCCTGGTGCAACTGGATCAGGCTTGTAGTAGATGCTGCATCCTTGCATAATGCTGGAAATGAAATTCCTGAGGTACATGATACTTCCATAAATAAATACAAACAGTTTCTTCTGTAACTGTCTCCATATATTTTTCATACATACATTAAATCTTCTACACCATACTTTCCACTATAAGGAATGTTCCATAAGACTGTGTGTGTGTGAGTTTGACAGCTTGATATATGAGTGAATATCGTATATCTTCTTGTGTTTCTGCTCAGATGTCATGTAGTATTGCTATGCTGTGTACATTTATTATTGGCTTGTCATATTACTCCAGACTTGGGGAATGGTGCATGGAGCGTACTCACGAGCTGACGTAGTATTGCATCTATTGAAGATACTCCCCACCTTGAAGACATGCGCTAGCCCTTCACACACTCATTGTGTGTAAAAACAGGTAACAAAAACACCAGGCAGTTTCATACTGGTAACTACCAACTCACTATGTGGCTTAAAGATCGCGACAATGTTTCCTCAGGTTGGAATACATAGGTTTATAGATCACACACGGAATGATATGTAACACCACACATCATTATCACTATCCTCTGTCTCTGTGCTGGCACTGTCTATAAGGTCTGGCTTGTTTGTAGCTACAAGGTATAAAGTTTTTTGATTACATGTAGGTAGTGTCGAACTAACTGCTCCAGTCAGTTTTCAGGAAATGTATTCAGAGCTAATTCATAAGAGACACTCTTTCTGTGCCACCAGCAGTGAATACGAAGACACCCCACTGTATACTCAATAGCTTTATGTGTTGTCTTGTATCTAACTGTCCGAGCTAGCACTAATAAGTTGAGCTCTTCTTGTGTTAAACAACAGAAAAACATTTCTCTGGCTATATGTGTAAAATTAAATTTGATTATTTGAGAGTCAGATGTCTGTCTTTACACCAACTGTTGATAATCTGTAAGTTTTCATCCATTTTGTAACATTTTTATCTCACGATACCTTTTTGTATATAACAAATATAAAACAGTCCATCTCAGGAAGCTACTGACATTATCTACCAAGCAATTTACATATATCACAATTAATGGGTGTTGTTTTGCATTTCTTAAGTGTAGTTTTTCCACTGGGTGTGCAAGATTCAATGACAAAATCATTGGTTAGCCTGCGGGATCTTTATTTGGTATGAGTGTGTAGGGATAATGATGTTAACTGATATGAGATGTAATGGACATGTGTAATCAGTAGTGAGGTAGGTGTATGGAAGTTTCAGAGTTGTTAGGGAAATTTAGGTGCACCTGAAAAAGGAATCTGCACGTATGGTGTCATCAACTCTAGGATAATGCTGTATTATTTACGATCTTTATCACGTAGACATGATGTTATAAAACATACAAAAGTGTAACAGTGTTCCCCAGAGAACTTAAATATGAATGTTTAGAAGATAGCCAATGTTATTTTCACTAAACAGTGTTGGATAAATTTTTTGCTGTTGCAGTCTTCAGTTAGAAGATAAGTTTGACCCAGCTCTCCATGCTAGTCTATCTTGTGCAAGCCTCTTCATCTCTACATAACTTCTGCAAATCCACCCACCCACCCACCCACCCACCCACACACACACACACACACACACACACACACACACACACACTCTCACTTCCCACCATTACCAATGTGGCAGTTCCATAATACCTTGGATTGTGTCCTATAAACTGATCCCTCTATTTAGTCAAGTTGTGCCACAAATTTATTTTTTCCCCAATTCAATTTACTGCTTCATTAACAGGGACCAGAAATTTAGCATCTATTTTTGGCAAAATTTGCATCTATTTTTTTGCAAAGTTCACATCTATTTTGTCAAAATCTGCATCTATTTTTTTTGTTTTTAAGTAGTTAGGCACACACAAATTTAAAAGATTCTCATGCTGCGTAAGGGAAGACAAGAAAACCTTAATTCTTTGAAACTGACTGTTGAAAAACAAAGAGCTGACTGAGAACTTTGTGACTGGAATTTTTTGCAAAAACTCCAATGCATTTACCTTCAGAAATGGCCTTTGTTTCCTTCATTTGGATGTATTTAAACTTTCAAAAATCATTGTTCTGTTGAAGAGCAGCAGCATTTTGTCGCCAGTGAACTGGATGTTTCCCCGATTTAAGTTATTTCTGGATATTGTCTTTTTCTCCCAATTCGATGATTACAAAATTTGCAGACTATTAATTTCAATTTTTCATGGGCATTCATAGCCATGTGACCCAAGCTTGACAATGCTGCAAACAGAACTGACTAGGCAGTTAATGTAGAAGTAGAATTGAATGCACTGGACCTCTATTTTAACATTACTAGAAGAATTTCAGTGCAGCCGAAAAACATTACAGATTTTGTTTTCCATTCACTATTGCTCAGAGTGTGGGCACTATAGAATATAGTGACAGTTTGCCATGAGCATAACCAAACTAGAATTTTGGCCACCAGAAGGGAGAGGAGCGGTGTTGAGAAACAAGCACAACCTTGCTTTCGCTCCAGTCTACAGCAGAACCATGGTCCCACAATCCTGTAAGTGAACAGTGGACAAATTGAATAGTGCCCTTTGTAGTGGTAAACTTACATTTGAAGTCTCCTTTTGCTTGCACTTCAGTGTCTTTAAAGTTCTATAGTTAAAATAAAATATGACAGGTCCTAAGGTTTACATAAATGATTTACATCCTGCTGTATAAGGTTTGGAAAATGAAAGATAGATGGAACAGCACCATCTTTTAGCCTTCTGCAATTTAGTTACTTCTAAAGGAAACAACTTGCCTCGGAATGTTCTGAACATAGAAAATGGTTTTCTGTTGGTTGAAAAGCGATAAACCAGTTTTCTAAAAGCTGTGTTCTGAAACAAGAAACCTGCAGTTAAATGCACATTTAGTATATTATCACATTGCAGACACTTTATTAGGCAAATGCTTCAACATGCAGAGCATCTAAAAACATCCATGAACCTATGAAAGGTAATATTGGTCATATCATCAAATTTATTTGTGCAATTAAATGCTACACAACTCTTCACCAGCTTTTTCACATAAACTGTAATTTGTAGATAGTAGAATTATGACTGACAAATACAGTATATACATGTTGATAAATACATAGTGTTCGATCTGCTTGACAGACACTTACACAACAATGGCATCCAGCCAACGGTTCAAAATATCCCATGACTCTAGCACCATCGGGGATCTAGTTATTTTTACAAGGTCTTTGACCAGAACTGACACATTGTCACAGGGATTGCTGATCTTTTCCGGTGTTTCAAGGATCAAACTGAAATTTGTGATGAACCAGGATTAGTTGCTTCACTTATCTCAAAATAAGGAAAAAAAAGAGCAATGCACAACACAAAGCATTTGGGGATGGCTGCACACAATTGCTTGTTGAGGTTAGCAGAGTATTGTTAACGACATTGTTTAAGTCTGATATCTAGCAGTATTTGATGCACCGCAGTTCAAAACATCTGCCACCTAATTTGCCTCATTAAAAGTGTCCACATGGTACTCTCTTTTGAGCATTAGCCAACAAACAAATGTACATGGTTCTTTGTCATAAAATGCTAGGTCCCATTCGTAAGTACTAGGTTGTATTATGTGGTCAGTATCTTAGATAGACTGTTCAGCCATCCACTGTTGGCATGACAGCACATCATTGATTCATTCGTACATTGTTCCATCCGTACACTTTTTACACAAATAGGTTTGCACACACATTATCTTTCCAAATTAGGATTCGCCAGACGATGTACAATACCAGTAACTGAAAATTGGTTGTATCTTTGATATTTATGTATAGGAAATCAAACTATTTCAAATTATCTCTGACAAAATAGTTCACCTGGATACACTATGTGTTTGGATTTATTCAGCCTATAGCATAAGTCATAGGGTCTTTGTAGCCTCGCATGTTGTTGCATTTCTCCAGTACCCAAACTGATCTTCCCCAAGGTTGTCTTCTGCCAGTTTTTCCATCCTTCTATAAATAAATCAAGTCAAAATTTTACGTACATGAATTATTAAAATAATAGTTCAGTAGTATTTATACCTGATGGAATCTGCCTTTGGAATTATTATTTTCTTCTTCCTGAAATCTGAGAATATTTCAGTTGTCCCATTTATCTTGCAAACTGGATGGAATAGTTTTGTAATGGCTGGCTCTCTCAAGAATCTCAATAACTGAGATGAAATGTCATCTACTCTAGAGGTCTTGGGTTTCCACGTACACTATGTGATCAAAAACATCTGGACATCACCAAAAACATATTTTTTCATAGTAGGTGCATTGTGCTGCCACCTGCTGCCAGGTACACCATATCAGTGACCTCAGTGGTCATTAGACATTGTGAGAGAGCAGAATGGGGTGCTCCGCAGAACTCACGGACTTCAGATGTGGTCAGATGATTATGTGTCACTTGGGTCATATGTTTGTACTCGAGATTTCCATGCTCCTAAACATCCCTAGGTCCACTTTTCCAATGTGATAGTGAAGTGGAAATGTGAAGGGACACGTACAGCACAAAAGCATACAGGCTGACCTCGTCTGTTGACTGACAGAGGCCACTGACAGTTGAAGAGGGTCGTAATGTGTAATAGGCAGACGTCTATCCAGACCATCACAAAGGAATTCCACTGCAAGTACTATGACAGTTAGGCAGGAAGTGAGAAAACCTGGATTTCTTGGTCAAGCGTCTGCTCATAAGCCACACATCATGCCGGTAAATGCCAAATGATGCCTCGCTTGGTGCAAGGAGTGTAAACATTGGACAGTTGAACAGTGGAGAAAATGTCTGGAGTGACAAATCACAGTACACAATGTGGCGATCCGATGGCAAGGTGTGAGTATAGCGAATGCCCGGTGAACATCATCTGGCAGTGTGTGTAGTGCCACCAGTAAAATTTGGAATCGGTGGTGTTGTTGTGTGGTCATGTTTTTCATGAAGGGGGTTTGCACCCTTTTTTTTCGTGGCCCTATCACAGCACAGGCCTACAGTGATGTTATAAGCACCTTCTTGCTTCCCACTGTTGAAGAGCAATTCGAGGATGGCGATTGCATCTTTCAACATCATCAAGCACCTGTTCATGCTGCTCGGCCTGTGATGGGGTGGTTACACGATGATAACATCCCTGTAATGGACTGGCCTGCACAGAGTCCCAACCTGAACCCTATAGAACACCTTTGGGATGTTTTGGAACACTGACTTAGTGCCAGGCCTAACCTACCGACATCGATACCTCTCCTCAGTTCAGCACTCCATGAAGAATGGTCTGCCATTTCCCAAGAAACCTTCCAGCACCTGATTGAATGTATGCCTGCAAGAGTGGATACTGTCATCAAGGCTAAGGGTGGGCCAACAGCATATTGAATTCCAGCATTACTCATGGAGGGCGCCATGAACTTCTAAGTTATTTTCAGCAGGTGTCCGGACACTTTTGATTATGTAGTGTAGGTCTTTCAGTGATCTGACAAATTCTTATTGCAGTATCATATCTGCTACCTTGTCTTCATTTACTTCCTCTTTTCTTTCTATAATGTTTTCAGCAAGTTTGTTTCCCTTATAGAGACCCTGCACATATTCTTTCCACCTTTCAGCTTTCTCTTATTTGCTTAGTAATGACTTACCTTCTAAGCTCTTGATATTCATACTGTTGCTTCTCTTTTCTCCGAAGATCTCTCTAATCTTGCTATAGATAACTTCTTTTGATAAACAATATCTGAGGAAACATATACAGCAATCCTAGTTCTTCCATCGTGTATCTTATGGGATGATAATGAGAATACGATAACACAGAGCAGGCCACGCATTGCTGCAAGCTGTGCTGCATGCAATGTGGTTAGTGTTGCTGGCTGGCATGCTGCAGTGCACCAGTTCAGATCCAAGCACCAGAACATAATTATTATTTAGTAACTATCATTTCTAAAAGATTCCTAGAATTTTTTATGTTTGTATTGTTTTATATCTGGAATATTTGATGTTTGTAAAAATAGCAACACACACACACTGTCCACAAGGCAGTTCTGTTCTGTCTGTACGTTGGTGTCCACAATAAAAGAGCTTTCAGTGCTAAGTGTTGTACTTCATTGATGACACTGCTTTTGTATTTGGAATGATTTGTGGTTATGATGCAACATTGTTTCGTGGATATGTTGGGTACTTCTAAACATAAACATCATCGTCCTCCAATTAGACAAAGTAAAAGCCAACTCCTACATGGAAAGGTACTGAAATACAAGTATTACATCATTTTCAAGGTCCATACATTCAGGAGACCAATAGATTCCGAAACATCACATCAGGCATCCATCAGTATTTTCCAGGGACACTGATCAGGACTTGACGAAATTGCTGAAATTATTCAACCAAGTCACCAAACACAACAGGTAGGATGACATAATGTGTTTGGCAAATGTATACTTTGGTTTTGGATGGACAGCCTAGCAGTGGTTCAGGTACAACAAAGAAAATGTCAATAGTTCGGAAAAATTGCAGCCCAAATAAAGAGAAAACATTTGGTGAAAATCAGCAGCAAGACCACTTAGCAGAAGAACAAATGATGACCAACATAATGGAAAAATAACGCAGCCTTATACATGGAATGTTTTGGCCCTATGTGCCACATTGTGAATCTGAATATGATAGATGTCACTTGATGTAAAGGAACACAGAAGACATGTACCAAGCTACTGCGGTAAAGAGTGGCATAACAACAGTGGAATTCATCACGTGGTGCCAGCAAATTGGGAAATGCAACAGGAAAGAATTAGATGAAAAAAGCATGACCAACTACTGAATGTGGCCCCTTTATCAGTTGTGGAGGATCATCACTAGCCAGAGATGTCTGACTGAGTACACAAGAAATAACAGCCATTAAAATTGACTCCACATGTCAGGAGATAGTAGAGAATGTTGAAGAAGAGGTATCTCTATCTTTAGCTCTCTACTCCCTTTTGGGTTGTAGTCAGGATTGGAAAGCAGTGTTGGCTTGTAGTAAATATATGGTACTCAGGTTTAGAAAAAGGAACCATATTGGTTTATTTGCTCACGGGATTATATGGCAAGGAGTGCCAGGGACGAGAGACAATAACACCAGTTGCCCCAGACCTATCTCAGAGGAGAAGGGAAAAAGCAAAACTAAGTAAACTAAGCTGATTAGTGTCCGCTCTAGATAGTGGCTTGGAACAGAAGAGAGAGGTGTTTTTAGATCATGATTCTGAAAGTCCTCAGTTTCATAGGTCAGATGAGCCTACGACATGATTTGATTGACAAGATGACTTTATTGATGATGATTTGGCCTGTTATGGACTGAAGTCATCGATTGTTGTCACCTCAGCTGAAAGGTGGTGGATGAAAAAGGTGACCAATTTGTAAAATTAAAATAATAAATATTTTTCTTGTTTGGAGCCTGGGGCACCTTGTGCATCTCCTCCCCTCTGCATGAAAGAATTCACCACACTTGTACTTAGCCATCTCAGTGGGGTCCAAGATATATGGATAAAAATACTTTAATTTCATGTAACAGTTCAAATCTTGGAATGTGAATATAATTGTTGAATCATCCTGTAGTGACTACAGTGCTCGCCACAGGACTGTGGCGGTGGCGGGGTTACAAGGGCAGTTGAAGCTGGTTTCAAATACAGCTTTAATGAGTTAAAGCAGTTGTATGAAAAGGATTACAATATAATTTAAATATAATACATGCTTACTTGTCAGTCTTTTAATTAATTAATTAATAAAGGAAGTGAATGATTGTTTATTAGCATTATTAGAGGAGGTAACTGATCTGATGTGTTTTTTAATAGAATGCAGACCACATGACATTGAAAGGCCTCCTCGTCAGACTGTGATTGGTCTTTTTTGGATGACATGAGCACACAGTACATAAAATCCTTATGGTGACTGGATAAACACCAAGATGGCACTAATTAATTACCAACTTGATGGTAAGGTAGATCAAATCACGGAACAGAATTTTGAAACACAGCAGTTTGTTTAACTGTAATCAGGAATAGGGGAAGCATTGTGAGTCAAACTTATTTCAGATTTATCATCACTAGTGATATGTGGAAGGCACCAAGTCAGTTACTTGATTAAATATTTCTGAGCTACAACCACAGTACTTGTGAAATTACATAGATTTTACTGGCAAAAGTATAAATGGACAACTAAAAAATATGATGCTTCTTATTTCATCGACGCATCTTATAAACAAGTTACAAATCATCATCATCATGTCCATTATCTCCTTCCAAGGATTAGGTGTTGTAGTCACCTGTTCTAGTCTCTATCATCGATCCACCCACCCATCCACCCATTCATCCATCTATCCCTTGCCAAGCAATAAATTATAGACAGTAAACACGTGAAGGGTAACTCCTTTGACCAGATTTATGTGATCGCAGAAGGATGGTGATTAAATTCATTTAAACTGAAAAGAAATGTGGTCAAAATAACTCTTTACAATAAAACACCAAATGGACAAAGTGCATTGATAAAAGGCTGTTGTTTGAAAATCACAAAAGTAAGCAATGAATAAGACAAATATAAAGTTATAGTTTTATTTACAGAAAACACTCTTAAGCAATATTACAAAATTACAGCTCATGACATCAGTAAAATAAAAGTTGTCATTATTAACTTTTGCACTGGAAATTGGGCAAGGCTTGTGAGCATCTGGGGTGGCTGTGTTATGTTACATAATTTGCATGTGAAACATAAGCATTTAGTTGTGTACAGTATTAGAATAGCAAGCAGGGTAGATGTCACTGTGGAAGCAGTTATAGTAAGTAAAGTATGGTAAAATGCAACAATATAGGTGATGCCTCTGTCTTGTTATTTGTTGCTACTCCTGTGCCACCAAGAATTCCAAGGGCTTGAACATATCAGTGCTGTTAATATCCAGAACAACTGGTAAGGAGGATGTTTACTGGGAGAGAAGTCAAATTCTGGTTTGATAGCGACATTCAAAGCACCTTTCAATTGTGTAGAGAACTGAAATTCAGGTCCCAAGATAGAACAAGGAAATGCTTTGAATAGAAGTCTGTTTGTCAGTACGTGTGTGTGTGTGTGTGTGTGTGTGTGTGTGTGTGTGTGTGTGTGTGTGCGCGCGTGTGTGTGTGTGTGTGGAGTGAAATTCCGATTTGAACACAATTGAAACCAGAATGGGGTATGAGATGGCATATAAATAGCTGATTCTTATGCCTTGGAATAACGGTTGTGTTAATTCGATTGTCAGTCAGGGACCAATCTGGAGATAGCGGTCATGTGTTCTTGAGGTGTGATTCTTCCTAATGGCTTTTCTTTCATCCTACATTCCAGTGATGTTTTCCTTTGTTATTATTGTCTAAAGCATTACTCTACTTAGTGTCTATTGTTTCTCTTCTTTCTTCACATTCCAAACTGCACAAGCTTTGACAACCAAGCCACACTGTATCAGCGGTCTCATCTGCACACAACACATGGTTACGTGAGTGTGCGAATTGTTGGTGCAGTGTCTTTCCACTGATAATTATTCCTGTTGATCATATTTCCTCCCTCATTCTCATGTATTTTCATGTGTTATTTTCTACACCTACCTGTGCCGTGTGAAATTGTGAACCTCAACCTAACCAATACCTCATCCTTCTCCCTCTCTCCCTTCCCTTATCCCATTATACACATTCTCTCATATCTCATCCATTCCATCTTTTTTCCCACGTTTTTGTACTTTTCTACATATTTGTGTGTGTCTGTGCATATTTTCATCTACTTTTTCATATTTCTATGTATGAGGGTTGACTGAAAAATACTGCCCTTCCTTCGTAATTCTTCAACAGTTGTCAGCATTGGTATACAACAGATACTGGAGTGTTCCATAGCCTCTTCTCTACAGCTCCAATTGGTGGGAACCAACCATTGAATGGTTGTGTTGTTGCAGTGTAAAGTATGGAAGAACCCTGCACAGATGGTTGGTCAATGCGATTTAAGCAACATGCAGTCATTTAGTTCTTGACAACATAAGGTGTCTCCCCAAAGGAGATTCATCAGAGAATGAAAGCATTTTTTGGTGATTGTCTTGATGTGAGTACTGTGCATTGTTGAGGCGGGAACATCTGACCTGCATGACAAACAAAGAGTTGGGTGTCCTGTGACAGTAACCATAAAGTTTCACAACCAAAATGTTGACAGATTGATTCAGGGTGATTGTTCTATCACTCAGAGAGAAACTGAAAGCACAGTCGGCATTCACAAGAACATGCGGGTCACATTATTGTTTTGCTTGGCTATCGGAAGATCTGTGCACGATGGGTACCCCGGATGCTGATTCCTGAAATGAAAGGGCACAGACTTGAAACTTGCCATGAACTCGTCTCGCTTTACAAGAATGAAGGTGACGCCTTTCTCCATTCAGTTGTGACAGGAGATGAAATGAGGGTACACCGTTAGGACCCGGAGATGAAATGTCAGCCTATGGAATATTGACACAAACACTCGCCCCGGAAAAAGAAATTCAAGACGCAGCCCTGAGCTGGAAAAAACGTGGTCACAGTGTTCTGGGACACAGATGGTGATGTCCATGTTGATTTCCTTGATTGTGCAACAATAATAACCTCATAGCTTTACATCACAATGCTGTGAACTCTGGAATGATGGCTAACAAGGGTCCGAAAGGAAAAGGGAAATGTTTTCATGCAGCATGACAATGCCAAACCACACACTTATTGAGCCACCACAGCAGAACTTCAGAAACTGAATCTCACAACCGTACAGCATCCTCCATTTAGTCCAGGTTTAGCACTGTCTGACTTCCATCTGTTCCCAATAATGAAAGACGATGTGTGGGGACATCCTTGTGCTTCTGATGAAGACGTTGAGAGAACTGTGAGACTGTGGTTGTGATAACAGAGTGTCAACTTCTTCCGTGATGGCTTCAGAAAATTTGTTTATCATTCGCAGAATTGTATTTAATTGGCTGGTGGTTAAGTGGAAAAGTGAATATTGGTCATTAAAGATCACGTTCTAAGGATTATTTTTGCATTTGATTTATTAAAATGTTCCCATCGAAACCCAATTAATGAAGGTGCAGACACTACTTTTCATTCAACCCTCGTATTTGTGAGTGTTTTGTGTATCTATACATATTTTTATGCTCCTTTTCCTGTTATCCAGCTCCCCTCACAACCACCTAATGCCTTCATTTTCCTCATTTCCTGTGTCATTTCTCATTTCCCCAACACCATCCATACCACAATGGACCCCTGCTCCATCTTGCTCCATCTGCCAGTTCAGAAAAGTATCCCTTTCCCTGACTACAGCCCAGCCCCACATGCTATGTCTTAAATTCTGCCTGAACCATGAAATTCCCCCCCCCCCCCCCCCCTCCAACAGCATAACCATAAAAATTCTTTTCTTTGGATCCCACCCTTCCTTTCACAATGACTCACACTATTTCATTTTCTGCCTGTCCCTGTCCCTCACAAACCTAGGAATGCAAGCACATGTATCCATGGCACAGACATCCCAGAACCATGTTTGCACCCTCTGCAAGACACTGCTACTGTGAATCCATACTAAATACATCACATCTCTGAAATTGAGTCCCTTGTGCTACAGTATCAGGAAGAGCATTCCAGGTACTACCTCCACAAGGTATCCAGCCTGCTGACATTCTACTGCCGCCTTGGGGAACCACTGTTGTGACGTTGGGGCGCCACTCTCTAACCCATAGCCCAGTGAAGGTGTTCCTGCACGTCAACCACTCATAGCACCCAGACCTCATCTAGCTGATGTTTTCAACCTGGAATGTCTTCCACAACCACCCACCAACACTCCACTAAATCCAGAGCTGAAACAATAATCATTTTTGACTTTCAAAGATCTACTCTCCTACTCCCGATCCCAGCAATGGAAACGTTTCTTTGCAACAATCTCTCCAGTGGAAGCCTACCTAATCCCAACTTTAAACCGTGTCTCTTCCCATTCATACCACCATCCAATTGTAATCCCTTCTCCTTCCCACCTAACCAGCCCCTGATCACCTTCCAAGAAATCCTTAACTCAGCTTGACCTCACATTCTTTCCCAGGTTCTTCCCTAAGATCATCAACCTTTCAACAGAAGAAAAGGCACTCATACACGTCATCAAAACAGACCCCCACCTACCTCAAAACAGACTCTGACCTAGTCACCCATCTGCTGACGAAAGTTCCACCATTGTTGTTATGAATCTCAGTGACTACCTGGCTGAAGATCTCTGCCAGCTATTTGGCTTCTTCACCTATAAACTCTGCCATAGTGATCCCAGAAGTGCAACATAACCTTTAATCCCTGCTTAAAGCTTTAGGCTCTTCCCAGATGCTTTCATCTGAATCCATTTTCCTCCTCACTCATATGATACGCGAAAAATCCAACTTCTACATGCTTCCTGAAATCTATAACAATCCTGTAGCTGGCTGTTGTGCTCCCACTGAAAGAATTTCAGCCCTCACTGACAAAACCTCCAACTAATTTCCCAAAATCCACTTTCTTCACCGACACACTACCATCCACACCTCGTTATCTCCTGGGTGCTTACTCGTCACTCTTGATGCCACTTCCATATACATCAACATTCCTCTGTTTTATGGTCTTTCTGCTGTTGAGCACCTGTGTTCATAATATCCTTCAGATTCCAAACCCACAGCCTCATCCTTCATACACTTCACTCACTTGCATGGGTACCCTCGTGGTACCATCGTTTACCAACCTGTTTGTGAGCCATGTAGAAGGTATCATCCTAGCCTCCAAAACCCACTGGTCTGGTTCACATTCCTTGACTACATCTTCACGATCTGGACTCAAGGCCAAGACCCCTTATCCTCATTCTATCACAACCTCAACAGCTTCCCTTCTTTCTGCTTCACCTAGTCATTCTCAACTCAGTGGGCCACCATCCTGGACATTGGTGTCCTCTCTGAAGGCTCCATCCACACCATTGTCCAAATAAAGCTCACCAACCACCAACAGTTCCTGCATTTTGGCACTTCCCATCCCTTTCACACCAAAACATGCCTCCAAAACAGCCTGGCCAGCCAGGAATGGTGTACCTGCAATGACAAGAACTCCCTTGCCCAATATACTGAAGGTCACATCTAAGCCTTCAAAGGCAGGTGCTATCCCCCAGACCTCTTCCACAAATAGATTTCCTGTGCCATCTCCCCAAACCTCCCACAACCCCTTGAGCCTATTACAAAACAATGCCCCCTTCATCACCCAATACCACCCCAGAGTGGAATAGCTGAAACATTTCCTTCATCAGGGCTTTGATTATCTATCATCATGCTCTAAAGTGAGGGACGTTCTACCCCGAATCCTTCCCACCCCTCCTAAAGTGGTGTTCTGCCACCCACCCAACCTCCACAACATCCTAGTCCATCCCTATCCCACTCGTAATCCCAACCCCCTACCACAGAGATGATATCCCTATGGAAGTCTCAGGTGCAAGACCTGCTGAATCCACCCACACAGCACTTCCTTTTCCAGCCCTGTTGTAGGCTTATCCTGCCCTGTCAGAGTCGGGGCCTCTTGGCCAAGAGGAAGGGGGATCACTCTGTGGCACAACATGCAGCTGAATGTTGCTTGATTTCCGTGGCTGATTCACAGCCGGGTCCATCTGGATCCTCCTCTCCACCATCAGCTTTTTTTAACTGTGCTGTTCCACCTGTTCTCGCTCCCTCTGTTCTATCACTTCCTCCCAATTCACATCCCGTCTCCCTCATTGTACTCCACTCACTGCCAACATAACACACCCACTGGTCTTTTCCCCTTCTCTGCTCCTCTCCTTTTCCACCCCGCCCCCTTCCAACCCTCCCTTCCCCACAGCCTTCTGACACTGCACCTGGCAGCCTTGTCCTGCCACCATCTGGTCCTTGTACTCTCTGTCAGGCAACACTCAGTTCTCTCCCTCTTCCGGTACCTGTAAACTGCTAGCCCTCCTTCTTCCCCACTCCACTCCAAACTGCTGCTTCCATTTGATGCAGTTGCATTTTGACCAGAGTGGCTGAATACAGCGACCGTGTGCATGAAGGGTGTGCGTGCGTGCGTGTGTGTGTGTGTGTGTGTGTGTGTGTGTGTGTGTGTGTGTGTGTGTGTGTGTGCGCGTGCGCGTGCGTGTGTGTGTGTGCGCGTGCGCGTGTGCTTGTGCGCTCTCAGTTTTGCCTATGTGAGGTTGTAACAAAGAGGCAAGGTGTCTGGCTAGCTCTTGGGTAGAAGCTCCAATTGCGTTGACTATCGGTCTCAAAGGAACATCAGGCTTATGTATCTTTGGTAATCCATATAATCTCGGAGGATAAACCTCTGTTTTACAAAGATACCTTTTAACTTCTGTAGGAATGGAAGACTGTTTTATCAGACGATTGGTGGCATTCAGCACATTCGTTGTGGGATCCTTTTTCAACTTCTTGTATGTGCCGGGTTCTAGGAGATCACTGATCTTGTTGTGATAATCCTCAGTATTCATTAAAACAGTAACATTTCCCTTGTCAACGGCAACTATAATAACATTCTTATCTGAATTGATCTCCCGCAATGCCTTCCTTTCCCCTTGAGACAGATTGCTGCTGGGTGGCTTAGCTTTACATAGAATCCTGGAGGTTTCCATCCTAATTTCATCTCCATATAAGTGGCGGCCCCAGCTCCTAGCAGCCAGTCGTCGACTCACCTCGGAAGATGTTCTCCGTAGTTGAGAACGAAACGTCAGGGAGAAGAAGTTCTACAGATCGACCACGGCAATTTAGCCCGGAAGTGTTTACTGATGTATAATTTTAAAATTGTACATTGTATTAAAACTGAATCTAGTTATTAACAATTATAAACTGCTGATGTAGACAATTCTTGTAAGCAATTTGTTTTGAAAAGGGAATTTTACATGCAAAGTGACTGCACATAGTACACGTCTTTGTTTTTCGACGTCCTGCAGAGGGTGCATGTCTGACACACCTTTTCTTCTGGAGGACTCGATGTAGCTGAAGTTAAAGGTTGTGGATACTGGAGCTGTAGATATGCTTTGAGGTCTGTTGAGAACAGCTAATTTTAATCCTGTAATACATATACTCCTTCATTAGTTCAAGGGACAATATTTTCAAAAAATTCTAATTAAAATGTGTCTTTCATTTTCTTTCAGTGTTCCCTCCAGCTATATTTATAATTCCCTCCAGCGCTATTTATAAGGGTGAAAAAAAATCAATAAGGACCACCTACTTGTTGTTCTGGCTACACTGTTTGTAGCACATAACTTAGTCTTAATGTCCACTCCAACTTTGGTCCTATTATAATCCAGAATAATATCTGGCTGTCAACTTTCCAGGTATATGTCTCCACTATCATGCATCATAGACAGCAAAACAACTGCTTTATTTATTTTGTTGACGTACAACATGAGAGTTTGATCTTTCTGCCAACTAAATATTGAAGAACCTGCAGCTGTCATCTTATTAGCCAAAAATTCTGGATGAATGATGCCTTTTTTTCTTGTAATTCCTAAAAGTATAGTACTTTTTGATAGAAAGTATGTGTCTAGAGGCATTAGAGGTACGTGAATTACCAGAAATTAAATTTCTGTTTGCATTGACTATTTAGTCAACAAGACATTTTGCAATTTCTTCTGGCAGAATGCAGACTGGTTGTTTATCAATATATACCTCCAAATTTCCCCAGTAAAATATCTTCTCATCCGCCACTATATACATTTTGATGCTATATTTGGCATGTTTCGATGGTGTATATTGAATACATGAACAGTGTGCACAAAATTGATTCAGCATTCCATCAACAGTAACAAGTTCACTCATGCTGTAAGATTTTCTTACATTTTGAACAAAGCTCTCAACGATATATCTTATGGCAGCAAGTTCCTTAAGCTTCCTTCTTTCCTGCTGGGGTGCACTGTCATCATACTGAAGGCTCCTCAAAATCATAGAAACCTGTGAAACTCGTGGCCACTCTCAAAAGTGGCATTGCTGTCCCATTCTTTGCCCATAATTTTTCCACATTTACCATTCATCCCCTTTTCAAGCCTACTTGAATAAGGATACCTATTGTGGCCAATAGTTCTTCTCTGGTTAGATCAATGCAATCTTTGGGCCAGATGTACACTGGGCGTAATTTTTCGATTTTTGGATTATTTTGTCTTAGAATTTCGGAGTTATCTTTACACTGAAAAGTTTCAGAAGTACATCAGTTGGAGATATGAAATCCCTTGCTTTTCTTCTCGGGCCAGCTAAGATTTGTATTATATTTTCTTAAAAGTGTGAAAAACAGTTTCAATTGCACATTTATTAAAAATGTTACCTGCTTTGACCTTTAATAGTTGCCCATGAGAAAAAGATTGAATAATCAACGAAAGGATAATGTTCTACGAGTCAGGGCGTGGAATGTCAGAAGCTTGAACGTGGTAGGGAAACTAGAAAATCTGAAAAGGGAAATGCAAAGGCTCAATCTAGATATAGTAGGGTTCAGTGAAATGAAATGGAGGGAAGACAAGGATTTCTGGTCAGATGAGTATAGGGTAATATCAACAGCAGCAGAAAATGGTAGACAGGTGTAGGATTCGTTATGAATAGGAAGGTAGGGCAGAGGGTGTGTTACTGTGAACAGTTCAGTGACCGGGTTGTTCTAATCAGAATCGACAGCAGACCAACACCGACAGGTATACATGCCGACGTCGCAAGCTGAAGATGAACAGATAGAGAAAGTGTATGAGGATATTGAAAGGGTAATGCAGTATGTAAAGGGGGACGAAAATCTAATAGTCATGGGCGACTGGAATGCAGTTGTAGGGGAAGGAGTAGAAGAAAATGTTACAGGAGAATATGGGCTTGGGACAAGGAATGAAAGAGGAGAAAGACTGAGTTCTGTAACAAGTTTCAGCTAGTAATAGCGAATACCCTGTTCAAGAATCACAAGAGGAGGAGGTATACTTGGAAAAGGCTGGGAGATACGGGAAGATTTCAATTAGATTACATGATGGTCAGACAGAGATTCCGAAATCAGATAATGGATTGTAAGGCGTACCCAGGAGCAGATATAGACTCAGATCACAATATAGTAGTGATGAAGAGTAGGCTGAAGTTCAAGACATTAGTCAGCAAGAATCAATACGCTAAGAAGTG
The DNA here is from genome assembly GCF_023897955.1 of Schistocerca gregaria. Taxonomy (NCBI): domain Eukaryota; kingdom Metazoa; phylum Arthropoda; class Insecta; order Orthoptera; family Acrididae; genus Schistocerca; species Schistocerca gregaria. The sequence goes on along the minus strand of NC_064920.1, from coordinate 307,111,027 downwards.
GGATACAGAAGTTCTAAGGAATGCCGAGATACATTTGAAGTTCTCTAACGCTATAGATACAGCAATAAGGAATAGTGCAGTAGGCAACACAGTTGAAGAGGAATGGACGTCTCTAAAAAGGGCCATCACAGAAGTTGGGAAGGAAAACATAGGTACAAAGAAGGTAGCTGCGAAGAAACCAAGGGTAACAGAAGAAATACTTCAGTTGATTGATGAAAGGAGGAAGTACAAACATGTTCCGGGAAAATCAGGAATACAGAAATACAAGTCGCTGAGGAATGAAATAAATAGGAAGTGCAGGGAAGCTAAGACGAAATGGATGCAGGAAAAATGTGAAGACATCGAAAAAGATATGATTGTCGGAAGGACAGACTCAGCATACAGGAAAGTCAAAACAACCTTTGGTGACATTAAAAGCAACGGTGGTAACATTAAGAGTGCAACGGGAATTCCACTGTTAAATGCAGAGGAGAGAGCAGATAGGTGGAAAGAATACATTGAAAGCATCTATGAGGGTGAAGATTTGTCTGATGTGATAGAAGAAGAAACAGGAGTCAATTTAGAAGAGATAGGGGATCCAATATTAGAATCGGAATTTAAAAGAGCTTTGAAGGACTTACAGTCAAATAAGGCAGAGGGGATAATAACATTCCATCAGAATTTCTAAAATCATTAGGGGAAGTGGCAAAAAAACGACTATTCACGTTGGTGTGTAGAATATATGAGTCTGGCGACATACCATCTGACTTTCGTAAAAGCATCATCCACACAATTCCGAAGACGGCAAGAGCTGACAAGTGCGAGAATTATCGCACAATCAGCTTAACAGCTCATGCATCGAAGCTGCTTACAAGAATAATATACAGAAGAATGGAAAGAAAATTGAGAATGCGCTAGGTGACGATCAGTTTGGCTTTAGGAAGAGTAAAGGCACGAGAGAGGCAATTCTGATGTTACGGCTAATAATGGAAGCAAGGCTAAAGAAAAATCAAGACACGTTCATAGGATTTGTCGACCTGGAAAAAGCGTTCGACAATATAAAATGGTGCAAGCTGTTCAAGATTCTGAAAAAAGTAGGGGTAAGCTATAGGGAGAGACGGGTCATATACAATATGTACAACAACCAAGAGGGAATAATAAGAGTGGACGATCAAGAACGAAGTGCTCGTATTAAGAAGGGAGTAAGACAAGGCTGTAGCCTTTCGCCCCTACTCTTCAATCTGTACATTGAGGAAGCAATGATGGAAATAAAAAAAAGGTTCAGCAGTGGAATTAAAATACAAGATGAAAGGATATCAATGATACGATTCACTGATGACATTGCTATCCTGAGTGAAAGTGAAGAAGAATTAAATGATCTGCTGAACGGAATGAACAGTCTAATGAGTACACAGTATGGTTTGAGAGTAAATCGGAGAAAGACAAAGGTAATGAGAAGTAGTAGAAATGAGAACAGCGAGAAACTTAATATCAGGATTGATGGTCACGAAGTCAATGAAGTTAAGGAATTCTGCTACCTAGACAGTAAAATAACCAATGACGGACGGAGCAAGGAGGACATCAAAAGCAGACTCGCTATGGCAAAAAAGGCATTTCTGGCCAAGAGAAGTCTACTAATATCAAATACCGGCCTTAATTTGAGGAAGAAATTTCTCAGGATGTACGTCTGGAGTACAGCATTGTATGGTAGTGAAACATGGACTGTGGGAAAACCGGAACAGAAGAGAATCGAAGCATTTGAGATGTGGTGCTATAGACGAATGTTGAAAATTAGGTGGACTGATAAGGTAAGGAATGAGGAGGTTGTTGTGGTTGGCAGGAGAGCCAACCGTGTTTTTCTAAAGGAGGCCGAAATGCACGCGTCTCAGCTCACGCAGGTGGGTGTGAGGTATGATTCACAGTATCAATCCTAACTGATAATGGCGCCTTCCTAGGTCGTAGCAAATAACGTAGCTGAAGGCTATGCTAACTATCGTCTCGGCAAATGAGAGCGTAGAAGTCAGTGAACCATCGCTAGCAAAGTCGGCTGTACAACTGGGGCGAGTGCTAGGAAGTCTCTCTAGACCTGTCGTGTGGCGGCGCTCGGTCTGCAATCACTGATAGTGGCGACACGCGGGTCCGACATATACTACCGGACCGCGGCCGATTTAAAGGCTACCACCTAGCAAGTGTGGTGTCTGGCGGTGACACCACAGAGGTTCTACGCAGAATCGGAGAGGAAAGGAATATGTGGAAAACACTGATAAGGAGAAGGGACAGGATGATAGGACATCTGCTAAGACATGAGGGAATGACTTCCATGGTACTAGAGGGAGCTGTAGAGGGCAAAAACTGTAGAAGAAGACAGAGATTGGAATACGTCAAGCAAATAATTGAGGACGTAGGTTGCAGGTGCTACTCTGAGATGAAGAGGTTAGCACAGGAAAGGAATTCGTGGCGGGCCGCATCAGACCAGTCAGTAGACTGATGACCAAAAAAAAAAAAAATTTGCCCAATCTTCAGATAATGCACCATCTGACTGACAATCATCACGCGTGGAACAGTTGTGCTGGCTCCAGTCGCAGTTTTGCTGACCCGAGTCACAGTTTTGCGACTGGGGTCACCACAGCTGTTCCAAGAATGATCATCGTCAGCCAGATGGTGCATTTTCTGAATATTGGGCTACTACTTAAGACTGAAGCTAGTCATATTTTTAATAAATGTTCAATTGAGACCATGTGTTCCCAATAATTTTATATAAACTATGTTTTTTTTTAAAAAAAATGTAGGGTTTCAGTAACACTGGTTCACACCATTTTGCAATTTATTGTTCCAAACATAAAAATCTTCAGCCATTGTTTCAACTTTGCTCTCTTCACCATTCCCCCCATCTTTTGTTTCAGAATCATGGTTAGCCTGTGTTGTTTCTTCTTCAATAAAATCTGAAGGGATCACTTTCCTCAAAATCTCAAGTTGATTGTTTTTTTTTAGCTGTTCTTTCATTCTGTTCTTCTTCTAATTCTTATAAAATTTTATGAATATCTTCAAGTTTTACCAGGCTCCACCCAAAAAAAAAAAACACCTGAATGGATACTGGTCTACTCACTAACATTAAAAATAAGAAAAACATCAAGAATCATACTTACATTATGTAAAAAAAAAAAGAGTTTAATAGATAATAAAAGTGACCAAAAACAAATGGAATGTTAGATGTCGCACGTTGTATTCTGTACAACAGCCAGGCATGTGCTGACTAAATTCTGAAAGGTAGAAATGTACCCACAACAAAGCAGTGGGAAGGAGCAGGCATCAAGAAGAGTATTGTCACAAGAAACAGCTAGTACCAGTATTCCGAGAAGCCGACTGGAGAGGCCTGCTAATCATGTGGAATCAACATGCAACCACATTAGAACACAGATGGGGTACAGCGAACCAAAGGCATCAGCTGTTTGGCTGGCATTGACAAAGTCCAGGTGTCAATAACTGACAGGCTGTTGTCCATAGTAACAGTCTAACAGTCCAATGGGGAAGAGATTCCGTTCAGGCAGTAATAATATCAAACTAACGTTCTTAAGATTTACAATAAAATTTTTTAAACCCTAGACTATAAATTGTATGGAGAGATGGAATGTAAATTATAGCAATGTGAAATCATTGGTTGCTGTCTAATAATTTCACTGCACATTGGATTTTGTGCCAAACGATTCTCTCTGAGTTTTGCTGGAAATCATGAAAAGGAAAGTTGCTAAGTAGCAACTTTCCTTTTCATAATCTTGTTACATTTCATCCTGCATTTTCCATTGTTTGATTTTTACTGGAAATCATTTCTTTTCTTCAAACAAAGTTGCATATTTGGCTAGAACAGAGTACAATACTTCCCAATCTGCCCTACACAGATGTTCAAGTTTCTTTTCACTTTTAAGTTTTATAGTTGATGTAACTGTGATGGAATTTATGTATAGTGTTCTTTCAGGCTGTTCATTTTCTTGTTACACTGTTGTATCTCATCAGTATTTATTTCATGCACTTTGGCGAGTATGGTATCCTGGGGTATTTTAATGTCAGTGCTTCCAAAATTTGGCAAAAATATATCCTTTTCTGTTATACTCATTCTAGATAAACTACATTGCATATATGTCTGTTTACCATCCAGAACTTTATTTCTTGTTAATGGTTCCACTAAGAAAATATCTCCTCTTAATAAATCTTTTATTAACATCGTCCAAAGGATTGTTCCAGTACCACACAATATTTTCTTGGTTTCATTTAACTTCAGTGGTGTGGTCAATTTGTTATTGGAACGTGACCATTTGCTCTGTACTCCCTTGCGTCCTTATAGTGGGAACACTGCCAAAAAGTTGGACATTTCCCCAAATTTTAACTTCTTATGCTTGGAAGTTAGCTAAGTCGTGGAAATGGCACAGGAAATCCTTACTTAAACTGGCATCGAATTTGTGGTCATGCTTCCACACCACTTTGAGTGTGAACTCATACTTCCTTCTGTCTGTTTCCAGTTCCAAATTTTGTGGACTTATTGGTTAAATTAGCATTTTTCCCAAATCACTCAGTCTACAGTGTGGAAAGTTTGATTCTCTGCCATGAGTGGACTTAATGAACAAAACACTTCTGCAGCTGTATTAGTGATAAAGATAGGCTGTCTGCTATTGATTTTACCTTGAAAAGTTGCATTTGCCACCTGAGCAAGTTCTACCTCTCTTACTGGATTCACTTTGTAGAAAACGAATGAGGGACAGTGGCAAAACCATTCCTGTTCACATTTTCTGTATTTGCATTCCTTTGATCACCACAGTAACCTTTTTGGCTAGCTGAGCAATGCTGTAGAGAGTGACAGTTTGCTCTCTCGTGTCCAGTCTTTCTACAGTAGGCACATGCTGGTGCTAAACATTCAAGAGCCTTGTGACCTGGGCATTTTCAATGAGTGCAGCACTTTTTGGCAGTGAATGAATGTCTAATGAGGCTTACTCTGGTGGAAGATTGGATGAATTGCCAAGACTCCTCACGTAGAAACATGAGCTTTATGGCACCCTTTAGTTTCCTCGGTGAAGTTCACGTCACCTCAGCGCCAACCTGTGGGTCAATCCGGCAAACAATTACATCTAGGCAATGAGCTTCTGCTTTGCTGAGTAGTACCTAATTTCTTTAGTTACTTTCCCCTTGTAATATATGTATGACATGATACAGCTCTTATTTTGTCACCAAAGTGCTCTTAATTATCTTCAGAGCTGTGACATAGGGTAGCAAGTTTGTCCCTGTAGTAGGTAACACAGTGCTCATCTCCAAATCTATCCACAGGCCCTTTTGCAAGGACATCAAATGCCTTGGTATTTCAATCCCCTTCCGGGAATTTACATAAGGATGTGCCTCTCCTTGCAACTTAATGTTCGCAACTACTACTGACACTCTGTCACTCCATGTGAGCCAGTTTCCCTACATCATATTAAATTTTATATGAAGATGTGGATATTTTCAGCTGGTTTGCCAGTGGAGGCTGCAACCAGTGAACCCTGCGCAACATCAATTGCAGACCAGGATGCAGCTGGCTGTGGGAAGCCGCGAAATGGGGAAGTGAGGCTAGCTGCAGGCAGTGCTTTGCTTCACAACATTGCATTTACTAATGCTTCATTAAGGCGCCTTTGCAGATCTTCATTCTTCATTTCAAGTTAATAAAGCCTTGCTTACATATCAGGATCCATCTCCAGCTGTCCTTGTGACCTGGTGGTGGCCATCGCTTTAAACTATACACATCAAAACAAACAAAAAGGCTTTGTTGGCAGCTCTTGGCAATGTCTGTAGGAGCGTCAACACCTGTGGCTTCTTCTCCCTAAAAACGAAGCTCACAACTTAGATTTGTCAATTGATGAATGGTGTTCCAAAGTCAGGCAGTGAATGTAGGCGGTGCCCAGTTTTGGGGTGGCATTCGGTCATTATATGACATTGTGCAAAGGCAGCAGAGGCAATGGTTGTGGTCAGAAAGCCTTATGCAGCTGCAGCAACAGCTACAGCTCGGGGTAGACTAGGGCAGACAACATGGACTGAATGTGCTAAGCACTTGACTGTTGCATCGCAGCACATACCTGGCGATCCCATCTGTTCCATGCATCTGCTCATAGCTTAGTAATTTGCATGATGCACCTCAGTGTCAAAAACATAATGAATTCAGCATCCCACTTCTGACGCCAGTTCGCACAACCACTTGAAGGTGTAGTCATGATCGGCAACTGATGTGCACTTGTAATTAATATACGGTACTCAGGTGTAGAAAAACAAACCATATTGGTTTATGTGCTCGGGGACAACAGAAGATATCTACAGTAGCCCCAGATCCGTCTCAAAGGAGAAGGCAAAATGCAGAGGTAAAGGAGTTAAGCCATTTAGTGTCTGCTCTAGGTGGCAGCTCAGAACAGAATAGAGAGACGTTTCTCAGCAGTGGCTCCAAGAGCAGCCAGTTTGATTGGCTGATGATGATTTGGCCTAGTCAAGTGTGAACTTGTTGATTGTTGTTGTATCAGCTGAAAGGTGATGGAGGAAAATAAAGATCTCTTCATAAAATTTAAGTAATAAAAATTATCACATTTGGGGCATGGGGACATCTTGTACAACAGCACTCTCTCCAAACCCCCCCTCCCGTTTTTAAGGCTGTGTCTAGTGCTATGATTAAAAAATCCATAAAAATGTCTTCATATTTTCCTTGTCTTCTCAAGTTGATCACATAGATAAGTTAGAATTGTAATTTCTCAATATGTTTTGGGTGACAGGAGGAGTGCACTGTGTGGGAGACTGTCCGTGTGGTGGCAGATCTCTTGCAGCCAGGGAGTGGCTTAAAACCTGTTTCTGTGATGGTTGTTACAGCAAAATGGTTTGTAGTGATTCTGTTTATCAGGCTGAGTATTAGTTTACTAGTTTTCCAAACATCTGTGTCTGTTTGGCACAGGATCTTGTGATTCAGATTGTGGTTTCACTCCACATGTTGCAGGTGTCTGTCCTTTATTGGTTGGTATTGTCCTGTTAACAACCTTCTACCATGTACTGCAGACTTCTGATGATAAGAAACATGCTGAGACATTTTGCCATATTGTGTTCTATCAGTGTTGTGTAAATTTTGAGTCAGTGGCATTCTTTAAGTGGGTTCCCTCTCACTGCATCATATATTTTCTCTGTGTTTGAGGGCACTTCCTGTTATGTAGCTCTTCTGCATGTAGTATTATCGTATGTAGCCAATTGTAAATGGAATCTTGTGTGTATTCCATGGGTGCTGTTTCAGACTCTGGTCTTTATTTTTCAAACAAGACTGTTGTTGGATTGGCTAGATTGTTTTGTATAATTCTGGGTGTCCTGTGGATCAGCAGAATAGCTCACTTTGACATGAAATTGATTACGCCAAGGCCTCCTTCTTCTGGTTTTACAGTGCATATGATGTATGCAATCTTGAAAAAGCAAGATTTTGAGAATAAATATATGTTTTATTAACTTCTCCTTCTCTTTTGAATGTCAGATTTCTTATTGAGCTTGCTTTTGTTAGTGCACTGGTAGAACATAGTACTGTTTGCCAGTTATATGCTGCCATATTTTGTATATTGGCTTAGCCATGTACTCCCAAGAATTTTATGTTTCTCTTTTATTCTGAATGAAGGTTGCTGGTACTGTCTTGTTTCTGTGTCTATAGGTATGAGCACAATTTTCTTAGGCATTATTATTGCACCAGATGCTCTTTCTTATAAAGTTAAATCTTCCTCATACTTATGCCACAGTTGTGAAAGCCAGCATCTTCATTGAGCAACACAGCTACAACCAGATTCTCTGCCAAGTATAATGCTCTGCAGAAGAACAGACATTTGGAGTGCAGAGGACCGCTAGACATATTGTATGCTACTGCAGAGAAGGATGAAAAGGACGAATGTTCAATGCCTATTACACAACAGTTAATCACAGATGATTATAGTCAACCTTTGGGATGAAGCCCATCGTCATACCTTGGACAAGGTCGCTCCCCAACATGCACTAGCTGCTTCCTGTTGTCATGCAGAGGTACCGGCCACTCGCTAAGCTGCCAAATTCAGGAGAACTAAGTGAGGCAAGTATCTATAGAGGTGAACAGCCCAGGCACTAGACAATGCAAGAGGCGTCCTTTTCTATAATGTTGAACACCCATCAATCCTAGCTAAAGAAGACTATGTTCCGTGATACGAAAATGATTGTGTAATGTAATATCTTGTACAGGTGTCTTTTATTAACCTGACACGTTCCATATCATTACGAAGTGTCGTATTCATGATCTATGGAACAAATATTAATCTAATCTAATCTAATTGTGCTCCAGGCTCCAGACGGGAAATATGTTCAGCCAACAGTAACTTGTATTGCAAGAATAACTGTCAGTGACATAATTCAGCCCTTCACATTTGTTGTTTTAGTGGAATATAGTTGGTTGGTTGGTTTGGGGGAGGGTACCAAACTGTGGGGGTCATTGGTCCCACAGAATGTAGCTAATAATGTTATTGTCGGATAGAACTTCTTACAGGAATGACAAGCAGTCATAGGCTGTGGAGGATAATATCTTCAAATTGATGAAGCTATTCAAATAAACACACATAACAAAGAATCTTGTTGACTGTTTGCTATTGAAGAGGTTGCCCCACTGTCATCATTTCCACTTCCAGTCATCTTTCTAGATGCTCATTTTAACTGTGAACCTTTTGTCAGTTGCAAAAAGCTAGTCAGTATCACATAGCAGGGACAGTCATAAACACTGCAGGTTGCCAAGAAAAAAATTGGATAACTGATTTCTAACACGCTGCCACAACTCATTCCTAAAGATATGCGAGTAGGAACAGCTGAACCTGTCCAGAGTGGGCAGCTGAGTGCCATTGATGAAGGATCATTCTCTTTTACTGCTGCAGACAATTCAACGGAGGAAGCTCTGTCGAAATGCCAGTAGGATCTGCCCTGGCCAAGCCAGATCGTACTGGTATTTCAATGGAAGCTTCATCCATTGCATAGTCTGTAGCAGTAACAGAGAATGCTCCTTCATCAATGGTACACAGCCGCCCACTGTGGATTGGATCGGCTGTTCCTACTCACATACCAATATCACTGATAGTTAGCAGTTTTGTGCCAATTTTTGGATGCCTCCAAACCCATCATGGAAATAAGATAGACCATAGTTAGAGGTCTGTGCGGATGCGGATATCCGTGTGATATATATCTGCAGATATCCACGGTATTTGTTACTTGGCGGATAAAATCGTGACCGGCGCGGATATCTGCGGGTCATCTACGGATAATGAGCAAGGCATCTGCCCAGTACCTATGTTGCAATCTTAGTTGAAAACTTCAAGTCTGTTGACATTCTTAGAATCTTGCAGGGTCCGGGTAGAGCGGATGTCTGTTGTCCTCAGCCCCTGGCTACGACCGACGTAGCTGTACCCAAGAGACCTGCGCCTAATCCGTTTCTGTGACCGTGTCTTTTGTGTGGCCTGTGAAGTGCCCTCTGGGTGGCAAACGTGCCCACTGTCTACCATCAGATGGATAGAGCAACTGCCATGTAAGCTGGAGGTCCCGGGTTCGAGTCCTGGTTGGGGCTCACATTTTCGTCTGTCCCCAACTAAGGGTGTTCATTTCATTGTAATTTCATTCTAACGAGCTGCATGGTCGGACATGTTTGAAAGAACAGATACCATCTTAGTAGTTAAGTTGTCGCAGAAATGGCACCCTAACAATAACTATGTCATTACATACCATAATTATAAGTACTACTGTCTATTAATATTAATTACTCATTCAAAACTTAAATATATGCAGATGCGGATAAGGAACTTGCTGATGCGGATTGATTGCTGCGGATGCGGTTGCGGATTAGGACCTTGCGGATGTGGTGCGGATTGCACTTTTCTTATCCACGCAGACCTCTAACCATAGTAAAATACTATCAACACTGGGAATTATTCATCAGTAAGTCAGCACTTGTAAGTGTGTTGCTGGCTGATCGATGCATTATTTGGGAGGAAGTGGAGAAGATGCTGCATGATGACATTGCTGAATCATCGATATGGCGTTTTTGAAGAAGAAGGATGGGACATGACATTTCTGCATCAACTACTGATGACTGAACAAAATCACAAAAAAAAGATGCCCTCCCATTGATGTATATTGATGATGCCCCAAACTACTTGCAAGGCCAAAAGTATTTCTCAGCTATGGACGTGCAGACAGATTACTAGCATATTGAGGTTGACAAGGTTGATTCCATAAGACAGCGTTCTTAACTCTTGATAGCCTTTATGAATTAAAGTTACACCAGTTTACTCGTGTAACACTCCAGCCATCTTTGAACTTACAATGGACAACCTGTTACAACACCTTAAATGGATGATGTGTTGTTGCTATCTGAATGACGCTGTCATTTTGTTGAAGTATGTTCAGATCGCAGGACTCTGCCTGAATGAGAAGAAATGCAATTTCATCACCAAAGAAATAAAAAATCATTGAAGCACCTAGTGAATGGTGATGAAGTCCGTTCCAGTCCAGAGAAAATAAGAGCAGCCACGGACTTTTTGACTTCTGGGCACATTAATGATGTGAGAAGTTTCATCAGAATGTGCTGTTGCTGCCGGTGATTCATAAAGGGCTTCTGCTCCAAGATACATCTCTTGCAAGAATCACTGCAGGGTGAAGCCAAATTTTCCTGGAACATGGTGCAAAAAAGATCTTTCCTAGTCCTTACATGGACACTTACGTCCTCTCCAGTCCTAATATTGTATGACTAGAATGCTGAGACAGAACTTCATGCTGATATTATTGGTAATGGAATAGGTGCAGCTCCAATGCAGATTTAGGAGGATGCTAGAAGTTGATAGCTGATGCTTCGAGGGTGCTCTCCAAGCCCATGATGAACTACTCTAAAATGGAGCATATGTATTTGGTAAACTATTCACTGTTATGACAGACTACCATTCTGTATGCTGTCTGATTAGCCAGGAGGATTGAGAGCTCTATAACACCAAGCATCTTCAGTGAAATATAGCCCAGGAGATTTGGTATGGATTTTTGTGCCTGTGTCGAAAGTGGGACTATCAGAAAAGTTGCAGAAATGCTATTTTGGACTGTATTGTGTTTTTCTTTGTTTGTCAGACATCACACATGAAGCTGAGGATTGTGTCCATTCACCAAGGAGATAAAAGCAGAGAGATGTCCATGTTCTCCATATGAAGCACTACAACTGTCCTGAGGTGTAGATTAATGATAGGAACTTCTTGTTCAAGGAAACTCCAAGTCCACTTGATGATCGTGAAGCTTTGACCTCCAATGCTCATCATTGTGAAGAGGATGTAACAACACAATCTGAATGTGAGAATTTTCCAGTGCTGCCATACAGAAGAACATTGCGAAATCTAGATCTAGAATGCTGTAGTCACGTCCAATAAGAACTTCTGAAACAGTGAATCACTGTTTCTCCAGGAGAGGGAACAATGATGTAAGCTTTGTTGCATCCATTGTGGAATAGCAATCAACATTGCATGCTGACCTGCTGGAGGCTGCCATTTCAAATCTGAGCCCCATCATATATTTATTGTTTAGTATTTATTGTTTTTAGAAGACTGTCAAAATTTCTTGTATTTGTAATGTTTGTGTATTCTGGAATATTCAGTGTTTGTGTAACTAGTGGGCCTCTCTGTTCAGTAGATAATTCTATTCTGTCTGCACATTAGTGTTTATAATAAACATGCTTTCAGTGCTAAATATTCTAATTCATTAATGATTAATGAGGGATTTGGACTTGATTGTGGTCACCACTTGACAGTATCAAGGTTTATAGATAGTAATGTGTCCCTTGCTCCATATACAAACTGGATTGGATATAAAATCATTAATGTTGGTATGAAGGAGTCTCTGTTATACACTGCACACTGGCTTGTGGAGTATATATGTTGGTGTATACAAGATATGCTGACCACTAATTTTGCTTCTGACTAAACCTCCTTTTTGATAATAACATATAGGTTAATACTGAAGACTTTCATATGTCTAGTTCATTACATCATGAACAAGTAATTTGTGACAAATTTTAAATGTGCTTAGGACTTTCCTGTACTCAAGAAGCATGCTATCATCTTGGAATACAACCATTGTATAAACTTCTAAATTCATTGAGCTAAGTTTCGCAATGCTTCAAGACAACTGCACTCTCATTCATGATAATGGCACATGAAAACCCTCTTCACGCTACCAGATTTAGTTTGTTCATGACCATTTCTCTAGTTCCTTTAAGAGAGCTGCCAGGGTAGTCCCTTTAAAAAGAACTTAGCTGATTTTCTTCGCATCCTCGTCCATTCAAAGCTTATCCTCCCTCTTTAATGATCTTGTAACTTTACTACATGGTTACATTAATGTTGCATTTCTACTGAACACAGATTTCAATCCTGCCTACATTGACTTTAAGTTTTCTGGCTTTACTTTTCACAAAACTGTTTCTTTCATAAAAGTGTCAATAGTTTTTCAGTTGGATATCGTTTTAGTTATGGAATAGCACTACATACTATAACATAACACCTTCATCTCATTAACTAAGTACTTTTATTGTTACCCATAAAAAATTTATTACTAACAAAATCTTATTTTACAGAAATGGTCAGCAACTTTTTCCCTGCCATTTCTTCTAAGATTTATCCGTAGACCAGATACACAATGAATTTTTGTGGTCAAATCTCTTTGTTTCTCTGCATGCATATTTTCATTAGCTTACCAAAGAAATACAACAATTTGTTGGTCATGTAAGGTTTGCAACTGGAAGGACATTTGATCAGAGAGCAGAGCACCCAACAAAAATGAGCCCAGTAAATTACAGGGTGGCAATTCTTCTGGAAAACGTGGAATTCTCAGGGAATTACATTTTACCTATAAAAATCAGAGAAATCTAAGGGAATTCTGTGAAATCTCAGAGGATTCAGTATTTTTAACATAGCATTGAAATTGAATTTTATTGAGTTTGATAAATCACAAATTTTAAAATACTTAATATTTCAAAATTAGTTAATTATGTGGATATTATTCCATGTAAAGTACTGACATTTAAAAACTGTGGTTGAACTACTTATGGCTGGTACAGAGCTCACGTGAGAGGAAAGAAACGTCATTATTGTGGTATGCTGCCGCCTCTGCTCCTCCACTCACCATTAATTTACTCGGATCTTCTTGACTCTATATTCCTCCTCACACCTGGAATTCTCAGTTTTTTTTGCCAAGGTTGAGTAGCCTCCCTGAATTAAAACCCAGATAACATAAAGTTTTCTTGAACTTGTAGTATGATACCATTGTTTTCTGCTTGTGTTACCTGTTTGATCTATAGACAGATTATCGGCTACACAGCTGCCATAAATAAAAATAAATGTATGAGACTGAATAAGTGCACTCACTTTCTTTTGAAAAAACAGAGTTACACATAAGCTAGCAGGAAGCTGCCCCCGTTTACTTATAACGAGAGATATGTACAGGAAGATCCTCACAAACAGTGCAAGCTAACTGTAAGTCCATATTCCAAAGCAAAGTCCAGCCCACACTGTATCGGAGTTCTGCCTATGACAAATGGAGCTCGTGATATTACCACAAATATTAGTAAAATCAGAAACACACTCACTGTGCACTCCACAGATGGCATCACAACTGACTCAGACTGACCCTAGGCTTAGCTTATTCCCTACATTCTGCCATGGTCCTCTCAGAGGGCACTCCTGGTGACAGTATATTCTAGAAACATTGTTGTCCTTCCACAATAAAATTTACCAGACAGGTGGCTTTGATGTAAGTTTTTCTAGTAATGGCACCTGGGTGCCTCCATAGGCCCACAAGTTTCTCTCTGCTGCCTGCAAAGGTGGTGCCCATAAACTTATCTATGTATAGTAAGGACACAGATGCGCATGAGTTTAGGAGTAACCTCATAGGGTGTTTGTCTGTGGAAGCATCTACTTGTAAAAATATTTTCAGGGTTGCATTATGAGAAACTGCACTTCTGTACACTGATCATTCACTTGGTTGACTACCACATCTTGGGGTATATTTGCAGTGGGGCAGCTGAAACACACGTTACAAGTGTCCTTTTATGCCACACCCTTGGAACTTTGTGCTCTTTTGGGGGCATGCACCGCTTGTGTGGTGAAGGAGATGATATTTACAGCTGGGCAACAGTGCTGCTGCTACTGTTGCCTGTCGCTGGCACAGTTGTTCACGCAGTCGTAGGGGCCGTAGGGCAGGTCCCTGCTGCGCATGATGTGACCTCCCAAATGACCAATGCCAGAATGCTGAATTTTGTGACATCATCTTCTGTTGTAAACAAAGTTTGGGCTACAAAGGCAGTTACATAGGGTTGTACTGTTCACATTAATTCGGTAAGAGAAGGATCTGATTTCCTCAGCACATGGTATTTCAACTATGTAAACCGCACTATGATGACCATGATTGAAGAGTCCCTGTACTTTTGGCCACGCAAACATTTGAAATTGTAATTTCTGTTTAATCCACTTAGTTTGCTGACTTGGTCCACATAAGATTTATTGGGGCCCTTTTTCCACTGCCAAAATTCTGACTGGCTGCAGTAATATGTTTCTTCATTGAAAAATGTTATTGAAATAAATAAAAAAAAACCTAGACAACTCAAGTTCTGCTGCATTTATTAATAGTGCTATTACTATGCTAGATGATGCAATCCAGGATTTCCAGGCATGAACATGGTCTTTTGCCTTTCCATCTGAGAAATTTGACAAGCTGAAAAATAAAACTGCAATTGTCAGTGGTATGTGTCCCACTATTCATGTTATGTAAATGGATAGATAAAAAAATCATCTCACCAACTGGTGGCAGCAGGACACACACACACACACACACACACACACACACACACACACAAGACAATTTAACTTTCACAAGCTTTCAGAGCCAGTGACTCCTTCTGCTGGCATAGGAGTTGAAGGGGAAAGAAGAGGGCTGAAGGAAAAGGGCTGGAGAGGTTTAGGGAATGTGATACAATTTTAAAAAGTCTTCCAGAACCCCAGCTCACGGGAGACTTACCAGAAGGGATGTCCATTGACCCCTCTTCCTTCCCCTTCAACTCTTCTGCCAGAAGTAGCCACTGAGTCTGAAAACTTTTATGGTTGAAAACATCCACTATGACCTAATTACAAAAATGATCAAGTTCTGATTCGCATGCGTCACAGGTCTGACATCATAATTTTTATCGAAGCAAATTACACACGAGTCAATAGGGAATCATCCGAGTTTATTTACAAGAAGACATATACACAAGGCGTTCTTCTGAAACAGAGCAAACTAACTTAATTCTGTAATCCAAAGCAAAGTCCAGTCCACACTATATCAAAGTTCTGTCTGGGATAAATAGAGTCCACGATAATAGCGCCTTAGTGAAACCAGTAACACACTATCTTCACAGTCCAGGTATCTCATCACAACTGACTCAGACCAGCCTTGGACTGGCTTGTGTGCCAAATACTAGCATATACCCCTCAGAGGGTGCTTCTGATGACAAGTGCCATCTGAGCAGTGTGCCATGTTAGTTGACAGTAATGTTGTGCCAGATACTCGGTTTCCAAGTAACGTTGGTTGGCACCACTAAACTTTCTATAGTTCTTCATTTTACTCAAGGGAGAGCAAGTAATATAACAACTTTAGTGCTACAACTTATAACATTTTCAGTTTCCCCCTCAAAAGTGTGTAATTTGAAAAAGTGCTGAGTATGCTTTCAAATTCCAACTCTTGTTAGATGTCCTCCCTACATTTACATAGGTACTCCACATGCTACCACACTGTGCACAGTAGAGGGTAACTTCTGCTACTACCACTCATTGCCTTTCCTGTTCCAGTCACAAATGCCGCGAGGGAAAAATTACCACATGTATGCTTCCATAGAAGATATGATTTCTTGTCTTCACAGTCCTTTTGCGAGATGTTTGCTGGTGGCAGTAGGACCATTCAGCAGTCTGTCAAAAATACCAGTTGCTCGAACTTTCTCAGCAGTGTTTTGAGGAAACATCGTCTCCTTTCCTCCATGGATTCCCATTCTACACTACTGGCCAATGAAATTGCTACACCATGAGGATGACATGCTACAGATGCGACATTTAACCGACAGGAAGAAGAATCGGTGATATGCAAATGGTTAGCTTTTCAGAGCATTCACACAAGGTTGGCACCGATGGTGACACCTGCAACGTGCTGACATGAGGAAAGTTTCAAAGCGATTTCTCATACACAAACAGCAGTTGACCAGCGTTGCCTGGTGAAACGTTATTGTGATGCCTTGTGTAAGGAGGAGAAATGCGTACCATCACGTTTCCGACTTTGATAAAGGTCGGATTGTAGCCTATCACGATTGCGGTTTATCGTATCGCGACATTGCTGCTTGCATTGATCGAGATCAAATGACTGTTAGCAGAATATGGAATCGCTGGGTTCAGAAGGGTAATACAGAATGCCCTGCTGGATCCCAACGGCCTCGTATCACTAGCAGTCGAGATGACAGGCATCTTACCCGCATGGCTGTAACGGATCATGCAGCCATGTCTCGATCCCTGAGTCAACAGATGGGGCGTTTGCAAAACAACAACCATCTGTACGAACAGTTCAATGACGTTTGCAGCAGCACAGACTATCAGCTTGCAGACCATGGCTGCGGTTACCCTTGATGCTGCATCATAGACAGGAGCACCTGTGATGGTGTACTCAACGATGAACCTGGGTGTACGAACTGCAAAAACATCATTTTTTTCAGATGAATCCAGGTTCTGTTTACAGCATCATGATGGTCGCATTCGTGTTTGGTGACATTGTGTTGAATGCACACTGGAAGTGTGTATTCGTCATCACCATACTGGTGTATCACCCCGCGTGATGGTTTGGGGTGCCATTGGTTACGCGTTTCGGTCACCTCTTGTTCGCAGTGACGGCACTTTGAACAGTGGACATGACATTTCAGATGTGTCACGACCCGTGGCTCTACCCTTCATTCAATCCCTGTGAAACCCTACATTTCAGCAGGATAATGCACGACCGCATGTTGCAGGTCCTATACAGGCCTTTCTGGATACAGAAAATACTGCTGCCCTGGCCAGCACATTGTCCAGATCTCTCACCAATTGGAAACGTCTGGTCAATGGTAGCCGAGCAACTGGCTCGTCACAATACCCCAGTCACTACTGTTGATTAACTGTGGTATCGTGTTGAAGATGCATGAGCAGCTGTCTCTGTACACGCCTTTCTAGCTCTGTTTGACTCAATGCTCCAGGCGTATCAAGGCCGTTATTACGGTCAGAGGTGGTTGTTCTGCGTACTGATTTCTCAGAATCTATGTACCCAAATTGTGTGAATATGTAATCACATGTCAGTTCTAGTACAATATATTTGTCCAATGAATACCCGTTTATCATCTGCATGTCTTGTTGGTGTAGCAATTTTAGTGGCCAGTAGTGTAGTTTATGTAGCATTTCTGTAATACCTGTATGTTATTCATACCTAACTGATAACATCAGTACCATAAATCTCGATCTGCCATAACTTAGTCCTGCAAAACTTAAAGAAAAACTATTAATGGGATAAATTTGTAACTGTGGCAGAGGTCATCAATTATGTTACACTTTCTACTGCTGCTTGAAACATTGTACTTGCTGTATGACTCCCAGCCCTTGTGTATGGGCCCTCATGAAAGAGAAAGAAAGTGAGAGGGAGAGAGACTTTTTACTGCCCGCCACTTTGACTGCCCATATATAGTGTGGTAGGTGGGGCAAACATCTTTTGAGCTGACAGTCAACACAGTGTGCAAAAATACAAGCTAGGGAAGGGACTTTGACTAGCCAAATGGAGTTGTTAGAACAGGATTTCTAATGTTTTTGACTGTCCTACCCAGTGTAGGTTGCAAAAGTTCAGTATCACTCGGCATGTGGTGACCAGCTGAACAAATGACAGTTCCATGTTGTTGGTAAGGGCAAGTTCACATAGTCAGTGGCGGGTTTGAAACCAAGCTAGTTTATTGGGTGCACACAAGATCAAACCAGAGTGAATAACAAAAGAGAGAAAGCTGTAAAACAGCAATAGTCGGACACTGTATCAAATGGCATGATCCGAATATTTCATGTGATAACAGGAAGGGGCAATATGTGACCGTGCAAGTATACTTAACATGTTCGCACTGGTATGTACCATGGTGGCTCACATTAGATTGTCCCATTGAGGAGCGTGTAACATTGATTCTCAAGCTCAACCTACCAATTATGGTACCAACAACACACTAACATACGGTGTTTATGTATGAGCTAGGCATAACAAACAGCTGTGAATACAATTTTGTATGACCCTTGAATGGTAGAGCTTCCTGAATAATTGGTATATTGTGATTAGAGTAGGGTAAAATTAATTTATGTCCTCTCTCTCTCTCTCTCTCTCTCTCTCTCTCACACACACACACACACACACACACACACACACACACACACACACACACCCTTTCCCTCTCCGTCCCCCCTCTCTCTCCTCCCCCTTCCCCCTTCCATCCCTTCAAAAAGAGGGAGAATGAATTTATGCCATTTACAAAGTAATAGGTCAGTATATTAAAATAGTAGCCAAGCACTTTTGAATACGACTGCCATCCCATGGCGAGAAACAGGAAAAGCAGAAGTGCCAGATGAGTATGAGTACACATGCCATCCCACAGTAAGAAATGCCGTTTGCAGTACCAGCCTGAACATGTTAAGCACAGAACTCTTCCAGAAGGCATGCCAGTAGTACTCTGGGCTTGCACCATCTTCAGAGTTATGTGGAACTGTTCCTACTTGCTAGCATCATATTGATGCAGTGACTTAGACGGGAGTCCAAATCTCTGTTGCATACAAAAACGTCCACCCTTTTAATTGCCAATAGAGGAAGGGGGGGGGGGGGGGGGAGGAGGGAGAGAGAGAGAGAGAGAGAGAGAGAGAGAGAGAGAGAGAGGTGCTTTGATTCCTGCCAGAATCTCTTGCACAGTTTATTCTAGGACAAGCGGTGCAGTTATTTGCACTGGCTGCAATTATGTCCCTGCGAGCTTAGAGTGTGGCAATGGTTTCATCACCATTGGCTCCCATCACTGGTCTATTGACATTTTTCCCCCTCCCCCTCCTCCTCCCAGACTGCTGTAAGTTGGGACAGGGGTACAGATAATACTGGTGGCAAGAAACGGGGGGTGGGGGGGTGGGGAGGGGGGGGTTGCAGTCACAGTGGGAAGAAGGGTGGGGAGGGAAGACAGTGTGGACTGTCAAACCAGAGCTGATTTCATTTCACATCCAGCTACAACTTTAAACATCCATCTCTTCTTATTGCCAACGATCCCAGATTTTGGCCAAAAGTGCAGGCACAAATAGTAGTGGCTGTGAGGTTGTAGGTGTTGCTGTGCAGGACATGAGCTCTCTGGGTCAGGTGTAGCAGAGCAAATTAAGTCCGAGGCTTGCAGCTGGGCTGTGTCCATTGGTGGAGATGATTGATAAGTGACAAGAAAACTGGTGAGTGCTTCCTCAGAAGTGCATTTTGAATCTTCTAGCCAGCACTACACTCTTGCATTTGACGTGGGGTGGAATGAGGGTGTAGTCAGATTAAATAATCACCCATGCCTCCTTTTCGAGTTGAGAATTATTGCAGTGGGCTGGGAGAGCACAAATTCAATTAGCTGCTCTGTGCCCTTAGTATGCTTTTGCAACAGAAAGGCTGCAATATGAAAATCTGAAGCATCTGTCACCAGTATACGACATGAGCCCAGAATAAATTTAACCAAACATAGAGCTGTTCAGAGACACTTCTTTAATTCAGGAATGCTTTATGGCACACTTCTGACCCAACATATTTTACCCCTTTTTTACACAGCTGATTGGATGGATGTGAAATGTTGGCAGGTTGCATAATGAATTGGCAATATAATTTACTATAATGAGAACAACTATAACTCTTTTGGGTCCTATGGGACAGGTGTCTTGTCTATGTCTCTGCGTGATCTTGTGCGGACCTTAGCTTAGCGTCTTTTTGCTCAAGATATGACCACGCTACTTCATGTCTTGTCAAGCCAGCACCACAGTTGGTGAATGCCCGTAAATGCTGCTCTCGTATAGCCCTTGTTACAATGATATCGTCAAATGATTTGCACAGTTTGGAATGCCCTGAATAACTGTCTGAATTGTCTTTGAAAAATTCAGGGAGCTCTTCTGACTCCAGAACAGTAATCTGTTATATTATATTTATGACTAGGATCCATTGTGTTTCCTCATCAAGAGACAACTGCTTATACTAGTCAGCCAAGTCTATTTCTGAAAACAAAGGGCTTCCAGCTAACTTGGCTAGCAGTTCCTCTTACAATGGAATTCGATACAGATCTACTTGTGATGAGCATTTATTTACTGTAACTTTGAAATCACCACATAATCTGAATGTCCAGTTTGGCTTCTTACAGGCAACCAGTGATGGTGCCCCTTGACTTAAAGATGCAACTGAAATAACCCTCAAACTTTGGAATTTGTCAAGTTCAGCCTTACTTGTTTGCATATAGCAAATGGCACTGGACGTGCTCAACAGAACTTAGATACTGCTAATGTTTAAAAGAAATGTTTGCCTCAAAATTCGCAGCGTACCCTTAGTAAGATTCAAAAGCTGCATCAAATGGAGTCATCTGCATGCTTCGAAGAAAAAGGCTTCAGGCCAATGGGATTGCATGATCACACAACCATATTTAAATCCTGAACTTCTTCAGAGGACACACCAGTTGGACTCTTGACTTACATCACTTGCACAACCATGAGGAACTGTGTCTGTTTGTAAGCTACAATACATTGAACTCCGTAGCAGTACAATAAATCATTACATTTATTTCTGTTTTCAAGGCTACAGAATTTGCTGCAACTGAAAATGGAGTGCTAAATAATTTTGATTCATTTTCTATGCTATGTATCTCCTGAACCCCTGCATTAAAAATATAATGGAACCTGTTGTCAGCTATCTAAATTTGTTTGCATGAAACTTTTTGAATAATCAAAAGTGCATTTGAAGCACACACGCAGGAGCAGGTTTTTCTTATTCTTCTTATTTTAGATTTACCTCTTACTGTATGTACTTCATCTTTCAGAATGGCAAAAAGTCGTTTTCTTGCATTACTGTCCAGTAGAACATATTGTGCAACATGAAGGTGCAATAGTGATGCTGCATTTTATATTCCTTCATTGTATTAAGTGTCTTATTTTTTCCCCAGTCAAGTAAGAATGCCAATGGGCTACTTCTGGAAGTCATCATTACTACAACCTTCAGTACGAAGTTCAAGTCTTGACTGCAGTCATTTCCCATTTTCATTTGATGTTAAAGGTAGTTATGACTCAGTAAAGCAGGTTGTTAGTATGTACTTGGAATGATAAAGGAATGTGTTTTGGAACTAAACGTTGCTATGCATAAGGTTTGCTTGCAGCACCCAAGCCTGCTCTATATTATGAGAGACTATCTCGGCTTTAAAACTGTGGCTAGGTTGGCAAGGGTGCATGAAGATAAAAAACTAATATGACTATTCTAATGTTATCTGACTCAATATATTTTTGGAAAAGTGTAAAACAGGTATTGTGAATAATGATTGTAATTATTGTACTACAATTTTTATACTACTCTTCCTTGTATTTCCTCACAGCTGAAGGTGCCAATACCAGTGATATCAATAAGCATTTGCCAGATCAGATCAGAGTTTTTGCTATAAAACGCACAACCAAAGGCTTCAACAGTAAAAGTGCCTGTGACGCAAGAACATATTCATATACACTGCCAACATTTGCCTTTATGCCTGCTGGTGAAGAAGTATCAGAAAATTTCAGAGTTTCTTCAGCTATTATTAATAATGTCAATTCAGTGCTGAAAATGTTTGAAGGAACACACAATTTTCACAATTTTACATCGAGAAAGTATGTATAACCTTGTAAAGTTACTGTTCCAGGAAATTCATTTGTTTTCATTTCTAATTCTGATGTTTCTTTAATTATTAGGAAACCTTTGGATCCAAGTGCGCATAGGTATATAATGAACTTTGTTTGTGGTGAACCATTCACCTCAGAAAATATGGAATTTTGTACCATAAAAATAAAAGGACAAAGTTTCATGTTGCATCAGATAAGGAAAATGATAGGATTAGCAGTGGCAGTTTCAAGAGGTCATACGACAATAGAAACAATAAATAAATCGTGGAAACCAGACAGGATAGATATACCAATGGCTCCAGGAGTGGGCCTTGTGTTGGAAGAAGTGAGTACTTTCTGAATGAAATATAAGGTAAACGAAAATATTAGCTTATAAAATAATTTTGCTTTTTGAGCAGTTTCATGTGTTCTTTGAAAAACAAACTGAAGAAAACTTTGCACTGAATATCACAAACCAGAGTTTATATTGTGACTCCCTAAATCTGCGTGATTGAGTTAGATACCACCTGTATGTGCAAATAGATGCTGGAATACAGTATTGATAACAAGTTGTATTCGTATGTTTATGGACAAAATGATGTATCAGTATGCCGAAATGCTGTTATGATCTTGCTCTCAGCAGGCCATGTCAATGGGATTGCAAACCCCAAGCTATTTCTTTCAAACGTCAAAAAAGTGTATTTAAGTGGGAATCATATTTAAATAAAATCAAGAAACAAGAAATACACATACAAAGTAAGAAAATGAAGTTATTAAGAAGTGTGGAGAGATGTAAAAGAAAAGACACAAATAAAAAAGATTGATCTTAGGCGTAAACTAAACGTATGCAGTGTAAAAGACAAGTTGGAACAAAATAATAGAAGATGGATTCAGCATCCACAAAGAATGGATCCTCAAAGATGTCCAGTAAATCAAATAAATCTGTCCCACAATGAAAGTGAGACTAGAAGATAGAGGAAAGTAAGCTGGAAATAACCTGAAAAGGAAGTAAGAAGAAAGAGGAAGAGGGAGAGAATCTGGGTTGTGTGTCAGGCAGGACTGATACAGGAAATAGAGAACCTCAGAGAATAGTGGCACATCTTGTAACAGGTTCCTTTAGTAGCATGAAAGTGTCATGGAGATGCTGATTGAACTCTATGCCAGACATACAAGAGAGACATTGTGAATCATAGGGTGGTTTACTGTTAAAATTGCAAGTGCATACATTCCAAGAAGAGACTGGCAACATATTGTTTCCTCCTGTGTACATCTCGTAATCAAGACCATGAAGCTAAATTAGAGGTTTTGGAACTCTTACAAAAGCTTACATACAGCAGTTTTTCTTACTCACCATTTCTGACTGGAACAGGAAAGTGGGGAATTGATAGTTGTACACAGGCTACCTTGCACCACACACTGTAAGGTGGCTTGTGGACTATAGATGTAGATGTGCTAGTCGGCTAGTTTTTCAAGCCCATATTTCTTTAGTATGGTGTTTTGTGATACACATTACTCAAATATATAAACACAAGCACTCTTGTGATCAGTTGCCAGGACAGTGATGAAACAAAGACCACAGAGTCTTCAAAAATGGTGAAAGTATGATCTTAAAAGTAGTAAGTAAACAAGCTCAAATACATTATGCTCTCACATAATCTTCTGGCAACCTCATTTCTTCTTTTGAAAGCTATTGAAGTGGCTTAGTATAATGGACAAGTTTAATTACATTGTGCTCTTAAGTAACTGTTCAAAAGACTCATTTTTTCTTCGTAAAATATGTTGAAGTGTTTTGGAATAATGGGTTTTAAACCAGAAATGTGAATAGGAGTGATAAAATTGTGTTGAAATGACGAAAGTGAAAAATATTTACTTATATTTTTTTCTGTTTTGCAAATTTATTGTCTGTCTCATCAGAATCAGCAATTTTGAATCAAAATGCATGTAATAAAAATGTGTAAATTTTGTGTTTGCATCATAATTTTAGTAAGCATGACTGCAAAATATGTAATTTTATGCTTAGCCTATAAATCAGTTTCATCATATTTGGAGTGTTTTGTAGTTTGAATCGAGTACTATGACTGAATTACTCCTTTTGTCTTAAATTCAGGTACATTATGATCGCTACAATAAACGCTATGGAAATGATGGCCTTCATGAACCACTAACATGGGATGACGTTGAGAAAGAACTGATCACATTCAGAGAAAAATACATCTATTCAGCTATTGTGAATACAGAAATCTCTGAGAAATGGTATCCTTTTTAAGTTAATCTTATTTTTTATTTGGTATTATTTTATCGTTAAAAAATTGCTACCAGATTGCAAAGCTTCAGGCAATATTTACAGAGACTTTACCTGATTAAATTAAAAATATTCTTACTGACAGCATTATGAGATAGTAATTTCTGTCATCGTTGTCTTGTAGTTGCAATTAATCTTATATGAAAAGCAAACCTCTGGATTTCTCAGGAAGCTATTTTTAGGTCTAACTAACCAACTTTCAGTCCTGAAATTAGTTTTAATGTAATGCATATATTCATTTTTATAAATCTGTTAAAACTTCGTATACATTAATCAGTTGACTTTGTACTTGTCCTGTCTTACAAAGGTATCCTAGCACTCATACTAAAAGAGTCAATTTTGAGATTTAATAGTCACTCTTCCTCTGGTTAGGTATTGGTAACTTGTGTTAAGCTCATACAAAAAATACTTATCACATTTGACTGCATTGTTATCTGCAGCTGATTTATCTGTATAGAAATTTTTATCTGCCATTCCATTTGGTACGTTTATAATTACCTGGGCCTGCTCTAAGTACATAATTAACTGTACTTGTAGTGCACATGTGAAGTAGTAAGTGAATCTGTGGCTAATGTTGGCTAAGCTCAATAATTGGGACAGTGCTTTTTGCATCATCAATTTTGAGTGACTGATAAGATGCGGCCTGTCATGACTTCTCCTTGGCAACCTTTTCATTTCAGAGTAGTGCTCACACCTTATATTCTCAATTATTTGCACAATGTATTCCAATCTATGTCTCACCCTACAGTTTTTACACTTTACAGCTCTCTGCAGTACTATGGAAATTATTCCTTAATATCTTCAACACATGCCCTATCATCCTGTTCCTCCTCCTTGTGAGTGATTTCTACATATTTTTTTCCTCTCCAATTCTGTGGAGAACATTTTCATTTTTTATTTTGTGTCCACCTAATTTTCAACACCCTTCTATAGCATCACCTTCCAAACACTTCAGTTCTCTTCCTTTCTGCTATCTCTGCAGTCCATGATTGTCTTCCATATAAGTGTGTGCCCCAGATATACACTCTCAGAAATGTCTTTCTCAAATTAAGTCAAATGATTCATACTATCGTCAGGCTGAAACACGATGATCCATGGCTCCGCCTACTGGGCCGTGAGATCGCCCCACTCACAGAAATGGAAAGCAGCCCTGTTGCCAAATAATGAGTTTGCTGCCGGACAGTATAGCTGACAGTCGCGATGGCCCTTATCAGTGCATTATCAAGTGAGGGAATTTATTGTTTGTGTGCGGGATTACTTTGAAAGTGAGAGGCGTAATGAAGGACCTATTCTCACTGTGTCAAATATAGTGCAACGAACAGCCATTTGGAATTGTGTCTAAGGAAAAACATATAGGCCTTGATAATGGTGAGAAAGATTAGCACGCCAGGTAAACACAGAAAGGGTACAAAGTGAGTGACAGCTGTTGACAGTTTTAATCAATGTGCTATTCAGGACCATATTTAAAATTATTACTGTGAAGGTGAATTACCAACGAGGAAAAAAACTTATTGTTTCTCTTTGTGAAGCAGGGCTGTTTTCCTGTGGTAAGATGTTGCTTTCTTCGATTCTGAATTCTTTAGGTTTCAGGTATAAAACATACAACAATCGTGAATTTGTAATGAAGAGGATAGACGTAGTATTTCTGCACTGCAGTTTCCTCAGAAAAATGTGCATTATTGACTTTGACATAGTCATATTTACAGATGAGACTTGGATTAATACAAACGTTATTCATTTGCCACCATACCATTCCATGTACAATGCGATTGAGCTTATTTGGGCTCAAGTGAAAGGAAATGTAGCAAGAAATAACATGGGTTCACATTTCTCACAAATCAAGGTGTTAAAATTGCTTCATCGAGCTTTGAATGAAGTTACACCAGATATGTGGCGACCTGCACTTCTGACGGAAAACATTATTGTTAATCTTGGTGAAGTAGATGGTAATTCAAGTGCAGCAGCAGCTCTGAGGACGAGATTCCAGCTGATCGTGAAATTTCCGCTGTCTGCTCTGACTACGAGAATCTTGGCATGTCTCCTTTATTGGATTAGTGCAGCACATAGTGCATTCACAATTCATTTATTCGTATTTAATATTCTCATGCAGAAATGTGAACTTCGGCACTTGGATGGGTGAAAATCCAGGCCGCCATGCGCTGTTGCCATTTTTCGGGGTGCACTCAGCCTCGTGATGCCAATTAAGGAGCTACTTGACCGATTAGTAGCGGCTTCGGTCAAGCATACCATCATAACGACTGGGAGAGCGGTGTGCTGATCCCACGCCCCTCCTATCTGCATCCTCCACTGAGGATAACACGGCGGTTGGATGGTCCCGGTGCCTGAAGACAGAGTGCTAGAAATGTGAACTGCCTTCTTATGTAAAATAAGAATTTCAAGAAATTTATTTTGCATATATCACGAGTATTTGTTGTATTTCTTTTAGAGTAAGATTTTAATAAATGATGAAACTTGGTAATATTCTTTGACACTTAACTACTGCAGTTTGAAATTGATTCCTTGATAGAATACATATTCAAGAACAATAGGTGATAATTTTAGCAAAGGGTAATTAACATGTTGCCATAACTATTTACTCTCTGGCATTGCTTTATTTAACCATTAGTTTCTTAAGACAAGCACACGTATGTTTCTGAACTTGCTTAAAGGGTTTATCATGTCTATCAGAAATGCAGCGCTTCTAACAATTTGAGTCGAACTGCCAAATGGAACCGTGCAATGACACATCTATCATTAATTAATGTTGGGAATTTTAAGAATAAGTAATAACTCACAAATCTTGAATCATGTCATGGTAACAACTCACTTTATAGATAAATATTCTTCAGTAATAATGCTTCTTGCATATGATATAAAACAAAAAAAATGAAAGGAAAGACACACAAAATAATTTCGAAAAGTGTTGATCATGTTTTCCCATCTGTCTTGCTGTAATGTGTCTTCTAGAATCAAATTCTATGGCATTAATATAAAAAGAAGTAAATTATTGAGTATGAACTTGGTGATTGCTATTTTGTTCAAGTGCACAAGCACAGCTATTCAGGCACACATTGCAACAAAGCTGAGTGCCAGGACCACATCAGCTGTTGTCACTGTTGTGTGACAGAACTGGCAAAACTGCACAGCACAGCCAAACGCGTGCATGCGCAGAGCAGTGTTGTTTGCATTTAACTTATTCCAATGGTCTGCTGCTGCAGCTGACACTCAATGTCAATTGGCGCAAGCACCAGGGATCATCATATTTCGGCTTGATTTTAGTAGACTTCTTTTCGACAGGAATGTGTAGTGAAATGTAGTGTGAGGAGGGCTATGCGAGAGGCTTTCAATGAATTCGAAAGTAAAGTTCTATGTACTGACTTGGCAGAAAATCCTAAGAAATTTTGGTCCTATGTCAAAGCGGTAGGTGGATCAAAACAAAATGTCCAGACACTCTGTGACCAAAATGGTACTGAAACAGAGGATGACAGACTAAAGGCCGAAATACTAAATGTCTTCTTCCAAAGCTGTTTCACAGAGGAAGCCTGCACTGTGCTTCCAGAGGGATAGAGAAACAATTAAAATCGCTCAAAAGAGGAAAGGCCGCTGGTCCTGATGCGATACCAGTTCGATTTTACACAGAGTACGCGAAGGAACTTGCCCCCCTTCTTGCAGCGGTGTACCGAAGGTCTCTAGAAGAGCGAAGCGTTCCAGAGGATTGGAAAAGGGCACAGGTCATCCCCGTTTTCAAGAAGGGACGTCGAATAGATGTGCAGAACTATAGACCTATATCTCTAACGTCGATCAGTTGTAGAATTTTGGAACACGTATTATGTTCGAGTATAATGTCTTTTCTGGAGACTAGAAATCTATTCTGTAGGAATCAGCATGGGTTTAGAAAAAGACGGTCGTGTGAAACCCAGCTCGCGCTATTCGTCCACAAGACTCAGAGGGCCTTAGACACGGGTTCACAGGTAGATGCCGTGTTTCTTGACTTCCGCAAGGCATTCGATACAGTTCCACACAGTCGTTTAATGAACAAAGTAAGAGCATACGCACTATCAGATCAATTGTGTGATTGGATTGAGGAGTTCCTAGACAACAGACAAGTCTTCCCATCTCCTGTTAAACTTTGGCTGTAATACTGAATGTTTTATGTTTTCCAAATTGACTTCTGTTTTGTCTTCTAACATTCAGCAGACAGTTTCATGACTGCCCTTTTTAGATACGTCAGTTCCTCTTCAAGCAAACTGTGTAGTGTGGTATTCATTATCACTGTGTCTCTAGCCTCAGAGAATTCTGAAGACACTTCATCAGTCCTCAGTACTTCAGTGACCCACTTCTTTCCACATTGATTTTTCATGATGATTCTCTTAAGCTTCGTCCTACTCTTCACATTACTAATCTGCAATCTGTTCCTGTGTATGTGATTTCAGAATATCTGTCTCACTTTGATGTAATCCAGCAGGTATCTTACCAAGTCTCCAACTCTTCTCCAAATATACCTCCTCCTCTTATGATTTTTGAGCAGTGTATTAACTAATACTGACTGCAATTTGTTGCAGAACTCAGTTCATTTCTACTGCCAACCTTTTATTCTCCCATCACTCTGTCTTCTGTTCTTTCCCCTACCAAGGTTTTCCATCCCCCCCCCCCCCCCCTCCATAATTCTGAGATGATCATTTCTCTTTACATACTGACAAAGGGAGGCTATGATGTTGGGATCACGGAGTGTCTGCAAACTTGTACACTTTTGTTGGCATTAAAACAATATAATGTGCAAGCAAAAAGGTGCACTGCTCTGGCACTTCTGAGAAAATCACAAGAGAAATTTTATGCCTTTATTGTGTAACTGATGTATCTGTGCTAAGAAGCCGCCTGTGAGAAGTCATTGTAGTTAAGTGGTTAATTTTTGAGCCTTGCAAGAGGGTCCCACACCAGGTCACAGGATTCTGTCACAGGGAGTCACCTTAATTTTTATATTTTCTGTGATATTAAAAAAATTTGCACCAACACAATTTATTCTTGGCTCATCAATACGCAGGTTAATTGCCAAATGAGGCCTGCCTTTGTGTCTGCAGCTCAAAGTATTGAGATGTAAAGTAGTTCCAGGTACCTTAGCAGATTGCATGTATAAGGAACTTTGCAAATAATGACAGGCAAACATTTTAAGGAAAACTCTGTGAGTTCCGTTGTTTATTTGTCGACAGTTGTAAATATGTTTGTTCTAATTCAGTTAACAATAGTAGGTAGTCAAATAAGATGAAATTCATTAAAACTTCATGCACGTAGATGTGTGTTTTTAATTATATTACCTCTCAAACGTCATATAAATTAAATAATGTGGCCAGTGATGAAAAAAATATAGATTCAGTGGGAATTGAACCATCGCCTCGTAGTTTTACGAATCTCTAACGCTATTCACTTGACCAGCACAGACTCTAATGTACAGCACCTATGCACTGATATACATGCCACAGCCTGCCGGTGTGGCCGAGCAGTTCTAGACGCTTCAGTCTGGAACCGCACAACCGCTATGGTCACAGATTCAAATCCTACCTCGAGCATGGAGGTATGTGATGTCCTTAGGTTAGTTAGGTTTAAGTGGTTCTAAGTTCTAGTCCCATAGTGCTCAGAGCCATTTGAACCGCATGCCACATAATAGACATGTAAAACTTCTCTTCCTCTCAGAATTGCCAGAGTACCGCACCTTACTGCTTGCACATTATTATTTTAATGGTATATTAAAGGTGTACAAAGTTTGAAGTTAATCCATGATCCTAATGTCAGTATTTAAAGGGAAATGATAATCATAATTTGGGGGGGGGGGGGGGTTGGAACACTGTGGTAGGGGAAAGTAGAGAAAAATGAAGCCTTGGCAGTAGAAATGAATCAAGTTCTGCAATACATTGCAGCTAGTAATAGTAAGTACACTGCTCAAAAATCTCAAGAGGAGGAGGTATATGTGGAAACAACTTAGAGGCATGGTAAGATACCTGCTGGATTACATCATAGTGGCATTCTGAAATCGGATACTTGATTGTAAGGAGTACCCAGGAACAATGCAGTTTAATAATGTGAAGAGCAGGCTGAAGTTTAAGATAACCAGCAGGAAAAATCAATTTGAAAAGAGGTGGGTACTGAAGTACTGAAGACAGAGTTCTCTGAGGCTATAGATACTGTGATAATGAACACAACAGTACACACATTGGTTGAAGAGGAACTGACGTATCTAAAAAGGGTAGTCATGCAACTGTCTGCTGACATGTTAGAAGACAAAACAGAAGTCCGTTTGGGGAACCACTGACTGTGCTAGATGCAATTTATGAAGTGTCAAACCAATCAACCGTAGCAAAGTCCTGAAAAACATTAACCCTAAAACTGATGAAATCAGTGATTCTGACGATGAAGATGATGTTAGTTGCTGTTTTAAAAAGTACTCCAGGGTGTGAAATTGTTAAGAAATAAAATATTTCTGACTGGTTTGATGTGGGCCGCACAGAGCCTGGTCAGAAGATGATGTTGAGTGACGATGCTATTGTTCTACGAGTATATGGGAAATCTGAGGCGGTGAATGACAGTGACAAAGATGACAACATTCTCTAATTCCAGAAACACTAATCAGTCATGCATTAACACTTCAGTGGGCCAAAGGGTTACTGGATACCTGGAATAGCAGGATGATGCACTTCCCCACAGTCATTTAATGAACAAAGTAGAGCATATGGACTATCAAACCAATTGTGTGATTGGATTGAAGAGTTCCTAGATTACAGAATGCAGCATGCCATTCTCAATGGAGAGAAGTCTTCCGAAGTAAGAGTGATTTCAGGTGTGCCGCAGGGGAGTGTCGTAGGACCATTGCTATTCACAATATACATAAATGACCTTGTGGATAACATCGGAAGTTCACTGAGGCTTTTTGCGGACTATGCTGTGGTATATCGAGAGGTTGTAACAGTGGAAAATTTTACTGAAATGCAGGAGGACCTGCAGCAAATTGATACATGGTGCAGGGAATGCCAATTGAATCTCAATGTAGACAAGTGTAATGTGCTGTGAATACATAGAAAGAAAGATCCCTTATCATTTAGCTACAATATAGCAGGTCAGCAATTGGGAGCAGTTAATTCCATAAATTATCTGGGAGTAGGCATTAGGAGTGATTTAAAATAGAATGATCATATCAAGTTGATCATCGGTAAAGCAGATGCCAGACTGAGATTCATTGGAAGAATCCTAAGGAAATGCAATCCGAAAACAAAGGAAGTAGGTTGCAGTACACTTGTTCGCCCACTGCTTGAGTACTGCTCACCAGTGTGGATCCATACCAGATAGGGTTGATAGAAGAGACAGAGAAGATCCAATGGAGAGCAGCACGCTTTGGTAAAGGATTATTTAGTAACCTCGAAAGCATTACGGAGATGATAGATAAATTCCAGTGGAAGACTCTACAGGAGAGACGCTCAGTAGCTCAGTACGGGCATTTGTTGAAGTTTCGAGAACATACCTTCACCGAGGAATCAAGCAGTATATTGCTCCCTCGTGTGTATATCTCGCGAAGAGACCATGAGGATAATGTGAGAGAGATTAGAGCCCACACAGAGGCATACCGACAATCCTTCTTTCCATGAACAATTCGAGACTGGAATAGAAGAGAGAACCGATACAGGTACTCAAGGTACTCTCTGCCGCACACCGTCAGATGGCTTGCGGGGTATGGATGTAGATGTTACCCTTTCCGACAAGTTGGTGTTGCTTAAAATTCATAGTGTGATATGTAAAACACAAGCTACCTCACTGAAATAGAAATCAATTTGACTATTTTGTTTCAAAGTGATGTAGTGTAATGTGAAATTGGCTTCCACTCTATTCTTTGTAAATACTGCATTTTGTTGAATAAAGTATAATATACTATATACACTTTAGTTAAGTAGTGTTAATTGAAACAACTGTAATGCATAACTGTTTACTTTAATATTTCAATTACAGGTTGTCCACGAATAATTGAGAGTACACTGTGCATGTGTGTGGGGATGGGGGCCGCTTGGCAAGAAATAAAGAAATACATGTTTCAACATTTTTGGAAATTTAGCCCCAAGGGGGTGAAATAGTGGGTGAAAGTTGTTTTCAAGATAAGTCATTATGAATGAACTACTAAGTGTTTTTTAAAGCTATGTCTATGAAAATTCATATTTTGTTCTTGGTTCCAATTGTTAAAAAAATGTATTTCATTGTTTTTGGAAATTCATCCCACTAAGGGGAAGAAGTGGGGGATGAAATATGTTATGAAAATATCTCCTTATGAAAGCATTTTTAAAACTAGAGCTATTAATATCTGAATTTGGCATTTAGGTTAGAAATGAAAAAAATTCGTGTTCCACTGTTTTCAGAAATTCACCCACTAAGGGGGTGAAATATGGCCATCATCACCCAGCCCAAATTGTTAAGGATAGACATTTGAAATTCAGAGACAGTGTTGATCCTACACTTAAGATCCATCACCTAAGAGGGTGTGTTTGAAATTCTACTCCTAAGGGGGAGAAATAGAGGATGAAAAGTTTTATGAAATTATTTCATTATGAAAGCATTTTCAAAGCTAAATCTGTGAAAATTTGTATTTAGCTTCTCTTTTAGAGGAGTTCGAACCACCAAGGTGGTGAAATAGGGGACGAAAACGTTAAGAAAATATTTTGTTGTATTAAAAAAAAAAAGAAGCAAAATCTATGAAAATAGGTATTTCACTTCTCTGTGAGATATAAAGAAATTGTGGAAGGAGAGGCATGCAGCAATCAGTTGCAGTCCTGTAGTTTTTATTACTCTTGCCTTTTTGCCAGTAAGATAGTATGGGTGACACATACTGCTGCGAGTTTGTTGGATTGTAACACTACTGCACTGAAGATTGCTATTTACAGCCAAAATTTAGATATGCAAGAGAAATAAAAGTTAATTGGATTGTGACTAACTGCTGTGTGCCTCTCCTTCCTTATAGTCTATGGTTGCTGTGCACAACAAACCCTTATGGAATCAAAATTGGTAAAGAAATGTGTTAGGGAATGAAATTTTCTGTGGAAATATCACTACAAGAATACAAAAGGAATGACTACCAGAATCCTTGGACTCCAACTACCAGATTTTCTTTTTGGTCAGATGTACATTCAGAAAAAAAACCATGCTTCTGTGGCCATAATTAATGTGAAAAGTTTAGAAGGTGTTGCAATTGATGAACAACATAAAAATTCAGTTAAAGAAAAGCAAAAAAAAGTTGTCCATAAACAGCCCTTTTCAATCTATCCCAGGCATTTTCGATATGGTTCATTTCTGTAAAACATGCTAGCCACTTTAGTCGAGCGATGTCGTTATCCTGATGGAAA
The DNA here is from genome assembly GCF_023897955.1 of Schistocerca gregaria. Taxonomy (NCBI): domain Eukaryota; kingdom Metazoa; phylum Arthropoda; class Insecta; order Orthoptera; family Acrididae; genus Schistocerca; species Schistocerca gregaria. The sequence continues at coordinate 307,077,413 of NC_064920.1, read as the reverse complement.
TCATTCACAAGATGTGCATGATGGGCGCGCGAGTTGTCATCCATGCAGATGAATGCCTTGTCAATATGCCGCTGATATGGTTGCCTTATTGGTGAGAGGATGGCCTTCACGTATCGTTCAGCTGTTATGGTGCCTTCCGTGACCACTAGTGGCGTACATTGGCCCCACATAATGCCATCCCAAAACAGGAGGGAACCACCACCTTGCTGCACTTGCTAGACAGTGTGTCTAAGGAAAATTCAGCCTGACCAGGTTGCTTCCAAACACATCTCCAATGAACGTCTGATTGAAAGCATGTGTGACACTCATCGATGAAGGGAATGTGATGCCAATCCTGAGTGGACCATTCGGCATGTTGTTAGGCCCAACTGTACCGCACTGCATAGTGTCGTGATTGCAAAGATGGGCCTCGTGATTGTCGTTGGGAGTGAAGTTGCGCATTGTGCAATCTATTGTGCACTGTTTGAGTCAACACAAAGTCCAGTGGCTGCACAAAAAGCATTATTCAGCATGGTGGTGTTGCTGTCAGGGTTCCTCCAAGCCATAATCCATAGGTAGCAGTCATCCACTGCAGTAGTAGCCCTTGGGCGGCCTGAGTGAGGCATGTCATTGACAGTTCCTGTCTCTCTTATCTTCTCCATGTCCGAACAACATTGCTTTGGTTCACTCTGAGACGCCTAGACACTTCCCTTGTTGAGAGCCCTTCCTGGCACAAAGTAACAATGTGGACGTGATCGAACCGTGGTATTGACCGTCTAGATATGGTTGAACTACAGACAACACGAGCCGTGGTCCTGGTGGAATAACTGGAACTGATCAGCTGTTGGACCCCCGCCGTCTAATATGTACTGCTCATGCACGGTTGTTTACATCTTTGGGCAGGTTTAGTGATATCTCTGGACAGTTAAAGGGACTGTGGCTGTGATACAATATCCACAGTCAACGTCTATCTTCAAGAGTTCTGGGAACCGGGGTGATGCAAAACTTTTTTTGATGCATGTATGTAGAACAGATTTAAATATATATTTTTATATCATTTTTTAAAAATAGGTTCTCTATATCCATTCCGAGGTTTATTAGAGTATTGTGTAAAAATCTGAAGTAATTCTCATCAGACCATCAAAGTTGAGCACAACCGGGCTTGGCTAGCACTTGGGTGGGTCGCTATCCAGGTCTTGCAAGTGCTGTTGATATGTGTGGTGCGCTCAGCCCTTGTAAGTCTAATTCAAGAGCTACTTGATTGAGAAGTAGTGGCACTGAACACAAAAACTGACAAGAGCTGGGTGAGCTGTGTGCTGACGACATGATCTCCGTATCCACATCCCATGATGCCTAGGGGCTGAGGAAGACATGGTGGCCTGAGAGAAAGAGAGAGAGAGAGAGAGAGAGAGAGAGAGAGACCTAAAACAATTGTAGCCTACATCTGTCTGAATGTTTATAAGAGTTTCATGCAAAAATTGGAAGTAAATCGGTCAAGCACTTATCAAGATTTTGGTAACAATGTTAAACAACAGCTTATCTTTACACAGGGTGATTTGTTCCACCATGTACAAACTCTAGGGATTGATCGATGAGAGGATACAGAAGAAAAAAAGGTCTGATGAACGAGTCTTTAAATGCTTGGTTTCCATGCTAGAGATCATTTATTCAGTCATACATTGTTACAGAGACTGCAGTCTAATATGTGCTGTACCATGTAGCCACAGTCACGGTAGGCATTAAAAATGGTTTACATGTGCTTCAACACATGCGTTTACGCACTGTAGCATGTTCTGTCTCAAACGTTCATTCACATCGGTCAGGCTGCATGTAAGCAGTATCAAAGGCAGCATGAATCACTGCTCCAGTATCTTTACACCTGGAATAGGATCTGGATACACGATACTTTTGAGATGGCCCCATAGTCAGAAATCGCACAGGTTGAGATCTGGTTAACAGTCCATGCAACTGGATTCCCTTGTCCGATCCGATCCACTGACCGGGAAACATACCCCATAATCAGAAATCACACGGTTTGAGATCCATTGAACAAGCAGGCCATGCTACTGGACCCTCTTGTCCAATCCATCGACCGGGGAACATACGATTGAGATGTGTCTCGATATTAGCAGTGAAGTGGACTGGAGCACCATCATGTAGCAACCATATAACCCTTTGAATCATCAGTGGCACTTCTTCCAGGAAGGAAGGCAAAGTCATCCGCAAGAAACACCGATAGTTCCTGCCTGTTAGAAAACATGGAAGGGCGTCTGATTCCAAAATATGGTCATCAATTACGCCAACCCACACATTCTGGCTGCACTGGTGCTGATGGATCACTGTCACTGGGTTCTACATACCAGCCCACAGATGACGGTTATGAAAGTTGAAAATACCACTCTGTGTAAAGGTGGCCTCAGCTGTGAATAGAATGGGTGACACAAATCCAGGAATCATGGTTGCCTGGTGAAGAAACCAGTGACAGAACTGCTCCTGATGTGAAAAGTCTGTCACTAGTATGACCTGCACACACTGTAAGTGATAAGGGTAGTAACAGTTGTCATGGAGGATGTTATCCTTTATTGGTGGGCCAATTGCTTGGTATGTGACAGTTGCCTTCCACAGTGTTAATCACATTTTCCTTCAAGCCTGGTGCTCAAACGTTTCAGGTACCTCCTTCATGATTTCCTGCTTCCTGAGACAAGCCTATCTCAGACATATGGCAGAACGCTGTTGCTAACATTGAATGCTGTGATTAAATGTCAGCAGGGATAGCTCTGTTGATACAACCTTGCTGCCCGCCACCCGTTGCCATTTGCCTTTCCATCAGCAAGTTCTTGATTTGAATATGGAACCATTATGTACAATCTTGTATCACATCCCCTACAAGGTAAGTCAACAAGAGAAGTGAATCGGATGCAACATTACTAATTGTTATGGTAGGAGAGGGCACTAGGTTATGATGTTTGAGAAACGGTACCACCATGTATACTGTAACTATGGCTGTATGGTACAGTGTGTATTAGACTACAGTCTCTGGCACAACATATGCCTCTTATATTCTTGTAGTGATATTTCCATAGAAACTTTCATCCCATAACACACATTTCTTCACCAACTTTGATTCCATAAGGGACTGTTGTGGACAATGACCATAGACTATAAGGAACGAGAGGCTCACAGCAATCAGTCACAATCCCATTAACTTTTATTACTCTGGCAATCTGAACTTTGGCTATAAGTGGCCATCTTCAGTGCAATTGAGTTATGATCCAACAAACTTACAGCAGTACGTGCTGCCATTCTATCTTATTGGTGTATAGGCAAGAGTAATAAAAACTACGGGGCTGCGACTGATTGCAGTGTGCCTCTCCTTCCATATATTTCTTTATATGTAACTGAGAAGTGAAATACCAATTTTCATAGATTTAGCTTCTTCTTCTTCCTCTTCTTCTTCTTCTTCCCCAATATAACGAAATATTTTCATAAAAACATTTTGATCCTCTATTTCACCCCCTTGGTGGTTTAATGTAGAATCCAAATATAAATTTCTGTAGATTTAGCTTTGAAAATGCTTTCATAATGAAATAATTTCATAAAACTTTTCATTCTCTATTTCTGTCCCTTAGTAGTGGAATTGTGGACAAGCATTTCTTTAAAGATGCCTGCAATGGAAGATCATCACAGTCTCCAAATTTAAAGTTTCTGTCCTTCGAAGTTTGGTCTGGGTGATGTCCATATTTCATCCCCTTAGGGGTTCAGTTTCCAAAACAGTGAAACACATATTTCTTTCATTTCTAACTGAGAAGCCAAATTCAAATGTTAATAGATCTAGCTTTAAAAATGCCTTCATAATGAAATATTTTCATAAAATGTTTCATCCTCTGTTTCACCCTCTTAGAGGTCTGAATTTCCAAAAACGCTGAAATACATTTTTTTCACCCCCATGAGGCTAAATTTCCAAAAATGCTGAAAAGTGTATTTCTTGCTAAGAAACCCCTCCTCCCCACTCACATGCACAGTGTACTATCAGTTATCCGTGGATAACCTGTAATTGAAGAATTAAAGTACACAGTAATGTATTAGAGTTGTTTTACTTACCACTACTTATCTAATGTGTATAATAAATTCTACTTTGTTCAATGTATTATGTGTGAAAATGCAGTATTTATAAAGAATAGAGTGGAAGCCAATTTCACATTACACTACACCACTTTCAAACGAAACAGTCAAATTGACTTTTGTTTCAGTGAGGTAGCTTGTCTTTTACATATCACACTATGCATTCTAAGCAACAGCAACTTGTCAGATAAGGTAACATCATCCTGCTGTTCCAGGTATCCAATAACCCTTTTGCCCATTGAAGTGTTGCGTGATTGATTAGTGTTTCTGGAATTAGAAGAATGTTGTCATCTTCGTCTCTGTCCTCAGATTTCCCATATACTTGCAGAACAATAGCACCGTCACTCAACATCTGCTGACCAGGCTCTGTGTGGCCCACGTCAAACCATTCAGGAATATTTTATTTGTTAACAGTTTCACACCGCAGAGTACTTTCTAAAACAGCAGCTAATGTCCTCCTCACTGTCGGAATCATTGACTTCATTAGTTTTAGGATTAATGTTTTTCAGGACTTGGCTATGGTTGATTGTTTTACGTTATGTCACAATTTTGACACTTCATAAATTGCATCTAGCACAGTCAGTAGTTTCCCAAAAGTTTGAAGATTGCTGCCCTTATCAATAAGGTTCTGTAACAGATTTCCTCTATAAATTTTCTTCATGGCAGCAGAAACACTGATCCACTAGCTTAATTAAGGCTATCCCATTAGAGGGTAAATGTTTTACAAATATCATCCTGTCATCCAATTTTAGAACAAGTTCATTTGAATGTGACGGTGTATTGTCCAGTAACAGTACAGCCCTTGTAATTAGGCCCTTCAACATTAAGTTTTCTTGCACCTGTGGCACAAAGGAGTTATGGAACCATTTTTGAAATATTGTGTGGTCCATCCAGGCCCCTTTCTGGTGAAAATAATGGACAGGTAAATTGTGCATTCCTTTTCCTTTGAAACATAGCGGTTTTTAACTTTACCTATTATATTAAGCATAACTTTATGCAGTTGTGTACCTTTAGCACAACACACCACAGGTATTCTTTCTTATTTGATTTGTAATCAGGGCATTACGCTCTGTCTCGAAAGCTGAAGTCTTTGTTGGTAGACGCTGCCTAAATAGCCCAGTTTCATCTACATTTTATATTTGCTCAAGCTCTAAATTTTCTTGTGGAATAAATTCTTGGAAATCATTACAAAATTCAGAAGTAGCTTTATATCTACATTTAACTTTGCTCCTTGGACGGCAATTTCTCAGATACCATGATGCTGTTTAAAGCTTGATAGCCAGCCAGAAGATGCAATAAAATCTCCTTCCACCCCTTGGGTTTTGAAGAAAAACTGTACCTTTTGGTGCATGTTAGGCCAGATTCTTGTGTGCCCTCTGCTGTTTGCTGTCAAAACTATTCCATTATGGCTTCATCCAGTTCTGCAGATGTAAACATTGTTATACCCTTCCGCTTTTACAAACCTGTAGATGAGTCAGAACTGCCAACAAATTGAATTGTTTTGTCTTTCTTTACTGAATATTATAGTTTAACCCACATCGTAAATCAGTGCCAGATTCTGCATATCAATACTGCCTTCTCCACTCTCTGGTAAAAAAGAATAAAAAAAATAAAAAAATTCAGCAGCTTAAAAGGAGAAATAGGCCACGGATAGTTGAGAGTTGATTGTATTTATAAAGGGGCAAAGTTGGTAATAAAATTCTTGAAAAATTCTGGACCAATTTAATTCAAATTTTTACTCGATACTCTTATAAACCTATGTACAAATGTAAGCTGCTTATTTTAAATGTGTTTGTTATTTAAGTGTGTTTGTGTATATAAATAGACACACACTCACTCACACTCACTCTGTGTAAAGGGGCAATGTTATTAGGCATAAAGTTTGAAAAGTTCTTGACTAATCTACTTCCAATTTTTAGACACTATTCTAATCAACATACAGCCAAACTTATGTGGCAAAGTTACTAGCAAGATTTTCGTGTTCTGGGCTCATTTATTTCCAGTTTTTACACAATACTCGAATAAATATTCAGATGGACATAGACCACATATTATATATATTGTTTATAAATACATGTATGGAATGTAATTGTCAAAAATTTTTAGTAAATATCTCAAAAAGTTCTTACTGGTTTACTCCATATTTTTACACAATACTTTAATAAACATCCGTATGGACATAGCCTATATTTTTTTAAACAACAGTGTGCAGGTATTATATCAGGACCAACTGCAAGGATGAAAATACTGTGCAGTAAAAATTTACAGTTTCATTTTCTTTCTTGCAGTCGGTTCTGACTATAATAACTGGGCATTTAAACCATCGGATAAATTGTTTCTCCCATATATATTTTCCTTCTCATTGTATATAATTTCAACCAAAATTTGTATACACAACTATGTGCTGTTTTGTTTTCTTCCTAGCAGTGGGTTTTAACAGGAAACAGGAAAGCTGTATTTATGGCTGTGTGCTTATGATTAGAATACTGCTATGGAATCTGAATTGTCTAAAAACTTTGTAATCCTACTCATTTACAACTATGCAAAATACTGTCATTGAAGCTAGTATCCTCACAGATCAAGCAGCTGAAGAAGACTCTCATGATCTCAACTGATTTACCCATTTATTTTAAACGACTTTGATTCCTAATCACTGTGTCGTTAGGTATAACAATGAACAAGTCTTAAGATAAGTGAGATGGGGAAACAGGAAATGGACTTAAAGGAGGGGGGGGGGGGGGTGACAGAGGGTTAACAATGGACTTAGAGAAGGGGCAGAATGAGATGGGCAGAGACATGAGGGAAAAGGAAGTGGAGACAGATAGAGGACAGGAAGAGGAGATGGACATAGAGACGGGGAGTAGTAGTAGTAGTAGTAGTAGTTGTTGTTGTTGTTGTTGTTGTTGTTGTAGTCTTCAGATCACAGACAGGTTTAATGCAGCTCTCCATGCTACTCTATCCTGCGCAAGCTTCTTCATCCCCCAGTACCTACTGCAACCCACATCCTTCTGAATCTGCTTAGTGTATTCATCTCTTGGTCCGCTCTGTAATTTTTACCTTCCACGCTGCCCTCCCTTGATGCCTCGGAACATCTCCTATCAACTGATCCCTTCTTGTCAAGTTGTGCCACAAATTTCTGTTTTACCCAGTTCTATTCAGTGCCTCCTCATTATTTACATGATCGACCAATCTAATCTTCAGCATTCTTCGTAGCACCTCATTTCGAAAGATTCTATTCTCTTCTTGTCCAAACTATTTATTGTCCATGTTTCACTTCCATACATGGCTACACTCCATACAAATACATTCTGAAACGACTTCCTGACACTTAAATCTATACTCTATGTTAACAGATTTCTCTTTTTCAGAAACACTATCCTTGCCATTGCCAGTCTACATTTTATATTCTCTGTACATTGACCATCATGAGCTATTTTGTTCCCCAAATAGCTAAACTCATTTACTACTTTAAGTATCTCATTTCCTAATCTAATACTCTCAGCATCAACCGACTTAATTCAACTACATTCCATTATCCTCATTTTGCTTTAGTTGATGCTCATCTTATATCCTCCTTTCAAGACACTGTCCATTCCATTCAACTGCTCTTCCAAGTTCTTTGCTGTCTCTCACAGAATTACAATGTCATCGGCGAACCTCAAAGTTTTTATTTTTCTTTTGTTTCCTTTACTGTTTGCTCAACATACAGATTGAATAACATCGGGGATAGGCTACAACCCTGTCTCACTCCCTTCCCAATCACTGCTTCCCTTTCATGCCCCTCGACTCTTATAACTGCCACCTGGTTTCTGTACAAATTGTAAAGAGCCTTTCACTCCCTGTATTTGACCCCTGTCACCTTCCGAATTTGAAAGAGAGTATTCCAGTCAACGTTGTCAAAAGTTTTCTCTAAGTCTATAAATGCTAGGAACGTAGGTTTGCCTTTCCTTAATCTATCTTCAAGATGAGTCGTAGGGTCAGTATTGCCTCACGTGTTCCAGTATTTCTGTGGAATCCAAGCTGATCTTCCCTGAGGTCGCCTTCTAACAGTTTTTCCATTCGTCTGTAATATTTTGCAGCCGTGACTTATTAAAGTGATAGTTCAGTAATTTTCATATCTGTCAACACCTGCTTTCATAGGGATTGGAATTATTATATTTTTCTTGAAGTCTGAGGGTGTTTCTCCTGTCTCAAACGTCTTGCTCACCAGATAGTAAAGTTTTGTCAGGGATGGCTCTCCCAAGGCTCTCAGTTGTTCTAATGGAGTGTTGTCTACTCCCAGGACCTTGTTTCAGCTCGTGTCTTTCAGTGCTCTGTCAAACTCATCACACAGTATCATATCTCCCATTTCATCTTTATCTACATCCTCTTCTATTTCCATAATATTGTCCCTTTCCTTTGTATAGACCCTCTATGTACTCCTTCCCACCTTTCTGCTTTCCCTTCTTTGCTTAGCACTGTGTTTCCATCTGAGCTCTTGATATTCATACAAGTGGTTCTCTTTTTTCCAAACGTCTCTTTAATTTTCCTTTAGGCGGTACCTATGTTACACCTAGTGAGATACGCTTCTACATCCTTGCATTTGTCCTCTAGCCATCCCTGCTTAGCTATTTTGCACTTCCTGTCGATCTCATTTTGGAGATGTTTGTATTCCTTTTTGTCTGGTTCATTTACTGCATTTTTATGTTTTCTCCTTTCATCAATTAAATTTCTACTAGCCCTCGTCTTTTTTACCTTCTTCATCCTCTGCTGCCTTCACTATTTCTTTCCCCCATTCCTGTCACTCACTCCCTTATGCTCTCCCTGAAACACTCTACAACTTCTGGTTCTGTCCGTTTATCCAGGTCCCATCTCCTTGAATTCCCACCTTTTTGCAGTTTCTTTAGTTTTAATTTACAGTTCATAATGAATAGATTGTGGTCAGAGCCCACATCTGCCCCTGGAAATGTCTTACAATTTAAAACCTGGTTCCTAAATTGTCTTACCATTATATAATTTATCTGAAACCTTCTAGTATCTCCAGGCCTCTTCCATGTATACAATCTTCTTTCATGATTCTATAGCTATGATTAAGTTATGCTCTGTGCAAAGTTCTGCCAGGCGGTTTCCTCTTTCATTTCTTACACCCATTCCATATTCAACTACTACGTTTCCTTCTCTTCCTTTTCTTACTATTGAATTCCAGCCACCCATGACTATTAAATTTTCATCTCCCTTCACTATCTGAATAATTTCTTTTATCTCATCATACATTTCATCAATCTCTTCATCATCTGCAGAGCTAGTTGGCATATAAAGTTGTACTACTGTGGTAGGCACGGGCTTCGTGTCTTATCTTGGCCACAATAATGCATTCACTATGCTGTTTGTAGTAGCTTATCCACAGGGCATATATTCAATCCCTCTACATATTTAGCAGTTACAAAGCATAGGCAGGTATACTAGTTATGTAATATAAGAATGCATGCTTTCACAGCAATATATAGTGCTAAAATTCTCTTGGGCTTCCAGCCGCTTCAAGTGGTTTAACCGTTTCAGATTTGATTCTTCCCCCTTTGTTTTGCCAGGAGGAAAGAAAATTTTTCTTTATAATTTATACTAATATATGTATTTGTTTTCAATACATATTTTTTACATTTTGCTTATTTTTATAAACAATTTTGAAAACTTCACTGTTGTAATAAATAAATGATAATTCAATAATTACCATGCAAAATAACAATAATAATAATAATAATAATAATAACCAACAACTTCTGTGAATTCTGGTGGTCACAGGCTACTATGCACTGCAACATACACTTGATATTTTTACAGAGATGCCCAAAATGTGGAAGCATATGTGCATGATGAAAAGATTAAACATTCATAGATGTGAACATGAGTTTTCCATTGAGGAAAAATATTTCTGTTGCAGCTAATACACACTAATTATTAATGTACACAATTGTAGCCATTGGGTCTGAATGGCTTAAAATCCATGAGATTTCAGCTGCTTCTTGACCTTTGTCAAGTGGTGACTGCCATGTAATTGCTGCCACCATCCTCATGTACTCGCTCTGCTTCATGTGACACCACTGGTGCTCAGTCCAGGCCCATACGTAGTAATGTTTTCGTCGATAATGCACAATGTTCACTTCAACATTCTGATGGCTGGGTCCCAAGCTGTGCTAAGCTGTAGGCTACCTTCTCTATTGAGCGTGTCCTGATAAATTTTTATCTCAGTCCCTTGTTTTATTTCAGTAACTCAGAAACCATTAGTATTTTTAATAACAGTTGTTTCATCGAATGCAGTTTGGTGTCTGTTTTCCAGAGCATGCTTTGCTACCAGTGATATTTCAGTATACTATAGGCGGAGATGACTCTCATGTTGTAAGATGCTGTCAAGTAGTGTACCCAATCTGCCAAACATAAATCTGTCCCCACACATACATGAGATTTTATATACTCCTGGTGTTCTTGGCCCTTCATCATCTTTCATGGGCCTCATAAGTTACTGAACTTTTTGCTGGAGGCCTGAAGTCCAAATTGATTTTATGCCTCTTTAGGAGTCAGCTAATCTTTCCTGTTACTGAGCCACAGAATGGCAAAAGCACAGGCTTTTCATGTCCTTTTCAGTGGCATTCTGCTGGTGTGTTTATGGAGAGATAGGTCACGAAATCTTTCAGTTGTTGAAGTCAACAAGTTGCCCAGAAAAGAATGTTTCTGTGAAGGGTGGTGGTACCTGGTAGCATGCAGATTGCATGGTGAGTTTTGGAAGGATTTTTTTCATTATTAATTTTTCCTGTTCCTCATATAATTGCTTTACATTGTTATTTAAAAAGTTTTTAACAATTACTGAGGTGGTTTAGTTTCTGATTTGGGCTATCTTATTTCTAAATTTGTTTATTTTAGTTATATTATTCTTCTTATAATGCTTAAATAGCTAATAATAATATAGTGCGACATTGAAGGTTTATGGGAAGAGTAAGGCACCAACTGTCTCCACCTCCATAATGAACTTGATGTTGTCATGTATGTTGTTGTTGCAGTCCAACAATTCTCGCAGCTTTTCTTATCCATGAGGCCAGACAATGAATGTATTGTCAAGTTAATGATAAAAGTTTCCAGAATGAGATTTTCACTCTGCAGCGGAGTGTGCGCTGATATGAAACTTCCTGGCAGATTAAAACTGTGTGCCCGACCGAGACTCGAACTCGGGACCTTTGCCTTTCGCGGGCAAGTGCTCTACCAACTGAGCTACCGAAGCACGACTCACGCCCGGTACTCACAGCTTTACTTCTGCCAGTACCTCGTCTCCTACCTTCCAAACTTTACAGAAGCTCTCCTGCGAACCTTGCAGTACTAGCACTCCTGAAAGAAAGGATATTGTGGAGACATTGTTTAGCCACAGCCTGGGGGATGTTTCCAGAATGAGATTTTCACTCTGCAGCGGAGTGTGCGCTGATATGACAGGTACTGGCAGAAGTAAAGCTGTGAGTACTGGGCGTGAGTCGTGCTTCGGTAGCTCAGTTGGTAGAGCACTTGCCCGCGAAAGGCAAAGGTCCCGAGTTCGAGTCTCGGTCGGGCACACAGTTTTAATCTGCCAGGAAGTTTCTTAATGATAAAAGTAATTAATTAGGCTTTGCAGGAGCCATATCGAATGCAAGTTGTCAAAGTACCCCATAAACAGGTTTCCATCACAATGCCATCTGTGTACTTGAAATTGTCTTCAGTGCTTAAATAAATCCATAAAAGTATGTTCGCACATGCACAGGAATAAAAGACCATGCACAAAAGTTTGTGGGAAGAACACATGTACACATGGGCGTTCTTATATCCACACATTGCCTCTTTGTGCAAGCAGTCAGCTATGAATTCCCTTCTTCACTTGGGAGCTTCTGTTTCATTTATTGTGATGAAAAGGTGACAAAAAATAGAAAACACAAAGGCAACTGTAGTGAAAGAAATATGAAATGATGACAATATCTTGTTTGCAAATTTCAAAGGCGATCACAGCAAGATTTTAGATTTTCTGCTTCGAAACTGCAGCGATAAGGCCAGCAATAAATTTTTGTTAGCTAGTAAATGGCAACATATATACCAGTTTCAATTATTTATTCCTCATTTCAAAACAAAGCATTTCAGTGATTATTCCTGAAACTAAGAAGTATTGAAGGTTAATTAATTGTCAATTCAGCATTTGTATTTTATTTGTATACAGAATGTTAATCATGAAAGGCGATGTGTAGATTAACATCCTTGCACTCTGCGGATTTGGGAATTTGTATTTTTTGGATAATCAGTGTACATTATTTCAATCTTTAGTAGTTTTTTGAGGAGCTAAATGTACCCCATCATTTTTTTTTTTTTTTGTTCAGATGTTGGGTGCCCCAATGTGATTTTAAGTTGCCATAGCATGAATATGAGTCCATAGTTTTCATATAGGCCCACACTTTTTATATTCATATAGCCCACACTTTTTATAAATTTTTGGCTTATTCTTCTCAGTTTTTCTACTTCTAAACTTATGATATCTTATTATTTACAAAAATATGATTGGAGGCCTTTTACATTATACTTTATGCTCAGGGCTACAGATCTTGATTTGTTATTGAAATAATCTTCAGAAGGGGCACTCCACACACTTACGTGAGCTTCCTTTGGGGTCAACAGACATTACTGTGCATAATTCCCATCTCAGCATAACCTCAACACTTTACACAAATGCACATGTGCCTCGATTCCTTGTCATCTGCTAAAAAGCGCAAAGAATCCAACCGAAGGCAGGTAGCAATATGCTTTACACATGGCCTCCATTTCCAAGAAATTACACATACACAAATGCATAGTTGCGCTGTTGGAAATTTATGTGTGTGCACAAAGTTAAGCACAAAAAAGGCATCATGTGGACGCACCTTAACAATATCATCAAATAACTGGGAGAGCAGAGGTATAGAGTCTTCGATGAGAATGTGTGTGAATAGTGAGACCACATCAAAACTGATAACCGTATCTTTTTCTCTTAGATACAGGCATTAAATTCAGTTGATTAAGTTGTCATAGTCTTGATGTGGTGCGCACAGTGACCAACATGCAGAGTGAGAAGTCTCATGAGACATTTTGTGAGTCTGCATGTTGGTCATGATAGGCTGTAAGAATATGTTCTTGTTATGAACTTTAGGAATGCCATGAAATTTGTGTGGTCGAAGTGCCTGAGGAATGAAATTTTTGATGACACCCTTTTCTAGTGAGTACTGTTTAAAAAGTTCAAATGTGTTCCTCATTATTGTGGATGTTGGACCCCGTGATAATTTTTGGTATGTCTCCTCCTCCAGCATCAACCAAATCTTCGCATCATAATTGGCTTGTTCCATAATGACAGTTTGTATTGCCCTTGTCATCATTGTACTCTTGCCAGTAGGTTGTAATAACCAATGACATAGTGGGCATCTTTTACCTGTCATATTGTTAAAAGCGTCATATTTTCAAACCATATGACCACAGCTGCTAAGTTTGCAGATTTTCTCTTTCACCTTATGAACTGTGCAATATCCTTGCTTGTTCATCAGTATATTTTATCTGCATATTTTTATTCAATAAATTTTGGCTGTAATCGCAGAGGCAGAGTCAAGAAACATTTTATATTTTTTGGATAATGCACCTATACTAAATTTGATGTGCTTAAAATCTGTTGTTTTTCCTTAACTTTTTTCCAGCTTTTTGAACTGGTTGTTAACTCTTCCATATCATAGTTATGACATTCGTAACCAGAATGCAGAATTGGATAACTCACCACCTATTAGTGAAGTGTATAATAAAAATGAAAAAGTTGATGAATCAACACTAAAAACTTCAAATTCAGCATTTGTAGCGGACAGTGAAAATGCAGAAGTGATAGCTCCCTCCCTTAAAAATAGTTCCAATGTACCCAATTGCATTGTTGAAGAGAAGAGTTAATACATTGCTGTAATTTTATTTTTGACAAAATGATTTTGTACTTTATTAAAAACTTGTGTTTTTTCTTGTAATTTACAGGAAACAATGTGTATGTGTATGTGTGTGTGTGTGTGTGTGTGTGTGTGTGTGTGTGTGTTCAGAGATGGAAATGGAATAGAGAATGACTTTAGAAAGAAGGATGTGAGTACAAGATGAATGTAATTAGTGTCATGGGGCAGGTGCATAAGTGGGTGCGGTGTCGGGGCTAGAAGAGATTGAGGGCAGCAGGATTATGGGATTGAAGGATGTGTTGCAGTGACATTTTCCAGTAATGTAATTCAGAAAAGCCAGTATTGAAGAAGTGAGTTGAGGTGTCGACTTGTGCAGATGAGTCCCAAGTGCACTCCTGCAACATATGTTTTCGTAGTCTGTCATGAAGAAAATTATTTCTGTGTAGTAAAATGATCACAGGTATAAGACAGTACTATGTTTTACGCTTGTAAACTGGTTTGCTAGTGAAGCTGTGTGTTTTTGTGAGAGTGAACGTGATTGTTAAGGAACCTTCCACAAATTTATATTTTTACCTCTACAACAGTAAATTTATTGAACCCTGTGGTTCATAAATAATGCTAACAAGCATTAGAGGACAATAAGTAACAAACAGTGCATTTTTACCTCATTGGAGGGCGTAGATATTGACTTTTCGTGTGTTGACTGGCTGTCTCTGGCAGTTAACTGTTGTGTGCACCAACATGGAGTCATATTAGTTCTGTGTCAGACCACAGAGTGCAGCACCAAGCGGGCACAGTGGCATTGCCATCTGTCTGTGAGCATGCGTGCTGCTTGCGCACTGTACCAAAGTGTTGCTAACTACCTGAGCCTCCACTGGAGCTAAAGTCATTTAACTAAAAGGTGTGTAACTGTGTTTAGGCCTTTTTGAAGTCTGTTATCACATCTGTAAGCCAAATAACTTGCAGTTTACTTTCTTTTGGCAAAACAGGAATGGGCTTGGCTTATACCTAAAAAAGTGAAGTAAATGAGACCCATATATTGTGTTTTCTTGACTACACTTGTTCTGTGCCCACGTAAAAGTGTGGATAGTGGAGGAAACTACATGGTCTATGCTGCGCTAGTACAAGTAGTGAAAACAGAACTCCAAAATGTAACGACAGTGACATCTAAAGGCAGAAGATACAAAGACAGATCAATTGGCAGTAAGACAGATGCAGTACACTAGACTCTCACTAATATGGCCCTCAGTGATTTGGTCTCTCAGTAATCTGGACCCCATCCAGCCTCCAGACATTCAAGCTGAAATCATGTGCACAACAATGAATTATTGTGCACATTAATGTTGTTTGCTAGTTACCATGTTAGACTATGCTATATGTATTTGAAATGGTGGCTTTCTGTACAGTTCAGTATCATTGCTTGTAAAAGGAAACATGTTACATTAAATATCAACAAAACTTTAAATTTTAGATAAATTAAACAGGTTCTTCACAAAGAGGCATCACTGCTGAGCATAGTGTTGGCCAAGCAACTATTTGTGATATCACAAAGCAAGATGTTATTCAACAGGATGCAATCTAGATGGAGCTAGATGGAGAGTAAGTTGGAAAAATTGAAGATTATGTGAAAGCGTGAGAATGAAGAACTGGACCTAGCTGTTAAGGTGGTTCATAACGTAGTAAAGGGTTTCCAGTCAGTGGCATGATAAGGAAGGAAAAAGCAATTGCATTTAATAAACAACTCAGCAGCAGTAACTTGTCTGCAGCGAGTGAGTGTTAGCTATTAAACGGATAAAAATGGCATGCGGCAATTGACAGTCCCTGGGTAAGTCGCTCAGCTATCAAAAAACTTACAGAGGAGTTTGTAATGATATAATGAAGATAATAGCGGAAGAATATTTAATTGCTGATGCCATGTGCAGTTCTGATGAACCAGTCCTCTTCTACAAGATGCTTCCATCAAAAACATTAGCTGCCAAGAACAGGAAGGATGCTAGTTAGTTAAACCAACAGAAACAGCGTGCTGTAATGCAAATGGGAGTCATAAACTATTGCACATGACAATTGGGAAACCCCAACATCCACATTGTTTTCAACACAGTGACGTAAATGCATTACCAGCACAAGATTGAGTTCAGTACAAACGCTGGATGGACAGAGAAATATTTTTTCTTGGTTCCACGAAACATTCATACCAGCTGCAAGAGAAGAGCTGAAGAAGAATAGGTTCCCTCTGAAAGATATCCTTATAATTGACGGTGCTCCTTCTGATGTCACTCAAAGGCTAGGCGCAAATTGAGACACGTGTGGCGCGGCACAACGCAGCGCGCGTTTTTGTAACATCACAGGTTCAAATAGGACCGCGCAAATTGCGACGTGATGCGACTGGGACGCGAAACACGCCTGCAACAGGTCGCGCGGCGTTGTGGTTGTGGCAGTTTCTCGTGTCGCGCGTGCCTCTCTAGCAACGTGGGAAATTTGAGGCGGGTAGCGGAAAAGTAGCCCGGCCATATGCTCACATCGGCACTACGCCTATGAGCGTAGGTAATATTCCAGAATGAGATTTTCACTCTGCAGCGGAGTGTGCGCTGATATGAAACTTCCTGGCATATTGAAACTGTGTGCCCGACCGAGACTCGAACTCGGGACCTTTGCCTTTCGCGGGCAAGTACTCTAACAGAAGTAAAGCTGTGAGGACCGGGCGTGAGTCGTGCTTTGGTAGCTCATATGGTAGAGCACGTGCCCGTGAAAGGCCAAGGTCCCGAGTTCGAGTCTCGGTCGGGCACGCAGTTTTAATCTTGCAGGAAGTTTCAGAGGTAAAATTGCCCATACGATAAATATTGCCTTACTGTATACTAAATTTTATTGCCTTTGTGTAGTGTTTCGTTTTTCGCCATTTAAACGCTCCAGCTTTTTTCGTTAGTACATGATACTTTTTTGTTATTTGTATCTGTATAGTTTTGTTTTGTTTTTCTTCTGTCAAGAAAAATGCATACTTCAGTAACTGGTGAGCCATTCTCCGCTGGAATTGTATCATATGCCTCCGCAATGTTTTCAGATCACAAGAAGGGACAGAGGGTAGGGAATAAGGAAGCAAGGAATATTATAAAATCATGTGATTAAGAAGCAAGGCAGGAAAGTAAAACTAGGTTATCTTCTCGCTGCCTAGTATGCTAGCATCTGTACGATCTGTTACAAAAATTTGGAAAGGGATAATTTCCACAGGTGTGACCTCTTTGTGCTCCTGGTAAAAAGCGTCCAAGATCTGAAGTATAGAAGTCTCACTGTGATTGCTTGGATATGGATGTAATAATGTAATACGACACACTGTAGTACATGCATGGGAACATCACATTTCCACTGCAACCTCGAAACGGTCGAAAAGCAGTCACAAATAACAATGTTGTAATTTGTTCGCCTTGATGAGAAGAAGCATTTCAATTGTTGCATGCACATTATCAGCATTAATAGACTAATTATACAACAGGCTACACAGATTAAGAAAATGGTTGGTATTATTACGAAAGTATGAATATTCTAAAGGAGTGTCATTATTAGATATATTTAATTTGTTGAAATGTACTGCTGACAAAGGCAGATCTACTTTCATAACAATGTTTTTCGAACTCCAGCTCACAAAGCACACATGGCTAGATTCTGCATTCCTGTTGCGCGCATTATCCTCCACTGCTGACAATACACTGACCCTTGAGTTGTGCGACAGGTCAATTGTTTATTTTTCTCAATAACAACTATTTAAATCGCGATCACACATAGTCAGTCAGGCAAGCCGTAGGTGAGTAACCAGTATCTGGCATGTGCCTATCATTCCACTTGAAGGAACGCTCATCATCATTTTAATACGGCTCAGATCAAGAAAAGGAATAAAATCCTTTGGTAAGTTTCCATTCCAGTTTCTCAGTGTTAAAAATACGATGGGTTACGGGGATTCCACCAAAATTCCAACAGAACTGGCAATCTATTTTTGTGTGAGTTGTTAACCTTTTCTCATTCGAAGAAGCATCACCATTTATGAGTAACGGCCACATTTCTCTTGGTGATAGGTTTAATTGTACTTCCTTTGTCACAGTGTAATTTGCCAAACTCATCTCACAGCAGGTATTGCGACAGAATACCGAAACGGAGTGCCCCATTAAACAAGTCATTGCCAATCACAGAGCTAAATAGCTTACGAAAAACCTCATAGTGTCAGTTTGCAGTAACATAAAAAAAAGAAATTTCATGTTT
The DNA here is from genome assembly GCF_023897955.1 of Schistocerca gregaria. Taxonomy (NCBI): domain Eukaryota; kingdom Metazoa; phylum Arthropoda; class Insecta; order Orthoptera; family Acrididae; genus Schistocerca; species Schistocerca gregaria. The sequence goes on along the minus strand of NC_064920.1, from coordinate 307,059,135 downwards.
ATTTTCTTACTAGGAAGCTCTTGTTTCGCTAGCTGTAGATAACTCTTAAAAAATTACAGTCACTGGAGCGAAATAAATAAAAAGGGAAGTATAAGTACTGATATATCGCCATAGAAAAGAAAGTTCCGTGTGCTTAAGAATTGGCGAAAAACTCTCATCCTTGTGTGCTATCAGTCGCCAAACTTTCATTTGGATGTCTCGAGCGGTTTAGCAGATATGAGAGATATTGCGAGTATTTCATTCTCGCGGCCGTGAGATCGGAAGTGAGCGCGCTACATAGGATCCATTTTTTCGAGATCGGAGTCAGATAGAGACCTCCTCCCAAGTCGAAACAAAAATTCAACATGTTAGCTAAATTTCAAACGCAGCAACATATGGTGTAATACGCACCAAGCGCAAAATCGTAGCGACCCCTAATTTTCGTTGCAAACTTTTTGAGTTTTGCGTAGTGTCTTACTAAAATGTGTACGTCACAATAAGAATGGCCATTAGCGAGATGGACACTTCATCACGAAGCTGACATATAACGCTACAAGTAAGGGAAAAATTAAATATTTTCAGTGAATAGTTTTTGTAAAATCGTTCGAGGAAGATAACAGGTTTTGCGCGCTTCGGTTCTGTCAGCGCAGAGCGTCGCCAGTCGGCGCCTGCGAAGGATGGTGTACGCGTCGACTTGTACGGAACGTGCGTGTCGCGCTGTAATGTCGTGTCATGTCACATGTGCTATACGCGTCTCAATTTGCGCGTAGCGTTAAGGTCTGATGGTACAGAAGCACTCTTTCTTCCACCTGATGTGATAGCCCTGATTCGGCCCATGGGATTATGTAATTAGTAAAATATCATAATTGATATGCAAATCTTGTCTCTTTAGTGAATGGATGTGAAAATAACTTTACCGAGACAATGTCAAAAGTGTGGAAACCAATCTATTTACAAGATGTTGTTTTTCAAATATCAGAAGCATGGGATAAAGTGGAGAATATTACCATAATTAAGAGTAGGGGAAAGTGTGACCATCCGCTGACACTGAGCTGGAGCCTTTACTGAAAGACCGTGATGAGCCAGTTAATTTTGAATTATCAGCTGCTGACACTTTGTACATTGACATGTTCCACAAGCTTCCAGGAGGAGAAATTGATGAAGGAGGTGCTGGTAAGTGGCTGTGAGACAGACCAAACAGTAACCAATGAAGAAATAATCGAAAGCATGCAGCAAAGTAATGATGAAGAGGAGGGCATAGAGAACACGAAGATTTCTTAAAGTGCTGTTGCTGAAGCTGCAGACATCTTCCTGGAGACATTATGCAAGGATCAGATATGCGGTGTACTGATGTAAAGCTGTTTTGTAACAATAATAATTTGGGGCCTGTTTCATAGTGAATGATATTACTGTAAATGTTCAAACTCAAGAACTAAGATCCCATGTGAATGAATGTATCTTTGGATTTAATAAAGTGTAGTCTCTTATACGCTTAAATTAAGTTTCAGACACTCTCAGTAATCCAGAACTTGCATTAATCTGGCACCCATATTTGCAGGAAATAGCGTGGATATAACAGCTGCCGATAAAATTGCAGTAGGTGGTGAAATTAGGGGGACCTACATAGCCAACTAAAGCAGAAGGTTTTGCAGTCTATTGCTTAACTGACGAGCTTAATATGTATGCTAAGTTATAATACAACGAGGACAAATATGAAACATAATTCAGTATCTTGAGTGCTTTATTAAGAGCAATCTCGCACACACACATTTATATGTAGAACAATTCACAGAGAAGCTGTTGCCTAACTAATTAACGTACAATTATGTACCTTTCAAGTGTGTTCAGTAACCAAGTGGAAATTAGAATACAGAAATTAATAGCCACAGAACTTCACGCTGCAGCGGGGAGAAAGCAATCACAGCACTGCTGGTGCCAGTGCAAGAACGCTGTTGACACATTGTTGAGTGAATCAGCTGTCCACCTGATGTCATTGTGATCTGCTGCGTGTTGCCGCATCAGTCCCCTTCGGGAGAGAAGAGCGAGGAAAGAAGAAAAGGATGGGGCCCCTCCACGCCCGCATCAACGTGGTGACCAAACCAAAAGTTCTACTGTCACCTCCGTAAGCATGTTAGTTTTGAATCAGGCGTCACAGGATGCAGGCTGTGATGTTGTCCATGCGTCTGGGTAAGATTACTCATTTACATGGTCCATCAGGAGATAGAAGTGGTCGAAAGCGATTGAAGGGTAGCGGTTGTAAGGGCAGAGGGAAAAAAAGTGCCAAGGCCAGAGCCAAGGGAAAAAAAACCTCTGCGACAGTAGGACGGGTAGTAAGGGCAGTAGCGGCTTGCTAGCTGCGATAGAGTATGCAAGGTGAGGTCGGTTAGCGTGAGGTATCGTGCATCGTTACCTATGTGCTGCGTGTCCGTTAGCTGGGTCAGTCCGAGTGCTGCGGCTGGGCTCGCTTGTAGTCCCCTGGGCCGGCTGCAGTGGCTTCCTCCCTGTAACATAAGAGTTCGGCGCGGCAACGCATGCGTTGCTGTTAGGCCCTCTGCTGCGCCTTGTCGTCGGTGACTTGGTGCAGCTTCATCAGGCTGGTGCAGAACGACAGCGATCGGCTACCGTTCAGCGTCCTCCTCTACTGCACGCCGCATCCCTCTCGCAATGTAGCTTCAATGAGCTCCGTTTGTTCGAAGAGCTGCGACAGTTCAGCGTCCGAGGAAGTTTTGCCGTTCGCTCGCGCCTGGGCGATAAAGGCTGCCCTTTTGGCTTCTCGATCCCTTGGGGGACCCGCTCCCGTCGCGGTCGGCGTTGCCACCGGTTCAGCTGGAGCGGCGGTTTTCTTCTTAGCACCTTTCACCTGCGGTGCTGCTGCGGCAGCCGCTGGCTCAGGCGCGCGGACGTCCTTCTGCGAGGTCGCAGGAGTGTTCGCAGGTACTACTGCGCCGGGGCCTCGGGCGAAGACTGCTCGCAGCTGCCTTAAGGCCTCTTCTTTCTCTGCAGCCACGGCGGCTGCGAAGGCGGCCCTCTCTGTCGCAATGACGGCTCTGAGGGCTGCAGTGGCCTCCTTCACGGCGGTGCCGAGTTCGAGGTCACGTGTCTTCTCGGGAGCGCGGGCTGCGTCCTGGCCGCCCGTTTCCAAGCGGTCTTCCCTGCTCATGGCAGGTGGAGCTACTGCTGCGCCGTCCCTCTGCTGCGCCGGGCTGTTCTGCGCCCTACGCCGTTTCTGACGTCGTCTTCGCATCTTCCGCTGCGTCGGTGCGGCCGCGGCCGCCTCGCCGCCCCCGACACGGCTGCGGCTTGCAAAAGCAGCACAGCCGCGCCAGCTGGCGACGTGCGGGCCGCCACACCGGACACAGGTCGGCAGAACGTTGCTGCCGCGGTCGCAGGCGCGGCTGTCGTGCTCCCCTGAGCACTTGACGCACCGCACCGCGTTGCGGCAATACTTCGCAACATGGCCCTCGCCCTCGCCCTGGCACCTGAAGCACTGGGGCTGGGGGTCCATGGCGGTCGGGAGAGCCTCTGACGTCACCGGGAAGCGCAGCAGCTTCCGCAAGTCGAAGATGTCGCTCCCGCCGTCGACCGTATGCACGGTAACGGCATAGAGCGGCGCCCTCTTCTTGTTGCTCCGGTTGTGCAGCCTTGCGGTTACACCACCAAACCCGGCTCGCAGCAGCCCTTCCCGGACCGCTGCCTCGTCACAGCACCAAGGTAGCCCCCTGAGGAGTGCCTTGGTCGTCTTCATCCTTCCTGCGGAAGGTGCCTTCTCACGCGCCGGCGGCGCGTCGACGATGCGGTCGGCCACTGCGACCTTGATCGCCCTGTGGTCGGCCACGTTTGCGGCTCGAACGAAGATCAGCGAGTCTGTATCGACAGACTCGTAGACCACTTCGTTCCGTGCGCAGTTCGTCATGGTGTCGAACAGCGCTGTCCACCCACCTTTAAACTTGATGTATAAAGGGGGGACAGGCCGCGACTCGTCTTCTCTGGAGTTCCTTGCATGGTCGGCAGACTTAGTGAGTTGCGCAACCGAAGGACCCTTCGTAGCGGCAGGTTTCCTCTGCGCACCCTTCTTTCCCATGCTGTGAGGCGCGAAACACGACAATCTGCACGCGTTGTCAAAACAACGCACGACAATTTGCTCTGCGCGGCTCCCACAGCACAGAAACCTCTTCACGAGCTCTCAACGGCCGAGTTAGCGTAGCGCGCAACGGCAGCGATGCGCACGCCTCGCCAGCTCAGGCCGGGAGAGAAGAGCATTGTTCCCGATTTGTGCAGGGAGCAAGTATGCACTGCCCGAAACACGTATGACACTACGATTGAGCTGGCGATTATTCTGGTGAAGGTGGTTGAATTTCGGGTATAGGCTCTGACTCGTTCCGTTGGGAATTTGGTTCTGACGTTGCCTAAAACACAGTGAGACAATGTTAGGCTTGCCATTGAGGAGAATATCTAATGTTCTTCTACTTCTGCTAAGGATACGATGTGGATCAGTACACGGAGGTGTCAGTGCAGGTTTCACATAATCTCTGTGCAACATTACATGTACACAGGATTGCAACTCTCGATGTACAAAGGTTTGCAGAGTTCCATGACGTGATGATTTGACCTACATCACTTTGTGACATTTGTTCTCTTAAGCGAGTAATGAAGTCTTGATTAATTTGAGATATCCATTGTGACTGCACGTGGGCTGACAAATTCGCCAACTAGCCATAGAACGTCTCCATATCCTCACTTAGCTGGCGAAGAGTCTATGTCAGGCTTGCAAATGTTATATAGGCTGAGTAAGACTATTGGTAATGCAGGTGTCTATTTTGACTCATGGCACATTAGCGCAGCTTTTAACGCTGGCGCCAGTGTTAAACCACACCGTTTCTTCCAGGGTGGTATAGTCTGTCGGTAAACTGAAGAGCGAGTCCCCACTTTGCCAACCCAGCTACGCCACAAGGCGCTTCTACAGGCTGTGCCACAACGTAGTACCGGCCCTCACTCGGGGCGCGCTTCAAATCAGTGGCGAAGCCGTGTATAGATACATCTCAGCTGCGTTTATTTTTAGACAAATGCATTAAGACCATAAGGAATACAAAAAAACGATAGCTCCTTCCGAAACACATCATCATAGAGTAAATAATATTAACATAAGAACGGAAGTCAGTATTCTGCTACAAACATAGAACCGAATGCCTGTTCATGTGAATGTATGTTCCTCTATTGCTATTCGTAAAACGAACCCCATATAATGCAATCAGTCTGTAGAATTTAAGGCTTGTTCTTAATTTGTGTTTCTACTAAAAGGGAGAAATTTTCTTTTAAGGACTACATTGAAACTTAACAGTTCTTGCAACACAAAGAGTGTTTAAAAAGTAAGCAGAAATTTGTTTTGTGTGTTGTTTTAGTCCGATTTGCACTACTCTTTTGTCGCTGTCTTCGTAAACATGCCTCAAAAGTATGTGTTCAATGTTATGCAGATTGGGTATTTACTCTGTTGTCAGCTTTCAGAAAGGTTACATGTGTTTTGGTAGCATCAACGATTATTTGTTTTGTATAAAAATAAATTAGAGAATCTGTATTAAATTTTGTTATAAGAATGGAATAAAGTGTACGAAATTTTTAGAAATGGTAAATATTGCTTTGGTGAGCCTGTTATGAGTAAACCAAGGCCAGAAAAGTGGTATAAACATTTCAAAGCAGGTCTTAGACAGCGGTTTTACAAGGATGAGATTAAAAATGCGCAGTTAATAGTCCTATAAACTATCCCGAAGAAACAGTTCCTAAAGTGTTTCGGGAATTGTAAAAAGCACTGGCATAGGTGTATAGTATGTAATGGAGAATATTTTGAAGAGGACAACATTGCTGTAGATTAACAAATAAATTTCTTACAAAAAAATTAATATGTGAACGCACCTCGTATGTGAAGCTTTTTGCTTAGAAGTCCAGATTCGGAGTTCATGTTTCGAAGGAAATTTCAGCAGTGTTTAGAATAGCTATTGCCCACATGTTTTAAGCAAAATGTCTTATAATCAGGTGAATAGTGACCGAGATAGATATTTAGTGTTCCATTAGCATCAAAGGTCTTACGTGATTTTGAAACTGTCTATAACGATGGGTTTCCTCCCAAATTTTTAGTTTTCCTTTGTGGCGATTCCAGTAAACCATGTAGCTTATTTTTCCATTCCTTACTTATGGGTCCTATAGGTGAGGCTGACGTTTGCATAAATTACAGCCCTTTGATTGGGACTGGTAATATTAGTCAACAGTTCTTTTTGGGTCGCCTCTTTAATTCACGCTGTAATAACATCAGAGACGATCCGAACACTCGTTACTCCCCAATACCTCCTCTTCTTCACCTCGTATTCTGCACGTCTACCATCACTTCCGGATATCGAAGTACATCAGTAAGAACACAAAGTTAACTCACTGACACTGGCGACTAAGATCCCATGAACAGAAACGACGTGTATCACTGCACGCTGATCTACACTCCTAAGACACATAATGGGCAACAGATTTTGGGTGCCACTGTAGGCCGGTGGCAGCGTTCTTCCGGGAAAGGCCACTTCCCCCACCAAAAGCGCTTCTCGCTCTTTAGTTTACAGACAGACTATAGCTTGTAGTTATGTGGTGCGCTGCGTCACAAAATTTTCTCAACTGGCCAAATAGTTCAGACTCAAACTGACGTCCTCAGCCTGCTGTAGTGTGAAGTGGCCAACCAAAGCGGGATACCCAGTGTGACAGAAAGGCAGTGCCCATTGTCTCGGATGCAGTTGTGTCCACTGGGACGGCCTCTGTGGCCTTCGAGTAAAATTGTCAATCGCTGTCAAAAGATATTGTTGTTTGACTGAAGGCAGCAATGGTTCTACCACATCAATATGAACATGTGCAGGTTGTGCTGTTGTCCTGAGAAAATCTTCCACTGGGGTGTGGACATGCCAAGTAATCTTGGTGCACTAGCATTGTGGACATGTGCAAGCCCAGATGCGGCAATATTTTTGTATTCTTGGCCATATAAAACAACTAAATATTAGTTTGATTGTTGCTCTGCCACTAAGGTGAAATAAGCTTTCAAAAGCATTTTTTTATCAAAGGCAGAAAGTACAAATTCTACCTTGAGAAACCTCATAATATACCGCGTGATCAAAATGTCAGTATAAATTTTTAAACTTAATAAACCATGGATAATGTAGATAAAGAGGTAAAAATTGACACACATACTTGGAATGACATGGTGTTTTATTAGAACAAAAAAAAGTTCACAAAATGCCCAATAAATGGCGCTAGACAGCAAATCGTCAGTGACTGCGCATGACAATCGTGTATAAAAGGAACTGTAATGAGAGAGAGAATCAGTTGCGCCAGCAGTCGCAGCATGTTGGCGTTACCTGAAAAGGCGCTTTTGGTGAAGCTGTATTATCAGAATGGGGAATGTGCTTGTTCAGCGCAACGATCCTATCGCCATAGGAAGGGGATTCGAACGGGTAAAGGTTGTAACATTATTTGATTGCATTATCATTTTAAATCATTCACTAATCGAGCAGTCGCTCGGTAACATCTAGTTAGCAAATAATGTTGCGAGAATGTAAAAGGTGAACGACCTGTGATGTAACTTGTTTATTGTCGAAGTGCTGTCAGAGATGCAGTGAGTTATTGCCTTTGAAAACCGCGGCGCGAAAAACGAACAGAAGAAGAACACTTTTACACATTTTTTTGATGTACAAGATATTCTCGATGAACAGTTACTCATTTCTTCTCTTGTCTCTTGTAACTTGTGTCGGACGCGCATGTCTCGCCGCCGTATTATTATCGTTAAAAATAATATTATTTTAGTGTAAAGTAAAAGTGCAATGCTAAAAGTGCAATACTGCATAGCAGTAGATTTATTGTGCGACGTGTATGTGAAAACGTCAAAGGAATTATTTTTATTACGAGAAGAGAAGTGCCAGTCAAGAAGGCATCCATGTTAAATCTTTCACTGCAGTGTAAGTTCATCTATTAATTGCCATAAATTCAGATTTAAATGGAATTGGTGTATGGACTATTTATTTAATATAGAATCTATGTCTCAATCCTTCATGAAGTTATTCAATTTTCTTTATGTTTCTGCCAAATAGAGAGTTCACAGTCACGAATTCTTTCGTCGAAATCGGACGGAAGTTATGTGCGGCGAAATATTTTCTCCGCGCCATATTCTACTGGTAAATGCATGATAAACTACGGTCCCTTAGGAAATTCATGTTGAGCTATCCAAAAATAATTATATTTTGAATAGGCATTTACTCTCCTCTGCAATGCAACTTCCGACTGATCAGACGATCCACCAAGAAACAGCCGCACACGGTCGGCGTTCGCAAATATATTTCCACCACTGATTATAGCTATATGTTACGGCACAAAAGTAGACATATTGTTATAATTAGCGACTACGAACGGGGACATTTATAACTGTATGTTTATGTATACACATTACGTAAACATATCGTTATAAGGTCCGTTGACAAATGCAGCTGTGGCGAGAATGATTTAGAAGTTCGAAGCCATGGGTTGTTTGGATAGGACCCCGTAGTGGCCGACCGAGCACAAGGCGTAATGCTGCTGAGACAGTTCAGGAAGAAATGGAGACTGTAGCGGGTTCGTCTATGCACAGGGAAGTCAGCGCTCGTGCAGTCGCACGTCATACTGGCATTCTATACACTACTGTTTGGTTGGCACTTAGGCAAACCCTCCGATGCTGTCAGTACAAAATCCATCGGCATAATGAACTGTTACCTAGCGATTTAGTGAAGGGAGGGCATTTACGGTGTGGGCGTTTCAAAACATGGCGGAAGATGACGATTGGTTGAGTAACGTATTGTGGACCAACGAAGGTCATTTCACGCTCCGAGGGTCTGTCAACACCCTCAACTGCAGAATTTGGGCTACCAAAAATCCTAGAACTGTCGTGGAAACTCCATTGCACGACGAGAAAGTCATGGTATGGGTTGGATTTCTTCGAGGAAATGCTTCATTCTGGTTTTGTAACTGCTACCGTGACGGGTGAGAGGTACGCCGTTATGTTACAGAATCGCATCATCCCCAGCCTGGCTGATAAACACCTGCTGGAACATACGATGTTTATGCAGGATGGCGCTCCACCCCATATTGCTAGATTCATGAAAGATCTCTTGTGCGCGTCGTTTGGTGATGATCGTGTGCTCAACCGCCACTTTCGTCATGCTTGGCCTCCCTGGTCCCCAGACCTCAGTCCGTGCGATTATTGGCTTTGGGGTTACCTGAAGTCGCAAGTGTATCGTGATCGACTGACATCTCTAGGGATGCTGAAAGACAACATCCGACGCCAATGCCTCACCACCATAACTCCGGACATGCTTTACAGTGCTGTTTACAACATTATTCCTCGATTACAGCTATTGTTGAGAAATGGTGGTGGACATATTGAGAATTTCCTGTAAAGAACATCATCTCTGCTTTGTCTTATTTTGTTATGCTAATTATTGCTATTCTGATCAGATGAAGCTTCATCTGTCCGACATTTTTTGAACTTTTTTTTTTTTGTTCTAATAAAACCCCATGTCATTCCAAGCTTGTGTGTCAATTTGTACCTCGCTATCTACATTACTCTGTGATTTATTCAGTTTTCAAATTGATACTGACTTTTTGATCACGTGGTACATTGGTGCAAATAAAACAGTGACCCGAATATAGAATAAATTTCCTTTTTGCTTTACGTCTATGGTCATCAGAAAAAAATTTGTGACCATAGATGTAAAGTAACGGAAATTTACCTCGTGATGTTCGTCAAAAATCTCTGTAGCTCCTGGTCAGATTCTCGTGCCTTGGCAAGCTTTGTAAAGACTACTGCCTTCATGATACTTGTACGGGAAAGGCAATCCGCCTCTACATTATGGATTCCTGATATATGACGAACATCAGTGTTAAATTGTGTGATGAATTCCAACTGATTATACTCGTATTATCTTGGTGAGCACTTGTCATTATTTTGCTGAAAGGCATAGATGTTGGGTTTTTGGTCAGTATAAATGACAAATTCCTTTGCCTCCTACTGTGTACAAAAATATTTTATGAATTCTTTAAACTGCAACTAATGTGCGGTCATATGCTGTATTTTTGGTGTGCTGGCGAGAGTTTATGCGAGTAGAATGCGACGAGCTGGTAGGCATCGTCTATGTCATGTTGCAATGCAGCACCAATTGCAGTTTGGCTGGAGTCCACTACAAGTGCAAGAGGTGCTTCTAATGCCAGATGCGCAAGAAGCGGTGCGTCCGCTATGCTTTGTGTAGCTGATTCGAAAGCAGTGTTCATTATGTTCTTTCCATTATATTGGTGTTCTTCCTTTAACTTTAGGACCAGATAATGCTGTGGTAAGAGGCTCCTGTAGTTCTCTTTTATAAAGTCAATAAAATCTTGCAGATACTTTTTTTACACTTAAAATCCGTTTGTCGATTTAGTATATCCTCTGGGACGGTATTTTTCTGCATGAGTGTAAATTTCCATTTCCTCTAAAATGTTCAATGTATGGCGTTTAGCTGCTTTGTTTAGAAGTTTTAGGGCACTTTCAGTGCTTTCTGCTTATGTGTTTGCTTTTTTAAATGATAGTAAAATGTGGATTGGTTGCTTATACAGTTTCATGTATGTTCTTTAAATCTAATTCCTAAATACCTACCTGTTGTTCCAATATAAACTTTGTTTGAATAGTCACAAGGAGGTTCGTAGGCCCATGGATTTGAGAAGTGGAGATATTACTTTTTGTTCATGATATGTTAGTCATCCAGTTGTTATTTGAATGAATTGCTAATTTTCTTTTCATTTTCCTGAACAGGTCATTCATCTTCTTCAATATTTGACCTATATACGGTGCTGTGACATAGGTAGATTTTCCTTCTCTTTTTAATGTGTGCCATCTGTTTTGAATGCTGTTAACATAATTTGGCCTTGGCAGCCAGAGACTACAGTTGTGTCTATGTGTGAGTTGCATTCGCATATCTGTGTGTGTGTGTGTGTGTGTGTGTGTGTGTGTGTGTGTGTGTGTGTGTGTGTGTGTGTGTGTGTGTGTGTGTTTGTGTGTGTGTGTATTCTGATGAAGGCCTGTTTGGCCAAAAGCTTTGTTTGACAGTCTTTTTGTTGTGCCTGTTGTGACTCAGCATCTCCGTTATATCGTGAATAGCAACTATCTTGTTCGTAATATTGTCATTATTCCATCCTGCATTTTTCAATACATTTCCTCAGCTTCTATTAGAAGTTGGTGACAACTACATTGCTCCTAGGCACTGTCTAATAGCCTGGAACAGAAGTACATTTAGTTTTTCTAGTAAATTTTGTGGGGCAATTACAAACATAAAGCTTCCTTATTCCATTACGGAGCGCATTGTCCATGGTAGAGGAAAAGGAGTGTGTCTGGTTGGGCTTCCAACCACACACGACTTACAGCACGTAAAATATTCAAAGCTTTCTGTTTTTGTAACAATGTTATTGTCATGTTGTGACCAGGTTAGCCTGCTATCCAGAAAAAGCCCCAATACTTTTTGTGACGATTGTACTGTAAATCTAAAAGGTCCCAGGCGTACCACATCTATTGCTATGTTCTTTGTTTTCATGTAAAGGAAACTACACAAGATTTTGATAGTGACAAATTGAGACCATTCCTCAGGAGCAATTCAGATAGCAGATCAGCAACATTATTCATCTGTGAGCTGTGTGCATGCAGACACCATCTGTGTATTGTAGCACATGACTAGAGAGGTCACTAGTTTTTCAAACCGCTGCAATTAATGCATGTAAGAGGGGACTTTCAGTAACAACTTGAGGTAAGCCTTTCCACACTGAGAAGGGACTACATAAAATGTTCTCTTTCCTTCTAATGTAAGCAATTCTATGGTAAGAATAATTTTGAAGAAAATGTTGACAAATGTGTGGGACACCTAAGTAGTCCAAGTTCTGCAAGTGTAAGAAGCATCAACAGAGTGATATGCCCTCGATATATATACAAGAGTAAAGTTGTAAGATAACCATTCTTGTCGAATGCTTTTTCAATGACCATCGTGAGGATCCATAAATAGCCAATAGTGCACCTCCCTTTCCGAAAGCTATGTTGTAACTCTGGCAAAATTTTATTAAGTTCTAACCACCACTCGAAACGTAATTTGAGAAGGCCTTCAAAAAGGCTAAGCATGATGACAGTGCAGTTCTACGAAATTAATCCGCTGTTGAAGGATCTTCGCTGGGCGTTAGCATAGGTTCGCTTGTTTATGTGGTTCATTCTTGATTAATTTCATTTTCTGCCCATTTTGCATAAAAGCTCTGTATATTATGTTGTTTGCTGCTAGCGATAAGTTTTATATCATAGTGTAATTTATTTGATCATTTACCAGTGGCAGCTTTTGAGGCATTCCATGGTGGGGGGGGGGGGGGGGGGGAAGAAAAAGCTTAGTTTGGTGGCATCAAACATACTACAGAATTTTGTCGATAATTTGTGTATTTCATAAGATATTATGTCAAACAAAACGTATAGAGAAACAGAAATACACAATTACTACAACAGCGCACTACTTATGCACAATAAGAAGTTGATATATTCCTGGAGAACTTGATAGCAAGTGATTGCATAAGAGAGAGAGAGAGAGAGAGAGGATTTGCTTTAGCAATCTTTTTCGCCTGTCTGTATGAAATATAAAACTTAAAAGTCTCTCTCGCACACACAAATGCACACGCGCGCACACGTATCAGCAGCACAATTCTTCACTCCTCACACGTATGTCCGGTCACTTTCATGTGGCAGTCATAAGCGGGGGGTGTTTTGATGTATAGTTGCTTAAAATACCGGTGGAGATTGGGCGGGAACTACCAAGTAACATTACCACCAACCTCAGCTAACAACTGCGCTTTAGCCGTTACCAAGTGAATTATGTGCTGCTGGTTGTTTCTTTTTATTTTGAAATGAACGCAGAGAGCACTCTTGTTTGTCACCCTCTCTCACTACACCAGATGGAATGTTCATTATTACATCGGTTCTGCCTTCCCAGGAGCACAGAACGCCGACGTAGGCTGCCAGCCCTGTGAGAGGGAGGCGTGGCCCTTCCCCCTGCTCCGCTCTTCCACCCTCGACAGCCATCTCCTCGTTTGTTTTCTGTTCGCGGCCGACTGTTAGAAAGGTATCCGCTACGGCACGAGTGCCAGTATGAGAAATAATAGAGCATGTGTAACTAATTCAAACTTGTAATGTGAATTTTGCGAAGCAAATTTAATCAAGAAGGGTAGCAGGAGTAATCCATCGAACTACAGACCTATATCATTGACGTCGGTTTGCACTAGGGTTTTGGAACATATACTGTATTCAAACATTATGAATCACCTCGAAGGGAACGATCTATTGATACGTAATCAGCATGGTTTCAGAAAACACCGTTCTTGTGCAACGCAGCTAGCTCTTTATTCGCACGAAGTAATTGCCGCTATCGACAGGGGATCTCAAGTTGATTCCGTATTTCTAGATTTCCGGAAAGCTTTTGACACCGTTCCTCACAAGCGACTTCTAATTTAGCTACAGACCTACGGGGTATCGTCTCAGTTGTGAGACTGGATTCGTGATTTCCTGTCAGGAAGGTCGCAGTTCGTAGTAATAGACGGCAAATCATCGAGTAAAATTGAAGTGATATCAGGTGTTCCCCAGGGAAGCGTCGTGGGACCTGTGCTGTTCCTGATATATATAAATGACCTGGGTGACAATGTGAGCAGTTCTCTTAGGTTGTTCGCAGATGATGCTGTAATTTACCGTCTAGTAAGGTCATCCGAAGACCAGTTGCAAAGCGATTTAGAAAAGATTGCTGTACGGTGTGGCAGGTGGCAGTTGACGCAAAATAACGAAAAGTGTCAGGTGATCCACACGAGTTACAAAATAAATCCGTTGGAATTTGATTACTCGATAAATAGTACAATTCTCAAGGCTGTCAATTCAACTAAGTACCTGGGTGTAAAAATTACGAACAACTTCAGTTGGAAAGACCACATAGATAATATTGTGGGGAAGGCAAGCCAAAGATTGCGTTTCATTGGCAAGACACTTAGAAGATGCAACAAGTCCACTAAAGAGACAGCTTACACTACACTCGTTCGTACTCTATTAGAATATTGCTGCGCGGTGTGGGATCCTTACCAGGTGGTATTGGCGGAGGACATCGAAAGGGCGCAAAAAAGGGCAGCTCGTTTTGTATTATCACGTAACAGGGGAGAGAGTGTGGCAGATATGATACGCGAGTTGGGATGGAAGTCATTAAAGCAAAGACGTTTTTCGTCGCGGCGAGACCTTTTTACGAAATTTCAGTCACCAACTTTCTCTTCCGAATGCGAAAATATTTTGTTGAGCCCAACCTACATAGGTAGGAATGATCATCAAAATAAAATAAGAGAAATCACAGCTCGAACAGAAAGGTTTAGGTATTCGTTTTTCCCGCGCGCTGTTCTGGAATGGAATGGCAGAGAGATAGTATGATTGTGGTCCGATGAACCCTCTGCCAAGCACTTAAATGTGAATTGCAGAGTAATCATGTAGATGTAGAAATTACCCACAATTAAAACAAAAGGCATTGTACTCACCAAAAGCGGCAGCTCCATGACTGTGGGAAGCAGCTTCAAAATAATTAGTAGAAACAATATTGTAAATCGATTCGTCGCTCCTTGTTGGCAAATAAATTTGTCATCTCAGGTTGAAATGTTCAATTTTACATACGAATGACTTTTTCACAGGATAGCATCCGTAAGGCACTCAGTCATTCTTCTTTCATGGTGTCTCGTAGGAACATTTTAATTCTCTTGAGCATTGAGGAAAACAGGGCAACAGGGGGCACAGGAAGATTGTCTTTCTGTTAAACACAATGAAAAGTTTGTTAATAAGAGGTCAGAAGTAGAAAAAAAATTTAATAATCATTTTTAAGTGTTATAGAGAAAATGCAAGGCAGTATATGGAAGAGGCAGCACCTATGCAATTTGATAAAATTGAAATTCAACCCACCACTCCTACTGAAATTAGGAAAATAATAAATTCACTCAAAAGTAAAAGCTCACATGGAATTGATGGCATTTCCAACAGAGTGATAAAAACTTGTTCCCAACAAATAAGTAGGATTCTTAGCCACATATGTAGAGCTCATTGAAACAGGGCATTTTTCCAGATAGATCGAAATACGCTATTGTTAAACCATCGCATAAGAAAGGGGTTAGCCGCGCGGGATTAGCTGAGCGGTCTCAGACGCTGCAGTCATGGACTGTGCGGCTGATCCCGGCGGAGGTTCGAGTCCTCCCTTGGGCATAGGTGTGTGTGTTTGTCCTTAGGATAATTTAGGTTAAGTAGTGTGTAAGCTTAGGGACTGAAGACCTTAGCGGTTAAGTCCCATAAGATTTCAAACACATTTGAACATTTTTTTGAAGAAAGAGGTTAGGCTTGATGCTAACAACTACTGCCTAGCCTCACTTCTGACAGCTTCATCATGGCCCCTGAGAGCCAGTTCCAAAGCACCACAGAACCGAATACAGTTTACAATTAAATTCAATATATATCTATTCTTTTCTACATGTTTGCTGTGGCTGTCACTTGATTGTCTATAGTGCGCATCTAGTTTCTGCTGAATGTTGGTTTTGCCTAGAAATGAAAGACTAAGCGCATTATTCATGTGTCGCTTTGACATTTCATATACTTTCATTTTAGATCACATACGCCCAATATCAGTTATTCCACCCTTACACCAATGAACATTTCCCCCAATAATATACAAGGAAAAGAAGAAACGGCGTTGCTTTCTTCACAACCACAAATCCGTTTCTTCTTTTGGTAAACTTTGGATTGATTTTTTTTCCTGGTAGAAATTTGCACAGAGCATAACTTAATCATAGCTAACACTTGGTTTAAGAATCATTAAAGAAGGTTGTATACATGGAAGAACCGTGGAGATACTAAAAGGTATCAGATAGATTATATAATGGTAAGACAGAGATTTAGGAACCAGGTTTTAAATTGCAAGACATTTCCAGGGGCAGATGTGGACTCTGACCACAATCTATTGGTTATGAATTGTAGATTAAAACTGAAGAAACTGCAAAAAGGTGGGAATTTAAGGAGATGTGACCTGGATAAACTGAAAGAACCAGAGGTTGTACAGAGTTTCAGGGAGAGAATAAGGGAACAATTGACAGGAATGGGGGAAAGAAATAGAGCAGAAGAAGAATGGGTAGTTTTGAGGGATGAAATAGTGAAGGTAGCAGAGGATCAAATAGGTAAAAAGGAGAGGGCTAGTAGAAACCCTTGGCTAACAGAAGAAATATTGAATTTAATTGATGAAAGGAGAAAATATAAAAATGCAGCAAATGAAGTGGGCAAAAAGTAATACAAACGTCTCAAAAATGATATTGGCAGGAAGTGCAAAATAGCTAAGCAGACAAGGCTAGAGGACAAATGTAAGGATGTAGAAGCTTATCTCACTAGGGGTAAGATAGATACTGCCTGCAGGAAAATAAAAGAGACAACTATTTTAACAGTCAACTGAATTTTCACTTACAGCTAACACTGTGCAGACAGCTATATATCGTTAATTAACTGACCTTGCAATAACTATAATGTGTTTGTACAGAACTGTATTACATGAACATAACGACTGTGAACAGAAATACTACACCTTTATTTAGAAAACAGTTGCTCAATATGTGGTGAATATGCTAGTTTTTTATCCTGTAGCAATAGCCCTGCAGTTGTGAGATATACCAATACTGAAATAATGGCTCTTACTTTCAAAATCTAAGGGCATAATTATATTCAAGTTACATACAGCTATTCATAACGATGTGACTCTTCAAGCTACACTACTGGCCATGAAAATTGCTACATCAAGAAGAAATGCAGATGATAAACGGGTATTCATTGGACAAATATATTATACTAGAACTGACATGTTATTACATTTTCACGCAATTTGGGTGCATAGATCCTGAGAAATCAGTACTCAGAACAACCATCTCCGGCCGTAAAAACGGCCTTGATACGCCAGGGCATTGAGTCAAACAGAGCTTGGTTGGCGTGTACAGGTACAACGTCAACACCATACCACATTTCATGAAGAGTAGCGACTGGCGTATTGTGACGAGACAGTTGCTCGGCCACCATTGACCACAAGGGTAGGGCCGTGGGTCGTAACACATCTGAAATGTAATGTCCTCTGTTCAAAGTGTCGTCAATGCGAACAATCGCTGACCGAGACTTGTAACCAATGGCACCCCATACCATCACGCCGGGTGACACGCCAGTATGGCGATGACGAATACACGCTTCCAATGTACATTCACCGCGATGTCGCCAAACACAGATGCGACCAACGTGATGTTGTAAACAGAACCTGGATTCATCCGAAAAAATGACGTTTTGCCATTCGTACACCCAGGTTCGTATTTGAGTACACCATCACAGGCGCTCCTGTCTGTGATGCAGCGTCAAGGGTAAACGCAGCCACAGTCTCCGAGCTGATAGTCCATGCTACTGCAAAAGTCGTCGAACTGTTCGTGCAGATGGTTTTTGTCTTACAAACGTCCCTATCTGTTGACTCAGGGATCGCGATGTGGCTGCACGATCCGTTACAATCATGCGGATAAGATGCCTGTCATCTCGACTGCTAGTGATATGTGGCTGTTGGGATCCAGCACGGCGTTCCGTATTACCCTCCTGAAACCACCGATTCCATATTTTGCCGACAGTCATTGGATCTCGACCAACGCGAGCAGCAATGTCGCGATACGATTAACCGCAATCGCTATAGGCTACAATCCGACCTTTATCAAAGTCGGAAACGTGATGGTGCGCATTTCTCCTCCTTACACGAGGCACCACAACAACGTTTCACCAGGCAACGCCGGTCAACTGCTGTTTGTGTATGAGAAATGGGTTGGAAACTTTCCTCATGTCAGCACGCTGTAGGTGTCGCCACCGGCGCCAACCTTGTGTGAATGCTCTGAAAAGCTAATCATAGCATCTTCTTTCTGTCGGTTAAATTTCGTATCTGTAGCACGACATCTTCTTAGTGTAGCAATTTTAATGGCCAGTAGTGTATTTATAAAGATTTTTAAGTGTATTATATCTGTATTCGATTTAATTAATCATTAATTCGCGTTTAGGAATGCATTAGCATTAACTTGCAGAAATATAAACGGAATTACAAGAATTTTACCCCTTGATGTATTTCAACATGGTCGCTGCATTTTATTGCTCTCTGGCGGAAGGGACGTAAAGCTATGAGTCAGACTAGCTGTGGTACCACATTTGCCATAAGAAGCATGTAGTAACCCGACGACTGAACCTTTCACACAGCGCTTATGAGGACAGACGGTGCCAATCTGCAGTTGGCTCCAAGCTTCTGAAAAGTACCGCGAGCGCGCGCACTGCGATACACGTCTCTTCAAATAAGAAAATACACTCCTGGAAATGGAAAAAAGAACACATTGACACCGGTGTGTCAGACCCACCATACTTACTCCGGACACTGCGAGAGGGCTGTACAAGCAATGATCACACGCACGGCACAGCGGACACACCAGGAACCGCGGTGTTGGCCGTCGAATGGCGCTAGCAGCGCAGCATTTGTGCACCGCCGCCGTCAGTGTCAGCCAGTTTGCCGTGGCATACGGAGCTCCATCGCAGTCTTTAACACTGGCAGCATGCCGCGACAGCGTGGACGTGAACCGTATGTGCAGTTGACGGACTTTGAGCGAGGGCGTATAGTGGGCATGCGGGAGGCCGGGTGGATGTACCGCCGAATTGCTCAACACGTGGGGCGTGAGGTCTCCACAGTACATCGATTTGTCGCCAGTGGTCGGCGGAAGGTGCACGTGCCCGTCGACCTGGGACCGGACCGCAGCAACGCACGGATGCACGCCAAGACCGTAGGATCCTACGCAGTGCAGTAGGGGACCGCACCGCCACTTCCCAGCAAATTAGGGACACTGTTGCTCCTGGGGTATCGGCGAGGACCATTCGCAACCGTCTCCATGAAGCTGGGCTACGGTCCCGCACACCGTTAGGCCGTCTTCCGCTCACGCCCCAACATCGTGCAGCCCGCCTCCAGTGGTGTCGCGACAGGCGTGAATGGAGGGACGAATGGAGACGTGTCGTCTTCAGCAATGAGAGTCGCTTCTGCCTTGGTGCCAATGATGGTCGTATGCGTGTTTGGCGCCGTGCAGGTGAGCGCCACAATCAGGACTGCATACGACCAAGGCACACAGGGCCAACACCCGGCATCATGGTGTGGGGAGCGATCTCCTACACTGGCCGTACACCTCTGGTGATCGTTGAGGGGACACTGAATAGTGCACGGTACATCCATACCGTCATCGAACCCATCGTTCTACCATTCCTAGACCGCCAAGGGAACTTGCTGTTCCAACAGGACAATGCACGTCCGCATGTATCCCGTGCCACCCGACGTGCTCTAGAAGGTGTAAGTCAACTACCCTGGCCAGCAAGATCTCCGGATCTGTCTCTCATTGAGCATGTTTGGGACTGGATGAAGCGTCGTCTCACGCGGTCTGCATGTCCAGCACGAACGCTGGTCCAACTGAGGCGCCAGGTGGAAATGGCATGGCAAGCCGTTCCACAGGACTACATCCAGCATCTCTACTATCGTCTCCATGGGAGAATAGCAGCCTGCATTGCTGCGAAAGGTGGATATACACTGTACTAGTGCCGACATTGTGCATGCTCTGTTGCCTGTGTCTATGTGCCTGTGGTTCTGTCAGTGTGATCATGTGACGTATCTGACCCCAGGAATGTGTCAATAAAGTTTCCCCTTCATGGGACAATGAATTCACGGTGTTCTTATTTCAATTTCCAGGAGTGTACATACTCCGAAACAATGTTGTATGGACAGTTCACATAGATTTCTCTTTCTTTCTTTTTTATGCAAGTTGTGACACGGCACAGCGGCTTTGCCTCAGAAGCCACCCCTGACCATTTCTAATTCTTGGATTGTAAAAGGTTTTGTAAATCATTCGTTAGGTGCCTGTTCTTCTTCGTGAATTCTCATTTTAGACGTGAATGTCTCTTTTCTACAACGAAGGTGCTATAATATCTGCAAAATCTTCAGGCCAGCTGTTGATAGATTTTGACGGTATAGTTTTATGGATTGATCTTATCACTGTCCATATCAAAGTGTAAAAATTTCTACTCTGTCGCCCAAACCTCTGAGGGGGGGGGGGGGGGGGGGGTAATAAAGACAGCATTTATTAATTATGTAAAATCCAGTGATCATTGTTTTCATGGTAAACATATAGTATCGCTGAAGCTGAAACTGTCAAAAATAATTTTATACGTAATCAAAAAAATGGTTCTGAGCACTATGCGACTTAACTTCTGAGGTCATCAGTCGCCTAGAACTTAGAACTAATTAAAACTAACTAACCTAAGGAAATCACACACATCCATGCCCGAGGCAGGATTCGAACCTGCGACCATAGCGGTCGTTTCAATGGTATACCTGAGTTGGGGGACGCTGGCATGAGTGGCAATGAGCTGTCACAGGGCAGGAAACCTCCTCCCCCTCCGCCTGTTGTCGTCCGGTGGGGGTGGTACCTACAACAATTTCCTGCACCTGATCACAGGGATCGAACTAGTAACAGGCGCTGTCAACAAAAATGACCTTCTCAAGGTCAAAGTTGGCAGCACTGAAGCACACATGTTCAGAAAGGAGGGGCTCCACTGCTACACGTACAATGCAGACCCCCTCAAACTCCTCAAGGTGGTCATACGCTGCCTTCCAATGAAGATGGAGCCTAGCCACCTGAAGGAGGGACTGGAGGCGCTGGGCTATGGTGTCCGATCGATGAGCCTGATGAAGTCTCCAAGGACGCACAGGGGCATGCCTCTGTTCTGTGTTGTCCTGATCGACAACGTCGAAAATTGTAAGATTTTCCTGCTGCAGCACGTTGGTTGAGTACGAGTAACAGTCTAGCTGCTCCAAGCTAAGAGAAGGTTGCCTCAGTGCTACACGTGGCAGGACCTAGACCACATTGTGCAGTATTGCTTCCTGCTGTCTTGTTGCGTCAAATGCTCTCTGAAGAAACAAGATGCGCCACGATGCTGCAACTGCAGTGAGCCTCGTGTGGCAAGCTACAGGGGCTGCAAGGCGTTCAAGAAGAAAAGGCAGCGCCGTTTAAGAAGGTGAGGCTTGGCACCAGTTTCGTGGATGCCATCAAAGGGGGAGCACCCACCGCAAACCCACACCAACAGCCGCAGCCTACCGTGGCAACCATGGAACAGCCAGACAAAGAAGCAGCTGCTCTGCAAACAGCACCCAGAAGGTGAGTCCGACGCACGGAGTGCCCACCCGCCCTCACCAAACCGTGACCCGCAAAACGAGCCACACAACAGCCAGCAGCTGCCGCTCAGTCGAAGTGCGCTGCTCCAGCCGCAGAGGACGCCACCATGGCTGCCCTGCCCAGAGAGAAGACGCCAGAGTACTCCAATCACTCCTGAGATCACTCAATGAGCTCCTACAGCAACTGCCAGTCCTGGTGACAGCAGTTATGGCAGCCCTCCAGGCCAGTGCCATTCCCGTGAAGAAACTTTCGCAGTCTCTGTCCCCAGCAGGGTGAGTTTCGCCAGTTCCTCCATGAATCGACATCTGTCTCATGTGCAAAACTCACTTCAAAGCTGGAGTCAATGTGCGAGCCACAAACTACCAATGCTACCGAAACAACAGGCTGATGGCTGGCGGTGGCACTGCCGTATACATTAAGAGCTCGCTGAAATAACACGTGGTGCATCTGCCTGCACTGGACATCGTGGAGGCAACAGGAGTCACTGTCAACACCACAGTCGGGCAGATCATCTTCATTGCGGCCTACCGACTGCCAAGAGGGAACTTGAAGGCTACTGACATTCAAGCATTGCTGACGATGGGGGGGAGGGGGGGAGGGGGGGAGTGGGGGAGGGGGGGGGAGGATTTCCTTGCGGGTGACTTTAACGCAATACACACACAGTGCAACTCCCGCCTCATAAATGTCAGCGATCGCCACTTCGTGCAGGCCACCCAGTGAAATGGCGCCATCATTGTGGGGCTGTTCGACCCGACGATCTACCCTGGCACTGCTACAAGAAGTTGAACTTACAGCGCTTTAACAACGAAGTTCTCGACATGCTGGAGGACCTGCTGGACTCTGACACCAAGGGTGCCAATGCCACTCTTGAATCCATGAACCGCCAACTTCTACAAGTAGCAGAAGCAGCCAAACTGAGGAGTCAATCTCAGCAGCGGGCCCACTCCCGGAAACTCCCTCCTCACATCGTAGACGCCATCAGAGAAAAGAACAGGACCTTCTGAGAGTGGCAGCTCACACAGCAGCCGGTTACCGAGCGCTGCTTAAACCAGATGAGGTGAGAAATCAAGGCAGCGGTGAAAGACCACAGGAACTGGGATAGGACTGGCCTGGTTGCCTCCCTAAACCCAGAGGATGGCAGCACATGGTGGGTAGTTAAAAGTTTCCTATACTGGTGGCAACGTATCCTGCCACTACAGGTTGGACAGAACTACGTCTGCAACCAAGACAAGAAGACCAGCGTATTAGCAGACACTTTCGCAGTGGAGAACTCCACAGCTATGGACGACGATGCAGACCTGGATCACATTTGACATGTGGACCAAGAAATTCCAATGTACCTATCAGTGAGGCAAGAGAATGATAACACCTTCATCGAGGAAGAGGAAGTAGCACAACAGCTGTGGTCGCTGAACATCAGAAAGGCAGGAGGAGCTGATGGAACTTTTTCTTATGAAACCTGCCAGTGAGAGCCCACTTGACCCTGACGACCATCTTTAGTATCCTTTGGAATGGAGTCTTCCACGTCCAAACTGACAACGGAAGATCGACGCCGTGGCCGATTCGAGGGGGAGTGCTGCAGGGATCAGTGCTTGGGCCCCTGTTGTACTCCCTCTACACCGTCGACGCCACGCGGGTGATGCACGTGAAATTGGCCCTATATGCCGATGACACGGCGCTACTAATGCGAAGTATGAACGTGGCAGTAATGAGAAGACGGCTCCAGCTTGGCTGCAACATGCTCGGAACGTGGCCAAACAAATGGCAGCTGAAATACAATGCTGCCAAGAGCCAGGCAGTAGTGTTCTCAAGAAAAATGCTGCCACCTGACCTGCCTCCAGTTACCATCATGGGAGGCCCCATCCCGTGGAGCAAAACCAGCTGCTAACTTGGAGTCTCTCTGGACCAAAGACGGACATGGCTGCCGCACTTCAGAGACATCAAGAGCAAACCACTCGGGCGACTTCGCACACTATACCCACTAATCAACCCGCCATCATCGTTCTCTTCACACCACGGCGTCACACTACACTTGACTCTAATCACGTCAGTGATAGACTACACAGCGGTATTATGGGGAAACGCGACCGACACAAACACCGGGACGCTGCAGAGGGTAAAAAACAAGGCTCTGAAACTCGATCCGCGCCTTCCTAGCAGATATCTCACGCAAATGCTACACGAAGACAATGGCATCCCGCAACTGCGAAATAGGTACGAGCAAACAGCACGCTAGGTCTATGCGAAGACGAAAACCTTCGAAAACTGGCTCATCAAAGTCTTGGGCCAGCAGGTCCAACATAGGCCAACCACGCGCTGGCCTGACCTGCTGAGGGAATAGAAACCTATCCCACCAACCTGAGGAAGGTCTAGGAGCCATCCTCAAAAGAAGGATATCCAAGAAGCGAGGCACAACTACCCAGACCAAAGAAGAATGGTAGGAATATCGCACCAGGCGCTTAACCTACTCAGTCAAGCCCAGGAAAGGTTTGTCATTTTGAGCGAGCGAGCGAACACCCGCCCACACTGGCTTCAATACAATGGTTCCACTGAAGAACGGGATACAGTGATTTCATAGTTTACTCAAAAAATATTAACGTCTTTATTTTCGAGCCACATACCTGTGGCGAAGCGTCATCTCTGTGAATTGATATAAATGAATGTGTTTTACACTACTGTACATTAAAATTGCTACACCACGAAGGTGACGTGCTACAGATGCGAAATTTAACCAACAGGAAGAACATGCTGTGATATGCAAATGATTAGCTTCTCAGAGCATTCACACAAGGTTGGCGCCGGTAGCGACACCTACAACGTACTGATATGAGGAAAGTTTTCAACCGATTTCTCATACACAAACAGCAGTTGACCGGCTTTGCCTGGTGCAATGTGGTTGTGATGCCTCGTGTAAGGAAGAGAAATGCATACCATCACGTTTCCGACTTTGATAAAGGTCGGATTGTAGCCTATCGCGATTGAGGTTTATCGTATCGCGGATGTCGTTATCAGGAGAAAGAAAACTGGCATTCTGGGGGATCGGAGCGTGGAATGTCAGATCACTTAATCGGGCAGGTAGGTTAGAAAATTTAAAAAGGGAAATGGATAGGTTAAAGTTAGATATAGTGGGAATTAGTGAAGTTCGGTGGCAGGAGGAACAAGACTTTTGGTCAGGTGACTACAGGGTTATAAACACAAAATCAAATAGGGGTAATGCAGGAATAGGTTTAATAATGAATAGGAAAACAGGAATGCGGGTAAGCTACTACAAACAGCATAGTGAACGTATTATTGTGGCCAAGATAGATACGAAGCCCACACCTACTACAGTAGTACAAGTTTATATGCCAACTAGTTCTGCAGATGACGAAGAAATTGAAGAAATGTATGATGAAATAAAAGAAATTATTCAGATAGTGAAGGGTGACGAAAATTTAATAGTCATAGGTGAGAGGAAATCGGTAGTAGGAAAAGGGAAAGAAGGAAAGGTAGTAGGTGAATATGGATTGGGGCTAAGAAATGAAAGAGGAAGCCGCCTGGTAGAATTTTGCACAGAGCACAACTTAATCATAGCTAACACTTGGTTTAAGAATCATGAAATAAGGTTGTGTACATGAAAGAACCCTGGAGATACTAAAAGGTATCAGATAGATTATATAATGGTAAGACAGAGATTTAGGAACCCAGTTGTAAATTGTAAGACATTTCCAGGGGCAGATGTGGACTCTGACCACAATCTATTGGTTATGACCTGTAGATTAAAACTGAAGAAACTGCAAAAAGGTGGTAATTTAAGGAAATGTGACCTGGATAAACTGAAAGATACGAGGGTGTACAGAGTTTCAGGGAGAGCATAAGGGAACAATTGACAGGAATGGGGGAAAGAAATACAGTAGAAGAAGAATGGGTAGCTTTGAGAGATGAAGTAGTGAAGACAGCAGAGGATCAAGTAGGTAAAAAGACTAGGGCTAGTAGAAATCCTAGGGTAACAGAAGAAATATTGAATTTATTTGATGAAAGGAGAAAATATAAAAATGCAGTAAATGAAGCAGGCAAAAAGGAATACAAATGTCTCAAAAATGTGATCGACAGGAAGAGCAAAATGGGTAAGCAGGGATGGCTAGAGGACAAATGTAAGGATGCAGAGGCTTACCTCACTAGGGGTAGATAGATACTGCCTACGGGAGAATTAAAGAGACCTTTGGAGATAAGAGAACCACTTGTATGAACATCAAGAGCTCAGATGGAAACACAATTCTAAGCACAGAAGGGAAAGCAGAAAGGTGGAAGTAGTATATAGAGGGTCTATACAAGGGCGATGCACTTGAGGACAATATTATAGAAATGGAAGAGGATGTAGACGAAGGTGAAATGAGAGATACGATAGTGCGTGAAGAGTTTGACAGAGCACTGAAAGACCTGAGTCGAAACAAGGCCCCCAGAGTAGTCAACATTCCATTGGAACTACTCACGGCCTTGGGAGAGACAGTCCTGACAAAACTCTACCATCTGGTGAGCAAGATCTATGAAACAGGCGAAATACCCTTAGACTTCAAGAAGAATATAATAATTCCAATCCCAAAGAAAGCAGGTGTTGACAGATGTGAAAATTACCGAACAATCAGTTTAATAAGTCACAGCTGCAAAATACTAACGCGAATTCTTTACAGACGAATGGAAAAACTAGTAGAATCCGACCTTCGGGGAAGATCAATTTGGATTCTATAGAAATGTTGGAACACATGAGGCAATACTGACCTTACGACTTATCTTAGAAGCTAGATTAAGGAAGGGTAAACCTACGTTTCTAGCATTTGTAGACTTAGAAAAAGCTTTTGACAATGTTGATTGGAATACACTCTTTCAAATGCTAAAGGTGGCAGGTGTAAAATACAGGGAGCGAAAGGCTATTTACAATTTCTACAGAAACCAGATGGCAGTTATAAGAGTCGAGGGACATGAAAGGGAAGCAGTTGTTGGGAACGGAATAAGACAGGGTTGTAGCCTCTCCCCGATGTTATTCAATCCGTATATTGAGCAAGCAGTAAAGGATACAAAAGAAAAATTCGGAGTAGGTATTAAAATCCATGGAGAAGAAATAAAAACTTTGAGGTTCGCCGATGACATTGTAATTCTGTCAGAGACAGCAAATGACTTGGAAGAACAGTTGAATGGAATGGATAGCGTTTTGAAAGGAGGATATAAGATGAACATCAACAAAAGCAAAACGAGGATAATGGAATGTAGTCGAATTAAGGCGGGTGATGCTGAGGGAATTAGATTAGGAAATGAGACACTTAAAGTAGTAAAGGAGTTTTGCTATTTGGGGAGCAAAATAACTGATGATGGTCGAAGTAGAGAGGATATAAAATGGAGACTGGCAGTGGCAAGGAAAGCGTTTCTGAAGAAGAGAAATTTGTTAACATCGAGTACTGATTTAAGTGTCAGGAAGTCATTTCTGAAAGTATTTGTATGGAGTGTAGCCATGTATGGAAGTGAAACATCGACGATAAATAGTTTGGACAAGGAGAGATTAGAAGCTTTCGAAATGTGGTGCTACAGAAGAATGTTGAAGATTAGATGGGTAGATCACATAACTAATGAGGAAGTAATGAATAGGATTGGGGAGAAGAGAAATTTGTGGCACAACTTCACCAGAAGAAGGGATCGGTTGGTAGGGCATGTTCTGAGGCATCAAGGTATCACCAATTTAGTATTGGAGGGCAGCATGGAGGGTAAAAATCGTAGAGGGAGACCAAGAAATGAATACACTAAGCAGATTCAGAAGGATGTAGGTTGCAGTAAGTACTGGGAGATGAAGAAGCTTGCACAGGATAGACTAGCATGGAGAGCTGCATCAAACCAGTCTCAGGACTGAAGACCACAACAACAACAACATTGCTGCTCACGTTGGTCGAGATCCAATGACTGTTAGCAGAATATGGAATCCGTGAGTTCAGGAGGGTAATACGGAACGCCGTGCTGGATCCCAACAGCCACATATCACTAGCAGTCGAGATGAGAGGTATCTTATCCGCATTGCTGTAACGGATGGTGCAGCCATATCCCGATCCCTAAGTCAACAGATGGGGACGTTTGCAAGACAACCATCTGCACGAATAGTTCGACGACGTTTGCAGGAGCATGGACTATCAGCTCGGAGACCATGGCTGCGGTTACCCTTGACGCTGCATCACAGACAGGAGCGCCTGCGATGGTGTACTCAACGACGAACCTGGGTGCACAAATGGCAAAACGTCATTTTTCGAATGAATCCAGGTTCTGTTTACAGAATCATGATGATCGCATTGACGGCACTTTGAACAGTGGACGTTACATTTCAGATGTGTTACGACCCGTGGCTCTACCCTTCATTCGATCCCTGCAAAACCCTACATTCAGCAGGATAATGCTCGACCCCATGTTGAAGGTCCTGTACGGGCCTTTCTGGATATAGAAAAAGTTCGACTGCTGCCCTGGCCAGCACATTCTCCAGATCTCTCGCCAATTGAAAACGGCTGGTCAATGGTGGCTGAGAAACTGGCTCATTACAATACGCCAGTCACTACTCTTGATGAACTATGGTATCGTGTTGAAGCTGCATGGGCAACTGTATCTGTAGGTGCCATCCATGCTCTGTTTGACTGAATGCCCAGGCGCATTAAGGCTGTTATTACGGCCAGAGGTGGTTGTTCTGGGTACTGATTGCGTGAAAATGTAATCACATGTCACTTCTAGTATAATATATTCGTCCAATGAATACCAGTTTATCATCTGCATTTCCTCTTGGTGTAGCAATGTTAATGGCCAGTAGTATAAAAACAGGCCTAGACATTGTGTACGATTTTTGTCGCTTGTATCTGCTTAAATTATTTGTTCTTTCCAAATCGTTCGGTACTTAATTTTATTCTTAATGATTTTGAGATATTTTGGAAGAAATGTTTTTCGTTCTGGACAATTTTTATGTTTTGATTTTCGTTTGTAGGAATAGATTTGTCATCTTTAATGCAGTATGGGAAACAAATTTTACTGTTATCTCTTTTTTTCACCTTTGCTAACCCTCGTATTACTGCACTGATTTTTCTACTTCAGTTGGCCTACATAGGATGCTAATAGTATCAGAGGCGAAAAAACCCAAAATCTGCAAACCTTGTATCCCGTACTTCAGCCGACCTACAGAGGCAACTCAAGAATGGGATACTATTGATAGCGAAGGCGAAAAAGTTGACGAATGTTACATTTGTATAATGTACGGCACAGATTTAACATTAAAGACGAATGTTGAGAAACAAAGGAATACAGAACAGAGAAAACATCTGGTAGACATATATCATGTACATCTATATCTCTAACATAATGTTAGGTATATCACTTCTTTGAGTCCTAGTATCCTATTCTTCAGTTGACCTATATAGCTCAACTGAAGTATGGGATACTAGTGCCAAAAAGAAAAAAAAGGGGACAGAAATAACATTAGCATGGGCTGCCTCAGTTGATATATATGAGTTGTATCCCGAACTTCAGCTAATCTGCACTATATAGGTCAACTGGAGAATGGTATACCATTGATAGCGAAAACGAAAAAAACATTTAAAATTCGCAACCTGTACCTCAGTTGAACTATGAAGACAGTATCCTGTTTTTCAATTGAGCTATATAAGTCAACTGCAGAACGGGATGTTACTGCTAACGAAAGTGAAAAATAGGGACATACATTACGTTTGTATCCCATACTTCAGTGACTAGTATTAGCGAAGCCTAAAATACTGACATATGTAAAATTTGTATCCCATACTTCAGTTGACCCACTTAGGTCAACTGAAGAATAGGAAACTAATGCTACTGAAGACGAAAGAACCAATATATGTAACATTGGCATTCTGTACCTTAGTTGAACTATGCAAAAGCGAAATAAAGCGACAAATGTAAAATTTGTATCCCATACTTCAGCCGACTTATATAGGTCAGCTGAGTAACTTGACACACACAAGACACGATATCATCTCTTCCTTCTTTCCTTATTGAACACGTTTATGGGCTAACATAGATAATATAGGTGAGTTAGTTGCAGACGTGAACATTAAAAGTGTTGTGCACATGAGTTGGAAGCTGAAAACAAACGAGAACCACTATCAGTAAGCAACAAGCATTGCTTTTAGAGTTCCAACTTCATTTGCTATTGACATAAATACAGCAAAGTGGAATAAAATGTATTACAAAAGCTTTCTTTTCACATCACATCATTCTCGTTTTCGTTATTCGAAATATACCAGCAAAAACAAATTACACTAAAGAGATTGTGGCGCCTCTAGTGTGAAGCGTCATGTCTTTGGACCCGATGATCATTGACTCTACTTCTTTCTAGCTCTCTCTGCGCGCTGTTTTCGTACAACCATATTGTATTCGTCTTGTTCAGTCTTTAAATAAATGTTCATTCGATTGCAAAAGTGTGTTATTACCCATCTACGACTTGTAATATCCACAGTTTAGGACCCCAACATTGTCGTTGTGTGTTCAGGAATTATTTTGTGGTTCTTCTTTAACAGACTTCGTGTGCCGGTCCACATTGTCTTTGGAACAATGGATTTAGCAGTGTCGTTTTGTGCCAGTGTGCTTGCGTTCTTCCTAGTGTTCCTAATGTACGTTTGGTTAAAAGTGCACAATCACCTGGCCCCAGCCATACTGGTGGCCACTTAACTGTAACTGGCCCAACATGTCCACTGTCAAATGTTACTACACAGCAACAGCTGCTACATGGATAGTGCACTCCACTTAGTGGCATTGTGAACGATAATCATGTGAAGGACGTTGTGTTCACCTGTCAGCTTAGCAGTCGCCTTCGGTTTGGTCTGATATGCTGACACTGTTCGAGAACTGTAATTTGAACGTTCATGCACTTGGGATGGGGTCGCACATCCTTATATGCCTGACGTCACTATACCCCCCTCCCCCCCTCCGCACGCTGTCTTGGAGAGTCCACTCCGCTCGACTGCACTGGTTTCCACGAACACCACTCCTTGGTCACACCATGACCACCTACTGCCCGCTCTCGTAATGGCACTGGCCGTTTCTTCCATGCCAGTTTCTGGATCAGCCCCCCCCTTGGCTACATCGCGACTGCCTTCTGCCTGCTGTTTACAACAGCACTGGCTGTTACACCTGCGCTGCGTCCACCTCCGGGCCTGCAGTTGGGACACATAGTTGTATGCACCGGCTCCCTCCACATCGTGTGCTGGTTGCAGCCGCTGCCCCACACAGATCTCAAGCAATGCACCGTCCACCACTGCTGCACTCCTGGTGTCAGGTGCTACCTACACCGCTCACACAGATCTTCGTCTCGCAGCTCTACATCAACATGTGTTAGCCAGCAGGTATCCTAAGCTGTGTGCGTTGCAAAAGGACAACCCTAAGACTTGGTTCACATTGCTGGATCATCTACTGGATATCCACGGTATTTCGGACGACAACGCACGTTTCGTCTGTCTGGTGAGCCACCTCCATGCTCATCCTGACCTCATCAGTGATCTGCTCCTCTCACTGCCTGCCTCGCACAAGTATTTAATGGCAAAAACATTGCTCACCAAACGTCTTTCTCGTCTACCAGCAGAGGTTATCCACCACGTCATCCATGACGAGCACCACAATGACCACACACATCCGCACCTTTGGCGGTGCCTTCGTGCATTAATTGATAACCAAGCCCTACCAGACGCCGTGCTATGGAACATGTGGATGGTCAAGCTTCTGTCGGACCTACAATTTCACCTACTATCTCACGTAACTGACCCTCTCGCGGTTTGTCTATGCATGGCCGATCGGGTCTATGCAGTCATTCATCACCGTCACCACCTGTCACAGATGACATTGCCTTTGCCTTCAATTGGCATGCCTGCACCTTTGGTTCCGCACCTTTGTGATTGGGGCCAACGCAGACACCTCAACAGCCCAGTGACCTGCCAGAAGCTGCCTCCTGGTGGCCTACATGAGGTACTGCCTGCGACCTCCCGACAGCAACCGACCTTGTCCGAACAGCAGCCTTAGCAGTCTTGGGCTACGGCATAGTCAGCTGCGTGCTCTACCCACTCCACACCACCTCACCTCCAAGCTTACCTGCTACGCTGCTACCATGCAACCTAAGGTGACACCTGTCGCAAATGCCGCACGCCTTGTTCATACCCGAACGTTTCCAGTGGTCATGTTCAGGTATGTGGGGGGTGGGGGGAGGAATGCAGTGACGTCAGGCATACAAGGCGCCTGCCATTGTCCACGGCGCCTACCTTCTGACAACGGCGCCGATGTCAGCATTATCCCAGCCATGCAAGTGGGCAACACACTTTCTCCTGCTAACCTCACTTTGATCGCCGCAAATCACTCTCATATCACGGTCCTTGGCTCCATCAAGATGTCGTTTCGCCTATCATCAGTCGCGACCTTTCCTTGGACCTTCCATGTCGCCGACGTGGATGAACCTGTGATCAGGTTGGACCTTCTACACAATTATGGACTTTCGCCTGTCCTGCAGGCTGCAATTCTCCACCATGCATCTGGTTCTACCATTCTGTGCTCGAACGAGTTCAGCATGACTCTGCTCTCCACATCCTTGGCTATGCTTTCTACATGTGCATCTCTGCTTGAAGGCATTTCTGCACATCTCTCCAATTTATCGGACGTGCATACACAGATCGACGGGCTCCCTCACATAGTCAGGAGCCACCTCTGCTGAATGGGCTCATGTGTGGAGTACTATATGCAGCTTGCCCACAGAGCCGCTTCTTTTGGAACCATCGTCCGCGTCTACTTTGTCTTCATTCTGCATCGCTCCTGTGTTGTGCCTATGAAGGACTGCTTGCTATGCATGTGTGGTAACTACAGGTCCCTTAATGCTTGGACAATAATCGATAACTATCCCATTCCTGATATCCAGGATTTCACTCAGTTACTGCATGGCTCGAAATTCTTCTCTGTCTTAGACTGTTCAAAGGCGTATCACCAAACTCCCATTCACCCAGCAGATATTCCAAAGTCCTGTCATCATCACACCCTTCGGCCTATTTGAATACTGTTACATGCGTTATGGCTTGAAAAACGCTGTGCAGACATAGCAACGTATCATTGATTCAATTTTGCTACCTCTACCTTTCGCTTTTGCCTATTGGAGTGACATACTGATCTCTTCCTCATCTGCCAAGAAACACCAATTTCACTTTGACGTAGTTCGTGCACACCTCACGACCAATGGTGTGATTATCAACCATGACAAAACTCAACTCTGTTCTACATCAGCTACATTCCTTGCCCATACAGTCTCGGCCGATGGCCTCTGACCAACGGATTCTTATGTCGAAACCATTCTCACACTGCCTCTGGGTGTGGTAAACTTTTATCAATGCCATATCCCTCAGGGTGCCTCTGTCCAATCGGCCCTTACCGACGCCCCTCTGGTTAAAATACCACGGGGAAACGAAAGTTGGACTGGACTAAGCCCATGTTCGACGCATTCGACAATCTGAAAACGGCCATCGCGAAAGCAGTCTCTTTCAACCAACCTTCATTAAGGACACATTCCACTCCTCACCTGTGCCCTTAACCACAACACTACAAGCGTTTGCAGCTCGGATCCTGGCCCAGGTTAATGTCATAGTGTGCTCCTTGTATTTACCACCTGCTGAGCTCATTGACAGTGAAGCCCTCGCACAGCTTATTGATCAGCTACCCCATCCCTTTCTCATTTTAGGAGATTTTAATGCTCATAATGCATTATGGGGTTCAAACAAAACCTGCCCCAGAGGCCAGATGACTGAGCAGTTGATCAGGACTTCAGACATTATACTGCTGAACACAGGTCAGGCCACGCATTTTAGCACCGCTTCAGGTTCTCCTTCTACCATAGACCTCTCTCTTTGTTCGCCTGTGCTTGCGGACATTGCTCAGTGGGTCGTAGACGACGACCTTCATGGCAGCGACCATTATCCTATCTGGCTCCATCTCCCAGTTGAAATGGGTCATGTCGAACAGCCGCCGAAATGGTTGTTCCGGAAGGGGAACTGGACGCTCTACAGGCAGTTGGCTGTTTTTGAACAGTGTGAAGGCGTCCAGGATTGGGTGGATCACATTACGGCGGTGATGCACCATGCCGCTATGTAGCCATACCAAAGTCAAAGGGAACACCTGTGAGGCAGCCTGTCCCTTGGTGGAATGACGACTGTCGTACAGCAATCAGAGACAGAAGGGCGGCTTTGAGAAAATTCCGTCGGTGCCCCACTGATGCGAATCTGGCAACATTCCGAATAGCACGGGCACGGGCGAGAAGAATCATTAGGGAGGTCTTGGTGTGAGTTCCTGAACTCCATCAATAGGTCCACACCTTCAAGCAAAGTATGGGAAGCCATTACGAGGATCTCAAGGCGATACTCTCTACTGCCAATAGCAGCTATACGTGAGCGAGGGTGTCTCTTAACATCTCCAAGAGACATCGCCCGGGCGTTGGCAGAATCTTTTCAAACTATTACGGCCGATTCTAGCCAGGACCCAGAATTTCTTCGCTATCGGGGTACAAAGGAGCGGGCTGGTTTTGATTTCCGTTCAAACAACACTGAGATATACAACCAGCCTTTCTCTTTGTTTGAGTTGGACTCTGCACTGTCAGTATCTCGGGATACTGCGCCTGGTCCAGACCTGATATCGTATAGCATGCTGCAGCAGTTGGATCTGCGGTCTAAGGGAGTCTTCCTTCAACTTTTGTAATGAAATTTGGAGGACAGGTGACTTTCCTAGTTCGTGGAAAGAATCGATTTTAATGCCACTTTTAAAACCAGGGAAGGATCGGACCGAACCCAGTAGCTATCGTAGCATTAGTCTTACGAGCTGCGTAGGAAAGACATTTGAGCGTATGGTCAATAGGCGCCTGGTGTGGGTTCTCGAATCCAGATCCTTACTTACCCGCTGCCAGTGTGGGTTCAGGAGGTATCATTCCACCCTCGATAACCTGATCCTACTCGAAACAGCGATACAAGATGCTTTCCTACGTAAGCAACACCTTATCGGGGTTTTCTTCGACCTGGAGAAGGCGTACGATACTACCTGGAGGCATAACATTTTGCGGCAGCTTTATGAGTGGGGTTTCCGTGGGCGTTTACCCACAATTATCAGATCCTTTCTGTCTGACAGGTATTTTAAGTATATGGTTGGGAATGTCCTGTCTGCCCGTTTTAAGCAGGAGAACGGTGTACCTCAAGGCAGTGTCCTCAGTGTGACAGCTTTCGCAATTGCAATCAATAGTATTGCGTTCATGGTACGACGGCCCGTACAATGCTCCTTGTTTGTGGACGATTTCTCCATTTTCTGTGCGTCTTCCTCCCTTACAACTGCTACACGCCAGTTACAGCTGACACTCGTGCGATTGGAGGAATGGTCTAAGACCACAGGCTTTAAATTCTCTTTGGAGAAGACTGTTTGTATAGATTTTAACCGTTCCCAATCTCTTTTCAATCTCCCTGTTTTAAAACTAGGAGACACTGTTCTCCCCTTTATGGGAAAAGTGAAATATCTCGGGCTTATTTTTGATGAGAAGCTCACATGGTTGCCACACTTAAAGGATCTAAAAGTCCGCTGTTTCAAGGCTTTAAACGTCCTTAAATGCGTCAGTCATAGATCCTGGGGCGCTGACAGGGCACGTCTGCTCCAACTTTATAAGGCCTTTGTACGACCTCGACTGGAATATGGATGTCAAGCTTATGGTTCTGCACGACCTTCCTACCTCAAACTGTTGGATGTGATTCACCATGAGGGTATTAGGCTTTCAACGGGGGCTTATCGCACGGGTCCAGTTGCTAGTCTATGTGTCGAGGCGGGAGAGCGTCCCCTGTCCATTCAGCGTCTTCTCCTCGTGGAACGGCACGCGTACAAGGCCAAGTCCACTCCTCTTTCATTGGCGTCCAACTCCTTTTCCCAGCCGGCACTGGAACGTCTCTTCCGCCACCGTCCGAAGGCAACAAAGCCGTTTGGCATCCGTGCAAAGGAGAGTCTCGAGTCAGTACACCTGGAGGGCATTAAGGTCCTCCACCAGGGTTGGAGTAGGGGATCTCCCTGGCTACTACAAAGGCCATGATTACTTCTTGATCTGGCTGCTTACAAGAAGTATTGTACCCTGGACCACCTTTTTAAAATTAAACTTACTGAGATTTTAGAACGCCATTCAGATTTTATTGCTGTTTACACGGATGGGTCTAAACAGGGGGATTTTATGGGCTGCTCTGCTGTGTTTCCCGAAACTGTCCGTAGGATAGGGCTCCCGGAGCAGTTCTCAGTTTACTATGCAGAACTGTTTGCCATTCTGCAAGCATTAGAGCATATGCGCCGACATCATGGCACGAAATTCATCGTCTGCTCCGATTCCCAAAGTGCTCTACACGCTCTTGAACAGATGTACCCAGCAGATCGAATGGTGCAAAAAGTGCAGGACGCACTCCTTCTCTTGCAACAGCAGGGTAAGGATGTAATCTTCTGCTGGGTTCCAGGGCACATAGGGATTCCTGGAAATGAACTTGCAGATGGGGCTGCCAAGGAGGCTTGCTCCATCACACCTCCTGCTCGCTGTTCCGCCCCCTGCGGGCAATAACATCTTTCATGACTCGAAAGGTCATGCATTGGTGGGAGGCTCAGTGGCTAGACGTGAGGGACAATAAGTTGCGAGCGGTGAAGGATTCTGTCCGACCGTGGCTCACCTCCTTCCGACAACGACAAGCTGAGGAAGTAGCCCTTACACGGCTTAGAATAGGACATTGTCCTTTGACACGTGGTTTTCTGTTACGTCGTAAGGAGCCACCAACGTGTCAGACATGTGGGACACAGCTGTTGATACGACATATTTTAACTGAGTGTGTTTTATAAGCGAGTTTGAGGGACGATTTCAGTTTCCCCCCAGACCTGCCCTCTCTTTTAACTAATCATGAGGCGAGTGTCGCTAGAGTTTTACGCTTTTGTGTGATGTCTGGACTTCTTCCCAAAACATTGGGACTGAGGTCTTAATGTGCTATACAGTGGTTTGGTCACCCATTTTTTGTAAGTGGTCACTCAGCCGCCGTTACTTATTTTTACCTGTTTTGTACTGCTCTTTTATTTCTAGTTTTATCTACCTGTTTTGATTTGCTGTGTCCAATCTTGCTATTTTAACATTACCAATTCTCGCAAAGATCGGCTCTGAATTGCTCTTTTAGGAAAGGGTGCTGATAACCTTGTTGTTGTGCGCCCTAAAACACTAATCATCATCATCGACCTTCTGACGTTTGTAGAACGAGTGCGTGCTCCCACCCCTGCCTCGCCCTCATTCCACGACGCTGGTGTTTGTACACAAACACCTGGCATTGTGTGAAAACACCATGCGATTGTGTGAAAACATCATGCGACGAGATGGATACTTACATGTGACCCTGCAGCCTCCTTACTCCAGTCTGCACTGCGTGTTATGTCGTGGAGTGAATACTTTCGTGATACTACTCAATGGACAACCAAATACAGTTTCAGTCAACCGATTAAAACCTGCATGGTCCTTCTCTGACCCACAATCCAACGCCCTCAGGCAGCCTACCATCTCTGACGCCACCGACGTGGCCTCCAATGAATCTCCACCACCTGCACAGCAGCCCGACGCATGTGACCTTGTCGGCGCGGCTTTCGAGGAGACCACTTCATGTGCTGGACGCTGCATTCATCTGCCGAACTGGCACCATGATTTTGTGTTGAAGAGAGCTATCTTCTCCCTGCTGTGCTCTGCACTGTCAGGGTGGGGGGAGGGTCTCTGTGGCGCCTCTGGTGTGAAGCATCATGTCTTTGGACCCGATGATCTTTGACTCTACTTCTTTCTAGCTCTCTCTGCGCGCTATGCTCTTACAACCTATTGTATTTGCCTCGTTCAGTGCTTAAATAAATGTTCATTCGACTGCAAAATTGTGTTATTACAGATAGTGTTGAGGATCGGTGGACAAAGTTCAAAACCATCGTACGAGGTGCATTCAAATTCTAAGGCCTCCGATTTTTTTCCTAATTAACTACTCACACGAAATCGATGAAACTAGCGTTACTTCTCGACGTCATCGCCCTGCAGACGTACACATTTTTCACAATGCTGACGCTATGATTCCATGGCAGCGGCGAAGGTTTCTTTAAGAGTCTGTTTTGACCACTGGAAAATCGCTGAGGCAATAGCAGCACGGCTGGTGAATGTGCGGCCATGGAGAGTGTCTTTCATTGTTGGAAAAAGCCAAAAGTCACTAGGAGCCTGGTCAGGTGAGTAGAGAGCATGAGGAATCACTTCAAAGTTGTTATCACAAAGAAACTGTTGCGTAACGTTAGCTCGATGTGCGGGTCCGTTGTCTTGGTGAAACAACACACGCGCAGCCCTTCCCAGACGTTTTTGTTGCAGTGCAGGAAGGAATTTGTTCTTCAAAACATTTTCGTAGGATGTACCTGTTACCGTAGTGCCCTTTGGAACGCAATGGGTAAGGATTATGCCCTCGCTGTCCCAGAACATGGACACCATCATTTTTTCAGCACTGGCGGTTACCCGAAATTTTTTTCGTGGCGGTGAATGTGTGTGCTTTCGTTGAGCTGACTGGCGCTTTGTTTCTGGATTGAAAAATGGCATCCACGTCTCATCCATTGTCACAACCGACGAAAAGAAAGTCCCATTCATGCTGTTGTTGCGCGTCAACATTGCTTGGCAACATGCCACACGGGCAGCCATGTGGTCGTCCGTCAGCATTCGTGGCACCCACCTGGATGACACTTTTGGCATTTTCAGGTCGTCATGCAGGACTGTGTGCACAGAACCCACAGAAATGCCAACTCTGGAGGCGATCTGTTCAACAGTCATTCGGCGATCCCCCAAAACAATTCTCTCCACTTTCTCGATCATGTCGTCAGACAGGCTTGTGCGAGCTCGAGGTTGTTTCGCTCTGTTGTCACTCGATGTTCTGCTTTCATTAAACTGTCGCACCCACGAACGGTTTTTCGACACATCCATAGCTCCATCACCACATGTCTCCTTCCACTGTCGAAGAATTTCAATTGGTTTCACACTACGCAAATTCAGAAAACGAATGATTGCACGCTGTTCAAGTAAGGAAACGTCACCATTTTAAGTATTTAAAACAGTTCTCATTCTCACCGCTGGCGGTAAAATTCCATCTGCCGTACGGTGCTGCCATCTCTGGGACGTATTGACAATGAACGCGACCTCATTTTAAAACAATGCGCATGTTTCTATCTCTTTCCAATCCGGAGAAAAAAAAATCGAAGGCCTTAGAACTTGAATGCACCTCGTACAATATTCGTTAGATGAGTATGTGCCAAGCAAGATCGTAAGAGATGGAAAAGAGCCACCGTGGTGCAACAACCGAGTTAGAAAACTGCTGCGGAAGCAATGTGAACTTCACAGCAAACATAAACATAGCCAAAGCCTTGCAGACAATCAAAAATTGCGCGAAGCGAAATGTAGTGTGAGGAGGACTATGCGAGAGACGTTCAATGAATTTTAAAGTAAAGTTCTATGTTCTGACTTGGCAGAAAATCCTAAGAAATTTTGGTCTTATGACAAAGTGGTAGGTGGATCAAAACATAATGTCCAGACACTCTGTGGCCAAATTTAAATAAAATTAGTACAAACAACAAAATATGTCTAGCTCTGTCTGTTGAACACACATTCATTTCTTTCAATTTACATTGATGGCGCCTCACCACATAAGATAACCAATTCATTATCTGTGACTTGAGAATAAAGACATTAATATCTGTGAGTACACTATGTGTCATTGGTCAAAGCCAATGAGTTGTACCATTCTTCAATTCAGCTGTTGTTGTGAAGCCATAATGGGTAGCGTCTGCCGCCATCTTAAATAGCGAAAAATATTAGCAGACTACTGTTTACAGGTGCTTCGTTTCCATTATTTCTGTCGTGTGCACCCAACAACACTTTGAAATACTAAGAATTACAGTGCTTACATGAATAATATAGTATCAAGAAGGCAAATTCAAACGTTTATCTATTCTTAAATGCGTATTTGCTCTATTAATACGACACATTTGACCTTGGGGATATTACGAGTCGTAGACCTACATCTACATCTACATCCATACTCCGCAAGTCACCTGATGGTGTGTGGAGGAGGGTACCTTGAGTACCTCTATCGGTTCTTCATCCCAGTTCATTCGGTTCTTACTTTCATTCTCAATGAGTTTGAGACATTTTGGAAGAACTGTTTTTCTTTCTGGACATTTTTTTCATTTTGCTTTTCGTTTGTAGGAAGAGATTTAGCCATCTTAACTGCAGTATGGGACACAAACTTTACAGTTGTCTCTTGTTTTCACGTTCAGTAGCACTAGTATTACTACAATATTTTTCAGTCGATACTAGTACTGTCGAAAGTGAAAACACCGACATACGAAAAATCTGTATCTCTTACTTAAGATGACCTGCACAGGATGTTAGTAATGGTGGGGGCGAAAAAAAGCAACAACTGTGAAATTTGTTTCCCATACTTCAGCTGATCTATGTAGCTTAACTGAAGAATGGGATACTAGTGTAAAAAGAAAGAAAAAAGCGATAAATGGAACGTTTAACATGGGCTGCCTCAGTTGATGTATATGATTTATATCCTGTACTTTCGCCGATCTGTATAGGTCAACTGCAGTATGAGATACAAATTTAATGTATGTCGATTTTTTTTTTTTTTGGCTTTGCTTGCACTATTAACCCATTCTTCTGTTGACCTATGTAGTTCAGCTGAAGTATGGGTTACAAATTTTACAATTTTTGTGTTTTCACATTCGTTACTACTAGCATCATACTCTTCAGTTGATACTAGTACCACCAAAAGTGAAAAGACCAGCATATGTGAAATTTGTATCTCATACTTCACTTGATCTATATAGATCAGCTGACCTATGTAGACCAACAGAAGAATAGGATACTAACGCTACCAAAGACAAAAAAACCGACGTACATAGCATTGGCACCCTGTATTTCAGCTGAACTATAGAAAGGCCGAAAAAAAGCCAGCGGTGGGGGAGCCGAGTGACAGACCTTCCCATCTCACCCTTTGGGCCGTGGCAACACTCAGCTCCTTCAGAACCTAACAATGCTGCATTATTCATTGTAGCATTCCTGTAGAGGCACCATTTTGCTGACCGATGTATTCCTTGGTGGAATATTTTTTCACATGCGTGACCAGTGTTTATTTTTTTCTTTAGTGATTCTTTTCTTTAGTGATGTCACAACCATTTGACTGCAACAATTTTTATTTTATTCATCTTTTGATTTTCAGCTCCTTGAATTGCCCGTCTTTGCAGTTAAAAATCGTTGGATGTGAGGTCCACCAGTTATGCGAAACACCGTTTTTTCTCAGTACCCAAACATGTTTCAGCACCACTGTGCCATCATCAGTGGGTTTTCGTTTTTATTTATTCTGCACTGTGAACATTTTGTTAAATGATGATAAAATTATGTGTATTTTTAGTTCAAACAAGAAATCGTTTCTTTTTTTAAATACCTTTACATTTGGGGTGCATGAATTTTTTGGATCACTTTTGTGTTAATTACTAGAGGTAGCTTGTTATCTGCAACCAAACAATGATCATTTAACAAAAATGTTCACAGTGCAGAATAAATAAAAACGAAAGCCCACTGATGATGGCACAGTGGTGCCAAAACATGTTTGTGTACTGAAAAAAAACGGTGTTTTGCGTAGCTGGCGGACCTCACAGCCAACAATTCTTATTTTAATATTGTTATACAATTCAGATTTCGCTGTATTTCATACAAGTCTGATATCTTTTGACATATAAATCAGTCACTGTACTTGAAAATGGCCTATGGCCGAACTCTGGATCATATAACAATAAAATACAATTTTAAAAAATTACCATGACTATGCTTCCAGCCAAAATAAAAACTAAACATAATCAGATTTTCAACATTAATAAGGTAAAGGAAATCGCATAAATGTTATGTGTAACATATCGAATAAGGAGGTTGCCTCTACTTTTCGTGTGGGAGAACGGAAACCACATTTCATCTTCATCTGATTGGTCATCTCTTGTCACGGCCACATAGTTTTCGGTATCGTCTGTTAAAGAAATTACAATATTATGAACGGATTCTTCTCTTACACCTTCTTCTATGTTTGACGTTGTAAGCTCTTGCCACACATTGTTCACGACGTTCTTCCAATTTTCTGGCGTTATTTACCAGCTGCTCTGCCTCGCAACATAAAGGTTTTGTTTCGCTCCTCAACATCTGCTTTTATTTGAGCCCAAATGAGTTCAATTGTATTGTAATGGCAGTGGTACGGTGGAAGACGTATAATTTTGTGGCCGTGGTTCTCTGCTAATGTATCAATCACATAATGTGTCTTCTGTGGCTTGTATTGCTTCACTAATTCCAGAAGTTCCGCTTTTCGCATATTGTGTTCAAAGCCTATGTTATTATCTTTCAACCAAATGACTATTTCGTCTCTCCTTGAAGCATCCGTTGGTGCCTTATTTGATTGTACAGAATGGTATGTCGCATTGTCCATTACAAAAACACTACCAGAACTACGTCTGGTAGCAAACGAGTTACGAACCAGTCTTTGAATGTATCTGCATTCAACTGCTCGTGGTAGTCGACAGTTTTTGTTTTTTAAACATCATCACATCACCGGGCACAAAACCGTCCATAGAGCCAGCATGAACTTAATTAGTCGCCCTCCCTTACCAGTTGGCACACTCATACAGGTAGTTCCATGGCGCGTGTCGTTTGTCCATGTGACGGAACATGCATGACGCACATTGTCCCATGTTTCGTCAATCCATATTACATTTTCCGGATTAATTGCTAGCAACTCGCGCAGCAAATAACATCTCCATGATACAATGTGCCCGTGTTCTGTTAATACCTTTCGTCCTGAGAACTTTTTCCAACGGAAGCCAATTATTTTCAAACCAATGGAGAGGCATGTCGTTCTGCCTGAGAACAAACCAGTGCCCAACAGTGATGCCATCAACTTTTTAAGTGGCAGATACTCCTTCCTGCTGTAGTAAACGCATATGTGTTGCCTGACAGCACTTTCGTCGACGTTGTCTGTTTCAGTCACACGACACAATCTCTTCCTTGACTTTCCAGGCGTCACAATAATAAGGTTCGCATCTGAATTGGCAGCCTCTTTATCATTTGTGACTCACTTCACTGTCGCTGGAGATATGTACAACGGTTCCAATCTGTCAACCACTTTACTCACTGATATCAAAGGCCCACCTTTGTTACTTTTCTTTCAAAGTAAACACGCAATCTCTGTATATAAATTCGCGTGCTTGGGATTTCAGCTTAGCTCTATTCCCAAAAGCTCTCTTCTCTGCACTACAGGCAGCCATTTTCCACTTACACACACTTTTCCACTTAAACATATGGCAATAAACTCACAGAAGTAGACGAATGCATATGTATACACACAAACCAGAACGAAGCATGTTGTTGTAACCGCAGAAAAGCTAAGTCTAAATGCAGTTGTTCTCAGACGATACACCAGAAATCATACGGGGAGATAGAGTTGACAGGGGACGCCAGGCGTGTCAGAGGGGTCACAAAAGATAACGACGCAGCCAGATAGCCGAGGCGGCGGTCCAAGCGGCCAGGCAGCTGCGCGTGATAAGCAAGGAAGCAGACTCAGCTATTAAGATAAAAAGGGCGCTCTGGGCAGGTCCCTTAATAAGCAATAACTTACAGTATCAACACTCTTGGCTAGAGGGAGAAGTCTGGGAGCGGAGAGAGAAAGAAAGAGGGCCCTAGGTGGGGACCGCACTACGTCATGAGGAGCCAATGAAGGGCTCAGGACGCAGTGCGTGACCATATAGGGAGAGGCCCCTCTACCCCTCCACCCAGCTTCTGAAGAAAAGTAATGAAGTTAATACTAAAACAATCCCTAATAAGGAAAAGTTGCACTCGACGCTACGTCATGCCAAGCGCTGGCGGGGTCGAAGGGGAAGAGCTAACAAAACTCGGAGGCACGCCGCTCCGGGGATCTCTCTCTCTCGGGTTTAGGCAGCGACGGTAGTCAGCGTGAGTAGCAGCCGACTTGGGCTGAGGGCGGGCTGCAGGCAGACAGTTGGAGATAGTCGCCGATGAGCGTTTAGGCAGCGACCGCGGGACTCTGACGTAGGGTGCTAGTGTGGGCAGCAAAGTGCTGGAAAGTTCTATCAGGCAGCCAGAACGGTGGAAGTCAGTCACCGTCTCTGTAATGGGCTTGGCTATTCTGTAGGTACAATCACTACGCAGTTAGGGTGATCTGTATTCTTTATGAATAAATTAGAACTTTTATAACGTCCATACGAGTTTACTTCTACCAACATCCTAGCCTTGTACCTTCACACCAGGGAATTTAACATCTTAGCCAGATCAAAAGTCTCCCTCTCAATTAGGTCAACCGGCTAATTCCCGTTTACGAACCGTGTCGCTCAATCCCTCGCAAAACCCACGCTTGGGACGCGACATAAATAAAAGTTTTGGTGCCAGGTGTGGGGTACCACAAAGGCATATAGGCAAAAAGGAGATAGGAGCCAGTAGATTTTGCTACAGCGACTGTGGCAATTAGCAGGAAGTTGTGGCGACTCGCAACTTTCAGCATTAGTAGCCCCACTACGACAGAGTCCAGAGAAGTAGTCCTCGC
The DNA here is from genome assembly GCF_023897955.1 of Schistocerca gregaria. NCBI lineage: Eukaryota > Metazoa > Arthropoda > Insecta > Orthoptera > Acrididae > Schistocerca > Schistocerca gregaria. The sequence continues at coordinate 307,015,099 of NC_064920.1, read as the reverse complement.
GGGGGCTGGGCAACGCAGGATAGCGGCAGCACGACGCGGAGCGAAGAGGCACAGAGGTGCCTAAGCAGCCAGCGTTCGAGACCGGGGGTCCGGGCCGAGCAGCGGCAGCAGCCGTAGCAGCGGCAGCCGAGGCGAGCGACGGGGTCGGCACAGCCCAGCAGAGCGGCGGCCGACGCATCGCGGCAGCGCGGAACAGCGCGGGCATAGAGAGCACAGAGACAGCGCGGAGCAGCGCGGCACAACGCGGGACAACGCGGATGAGCGGAACAGACGGCGCACCACAAGAGAAGCGGTACATATAAAATTATATTAAGAATTTTGTATCTTGTATTGTAAAGTGCTAACATAGTTAAGTTGGTAAGATGGCCCAAACTAACGAAGTTCCGTCATCCTCCAGTAGCGGTAAGATATCAGTGAAAGAAGCCTTGTGTATAGTTCCAAAAGTGTTCGAAGGAAATAAGAGAGATCTTAGGGAGTTTATTGAAAATGTAGACGCTGCATTTGAACTTGTGAAACCGGAGGAACACGAAACGTTACTGAAGTTTGTTAAAGCCAAAATAACCGGAGAGGCCAGATCGAGGCTGCAAGTAAGGGAACGCACGGGGACATGGCAGGAAGTAAAACATGTTCTAGAGGAAAATTATGCGAGTAAGCGTACCATTGACTACTACGCGTGCAAGATATTTCAATCGAGACAGGGACAAGGAGAGCCAATTGCGACATGGGCAAGCCGAATAGATGAAATGCAAAGGGATTTCAGGGAAGCAGTAAGCAGAGTTACGGCTAGGGAGAACTTAAAGGGCGCAATAGAACTGGTTGATTCACTAGGAAGAGCATGCTTTATACAAGGGTTAAGCAATGAGAGAATACAGACCATAGTAAGAAGTAGAGGCGATGAAATCACGCTAGCAGCGGCCGTGGAACTAGCATTGCAAGAAGAAAGTGCAATACTGTCAATGAAAGAGCGGGGACTAGCCCCAAGAGTAACTTTCAACCGGGGAAAGGAAACGGTGAAGAATACCAGAGATATTAGAGATTTGAAATGTTTCAATTGTGGATTGAGAGGGCACATGGCAAGCAAGTGTAGAAAGAATAGGCCAGAGGGAAGAGTACGGATAATGACGGGCAAAGAGTTTACGAATTTTTGTTACGGGTGCGACAAGCCAGGACATACAGACGCGGAATGCCGGGTAAGATTAAGAAAAATTCAGCCGATAGATACAAGAGACTTTAGAGGAAATCATAGGGAAGCTGATGGAGGGTTACGAGAGTGGAGGTGTCCACAAAGTAATCTACCAGGGAACTGTGGAGTTCCGTGTACGAGGGTAAAAGACGTTGCTTGTTTCAAGTGTAAGCGGCCGGGACATTACGCGAAAGATTGTCACGCAGGGCCCTGGCACGCATGGAGAAAAGGCAGGGTGCCAGTATCGAGCAAAACCGGTAAAGTGGTGCAGGGAAACTAAGAGGCGGCAAGGCCGCACAGTCGGGCCTTGTTGCGATAGGTAAACCCTCAGTTAGGGTAATCGACAGTGCAACAGAAAATGACGTTTTGGTTTTATACTGCATAGAATTAAAAAGATATTTGAAGTTGCTAATAGACACTGGAGCACAGTTGTGTCTGCTCAAGAGAACGAGTATTCCGATAAATAGTACACTTGCAATTAATGAAGCGGAAAGGCTTCGGCTAAAAGGTGTAACCAGTGAGGCCGTCAGCACAATAGGTACGGTACAGGTACACTTAAGTGTGGACGGTTCTGAGCAAGTAGGGCAAAAATTTCACGTGTACGGGAGAGGATTAGATATTCCGTACGACGGACTGATAGGCAGAAATTTTTTGACAGAGCATAGAGTTAAGTTAGACTATGCAGGTAAAATAGTGAGACTAAAAGGGCGAGATATACCCTTAGTAGTAGAGGAAGAGCCAAAGGGACATGAGAACGAACAAGATTCAGAAGTAGGCGGGGAAATAGGGCCCCGAGAGGAAAAAATAATGTTATTAAAGGTGGAAGGAAATGTAAAAAGGGGAACCGAAAAGGAAATGATTATTCCTAGGCAGGAGATTGCACAAGGGGTACATGTACCTGAAGCGTTAGTAAAAGTGCGAAATGGGAAATGCATAGTAAGTGCATTAAACTTGTCAGAAGACAGAGTGCAGTTAGGAAACGTCAGGTTAATGACGGAAGAATTAGAAAAAGTAGGGAAAATACGCGAAGTAAAATGTTGTACTAATGTCATAGGAAAGACAGAAAGTCGTACTAGTGTGTTGCGAAGGCAATTAAGAATGGATCATTTGAACGCTGAAGAGAAAAGCGCTCTAGCAGAGGTTTGCGCGGAGTACGGAGATGTATTTCATCTACCAGGGGACAACCTGTCCTATACTTCCGCAGTGAAGCACAGAATATCGATTGCACCGGAACACGCGGGAAAGGTAGTAAACGCTAGACCGTACAGGATCCCGGAAGCGCAAAAGGAAGTGCTAAGGGAGCAAATAGAGTAGATGCTAAGAGATGACATAATTGTCGAGAGTAAGAGCGCTTGGAACGCACCGTTACTGTTAGTTCCAAAGAAGCTAGACGCTAGTGGCAAACAGAAATGGAGAATCGTAGTGGACTACAGACGATTAAATGATATCACTGTAGGCGATGCATTTCCACTACCGAATATCTCCGAGATACTGGATCAGTTAGGGCAAGCTAAGTACTTCTCGACGCTTGACCTCGCAAGCGGGTACCATCAAATATTGACGGACGAGAAGGACAGAGAGAAAACGGCATTTAGCTCAAACTATCAGCATTACGAATACAAACGAATGCCGATGGGACTGAAGGGAGCCCCAGGATGTTTTCAGAGACTGATGAATACAGTCTTGGCAGGTTTACAAGGAGTGAAATGCTTTGTATATCTAGACGACATAGTATGCTATGGGAAAAACCTGCAGGAGCATAACGAAAAGCTCCGGGAAATATTTGACAGGTTGCGAGAGCACAATTTGAAGCTGCAACCAGACAAGTGTGAATTCCTGAGGAAGGAAGTAATCTTCCTAGGCCATTGCATCACTGACAAAGGAATATCACCAGATATGGCGAAGGTGGAGAAGGTGAAGTTCTTCCCACAGCCAAAGACAACTAAGGAACTAAAAGGGTTTCTCGGATTGATAGGTTACTACCGCCGTTTCATTGCTAACTTCAGCAAGATTGCGAAACCTCTCCATGAGCTCTTAAAAAAGGGAGTGGAGTACCGATGGAGCGAACGTCAGAACAATGCGTTCGAAGAACTAAAAGAGAAATTAATAAACCCTCCGTTACTTCAGTACCCTGACTTTACGAAACCGTTCATCATTACAACGGATGCGAGTAACGCAGCCTTGGGTGCAGTGTTATCGCAAGGTAAGAAGATTGGCGAAGACTTGCCCATCGCATATGCATCCAGAGCATTGAACAAAGCCGAACTAAATTATAGCACAACGGAAAAAGAGTTGTTGGCTATAGTTTACGCAGTAAAACAGTTCAGACCATATGTATATGGCAGAAAGTTCGCTGCAGTGACAGATCATAAGCCACTAACGTGGATATTTAGTGTCAAAGATCCGAGTTCGAGACTCCTGAAGTGGAGACTGAAACTCGAGGAGTATGATTATGAAGTAATATACAAGCCAGGAAAGTTAAATAGTAATGCGGATGCGCTGAGTAGAATAAGGCATGAAGGGAAGGAAGAGATAGATGCGAAGCAGAAGGTGGAGACAGAGATCTCGGCAGCAAAAGCAAATGGGGAAGAAAGTTCCGTAAACGTGCGGCAAGCACAAGTGTCGAGTGAAATAGAACAGGAAACGGATAGTGGTGAGGAAATTAGTCCCGAAGAAAAAGAAAATATACTAAAGGAAATGCATGACAATCTCTTGGGAGGTCACCAAGGAATGCACAGGACACTCGAAAGAATTAAAGCATACAAGCAGTGGCGCGGAATGAAGCGTGACATTGAAAATTACATTAGGAAATGCCCATCGTGTCAAAAGAATAAAAACACGCAAATGAAAACTAGGATGCCCTTAGAAATTACAGACACAGCAGAAACAGTACTCGGAAAGTGTGCGATGGATATAGTGGGTCCACTAGATGTATCTAATACAGGAAAAAGGTACATGTTAACATTCCAAGACGATCTGAGTAAATTTACCTTAGCAATCCCAATTGACAAACAAGATGCCGAAACAGTAGCTGAGGCATTTGTGGAAAACGTAGTATTAAGGTATGGAATTCCATCAGTATTATTAACAGATCAAGGGTCTAACTTTCTGAGTGATGTATTTAAAAGTGTATGTAAACTGTTGAAGGTAAAGCGTATAAATACTACAGCGTACCACCCTGAATCAAATGGTGCACTAGAAAGAAGTCATAGAACTATTGTAGAGTATCTCAGACACTTTGTAACAGGAGATCAAAGTTCTTGGGACAAATGGGTACCGTATGCAATTTTTGTGTTCAACACTACACCACACAGCAGCACAGGATACACACCATTTGAATTACTATACGGAAGAAAGGTTAACATACCAGGAGTACTGCAGCAAGAAACACAGCAGGTAAGTTACAATTATGAAATGTATGTAAATAAACTAAGAGTGAGAATGCAGGAAGCCCACAGAGTGGCCAGAGACTCGATTATAAGAAGTAAGAAAATCAGTAAGGAACAGTATGACATGAAACAAAATCCAAAAAACTTCAAGGTAGGAGATAAAGTATTACTGCACGATGAGTCGGTGAGACGGGGTAGATCTCGGAAATTAGATTCACAATGGAGAGGTCCATTTGAAGTAGTAAAAGTGGAAGGTCCTAACGTAGTAATAAAAGTTAAAAGAAATAAGGAAACAAAAGTACATGCCAACAGGCTGAAACAATTCTTTTAAATTTCAGGTATGGCACTCAAGTGGCAGGTCGTGAAATTCGTCATAGTGATAACAGCATACTACATCACTGCATCAGAGCATGCAACAAATGAGTACCAAGTGACGCCATTTCCGAGTTCATCAGGACTATATTACGATAATAGAGGACAGGTAGAAATATACAGTACCACATGGAGAATAGTCACATACGTAAATCTAGATATAATAACAGAAAGGTTTCAGAATGCAGAGAGGTATGGTAGGGCAGCGGTACAAAGGTGCCGAGAAACACTAACACAATTAAATGTAGGATTAATAGAATGCAAGGTACTAGACCAACAAGTAACCCATCATGTGGAAAAAATCACAGGATTGCAACTTTTAGTACAGCAGCTAACGAAACACGAGACCAGAAGGAAGACAGGAGTATTCAACTTCGTCGGGCAGGTAAGTAAAATACTGTTCGGGACGTTGGACGAAGCAGATGCAGCATACTATAAGGAAAGAATAGACGCTATGGAGAAAAACTCTGAAGGGTTGTTGAGGCTAACAAAGGAACAGGTGGCAATGGTAAGAGCCACATTGGCGGGAGTAAACAGGACGGTATATACACTAGAGTCAAATGAGCACGTTCTGAAGACAGGTATGCAAAGACTAGAACGATTCATGAAGGAATACGTGAAGGAAACCGATATAGGGTTTAAACGTGTAGCGTCCTTCGCCACAGTAACAGAGCAAGTATTACAACTATCGGCAGTGTTTGGTCAGATCGAAGAGGAATACGAACAAATGATAAATGCCATTGTAAATGTTCAGAAGGGAATACTACAGCCTCATATAATTAATCCAGTCCAAATTGTAAAATACCTAAGTTTAATACGGGAAGAATTAAAAGATGTAAAGTTTCCTGTTCCTCTTACGGAGTCCTCAGGTTATCTATTGTTAAGAATAATTGATTTAGATGTTTTCATCTCGGGTAGCATACTAGGATATGTAATTAATATTCCATTAATAAATAATAACAATTTCAATTTGTATAGAGTACTCCCACTACCAAAAGAAATTCCAAACATGAAAGGTAAATATGTGTACATACAGCCAGAGAAAGAATTCTTACTAATAGATGAATCCAAAAGGCAGTACGCGAAACTTCCTGCGGAGGAACTAAAATGCAAGGAGCTAAGTAAAAATAGGAGACTGTGCAAACAAGCATTCGCCTTGCTGTCAACATTCGACCACGAAGAGTGCGAAGCCAAATTGTTGCAACCGGTAAGAGAAATTCCGGAAGATTGTGTGCGAAAAATAGTCGCACTGAATCAGAGCCTTTGGACTCATCTAAACAGTAACGAATGGCTATATGTAGCACCGAAGGAAGAAGGCTTAACAGTATTGTGTGGAAGGGAACCACCAAAGGACCTAGTAATAAAAGGGGTAGGAAAAATTAGTTTTTACAGTAAATGTGAGGGGTATGGCACTAGAGTGTTCATACAAACAGATAGAGTGATTCAGAGTAATGTGACGAAGAAAGACATAGTTCCGCAGATCAATCTAGAATTCGATTGTTGCGTGGTAAACAAGGAAAAAAGGAATGTCTCAACGTTAGCATTAGATTTGCCATTGGACCAGGTAATAACACAGTTAGACGACTTGAAAGTCGCAGGAAAAAGACTGGATGATGTCCAGAAGATGGTAGAGAGACAAGAGGAGGAAATGAAGTACTCCAGGTACTTCACACATTACTCCATAACTACGTATGTAGCCATATCAATAGTTATTCTAATCATAATAACATGCTGTTGTAAAAACTGTAAATGTTGTAAAGACTGTTTTAAAAGTATATGGAAATATTTTCAAGACAGTGATTGTTGTGGAAAAGTATGTATAAGAAATACCATAGTGAACCAATATCCAGAGACTAGTTCAGCTAGAAGACACAGTAATAAAGAAACTGAAGAGATAGTAATTTATGAAAGATGTGGAAAAGACCAAGGTGATACGGTCGCTTTCAGAAACAGACGTTAAATAACTGTATTTGAAATGTGTAATTGAAATGTAACTGTATTTGAAATGTGTAATTGAAATGTAACTGTATTTGAAATGTAATTCTAATTGAAATGTGAATGTATGTATCAATGAAAGTGTCTTTTGATTTTAATGCAAATGCTTTTGACATAACTGAATGTTAGGCATGTATAATGTAATTGTATTATTGTGTGTTTAATGAATATGACTTTACTAAATGAAAATGAAAAATATAACATATCAGATGCTAATGTAATAAACAAATCTGTAAAGCATGTAATGGAAAAAAAATAAAAGAGTCACAATTGACGCTACTCTGAGGAGGAACGCCAATTTCCCTGGCGGGGGAGGTGTTGTAACCGCAGAAAAGCCAAGTCTAAATGCAGTTGTTCTCAGACGATACACCAGAAATCATACGGGGAGATAGAGTTGACTGGGGACGCCAGGCGTGTCAGAGGGGTCACAAAAGATAACGACACAGCCAGATAGCCGAGGCGGCGGTCCAAGCGGCCAGGCAGCTGCGCGTGATAAGCAAGGAAGCAGACTCAGCTATTAAGATAAAAAGGGCGCTCTGGGCAGGTCCCTTAATAAGCAATAACTTACAGTATCAACACTCTTGGCTAGAGGGAGAAGTCTGGGAGCGGAGAGAGAGAGAAAGAAAGAGGGCCCTAGGTGGGGACCGCACTACGTCATGAGGAGCCAATGAAGGGCTCAGGACGCAGTGCGTGACCATATAGGGAGAGGCCCCTCTACCCCTCCACCCAGCTTCTGAAGAAAAGTACTGAAGTTAATACTAAAACAATCCCTAATAAGGAAAAGTTGCACTCGACGCTACGTCATGCCAAGCGCTGGCGGGGTCGAAGGGGAAGAGCTAACAAAACTCGGAGGCACGCCGCTCCGGGGATCTCTCTCTCTCGGGTTTAGGCAGCGACGGTAGTCAGCGTGAGTAGCAGCCGACTTGGGCTGAGGGCGGGCTGCAGGCAGACAGTTGGAGATAGTCGCCGATGAGCGTTTAGGCAGCGACCGCGGGACTCTGACGTAGGGTGCTAGTGTGGGCAGCAAAGTGCTGGAAAGTTCTATCAGGCAGCCAGAACGGTGGAAGTCAGTCACCGTCTCTGTAATGGGCTTGGCTATTCTGTAGGTACAATCACTACGCAGTTAGGGTGATCTGTATTCTTTATGAATAAATTAGAACTTTTATAACGTCCATACGAGTTTACTTCTACCAACATCCTAGCCTTGTACCTTCACACCAGGGAATTTAACATCTTAGCCAGATCAAAAGTCTCCCTCTCAATTAGGTCAACCGGCTAATTCCCGTTTACGAACCGTGTCGCTCAATCCCTCGCAAAACCTACGCTTGGGACGCGACAATGTGGCGCAAGTGACTGAAAGCAGTGGACGCTCAGCACTACGGTAACACTGAGATGTTGCCACGGTAATGTAAACAAAAGTTCACGATCTGACTGGCCGTAGTGGGTGCATGAAGCAAACGCGCCAAGACTGAGTCAACTGTCAGAGCTCTTCTCTCGCCGTATGGAGGAGAGCGAAGACGGAAAAGTCAACTTACATAATACTGGTATCCTGTACCTCAACTGCACTATCAAGTTAGTATCCTGTTTTTCAGTTGAGTTGACATACGTTAAATTTGAATCCCTTACTTCTGTTGAACTATATGGGCCAACTGAAGAATAGGAAACTAATGCTAGCTAAACAACAGAACCGACACACGTAATATTGGCATCCTGTACCTCAGCTGAACTACAGCTACCTGTCCTTCAGGTGTGTTGGAATTGTGTGAACAATATATTTCGTGTGTGACGGCGCAAAGTGCACTGTGTAAAATAGACCTCTTTGGCATTGTGTAACACTCTTTGTGTGCGCTAATTATTCTGTTGTGTTCGCTGTAAATTTTTTTGTTCATGTGCAAATATAGTTATTAGTAAAATGTCCAAGAGGAAAAAATGTCTAAGAGGAAAATGGGATCCAAAAGCTAAACAGTATATTTTTGTAGGCTATTGTGAAAATTCAAAGGGCTACCAACCAATGGACCCATTGACTAAAAAGATTGCCACAAGTAGAGATGTAATATTCTTTGAAAATAGAAAGGACTCTAAAGAGAGCAAAACCACTAAGACAACTGCACCTAGTTCAGAAGGTAAAACCTTGTGTGAGGAAATAGAAAGTGAGGAAGAGGAAGACGACAGCCAAGGACAAATGGATACAATTTATGATGACAATGAGTTAGACGATGAAAAAAATGAAGAAAACAATGTAAGGCGTTCTTCTCGAAGGAATATCCGGATTTTGAGATGGATACAACACAGTCTTTTAATGATGAGCCAAGAACAGCAGAAGAAGCAATGAGTGGCCCAAACTGTCAAGAATGGAAAGAAGCGATAAAGAGAGAATTAGAATCTTTGTATCAGAACGAAACCTTTGAATGGGTAGATATGCCAGGAGATAAGAAACCACTGCAGGCAAGATGGGTATTCAATTTGAAGAACCCTGAAAGCTCATCACCAAAATACAAAGCAAGACTTGTGGTAAAAGGACATTCACAAAAATAAGGGGTAGATTACGAAGAAACTTTTTCACCTGTAGTGAAGTATGCATCATTGAGATATCTTTTGGCCTTGGCAGTAAAACGAAATTTAATAATCCCTCATATGCATGTTAAAACGGCATATTTAAATGGGAAATTGGAGGAGGAGATATATGTCATTCCACCAAGGGAAGCCATAAAAACCAGATCAGAAAGTAAAAAGATTTGGCGTTTGAGAAAAAGTATTTATGGACTTAAACAAAGTGGACGTTGCTGGAATCGATGTCTACATGAAACTCTAATAAATATGAATATGAAGCAATCCAAGGCAGATCCCAGCATTTACTATAAATGGAGAAAAGAAGAAATAATAATAATGGCGATATGGGTGGACGATTTCTTTATCCTGACTGAAAGTGAAGGCCAAATGAGAATTTTCAAGAAACAGCTGCAAACCAAGTTTAAGGTGCATGATTTGGGAGAAGTCAAACGTTATTTAGGTATGCAGATTACTAAGGATGAAGAAAGGCAAGAATTGAGCATAAGTCTATCATCATACACGGAAAACATATTAAAGAAATTTGGCATGAGTGATTGCAAACCCATAAGTACTCCAATGGAAGTAGGAGTGAAGTTAAGTGTAAATGAGACAGATTTGGAATGTGGCAAGAATGTTCCTTATTTAGAAGCAGTAGGGAGTTTGTTATATTTGTCTCAAATGTCACGACCTGACATTGCTTTTGCCGCCAATTCAGTGAGCAGATATTGCAGAGACCCAAAGGAAAAGCACTGGAAAGCTGTAAAGAGGATATTCCGATACCTAGGAGGAACCTCAAACTATGAGTTAAAATACCATAGAGATGGTAACGCAAAACTAGAGGGATATAGTGATGCGGACTGGGGGAGTGAATTGGGAGACAGATACTCCACCACTGGCTGCTGTTTTAAATTAATGGGGGGCCTCACATCATGGTCCTGTCAAAAGCAAAAAACTGAGCACCGTAGAGGCCGAGTATATGGCACTATCTTACACCACACAGGAAGCACTATGGCTGCGAACATTAATAAGTGAAATAGAACCCAATTTAATTGAGAAACCTACAACCATCTTCTGTGACAACAAGGGAGCCATAAACCTAGCTAAAATGATGTTACTAGTGCTAGGACAAAGCATATTAATATACGGCACCATTTCATTCGGGACCACATAGAGAGACAGAACATTGCCGTGGACTATCTGCGCACAGAAGACATGTTAGCTGACCTTCTGACCAAACCCTTGAAAAGGGAGAAGTTCGAGAAGATTGTGGGACTATTTGGTTTATCTTGTGGAAGCAACACTCAAAATATAAGTTCAAGGAGGGGTGTTGGAATTGTGTGAACAATATATTTCGTGTGTGACGGAGCAAAGTGCACTGTGTAAAATAGACCTCTTTGGCATTGTCTAACACTCTTTGTGTGCGCTAATCTTCTGTTGTGTTTGCTGTAAATTTTTTTTGTTCTTCAATGTGCAAATATAGTTATTAGTAAAATGTCCTTTTTTCTCCTTAATACTTATTCAGCTGCGCAAATTCCAATAAGGTGAGCTATATAAGTCGCAGAAGAACAGGGTGTACTAGTGCTAGTGAATTCGAAAAGAAGCGACATACGAAAAACTTGTGTCCTGTAACTGAAAAATAAGATACTAATCTAGCGAAGGCGAAAAATAGCTAACACCTATATAGGTCAACTGAAGAGCTGGATACTTCCTTCGTAGTTCAACTGAGTTAAAGGATGCCAGCGTTATGTATGTCGCATTTTTCGTTTTTGATGGCATTAGTATCCTATTCTTCAGTTGACCTACATAGTTCCAACTGGAGTACGGGATACAAATTTGTCGTATGTCAGCCTTTTCGCCTTCGACAGTACTAGTATTAACAGAATAATATATACTGGAAGCGAAGGCGAAAAACAGTGGCAACTATAAAATTTGTATCCCGTACTACAGTTAAGACAGGTAAACCTATTCAACAAAAACCAAAAAGTAAAAATTGTATAGAATGAAAAAACAATTCTTCCAAAAATCTCTAACTCACTAAGGATGAAAATAAGTAGCGAATGTATTTGAACGAACAAAATAATTAAATTAATACAAGCGACAAAATACGTATACAATGTCTGGCCCTGACTTTTGAAAAACACATTCATTTCTTTCAATTTACAATGATGATGCCGCGGCACAGAAGACAATCGATTTAGTATCTGTGACTCAAAAATAGACACATTAATATTTATAGGCCGGTCCACACGCAACGATCTGTTTGCGCAGATGTCTGTACATTCAAAAAAGATCGCTGCATATGTGTTGCGTTCCCAAGACACAAACTCCAATCTACTACTCTTCTGCCATCTGTCGATGTAGAAAAGAAATATCAGTGGCAAGCGACTACGCTCGCCGAAAACGTCAGAAGTTTAATTAATTTATTTTGAATTAGGATTTGAAGAAATTCTGTTGTGGTCTGTGTTCGCAACTTGTGTTGCAAGAAACATTCAGACAAAACGCAGGAAACAGATAGAGCGGTCAAAATGGTATGCATGTGGCTGCTAAAGCGAAAGCATTTTTCGCACGTACATTTACTGCGAGAGTTGCAGGGCCACCCTAACGATTGGCGTAATTATTTACATATGGATGTCGAAACTTATAATTATCTCTTTAAGCTCGTAACCTCTCATATTATACGAAATAATGCTTGAATGAGAAGAGCAATTTCTCTCCATGAACGGCTGACGGTTACATTAAGATTCCTGGCAACAGGAAGGAGCTATAAGGACTTTAAATTTTCAACTGCAATTTCTAAACAAGCATTGAGTGAAATTATATCCAACACAAGTGAAGCTTTTTACGCTGTCCTGAAGGATGAGTTCATGAAGGCAGGTCAAGTACATTAATTCTGTCAAGTTAAAAATAATAATTTTGCTGATGAAGAATCACAATATTTTTGCTGCTTTAGACGTGTTTGAATCACAAAATACCACAAACTTGGCTGGTATATTTCATCCACTCCAACACCAGATCTTCGAGATTTTTGAACTTTTGATAATCATTTACAGTAAACAGTCGACAACGATTTTTATTATTACTGTTTCTCAGTTCTCCGGTGCGTCAACTTCTCGTAATTTTTCAATTAATGCATTGTATGCAGCTGTCTTTTTGTTCCCATCACTGTACTCTTTACTTTTAATCGTCCACAAGCATGGGTTATTTCTATAAAATTCAATGAATTCAATGATAAACTGTCTAGAACACTGACGACCGTCAGCGATTTTATTGCTCCGTGCGCACAAAGACAAACACTAGACTGCACAAGCACCTGTTTCCCTCCAGATTTGCGGCGATCTCCTATCCACACGCTCCAACTTGTCTGCGCAGATGTGGTTTGAACCCACAGATTTGAGACGATTCGCTCAAACCTCCAACTTCCAGGTTTGCACACACCTTATGTCGGTGCAAATCTCCTGTCCACACGCAACGATCTGTCTGCGCAGTTGTGACGTGCACAGACATTTGCGCAGAGAGATTGTTGCGTGCGGACGTGCCTTATGAGTAACCAATGACATCATTGGTCAAAGCTGAGGGATTTTATCCATGTAGGTACAAACAGATGGGACGTGGCACCCCAGACTTGTGCAGCACGTTGTTTTGATGCCAGAGTGGGCGCCATTTTAAAAATCCCAAAACGCTAGCAGACTACTAATTACGAGTGCTTCTTGTTCATTATTTCTGTCATGTAACAACTGTTTTAAATACTAAAATTATAGAGCTTGCATGAATTACATAATGTCAGGAAAGAAATTTCGAACGTTTTCTGTTCTTGGCTGCGTATTTGCTCTGCCAATACGTCTCAGAGTGACGTCTCGGGGAAGTGCCACTCAGCCACTGCATTGAACTACTGGGGCGTAGACTATATGTATGGATGTATGAATGCGGTGAACCTAGTGGTTTGGGCTAATTAAGATAGCGAACATCGGCGTCAAGTTTGTGACGTAATGAAACCTCCCTTATTTTTTTTTACCTCCGCGATTGTATTCAGTTCTCAACTGATCCCTAAATATTATACCATCTACACACATACGATTTAGGATGGCAAAAAACACTGAAATGAGCTCGTTGTATAATTTTGTAATCGCTACGAATTAATTAATCAATAGTAGAGCAGAAACCTTTACCAAAAAATAAAATTTGTCGTTCTTCGATGTCTTGCATGTTTCGCTCCAAGGAAAATACACTGTTTAGTATGCCACATACTTCTTTGCTGCATGCTCATGACTGTTGTTTTACTTTTATTCGCTTATGTAACACTGGATAACTTCGGAAGGTTGACAATAATCACATATTTTCTGGGATATTTAAGAAACAAGTGGGAGACCAACCAAAAATTCAGAGGGCCTGGCAACTAAAGTGTAACACAGTAAAATACACACTACCCTTATCCAAAGTATTTGTTGTCTGAATGTTGGTACCGTAGATGTGGTTATACTTGAGGCTCAGAAACACGGAAGAAAAGCAGCTGAGTGAATGACATATAAAATTGTTTCTCAATACATTGTCATTTTGCCATGTTAAAAGGTTTCGAACTTGACTATGCTAGTAATAAGAAACCATGAATGACATTTTCGGTAGGGAATAAGTGATTTACGTGATATTAGCCGCAGGTAACTACGCTGTCAGATATACGTCAAAAGCAATACAAACTTCATAAAATGTAGACACTTCTTAATGAACTGTAAATAACTCTTAACATAAGGACGTAATTGCATAGAAATTTTAATGATAGTATGTTTGTGTTGTAGGGATCAGGTATACGCTTGCAGTTAAGTGGTTGGAAAGAGACTGTATGTAGTGGCATTCAAGGATTCAGATGACCATGTTATTAAATTTGCTTAGTATATAAACGTCAGTGCCCATAGCTTGTACGATAATTCGCTAGAGGTTTTGACGAAGGAGATCGTCAGTACCATTAAGTTAAGACATTCTATTCACGCCTTTTTGTGCCACTAGAAACCTTGTTTATTTACAGCCATGACTTAGTATTTTGATGATGTAGTTATTTAGCTAATATAGTAATAAGGAAGGTAACAGACGTGTCTGTACAGGAACTGTGGGTGCCATCTTCATGGCGGCAATGGTACTGAAAACTTTGTATAGTTACTGTTTTTGTAACGCTGTTATTGTACCATGCAGCTGTGTCAGTTGACACTATGGGTGTGCACATTGTAACATAGTTGCACCATATCCATCAATAATGTCATGAGTGCAAGATTTGTTTATCGATTAGGAAGTCAACAATATTTTGAGTTTTTGAGTGTCAATGGTACGTTGTCTGTCTGTTATTAACTGTTAAGAATCGTAAAATCTGTAAGGAAATAAAATAGTGCTATCAATACAAAGGCAGGTTGAAACTTTAATTCTGGGATGCCAAATAGAAATGCAAATTCAGTGAAAGCCTAGGATTCCCAGTATATGGAAAATGCCTTGAATATCTGGGAAGTCTGTGATGTAATCAGATCTAAGTGATAGGTATGTGTGGAAAAAAATGCGATCTTGGATACAAAATGACTAAATAATGCCATTTCAAAAAGTACTTATTTATTATAGACATTATTAAATGTTGTGTGTGCTAACAGTGCTTATTCCAAACACAAACATTCCCTTTGGTTGTTAAAACTATTTCTCCATCCTATCCAATATTACACTTTGTTGTTTAGACACTTTAAAGTGAGTACAGTAAAATGTTTCAGGATATCACAATTTTATATTTATATTTTTTGTCTTTAACCTGTGTAGATGTAGCCGAGAAGAAAATTATTGATGATTTTTCAAATTATAGAATCTTGCAATTCTAAGCCACATATAGGACAAGACGAATTTGGATTTAGGAAAGGAGAAGGAACCAGGGAACCTGTAATTGAAGATACTCTTTGAAAAAATAAATAAATTGAAATTAATTGGAGAGAGAAAAGATTGAGTCAGTTTATAAACTAGAGTACAGAAATAGATATCAGTGGCACTAACGAGGGGCTAGGGTAAGAATATCGGGGGAAGGGGAGGGCTGGAAATGCTACGCTTTCTCCATATTTATTTATAGAAAGTGCAATACAACCAATAAAATAGGGTGAGGAACAAGACGGAAATTCATCAAGACATATATTTGGAGCATTTTAAACTATTTTTGTGCAAGGGGGACTCCGGGGAATCAAGAAATGGGAAAAAAAGTAGCAAGGGAGATGTGAATGTGGAGAAAAGCTACAAAAACACCATGAACTGAAAGAAGTTCTAATGAACAGCTGCTGAAAGAAATTAATGGAAAAGACATTAACTAACATGAGACAGGACGACGACAACGATGTAGTAGTATATATATCATAATTGTATGCATAAATTAATAGCTAGTGTGTGACAGTGCTCCATCTGAAATATTGATTTTTGGAACAGACTAATTTGTAGCATGTAGGTTAGGTTGGAAGGCAACAATTTGGTTGAGCGTTGACATACCCAGTGAATGTGTATGCAAAACTCAAGGTTGTGACAACATATTGATGTGTAACATACACAGATATGTTTGCATTGTATTTAATGCCTTTTTTGTTATGAAAGGTAAAAGTAGATTCAGAAAAGCTATATTAGATAATAGCCAAATCTCTGACAAGTATTTTGGTGCATATTAGGTACATATATCGTACATAAATCATAAAATGTAGAGAATGGGACACAAGGTAGCTTTTACCTAAGTAACATTGAACCAGAAAACATTTTCAACTTTCTGATGGCAACCAAAACAACTTTGCTGTACTCCAGTTGGAAATCAATAAAAGGTCAAAATACAACGGTGAATTTTGTGAGTAAATAGTTTTAGCAGTCAAAGGTGGTCGACCCTACTTATGGGAGATTAACCAGGAAATTGTAGTGAGGTATATTACTGGTGGTGTAATAGTTGACTTTTGGTAGGTGTCTGGACATTCACTCTAAGACAAAAAGAAGAAAAAGTATGGGGGGAGGGAGACGTACCGTGAAGGAATTATCCGAATGGGGTGGAAGTCAGTAGATCTGATGTAATATACAGACAAAAACTCTGTCAGCGCCCAGCTGAGTAACTGCTTGCATAAGGGCAAAGTTTACTCAGTTTGCGGTGCTCTTTATGTCAAATGAATCATCACATTTTTCTGAAATTGTAATTGTTTGTTTGTCTGTACATATTCACCATATCAACAGATTCCATTCAGATAATTCCTTGATGGTGCATCAGTTTCTTTCTTTTTTCTTAAAATGTATTTGAAATGGGAATGAGCATATTGTAATTTTTTTCTTTTTTCAAAGTAATCTATGGCTGTGAACAGGAAGACATAATTGTGTTGCTCATCTTCTACTTTTTTTTTAATAAAAAAAAATCAAGAATTTTATACCACTTTATAGTAGTGAGAAGTAATAAGTTACTGAGGACCATAATACGTCATAGTTAAATTATTTCCTTAAACAGATGCTTGTTTTTTAAGCTATATTCCCTTCATTTTCAGTTAGCATGTTTATCTTTTATTAATACTGAAATTCCATGTGACTTATTTCCATTTACTATTTCTCAATTTCACACTATCAAATTACAGAAGGATTTTTTTTTATTTGTTTCAGATTTAAGGGGCGGAAATGCACAATCAAAATTGTTTTCCACGTCAGAGATGGTCATTGCCAAAGGACCAAGAAAGGAATTTTGTTGCAGCCTTTTTTCACATGGCTACAATTGCTTTGACTTGCACTTCTCTTGCTCAGCTCGGATGGTTTAGAATTCGAGGCAGTATCTGTTCTCCTCATTTAGCTGTGTATCAGTTTTTCAGTGCTGATTATCCAAGTGAACCGGAGCGAGACTACACATTCAGTGAATTTTCACCACCTGTAACTATTCAGTATTACCCTCAGAAAGAGAGTATGTTTCCAGTAGTATTTGATTCCTAGTGTCATTTAATTTCATTTTAAACAGTAGGGAATTATTTTTCTTTTTCTTTCTAGCACCACGGTGTATGAATCAAGAAATAGCTAATTTGATGAGGACCGTTATTTTATTGTGTTTCATGGCTATGTCATCCTCTCTTCTGGGTTTCTTCCTGGATATAATTGGGCCAACAAGCAAAATACTGCGCACAATCAGAAGAAATGCAATTCCAAGCATTTTCACGGGTAATTATCCAACAAAAGAATTGTATAGCATAATCACCCTGTCTTTGTAAGGCAAGTTCTACAAGTAAATGAGGCAGAGAGAATAAGGATTCAGAGTCATAGAGGAAAATGAAAAGTGATGGCCCAAATTTTTTGCCTTTACATATGACTGCTTGTGTTTGTATACGTGAGGATGGGTGCGCACGCGCGAGTGTATATCTGTCCTTCTTTCCCCCTAAGGTAAGTCTTTCTGCTCCCGGGATTGAAATGACTCCTTACCCTCTCCCTTAAAACCCACATCCTTTTGTCTTTCCCTCTCCTTCCCTCTTTCCTGATGAAGCAACTGTGGGTTGCAAAAGCTTGAATTTTGTGTGTGTGTTGTTTGTTTGTGTGTCTACCAACATACCAACGCTTTCGTTTGGTAAGTTACATCATCTTTGTTTTTAGATACAAGAGTAATTGTTTGTATTACAAAACATAAAATGAAATGAAAATAGAATGAGAAAGCTGAATAAAGCTTGAAGTATACTGACAAGTTAGAAACTTCTCCTGGAAATTTTGTTTGTGGTTGGGTAGTGAAACTCTTTGTATGTGTGTCTAGCAGTACTCTGCCAAAAGATTTGGTGAACACCTTCTCTTATATAGTCTTTCCATGGCAGTGATGCATTGGTGAAATGAATCACCACATTTATTATTCACATCTCCAAGCTTAGGTTGGAAGAAATCCAAATAGAAATGAAGGAAATGTAATTTCAGAAACATGTCACAGCTTCTAGGTATGTGACATTTTTTCACTGGGGTTGAATATGTCTCTAAAATGCTACTCTTTGACTTCATAATGGTCTTTCCTTGTCCTACTGTCCCAGTGATACGAGGAAGAGCAATATTTTGTGTAAGCAGTCTGGATTCCCAGAAGTCCCAGAACAGAGTAGTCTAGTGGTCTCATAGGTTTCCTTTAACTAAATGGAATGGGCCTCTGGCATCAAAGGTTTCTCATTTCCATTATGTAAGAGAATAGCTTTGAGACTACTATTTGAGGAATCTTTAAATAGGTGCTATTCTTTCAAATTGTGAATTGTCCAAAATTTTGTAAGTAGTCCTTTTATGTCGTTACAGTATACCACACTCCCTGTTATTGAGAGAAAAATGGAAAGGCTAAGCTATCGTTTATGGAATGTAAAACTGCGATTTTTTTTTTTTTTTTTTTTTTAAACAGGTTCTTTTCTTGAAGATAAGACCCAAGTAATTCTGCTTGGGTCTCTGATAGATTTAGATCTCTTATAAGATAGTTAAAAGCTGTTTGTGACAATCGGTGTGGGATACAACCAGCCTCTTAAGTAGGAGAACCAACATGAGCACCCCCCCCCCCCCCCCCCCCCCCCAATCCTCCCTCCCACGCACTGTGGGTCCGGGGGCTAGAATAGGCTTTAGGTATTCACACCTGTTGTAAGAGGCGACTACAATGAGTCTCACGTGTATTGGCTTTTATGTAATGGCCCCCTGTAGGGTTTGACCTCCATTTTTCAAAATTTTCCTGAAGGGCGAGTTAATTGGGGAAGGTCGCCTTACGTGGTGCATAGTGTCCATCATGCACAGAGACCTCCCACATCCTTTGTCAGTGTGGATCTGCACTTCCACTCATTCTACAGCTGTTGGTTGAGGTCACCCTCCTGGATGTGTTTCCTCCATCCTCTATGCAGTACCACTTTCTGTGCTGTCAACTACAATTTACTTCTTAGCTCATTTGTGCCTGATATCCAGCATGATAGCCAGTCCGTTGTGGTGGGTCTGCCATGTACCCTCTTGGTTGTAGCCGCCTGACCACACAGGGATCGCTTGGCTGATGCCTGCACCGTTAACAACCCACGTATGCTGAAGAGTACGTGCCAGTCGCCCCGGAGCATCCCGACTCCTGGCAATGGCCATCCCACCAGGTGGCCTTTTGCTGCGGCTGGGTGGCGCCTGTGGGGAGGGCCCCTTTATGGAGTGGGTGGCATCAGGGCAGATGACACGGCTTGAAGTGTAGTACATCATCTCTTGCTGATGGTCAAACACCAGCAGTCTCTAAGCGGTCACAGTGTGACTTCAATGCTATGAAATATGACCCCAAATCATCCTCCCTCCCCTCCCCCCCCCCCCTGCCACACCATGGGAGGAACACCAGGATAAGGATGGCAGTGAAGCTTATTCACCCCGGTACCTCGTATGTACGAGAGTTAATGGGGAATTTTTGTTGTCAATCAAACCTCAGTTTTTTGTGGAGCATTTAGAGGACAAGTTTGGGGAGGTTGGAGGGCTTGTCCAAAATGCGGTCAGGGCTGGTCTTGATCAAAACAGCATCCTCTGCCCAGTCACGGGCGCTACTCACTTGTGGCAAGCTGGGGGATGTTCCTGTTTCTGTCACGCCTCATAAGAACTTAAATATGGTCCAGGGTATCATATTTCACAGGGACCTTCTTTTGCAATCTCCCAATGGTGCCGTCGTCTTGGTCTTCAAGGGTGACACATCTGAGAAGGTCAAGGTGATGGTCTACTGCTGTGATGTCCCTCCCCCAATGCAGTTCTTTAAGTGCTGGAAGTTCGATCATATGTCTTCCTTCTATACTTCCAGCATCACCTGTCCGAATTGTGGACGTCCTCCACATCCCAATACTCCCTGTACCCCACCTCCCATCTGTGTCAACTGTGGAGAGCACCATTCGCTTTGTTCGCCAGACTGCAGGATTTGCCAGAAAGAAAGAAACGTAATGGAATAAAAGACCCTGGACCGACTGACCTGCACTGAGGCTAAGAGAAAATATGAGAGGCTACATCCTGTGCGTATGATGTCAAACCACGCCACCACTGTGACATCGGTCTACTGTCTTCCGTTCCACTGTGTACAGTTGGCTCTGAGCCGTCAGACTCCACCTGCCCCCTTGATGGTGAGGGGCACTTTCCTCTCTGTTGCTCCTGCACAACCTACTTCAGGAGCAACACTCCCCTCCCTCCCCCCAACCATGGGGGATGTCGGTCCCCACTTCCCAGCCAGAGAAGCATAAGTCTTCTTCAGCTCCTCTCAAGAGGAAGGGATCTCTTGGGTCACCCCCTTACCTGGTTCCTACCAGTGGCAAAGCTGACACCCGCCAGTGGCTGAAGCAACCACAGTTAGTTGGTCGTAGGGCTTCATGTTCCTCCTCATTCCCTGAGACTGAATAAGTGAAGCCCTCACAGCCAGACAAACCTACGGAGCAGTGAGAGAAACCTAGAAAGAAATGAACCCCAAGAACCAATGCATTGTGGTGGCACCCACACCATCACTACCTACAAGCTCTGTGTCTGAGGATGAGGTGGAGATTCTGGCGTCCACTGAGGACCTAGATCTCTCTTCTTAAGGGTGCCCCCAGTGAAAGACAGTCCCTTAGTGGTTGCAAGAAGTCGCTGAGGCAAGTAAAGAGAGTCAACAAGCTCTACAGCACTTCCTTAGAGTACCTAATAGCCTTTAAGTGGCTCCGTGCCCGTGTTCGCCAGCTTTTAAAACGACAGATTTAGGAGTGTTGGGAGAGGTATGTGTTGACCATGGGGTGCCATACGTCACCTTTCCAAGTCTGGACGAAGATCAGATGTTTTTGTGGGTACCAGACTCTGACAGGTGTCACTGGCATTAACATTCAATGGCGTGTTATCTGCCGACGCAAACGCGATTGCTGAGCGCTATGCTTAGCCTCTGTGTCGAACAACAACCCCCCAGCCTTTCACACCCTCAAACGGTGGATGGAAAAGAAAGTTTCGTTCACTATGTGCCACAGTGAAGCCTATAATGCCCCATTTACAGAGTGGGAGCACCTCAGCGCCCTTGCACATTGCCCTGGCACAGCTCCTGGACCGGATCGGATCCACAGTCAGATGATTAAACATCTCTCGTATGACTACAAGTGACATCTCCTCATAATCTTCAACTGGATCTTGTGTGATGGTGTCTTTCCATTTCAATGGTGGGAGAGCACCATCATTCCGGTGCTCAAACCCAGTCAAAACCCACTTGATGTGGACAGCTACCAGCCCATCAGCCTCACCGACTTTCTTTGTAAGCTGCTGGAACATATGGTGTGTCGGCGGTTTGGCTGGGTCCTGGAGTCACGTGGCCTACTGGCTCCATGTCAGGGCGGCTTCTGCCGTGGTCGCTCTACCGCTGATAATCTTGTGTCCCTCAAGTCTGCCATCCAAACAGCCTTTTCAGGATGCCATCTGGTTGCCGTTTTCTTTTTTATTTACGTAAAGTATAAGACATGAACTGGTGTTGTCATATCCTTGCCACATTGTATGAGTGGGGTCTCCTCGGTCCGCTCCCAATTTTTATCCAAAACTTCCTGTCGCTCCGTACTTTCCATGTCCAAGTCAGTGCCTCCTATAATTAGTTCCCCCTGTAATCCTGAGAATGGTGTTCCACAGGGCTCTGTATTGAGTGTTGTTCTATTTTTAGTGGGTATTAACAGTGTGGCAGCAGCTGTAGGACCGTCGGTCTCATCTTCTCTGTATGTGGATGACTGCATTTCGTACTGCTCCCCCAATACCGGTGTTACTGAGCAGCGCCTACAGGGAGCCATTCAAAAGGCCCATGGCTTCCAGTTTTCAGCCGTGAAGTCGTGTTTCATGCATTTCTGTCGGCATAACACCATTCATCCAGAACCAGAACTTTATCTTAATGACAATCCACTCCCTGTAGAGGAGACATATTGATTGATTCTTTAGACTGGTTTTCAATGCCCAATTGACTTGGCTACCTCACTTTCATCAGCTTAAGCGGCAGTGCTGGCAGCACCTCAGTGCCCTACATTGCCTGAGCAACACCAACTGGGGTGCAGATCACCCTACACTATTGCATCTCTACAGAGGCATTGTTCAATCCTGCCCTGACTATGGGAGTCTGGTTTACGGTTTGGCAGAACCCTCAGCAATGTGTTTACTCAAACCAGTGCACCATTGTGGTGTTCGTTTAGTGATGAGAACTTTTAGAATGAGTCCAGTGACCAGTGTCCTGGTAGAGGCCGGAGTCCCTCCATTGAATGTTAGGCATGCACAACTGCTCGCCAGTTACTTTGCTTACATTTGTAGTTCTCCTGTGCATCCGAATTACCGTCTCCTTTTCCCAACCCTGGCGGTTCATCTTCCGCATTGGCAGCCCACGTCAGGGCTTACGATTGCGGTTCGCGCCTCGTCCCTTCTGTCAGAACTGGATCTCTTCCCGCTATCACCTCTCCTTGAGGTCCATTAACGTATACCTCCATGGTGTATGCCTAGGCTGCAGATTCTTCTGGACTTTTCACATGGCCCTAAGGACTCCTTTAACCCTGCGGATCTCCTCTATCACTTCCTCTCGATTCTTGACATGTACCGGGGCCATGAAGTGGTTTACACCGATGGCTCAATGGCTGATGGTCATGTAGGCATTGCGGAATCAGTTGTTGTCTGCCGGCTCTGCATTGGCCATATCGGGTTAACGCATGCTTACCTCCTCCATCGCAAAGACCCACCTCGGTGTCACTGTGGCTTACAAATGACGGTCATCCACCTCTTGCTGGACTGCCCACTTTTAGCCACTCTGCGGTGGACTTTTAACTTTCCCAGCACCCAACCTTCAGTGTTAGGTGCCAATGCCTCAACAGCAGCTTTAGTTTTACATTTTATTCACGAGGGTGGGTTTTATCATTTGATCTAAGTTGTAGCACATGTCCTTTGTCCCTGTGTGTCCTGCACCTTAGTGCTTTCAGGGTGGCGGTTTTAAGGTGTTGCAGAGTTGCTGGTTTCTCCTTTATACTCTCATGGTCAGCCAGTCATGGTAATCTGCTCTCTTGTTTTTGTCTCTTCTACATGTTTCTTGTCTCTCTCTGTGGTTTTATTGTCCGATTTTGCCCATTTTAGTGTTTGTTGCCCTTCTGTCATTCTTGTGGTTTTCTCCTTTCTTCCAGTTGTGTTTTGTATGTCTCGATTATTTTACTCCCACCCTTGTGTAATTATTTTAATCGGAAAAAGGGACTGATGGCCTAGCAGTTTGTTCCCTCTTCCCCTCTCCCCCCTCCCTCCTCCCCCTCTTTTAAACCAACCAAACAACCAACCAATATGAGCAGCAGCTCTGTTGTACCCAGCACTTACTCTCACATCCCTTTGATTCAAAATACAATTCAAATGCCTTTTTGATGACTGGTGAAAATGTCTGTGAGTCTGTCATAAACTTGTCATGCACGTAACAGAAAAAATTTGCTGAATTAACACACTTCCTGGGCATCGCAGAGTATAATAAATCCGCGAACATGCGCAAACAATATTAATCATGTTAGGAGATGTACAGTTATCAAGAATTCATACTATGTGATCTTATAGTGAGGTAGTCGATTGACTGATGCAGTTGCAACTTCCCTTTACCTACCTCAAGTTGCCATCTCCACCTCCCCTCTCCACTCCCATCACCAGGCTACACTATTCCTAAAATAATGGAATGTGCTAAACACTGCGATAACATTAATAATGTGGCCGAGTGCAAGTGATATGTTTTTCCAAAACTAAGTTTAATTGATAGTGAACAATGGTTTTCACCATTGTCATCCGAGCACTGAACTACATTACAAACACACATTTTTGTTCTGTGACAATCTTCATTGCTGCACTGTGTTACCAGCCAGTGTTGTAGTGTAAAGTAATTCTATGGAGTTAAGTTTGAAAGAGAAGAGAATAGAAGCTTTTGAAATGTGGTGCTACAGAAGAATGCTAAAGATTAGATGGGTAGATCACATAACTAATGAGGAGGTATTGAATAGAATTGGAGAGAATAGAAATTTGTGGCACAACTTGATTTCTTCTAGTCAAGATTGCAGAGGGAAACCAAGAGATGAATACACTAAACAGTCAGAAGGATGTAGTTTGCAGTAAGTACTCGGAGATGAAGAACCTTGCACAGGATAGAGTAGCATAGAGAGCTGCATCAAACCAGTCTCTGGACTGAAGACCACAGCAACAACAAGTTTGAAATTACCTCTGTGGCAGTTAAATGTCACTTTTGTATCCCTTTTGTCATTTCTGTTATTGAATTCAGTGTAATCAGAAAATTTCAACCTTTAATAGCAATTACGGCACTTTTTACCAATAAGGGGTGCTATTTAAAAAAAAAAAATTGTTGCTAGATATTTTGTCTGTTTTTGCTCAAGGTGTTGGTTCCTCTTATCAGTTTATTAAACAGTAGAGATTCACAATTGTATACAGTGATTATTCAGAATATCCCAGTTGTAAGGAATAGGTAATTTTTTCTTCAAACATTGAGTCCCACAGATGTGTTAATTTTAGTATAAAGTCATTTGGATTATAAATCAATGTGTTGGTCACATAATATTTAATAAAAATTGGTAACCCATTTTGAATTTTACAATCGCCATCAGATCTAAAAAATCAGCAACATCACATAGGTGTTCAGTCAACTCATGATGTACTGATTACGTGCCTGAGTAATGCTGCTATGTTTTTAGATCAATGGCTGCAAAACTGAAACTGGTAATCAGTTCTAATAAAGTATTATAAAGACATTTACTTTCATAATCTAGTCAGATGTGAATGTCCCTTCTCTTCTTAGGAGGTAGAAATGACCTCATTTCACAGTTATGTCATTTATTTCTGCTTATCTTAACAATGAACTGCCCCAACAAGACACTACTTAGCTTGTGCCCTTACTACTACTGTGTGTGCCTTCTTCACTGGCTTGGCAGCTGCCCATAGCAATGGTCTCTGCTAATTCTATGACACAAAGCTCTACAGCTTGCGACTGATGCCTGACAGAAGAACTTTGAACATAAGTCATTTCCACTTCAGCATTAATAATTCAATTAAATAAATGATCCATGTTAATGTTAAAGCAATCTGAATCTTATCTAGAAATGTGTAGAATGTAGAACAACTACATTAAAATCAGCATGTTGATACTTGATATGTATGCTAAAAGTTTTGCTATTTGTGAACAAATTGGTGCCATTAGTAAAGGGGATTAGATTCATCATTTTCACCCGCTCTGGCATCCACCCAAAGGTGTGAACTTCAGTATGTGCATCATAGATATACTGTTTATGGACTTTGTGTCCCAGAGGTCACACTGTCAGATATGAGATTCAAGACCTATGGCCATCTGTGGAAAACTTACTGTGAATGTTGGCTCTCTTATTGGCATTACCTATGAACTCTTAAAAATAAAATTGTATGGCCTCTGTGGATGATTGTCGAACCATGAGACTAAGTTCTGAGAATAATTACAGTGTAAACTGTCTTGATTCAGTGAACTAAATCTCTAACTGTTGTTGTGTATAGGTCCCCAACTCTGAATGAAGAGCATTTCTGCTCAGAACAAGAGAGGGTTCTTGTTTTATGTTATAGGAAGTACCAAAAATTAATTCTATGTGAATATTAATTTTGTATGTGATTGTGCAAGAAAGAGGAAGTTGGAAGATGTACTAAATTTATATGATCTGACACAGACTGTATTTTTTTCCAACCAGGGTGCAGGGGGACAGTAGCACGGCCATAGACAATATTTTTGTTCATTCTTCATTACTAGTTGGGCATTCTGTTGGTAAAAGGATGAATGGCCTTTCGGACCATGATGCACAAATTTTAACACTAAAAGATTTTTGTACTCGGACAAGTGTTGTATATAATTACAAACTTGTAGAAAACAGCAACAGAGTGTTCTTTAAATGTAGTCGAGGAACAAGAGTGACAGGACATTTGTAGTGCCAATAACATAGATGACGAATATAATGCTTTCTGTAACACATTTCTCTTGCTCTTTGAGAATTGCTTTCCATTATAACATTCTAAATGGGGTAATAGCAATAAAAGGTAGCTTGTGTGGCTTACTAGTGGGATAAGGATATCTTGTAGGACAAAGTGGGAATTACATCAAAATGTTAGAAATAGTCACAGTCAAGCTATGTGGTATGAAAATAGAATAGCTAAGTTATAGGATAAAATTAAAACTGTGTGGTTAGTTGCGAAGGAAGTGTCTGCTATCAAATGTACAGTTCAGTTTTAGAAGTGGTTTAAGAACTGAAAATACTATATTTTCTTTTCTCTATCAGGTACTGTATGGATTAAGGTTTCAAATGCTAGGCATATTTTTTGATTTAGCAAAGATGTTTGATTGTGTTGATCACTTGGCTGGTTTCACAGGTAGCTGTGCTTTTGATAGGATAGGTGATGTTTGTGACCAGACTGGAGCAGGTGTGGTGGAAGAAAGTACAGAACAAGTGTTGCATCTAAGTCTATTACAGGGACATGAGCCATGAGGCAGGGGTTGTGTAAGGATGGACGAGTATATTGTGTAGGTTCGATAGGCAGCAGAATATCACTGTAGGAGGTGTAGGAATGATGGTGGATAGGACATTTCTCATTTCAAGGCACTTGTGGCTCATATCCCTGTAATAAAATTGGATGCAACTCTTGTCCCACACTTCCTCCCACCACCACCACCACCACCACCACCACCACCACCACCACCACCACCACAACCTCCTCCAGACCGGTCACAAACATCACCTATCCCACCAAAGGCGTGGCTACCTGTGAAACAAGTTATGTGATCAACAAGCTAAGCTGCAACAGCTGCGTTGAATCCTAAGTGAGCATGACAATCAACAAGCTGTCTGTCTACATGAATGGTCACCAACAAACTGTGGCCAAGAAACAGCTGGGCCACCCTGCTGTCCAGTATGACATCATCAGATCAGTGACTGCTTCACAGCCTGTGTCATCTGGATCCTTCTCACTAACACCAGCTTTTCTGAATTGTCGAGGTGGGAACTCTCCCTACAATATATAATACATTCCTGACAGACCCTCATTGTCATTACCCATGTAGCCTCTTTCCTGTTCCCATTCCAGCACTACACAGCCCTCAGTTCCACCAATGCTTCCTCAGACTTTTTACTTCTGTCCTTTCCCACTATGCTTCCCCCCCCCCCCCCCCCCCCCCAATCTAACCACCAGACTGTATCTTATTGCCCTACCCTTTTTTTAACCTCGTCCCCGTACGCTCCCACAAGCAGCACTTCACCATTCCCCACCCCTACGTTGCTATCCCTCCCCCTGTGCCCCAGCCTCCTCCATACCCCCACCCAGTTGCCACTCTCGTCATGCACTGCTGCTCGCAGTCGGGCTTCACCTGCCAGAGACTGTGTGTGTGTGTGTGTGTGTGTGTGTGTGAGAGAGAGATAAAATCGTTAATTAATGATATTTGGACGTTGGCAGATGCGGCTATAGGGTTGAATTTCTTTTGCTGTGTATTTTACTTCTAAATACAAGAGATCTGTTATTCTATTAGATTCCAAGTAGAAAAATGGCACAATGCATGTGTAAATCATTGCAGTAATGATGAGCAACTGATTTTAATGCTAAATATGAAGCTACTGAAAATAAGTTGCCTGCTCAGTTGTTCGAGAAATGTTCAGATGTTTCATATCTAATTGTCTTGTTGTTGAAGACAAGTTAAATCCTAATCATTCTTTGATTATTTTTAACATATGAAAAGTGGTTGTTAAACTAAGGAATTAATGGTAGAGTTTTTTAATGTAACATTTACTTAGTTACCTCAAAATCAGATATATTTTATGCATTTTTTATAAACTATGATTCTATGCCAACCAAACTGAAAATGCAGGTGTTTTGCGAGTGGGATGGTACAGTTCATAGTGGTGTGTTTGTGTGTGTGTGTTTGTGTGTGTGTGTTTGTGTGTGTGTGTTTGTGTGTGTTTGTGTGTGTGTGTTTGTGTGTGTGTGTTTTTTTGTGTGTGTGTGTTTGTTTGTGTGTGTGTGTGTTTGTTTGTGTGTGTGTGTTTGTTTGTGTGTGTGTGTGTGTTTGTTTGTGTGTGTGTGTGTTTGTTTGTGTGTGTGTGTGTGTTTGTTTGTGTGTGTGTGTGTTTGTTTGTGTGTGTGTTTGTTTGTGTGTGTGTGTTTGTTTGTGTGTGTGTGTTTGTTTGTGTGTGTTTGTTTGTGTGTGTGTGTTTGTTTGTGTGTTTGTGTGTGTTTGTGTGTGTGTGTGTGTGTTTGTGTGTGTGTGTGTGTTTGTGTGTGTGTGTGTGTTTGTGTGTGTTTGTGTGTGTGTGTGTGTTTGTGTGTGTGTGTGTGTTTGTGTGTGTGTGTGTGTGTGTGTGTGTTTGTTTGTGTTTGCTTGTGTGTGTGTGTGTGTGTGTGTGTGTGTGTGTGTGTGTGTGTGTGTGTGTGTGTTTTGTTTTTGTGTGTGTGTGTGTGTGTGTGTGTGTGTTTGTTTTTGTGTGTGTGTGTGTGTGTGTGTGTGTGTTTGTTTGTGTGTGTGTGTGTGTGTGTGTGTGTGTGTGTGTGTGTGTGTGTGTGTTTTGATCTTATGTATGAAGCATGTTCAGTATTAAGTGCACCAGATCTTTATACATTTTTTAGAAAAAGTGCTATTGGGAAAAAAAAATTACAGGATATTGTTGATACACTTGTTGATACACTTTGTTGGCATAATCATCAGCCCATTCAGTGCATGTGATGACAGCTCCTTCCCCCACTTCAGAACTTCTTTCTACACCTGCTCATCACTTGAAAATAACTTTCACACATATACTACTGGCCATTAAAACTGCTACACTGCGAAGATGTGAAATTTAACAGACAGGAAGAAGATGCTGTGATATGCAAATGATTAGCTTTTCAGAGCATTCACACAAGGTTGGCGCCAGTGGTGACACCTACAAGGTGCTGACATGAGGAATGCTTCCAACCAATTTCTCATAAACAAACAGCAGTTGACCGGCGTTGCCTGGTGAAACGTTGTTGTGATGCCTCGTGTAAGGATGAGAAATGCGTACCGTCACGTTTCCAACTTTGATAAAGGTCGGATTCTAGCCTATAGTGATTGCGGTTTATCGTATCGTGACACTGCTGCTCGTGTTGGTCGAGATCCAATGACTGTTAGCATAATATGGAATTGGTGGGTTCAGGAGGGTAATACGGAATGCCATGCTGGATCCCAATGGCCTCGTATCACTAGCAGTCGAGATGACCGGCATCTTATCCAGATGGATGTAACGGATCGTGTAGCCACGTCTCGATCCCTGAGTCAACAGATGGGGACGTTTGCAAAGGAACAACTATCTGCACGGACAGTTCTACGACATTTGCAGCAGCATGGACTATCAGCTCGGAGACCATGGCTGCGGTTACCCTTGACGCTGCATCACAGACAGGAGCGCCTGCGATGGTGTACTCAACGATGAACCTGGGTGCACGAATGCCAAAACGTCATTTTTTTGGATGAATTCAGGTTCTTTTTATAGCATCGTGATGGTCACATCCGTGTTTGGCGGCGACATTGTGGTGGACGCACATTCGAAGCGTATATTTGTCATCGCCATACTGGCTTATCACCCGGCATGATGGTATGGGATGCCATTGGTCACACGTCTCGGTCACTTTTTGTTCGCATTGACGGCACTTTGAACAGTGGACATTAAATTTCAGATGTGTTATGACCCGTGGCTCTACCCTTCATTTGATCCCTGTGAAACCCTACATTTCAGCAGGATAATGCACGACCGCATGTTGCAGATTCTGTACGGGCCTTTCTGGATACAGAAAATGTTCGACTGATGCCCTGGCCAGCACATTCTCCAGATCTCTCACCAATTGATAATGTCTGGTCAATGGTGGCCGAGCAACTGGCTCGTCACAATACACCAGTCACTGCTCTTGATGAATTGTGGTATCATGTTGAAGCTGCATGGCTAGTTGTACCTGCACACGCCATCCAAGCTCTGTTTGACTCGATGCCCACGTGTATCAAGGCCGTTATTACGGCCAGAGGTGGTTGTTCTGGGTACTGATTTCTCAGGATCTATGCACCCAAATTGCGTGAAAATTTAATCACAGGTCAGTTCTAATATAATATATTTGACCAATGAATACCCATTTGTCATCTGCATTTCTTCTTGGTGTAGCACTTTTATTGGCCAGTAGCGTATATGCCCTCAGGGAAGTGAAAAGATAGTAACCTAAAGTCACCAAGCCAGGGAATAAGGGGGTGGTTCAAAACATCCCAACTAAAAGAGCCGAATACCATCTTGGTAGATAAAGCTGTGTGATTAATGGCATTCTCGTACAATAAGCACAATTGTCTTGGCAGTATTCCCTTCCTTTTGATTGAATACTCCTTCCGAGTCTTTTAGAGTATGACTATATTGTTGCACATTGACGATCTCCCCCTGAGGCAGAAATTCAACCAAAATGATGCCTGTTTGGTCCCAAAATACTGAGGCCATTTTTTATTTTATTTTATTTTTGCTGGAAATTGTGGTTTCAAATTTTTTAGCAGATGGGGAATTAATTTGACACCAATGTGATGATTGTCGTTTTGTCTTGGGTGTGTAATGAGTCGTGTACGTTTCATTTCCACTCACAATAGAGTTCATAAAATCCTTACCTTACATTTAAAGTTGCTCTAAAAACTTGTGAGTGCTATTGACCTGAATTTTCTTGTGCTATTCTGTCAGCTGTTTTGGGACCCATCTTGGGCAGTTTCCAGTAAGCCAGTTTTTCTGTAAGTGTCTTACTTAAAAGAATAGTTGTGGAAACATCACAGAAATTTCATCCTCTGCCAATCAGGGTCTTCGTGAAAAGTTTTATTTTATTTTATTTTGCTTTTTTTCCCCCCCCCACCAATTCATCAGCGAAAATTGATGGTCTTCCACCCCTCTGTTATGAACATTTGTTCTGCCTCCACTAAACTCCCTACAACTCTTAAACACACTCTTTACATAACACCTTTGCTGTAAACTGTTTTGATTTTTGAAAAAATTTTGGTAGATGTTATTTCTTCCATGAAAAAGCAGATCACAGCATGTGGCTTGCACTTTGTGGGGTTTCGTACTGACATCTTTCATGCAAATGGGATGTACAATGTGATTTCACATGAATTTGGGGTTTCACATGAATTTGGGGTTTCACATGAATTTGGGGTTTCACATGAATTTGGGGTTTCACATGAATTTGGGGTTTCACATGAATTTGGGGTTTCACATGAATTTGGGGTTTCACATGAATTTGGGGTTTCACATGAATTTGGGGTTTCACATGAATTTGGGGTTTCACATGAATTTGGGGTTTCACATGAATTTGGGTTTTTTGCATATTACCATATACCTGCGATGCTCGCTCTGGTCAGTGCCCCCCCTACCCCACTCCTACCACTCAGTTTGCCAACCTTAAAAAAAAAAAAAAACCCACATCCCATTATGATCACATTACTCTTACTTTCTGAACATGTCTCATTAGTTGGCCACATGTGCAAGTGACTTTTTGTAAAGTTTGTGCTCTCATACTTGCTCTCTCCCCCTCTCTTTCCAGTTATTTGTGTAGTTGCCATTATTGGACTGTGCTATTATATCACAACGTTACTGCAGAGAGTAATTCAAAATTCCAACCCGGAAAGGGAAGTGAAAGTTGCTTACGAGTATGGTTGTTACACCATCACAGCAGCAGGTAACATATTTTTCATTTATGTTTATTTTTAATTATGTATTACAGTTAGAAACTTATGCTCTTGTGTTAATAACCTATTCAAATGCAAACCTCTTATAATTTTGAAACACAAGCTGCATCTCTGCTGTATATACTGCCTTCATCATAGCCTTGGAAAAAAAAAACCTAAACAAATCACACTGGCACCTGAAACAGTGTACAGTGTCAGTATCTCTTATTAGATCCACTTCCTGATCAGCGCTCTGCATCCTATATACTATGAGTGAGAGCTGTACAGGTTAGCAGGGGGCCTTCTGATTTGAAAAATGCAAAATAAACACATGGGTCATGTTTTTAAACAAATTACTCCTGAAGCATTAAATGACTTTAGTGCTTTTGCAAAATGAAATGTGGGGACTGATCAAGCATCTGAAGATAATACGTATAAAAGAATGGAATACCTCTGTGCTTAATGTGCACAATGTGAAGTTATAGAAATGCATCATGGTTGGACATCTGACTAAAACTCTCTTTGAGTTCCATTCACTTATGGAGGTACCATAACAATTTTAGAATTAAGGTCAATGTAGTTCATGGTGGGTTTCTGTTGTCATGCCCTAGTTCACAAACCATGGGCAACGTATGAGTGGCCAAGTAAGTGGCCCTGACAGGGGATACCAGTGACTTTGGAATAAGGCTGGGCATCTCGGACATATTCTGAGTCATGGTCACCTTTGTGCTGAGACAGCAAAGATTACCAAATCCAACAGTTAGTCCCTCAACCGTTAGGGGTAAAACTCAATGGGGCCTAGGGCAAGTAAGGCTAGCAACCTGCTTCCGTGGTACTTTAAATATGATGCTGGCAACAATCAGAGCAAAATGCCTCGGACCTTTGAAGGTGACAGTCCCTCCTCTAATTGACAAACCAGGGACTCCTAAGATAAGACTCGGTTAGCGAATGGTAACGAGATGGGGAGCTATTAATATCAATGGGGACTACTCTGGGAAGAAGGTAGAGCTCTCAGAGGCTGCAAATAAGATGGGGTTGGACGTTTTAGCTGTTAGTGATATTCGGGTAAGGGGTGAGAAAGAAGAGGAAATGGGAGAATGCAATGTCTACCTTTCAGGAGTCAAAGCAGGAATAGCAAAATGGGGTGTAGGGCTTTGCATCAGGAAAGAAATGGAACCCAGCATAGTTTCTATAAGGTATGTAAATGAACGACTGATGTGGATAGATTTGACAGTGTCTATCAAGAAAATTAGGATTGTGTCAGTATATTCACATGGTGAAGGGACAGATCAAGATAAGATTGATAGTTTTTATGACACACTCAGTGATGTAGTTGTTAGAGTAAAGGACAAGGACAGTGTTCTGCTCACGGGTGATTTTAATGCCAGGATTGGAAATCGAACAGAAGGGTATGAAAAGGTTATGGATAAATTTGGAGAGGATATGGAGGCCAACAGGAACTGGAAACAACCCCTGGATTTCTGTGCCAGTATGGGCTTAGTAATTACAAACTCCTTTTTTAAACATAAGAACATTCACTGGTATACTTCGGAAGGCAGGGGAACCAGGTCTGTCATTGACTATATAACAACAGATCAGGAATTCAGGAAGGCTGTGAGGGACACACGCATATTCAGGGGATTCTTTGATGACACTGATCACTATTTAATCTGCAGTGAAATTGTTATTGTGAGGCCGAAAGTGCAGGAGGTCAGGTCCATATGTAAGAGGATAAGAGTGGAGAGACTTCAGGATAAGGAAATCAGGCACAAGTACATAAGTGATCTCAGAAAGATACCAGTTAGTTGAGTGTTGTCAATTACAGTCATTGGAAAAGGAATGGACAAGGTACAGGGACACAGTACTAGAAGTGGCTAAAGAATGTCTTGGAACAGTAGTGTGTAAAGGTAGGATGAAGCAAACAGCTTGGTGGACTGACACAGTCAAGGCAGCCTGTAAAAAGACAAAGAAGGCGTATCAAAAATGGCTACATACTAGAACTCAGGTAGACAGAGAAAGTTGTGTTGAAGAAAGAAAGAAACAAGGCCAAACAGATAATTGCAGCATCCAAGAAGAAATCTCGGGAAGACTTTGGAAACAGGTTGGAGACTATGGGTCAAGCTGCTGGAAAACCATTCTGTAGTGTAATTAGCAGTCTTTGAAAGGGAGGTAAGAAGGAAATGACAAGTATTTTGGACAGGTCACGAAAACTGCTGGCGATGCCTAGCGCAGATGGAGGGAATATTTCGAAGAGTTGCTCAATGTAGGTGAAAATACGATCAGTAATGTTTCAGATTTCAAGGTAGAATGGGATAGGAATGATGATTGAAATAGTATCACATTTGAGGAAGTGGAGAAAATGGTCAATAGATTGCAGTGCAGTAAAGCGGCTCGGGTGGATGAAATTATGTCGGAATTCATCAAATACAGTGGAATGTCAGGTCTTAAATGGCTACACAGGATAATTGAAATGGTATGTCTTTAATCAGTGTTGTGGGTAAAATCTTCTCAGGTATTGTTGAAAGGAAAGTGCGAGTATTAGTTGAGGCAAATTGGATGAAAATCAGTGTGGGTTTAGACCTTGTAGAGGTTGTCGGGACCCCAGATCTTTAGCTTACGGCAAATAATGGAGAAGTGTTAAGAGTGGAACAGGGAACTGTATCTATGCTTTATAGATGTAGAAAAGGCATATGACTGGGTTCCTAGGAGGAAGTTATTGTCTGTTCTACGAGATTATGGAATAGGAGGCAAACTTATGCAAACAATTAAAGGTCTTTACATAGATAGTCGGGCAGCAGTTGGAGTTAACGGTAAATTGAGTTCATGGTTCAGAGTAGTTTCAGGGGTAAGACAAGGGTGCAACCTGTCTCCACTGTTGTTCATATTATTTATGGATCATATGTTGAAAACAGTAGACTGGCTGGGTGAGATTAAGATATGTGAACACAAAATAAGCAGTCTTGCTTATGCGGATGACTTAGTTGTGATGGCAGATTCGATTGAAAGTTTGCAAAGTAATATTTCAGAGCTAGATCAGAAATGTAAGGACTATGGTATGAAGATTAACATCTCCAAAACGAAAGTAATGGCAGTGGGAAAGATATATAAACAAATTGAGTGCCAAATAGGAGGAACAAAGTTAGAACAGGTGGACAGTTTCAAATAATTAGGATGCATATTCTCACAGGATGGCAACACAGTGAAAGAACTGGAAGCTGTATTGGATCTGGGAGATGTATTATTTTCAACTGAAGTTATCGATACGGAATTTAGTGGGCGAAGTGGTGAATGTTTTTCTCTTATATTTTTGTCGGAATTTTTATAAATTATAATCTACTTATTTTTTATGTTAATTTACTATTATGTTTAAAAATTGCAATATATTGATTGATATTGGTGGAAATGACGAACAATATCAAAGAGACTTATTACAAGCGGAAGTTTGGGTGTCGAGTGGAATATCTTTGAAGCTAGAGTCATCCTTTGTCACTTGTAGAGTCGGCTGTGGTCGGTTGAGATGCAGCCGTGGAACGAAGTTGTACTTCCCTGTGAAATAAATCGAAAGTGAATGATGAACTTATGAGTTTTTTCGTATAACTTTTTATATCAAGTAGCAGCAAGCAAGCACATCCAGAAAGAAAAATGGTATAGAAACACCCAAATTGAGACAGACACGGTGAACAGCGGAACTTCTGCATCCAACAAACGGCACTATTGGAATCATACTCATATTAGACAACTGAAGCCACCTGTAGGAATTTAACTATTATATATACAAAAAAGTGACTACTTTATTTGAACTATGCCAGGTTTTATTACAAAATAACAATAGTGGAACAACAGTTTCAAAGCGGGGGTAGCAAAGCTAATGCAGTGAGTGCTCAGCTACGATCTACTCTCTTCTGCACGAAGGAAGTCAGTACCAAGACTAAGTTATCTGTGTACCGTTCAATCTTTCGACCAACTTTGTTGTATGGGAGCCTTATCAACAAGGTTGAGGTTACAGATATGAAAGTAGCCAGGATGATTGCAGGTACTAGTAGATGGGAACACTGGCAGGAGGGTGTCCACAGTGAAGAAATCAAAGAAAAACTGGGAATGAACTCTATAGATGTAGCAGTCAGGGCTAACAGGCTTAGATGGTGGGGTCATGTTAACGCATGGGAGAAGCAAGGTTACCCAAGAGACCCATGAGTTCAGCAGTAGAGGGTAGGAGAGTCAGGGCAGACCAAGGAGAAGATACCTGGATCTAGTTAAGAATGATTTTGAAGTAATAGGCTTAACATCAGAAGAGGCACCAATGTTAGTACTGAATAGGGGGATAAAGGGGACTATGCTCCAGACTGAATGCTGAAAGGCATAATCAGTCTTAGATGATGATATTTTTTAAGCATGATTAAAATGCCTTGTAACATTTCTTTACTACTGGAAATGTAATTTTTATTTCCGTCCATGGATACTTCATTGGGTCTTTCTATGTCTCTGCCATGTGGAATTTAATTCCATACCTGAGGTAAAGGGGCATCCTTTTCACAGTTTCAACTTATGATCATTTTTATAATTCAGAAACTGCTTCACTTGTTCCAGTCCAGGACTGATTCAGGTACAGCTTAAAATGGGTGGAACTGTAACACAACTGCTGCCCTCCATACAAGAGTGAAATCATGTCTGGGAGTTACAAATACACTCCTGGAAATGGAAAAAAGAACACATTGACACCGGTGTGTCAGACCCACCATACTTGCTCCGGACACTGCGAGAGGGCTGTACAAGCAATGATCACACGCACGGCACAGCGGACACACCAGGAACCGCGGTGTTGGCTGTCGTATGGCGCTAGCTGCGCAGCATTTGTGCACCTCCGACGTCAGTGTCAGCCAGTTTGCCGTGGCATACGGAGCTCCATCGCAGTCTTTAACACTGGTAGCATGCCGCGACAGCGTGGACGTGAACCGTATGTGCAGTTGACGGACTTTGAGCGAGGGCATATAGTGGGCATGCGGGAGGCCGGGTGGACGTACCGCCGAATTGCTCAACACGTGGGGCGTGAGGTCTCCACAGTACATCGATGTTGTCGCCAGTGGTCGGCGGAAGGTGCACGTGCCCGTCGACCTGGGACCGGACCGCAGCGACGCACGGATGCACGCCAAGACCGTTGGATCCTACGCAGTGCCGTAGGGGACTGCACCGCCACTTCCCAGCAAATTAGGGACACTGTTGCTCCTGGGGTATCGGCGAGGACCATTCGCAACAGTCTCCATGAAGCTGGGCTACGGTCCCGCACACCGTTAGGCCGTCTTCCACTCACGCCCCAACATCGTGCAGCCCGCCTCCAGTTGTGTCGCGACAGGCGTGAATGGAGTTACGAATGGAGACGTGTCGTCTTCAGCGATGAGAGTCGCTTCTGCCTTGGTGCCAATGATGGTCGTATGCGTGTTTGGCGCCGTGCAGGTGAGCGCCACAATCAGGACTGCATACGACCGAGGCACACAGGGCCAACACCCGGCATCATGGTGTAGGGAGCGATCTTCTACACTGGCCGTACACCTCTGGTGATCATCGAGGGGACACTGAATAGTGCACGGTACATCCGAACCGTCATCAAACCCATCGTTCTACCATTCCTAGACCGGCAAGGGAACTTGCTGTTCCAACAGGACACTGCACGTCCGTATGTATCCCGTGCCACCCAACGTTCTCTAGAAGTTGTAAGTCAACTACCCTGGCCAGCAAGATCTCCGGATCTGTCCCCCATTGAGCATGTTTGGGACTGGATGAAGCGTCGTCTCACGCGGTCTGCACGTCCAGCACGAACGCTGGTCCAACTGAGGCGCCAGGTGGAAATGGCATGGCAAGCCGTTCCACAGGACTACATCCAGCATCTCTACGATCGTCTCCATGGGAGAATAGCAGCCTGCATTGCTGCGAAAGGTGGATATACACTGTACTAGTGCCGACATTGTGCATGCTCTGTTGCCTGTGTCTATGTGCCTGTGGTTCTGTCAGTGTGATCATGTGATGTATCTGACGCCAGGAATGTGTCAATAAAGTTTCCACTTCCTGGGACAATGAATTCACGGTGTTCTTATTTCAATTTCTAGGAGTGTATGATTAAGCTGAAAATGAGGAAATTGAACTTGGGCTTTTTTACCTCTCAGGCATGGAAGTAAGAGACATAGTTTGAACTTAATGTACTTTATGTATTTTTATTCCGTTCTGATGTAGTGTGTAATTAATTTTATAACAAAGACTGCCAGTTTATTGATTTATCTGTTCGAATTGTTTAAGGTGTGGTTGCAGTATTTGCAACAGCAAGTAATCTCCTCCAGTATTACTCGCCAAATGAAGACACAGAGCGTCAGAGAATCTTTGGCGATTGGGATGGGCTGGAAACATTCTCAGTTGGAGGGTGGGGCAGGGGCACTCCACTAGAAAGCATCCCACCTCCACCACCGTACTCTCCATAAATTGATGTGGAACAGTCCTTAAAACATCCTGTGATACTTGCTTTATATTTTATGTAGCTCATTAAATAGTCCTAAACCATATGTGCGTACGCGTGTAGTACTTACAGTGACTTGGTCGTTAAGTGTTGTAGGAGAATAGCTTTGTTGAATGTTATGTGAAATTTTGTTATTATTGTTTTTCAAAAAGCTTTTCCATTACAAACAGTACACAGATCTCAGTGTACAAAAACATATACTTGCTTGTATTCCATTGTAAACCACGGCATATTTTTATCTAAATGCAACTCATCCTTGTGCATATCACCATTAACTGTTACTACTTTTTTTTGTTAAATATGTGCTTAGATTAAGTTTTAGTAGGTGTATGTCTAAGAGAAGAGACTGTATTTCATTGCACTATCTGCATCTGAACATTTCTTTAAAAAATTTCTTACCAAATTCTATTTTAAGAAAATTTTTGAGTATCTGTTTGTGTCCTTTGTGTATGATCTCCAGCACAAAAGCGGTTGATTTATTTTTATTTTTAGACATGTTTAAATACAATGTGCTTGATTTCATAATAAATAATCTATTACATGAATGTTATGTGGGAACTAAACAGTTTATCAGTGGTTTTAAGATGGTACATTGATGGTACAATAATGATAAATGAAATGAGGCACCACAGGCTTGTTTGATTATTATATCTCAGGAATACAGTAAAACAAAGTTCAAACCACTACTTGTTTTATAACAACAATTCTGAAAGTGTAACATTTGGAATATTAGAGGTTATAGATCATTGTGAATAACATGGGCTCAGAGAAATTTCTGCTTTCTACTGTGTGAACAGAATTGATGGATGAAGTGAAACATAGTTTTAACGAACACAGGAAACATAAGTTGCAGGTTTAAATAGTTTTATATCTATAAATCTATTAAATGCCTAGGTGTATGTGCATGTACGCATGGAGAGTTGTATATTGTGGCTTAGAGAAAAATAACAAAAAGTGGTTGACTAAAAGATAGTTTGTATGAGAGATGTCCCTAAATTTTTGTTTTGTTTGGGACACTTTATAGTGTCTTGCCCCCTGCAGTTCTTTATGCATTAAGAATTATGATTAATTCGCCATCACAGTGCAGTTCATTTCGTGGTGTGGTATCAGTGAGAGGGAGTTGTTTCAGTACTCGGCACAGATAGTGAATACAGGAGTAACTAGAACCTTTCACTTCAAATATCATTATTATTTTTTAGTATTACAAATGGATAAGGGGCATAGTCATCTTGGGAATACAGAAGACAATAATTTAATGACAAAATGCCATATATTATTAGCCACAGTAAGACTAAAATGAACTATTCTATTCATGTTGTTTTGCACCTTGTTCCGTAGCCTGCAAACAGTTTGATTTGTTTAACAAAACTGACTGTACTAAATTTGAAATAACACTGTTGTAACTCCAGGCACATACTTAACTGGGTTGGACAGGAGTTAGCCATTAACTTGTCAGAAGATAGTCAGAATGATGATTTGAAATTGATCCTTGATAATAATGCAGTTGATTATTGGTATATTTACAATTTTCTTTCACCAACTCTATAACTGTGTTACTTCCCTACTGACTGTACACTTATTGCAAGGTAAAATGTCAGTTAATGGATGAAAATAATTTGTTGCCCTAGCTAAGTGACACACAGTGGTGATAAAGAGTTTTAGTGATTGTACAATTTCTTGTGCTAAATATTTACATTCTGTTTCATGCAGGCCAGACATTCGGTAATTTCTGTGTTATGTTTTGCTGCAGTGTTTCTGATTCATCTGACTTAGTGTATATTTTTCCATTCCATGTGGTGATTTTTAGTGAAACTTGTCATCTTCAAGTGTGTCAAGTTTCCAAACAAAAATTTCAATCATCTGCCTTTGAGAAAGTTTATAGTGTATTGCAGAATTTCTTTGAAAATTTGTATAAAAAGGGACAATGATGGTTCAATAGTTATGAAACTATGCTGTGTACCGCAAGTGGCTCTTTGGGTGTTAAATTGTCTTTTTCTGTCCTGTTAGATTGCATCAAGTTTTCATCTGGCAATACGTTGAGTGAATTAAGAAAGTTGGTTAGTGGTTCAGATTTGATATTAAACTATGAGCCATCTTAAACTGTTCAAGTCAGATGATTCTCAAATCGGAGCAAGATAAGAGTTTGTCATCTCCAGTATAATAATCCCTTCAGCCTTCAATGTATTTGAAATGAGACAATGTTAATTACAGCATGTTTCACATTATGTTCAGTTTTGTGTTGTGTATAGTTATTCAAATAAAATCATGAACAACAATAATTTTTTTGACAAAGGCATCTGCTTTTCAAACTGTAGCAGAACAGGGTGGGGAAAGAGGGCGGGGGTGGGGGGGTTAAGAGATTGACTCCTAAGGTGCTGCAATTTTCTGAAGTTCCTTTATCAGATTAACAATGGAGAACAGGAAGTAGAAGATACTGACATGCATGATACAGGATTTCTAAATCTTTTCCTTCACTGTGGACTCTGCATATACCTTTCTTTTGGTGTCCTCTGCCTTTGTACTGACAACAAATTAAGTAAAATTACAATTGCAGGAAATTAAACGTGTTTTTAAATTTGTGTTACACAGCTCAGCTCCATTTATTTTCAATCCAGTGTTTGGAAAGTGGACACACTGCTTATGTTACTACCATTAACAATTTATTGGTACATCATAAAAACTTGTAATTGCTAAATCTGAACTGAAATAAAATATTTTGCTAGAGGTGTTAAATTGTCTGCAATGCATTATTATTCTTTACTGGAATAAAGTAATGATATACTTTGCATATATCCACAATTCTGCAGCTGGGAAAGAATAATATTGTTGAAATTCTGTTTTGTAAGTGCCATATAATTAATTCCTCTGAATATAATTTAATAACAAAATCTGTACAAGTATTTTGCTTATTATTCAGTATTATTTTGTATCTGGCCTGTTATTTAACTTCTTGCCTGTGATATCATGGTGATAAATTGTTTTATTGTTGTATTTTTCCTTAAAGATTCATTGATTGCTTTTTCATGGACTGCATTTTTGTAAATTTTGTACAGTATCATAATATTTCTGCAGCCACTCTTCAAACAATGTATGTAGAGGTACAGAGTTGCCTAAAGTAGTCTCTCAAATCCTGCAATAGTTAAACCCTTGACTTGTACAATGTTATAATTACCTGGACATTCTATGTAATGGTGTGTTGTATTTTAGGAGGAAGATGATCATTTGTGAATATCATGTTTTCTATTAATGTTATAAAAATTGCCTGTAGAATGTAAAGGTGCCCTTTGCCACTGAGCATTCGTTAACTGTTGTGTTATTGATGTTACAGTATAGCTAGTGTTGTTATTTTTAGTGTTTGTTCTCCGTTGTACAGTCCAGACAACACTGTTTTTTAAAGAGACATTTATGTGTTGTAAACATTGTTACTGCTACCATTAACATTTATTGAAGTAATATTTACCTCTGCAACATCCATCCTGTAAAGTTGTTGAGCCAGAAAATATTTTATCTGAATTATATTTTTGAAAATGTCTTGTACATATTTTATGCAATGTATCATTAAATATTACAAAATATTTTGCTCACGAGGTTTTTTCCTCTAATGAGTATCCAAACCCTGCCGACACCGTCTCCTTATCTGTAAAATATCAGGAGAAATTGCACATAAATATCAAAGTGCCAAAAAAAGTGAAATCCATAGGAAATGTAAAAATAAAGAACATGAGGTTATGCAAGATGATGAAGGCACTTGTATACCAAATTATTTGTTCTGCTCATTAGTTGAAAATTCCGTGTTAGGCGAAAAACAGAGCATATTCTACTTGCAGATGGAATTATTTTGATTAAATACAAAACATGTGTATACTAAATCATTTCAGCTAAAAATTCTTTCATCAGTCTTAATAACTAAATACCAAGGCTGAGATCTACCCCTGATGGATACAACATTGTAGGAAACTCTAACAGAAAAAGCAATACCGACTTGGATGTATGTAAGAAAAACTCTGAGTAATTTCTCTGATGTTTCCAATAGTCACACCTTTGTAAACAATTTTTTAGAGAAGTTCCTAAAATTTATACCCTGTATAAAGTGGGTAATGAATCAAATCTCACATGGCAGCAAGGGAAAAGAGAGTCTTACTTTCCTTGGTAAAACTGGTCATACAGGAGGATTGGGCTATGGTGTTGTACAACCACTCCCAGTGCAGAGAAAGTGATTAAGGCAGTAGGTCCTTACAAAACTCTGTTTATAGGTCAGACACATTGCAGCATTCATTTTGGGGTGACAAAATTCCTGGAAGTGAGCCAGGTCGTGATTTGCAATAAGCATAGGGCAACAGATATACAACCACTCTGTGAAAGTCACATTGCAGTGATTTTGGTGGGTAATTCTGGTAGTACTATCATTTCCCCACTTCCCTGTTCCATTCGAAAATGATGCATGAGAAAAAGACTATTGATAAACCTCCGTATGAACTCTTAATTTCCAGTTTTCTGATTACGGTCATTTTGTGAGATGTGTGTTAAGAAATAATGTGTTCCGTGACTCTTCTTGAAACATTCACTTTCAGGATTACAACAGTAAATCTGTAGTGCCTCTCTTGTGGCATCTGCCACTGGGGTTTACTGAGCATCTTTGTAACACTTGTGCTTGCTAAACAGTCTCTTAACAAACTGTGCTATTCTTTTATGGGTCTTCTGTATCTAGCCTCATAAGCCATACATAGGAAATGGTCTTACAAATGTTTTCTTTAATACTCTTGAAATGAATTTCAGCCTGGCCACTGCTTTTCTTGCAATTAATTTTGTGGTCGTTGCACTTATAACTTATTTTGGATGGCTACGCCATGGTGTTTGATGGTTGTTACTGATTCCAGTGATATTTTGCCATTAATATAATGGTACAGTACTTGGTCTCTTTGTCTATTTGTGTGGAACACATTATATTTATTTACATTCAGCATCAACTGCCATTCTCTGCACCAAATGTTGATCTCCCATGGGCCTTGGTGCAATTTGCTACAGTCTTCTGATGCTGCAACCTTATTAC
The DNA here is from genome assembly GCF_023897955.1 of Schistocerca gregaria. Lineage (NCBI taxonomy): Eukaryota > Metazoa > Arthropoda > Insecta > Orthoptera > Acrididae > Schistocerca > Schistocerca gregaria. The sequence goes on along the minus strand of NC_064920.1, from coordinate 306,971,413 downwards.
AGATAACAGCATCATCTGTTAAGAGCCTAGTGTAACTCCAAATGTTATCCACTAGACCATTTACACATATCGTAAACAGTAATGGTCATGTAATGCTCCCTTGGTGTATTCCTGAAATTAATTTTACATCTACATTTGCTCTCAGCAAATCACTGTGAAGAGTATAGCAAGGGGTACATCCAATTTTACGAGTTATTAGGGCTCTTTCCCCATTCCATTCACACATGGAGCATGGGAAAGAAGATTGTTTAAATTCCTGTGTGTGTGTGTGTGTGTGTGTGTGTGTGTGTGTGTGTGTGTGTGTGTGCGTGTGTGCGCGCGCGCGCACACGTGCGTGCGTGCGCGCTGTAATGTCTTGTCCTCTTACTCCCTGTGAAAATGATGCAGAGGGGTTTATAGTCTATTCCTATCATCTAAAGCCAATCTTTGAAAATTTGTAAGTAGTCTTTCTTGGGATAGTTTTCAACTATCTACTAGAGCCTGCCAGTTCAATTTCTTCAGCATCTCTGTGACTTATACCCATGGATAAAACATACATGTGGCCATTTGTGCTACCCTCCTCTATGTGCATTCAATATCCCCCGTTAGTCATATTTCGTACAGGTCCCATTCATTGAGCAATATTCTAGGATGGGTCGTATGAGTGTTTTGTAAGCAATTTCCTTTAAAGACTGATTGTGTATGTCCAGTATTGTACCAATAAACCAAAGGCTACCACGTGCTGTACCCATGACTGAGCCTTTGTGATCATTTCATATCATATGTTATATGTACGAGTTTGCCAATTTCAGTCACAACTTACCGATATTATAGTCTTATGGTACTATGTCTTTTCATTTTGGAAAATGACTGAATATTTATGCAGCTTCTTCCAGATGGTACTTCATTATAGGTAACTGTACCGTCTACAAAAAGTCTGAGGTTGCCATCGGTGTTGTCCACAAGGTCATTAATATACAACACGAACAGGGAGGATCCCAACACACTTCCCTGGGCTCTCCTGAAGGTACTTCTACATCTGATAACGAATCTCCAACCAAGATAGCATGCTGCATCCTCCCGATCAAACATCCTCAGTCCAGTTGCAGATTTTGCTTCATACTTCCCTATGATCATATGTTTGATAATATATTAAAAACAAAGATTCCAAGACTTACCAAGCGGGAAAGCGCCGGCAGACAGGCACATGAACAAAACACACAAACACACACACGGATGGATATGTGTGTGTGTGTGTGTGTGTGTGTGTGTGTGTGTGTGTGTGCGCGCGCGAGTGTACACCTGTCCTTTTTTTCCCCTAAGGGAAGTCTTTCCGCTCCCGGGATTGGAATGACTCCTTACCCTCTCCCTTAAAACCCACATCCTTTCATTTTTCCCTCTCCTTCCTTCCTTCCTTCCTGACGAAGCAACTGCCAGTTGCGAAACCCGTAATTGTGTGTGTGTGTTTGTGTGTTTTGTTCATGTGCCTGTCTGCCGGCGCTTTCCCGCTTGGTAAGTCTTGGAATCTTTGTTTTTAATATATTTTTCCCATGTGGAAGTTTCTTTCTGTTTTATTTACATCATCATATGTTTGATAATAAGCGTAGATGTGGAACTGAGGCCAATGTTTTTCAAAAATCAGGAAATACTGCATCTACCCGTGAAAAAAGTGAGAGTCGGTTTTGACACGATCAATGTTTTGGAACCCATGCTGGATGGCATGTAGGAGGTCATTTTGCTTGAGGTACCTAATTATATTTGAATTGAGAAATATCTAAAATTCAACCACAATGTGATGTCAAGAGATATTGGATAATTTCTAGTAGTCTTCTTGTAAATGGGAGTGACCTGTGCTTCTTCAGACTACTGGACACGGTTTTTTGTTCGAGGGATCTATGATAGATTATAGCTAAAGAGACACTAACTCAGCCACAAATTCAGATCTATTCAATTTTAATGGTTTTAGCTGTTTCTCAGCGCAACTGACACTAAATTGGGGCAATTCTACTGCGTTTCCCTTGTAAGGGAACACTTGAAAACACAGTTAACCATTTCTACATTTGCTTCACTACCCTCGGTTTCAGTCCCTGTCTAAACAGTGAGTGAATGGACGCTAACTTTGGTGCCACTAACAGCCTTTACATATGACCAGAATTTCTTTAGGTTTTGTGAAATATTTGTTGACAATATTTTGCTGTGTTAGTGAAGGCTTAACACATTGCTCTCTTGATAGCCAAACACAATTCATTTGACATCTGTCTGTAGCCCTATGCTTTATTTTACACCAATTATGCAGTAGTCTGTTTCTTCAGAAGTTTCTGTATAGTGACTGTTTAGCATGGAGGGTTCGTCCCATTATGAACTGTTCTACTGGGTACATATCTACCGACTGCACAGGCAATTGTTCTTTTAAAATTTGAGCCACACTTCCTTTCCTGTGCTGGAAGTTTCAAGGTCCTCATTGGGGCATGACACTACTGCTTTTTTCTATCTAATTTACTAAAAAATATATATATTTCTACTTGTTTTAGTTCTTTGTTGTGCTTTGGTAATTATTGTTACCTCAACCATGTCATGGTCACAGATACCAGTTTTGATGTGGACAGCCTCTAAGGGTCATGTCTGTCTATTGCCTTTAGATCTAATGTATTTTCATCATAAGTGGGGTTCCGAACTATGTGTTCCAAGTAATTGTTAGAGAAGGCATTTAGTAATGTTCCACAGGATGTCTTGTTACATCTTACAGTTTCATCTCATTAAAAACTACTTGTCGAGTTCTAACTGCTAGGAATTGCAAATCTGGTCCAAAACTTGGTAAGCTCTTATTTTATTCCCAAAAGACAATGTGGAATTATACTCAATTCCTTGCAAAGGTCTACAAACATACCATAATCCTGGGCATCTCTTTATTTTTTTTATTTTCTTTTTCTTCTTCTTCTTCTTCTTCTTCTTCTTTTCTCTCTCTCTCTCTCTCTCTCTCTCTCTCTCTCTCTCTCTCTCTCTCTCTCTCTCTCTCTCTCTCTTCTTTAAAGCTCTCTGTATTTTATGGTGTAACAGAGTGAGCTGTGTTCTCCAAGGTCTCTGGTTTAGGAATTACATTAATTGGTAGAGTGGAGATTTTAATTTTCCAAAAAGGTCATAATGCATAAATATTCACCCTATTTCATGATTGTGCTACAGATTTACTTCAGCAATAATGGTCTATAATTATGTACAACTGTCTTGATGACCATTCTTAAAAAATGGTAATGACCTGCACTTTTTTTTCCAATCACTTGGTCCTTTGTTACTCCACTATGCAAAATTGCTGTTAGATGAGAATAAAGTTTTTCCATGCAATCTCTGAAGAGAATTACGGGTATCTCCTACTTATGCATTTGGCTTGAGAAACTTGTGATTTGTAGAGAAAAAGTATTTCTGATGGAAATCTCTTCATAAATAATGAAGATAATGTGTTGAGTACATAAACAGGAGAAATATGTTAAGTTGTCCAGAAGAAAGATGGCTCATTTCATTTGTGCAGGGATTACCAGGTCCTGAAATCTCAAACTATCATAGATAACTACCCAATCAATCACATGCAAGACTTCACACGGTTGCTTAATGATGCACAGGTGTTTACTGTCGTGGACTGCCACAAGGCTTACCACTGAATACCTATGTTCACCGCCAACATTCCACAAGCCACACTAGTACCTCCTTCGGGCTCTACGAGTACTACTTCATGCCTCACAGCCTCAAAAATGTGACCCAAATGTGGCAGACAATTATTGTTTCTTGCTTGTTCAACCCATTCACATATGCTTACCTTGATGACATTTTGATTTTTTAAATATACCGTTGAGGAACATGAACATCACTGTCACAGGTCCAGGTGATGCTGCACTGTAATGGCTGCCTCACAATGGTGTCAAAAACAGTCACAGATAAGTCACACGTGATGCACAAACAGTGCCACCTTCCTGAGCTATAACATTTCATTTAATGCCTGGCCGTATAGAGCTCTTTTGCAACCCACCTTTATCTGTAGATTCATGTGTACTTCCTAGATTCTTCAGTATCATAAATTTCTACCACCACCACCTCCCACAAGCTGCCTCTATCCAATCAATGCCTTCATTGGTAAGAACACATGAAGCACTAGAAGGGTGCTTTGGGGAGATGATACGATCAAGCTGTCACAGTGGCTCAGCTGGTGCCTGATGCTCACATATCAATTACTACAGACATGAGCAACACATTGATTGGCACAGTATTGCAGCAGCATGTTTGTGACACAACCGAGCCTTTGTGGTTCTTTTTTAAGAAGCTTCTGCCCTCTCAGTGCAAATGGTCAACGTTTGACTGTGAACTCTTCATAGTCTCCAAGCCAATTAAACACTTCTGTGATGATATCGAGGAACATGAATTCATCATCTTTATAGACCACTGCCTGCTGACTGACACCATCCGTAACACTGGAAAGGACATTCCTCCTTGATGATTCCAACATATTGACCTCATCTGCCAGCACTCCCATGACTGTATGGTGTATACACAGGTCCAATAATGTTGTTGAGGACCGTTTGGCCCATGTAAATATTATTTCGACTTCTCTGAGTGTGAACTAGTTGTCACACTTACAGACTATCCCGAGCTAGCCAAAATGCTGACAGATACAAAGTACCCTTTAATGCTTGAGCATCACCTCCTCACACTCATTGTTAGCAACACCTCAACAGACATGATCTGCCCGGTCATGCTTCCCTCTCTACATCAGATGATTCTTGTATCCCTGCATGGATTGGTCCACCCTGGTATCAAAGCTACCACAAAACTGTTCACTGAATGTTTCATTTGGCCAGGAATAAAAAACGATTGTCATGCTTGGACACAGGCATGTGTCCTGTGTCAGAGGAGTAAGGTAGGACAACATGCCCCGCCCCCTCCTGGACAACTCAGAATCCTGAAGCATCAACTATGCCACATACATTTTGACATTGTAGGATCATTAGCACCCTCACATGGTTTTCACAACAAATATATTTTTTGTGGCATAAATGAAATAATTTTATGTTTAAACTAGGTTAGTGCAAAGATAGATAAATATCTGGGACAGTGCAAATTATATTATTTGAAATATGGACAGAAGTGGATGCCATTAGATGGAGAGGACTTTGATCAAAGAGAGAGACCATTTGGGACAGCCGCAAATGAGGTTCTAGCAGTACAGAGCCAGCTGTCATAAACATACCAGCCTGATGTGGAAGTTTGTAGCAGATATACAAACAAGCTGATGTGGTTTTTATGATTTGTGAAAGCAACAGATTTCAATGACAGCAGTGACTGGTGTAGAAATGATTTGAAATTAAAGTGTTTTTGCAATAAAAATGTGACTGACTGTTTGACAAAATGAGTGACAAGGGAGAGGAAGACAATTCATTTGGAAACGATGAGCAGGTGATAGCCATGAAGAAAAAGCCTTGCTATGAAGCTGTGTTTGAAGATAGGAAGGAAGAAGTGAAATTTGTAAGTTAATATAATGTAGTTGTTGGAAGCAAATTTGAAGATGACAGTATTGTAAAAAATTGGAGGAATCTTCTTTGCATGACGAGGCTATTGAGGTGTTTCTCTTGTCATGGATTGATTTTAAATGACTGATATATTGCAAGATGCCAAGTCTTTGCTCAATACCTGTAATATCAGTTATCTTCTTTTCTGAATTTCCCAGTCACTGTCTTGATATTGTGGTCCTTCTGTGCAGTGCCACATATTTAACTGCTGAATTTGTTTCCGATTTGCAGAGAGGTGAGAGCTATAAGAGAGGTATTTACAATTCACTACCACATCAGAAAACACGGTTTCTGAAATCCTTCGATATTCAAATAAGTTCTCAACTCACAACAACTGATAATTAACAAAGGTTCTCAGACAACACGTTCACACAGTGCTTCAATTCTTGACTAAAGCCATAAGTTAATACTTAACTTGAGATAGTATAGCACAGAGTCCATATAACAACATTTTTTTCTTTAGTCATCAGGCCCCTTTCTTCTTTGGCGTCCACAGCATCCCCAAAGCATGACTGCAAAGTGCGAGTGACCCCTCACTGACCAATCCAAATTACACGTCTGTTGTCACTTTCTGTTCTGTCCCCGCATTTTTCTTTCTAATGTCTACACATAAATTCCAACAAGCACAGGAACAGTAGATGCTCTTTACACTACTACCGATTAAATTAAACTACTAATTAAAGTCACACTTTTCACAAGCACATTTTTCATTGGTCTAGTAAATGGAAAATGAAATGTTTTGCTGTACTTTACAGCAACATGAAACACTAAACTACTGCTAGCCAAATTAAAAATCTGTCAAGGGCTTCATCTACTGAATACGTGCCACAGTGAACATAATTTAGGAATGATGAGTATTACAGATGCAAAATTGAATGGATGATCAGAAAGATATAAGGAATATGGAGTAATCAAAATAAGAGTCAATAATCAGATTTATTTTGACTTGTTGAAAGAAATGGCTAACGGCATTAAAAGAGAATTTAAACATATCATTGATAGTTTAAAGATTGAAGCAAAAGAACTTAAAAGATATTGGCAGGTTAGATTAAAAATTAGATAAAAATAATACTGAAACTGGTGTCGGTAATGTTGTTGTTGTTGTTGTGGTCTTCAGTCCTGAGACTGGTTTGATGCAGCCCTCCCTGGCCACTATTCTGTGCAAGCCTCTTCATCTCCCAGTACCTACTGCAACCTACACCCTTCTGAATTTGCTTGGTGTATTCATTTCTTGGTCTTCCTCTACGATTTTTACCCTCCGCACTGCCCTCCAATACTAAATTGGTGATCCCGTGATGGCTCAACACATGTCCTACCAACCGATCACTACTTCTAGTCAAGTTGTGCCACAAACTTCTCTTCTCCCCAGTCCTATTCAATACTTCCTCATTAGTTATGTGATCTACCCATCTTCTGTAGCACCACATTTCGAAAGCTTCTATTCTCTTCTTGTCTAAACTATTTATCGTCCATGTTTCACTTCCATACATGGCTACACTCCATACAAATACTTTCAGAAACGACTTCCTGACACTTAAATCTGTACTCGATATTAACAAATTCCTCTTCTTCATAAATGATTTCCTTGCTATTGCCAGTCTACATTTTATATCCTCTCTACTTCGACCATCATCAGTTATTTTGCTCCCCAAATAGCAAAACTCATTTACTACATTGAGCGTCTCATTTCCTAATCTAATTCTCGCAGCATCACCCAATTTAATTCGACTACATTCATTATTATCGTTTTGCTTTTGTTGATGTTCATCTTATATCCTCCTTTCAAGACCATGTCCATTCCATTCAGCTGCTCTTCCAGGTCCATTGCTGTCTCTGACAATTACAATGTCATCGGAGAATCTCAAAGTTTTTTATTTCTTCTCCATGGATTTTAATTCCTACTCCGAATTTTTCTTTTGTTTCCTTCACTGCTTGCTCAATATACAGATTGAATAACATTGGGGAGAGACTACAACCCTTTCTCACTCCCTTCCCAACTACTGCTTCCCTTTCATGCCCCTCGACTCTTATTACTGCCATCTGGTTTCTGTACAAATTGTAAATAGCCTTTCGCTCCCTGATTTTACCCCTGCCACCTTCAGAATTTGAAAGAGCGTATTCCAGTCAACATTTTCAAAAACTTTCTCCAAGTCTACAAATGCTAGAAACTTAGGTTTCTTTTATTTCATCATACATTTCTTCAATTTCTTCATCATCTGCAGAGCTAGTTGGCATATAAACTTGTACTACTGTAGTAGGCATGGGCTTCATATCTATCTTGGCCACAATAATGCGTTCACTATGCTGTTTGTAGTAGCTTACCCATATTCCTATTTTCGTATTCATTATTAAATCTACTCCTGCATTACCCCTATTTGATTTTGTATTTATAACCCTGTATTCACCCGACCAGAAGTCTTGTTCTTCCTTCCGCCGAACTTCACTAATTCCCACTATATCTAACTTGAACCTATCCATTTCCCTTTTTAAATTTTCTGACGATAACATCCTCTTGAGTAGTCTCCGCCTGGAGATTCGAATGGGGGACTATGTTACCTCCGGAATATTTTACCCAAGAGGACGCCATCATCATTTAACCATACAGTAAAGCTGCATGCCCTCGGGAAAAATTACGGCTGTAGTTTCCCCTTGCTTTCAGCTGTTTGCAGTACCAGCACAGCAAGGCCGTTTTGGTTAGTGTTACAAGGCCAGATCAGTCAATCATCCAGACTGTTGCCCTTGAAACTACTGAAAAGGCTGCTGCCCCTCTTCAGGAACCACACGTTTGTCTGGCCTCTCAACAGATACCCCTCCATTGCGGTTGCATCTACGATACGGCTATCTGTATCGCTGAGGCATGCAAGCCTCCCCACCAACAGCAAGGTCCATGGTTCATGGGGGGGGGGGGGGGGGGGGGAGTCATTAATGTTAGTATTACAAATTTGGACTGACAAATTGAATCTATAAAAGTTTGTGCTGAAGTCAGTTAACAGCAAACTGACCACAATACGACTCAGACAGAAAAACAAAATTACGTGGTTGCAATGCTTAGACTGGAAAGAGATCTGGGACAATAATGGAAACTCATCAGCATTACCATGCAATAGTATTCCCTTAAGGACTCAGTTGCAATAGTAAGAAACTGCATTTTCTAGCTTAATAGCTGGAGCTGAAATAAGGACCCATGCAGGAATTTAGAGAAAAGATAGGTATCGATATTATGATAATCTTTCTCTGAAATCCGAAACAAACTGCCATTCTGAAAGTATTTTTCAGGACACTGATTTTTTTAATTTGAAACCAGAACTGTCCTGGAAAACCGGGACATCTGGCAACACTAATATGGCTACACCACAAAAAAATAATACAATTATCTCAAACTGAAAATTGATATCCAGGCCATGAATATAATCTATTGATTCCTCTGTCATCACCAGGAACGCTTTGAATTGTGAAGGAAAAGCTCTTCGAGGACATTCTGGAATTACGTAGCAAACAGGTAGCTTTTCAGCACTACAGCAACAAATTGAGAGGTTTTTCTCCCACTTACACAAAGAGTCAGCACACCTTCCAGTGTTGGTTCTTATTTGGTTAAGAACCGACCAGATCTTGCTTGGCAATTCAAAGCCAAGTATACATGGCATCTTAAGTTGTTCCAGCATAGCATTAGTCTTCTATGAATGTTTCCAGCAGTCATCAATAATAAAGCCATTTCAAATTAACATTCTTGAGGTTTCCAGGGGTAGGTGACAATGAAGCCTAAATTTGCTGATGATTGGAATGTCTTTGTGAACAGGGAAGTTAATATTTTTCTGTAGTCTTTTGTACTCCTATACAAGTTCACTTTCCCACCATAGAGATGGAGTTGATTAGTGGCTAATTATGAGAAGCCAGACAGTAGTTGCAGGTATTAAGGTACCAAGTGTAAGATGCATGGGATGGTTGATCTGTGTGTCAACAAGTTTCCCATGAGAACTGTTCCTCCAGGCTGGTGAGCAATATTCCGCTTCAGGGTAAGCCCCTCCCATAGCTGAAGTATGGAGTGTTGATGCAGTTGATCCTCACGATGTGCCACAGAATTTTTGGAGAATGTTATATCGAGTTCTGATTTTGGTAGCTGTTGTTAAAAGAAGCTGTTTGTAACCAGGTATTCTATCAAGTACAGCTCCTAGATATTTTAGGTCTCTGTTATGTCTGAGTAATCTTCCTTCAAGATGGACTGTGAGCTCTTTGTTGGCCATCTTGTGTTCTGGTGAAACACTGAGACTTCTGGCTTGTGGCACCTGGTTGTAACCACAGCTAGTGGAAATATTCACTAATAGTTGATAGTTAATTGATCAATAGAGACTCGGCAACTTTAAGATCTACATGCCTCATTGCGAATGCCCCCTCATCAGTATACGCAAACTTTCTGGATGTGATTCAATTCATATGTGATAGATGCAAATTCAACGGAGAGGACCAAGGCAGATTCTTATGGTAGCCCATTGTTTAGCTTCATCTGTGAACTTATCTTGCCCATTTGTATTCGGAAGAAACCGTATTGAGCCTAGCTACAACAACCTTGTGACCACTAATCCCTGTATCAGTCATGATGTTCTCTATCAGCTCTGGATTGTTTGTGGCTAAGAGGTCAAGTGTGTTTTCGCAACCATTTACAATTCGCGTGGGTTTGTGGACTAACTGCTCTAAATAATTTTCAGAGAAAGCATTTAGGACAATCTCGGAAGATGTTTTCTGCCTACCACCGGTTTTGAACAAGTGTTTTTGCCAACATATCGAGGGAAGGTTGAAGTCCCCACCAACTATAACCGTATGAGTGGGGTATTTATTTGTTACGAGACTCAAATTTTCTCTGAACTGTTCAGCAATTATATCATCGGAGTCTGGGGGTCAGTAGAAGGAGCCAATTATTAACTTAGTTCGGCTGTTAAGTATAACCTCCACCCATACCAATTCGCACGGAGTATCTACTTTGACTTCACTACAAGATAAACCACTACTGACAGACGAAAACACTCCACCACCAATTCTGCCTAATCTATCTTTCCTGAACACCATCTGAGAATTCGTAAAAATTTCTGCAGAACTTATTTCAGGCTTTAGCCAGCTTTCTGTACCAAATTTAGCTGTCGGCAACTTCAATGTAATGGGAGCGACAGGCACCATGTCTCAAATTCTAACAGGCAAGCCTGCATACCCAATGAGCTAGGAAATGTAGTGATTACGTGACATTTATGGTTGTTGATTCTTTTGTGATGGACTGTATTTCCTTTAGTGTAGCGCCATGTCTAGTTTTTGGGTGATGTGATAGCAGAGCACTGCATCGTTGGTGGAAGCCATAGACAGTCGACAAACACAGGATGTTGGCATGCCAATTACAGCGACAAGACTGTTTACACATTGTGAAATACACTAGGTCTGGTGCCACAAACCTGTCAGTGCAGCAGTCAGAGAGTGTTCTTACGGGATGATCCATGCAGGCCCACCACCGCCATGCCACAGAAATGTCAACAGATATGTGACTTGGAGTGGAACATCAGCACAATGAATGAGCCACTATCTGGTATAAATAATGGTCACTTTTTAGCAAAGATATTCACAGCCTGGTAGGTTTGCACTTTAAACTGCCACATCATAGGTTAGGAAGCAGCCACCAAGAGCCCAGTCACCAATCACTACAACACTATCTTCCGAGACTTGCTGCTTCTCCATTGGCGGGCCAGTTTAAGGGTCACACCAGCAGCAGTTCGACTCTTGCCCAGGAGACAGCGAGTCGTGACCGAGGCAATAAAGCCACACTACATTTTATACTGGTGCAGGTGCCATGGCTCCATGCCCCTAAATCCACACAGCCAGGATTTCACACTGGACGCAGGCATCCTCTGAAAGTATTCGAGCTGTCTTCCATGGCCACTAATACCACCTGCAGTCAGTTTTGGCATACTCAACTGGGTCCCATGCTGCTAGCTGGCCAGTGGGTGTCCGCATTCTGGGACACTTATGTCTTGCCCTATTGGGTGGCCACTAGCTAACAGCATGCAGCATGCACCCTCCACACTGCTATGCCAAGAAGGGCATAGCCATGCTGGAGCATATGAGTGTTGACACATGAGCTATAATGAAGTGACTGTCATTTAATATTGTTTTACCAAACTGCCTTTTCATATATCCAAGAAGCTAATTCACCTGCAAACATTTTTCATTGTAATTAGATTTTTCAGGCATTGACTGTTCTGAAATAACTACTCTTGCCAGCATTAAGGAATGAGTCGTTAACAAAGTAAATGAGTCTACATACTTAAGCAATGATCAGAACTCTAACTTAACAAGTATGTTGTTAAGATAGTCAGAGGACTCTGAAGTTATGAATGTCACCTCAGTGTGGTCTCTCATGATCCCTTCTGTCATACTTCTTACACCATTCTTTGGATGAAAAGAGCTGCTGTCACAGTGGAAATATGAAGAATGTTGGATTGGAATATATCTGAACAATCCATGAAACCATAACGTACCCAACTAGTAACATTAGTGAAATCAGGAGGAAACTATTTGTCTATTAATAAAATCATTGTATCTCTCCTAACACAACCAGAAGACTTTGAGGAAAGAATAAAAAATTCTATGCTGTTAAATATCTGACGAGTATAGATCTTTGTGCCTATTATTGCCAAAGTCCTCTATCCAAAGAGTCACACAAGAACACTGTTTTTATCTACGCAGAAGAAGCTACCAATTTAGGGCGTTGTCCTTCGACTTTAACATTACCTCAGGTGTTTTTCTTGACAAACTCAACTTCATACTTGGGGAAGAGCTGCTTGATAGAGTAACGCTGTTTGTGGATGAACTGACAACACCAATACAAACGTGGCAAGATCATAAATTTCTGGAGGCTGGCGTAACTACCAAAATACATAAGTCTCAATACAGGTTCTTAAGAATCAAGTTCTTAGGCCATTTGGTAATACCCCAGGGGATACGTCAGTGCAGTGACAAAAACAATGCAATCAAGAATTAATCAACCCTCAAAAAACCGAAAAAATATTAAAATCGTTCATCAGGTAACCATCAATCTATAGAAGACTTGTGCTAGACAAGTTATTGGATATAACTGATGTGGAATTTGTTAATGAAACTGGTCACTTGGTACTGATCAAAAGATTTCCAAGAGACCATTGATAAAAGCAGATATGCTTTAGTACATTATAACATATTGTATAATCCAGACGTGTCACCTGAATTTTGTCTTCCTTGATTGGTGTTGGCGTTTGTTTGTTAAGTACGAGATATAGATGATAAACCTATGGTTTTCACAGTAGTGAGTCGTATGTTGTCAGACTGTTAGAAGGCCTATTCAACCACTGAGTTAGAAGCCCTTGCAGCAGTCTGGGATATGAAAAAATTGCACCACTACCTTTCAAGGAATCATACCAAAGAGTTCTGTGGCTGTGAAATGTCGAGTTTTATATTAAACTGAAAACTGTTCTGACACTCCACTCCTTTTCACGTTTGCCAGACATCAGCAAAAACATCCTATGAGTGCGTTAGCGTCTCTAGAATCAGTCACTGGGGTTAGGAGTGGATCCTTATTCTAAGACAGAGCACATTGGTGTTTAGCTGTACACAATTTGTTCAATTTCAGAATTATTGTCAAAGAAGTACTCGAATTTACGTAGATTGTGACATGACAGTGTCAGGACAGTTTTCAAAATAATGCATTACGTCCTGTTTAGCCGAAATAACACTGAACACAACAATATCAAATTTAAATAGAAGGTTCTCTACAGGGTGGAGTTGGCCAACATTATGACAAATCATCTGATTCCGTTTCTAAGTTCGGTACTATTTAGGATGCCAATCAAGTCTATGAAGGATGGCTACATTTTGTGTCAAGATGATCGAAAAGATTACTCAAGGTTGCTCGAGTTCACAGTGGACACAAGCTGGTGAACCAACAAGGTTACGGGTCTGCCAGCGAAAGTTACCTTTTAGCTGTGATGTGCTGTTGGCTGCATGGCTGCTGTCGTCCTCTGAAAATACTATAAAAAGCTGATCAAAATCTATATTGATTTTATCTACTGAAACTGTCGTATGTTTCTCGTTAAGCGATAAAACATGCACTCAGTCCCAGTCCGGAAAATATGACGATATACACGTCCATAGGTGGTGCAGCATGTATACTTCAATGCCCTCTCAGTTCTCGAAAGAATAATTAACTAAGCGACTGTTTCGTTTCTCGACTATCGGTGCTCAGTGACTCTTTAACAATTTCTAGCTGAATGTCAGCTCAAGTGAACGCAGTGTTCACACAAAATTCCTCTTTTGGCGTTGTGCAGAGTGTAATGTTCTGTTCTACACTCGACGCTGGTTCAGAGGAGAATCCATGAAGTTTTCGGTCTTATGCCTTTCGTAGCAAACAGTCCCCTACCTGTGTCCTTTCATGCTTCATGTCACGGTTTTTTCAGACCAATGGGAGTGTTCTTTCATCTTGTGGAGACTACCTCTACCAATCGCAAAGGGCCTACCTTTAAACTACGTCGAAATATCCAGCCTTTCTACTCCTTCCGCATTTTATTTCAACCAATCGGACATTTTGTGCCGGCTCCTGACACCTAAAAGTTAACATGCATACATCACGAGCATACCACAAGCATTTCACGTGATCAACTGCATTGCTGATCTGTTTGTATCCATCTGGAAATTCCCCAACACAGTTTTCTAAAGAATTTCTCCGTTGCAAGCATCGTTGGCCCGCTTCCTGTTCCCTCCAATCTATTGCCTGGCTCGTTCATTGTCCCTCTCGTCATGGGTCACCAACCCCTTTTTAGAATTGTTCCATTGTACTCAGGCCATGACGGCGCAACTTGCATCTGCCCACAAACTAAAATGTTTCCTCCAGCAGCTTTTTTCACCTTTTGCTCATTGACATGCAGGATTTGGGTTCAGTGTGTTGATACCGTCAAATTGAGTGTCATCCCTTATCATTAAATACCATACATTTTAATAGGCATATCTGCTCATTATCACCAAAGCGTGTCAGGTAACATATTCATCTACTTGTTACGAGTTATGCAATCTCTCATCTAAGGTGCGAAATTAACTTTCATTCTATCTGCGACCTTACACTGTTACATGCACACATTGTCAAATAAGCATTAGCTCTCCAAGAGTATGATTTCGAGATTATCTTTGTGAAATGCGTGCGAAAACAATGTGGTAGCAGGCGCTCTCGTTTCGCTTACCATGAAGACTTAAGATGTTCTGAATTGTGATGAATAATCTTTGGACTTCCCAGTTTTGCTAATGCCAAGTGTCACATGTAGAACGTATTATCCTGATATGTGCAGAAATACTGATAAACTTCAAAACAGCAATTGATATGGAATACAGTGAAATTACAGTTTGCAACCAACCCTTTGAAAATTTTTATGAAACACTATGTGATTCGTAATGACGTGTTAATTTTCTACTGAGATCCTGTCTGACAACTGATGTGTGAGCATCCTATCAACTTATCAAGAAACATTAATATGGTATACATATAATGGTTACAGGTACTTTGGCGTCATAAAATGCGCAGGTAATATTAGTTCATATTGCTGCTTTCTAAATATAAGTGGTGGGGAGGAGGGGGACTGCAACAAGTCTTAAGGTCATTTTTCTCTGCCAAAATGCGAGACCATCCAATAAGTTTTGCAAGGTGAATTATATGCTATCATACCTGACAAATCCTCGCAAATTGTGTTTCTTTATGACATATAAATAAATAGTGACTCTGTATGACATATTCTCTAAGCACATAAAACTGTGTACACTTGAAACTGCTATGAACTCTCCTATGGTTAGGGAATTGATCAATAACTACATTGCCAAGCTTGGCAAGGAAGCAGCTATCTTGTAAGATAATGCAAGGAACTTCACCAGAGTATGCTGGATAAATTACCTCACACCATCTGGAGAAATAGTTAATAATCTACATGACACCTCCACTAACTGCACTCCAAATGAGCTGCTATTCTGCAGGCTAGAAAGGAATAACTATGTTGATCCACTGCAAGATTCCATATAAATGACGTTTCTTTGTAAGAAACAATGACAGATAAAGCTGTACATATTTTTATGAAAACTTACTAACGGTATAGGAATTTAATGTAGGTGAGAGAGTGCTAATTGGGAACCACTCTAAGTCCTCTCTCCTTATGAGAAAAATAAAAGTAGCAAATGTTGCATGCAAATCCATTTGAGATAGCTAAGGTACCACATACTGGGGATTATTTAATGATATATCCTGGACTACACCCTCATCAGGGTTTAAAAAGGTGCCTCCAATAGGGTTTTGTAGATGTATGTATGAGTTACATAAATGTAGATTGTATGTATTTCAGAGTGTATCTAACTGGACACATTACCAATAGTGTAAGAAGTTGGATGTCTAAGGAGTAACCAAAAACTGCTTCACGCTAAAACATGTGTGCACTGTTGCAAATAAAATGAATTTTATTTATGTATTTATTGATTACTGCTCTTCCCACTGTAGAGGGAATCAAGTGATTTGTAAACAGCTGCCATCCGTAAATTAGTTATACTTTTTTGTCACTTGGTAGGCTTTGTTTTCTATAAACATTCATGAAACATAGAGCACTGTCTACTGTCTGTGCCCTTTACACAAGAACTGTCTGTTCAAATAAGGAACCAGGCAAGGGCATACATAAGACATCTGAGAAGCAGAAATGTCAATGTGTTTATGCATATTTGTTGGTCATATGATTTACTAATGTTGGTGAATTAATTTCACTTGATCATAAGTACAGCCTGAAGTCACTTGGGATTTTGGATTCAAGTCTTAAATGTTATATTGTTAGGATGTCTGTTTGATTAATATCCACAGACTGACAATATAAACTTTGATTAGGTCACTTGGATGTGAACTAACATTAGAGAGAGAGAGAGAGAGAGAGAGAGAGAGAGAGAGAGAGAGACAGCAA
The DNA here is from genome assembly GCF_023897955.1 of Schistocerca gregaria. Classification (NCBI taxonomy): domain Eukaryota; kingdom Metazoa; phylum Arthropoda; class Insecta; order Orthoptera; family Acrididae; genus Schistocerca; species Schistocerca gregaria. Next base: position 306,954,897 of record NC_064920.1, on the reverse strand, counting down.
AGAAATATAAACTGCAACTGTGTGCAATGAAAACTGTGAATAATACCTACATTCAGGCACTGATTTTACCGGAGTGGCTGTGCGGTTCTAGGCGCTACAATCTGGAGCAGGTTCGCAGGTTCGAATCCTGTCTCGGGTATGGATGTGTGTGATGTCTTAGGTTGGTTAGGTTTAATTAGTTATAAGTTATAGGCGATTGATGACCTCAGAAGTTAAGTCGCATAATGCTCAGATCCATTTGAACCATTCTGCTGTTGGGGATGAAAATTTCTGTTGTGTGTGACAAAAGCATCACTATTCATGAACAGGAATTTCAATGTGTCACAAAGAACATTCTTGACATTACCTGCGTAACTGCTGGTATGGACCTGCTGCTAATGGGTAACCATCTCTGAGATGACAATCAAAATTGACTGACGGCATTATCAGTGAAAAAAATGTGTGCCTCAGACATTATCAAAATATATGAGGTAGCTTGTCAAGTCTGCAATTAACTAACTGCAAAGATCTTACTTGAAGATGTATTTACATTTTATGAACAGTACTGAAGTGATGTAACTGTAGGGTATGTTATGGGTTATAAGATGACGAAAATTTAACTGATTTTACCAACAGATAGAGTCTGCTTTCCATTGTTGAGTAAATTTTATTTGCAGACTGCTTCTTCCTACTCCTCACAATTACTGTTTGTATTAAGATAGGATGTTCTTAATGGGAGAGCATACCTCTGTCTCCCAGTGAAGAATTTTTGTTGTCCTGTTTCCCCACTAGGAAACTATCACTGGGTTGTGTAACTGTTTCATGTGTTACTGCCACACTGGCTTGTATCTCCTTTCATTGCAAGGATCCTAAGATGTACTAACACGCTACAATCTTAGCTGAAGCATAGAGATGACACTCCATGAATGACCAATGATGCTGTTATAATGAACGATCTCAATGTAATAATCTTTGTAAACAAAGAAACCATTTACAAAAAAACTTTTATGGCTCTGAGCACTATGGGATTTAACATCTATGGTCATCAGTCCCCTAGAACTACTTAAACCTAACTAACCTAAGGACATCACATAACACCCAGTCATCACAAGGCAGAGAAAATCCCTGACCCCGCCGGGAATCGAACCCGGGAACTAGGGCGCAGGAAGCGAGAACGCTACCGCACGACCACGAACTGCGGACAAAACTTTTATAAAACAAAACATTTACGAAACAAACAAAATATTAACACTATGAACCTTTGACTAAAACGTGTATAAAAGACTGTTTAAGAATGTGCATTGCCCACTTGACATGTGATGCAAGGGTACTATACAACATTATGAGTCATTTGATCAAAGCATTTTTATGTAAACACTATTCAAAAGACGAATAATTGTAAATATCGGGACAAAGAACTTCTAACCCAATGAAGAGAATTATTTATGGAAAGTGTTCTCTACGTGAACATACAAAGTAAAATATAAAAGAAAAATATTGTAATGAAAACTTCTGTGTATAATGTAATTGTCTCATAAGATTCAATTCCCTTCTTGTATTTTGGTCCTGGTTTCCCATGGGACTACACTGAATAGTGCAAAATAAAGAATCTAATCCAGGATGAAAAATAAAAACACAACCTCATGAGTAGCACAACTAACTGTGGCAATAATTGATGTTGTATTCTATTCAAAAACCAAACAAAAGTAATTAACTGTTATACCCATGATATGGATATTATTCTGTAACCATATAGCTATGGAGTAAGGATATATTTACCGTTTCATGTCACGATATCACCATTTACACCAGTGTTCTATGTCGTATACATATGGGAAAGATGACAAACTGTTCTACATTCTGGTACTCCTAGCCACACCTTCTCACATTAAGTGACAGAAAAAACCAAAATTAACTTGAAAGAAAATGTGAAAAACTAAATTGGGCTTTCTTACAAGAAAGAAAAATAGAAAAACTGAGTAGTGAAGTGAGTGAAATTAGAATGGTGATAGACTTGTTTATGTAGTTAGTCTCGGTTAGGGGCATTGAAGTGTCTCAGTATACCACGTCTACATTTTGTGATTTTTGACTATTGTGGTCTTTGTACAATCATGTGCTAGGCACAGTAGATTGAAAATCTTTGATAAAACCCTCAGCTGCTGACAGGTGTTGTTGATATACCTCGATGGGGACAGCTGAAAATGTGTGCCCGGATCGAGACTTGAACCCTGGGTCTCTTGCTTACAGGGCAGACGCTCTACCCAGCTGAGCCACCGAGGACACAGATGGATAGCTCTACTGCAGGGACTTATCCCTTGCACACTTCTCGTGAGACTCACATTTCCAACAGTCCATAATCTACGCGCGTAATGTTCTTAACAGATAATTTGCCCATCCACTCATTACTCGCTCCAACTAAGGTGACGATTCCCGTAAGAGTTGGGGCAGCCTGTGCGCATTCGCACAGATGAAGGTCAATGGCCAGATACACTTAAACTATAAATGAAGATAGTAAATAAAAATGTCGTGTGACGAGTGCCTCCCGTCGGGTAGACCGCTCGCCTGGTGCAAGTCTTTCGATTTAACGCCACTTCGGCGACTTGGTCGTCGATGGGGATGAAATAATGATGATTAGGACAACACAACACCCGGTCCCTGAGCGGAGAAAATCTCCGACCCGGCCGGGAATCGAACCCGGTCCCTTATTTTTTTTTTAACACAAAGCCATAATTTTATTTTTTATTTTCTATATTATTGAACACACGGAGAGTACATATGTATATATACACAAAGCAACAGTTCTTCAAGGTACCAGTTAACTATATACAAATGAGTGTTAGGTAAACAAATTATTAGAATAACATTAAATACAACAAATATAACATATCCTGTTTTCTTTTTTTTGTTTCTCTTTTTTTTTTAAATAATTTGTACTGAACAAGCAAACAAATAAATAAATAAATTAAAGAGAAAAACATTAAATACAACAAAATATAAGATATTCTGTCTTATTCCTTTTTTTATTTTTATTTTTTATTTTATTTATTTATTTATTTTTTTGGTCTATGCATGGGAACGTGGATAAGAGTGTTGCATCATGTGGCAGGTAGGCATGGTACACCCAAACTTTGAGGGGGGTCAAGGAAGACGCTGCGGAGATAACCGGCAAAAGTTTGTCGGTAGGATGGTTTTCGGGTGAGGGTGCTATGCGCGGTCACAACTTTGTACCAGAAGTCAAGGACTGTATGCGGACCACTTTGAAAGAGGTATTCTAAAGCCTGTCCTCGAAACCAGATGAGGGTATGGTGCTTCGCAAGAGGGTAGTGAAATGTCTGGGGCAACAACAGGAAATCCGGGGTTACCGTCGTTGGCGAGGCACGGAGGTAAAAGCCCACGATTCGTTGGATGAGGAGCCATACGTTTTGTTTCAGGGGGCATGTAAGACGGTGCTCGTCAGTGTCTTCGAGCTGACAGTCAGGGCAGAGTGGGGAGATGGCCAGTTCTATGCGATAAAGTCGACTATTAGTCGGGAATTTTCCATAGACTAAAACATACCAGAGTGCAGACACAGACGACGGTAAAAAGGGTGCATGCACACACCCCCAAACCGTGCGCCAGTTAATGTCAGGGTGCTGTAGCACCATGGGGTCGCAAGGGTTGGACAGCATAAACAAACGATAATAATCTTTTGTAGGGGGAGGACAGGTGACTGGAAGATCGGCCCGAACGTAGCTGAGTTCTATGAAACAATTGGCGATGTGGTACAATAATGGAGAAATAGGTGCCACATTGATCGGTGGATCGAGAGAAGCTGGTCGGAGGATATCTAAGAGACTGTGTGTTAAGGACGGAATCGTCCCCTGCCAGTGCCGCAACAGAGTGTGGACAAAGAGTGCAGAAGATCGTGACTGCATATGGATGAGTCCGAGGCCACCTTTTGCAGGAGGCAATGTTAGAGTGTTGTAGCGGACTTTGAAAAGTGCCCCTGCTGACACGAAATATCCAAAAGCTGATTGGATGCGGCGGCCAAGGAGTAACGGCATTGGGAGGATCTGGGGGACGTGTACCAGTTTAGGGTCTACATACATGTTGACATAGGACACACGTTGGAGTTGGTTTAAGTTACGATGCACTTGACCGCGGACATGGTGCCGAATCGACTGCAAAAGCCGCCAGTATGCCAGGGCCACTGTGCGGTGTGTGGAGCTCGTAAATTCGATACCCAAGTAACGAAGGGTGGTACTGACTGGGAGTGGGTTCGGCACCATAGCCGGTAGGCCGCGCCCAATGTGCATCATAGTCGATTTACGGACATTAAGAATGCTACCAGAAAGACGTCCATACTGGTGGATCCATTGGATGGCGTCATTGAGTTCCGTGGAGGAGCAGGTGAGAAAGAGGAGCCCTACAGTGAAAGGTGTAGTCACGCAAAGTGAGGCCCTGAAGTCTAGAGGTAAGTCCAGTGATGAGGGGCTCAAGTGCAATGGCATATAGTAAAGTAGAAATAGGGCATCCTTGACGTACAGAGCGGTGTATAGGAATCGGCCCTACAAGCCTCCCATTGACTTGTACCATCGAGACCGCGGGAAGTAGTAACCGGCGAATGGCGTCGACAAAATGTAATGGAAACTCCATACGCGTCGCCACCATGAGGAGGAATGGGTGTCGAACGCGATCAAAGGCACTCGTGAAATCGACGGATACCAGTGCTGCACGAAGGCGACAAACCGACGCCAGTGCAATGAGGTCACGGCATTCTCCTAGGGCTGTTTGTAAGGTGGCCCCACAACCACGTGCAGTCCGCTCAGGTGAAAGGACCGTAGGTAAGACGGTGCGTATGCGCGCTGGTAAGAGGCGTGCATAGATTTTATAGTCTGCATTCAGTAGTGTAAGGGGGCGATATGTAAAGACATGAGACCCTCCCTTCGGTTTAGGCACAGGTAGAAGAATGCCAGTGAGGGTTCCTGAATCATTTCCGTCCAGCGAGGAAGCATTAACGTGGCGAACGCCCAGTAAAATTCCACTGGGTGACCATCTGGTCCGGGTGATTAGTTCTTGGCCCCTTTGTTGATCGCACCTCTTCTGCGGTGATTGCAGACATCATGGACGTTGACTCCGCTACTGTGAGGGTCCGATCAGGAGAAATACGGAGATCATCAGGAATGGGCGTCGCCATCGTTCATCATCATAAAATTGGCGATAATGTTCAGCAAAGGCAGACACCACCGCCGCCTGTGTTGTCTGGTGAACACCATCGGAGGTCGTGATGTTGGGGACGAAAAGTCGACGTCGACGACTATGGTCGGATGCGGCGTGGAATGTGGATGGGGTTTCGTCGTGGAGGAGGTCTTGTCGTCAGGAACGCACCACGACACCATGCAGTCGTGCACGTTGAAGAGAGAGGACACGAGCTTTAGTACGTTGTCGTTCCCTATGGGTGTCAGGTGATGGAGGGAGTGCATCGAGCTCACGGAGGACGGCGTAGTGAAAATTTGTGGTGTCTCGATGTCATGCTGCTGCTTCCATGCCACATTGTATGAAGGCCTTTCTGATCGCAGGTTTGGCACATTTGAGCCACCAATGGAACGTGGATGTGTACTGTGGAAGGCGTCTTTCGCAAGACGCCCATGTAGTGGCAATACATTATCGGCAGTGTGGATCATTAAGGAGGGAGGTATTAAGCTTCCCGTAACCTCTGCTGCGCCACACTGACTGAGGTGGCAGAGCCATGGAGCAAATGACGGCGCAGTGGTCCGAAAATGCAAGGGGCCACCGTTCAGCTTGGGCGACGTCATTGCCAAGGTGGGCAGAGACATAAAACAGGTCCAGTCTGCTCGCAGAACGTGCTGTATAATGGGTAAAACCAGGGGTATTGCCATGAATTTTCTCCCAAACGTCCACTAGATGAAAATCTTCGATTAAGGTGAGAAGCGCAGGGCATGGCGAATAACCAGGCATTTGGTCCTGCGGATGGAGGACACAGTTGAAATCGCCTCCCGTGATAAGGCGATCATAGCGTCCAGAAAACAGGGGCGCCACGTCATGTCCAAAGAAAGTGGACCGCTGCCGACGGTTCGAGGAGCCAGACGGAGCGTAGATATTGATGACGCGCGTGTCGAAGATGGTAACAGCCATGCCTCTTCCACAGGGAAGGATTGTAGTGTCCTTTAGTGGGATTCCTTCGCGTATGTACAAAGCCACTCCACGCCCTGATTGATCACATGTGGACGTGTAGGAGTCGTAGCCGTAGGCTGGTGGTAGTGTGGCAACGCGTACTTCCTGAAGAAGGGCGACGTCGACGTCAGAGGCCCGAAGCATGTCACATAGGAGTTGCAGCTTGGGTGCAGTGCCGATCATGATGATGTTCAGTGTGGCAAACCGGTACGTTTGTTTCAGCGGAGGTGGACGCGCATCTACCATCACCAAGGGAAGTATGAGGAGGGCACCGACAGGAAGCCCCGTCCCATCAGCTGCAGTGCCTTGCTTTTGATGTTAACAGGCAGCCTTGCCCTCGGAGGCAACTCATCCGGAGGAGAGGGCGTATCTTCCTCAATCTCGTCGGCCCATGCTCCTGTGTCGTGGGTCTGTCCAATGTCCATAGGAATTGCGTCGTGGTAAGAGAGATCTGGAGTTGTCGGCGGGGAGACAGGCGTCTCAACCTGCGCACCGATCGTTACATTGTGCGTGGCGACCTCCATAGTGGTCCCGTCCTGCGAAACGTCTTGTTCATCGTGAAAGTTGTCCGCCGACCTCTGCGTGGAAATGTCGGTTGGTTGGGTGTCGTCTTCGTCGTCACGGGTGGCGACGCTTTGAGAGCCCGTGGGTGAACGGCGACGGCGTTTGCGCCTACGTGGCGAGCGTTGTTTGCGCACGTGTTCCTCAGTGTCGGACGACGGCAAGGAAGAGCGTCGACCTGGTTCGAATGCGTCGGTGGGTACAATGAAATTGTCAAACAGGTGTTGTGAAGAAGTACTGTTCTCCTCAGCGTCCGGTGCGGGAGCCTGTTCGGCGGCAAGGTTGTCAGGTGGGACGTCCGCACCGTCCATAGGTGACTGGGACGGTGGGACGTGCCGATCGGAAGGAACGGGCGACGGACTGGACGAAACTGTAGACGTGGCAAGAGCCGCTACGTAAGTGACCGGTAGGGCGGTCATAGTGGGTGTGACGGACGCTTCCGACAACGGGAGCTGTGCGACACGTCGTTGAATGCATTCAGACCGTAGGTGACCTTCTTTCCCGCAACCGGAACAGGTTCGAGGTTGGCCGTCGTACATTATAATGGCACGGCAGCCACCGATACGTAGATAAGAAGGCACGTGTTTCTGCAACTCGATGCGGACGTGTCTAACACCGTTTAAAACGGGATAGGTCTGAAATTGTACCCATCGTTCGGCAACATGTTCCAGAACGTTGCCATAGGGACGGAGCGCCTCGATGACGACGTCTGCAGGTAGTTCGAACGGCAGTTCGAAGATCCTTATCGTCCGTGTGCCGAGACCTGCATGATCGACGGTAACGGGTCCGACGTTGCCGTCGGAATGACAGAAGCGCAGTCCACGTTTTGCCTCTTGAAGCACCTTGTCGCACGCCGCATCGTTGATCATTTTGACGTAGACGGTACTGAAACTATCGACAAGTGGATACCAATTAGATCCGTTGGTGGTATTTTAACTTCATCGCGAATAAATCGTTCTACCTCCAGGGCCTTGGATCGGGCGAAGTCGGAACAAAAGTTGAAACGTAATGTCTTCTTCCGATAGTTGTGCGCCATGGTGGTCTAGAAGGGAAAACGGCACTTACAGCGGCCGAAGTGAACACAAACACACCGTGCGCGCCTCGCCCGCAGCGCTTTGGCGCGTGACCGCCTTGCAGCACTGCCGGCGGCACACAGGATTGACAGACTGTCGCGCTGACCACTCAGCTACCGGGGGCGGACAATGAAGATAGTAACTGTTCTCGAAAGGACAGGTACCATTGCTGACCGTGCAGCTTCTCTAAATGATAATTAATAATAATTTTAATAATGTGTACGCTGGGGGCGCGGATTGTCGTCCATGAAGACGAATGCGTCGCCAATATGCTGCCGATATGGTTGCACTATCGGTCGGAGGATGGCATTCATGTATCGTACAGCCCTTACGGCGCCTTCCATGACCACTAGCGGCGTACGTCGACCCCACATAATGCCACCTCAAACCAGCAGGGAACCTCCACCTTGCTGCACACGCTGGACAGAGTGTCTAAGGCGTTCGGCCTGATCGGGTTGGCTCCAAACATGTCTCCGACGATTGTCTGGTTGAAAGCATATGCGACACTAATCGGTGAAGAAAACGTGATGCCAATCCTGTGCAGTCCATTCGGCATGTTGTTGGGCCTATCTGTACCGCGCTGCGTGGTGTCGTGGTCGCAAAGATGGACCTCGCCATAGACGTAGGGAGTGAAGTTGCGCTTCATGCAGCCTATTGCGTACAGTTTGAGTCGTAACACGACGTTCTGTGGCTGTACAAAAGGCATTATTCAACATGGTGGCGTTGCTGTCAGGGTTCCTCTAGGCCATAATCCGTAGGTAGCGGTCATCCACTGCAGTACTATTGGATGACTGCTACCTACAGATTATGCCTCGGAGGCAGTAGCAGTACTTGGGCGGCCTGAGCGAGACATGTCATTGACAGTTCCTGTCTCTCAGTATCTCCTCCATGTCCGAACAACATCGCTTTGGTTCACTCCGAGACGCCTGGACACTTCCCTTGTTGAGAGCCCTTCCTGCCACGAAGTAACAATGCGGACGCGATCGAACGGCGGTATTGACCGACTAGGCACGGTTGAACTACAGACAACACAAGCCGTTTTCCTCCTTCTTGGTGGAATGGCTGGTACTGATCGGCTGTCGGACACCCTCTGTCTAATAGGCGCTGCTCATGCATGGTTGTTTACATCTTTGGACGTGTTTAGTGACATCCCTGAACAGTCAAAGGGACAATGTCTGTGATACAATATCCACAGTCAACGTCTGTCTTCAGGAACTCTGGGAACTGCGGCGATACAAAACTTTTTGTGATGTGTGTATTTCGGTGTGCGCTGTAGATGCGTAAATGTGACAATATAAAATAACCCTTGCACAACCTAGCGGCAGAACTGACGTCACGTCTGCTAGTTTGAATCTGATAGGTCGACATGGCATGACTGGACTCCGCCACTGGTCAGCCGCGCCGACCTTGCAGACCGCCGATACACCCACTATATCCCTGCCTGGGGCCATGTGTGCCTGGTCTCTTCATCACGGTGCCCGCCAAAACCGTGTATCACTCGTGACCAGAGCACATCACCCATGCTCAGATATAGATCTTTGTCTCACAACCACCGAAGCATTGTGACCAACATATGCAGCCGTCTGTCAATACATCCACCCAGTTTCCCACAGTCCTACGTTGCTACCCCTTCAATTGGGTTGTTGATGTGGCATGGTTGCGCTGTAGAATGAAAGTTGCAAACACACTTCACCTCTATACTCAGCACTGCCCAAACAGACGAATCAGAGGGTGCAGAATCATTTTATTGTCGATGGCCTTAACAAATGAGTCAAGAACACTAAATCCCTCGTTATGTACAGGTAGTAGGGAGTCTGCCGCATGAGCCCACATATGACATCACGCAAATTAATTACCGCCCACCGACCCCTACCACCAACACCAACCTTGGATGATGTCATGCGTTTTTCTCAGCCGGCGTGTGGGTCCCCGCCCCAACTCCCTCCCTCTCACCCACGTACCCTACTGGTGAGAATTTCGAATTTTGGCCGGGATTTCTTTGTCCTCGTTATTTCGAAACTGTATCGGAGTAAATAAAAAACGAGAATTTAAACTCCGGAGAAAAAACATTTACGTTAAGCGATTTCTTTTAGCGTGATGGACAAACTGCATGGTTTCAGAGTGTCCCTCCCCTTCAAACCAGAGTACGTAAATAAATTGTCATGCACATGTATATTACAAACATTTCAGGCACGTGAAATAACATTGCAGAATACAGCCTTTCAAGGTATTTCCTCAAATGTAGGCTTAAACACAATTATTTTATGTTCAAAAACAGCAAGCTGTAATTCAAGAGGATGTTGCTGTTTTGTACACTATGGCAGGTTCTGTTTAACAATGTGATGCTATACGACACTGTCGTTTACGAAACAAGTCGTGATGAGAGCTTGTCTTGTAAGTCATCAAGCAGACAATAATTCTGTCATCCAGCAGACAATCATTCTCAATAGAAGCAGATTCTTGCATACTAGTGTTGTAAGCAATTTTAATCACCATGGCCTGTCAAACAGTCTTCTCACCTGTCAAGAGTAACACTACAATTTCTAGGTTCTACAACGAACTATAATTCAAGTGGTGTCTATTTTGTAATTAGAGGTTATGAAGTATGAAATAACACAGGACTTATGGTAACACCTATTTTTAAATAAGCAATCGTGACGATAATAGTAAAAACAGTCGTGATTCCACGAGAATAGATGCAGCTGATTTCTATTAGTTTTATGAGCAAAATCGATGTAGTTTTGAGAGAACTATCAGCATATAAACTTTAACCAGCTATACCACTCCTTGTAATAGAACACCCTATAAGATTTTACCATGTCTGTCTCTTCCGATATATCGAAAAAACAAATATTGTTACGAAATATCGGTAACATAATTAACATCGAAGACGTTATGCTCTTTAGGAAGAATAATTTAAATGTGATTTCATCTCCTACAGAATCATCTTGTGAAGAGTTTTTTTGCAATTTTCATGGGCTGCAGCACTGTTGAAAATAACTTACAAGTAGTTGCAATCGATTGTTAATATGCATGCATCACGTTACATAGTAATACCATGCTCTACAAATGTCTGAATAATATGGAAAGAATTTTAACTGCAGGATGAAAAACGATTGAATATACGCTTGGTGTGAAGATGGAAGAATTTCCTATTGAAAGGTTGTTCTCTTGCCTTCACACACACACACACACACACACACACACACACACACACACACGGGGAATGCCTGGGAGCGCTCAGTGCCTTACCCTCAGATGTCTAAAGATTTCAACTTTTCAGTAAGTGCCGAGTACTAAGTGCTAAGCAGTCACGAATGCACTGGAGTACGAGACATCAACGGGAATAATTCCTCATTCAATCTTATTCTCTCAGTGCACGACAAGCACTAGCATTCAGCAGCGGAAAAAAACCAGTACGGAGAAGATTCTTAGTGTCCTATAACAGTATTACTCATTCTCATGGGAATCACGAAATGTATGAATATGGGGAAACGAGCAAGCAGGCATCACAGTCGAGGCGGCTTGCGAGGGAAGTCAGTGTGACACAATACCGTGCCAGTCTCGTACAGGATCTTGTCTCGCTGTTGAGTCAAAAAGCCATTATTATAGCAGTGGCAGCAGTGAGATAGTAAACTGTTGTCAAGACAACAGACTGCCTAGCTGTGGTACATCTCACACCAGTCACTGATGGCAGCCACTTCTACTGTCTCCAGTTTGTACGTCACATATAAACAAATGACTTCATAGGCCAATGGCAGGATTCCACACCCTGATCACTGTGGTCCTTACGGCTTACAAATCATCTCGCGCCACATTTTAATAGTGTACTTCATATCTGTCGCTATTAGCGATGGACAGTTGTGGTTCAAAGGCATAACTCACTAGCTGTTCCTCTATAAATTACATTGCTGGGAATGTGCACTCTGTAGGTGCGGAGAAGGAAACACTCACATTCCAGGATGGTAAGTGCAGTTGACACACTGCCAACTAATGAGTAACTTGACGAAACAAATCTCGGGTGAACAGCCTGGTGTGAGTGTACAAAGGACACAATATTTCGGCAGTCGACCTTGTTGCCATCATCAGGTGTGCTGATGTACTGGCACCATTGAAGACCAATGCCGTGAACACTAAAGGCACGCGAGATTGCAACAGCCTAATAAGTCGGCAATAGTCGAACATTGCCTGTCAGAACTTCACGGAATGGATTATGACAAGACCAAAGACCTAACACAGACTTCGAATTATTGGGACTGTATCATCAAAGAAGCTATAGAGATCAGAGTAAGAAAACCTGAACTGAATCGTGACAGCAGCTATTCCCTTAACCAAACTTGGGAGTGGCTTGCGGAGTATAAATGTAGATGTAGATGTAGAACCAGCCATTACCTGGATTAAGGAGAAGATAGAAATATCCCATAATTTACTGTCTTCGAGGGAAGGGAGAGGAACCTCCGAAACGCCGACGGCAAACTTCCCGGGGCGCGGACCTACGAGGGAAAACCGAGACGCGGGGCCACAAGCCGGGCGTCGAACCCTGGCGCGGACGGCTGAGAGAGCGCCCGCGGCACGGACGGCGGAGGGAGCGCCCGAGGGAGGGGAGGGGGAATCTGATATATACCTCACGCCTGCTGTCCCTTGGCAGTACATCAGCACACCTGCTGATGGCAATATGGTCGATTGCCGAAATATTGTGTCCTTTGTACACTCGCATCAGGCTGTTCACTCGAGATTTATTTCGTCATGAAATACGCCTGGAGAAATTGAAGAATCAAATGAATAACTTCTTAGGAGAAAAAAGTACCTAAAATCTATTGTTTGTACATTTCCTGTCAGTGTTGCGGGGACACATCAAAGTTGGAAGGTTTAAACACACTTAGCGAAGCTCATCTGGTAAACAGTAGGAGCATATACTTATGGGAAGAAATATCAGAGCAGCAGCAGAAATCAACTCTGTACACGTCAACTACCTATTGCAGATCCCTACACGATAGACTGAAAGTGTAATGAAGGTACAGAACTGTGCCAGACTTTGAGTTTCTATCAAGTACGTCGTTACACGAGTCTGCAGGCAATTTCTCTGATGTGTCGTAACAGAACACGGTTTTGTTTCGAGACCGAGAGTTTCCAATCTGCACCACTCATTAAGCCTCATCAAGGTACAACACAAGTGTTACTACACTTTTCATGATCTTCCTATCCAAAATGCGTGCATGTAGATCATCGGGAAGAATAGAATTCTTAGGGTTCTTAGTAGGCTGGTTTATAGGACACACAAAATCGTTATACAAAATCAAACAATGCACGGGTATGCCAGCAATATGACAATATACATACAAAAAACTATCGAAAGAATACAAAAAATGACATAAAATCTCCGAAAATAGAGGAAAACCTGGTATAATTACGACAAATTGATGAGAAATACGTAAAATTCAGGGAAAACGGCGAAATATGTAAAACCGCGAAAAACTTGCAAAATTACGTAAATTGACGGAGAATAAATAAAATTAGAGAAAAAGTATCACAAAATGCGGGGAATTGAGGTGGGCTGGGAGTACCCGACCCGAGAAAAGCTTAAAAATTATGCTCTGGCTCTATTCAGTTTTAACCTTTCCCCCCGTAAACGACATGGACTTTTGTAAACATACCTTGACAAAGACGATATAAGGATTATGCAGTATTGTGTTCTCACACATGTAGTCGAGTATAGATATTGCCGAATTACGGTTGCTTCTCACAAGCAATGCCATTCCTTAACTATTAACGAGAAGAATCAATGTGTTTATCAAGCTTAAGCCATTCCCTAGAGTGTTATGTAGGAGAGTCGACTGATGTCACGTATATCAGCTTTAATAGTTGAGGAGGTTGCACTCGAGAGATATGTTAGGATACTATCCTACACATCAGCAAAACTACCTAACATCAGATCAGCACTTCTTTGTGCAAGAGAAATGGCAACAGAGCCATGTGATGCTGCTGTCAACAGCAGTAAGGCTGTTACATCTCCTTTGGCTACCGATCGGGTGCTTACTCCCTCTTAAGAAGTTGCTGCTTCTTTGTGTGCATATTCGTGCAGTAGTGCGTCGGTGGCAACTAAATGTATCAAGTATCGAAAATATTCACACCGTTTTTTTCCTCACTCTACACTCCTGGAAATTGAAATAAGAACACCGTGAATTCATTGTCCCAGGAAGAGGAAACTTTATTGACACATTCCTGGGGTCAGATACATCACATGATCACACTGACAGAACCACAGGCACATAGACACAGGCACTAGTACAGTGTATATCCACCTTTCGCAGCAATGCAGGCTGCTATTCTCCCATGGAGACGATCGTAGAGATGCTGAATGTACTCCTGTGGAACGGCTTGCCATGCCATTTCCACCTGGCGCCTCAGTTGGACCAGCGTTCGTGCTGGACGTGCAGACCGCGTGAGACGACGCTTCATTCAGTCCCAAACATGCTCAATGGGGGACAGATCCGGAGATCTTGCTGGCCAGGGTAGTTGACTTACACCTTCTAGAGAACGTTGGGTGGCACGGGATACATGCGGACGTGCATTGTCCTGTTGGAACAGCAAGTTCCCTTGCCGGTCTAGGAATGGTAGAACGATGGGTACGATGACGGTTTGGATGTACCGTGCACTATTCAGTGTCCCCTCGACGATCACCAGAGGTGTACGGCCAGTGTACGAGATCGCTCCCCACACCATGATGCCGGGTGTTGGCCCTGTGTGCCTCGGTCGTATGCAGTCCTGATTGTGGCGCTCACCTGCACGGCGCCAAACACGCATACGAGCATCATTGGCACCAAGGCAGAAGCGACTCTCATCGCTGAAGACGACACGTCACCATTCGTCCCTCCATTCACGCCTGTCGCGACACCACTGGAGGCGGGCTGCAGGATGTTGGGGCGTGAGCGGAAGACGGCCTAACGGTGTGCGGGACCGTAGCCCAGCTTCATGGAGACGGTTGCGAATGGTCCTCGCCGATACCCCAGGAGCAACAGTGTCCCTAATTTGCTGGGAAGTGGCGGTGCGGTCCCCTACGGCACTGCGTAGGATCCTACGGTCTTGGCGTGCATCCGTGCGTCGCTGCGGTCCGGTCCCAGGACGACGGGCACGTGCACCTTCCGCCGACAACTGGCGACAACATCGATGTACTGCGGAGACCTCACGCCCCACGTGTTGAGCATTTCGGCGGTACGTCCACCCGGCCTCCCGCATGCCCACTATACGCCCTCGCTCAAAGTCCGTCAACTGCACATACGGTTCACGTCCACACTGTCGCAGCATGCTACCAGTGTTAAAGACTGCGATGGAGCTCAGTATGCCACGGCAAACTGGCTGATACTGACGGCGGCGGTGCACATGTGCTGCGCAGCTAGCGCCATTCGACGGCCAACACCGCGGTTCCTGGTGTGTCCGCTGTGCCGTGCGTGTTATCATTGCTTGTACAGCCCTCTCGCAGTGTCCGGAGCAAGTATGGTAGGTCTGACACACCGGTGTCAATGTGTTCTTTTTTCCATTTCCAGGAGTGTATTTCCTAGTAAGTCATAGCTGCATCCTGCAAAACCTTTAAGGATACCTTGGATACCAGAGTACTGTAAAAGGAAATAGTTTTATAAATACAAGTTTTCGCCTTAGTTATTGGGGTAGGAAACTTGCAGGGTAGTTGTATAGCTGATGTTTGACAAATATGGGGTGGCGCACGAAATGTGTTACCATTTTGTTTTTGCATATAAACTTTATTGTCAATACAGTCTGAAAGGAACATATACTCCAATGACGAGCCGTCCATGGAGATTTGTTCTAACTCAGCACATGCTCAATATGTCCACCATTTCGTTTCCTAACTTCCTTCAAACGAACACTGAAATTAGTGATTTCCCTGCTGCACATGTCTTCCGTAATTTCACTGCAAGCTTGAAGAATAAGTCTTCTGAGCTTGTAACGCCGGAAATGCATATCCTCCTATTTCCATCTATTGTACTAAAAATTTTTTTCCTTATTTTGTTACCTGAAGATATGACATTTCTGTGCGTTTATATATTGTAATTGTTGTACTATATATATATATATATATATATATATATATATATATATATATATATATATATATATATATATGCATTTATGTCGATGTATAATTGGTTTGCTTTGTAAATATTATTTGCATTTTATGCTGTATCTTGCCTAGGGAAAACTATGCTATCGAACGAATACATCGATAGGTCGTGTGGAGAACCAAAGTGTTTAGGATCTTTGGTAGTGTTAACTCTGCCGCGTGGAGCGCGGACAGAGCAGAGTCTGGCTGGAGTAGGGCGGTGGAGAAGGTGTGTTGTGTGACGTTCCCGCGAGTTGCCGCGCTGTCGGGGTTTGGAAGCATGTAATTGTGCTTGACTCGCTATGATAGTTTATGGCACGGACGGGAAGCATTAGCTGGCGCACATCAAGAGCCCGTTTCGCCTGGTGACCGTGTTGAGAAGAAGGTGCGCCAACATTCAGCTTCTGCAACAGCGACGGCTGACAATGAGTGACTGTCGCCACCTCCCCGTTCGACGACTGCAAACCTTCAATCAACAAACAAGGAAGGCTAAAAGCACGTAAAGTTTTAGAACTGTATGGCAGACCTCAGCTTTTCAAACTGCTCAGTTTGCCTCTTTAAATTACAACAACGTAGCATGAACCTTTGTTGCTCATTGTCCCAATCGCATTACCAAGCAAGGCCCCTTCCTTTTCCGGAATGAACCCGAGTGTCGTTCAAATTGAAACGCCAGCATTAAAGTAATAACATTCCATTTCACTGATTTAATGTCAAAGTTCAGTTAAGGTATTCATAGCTGGCTACAATATGTGGATTACACAAGCACAAATTAAGAATGCGAGTTTTGTTACCATATTTTAGCTTACCTGTGACTGCAGCTCAGCTTGGTACATACTAAATTTTACTATTGTTAATTGATCAGAATCATTTAATTCAGGTTCAAAGTTAAATCTCTGATTTCTAAATTGCGTAGATTCAAGTAGCTTTTGAAATGATTGTTGAGGTAGCCCAAGACTAACCTCATTTTACTGAATTTCGTAGTGCTTCAGAAACAAAGCTCACTATTAATTTCAGTCACTAAATTAACTTTCAATTTTCCGGTTTTATTAATTCTTCTGCTAAATTAAGTCAGAGTGTAGCGAAATGTATTACTTCTGAAAAACATTCAGTTTTCACACAACATGTGTGAACCTTCAGGTGCCACGCTTTTAGTGCTAATTATATGTGCAATAACCTTTCTTTTTCAGTTATTATAGTAGTTGTCCATAGGACTGGCGACCGTAATTTTTCCCAAATCTCAAATATCTAATTAACGCCAGTTGACTGTTAACGTAACGATCGCACATTTACTTTCTTTATCAACTGTACCCTTTTTCACAATTAATTTCCACCAGTTTCATTTGCATGTTCCTTTCATTTAGATGTAACCCTTTCCTCCCTCTTTATCGACAGATTGACTTCGGTGACGATTGCTTTTCCCAAATTTCCATTAGGTACACGCTGTTTAATTTTTACTGTCATTAAGATCGATAAGTGAGGGGGAGGTTACAAGCTCCATTAAATCACGTGGACGTTTCAGGAAAATTTTTTCCTTTAGGTACCCCCAAAGAAAAAAAGTCACATGGATTGAGGTCTGGACTATTGGGAGGCCAATTTTGTCCCTCACTGAAGCGACCTGGAAACCTGAGTGAAATGATCCGCATGTCTAAAACTCCAACACAGTGTTTGCAGTATGTGGCCTTGCTCCATCTTGCATGAACCACTGCGTGTTGAAGGGCAAGGCAGTAGCAAGAAGTAGTGGAATGAAGCTATTGCGAAGCATGCTCAAATACCGCTTGCTGTTCACAGTTTCTTCAAAGAAAAAGGGTCCAGTAAGTCCGGGACTGGAAATTGCTGCCCACGCTGTAATCCTCGGAGCATAATGTTGTTATTCATGAAGTACTTGTGGGTTTTCAGTGGCCCAAAAGGGTACATTTTGTTTGTTAACCACACCGTCTAAATGAAAATGCGCCTCGTCTGAGAACCAAACGTTGTTGAGAGTTTGTTCCCTATCCTCTGCCCACTGAGCAAACAGTAGTCTCTGCTGCTTGTGAGCTTTTGTGCACGGGTTATCTTGTATGGGTACATATGGAGGTCACTTTTAAGAATGCGTTGAACGGAGCGTCTGGATATTCCCAGTTGCACTGCTGCCTTTCTACACGATTTCCCGGGACTTCTCTGTACAGCAACTCGTACCGCGTCAATATTCTCCGGCGAACAAAAGGCTTAGGCCGAGGTCGCTTCGCTTCCAATACTGTTCCTTCCTGTAAAAATTCATCGTACAACCTGTGGATGGTCTTCTTGCAAGAGACCCATCGAGTGTTAAACTGTTGTCGAAAACGCCTCTGAGTTGCAACAAGGCTTTTCGTTTCATGAAAAAGTAATACAACTGCCGATCGTTGCTGTGTCGTCAGTCTTCCATTGTCAGCCATTGCTGCATACTAGTCTACTAGTGGCAGTATCGTGAACTACACGTCATTTCATAACTCATTTGTTTTTCCAGGCTCTGCTGGGGCTGCTGTAGAGATCCCAGTGGGATATCTAATGTGCGTCGTAAACTGTGAAAGAAACAATTGGTAACACATTTCGTGAGCCACACTGTATGTCCAGCATTAGAGTATCAAGAGCGTTGCATTTCACATGACTAATACTTCGGAAATCATTTGTCTTCAACAATATATCATTTTTAGATGCAGAACTGTGTAGCCATAGGAGTGTGTGTTTATGCCCTATGATGGTTTCTCTCATGCTGGTATCTTCCTGGTGACTCCAGATTTGATAGTATAGTTGATTTTCGTGACATGTTTCAAACTCCATCCGTCTGGATCTACATCATATAGAAACCACGTATTTCTTCTTAACCATCTATTACATCACCGCAACACTTTCATGTCTACTGTATACTGATAAGAGGTGCTCCCTGCCGCCGTTGGATAAGCAGCTGCTGCAGCAAGTCGTATAACCCTAGCTTACTTATTTGTTAGATAGTTTAATTAATTTCTTTGCGTGTTTTTGGGTACTTGCATTGTTTAATACATATATTTCCGGCGTATTATAGTATTTGACAGTTGTAGCATCGCGCTTTAGTGTTTACTTCGTAGATTCTTATTTAAATTGCGTGTGAGTTTCGTATAGGAGGTGCAATTTCGAGTTTTAGTTACTGTAATCGTAAATTCAGCAGATTGTAGCGCAGTCGTTAGGCATTTGTACAGGTTAGTTGATACATTCTTTGTGTGTTCCGCTTGCGTTATCTAGGCACGGACTCGTGTTTCAGTAACTGTTGTTAAACATCAATTAGAATGGGCAGGGACTGCGATTGCTGTGTTCGGATGAGGGCTGACTTGGCATCCCTTCGCTCACAGCTGCAATCGGCGCTGACTTCGGTCGCGCAGCTTGAGGCTGTTGCCAATGGGCACCACTGTGGGGAGCCGGACTCGGGTATCACGGGGATCTCAACCTCATCCCGTCTGTCCCCAGATCGGTCTGCCGCTTTGGTTGCCCCGGTTTCTGCCCGCAGTGGGGCTGAGCCCCCGCCTGTGGTTGATTGGGAGGTCGTTCCAAGGCGTGGCAGGCAGCGAAAGGCGTCCCCGGAGGCTGATCAGAAAGCCTCCCCGGTGCGTCTGACAAACCGGTTTCAGGCACTGTCTCTGGCTGAGCCAGATGCAGCTGCCTGCCCTGTTTCAGAGGATCATTCTCAGCCTTCAAAGTCCGGGCAATCGCAGAGTGTGGGCTTATTGGTAGTTGGGAGCTCCAATGTTAGGCGCGTAATGGGGCCCCTTAGGGATATGGCGGCTAAGGAGGGGAAGAAATCCAGTGTGCACTCCGTGTGCATTCCGGGAGGAGTCATTCCTGATGTGGAAAGGGTCCTTCCGGATGCCATGAAGAGCACAGGGTGCAGCCAGCTGCAGGTGGTGGCACATGTCGGCACTAATGACATGTGTCGCTTTGGATCTGAGGAAATTCTCTCTGGATTCCAGCGGCTATCTGATTTGGTGAAGGCTGCCGGTCTTGCTTACGAGATGAAGGCAGAGCTCACCATCTGCAGCATCGTTGACAGAACCGACTGCGGACCTTTGGTGCAGAGCCGGGTGGAGGGTCTGAATCAGAGGCTCAGACGGTTTTGCGACCGTATTGGCTGCAGATTCCTTGACTTGCGCCATAGGGTGGTGGGGTTTCGGGTTCCGCTGAATAGGTCAGGAGTTCACTACACTCAGCTGGCGGCTACACGGGTAGCGGAGGCTGTGTGGCATGGACTGGGCGGTTTTTTAGGTTAGAAGGCCTCGGGAAAGTGCGGGATGGGCTGCAATGTCAAAGGGTGCTTGGCAATTACAGGACGTGCTTGGATCAAGGAACAGTCGGAATTATAGTTGTAAACTGTTGTAGTTGCGCTGGAAAAGTCCCTGAGCTTCAAGCGCTAATAGAAAGCACAGAAGCTGATATCGTTATAGGTACAGAAAGCTGGCTAAAGCCTGAAATAAGTTCTGCAGAAATTTTTACGAAGTCTCAGACGGTGTTCAGGAAAGATAGATTAGGCAGAATTGGTGGTGGAGTGTTGGTGTCTGTCAGTAGTGGTTTATCTTGTAGTGAAGTCGAAGTAGATACTCCGTGCGAATTGGTGCGGGTGGAGGTTATACTTAACAGCCGAATTAAGTTAATAATTGGCTCCTTCTACCGACCCCCAGACTCCAATGATACAGTTGCGGAACAGTTCAGAGAAAGTTTGGGTCTCGTAACAAATAAATACCCCACTCATACGGTTATAGTTGGTGGGGACTTCAACCTACCCTCGGTATGTTGGCAAAAATACTTGTTCAAAACCGGTGGTAGGCAGAAAACGTCTTCCGAGATTGTCCTAAATGCATTCTCCGAAAATTATTTCGAGCAGTTAGTCCACGAACCCACGCGAATTGTAAATGGTTGCGAAAACACACTTGACCTCTTGGCCACAAACAATCCAGAGCTGATAGAGAGCATCATGACTGATACCGGGATTAGTGATCACAAGGTCATTGTAGCTAGGCTCAATACCATTTCTTCCAAATCCATCAGAAACAAACGCAAAATAATTTTATTTAAAAAAGCGGATAAAGTGCCACTAGAAGCCTTCCTAAAAGACAATTTCCATTCCTTCCGAACTGACTATGCGAATGTAGACGAGATGTGGCTCAAATTCAAAGATATAGTAGCAACAGCAATTGAGATATTCATACCTCATAAATTGGTAAGAGATGGAACGGATCCCCCGTGGTACACAAAAAAGGTCCGAACGCTGTTGCAGAGGCAACGGAAAAAGCATGCGAAGTTCAGAAGAACGCGAAATCCTGAAGATGGGCTAAAATTTACAGACGCGCGAAATCTGGCACGTACTTCGATGCGAGATGCCTTTAATAGGTTCCACAACGAAACATTGTCTCGAAATTTGGTAGAAAATCCGAAGAAATTCTGGTCGTATGTAAAGTACACAAGCGGCAAGACGCAGTCAATACCTTCGCTGCGCAGTGCCGATGGTACTGTTATCGACGACTGTGCCGCTAAAGCGGAGTTATTGAACACAGTTTTCCGAAATTCCTTCACCAGGGAAGACGAATGGAATATTCCAGAATTTGAAACACGAACATCTGCTAGCATGAGTTTCTTAGAAGTAGATACCTTAGGGGTTGCGAAGCAACTCAAATCGCTTGATACGGGCAAGTCTTCAGGTCCAGATTGTATACCGATTAGGTTCCTTTCAGATTACGCTGATACTATAGCTCCCTACTTAGCACTCATATACAACCGCTCGCTCACCGATAGATCTGTACCTACAGATTGGAAAATTGCGCAGGTCGCAACAGTGTTCAAGAAGGGTAGTAGGAGTAATCCATTTAACTACAGACCTATATCATTGACGTCGGTTTGCAGTAGGGTTTTGGAGCATATACTGTATTCAAACATTATGAATCACCTCGAAGGGAACGATCTATTGACACGTAATCAGCATGGCTTCAGAAAACATCGCTCTTGTGCAACGCAGCTAGCTCTTTATTCGCACGAAGTAATGGCCGCTATCGACAGGGGATCTCAAGTTGATTCCGTATTTCTAGATTTCCGGAAAGCTTTTGACACCGTTCCTCACAAGCGACTTCTAATCAAGCTGCGGAGCTATGGGGTATCGTCTCAGTTGTGCGACTGGATTCGTGATTTCCTGTCAGGAAGGTCGCAGTTCGTAGTAATAGACGGAAAATCATCGAGTAAAACTGAAGTGATATCAGGTGTGCCCCAGGGAAGTGTCCTGGGACCTCTACTGTTCCTGATCTATATAAATGACCTGGGTGACAATCTGAGCAGTTCTCTTAGGTTGTTCGCAGATGATGCTGTAATTTACCGTCTAGTAAGGTCATCCGAAGACCAGTATCAGCTGCAAAGCGATTTAGAAAAGATTGCTGTATGGTGTGTCAGGTGGCAGTTGACGCTAAATAACGAAAAGTGTGAGATGATCCACATGAGTTCGAAAAGAAATCCGTTGGAATTCGATTACTCGATAAATAGTACAATTCTCAAGGCTGTCAATTCAACTAAGTACCTGGGTGTTAAAATTACGAACAACTTCAGTTGGAAGGACCACATAGATAATATTGTCGGGAAGGCGAGCCAAAGGTTGCGTTTCATTGGCAGGACACTTAGAAGATGCAACAAGTCCACTAAAGAGACAGCTTACACTACACTCGTTCGTCCTCTGTTAGAATATTGCTGCGCGGTGTGGGATCCTTACCAGGTGGGATTGACGGAGGACATCGAGAGGGTGCAAAGAAGGGCAGCTCGTTTTGTATTATCGCGATATAGGGGAGAGAGTGTGGCAGATATGATACACGAGTTGGGATGGAAGTCATTACAGCATAGACGTTTTTCGTCGCGGCGAGAGCTTTTTACGAAATTTCAGTCACCAACTTTCTCTTCCGAATGCGAAAATATTTTGTTGAGCCCAACCTACATAGGTAGGAATGATCATCAAAATAAAATAAGAGAAATCAGAGCTCGAACAGAAAGGTTTAGGTGTTCGTTTTTCCCGCTCGCTGTTCGGGAGTGGAATAGTAGAGAGATAGTATGATTCTGGTTCGATGAACCCTCTGCCAAGCACTTAAATGAGAATTGCAGAGTAGTCATGTAGATGTAGATGTAGATGTACCCTAATCGACATGCACGTATCTGGAGAGCTCTTTTGCACTTGCAATGCTGCCATGGGTAAGACTGATGTGGAACAGTCTTAGCTGAACAGAGTTTATGGACACAGCTCACCCAGTTCCTTCACGAGCTTTGTAATCTATTGAGTATAGGAACCTCATACTTCTGGTTAGTTTCAAATGAAATTGATGACTGTGTTGCAGGGAGGATTGGTCAAGGACAATTTGGGAGTGTTCTATATCCTATGAATGCGAGAATATTATGTGACATCCATCCACACAGGGAAAGATGGCCAGACATAATCATGAATTCTGCGCTATGATTGACGTACTGGAAAATATGTTGATAACCCTCTAGGACGCTGTCTGGTGTACTTTGGTATATATTATTGAACAGATGTATTGCACAGTCATCTATCTGCATTCGCGATCCAATATAAGGTAGTTGCAACGTAGTGTAGGGCTAATTTAACAATGATACATGAATTGGGAAGCATTCTGCTGTGTCATTGGCTGATTCTGAAATTAAGGAACAGCTGCTAAATTGCTAAAACTGGTTGTGCTGTCAACTGCACTACATATTACAGTACATCGCCCCACATCAACGGTGTCTTTCTCGTTCCACCTGTGCACTGGTATGCTGTTGATTGCCACATACTGACTGACTGACATCACTTGGTTGAGATGGGTGAGCCTTGGAGGAACACTGGATATCTGCTATTTGTCACTGTGTAGCATGGGATTAAATGTAGAGTTGTTTGGAAGTGTTCCTCAATGCTGCAGACTCGTCCTATTTCCATATTCTGCGATGCCCTCCACACTTTTTTCGCACGAATAAGATAACAGGAATTCTCTTCATTTCTACTGCCTCGAGCGTGTTATGAACAGCACCTTCCGACGATGGTCAACACTGGAACAGTTACGATGGACATGACAGCAAGATGAGGAAACAATGGTCTTCATTGCAGAACACTGAGATATCTGCTACCACGTCACAGTTGAATAAGAGATTAACTATATAGATCATTACCTTTGAACAGCTGTTTGGAAACACTCTACAGTGCCTCAAAATCTTCCACTCATGTTGTGATGTCTTCCATATTTTTGTTAATGAGAAACATCACATCTATGTTTTATTTCTACCATCCTGTGTGTTGTGGGAGCTGAATGGTTTACACCATGCAATGTTCATCTTTCTGTGAGAGCGAATGGAATGAAGTGTGTTAATGTTCGTGTAGCAACTGACAACAGACGTCAGAATCAAGGTAGAAAAAGAAGTATATGGCCATGTACAAAGGTGTAGTCACACACTGCTTGGATGTGTTTCAGCTGAAGAAACAATATATTAAACTGCTTATGAAGGAACAACACAGAAACCCCCTCTTGTGATTGATATTCTTGTGGATATAGCCTTTCTCCCGCAGGTCTGTGCAAGTGACTTCAACCACTGGCCACCTGCTCCAATGCAATGCTGTAATATGCTCGATGTCAACATGCACATGGTATTTGTTATTTTTTCGGTATATTGGAAGAGACAGATGTGGTAAAATCTTATAGGGTGTTCTATTACAAGGAGTGGTATAACTGGTTAAAGTTTTGATGCAGGTATTTCTCTCAATACTGCACCAATTTTGCTCATAAAACTGATAGAAATTAACGTATCTATTCTTGTGGAATCATTATTGTTTTTGATCATGCTCACGATTGTATGTTTAAAAATCGGTATTACTGCAAGTCCTCTGTTATTTCATACTTTGTAAGCTCTAATTACAAAGTAGACACCACTTGAATTATAGCTCAATGTGGGACCTAGAAATGACAGTGTTTTTTCCTGACATGTGAGTGGATTGCCTGAAACAGGCTGCGATTATCAAATTGGTTACAAAACTAGAATGCAAGATTCTGCTGGCGTTGAGAATGATTGTCTGCTGGATGACAGAAACTTTACAGGCAGGTCGGTAGTGGGAAATTATGGAGCAAAAATGTCGAATGTAAGCACGCAGACGGTATTTGTTTCTGATGTATGGGAAGAGAAAAATGTGGTAAAATCTTATGGGAGGCTTTATCACAAGACAAGCTCACATGATTTGTTTCGTAAACGCCAGTGTCGTATAGCACAACACTGGTAAAATGGGAACTGTCATAGTGTACAAAACAGCAAAGCCCTCGAGCCGTGGCGGGGGTTTCAAATTCATGGGGCCACTAGCTTGGTCTGTTATGTGATGCGTGATGTGACCCTGTGTTTTCAACAGAGCTGTTAAAACGACCTCCTAAAAGGAGATATTTCCAGCTCCCCCATTACTGCTGGACACTGATTCTGTGAACTGAGTGTGGGTCGGGAACGACATAGTTTTGTTTGATGTAACGCAGTGAAATTCGTGCGTTTGCAGAAGTGTTTTGGTAATGGAATATAGGTTTATTAGTATGAATATTGGGTGTTTTGCCGGCACTTGCTGTTCAGCCTAAATCGAATATCGGTTTGTGACAGTGCCTTGTACGTAAGTTTGATTTCGCGGTACCACAAGAATGAAGACTGAAGTCCGTTGATTGTTTAAAAGGCCCAGTGGCAGTAAACTGAAGTAAGTATCTATCTGGCTTGTATCGGTATGTAGCATTTACTCGTGATTAATTCAATCATGTCATGCAAGGACAAATTACATTGACTTATGTAATGTCTCAAAGTAAGTGTAATATTAATTATGTTATTTAATATCATGTGAATGAGATATTCATACTTGTTGTGCAGTTTATTTCGACTACGACTTATTGCACACAACCGTTACGTGGCTGGCTGCTGTTCAGTTCGGCTCAGCCGATCTGTTGTTAATTAACGAAGGTCGATCTGTCCTGGGTGATTCGTTGCGCCTCGTGCGTTGATGTGTCTGACTTAAATAGAGTCGGGCTGGCTGTGTTGGGCCTGTGTGTCACGCAGCCGCCCCTACTGACGTTTGTGTGCGATTCGTTCCCGGGCTTGTTCATTTGTTGTGTATCTTAAAACATCTCATTTGATAACTTGTTCTTACGTGGAGTTGTGTCGGTGTAGCGCGCTGTGTGATCCTGACCATTAGTGGTCGTTAATGTGCAACCTTAGAGTGTTGTAGACGTATTCTGCATCTGCCTGGCATTTCTAACTGAGCCGCGGTGGCGGCGCGTCGTCCGGCTGTCAAAGAGTTTGGCCGCACCTTGAGAGCGATTGCCCATCACATCGCCTGGTTATTTTCATATGTTTTAAATTCTTGTTGGTTGAATGCCCAAAATTTTCTGTGGTTAATTATTACTGTTTAAAGGCGCGTTTTGGAATTACTATTATCGCCAATTGGGCGTAATATGTTGTCGTTCCCTAATTATTTGCAATTGGTCTCTGTTTGTACTGAAGTTATTCAACTTTAAAGTCTATATTTTGTTGATTACGGGTTTACGTGAGAGTAATTTGTCTAAGTCAGTAGTGCAATTAAAGTTGATTCGAAATTTTCAGTCATTTAAATTATATTGTTTACTGGTTTAGAGGAGAGTGTTTTATCTCAGTTTGTAACTGAAGCTGTTACAATTGATGGACTGACTCTTTGCATTTGGTAAATTTTACTTAACTGAAGCCATTATCGAAGAAGACCTGTCTATTCTCTATTTAGTAATTTTTCTTAACTCAAGCTGTTCTCACTGAAGGCCAGCTTATTTGGCATTTGGTAACTTTTACTTAACTAAAGCTGTTATTAAATGAGGCCTGACTGTTTTCTATTTGGTAAATTTACTTAACTCAAGCAATTATTAGCGAAGGCCTGCTTGTTTTACATTTGCAAATTTCTTAACTGAAGCTCTTATTATTGAAGCCGTGCCTGTTTGGTGTTTGGTAGTTTTACTTAACCGGGCTTTTATTATTGAAGGCCTCACTATCCCCTTTTAATTACATTAAGAACTACTTCATCATTTGGGTGAGCTGGAACTCTTATTAATCAAGGCCTTCCTGTTGTTATTGCTCACTTATTGAGATCTGATATCTTACTCAGTCTGTGTTGTGATTAATTTCAGAGGTATTTATGTCAAGAAGGTAGTAACAGGAAATGACGCATAATGGTACATCGATCCAAACCTACATTGTTTCATCCATAATTCCTTCTCCTGTATCTGGACAGTTTCTATGTGTGGTGTGTGTGTGTGTGTGTGTGTGTGTGTGTGTGTGTGTGTGTGTGTGTGTGTGTGTGTTGGGGGGGGGGGATGCACTTGGGACCAGAGTTTCAGTCTCAGAAAGGACACTGCCATTTTTAATTTCCAGCCAATTCCCAGGTGGGGGCTGGGGTGGGACGTCTGCATACCCCTGAGACAAAGAAATTCCCGCAAAATTTTGAAATTCTCGTCAGATTAGAAATTCCCGCCAAAGTTCGGAATTCTCGTCAATAGTGTAGGTCGGTAAGGGGGAGAGATGGGGAGGGAGCTTGGGGGAGGGGGGGGGGATCCACGTTCCGGCTGAGGAAAACACATGTCGTCATCCAGAGTTGGGGGTGGAGGTGGGGGCGCATGTGGATTGGTTGGGGGTAATTAATTGATATATTTTATCGATTTGCTTATCAGTTTGATATCAACAGTGAGCTCGTGCCGCCATCTCCCTAGTATTGGCACATTTATATACACCCTGCTGCCACTGAACACAGTTCCTGAAAGTACTGCATTTATTTCCTGCAGTGTACATATCCGGTTCCCCTTCACTGCTGTATCCATTAATTAATTTTCATCTTGGCCTACAATATAAAATTTAGTTGACAGACATGCACAACTGAGCATCCTAAAATGCGATTATAAACTGCTCCAGTTGGAAAAGATTAACTTGTGCTGTATTAAACTCCAAACCTCTCTGCTGTGTCTCACGAAGCGAGGGCATGTTACTCTGTTGACAGTGATTCCTTCGTTGGATGGGGAATATACGCTCAGCAGCCCTGTTGGTTCTATTAGGAAGGAGTAGGTGACGTGCCGTGTAGAGCTCCAATCTCTTCCTTCAACTTCTCCCTCCACCATCAGGAATACAAACACAACACTACACTCGACACGCGAACACGCGAATATCACAGTCACAAACGCTTAATGTGTTAGATTGGGTAATAGCTGTAGTTTTTACTACTAGCAGTGATTGTATGATAATGGGAAGTAGTACTTTGTAACTTCGATGAGACCTAATAGTAGAAATAGTTAATGTTATGGGAATCAGAGTTGTGTACGATGTAATAATGTGAATTATATAACTGGATGCTAATGTATCGGAAGAAACTGCTCTTCATAATAATAATTTGAGGAAGACTATTGTAATGTGTGTAACAATGAATACAGCCTGTCTTTAAATTGTAGATAAAAGGCTACAATTTAGTACATAATTGTGTAGTCACATATGTTAAACAGTCTTACTCAACACGAAACGCTAGTGCATCGCAGTTGCGGCTGCTGGTGTCTGAACCTGGGTCTTGCACGGAAGTTTCAATTTGAATTTTTATGTGATAAACTGACAAAGGAAAAAATTGTTCTATCTCGGCACCTCGCTTCCGTATATAATGATTAAACACCCTTAGAATTCTCAGTGTATCGTCACAAAATTCAGTTTTTAAAACCAATTTACGATCCTGAGGAGAATTAGAGATGTATCGGTAACAGGAAATTATCGGTGGCAAATATTTATAGATTATCCAGAAAACTATTATCGTTACGAAATGAGTTACATTTCTGCTAGAGCTGAAACTCATTCGTCATTTAAAACACTGGAAATAAGAGACAAATTCTACATTATAATTATCTCGCTGTTTTTTATAGGTGCAAACTTCCTAGTCACCTTCTGATTGAAGTCTGCGATCTCTGTCACAAGATGGAAAGCTTCGCCATGGCCGACAATGTTTGCTGGTTCATAAAATTGTATAAAAATGATTTTATTCTTTTCAGAGTTCAAAATCGTCTTTCTACTGTGGACCGACGTCATGGGTATTGTGAGAATTAGCTTCAACAATTTAGAACACTCAGCAGCCTGGGAACTATGTGAGCAGCTAGTTCTGACTGTCCAGAACATATCAGCTATAGCAACGCATAAAACAAACTGCTGTGTCAAGAAACAAAACGCTCAGTCACCTCGAATCACCATAACATCCATGCATAAGGTTCTTAGCAATAATATTCATACTGTTAACGAACATAAACATTGGGACTGCAGTAACGCCAACAATCGCAATATTCTAGCCACCTACCGAAATATCATAGTGTCAGCTTTAAATCTAAGCTCTATTTTACGATTCATAAAAATATAAAATGCTGTTAAGCTGTTGAGAAAACATATCCTCCGAATTGCTTCTCTACAAACATACTCGTGAATGAAACAAAATTATCATGATGACCATTGAAACGTCAACATCAGACATATTTTGGGGGTCGGAATGGCGTACCCAGTGGCATAACATAGGTGTATACGAATTAGCTCATTTTAAATTGATCTAATTTGTAAATACTTTGACATGGCCTATATCCTTGTAAAAAGAAATCTACGGATGAATAAAAGTATTACTACTACTACTACTACTACTGCTGCTGCTGCTGCTGCTGCTGCTACAAACGTTGCGGGAGGAGAGGAACATGGAAGAAGTGTTCTCAGTAGAGCGGTGCTGTCTTCTAGGAGGACAGTTTCCACGCGGACTGTAACACTCTGTGACGTCATCGCGAACATGCAACCTGGTGCTATCGACAGGCCTCGAAGCATGCTTGCTCGATGTGCAATGGGCTGCTCTGCCCACCAAGTAGTTGGTGTAGGAATGTAAGCTTCTCGAGTTTGCTTCGAGCCTGGCAGCATTTTTGGGTCCGATACGAAGCAAATGTTATATTTACTTGGGGTTCCCGAAAACGTATTTCGTAAAGATTTCACAATACAGTTTCTCGCTGGTCATGTAAACGCCGGCCGGTGTGGCCGAACGGTTCTAGGCGCTACAGTCTGGAACCGCTCGACCGCTACGGTCGCAGGTGCGAATCCTGCCTCGGGCATGGGTGAGTGTGATGTCCTTAGGTTAGTTAGGTTTAAGTAATTCTAAGTTCTAGGGGACTCAGAAGTTAAGTCCCATAGTGCTCAGAGCCATCTGAACAATTTTTTTGGTCATGTAAACACTCCAAAATCGTCTCTGGAAATTCGTTTATAGCTGCTGGTTTTGCACTTCTTCGATCAATTGTAGCTCCAATGTAAACGGACAACTGTTTTTGTTACGTGCCTGGGTTGTCAGACTACGTCTTGTTTTCAAAATATTCGACTAATATAGACGGATTGACTTACTGTGCTGTGAAGGAAGAACAGAAATATTAGAGTCAACATGAGCTTTCTACCTCCAATATTTAAGTGAAGAGGCGACTGTGTCGACTTAAATATGTTGTGTCTTCGCCAAAGGCCGCAACCGCTCCTGGAGTACTAGACAATCTACGACTGGCGTCAGAAAGGCGCTTTGAAGTTCGTCGCCAACCACAAGCGCGGCCCAATCAACGATCTCCGCACTGCCGCCAATGAAATGGACTTGCTCGTTCTGGTAAGTGGTGGCCACAGACAGCAACGGGGTTCTTGTTCAGCACTGGCGTACGACCGTTCTAGTACGGAGCTCCAGGGTTGCGGTATGTAGCTACAGTTCTTAGTGGAGATCAGCCTGCGAGACTTAGTCTGCAAGTGGAGTCGCCTATAGCCTTTGCATAGGGACAAGTGACTGACAGTGTGGAGCTCAGGGCGCACATACTCGTAGTCTTGTTGACATCGTATTCAGTAACGCACGCCTTGACGAGCCACTGGTTCGTCGTATCTATCTGCAAGCACATCCAACGAGTTGCTGTACAGCTTTAATGTTACAAACTTCCAGGTAGGCGTGGTAGGCACTATTCATGCTATTAGAAATGGGACGAATTGGATGACCAGTCTTATGTACCTTAAACTGAGAACGCAATTTTGGAGGTTGCGGGTTCATATTGATTAACTGTTTTTTTCTGGAATTTCTTTCAGTAAAAATTTTGCATCATTGACAGCGGACCTAATTTCTTTTTGCAGCGTTGAGGAGGGATCACCTTGCAGCTTAGAAACACTGTTCTCTGAATGATGGCCTCATACTAAATGAACAACTGTAGTCGCGTAATAAAAGTTTTTTCATTGGCTTAGAACCGCTACTAAAAGATGTTTGATAGCTAAAGTTGGCTATTCGTTTCCCTGTAAGCCCTTAAATACTGTTTTCCTCTCCCGTGCTTGTATAATTCACATCTTATTAATCTGTAAATCACTATTATATTAATTTCGCATAGATGTTGTTAAGCTTCTGTAAATTCTGCTACCAGATGGCGCGATCTGTCATGTTCACGGCGTCATTTGCTGCGGCCTGCTCGAGCAGTTGCTGTTACTCACTCGTGGCCTACTCTACTATAGTGCCCTTAGTGACATGTTTACACATGTTTTTTTTTTTTTTTTAAATTTGACTATATCTCTTATGAATTCAGGCGGAAAATGTTTTAATTGTGATTTTAACGTCTTGACTCGAGCGATGTCGCCAAAATTTCCTTTTAACCGCATGTGGGTATTTTTATGCAATTTAATTTGTAACAATTAAGTGTTTGATCTAATGCCTAACTACTATTAATGTACCTTCCTGTGATATTGTTAGGTAAGGTAACAGTTTCTTCTGAAGAAGGGGCCCATAGCTGGCCTTGAAAACTAGTTAAAGAATTTTAAACCGGTTGGTTGGAAGTTTGTAACATTGTAATTAATTACGGTTGCTGAGCACAGCCATGTTCAAAACATGTACAATTTGAGTTAATTATCGTAGTGTGGGGTCCTGCCTACTCGTTTCGCATAGGGTGCCTAAAGGATGCCACGTTTTCGGAATACTATACAACAATTAAAGGAAATAACACTAGTAGTTTTATTTCAATAAAGCAGATTGACAATACTTCGAATTTATAATGGTGTCGCAAGTGATGGGCTTCATGCAAACATTCAGAGTCCGTTGCTGTATACAAGGATCTTGTAAGCAATTAGTATGGATCACACGTTGCTGCTATCGCAGTGCTCTCCTAGTATTGAGCGAATACCGTCCAGCCGAGGCTGGCAGGAGCGGCGCTTGTATTCTCTTGGAGTAGAGGCCGCTCCTGTCCTGGTGCGGTCCTTGTCAGCGGGCTATTGGCTGACGTCATCTCACAGCCTTCTCTGCTCTTCCGTTCTTCAGCTTCGTGCCGGCGCTTGTTACGGCGGAACACACAATGCAGTAAACTGTGTACGTGATGATGATGATGAGTCCCATACTCCGTTTACCGAGCGTAGGGGAGCGACGCGGGAGACCCGCGCCGCCATACTAGGCAAGGTCCTAGTGGAGGTGGTTTGCCATTGCCTTCCTCCGACCGTAATGGGGATGATTGATGATGATGATGAAGACGACACAAACACCCAGTCATCACGAGGCAGGTGAAAAATCCCTGACCCCGCCGGGAATCGAACCCGGGACCCCGTGCTCGGGAAGCGAGAACGCTACCGCGAGACCACGAGCTGCGGACAACTGTGTACGTGTGTGTCACTAATTTGTTTGCACTGTCACAGTTCCTCCGTCCACTTCGGAGCACCTAAACCTAACAATACGAGTGCAAGCCCAAACGACCCATACACGTCAAAGTCGGAAACTGGAACTGCTGTTTTCCAGAGGCCATATTTAACTGGCGTAGCAAATCCGCTTCAGATTTTAGCATGTAAACACGGCAGCGGGAAACGGTTTCTGAAATTCGGTTTTCGTCTTCCTGAATATGCGTCGCACATAAACGTAGTGAATATAACGTTGGACGACCAAATGTAGTTGACTGTAACACAGTTAATGGTATATATTAGGCCTTAAACCAAAATCAGTATAAGAAAAGGCAACATGTAAACTGTGCCGAGCAACCGCTACGGTCGCAGGTTCGAATCCTGCCTCGGGAATGGATGTGTGTGATGTCCTTAGGTTAGTTAGGTTTAAGTAGTTCTACGTTCTAGGGGACTGATGACCACAGATGTTAAGTCCCATAGTGCTCAGAGCCATTCGAACCATTTTGAACCATGTAAACTGTAAAATTACCATCTTGGGAGTTGTGTAACACAGCAACAATACTACGCACCGCCACTGGTGCATTGTAAGGGAAAGGTACTCAACGGTTGGAGATATAGGGCGTCTGAGCCTGTAGGGGATGTCCCAGTCATCAATTCCATGTAAGTTCAGTTACTATGGAGCATAAATCATGAACTTAATAAGACTTTTATCCATTGTGGATGTGGAACACTGCGACTGTGGTGTGAAAAGGTTTTCAGAAATTACTGCAACCAGCCACCTTTTATGTAGATGTATTTTATTTAACCATGACCGGTTTCGAGCTGCCTAGCAACTCATCATCAGAACACACAATGGGTACAAAAAAGCACTGAATGTATATACCATCTGATGATGAGTTGCTAGGCAGCTCGAAACCGGTCATGGTTAAATAAAATACATCTACATAAAAGGTGACTGGTTGCAGTAATTTCTGAAAACCTTATGAACTTAATAGTCGCAAACAGCCAATATAGGTAATGCAAATCAGCAAATCTCACATAAAGGAAAACGGAATCCACTTAAAAGCTTATGGCCCAATTTAGAGACATCAGCAGCAATCCATTACAGGAGGAAGGCCTACTGTGAGGTCTTATGAAATATTATTTAAGAGGCTTTGCGAGAAAGAAACATATATCTCAGAACAAATTCAAACCAGTATCAGTGTCAAGGAAGCAACAGAAAGATTCAAGTATCAGTTGACTAAAACGAGAGAATAGAGATATTGCTGAGATGACAGGATTTGCTGTCATTTCTTGTCTGTTGTAGATAAAATTAATCAAAGCTTATTTCACTACTCTAATTGTTTAACTTTCCTTCAGAACGCACTTGATGTAGCAAAACGGAACGTGAGAATACTTGTAACAGAAAGAAAACTCTGGCAATAATTAACTATCTGTAGTGTGAGTATTTTAAAGGTTATGATGAGATACCAAGCAGGATAGCGGTTGTTTATGCACCATACTTTAGCAATCTATGTAGTTATTTGCGAAATATACTTTTTTCACATAAGTCTTCTCTAAGAAAGACTTAAATATTCGGAAGCAAAGTCTTCTTACAAAAAAGAGGATAAAGATGACGTCGATAGCTGCAGGAAAACGTCATTCTGACCCGTATTTTCGGAAATTTTCGAAAAACCGATGTTCCGATATTTACCCCAGAGCACCTTCTTGATAGTTTTACAGTTTGGTTTAGGAATATCTAGTTAGTGATCAGACAATGAATCACTTCTTGTAGGAGGTAGCGGAAGGAACCGATAAAAAAAGCTGTGGCGTTCGGGTCTTTTGTATGACGTAACATGGTTTTAGATGTCTAAAACACAAATATTGCTAAATAACATTTTAACATTATGAAATTAGAGTTAAGACAGCTTATCTGAACCGTATGAAACTTACATTGCCCCGTAAGAGGAAATGTGCTAGTACCCGACTAAGAGGCAGCAATGAGAGGCTGGCCTTCAGCCTTCTTTTCCTGGTAGACCTCGGAGAAGATCGGTTTGGATTCTGTAGAAATGTTGGAACACGTGAGGCAATACTGACCCTACGACTTATCTTAGAAAATAGATTAAGGAAAGGCAGACCTACTTTTCTAGCATTTGTAGACTTAGAGAATGCTTTTGACAACGTTGACTGGAATACTCTCTTTAAAATTCTAAAGGTGGCAGGGGTAAAATACAGGGAGCGAAAGGCTATTTACAATCTGTACAGAAACCAGATGGCAGTTATAAGAGTTGTGGGGACGTGAAAGGGAAGCAGTAGTTGCGAAGGGAGTGAGACAGGGTTGTAGCCTCTCCCCGATGTTATTCAATCTGTATACTGAGCAAGCAGTAAAGGAAACAAAAGAAAAATTCGGAGTAGGAATTAAAATCCATGGAGAAGAAATAAACACTTTGAGGTTCTCCGATGACATTGTAATTGTCAGAGACAGCAATGGACCTGGAAGAGCAGCTGAACGGAATGGACATGGTCTTGAAAGGAGGATATAAGACGAACATCAACAAAAGCAAAACGAGAATAATGGAATGTAGTCGAATTAAATTGGGTGATGTTGCGAGAATTAGATTAGGAAATGAGACGCTCAATGTAGTAAATGAGTTTTGCTATTTGGGGAGCAAAATAACTGATGATGGTCGAAGTAGAGATGATATAAAATGTAGACTGGCAAGAGCAAGGAAAGCATTTCTGAAGAAGAAGAATTTGTTAATATCGAGTACAGATTTAAGTGTCAGGGAGTCGTTTCTGAAAGTATTTGTATGGAGTGTAGCCATGTATGGAAGTGAAACGTGGACGATAAATAGTTTAGACAAGAAGAGAATAGAAGCTTTCGAAAAGTGGTGCTACAAAAGAATGCTGAAGATTAGATGGGTAGATCACATAACTAATGAGGAGGTATTGAATAGAATTGGGGAGAAGAAAAATTTGTGGCACAACTTGGCTAGAAGAAGGGATCGGTTGGTAGGACATATTCTGAAGCACCAAAGGATCACCAGTTTAGTATTGTAGGGCAGCACGGAGGGTAAAAATCGTAGAGGGAGATGAATACACTAAGCAGATTCAGAAGGATGTAGGTTGCAGTAGGTACTGGGAGATGAAGCTTGCACAGGATAGAATAGCACGGAGAGCTGCATCAAACCAGTCTCAGGACTGAAGACCACAACAACAACTATTAGTTTTACGTATTGTAGTGTTATTGCGGAATCATTATACTTTTTTGTAAGTCCCATGCATTTTCGTTACATGACAAGAAAGGAAAAAAAATTAAGTTTTATTATTGCGGTTCTCATACTGTCGTCAATCCCTTTACATTAACGCTAAATTGCATAAGTTCGATGCCGACAACTATGACTCCTTTTCAACGCTCTTATTTCTTTTGCTCAAACGCTTCACAATGTGTAATTATCAGTTGGATTTAAATTACGCATGATACGATTTGCATCTTCGTTGTCATCGAAGTTGAAAACATGGGTTTCTGTTTACAGTGGTTTAACCATTGATGGTAAAGTTATCCTCTGCGAAACCTGCGATAAACGTACAGGGCATACAATGAAGTCTCAAACTGAACAACATTTACGAAGCAAGCTACATATCAGGAACAAACAACGAATTTCTTCAATGAAACAGGTTATACTTGTACACAGTTGTAGGGACAGCCTACATCATCTAATAGTGAATTACACAAAGAATTGTGTTTTGCATTGGTTACAGAGAACATAGCTTGGAGCGATCTCAAACATTTTTACGGAAGCAATGCAGCTGCAACATTCTCGAGTCCGCTCTCAAGAAGCATTACCTGGGCTCTCGGTACGTTGATACACTGGAAAAAATCAGGGCTGACATTGGTAATTCATTATATGGATTTCTGCTTATGAGACGACGGATGCTATAGCCCGATTCATCGCTAAGCTAATTGTGGGCAAGTTGGACTCAGAGACTGCACTTAAACCCTGTTTAATTTATTACAAACCTTTGAAGTAAACAGTTGCTATATTCATTGATGAGGGACCATAGGTACCCTGTTATGACCATATGGCGCAAGAGAAGAATCGGTCCTACTTACACCCACATGTTGAAAGGGGAAATCACTAAATGTATTTTATCCAAACGTAGTGCACGTTACATGTACAGCTATTGCATTGAAACGACTGGTGGGGACCGTTAACACACCAGTTCCCAAATATCAGCAACAAAGAAGATTTTCTCGAAATATTCTTGTTATGTCTCCTGATTGCCTCCAGAGCCAGTGACACATACGAAGAACGTTCAGTAAGTAATGAAGCACATTTTTTTAGCTGACTTCGTTTGAAAAAATGAGGACTTCGTTGCGGGGCATCATGGAATATTTCCGCTTTGGTCCCGATAGTTTCGTGAAGTTCCGATAGATGGCGAAGCTATACGTAGTCTTGAAAATGACGCCTGCAGCGGAACTGTGTTCCAAGCAGAGAGCTGCCATTGAGTTTCTTCTGGCGGAAAACCGGAACATCGTAGATTTCCATTCGTGCTTGCAGAACATCTGGGGGAAGCTTGGCAGTGAACAAACGCATGCTGAGTCGTTGGTGAAGCCTCTATCATCACCGCTACAAGGTCTTGCAGATCTCTGTGATCACGTTCGTGCCAGCCCACAGAACACGGCTAGGACACGTGCGGTGCTGGAACGTGCAGACATTCTCTTTCGAGACGATCAGTGGATCACAATCAAACACCTCGCTGCGCAACTGGATGTCTCTATTGATAGTGCTGATACACTGGTCCACCAGTTGGTTTCCTCACCACCTAATAGAAGAGCATAAAGAGTAACGAATGACCATCTGTGCAGAATTGCTTGCGCGTTATGAGGCTGATAGTGACAATTTTTTGTCACAGGCAATGAAACATGGGTTCAATCTTCGAACCGGAAACAAAACGACAATCCATGGAGTGGCGCCACATCACCTCTCTCAAATGGCTCTGAAAACTACAGGACTTAACACCTGAGGCCATCAGTCCCCTAGAACTTAGAACTACTTAAACCTAAGTAACCTAAGAACATCACACACATCCACGCCCGAGGCAGGATTTGAACCTGCGACTGTAGCGGTCTCGTGGTTCCAGACTGTAACACCTAGAACCGCTCAGCCACTCCAGCCGGCCCACCTCTCACCTGAAGGAAAAGTTCAAAGCTGAACCCTCAGGTGGTAAAGACATGCGCGGTGGTCTTCTGCGACTCTGAAGGGGTTATTCTATTTTCTTACTAGATTTTTTCTAGCTGAAATCCCCTACAAAACGATGGAAGGAGAAATGGTTCAAATGGGTCTGAGCACTATGGGACTTAACTGCTGTGGTCATCAGTCCCCTAGAACTTAGAACTACTTAAACCTAACTAACCTAAGGACATCACATACATCCATGCCCGAGGCGGGATTTGAACCTGTGACCGAGCGGTCTCTAGGCTCCAGACTGTAATGCCTAGAACCACTCAGGCACTCCGGCTGGCCCACCTCTCTCCCGAAGGAAAAGTTCAAAGCCAAACCCTCAGGCGGTACAGACATGAGCAGTGGTCCTCTGCGACTCTGAAGAGGTTATTCCATTTCCTTATGAGATTTTTTCTAGCTGACATCCCCTACAAAACAATGGAAGGAGAAATGGTTCACATGGGTCTGAGCAATATGGGACTTAACTACTGTGGTCATCAGTCCCCTAGAACTTAGAACTACTTAAACCTTACTAACCTAAGGATATCACACACATCCAAGCCTGAAGCAGGATTCGAACCTGCGACCGTAGCAGTCTCGCGTCTCTGAAGGGGATATTCCATTTCTTATGAGATTTTTTCTAGCTAACATCCCCTACAAAACGATGGAAGGAGAAATGGTTCAAATGGGTCTGAGCACTATGGGACTTAGTACTGTGGTCATCAGTCCCCTAGAACTTAGAACTACTTAAACCTAACTAACCTAAGGACATCACACACATCCATGCCCGAGGCAGGATTCGAACCTGCGACCGTAGCAGTCTTGTGGTTCCAGACTGTAACACCTAGAACCGCTTGGCCACTCTGGACGGCCCACCTCTCCGCCGAAGGAAAAGTTCAAAGCCGAACCCTCAGGCGGTAATGACATGCGCTGTGGTCTTCTGCGACTCTGAAGGGGATATTCCATTTCTTATTAGATTTTATCTAGCTGACATCCCCTACAAAACGATGGAAGGAGAAATGGTTCAAATGGGTCTGAGCACTATGGGACTTAACTACTGTGGTCATCAGTCCCCTAGAACTTAGAACTACTTTAGCACATCGCACACATCCACGACCGAGGCTGGATTTGAGCCTGCGGCTGTAGCAGTCTTGCAGTTCCAGTCTGTAACGCCTAGAACCGCTCTGCCAGTCCAGCCAGCCCACCTCCCTCCCTAAGGAAAAGTTCAAAGCCGAACCCTCAGGCGGTAAAGACATGCGCTGTGGTCTTCTGTGAGTCTGAAGGGGATATTCCATTTCTTATGAGATTTTTTCTAGCTAACATCCGCTACAAAATGATGGAAGGATAAATGGTTACAAATGGGTCTGAGCACTATGGGACTTAACTACTGTGGTCATCAGTCCCCTAGGCAGGATTCGAACCTGCGACCGTAGCAGTCTCGCGACTCTGAAGGGGATATTCCATTTCTTATGAGATTATTTCTAGCTATCATCCCCTACAAAACGATGGAAGGAGAAATGGTTCAAATGGGTCTGAGCACTATGGGACTTAACTACTGTGGTCATCAGTCCCCTAGAACTGAGAACTACTTAAACCTTACTAACCTAAGGATATCACACACATCCAAGCCCGAAGCAGGATTCGAACCTGCGACCGTAGCAGTCTCGCGACTCTGAAGGGGATATTCCATTTCTTATGAGATTATTTCTAGCTATCATCCCCTACAAAACGATGGAAGGAGAAATGGTTCAAATGGGTCTGAGCACTATGGGACTTAACTACTGTGGTCATCAGTCCCCTAGAACTGAGAACTACTTAAACCTTACTAACCTAAGGATATCACACACATCCACGCCCGAAGCATCATTCGAACCTGGGACCGTAGCAGTCTCGCGGTTCCAGACTATAACGCCTAGAACTGCTCTGCCACTCCGGCCGGCCCACCTCTCTGCCGAAGGAAAAGTTCAAAGCCGAACCCTCAGGGGGTAAAAACATGCGCTGTGGTCTTCTGCGACTCTGAAGGTGATATTCCATTTCTTATGAGATTTTTTCTAGCTAACATCCTCTACAAAACGATGGAAGGAGAAATGGTTCAAATGGGTCTGAGCACTATGGGACTTAACTGCTGTGGTCATTAGTCCCCTAAAACTTAGAACTACTTAAGCACATCGCACACATCCACGACTGAGGCTGGATTTGAACCTGCGACCGTAGCCGTCTTGCAGTTCCAGACTGTAACGCCTAGAACCGCTCTGCCACTCCGGCCAGCCCACCTCTCTCCCGAAGGAAAAGTTCAAAGCCGAACCCTCAGGCAGTAAAGACATGCGCTGTGCTCTTCTGCGACTCTAAAGGGGATATTCCATTTCTTATGAGATTTTTTTCTAGCTAACATCCCCTACAAAACGATGGAAGGAGAAATGGTTCAAATGGGTCTGAGCACTATGGGACTTAACTACTGTGGTCATCAGTCCCCTAGAACTTAGAACTACTCAAACCTTATTAACCTGAGGACATCACACACTTCCACGCCCGAGGCAGGATTTGAACCTGCTACCGTAGCAGTCTCGTGGTTCCAGACTATAACGCCTAGAACTGCTCTGCCACTCCGGCCGGCGAAGGAGAAATGTTGATAGCTTTCTTCTTTTCTGCTATTCATGTAGTAAAAGTACCGTACCAGGCATGCCGTTATAATTTATTATTTCTTTACTACTTATTGTGCTCTTGACATATTTTACAGACAGGTTACACCTTTAGCACAGCACGTAAATCAGGAGATACGACATCACAGTAAGATGCGTGAAAAACAGTTCTTCACGCATGACGTTTAAGTTTATTGCTCCGTTGCTACTGTCTCTATTCGCAACACATTTTGTAAACGGTATAAACACATGTCGCTTAATGTACCTACAATACAATGTCATTGTGCAACACGTAGTTCAGGAGATATGACGTCATAAATGTTAAGTTAAAGAGCAATAGTTGCGTGGTATGGGCGGGGACGCAACGCCGTGTTTCTCTGATAGTCACTAATACTTTCTTTGAGATCATGCTGGTATGATGATTTCCTTCTTCTTATGTTCATACAGGTGTTCTGTACTCAGTTCACGTTCCTGTTTTTCTTTATTACTATTATGAAGATGCTACGGTTGAGCTGAATTGTTTGATCCGTCGTTAACTGAACATTAACTGAGGCAGTATTGTCCAGCAATATTCTGCTGACGAGTCTGATCTGTTTTTCTAAGTAATTTGTTCGTTGATTTGTGTTATTAAGTCAACGTCTAAAAATGTAATTGTCTTACGTTATTCATGGATCAATAAATGTTTGTTATTAGTATATCAAACTCAATGACTCAATCGTTTAATCATTGTTATAATTAAAGTTCCAATGGTCTTCTACCACAAACACTTAACAGAAGCCTCATGATGAATTCGGGATTTAAAGTAACGTTTCCTACCAGCGTCACAGTTATACTGATAATCACTGTTAGCGTTTCATGGGGCTATGCTACGGCTTTCGGGTCTGCGGCGATAGTACCGACAACTGAATTTATTTGCCTATCCACGGAGGTTCCTAGCAAGTTGCCGGTTGTGTATCCGAATACGCTCGACTTCTAATGAGCAGGCTTCCGAGGGATAACGTTTGTCTTTCTTCAAGCTTCTGCCAGCTAGGGCTTTACAGCACCTGCCTTGGTGTTAACGATCAGTGAGGCGGATGCCTCACATTTCTGAGACTCTCGTGTAAGGCACATATCAAGACCTCTTCCTTATTAAGCTGAACGTAGCAATCTTTGCCATTAGAAGTTTGTGATAATTTCTTGCTTTTGTATCATAAGCATTATATTTTGGGACAAATCGTTTCAGCCAGGGATTACTTTTTTAGCCCAAATGGCCCGTTAAGATGTGTAAAGAAACTTAATAGTGTTTTCTTACTGATATATGTATAAATAATTATTCGACTCTCTCACCAAAGATCCATTTGAAAATTGTTTAACACTGACTGACAAAATAAGCTTTACGCTCTTCGTTTGTTAGTTTTAGTATGTTATTCTTCGCTGTTCTCATTTCCTGGTGATAAGATGTGTTGTGTAATTTTGAAGTGAGATTGTGTTATAGTATGAAATCAATTTTTTAACAATATGACTTTCTGATTTTCGATATCATGGATGCCAGCTCCTGTAACTCTGGAAGTTTATTATTATTTTAATTTTATATGGAGAATTTAAATGGAGGCGACGATCTTCACGACGGCGCTGCTCAATAATAGAGGTACGTGGATGTGTTAAAAAAATGGCTTTAAGCACTATGGGACTTAACAGCTGAGGTCATCAGTCCCCTAAACTTAGAACTATTTAAACCTAACTAACCTAAGGACATCACACACATCCATGCCCGAGGCAGGATTCAAACCTGCGACCGTAGCAGCCGCGTAGTTCCGGACTGACATGCCTAGAACCGCTCATCCACCGCGGCCGGCTGGATGTGTTCATCTCTTCCCCTTCGTGGACGCCAACATCAATTGCAATACTTAAGTTATATTTGCCGTGACATTCAGAACCTGCTGTCTTTTTTCATGTAATTACGAAATCCGATTTTTTTTCTTAGATGAATAAATGCATTTTTCCCACAATTTGTTTTACCCAGATCACGGGGAATGATACTATTTAGAACGTACTTGCCTGTATCCCGATCGTACGTTCACATAAATTTTAGTGTGTAACAACGTAACTATATTTACGACCCATTTCCTTCGCAGTATTAAATCTTATTTCGAACTACTCACTCGCCAATGTACGTGCCCTTTTATTTTGTGTAGTCAGTAGGGTGTATTATTTAATAACGTTACTTATAATATTCAGTGGCTTAGTTTCCACGATTGACCTTTGCCTAAGTCGCAACGGCGCTTCAAGCAAAGTACTTATTACGTGACATTCATAATAACTCTCGTTTCAAAATTACGACACCGGCTGACTAAGGTTCTAACAATTTTAACAGGGCGGTTACAGGTAGCATTATTTAATGAAGGTTTGTTTGATGAGCTTGTGCTTCTTACACTGGCAAAATACCTGCTCGCTTATGAGGTAGGTGATTAGCAGCATGAATTTGTTGAAAATAAATAGCAGCAGCCATTCGACATACATGAGGAAGATGGGTAATTTGTGTTGGGAAAACATTATTAGGTAATGATAAGAAAAGTGTGACTAACTCTCTAACATATACTTTCAGTAGCCTTGCACGAGAGTTGAAAGATACGTTTCAACTAGTTGTAATTTTTCAGACTCAGGATGAAGGCTTCTCTCCCGGTAAAGTACTTCTGCTACTTCACGTCTTGTTAAACCCCACGGCTTGTGTTATGGCAGCATAGTTCACTGAAATGAGTGGAGCATGAATAGAAGTTATTACTTTTCTGTGCCGGATAGTGATTGGAAGTCACTAAAATGCAGTGAAAATGACGATGAGTGTTCATTTAATGAGGGTACAAGCTTGATTACGTAATACAGTTATCGTGATTTAGTGTTCGATGGTGTTTCGTAACCAGTTGTATTCAA
Source organism: Schistocerca gregaria (assembly GCF_023897955.1). Taxonomy (NCBI): domain Eukaryota; kingdom Metazoa; phylum Arthropoda; class Insecta; order Orthoptera; family Acrididae; genus Schistocerca; species Schistocerca gregaria. The sequence continues at coordinate 306,911,558 of NC_064920.1, read as the reverse complement.
TATATCCGCCACGGTGCCCTGCTGCGTCATGATTGACCGCGTGGGGCCCCGAGGATTTGTATCGTAGTTAGTGGCAAAGATGACAGTTATGAGAAATTCCCTTTCTGGTGTCAACCAATTCTGCTTTAGCTGTTAGCGAAAGTAATCATAAACCTAAAGCTGAATTACAGTGAATGACACTTAGCACCAGCAGTGATTGTTGCTTTTTCAACCAGTTTTTATTATATTGTGAATTTGTTATGAAGTTGATAAAAGAGTTTTTTAATTCGTCAAGTGAAAGTAAAAAGCGAGAACTTGCTGACGACAACAAGAAAAACTTAATACAGATAGGAAACGCAAGTATATGAAATATGAAGGGAGCTACTTAGATTTTGGTTTCACGTGCACTGTTTTGGACAAATTAAGAACGTCTACACAACGTCTACACTTAGTCACAGTATGCTAGAGGTAGCCTTTTTGAAGTGGTAACTAGCCACTGCTTTTGAAAATCGCTACTGATGGCATTCCTTGTCACTTTTATGATATCATCTAGCCATTTCTAGATATTTTCATTATTCGATAATTTTCACAATAAGAACGTAAAAATATCACAACTTTACATTTTATTGTGAATGTATTTGTACTTTTAAGCTTTCCTCCACGATACGATAGATACAGTATCGCTGCGCGCGCATAGCCATGCAATGAGATCAGAATATACACAATATACATCTCCTGTATTATATGTGCTGTTGGGCCCACACACTTAGCCAACATCCTAGAACCGGTCGCACGAGTGATTTGTAAGCAATCTCCTTTGTAGATTGATTGCATTTCCCCAGTATTATATCAACAAACCGAAGTCTGCCACCTGATTTACCTACTACTGAACCTATAACTATAGAGCGTTACATCCAGGTATTTGTATGAGTTGGCCAATTACAACAGTGACTCATTGGCATTATAGTCATAGAATACTATATTTTTTCGTTTTGTGAAGTACAAAATTTTACATTTTTGAACATTTATAGAAAATTTTCAACCTCTGTACCACGTTAAAATCTTATCAAGATCTGACTAAATATTTATGCAGATTCTCTCAGATAGTACTTTAATACAGGTAACGACATCACCTGCAAAAAGCCTCTTTTTACTATTTATATTGTCTACAAGGTCATTAATATACAACATGACAACATGAGCAGCAAGGATCCCAACACACTTCCCTGCGGCACACCCGAACTTACTTCTACATCTGACAATCACCTTCCACCCAAGATAACATGCTGTGTACGCCCTACCAAAATGTCCTGAATCCAGTCACCAATTTCACTTGATACCCCATACGATCGTACTTTTGACAATAAGCGTAGGTGCGGTACTGAATCAAATACTTTTCGGGAATCAAGAAATACAGCATTTGCCTGGTTGCTTTGATCCAGAGCTTTCAGTATGTCATGTGAGAAAAGTGAGAGCTCGGTCTCGCATCATCGTTTTCAAAATCCATGCTAGTTGGCACTGAGGAAGACATTCTGTTAAAGATACCTCATTATGTTTGAGCTCATAAAATGTTCTAAGATTCTACAATAAATCGATGTTAAGGATATTGGACGGTAGTTTTGTGGATGCCTTCTACTAACCTTCTTGTAGTTGGATGTGACCTGTAGTTTTTTCCAAGAACTGGGCACGATTCTTTGTTCCAGCGATCTATGACAGATTATGGTGAGAGGAGGGGCTAACTCATCCGCAAATTCAGTATAGAATCTAACAGGGATTCCAGTGGTATTAGATTTTAATGATTTCAGCTGACTCTAATACTTATTTCATTCATCATTTCAGTGGTACGAGGATTAAATTAAGGTGACTCTCCTGGGTTTTCCTCTGTAAAGGATCTTTTGGAAAAAGAGTTAAACATTTCAGCTTTTGCTTTGCTACCCTCAATTTCAGTTCCTGTCTCATCCGATAGGGGCTGGATAACTTTGGTGCCACTAACAGCCTTTACATACTAACAGAATTTCTTTGGATTTTGTGAACTGTCCTTAGACAATGTTCTGCTACGATAGCTATTTTTTCACGCATTGCTCTCTTGACAGCCAAACGCATTTCTTTCTGTATATTCCTATCTATAGTCCTACGCCTTGTTTTACGCCTATTATGTAGTAATCTCTGTTTCTGTAGAAGTTTTTTTACAGTGACTGTATACCATCAAGATTTCCTCCCATTATGAACTGAACAGTTCTGTGGATACATATCTATCCAGTGCTTAGTCAACTATCCTTTTAATGTTGAGCCAGAGTTCCTCTGCGTTTTCCTGACCTGTGATGAAAGTTTGAAGTTCCTCATTGAGATATGAAACAATTGATTTTTCATCTAGTTTACTGAACAGATATATCTTTCTGCTTGCTTTAATTGTCCTTCGTACTTTGGTGGTCATCCAACTGTAAGACACGACCATGCGCTACATTATAAAATTTCTACACCAGACCTCAACCACACGCAATGTTCTAACAATAAGAAACTACACATTTACAAATATAAAAAACTGGATTACCTTAAGTGGTTTGCTTTTGTCATTGTTCCATTAATATAATCTCACTTGCTCAAAATTTTCTCTCAGAACGTATTGTTACAAAATCCATTTTAGATACAGGGTTATTCTAAATGATTGACTCATTTTCTAAACATCTTATTTATTCATGTACAAATCCAAAATGAACAAGCTTTATGCCAATGAAAAGAGCACGTTTCAAAGCTTCTTTTAATAATGTTTGATATGAATTTAATAATTTTTAATTAATTAGTTTTAAAAATTATTTGATAATTAGAAATGTGATAAATGTTCTATGTGGCCACCGTTGGCTGCACGACAAACATCTACGCGGTAGCCAACACTCGAAAGTATATCTGCTGTTACTGAGTGGACGGCAGCAGTGATCCGGGTCCGCAGATCGTTCAGAGTGGTTGGTAGAAGTGGGACGTAAATAGCTCCCTTCAGATAACCCCATAAGAAATTGTCGCAGGGTGTGAGATCAGGAGACCTCGGTGGCCAGAAGTCAGAGACAGGTCCTGAAGTCTCCTGCGACCGATCCAGCGCTGAGGAAGGGAGTCATTTAAAAATCTTCATACATCACGATGCTGCTGGAAAATGAAGTCCTGATAACTTGAGGGAACAGCCATTGTTCCAACAAGTCCAGGTGAGTGATGCCTGTTACAGTTCTTTTCATCAATCTTTGTATGGGACACGGCCAGAACGCGTTGATCTTCGGTGAGTCTCTTTCGTGTTGTAATGGTGAATGTCGATTTTCCATACCCCATATGCGAGCATTGTCTGTTGACTTTTCCACTAAGGTGTTATGTCGCTTCATCACTAAAAATTACACGTCTTAGAAATGCGTCATCCACCATCTTTGCTAGTACATAACCACTAAATGTGAGACGCTTCTCTTTGTGATTGGGGTTGAGAGCCTGCACAATTTGTAATCGGTAGGGCTTGTACAGCAAACGCCGTCTCAGAACTTCCCATACAGTTAGCTGGGATATTCCAAGTTCTCGACTAGCTCTATTGATAGATTTACTGGGCCTACGCACAAAATTTTCTTGAATGCACCGGACATTATCCTCTGACACACGCGGTCGGCCTGTGCTTTGTCCTTTGCGCACACTGGCAGTCTGTTTAAACTGCTTAAACCATCGGCTAATGCTTTTGCGAGGTGTTCGTTGAATACCGAATTTGGTACGAAATGCCCGCTGTACTGCAATTTGCGACTCACTTTTCGCGAACTCAAGAACGCAGAAAACCTTGTACTCCACAGTCACCTTCTCACTCACATCTGACAGTGAAACGGAATGGCCGCGCGGGATTAGCCGAGCGGTCTCAGGCGCTGCAGTCATGATCTGTGCGGCTAGTCCCGGCGGAGGTTCGAGTCCTCCCTCGGACATGGGTGTGTGTGTTTGTCCTTAGGATAATTTAGGTTAAGTAGTGTGTAAGCTTAGGGACTGATGACCTTAGTAAAGTCTCGTAAGATTTCACACACATTTGACATTTTTTTTTTTTTTTTTTTTTTGAAACGGAATGGCGGTCCAATTGCCGAGCGGGCTGTACCGGCCGCTTCTGAAATCATCACCGCCCGCCTGCCGCCGCCCGCTAAAAACTTTGAAACTTCCTCTTTTGCTATAAAGCTTGTTCATTTTGGATTTGTGCTTGAATACATACGAATTTTTGAAAATGGGTCCATCATTTAGAATCCTGTGATGCTGCCTCCACTACACGGAATGCCAGCTTCCACCCTTTTTAAACGAAGTGCATTTCCAGTCTGTCCAACACGCACTGCTACTGATGCTCTCTGACTTACTCTGACCAACATGTCTGGTCTCAAACAAAGTCTTACAAAGAATAAGATTCTCTCGATATTACAGAGAGGTTGAGTACATTTATCGAATTCGCAACTTCATTCACATTTACGGGCAAACGTTCTGAAAATCGTCATGGCAAGCAGGACAGTCCCCTTTCAATTTTTAGACAGCAGGTATTGACAGATGCGAAAATTACCGAACTATCAGTTTAATAAGTCACAGCTGCAAAATACTAACGCAAATTCTTTACAGACGAATGGAAAAACTAGTAGAAGCCTGTAAGTAGGCTGTTTAGGTTTTTTTTATTGGTAACGCCGCCGCCACATAGCGCTCTGTATGAAAATCACTGGCTGTGCCGTGTGCAGTCTGTGTTTAGTTTGCATTGTTGTCTGCCATTGTAGTGTTGGGCAGCGGCAGCTGGATGCTAACAGCCCGTAGCGTTGCGCAGTTGGAGGTGAGCCGCCAGCAGTGGTGGACGTGGGGAGAGAGATGGCGGAGTTTTGAAATTTGTAAGAATTGGTGTCATAAGGTAAATACATTGTTTGTTCTCTATTAAAATCTTTCATTTGCTAAATGTGTCTATCAGTAGTGAATGGCTTCTGTAGTTTGAATCTTTTAGTTAGCTGGCAGTAGTGGCGCTCGCTGTATTGCAGTAGTTCGAGTAACGAAGATTTTTGTGAGGTAAGTGATTTGTGAAACATATAGGTTAATGTTAGTCAGGGCCATTCTCTTGTAGGGATTATTGAAAGTCAGATTGCGTTTCGCTAAAAACTATTGTGTGTCAGTTTAAGCACAGTTTTGTATAATTTTTCTAATGGGACGTTTCAAGCCGACATCGGCGAAGATCAGTTTGGATTCCGCAGAAATGTTGGAACGCGTGAGGTAATACTGACCCTACGACTTATCTTAGAAAATAGATTAAGGAAAGGCAAACCTACATTTCTAGCATTTGTGGACTTAGAGAAATCTTTTGAAATGTTGACTGGAATACTCTCTTTCAAATTCTAAAGGTGGCAGGGGTAAAATACAGGGAGCGAAAGGCTATTTACAATTTGTACAGAAACCAGATGGCAGTTATAAGAGTCGAGGGGCATTAATGGGAAGCAGAAGTTGGGAAGGGAGTGAGACAGGGTTATAGCCTGTCCCCGATGTTATTCAATCTGTATATTGAACAAGCAGTAAAGGAAACAAAAGAAAAATTCGGAGTAGGTATTACAGTCCATAGAGAAGAAATAAAAACTTTGAGGTTGGCCGATGGCATTGTAATTCTGTCACAGACAGCAAAGGACCTGGAAGAGCAGTTGAACGGAATGGACAGTGTCTTAAAAGTAGGATATAAGATGAACATCAACAAAAGCAAAACGAGGATTATGGAATGTAGTCGGATTAAGTCAGGTGATGCTGAGGGAATTCGATTAGGAAATGAGACACTTAAAGTAGTAAAGGAGTTTTGCTATTTTGGGAGCAAAATAGCTGATGATGGTCGAAGTAGAGAGGATATAAAATGTAGACTGGTAATGGCAAGGAAAGCATTTTTGAAGAAGAGAAATTTTGTAAACATCGAGTATAGATTTAAGTGTCAGGAAGTCGTTTCTGAAAGTATTTGTATGGAGTGTAGCCATGTATGGAAGTGAAACGTGGACGATAAATAGTTTGGACAAGAAGAGAATAGAAGCTTTCGAAATGTGGCGCTACAGAAGAATGCTGAAGATTAGATGGGTAGATCACATAACTAATGAGGAGGTATTGAATAGAATTATAGAATTGGGGAGGAGCTTGTGGCACAACTTGACAAGAAGAAGGGATCGGTTGGTAGGACATGTTCTGAGGCTTCAAGGGATCACAAATTTAGCATTGGAGGGCAGCGTGGGGGGTAAAAATCGTAGAGGGAGACCAAGAGATGAATACACTAAGCAGATTCAGAAGGATGTAGGTTGCAGTAGGTACTGGGAGATGAAGAAGCTTGCACAGGATAGAGTAGCATGGAGAGCTGCATCAAAACAGTCTCAGGACTGAAGACCACAACAACAACAACGTCACTATATGGTGGCTGAACGTACATCTTCCTTATTTTGTAGCAACATTCGTTGGCCTTCCAGGAGAAATGTGCCGTAGCGAATTTTTGAACGTAAGTGAGAAGTATTTTTTTACCTGGAAGAAGAAGATGATTTCAGTGCTAAGTGCTTTCTAAACACCGATTTTCTATTAAAGGTCATGTACTTACGTCATATATTTGAGAAGTTAAAAAAGAAGCTTCTTCTGCGGGAAAGAAAAACGAATGAAGGAGAGAAATGAACAACTTTTTCGTGTTTCCAGCATTTTATGAACGGCGGTGAGATAGGACTTACTGCAGATATTTTGCCTAGAGTTAAAGGGACTTGATCATTTTGAAAAAACTTTATGTGATAGGTTAAGTAGGCCCAAGAAGCCTTCACTAATGATTCTCCTTCTGCAGAAGAGGAGGAGTTAACAGAATTTTCATCAGATCCTTCATGAAACGCGACGTTTTTGTCAATTACATTGCCAACATTTTGGTATCTAGTAAGAAAAAAGTTTCCAAGATAGCCCAAGGAAGCTCTGAAGGTATTAATTGCTTTTTCGACCTGCTATCTTCACAAGAGTGCGTTTTCGCTGTAAGTAGGCTGTTTAGGTTTTTATATTGATAACGACATGTACCGCTCTATATGAAAACCATTGACTGTGCAGTGTAGTCTGTGGCTGGTTAGCATTGTTGTAATATTCACTATTGTAGTGTTGGGCAGTTGGCTGTTAACAGCGCGTAGCGTTGCGCAGTTGGAGGTGAGCCGCCAGCAGTGGTGGATGTGGGGAGAGAAATGGCGGAATTTTGAGAGCGGATGATCTGGACGTGTGTCCATCAGAGGCAATACATTTGTAAGTCTGGATGTCATGAACTATTGTATATATTATGACTTTTGAACACTATTAAGGTAAATACATTGTTTGTTCTCTATCAAAATCTTTTATTTGCTAACTATGCCTATCAGTAGTTAGTGCCTTCAGTAGTTTGAATCTTTTATTTAGCTGGCAGTAGTGGCGGTCGCTGTATTGCAGTAGCTTGAGTAACGAAGATTTTTGGTGAGGTAAGTGATTTGTGCAAGGTATAGGTTAATGTTAGTCAGGGCCATTATTTTGTATGGATTATTGAAAGTCATATTCCGTTGAGGTAAAAATATTGTGTGTCAGTTTAAGCACAGTCTTTTACAATTTTTCTAAGGGGACGTTTCATCGCCAGTGGTTGTCGTTAAACCAAGTTCAGATCAGTCTTCGTGTGGAGAAGGAAGCGAGGGTAGATGTACCTCATTTGGTGGCAAGATTTGACACGTTGTGTAACAACAGGAAAGCTCAAGTGTCACGCTGAGGAGACTAGTATTTTATTCGTGATTTTTTAAATTAATTTTGTCAGTTTTTACAAGTTATCGTACAGGGGAGACACGGAAACAACATAAATGATCAAGGGAGCCACTAGCTGAAAGCCACTGGCTTATAGCATTCCAGGCAGAAGACGAAATCAACTCCTAACAACTGACCGTGGTCGACGCCTTCCTCTCTTCGTGCCACTTTTAAGATTTGAAAAAATAAGAACTTTTGTGTTGTATGTTCGTTCCTATCATTACTCATACTATAGTTTTTACTTTCGTTCGGTACTTTTATAGTTCTGTTTTCTACTATTATTATTTACATGAGTTGTGGATATAATGTAACATATGACCTAATATCATTGATATAGAGGTCCATTGGAATAGAAGTTAAGTATCTATACATATAAATTTGTTTAAACGGGCTTGCAGAAGCATGCCAGGGCTTACTAGAGTGTTGTTAATTTAGCGTACCGGTACGACAGGCCAGCCTGTGCCGCAATGTAACGCTGTATGCGTTATGCATTTCGATATGATCAAAGCGTTTCACTTAATACGAGTAATGATCCCTGCCTAGCACACGGTGATAACGAATTATGGTTTGGATCAGAGGTAGAGTTATACAATGGCGCAGCAAATTCCTATGCTCCTGTACGCAGCAACAATATTTTGTTTTAAGTAGGTGGAGTCATAGTCATATGAGTCCCTTTTCAAAAGGAAACATATAAGCAGCAGTGATACATAGATTTGAAAGAATTAATGAAGCTACTGATTTAATTAACAACCATGTTTTGGTCACTATAAGCATTATGTATTTGCGATGTAAAACCAATTTTACTGGTGATTCGTCATAAATATTTTCAAACATTATTTCTTCTAGTTGTGAGAATATATCGTTAATGTAGGTAAGAAATAAACGCTGGGCGCATGCAAATGCGAGGTTGTTAATAAAGATTTATTTATGGTCGCCCGGGGTGATGTACCTCATTAAACGTTTGACTGTTGTTAGATTTATAAAGCTTTATAGAATCACGAATAGCCCCTGCCCTCCCGTTAAGATATAAGCTCACATTATAGGATGTAACGAAGCGGGACCATCCATCGTGCCCGCAGCCCACGTGACTCGGCACAGCCGCCACTGTGGCGCCGCTGGTTCAGACCGTGCAACACCGGTGTGCATGTTATACGTGGTCTCGTATGTCGGACAGATCTGTCTGAGAATATCTATCGAGCGAGCACTCCGGTGCGCAGAACAGAATTTGTGTCGGCAACAAATACTGTCTTCACAGCGATGCGAGTAGGGTACTGTTTACGGTTTGGCTGCAGGGGCACTGCAGGTGACTTTATTTATTTATTTACATGTCAAGTTCCGTAGGACCAAATTGAGGAGCAAATCTCTAAGGTCATGGAACGTGTCAGTTCATGAACTTACAACATAAAAGTAATAACAGATAAAAATAAATGTTCATGAACCTGAAAGAAAATCAGTCCATAAGTTTAAGCAAACGCTATCATTAATACAATGAGAATCATCTTAATGTTTCAAGGAGCTAATCGACAGAATAGAAGGAGTGACCCATGAGGAAACTCTTCAGTTTCGATTTGAAAGCGCGTGGATTACATCAAAGATTTTTGAATTCGAGTGGCAGCTTATTGAAAATGGATGCAGCAGTATACTGCACACCTTTCTGCACAAGAGTTAAGGAAGTCCGATCCAAATGGAGGTTTGATCTCTGCCGAGTATTAACCGAGTGAAAGCTGTTTGTTGTTGGAAATAAACTAATATTGGTAACAAGAAACGACAATAAGGAATATACATATTGGAGAGGCCAATGTCAAAATACCCGGACTCGTGAACAGAGGTCGACAAGAGGTTCGTGAACTCACACCACCTATTGCTCGAACCGCCCGTTTCTGAGCCAAAAATAGCTTTCTAGAATGGGAAGAGTTACCCCAAAACGTAATACCATACGACATAAGTGAATGAAAATAAGCAAAGTAGACTAATTTACGTGTCGAAGTATCACTCATTTTCGATACCGTTCGAATAGTGAAAATGGCAGTATTAAGTCTTTGAACAAGATCCTGAACGTGGGCTTTCCTCGACAGCTTACTACCTATCTGAACACTTAGGAATTTGAACTGATCAGTTTCACTAATCATATGCCCGTTCTGTGAGATTAAAACGTCAGGTTTTGTTGAAGTGTGTGTGAGGAACTGTAAAAACTGAGTCTTACTGTGATTTAACGTTAGTTTATTTTCTACAAGCCATGAACTGAGGTCATGTACTGCACTACTTGAAACCGAGTGAATGTTGCACACAAAATCCTTTACTACCAAGCTAGTGTCATCAGCAAACAGAAATAATTTAGAGTTACCCATAATACTAGAGGGCATATCATTTATATAAATAAGGAACAGGAGCGGCCCCTACACTGATCCCTACATCACTGGCGCAGACTGATCTCATTCGAAAATGAAGTTGATATTGTACTCGCGTTACAAAGGAATCTTAATAATTTGCACTTGATATCCGCGATAATCTTAGGTTAAAACTTAAACAAGAAAATGCAAGAGCATTTCGCTTGTTTTCGAAGAGTGCCGCACCTCAGATGTCGCTATTTCTTTTGTTAAGGGTGTCTTAGGGATAGCCACGAATATTCTTTAGTTACTTTTGAATACATCATGGGAGTGACAATGATCAATATGTTACAAATATTTACAATTGAAAAAAGTCTTGATCACAATTTATTTAGTACGGTGACCGGTTTCGACCACTACTGTGGTCACCTTCAGACCTACAAGTCGTATACAAAGCTTTAATTAGAGGGCTACATACATTAAAGAAAATACATAAAGTTATAAAGCTATAAAACGATGAATTACCAATGAGTAAGTACCTCCTTCTGCTAGAGCATCACTACTGGAGAAACCAGTGCACGTCTTACTATGTATAATGGAGCCTCCGGCACATAGTTTTAATCTCGTTCTGGATCCAAGAGTGACATTCAGTCATTAACGTCATACAGGTATTTGGGAGTGGTAATATGTCGCGATGTGAAGTAGGCTCAGTTGTAGATAAAGTAAACTGCAGTCTCCGATTGACGGACTGGCTAATAGGAAGCTTCAGTTTTCCTACAAGAGAGATTGTATGCAAAACTGTCCGGCGACCTATACTTTTATTTTTACACACTTATGCGGTGTGAATGTTAAAGGGCTCGTTCCACATCATTACGATTTATGAACTAAATTAACTAAGTAATTTGAAGATTACTGAACACTTTTGAGACTGATCTTAGTCACCCTAAATGAGGCAGCTGGACAGCTGTTTTCAGAAATCATAGCTTTGTGATTGTGAATACAATAAGTGTGTATTAGTTTTCACTTGAAATGATGAAACCTGGCTTATCTAATCGTAAAAATAGTGAAATATTAAAATTAGCAGTTATACGAAATGCTTTAGCTAACTGCGTTTGTTTCCTAATCAAAAATTATAATACCTTTCTCACGCACAATTCATCTTTCTTACACATAATTTACCTGAGTGCGGTATGTTTCCAGACTTTTAGAGATACACAGAAATAGTGTACATCAAAATTTCAACAACATTAAAATGTATCTTTTCGGCATTTTTCTCTCTTCTAGCTCTTATTGACATTGGAAAACGCTTGTAGACACATGGTTGAGTGCGTTTTTTTGTGTTTATTTTACGAATGTTCGTTTGTACAGTACAATATTTCATATGCTTCACTACATGATTTTCTTTTATTAGTTAGCCGAAAATTCAGCCATACAGAATCATCAGTCATACAGAACCATCAACTTCCCTTCTGAACTGGAATCGCTGATGTCCTTTTTCAGGGTAGGTTTTCAATGTATAACTATCATCGAAATTCGCAACGTCAAAACTGTGTAGGGTATGAACAATGAGCCATCTAAGATGCAGGTAGCAGAAGAAAGCGAGAGTGGACTTAACGCAGAGCAGAAATGTGCAAAGCGCTTTTTTGGAGTATAGACAGTTAAGATTTGTGAACTACGTAATAGAAAAATGCAGAGACCCTTCCTCGTGTAGTCTCCATGGCTGACAACACAAGGCAGGTCAATGTTGTCCAAAACTTTTTAAGCACAGAACGAGCAAACTCGGGCGCCGTCCATCTGAACACTTGCCGCTGCCCTAGTTCTACTCTGTCCACTATGTTTTACTTGTGTTGAACAGAGAACATGACCGTGTACAAACAAGGAGGCTGCGAATCGTTACAAGTAAGAAAGCTTAACGGAAATGTTGAAAATCTCAATTAGCACACTCGAAGTAAGACGCCACAAATTTCATCAGAATCTATTTCGAAAACTTCAATAGATGTCTTTAAGACAAAGACCACTAATATTCTTCAGTCGTTAGGTATCTACCCTTATAAGCCGTGCATATAAAATTATGACAATAACAGCTCGCACACAGGCATGTTAGAATTCCTTCGTTCTACACTCCATTCATGAATGAATGAGACGAAACTTAATTCTTGGAACAATAACAACTACCCTCCACCGCAACTGTCAAAGAGATTTGGAAGTCCAGCCCCACACTTGAGTTTCGTTTAGCAACACTCGTGCTGTGACACATACAATGCTGTCTCACATGGGGAAGGCCTCAGACACAGCCAAACGATTCGGCCCATAGTTGGTTTGTCGCTTGCGTACAACCTAATATGAAAGAATCTAAAACAATTTGGGTGAACACCTCCTAGTTTTTGAGAAAACCGCCCCTAATATTCATAACTGACAGTCGATACTGAACTGATGGGATCGATAGATGTTTGAAAATTGTGTATTTCTCATCATCATATTTGGAGTTCTCAAAAGCATATTTTCCTAGAAACCAGGGAAAAACACTGTTACGAGTGCCTCGTTTGTACCTACGAGGTGATAAGGTGAACACTGTTCAACGACAGTGCCGTTGCTGTAGCGATCAAGGGCTTGGAAGCAGTCAATTATGTTCAATTAAGGAACGGATTCTGCCGTTTTTCTTAATTTCCTTTTTTTCCGAATCGAAGCTGGTAGGAATAACTGGTTAGTAAGGTATACAAATCAATAAGGAATAACAGCAAGGTAGAGTAAAATTATCAAACGATTTGGATTAGTAAAGAATTAAAATTTTAAGCCTCGTTGTATGAAAACAATCCCGAGTAAGACTGCTGCGGTTTCGTTATGATGGAACAGATAGATGACCACGCGACGCTTGTTTACAGTACCGATTTCCTAGGAGATGTTGCCGTACGCGTGGTGAACATCAAAGCATCAAAATTAATTCTCGTAAAAAAAAAGCGTAAACCAAGTCTGCTTTTCTCTGAATCTTCGGATGAAATGATGTAGTTACGTTAAGATTGAATTGATTGTTGTGGTCGCTGAGAGTAGGGGTTATATTTGCTACAGATGTTTATCCGACGAGTACAGGCCACCTAGTTCTTCGCAGTAAAGTGAGGACATGTAACAGCGTGAGCAAAAGAGCCATTGTAAGGGTACTAGGAATAAAATTTTACTTCTTAACTAAAGTAAGTAGTTTCAGAAATTTATTTGCCTAACTTGTTATTATTCTTTATTGATTTACATTCCTTACTAACTCTCATATTCCTATCAATTTCGATAGAGGAAAAAATATAAATGAAAAAAAACCACAAAAATATTTGGGAATTGTACACAGGTTCTCAGCTCTGCAGCCACATGCTTTGGTCTCTACACCAGCTGCGCTTTCAGTGAGCAGCATTTACCTTTTGGTTACATAAACTACTGTCGTAACAGTTTCTTTCCTCGATTTCTAGCAGGATATCCGTTTGTGGACTCCGTAATAGATGGTTATGAAATATGTTCATTTTTCTGTTATTATCTGTAGATCCGTTCACGTGAGCTCACTATGTCGCTTCTAAAACCATTATAGCATAATTCTGGCATCGTGACACGGGCGGTTATCCCGCTGGAAGATGCCATTTACATCAGAGAAGAGATCAACCGCAAACGAATACAGGTTGCCCTCAGTAATGTTCACGTAGTCCGTAGATGTCATAGCGGCTCCTACTACTATCACCATAGGTCACACAAAAGATCAGGTGAATGTCTCCCTTAGTACAACACTGTTCCCACCGGTCTACGTCCGTGGCGCGGCGTATGTTTCGAAGAGCCGTTCGCCTGAATGACGGCGTTTCCGGACACGACCCGGTGCAACAAAAAACGTGATCCATCCGACCAGGTGGCACTTGCTCATTGACCCACGGTCCAGTCTCGATGATATTGTGCCCACTGCAATCGCTATTGACGATTTCGGGGGGTCCCTGTGTTGAACCAACCAATATGATGAACGATGTGTTCCGAAACATTCGTTTCTGCACCAGCATTGTACTACGTCGTTAGATCAGTCACAGATCGCCGCCCATCCAGCTTTACAGAGCAGACAAGTATCAGAGCCTCATGTTCTGTGATGAGGCGTGGACGTCTAACACCTTCCCGCCTAACCTTGGTTTCACTGTGCTTCAACCATTTTTCATAGATGTCACGACAGTAACACACAAACAACCGACCAAATTTGCCGTTTATGAGACACTCGTTCCGAGGCGCTGGGCGATAACATTCCGCCCTTTATCAAGAATCACGTGTGAGTTTCTTCATTTGCTGCGCATATCGTCGCTAGTGATTCCTCCAAACGACGACGACGACAAAATACGTTCCCTGCTAATATATGGAGCTTAAATCTAGCGGTTATTCCTCCGATTCTTGTTGTATTTTTTCTTGTCATTCTTAATGTTTGGTTCGTGTTTTTGCTTATCAGTTTCTTTGGTATCTGCTGGTAGTAACTAGCGTTGCCAAGAGTAACATGTCCTGCCATCTCGTCGACGCTCGAAAATGTAGTTTACGCCGAAGCGCCTGCATTGTTTTCTTTCTAATTAGTTTCGCGAGGCCTCCATTTTTTCTGTAGAAATCATCGTGTGGTCTCGCTGAAGCGATCAAGGAGACGTTGAAACCAGAAGTTCGATATTCGACCACTGAGGGCAGATCACGCTCCACATGTAGCACTAACCTCCTGACAAGCTTTGCTGCGGCTCTGCTCCATACTCCCGCAGCATGCTCAGGTACAGGGCGGAGGGCTAGGTCTGCCATCTTAAGGCTAGCTAAAGGTAAGTGATGGAGGACTTACTTTGCAGCATTACCTTCAGCGTCAGGGGTTGTCGGGAATTTGGGTTCTTTTTTATTTGTTTGTATATTTATTTGTGTATTGTTTTCATATCTAGGCAACGGCTTTGCCACAGTGGATACACCGGTTCCCGTCAGATCACCCAAGTTAAGCGCTGTTGGGCGTGGCCGGCACTTGATGGGTGACCATCAGGGCCGCCATGCGCTGTTGCCATTTTTCTGGGTGTACTGAGCCTCGTGATGCCAATTGAGGAGCTACTCGACAGAATAGTAGCGGCTCCGGTCACAGGAAACCATCATAACGACCGGGAGAGCGCGGTACTGACCACACGCCCCTCCTATCCGCATCCTCAACTGAGGATGACACGGCGGTCGGATGGTGCTTATGGGCCACTTGTGGCCTGAAGACGGAGTGCTTGCTTGCTGTATATCTGGCGGATAAGACGTCTTAGTGAGGGTAGACCGCTGCTTTATCTGTCAAGCAGCACCACGGGCCGCCAATAGCGTTCTCGTGGGTAGTGCCCCCCCCCCCCCCCCCCATATTCCGTATAAGGGGGTTCGTTGACAGATGTGTCTTCTTGTAGAATCTTCTGGTGTCTCTAATTCTTGGGCCACTTCATGCAGGTAACGGTGGGGAAATTACAGGTCGTCGTGGAATACTCTACACAGGATCTTTTTCTGTAACGACTGCAGTCGCTGGACGTGAGCCTTCACAGCACTGCCCCACGCTTTACAGGCTTAGTCAAATAGTGGGCGGTGGTACGTCCGGTAGATGAGAAGACAGTTGGCTATAGACAAATCTGAGTCTCCATTGATGATGGGATACAGTGCCCTCAGCCTTGGTTGATCTTCTTGCGGATGTCTTCGGTGTGGAGTAGCCAAGCGAGTCACTTGTCCATGATGACGCCCAGGTAAAGTTTGGAGACTTTCCACTAGAGTTCTGTGCCCAAAAGCTGGAGTCGGCGGTGGGTCATGGTACGCTTCCAGGTGAAGATGATAGCCTGCATCATCCCAGATTGAAGCTGGTCCTCCATTTGGCCGCCCAGTCTTCTAGTGCATTACAGGCACTCTGCTGTCGCAGAACAAGGATTTCCCGCTATCTACGACAGTAGAGTATCGTGTCATAGGCGTAAATGCCTTTTTCGCCCTGTGGCACCGCAAGCAGGTCCAATGTATTGATGGTATAAAGTACCAATCCAAGAACTGACCCTTGTGGTACTTCTGCATTGATTGTACACGCCATGGAGGTTGTGTAAAAGGTGTGCAGCTTTCAGAGAAGCCGAGAGCGCCACATACTGTCGAACACTTTGGTGACATCCAGCAGCACTTCACCACAGAATTCTCAGTGGCTGAAGGCGGTGGTGGTATATTCGACTGCCCTGAGGATTTGTTGCTTGGTGGAGTGCCCGCTCCTAAATCCAAACTGCTCTGGAGGTAGGATGTTCTGATAATTCTGATATGGTGGAGTGGATGATGTAGAAGGTGCCCGAACAGTTTGCTAACAAGTGGGAGCAGATTAATCGGGTGGTAACTCGACAGATGCTTTCTGTTCTTGCCAAGTTTAGGAATGGCATTCACTATGGAGTGCTTCCATGAAGAGAGATAGACAGCCCACTTGAAGATGGGTGTCTCAATGATACAAAGCCCACTGCAATCGCAACTGACGATTTGGTTGTGCCACTGGCTCGTCTTTTGTGAAACCCTGTGTTGAATCAACCAATATCATCGCCGCCCAGGGTAGTTGCTTGAGGACCCTCCTAGTGATGCCATCCGCCCCTGGACTTCCTCAGCTGGAACAAGAGGGTTTTGATCAGCCTCTGCAGCATCATCTTGGAGTAGCGCCATGTCATCTTGTTCGATGGTGATGACACGCTGGTGGTCCATGCGATCCTGGAGTGTTTTGAAGTTCCTTTAGAACATGTCTGCTGGCATGTTGGTCTTGTCTTCAGGGTTGTATGCTGTCTGGTCCTCCGATGTTAACGACGGGATCTTAGTCCTTCTGTCGGTGAAGTAGTGGACTGCCTACCAGCCGAGTGGGTCCAGAATGAAGGAACCAAACTTGTGCTCCCACTGCCTGTTTTTATGTTCTGTGGTACCAGCACAGGATCTGTTCTGAGTGACATGCCACTCTCCTATTCCTAGTTCCGATGGCAGCGCCGATGTCCTGTAGCATGCCAGTCATCTGGAGGTTGGATAGCCTTGGCAGGGGAGTAGCTATGTGGAGTGCATCGGCGATTGTCTTAGAGAGATAGTTTATAGAGTCTTCATGAGTTCATCATCTGTGCTGAGGACTTAGAAGTCGATGTGATCATGAAACATGCCCCAGTTTGTGTGCCAAAGATTGAGATGACTGGGAGGATTCACCTGGGCGACACAGCCAGAAGAGTACAGGTGGGTGGTTGGAATTGAGAGCATGGATGACTTCCGAGTCCATGAATTGCGGTATTCGCTTATCAATGATATCTGGCGCGCCTCTGGAGGGGTAGTACGTTGGCTCCTCTGGGATTCAGTCATGGGTGTTAACCTCGTCCAGAGCTTGCAGGAGACGGCGTCCACTCTCAAGTGACAATCAAGTTCCATGCTCCATGCCTGGAATTGAGATCGCCGACCACCAAACGTTTACCAGGATGGCGGAGTTGTGTTCCGGCATCTTCAAGTTCCAACAGTCGCTGACGGCTACGGTAAACTGCAACGAATTTGACTGCCCCCGTCTGTACTGGATAATAGGCGGCTGGACTTCATGATGGCGAATGAAGTTTCGAATGAAGATGGCAGTGTCCGCTCCGTGCATTGCCCGCCCTGTTCTGCAGCACCGATAATTCGAGATGCTGCTGCAAATGACAAGCTTCAAGAATGTCTCATTCACCATTCATATATCCATGTTGTAGTCAACGATGACTGCGGCTATTCTGGAAGATCATGTGTGAGGTTGTCTGCGTTGTACGCTACAATCCATAATCCATGTAACCTGGGCGCTGTATCCATGATGGGGAGCGACAGGAACATCTCTTGAGGCCATGACGGTTCTGCTGACCGCCGTTTCGACAGTGGCGGCGACAGTGGCTGTGAGATGTACCTGATGCTTGCTGACGTCTGCGAGTGACGAGGCAATTTGGGCGAGGAGGGCCAGAATGGCCGTTGAGTCTTGCTGTAGTGCATGGTAAGCAGCTGGCGGTGTCTGGACGGCGCGGTCGGTCCTGCTGGTACGGCGTATTGGTTTGGCGCAGCTAATGGCGCAACAGGAGAGAGCGACTGATTCAGAGCGTCAGTAACGGTCAGCGTGACGATGCATCAAAGTCGGCTATGAGCGCCCATCGCCGATCGGTGTGGGTGGAGGAGGACGTTGGCGACGGCGGACGTCGACCGTCGCTGTCTTCTGGACGTGTGGTAGTCCTCGTTGGCGTCGGCTTTCTCCCTTGTGCTTGGCGCACGATCGGAAATTCGCCGGATGTGCGCCACCACAGAGGCACCACCTGAATGGGTCTTCCGTGCTGCGAGTGCATTCAGGACTGTCGTGTCCGTCGCCGCATTTAAAAGCACACAGATGGCACACTGCAGTGGCGGGCGACGTGACGAAAGCCCTGGCATCTGAAGCACTGCACAGGGCCACGAGACTTGCGGAGCTTTTTTACGGTGATGCAGAGGTCGTAGAACCTAGTGACATTGAGTATTTCTGGGTGAGCCGTCGTGTCTTGCAGGTTGACGACGCGATGGCCGATTAGCCGGTTCGTGCCCGGCGTATGATGATATTCGACCCGCATCACGACGAACTCCATATCTTCCAGCTCCTCCTTGACTTCTTCACGGGTCAGAGTTTTTGGGACACCCTTAAAAAGTGTGTTTAGTGGAGGGGGGGGGGCATACTGTCGGGAAAGTATACATTGGTATGCCCTGGTTCCCAAGCATGTTCATAACCATGACATAATCCTCAGTCGGCGACTGGTTCAGCTTCAGCCTTTTTAGCCAATCTGTTTGACGGTGAAAGGTTGTTTGCAATGTTCCTTAAGCCAGGTGCGGAGCTTCTTGGAGTCTTGCTTAAATTGCAGGCCGATCGGTGGCATCTTTATGTGAGCTGATTGCTCTCCTTGTGGTGAGTCGGCTTCTCGCTCTTCTTGCATGTGTTGACGTTCATCAGAGGCGTGTTCTTGCGCCACGAAATCTTTTTTGGTCCGGCAATGACGACTAAGCTTTTTCCAGCGTGGCTCCTGTCACTTGAAGAAGCTGATGTCGGTTGGTGACGTCCAACTCTCTGGCAACAACAAGTTTCTGCGGCCGCGATTGCTCCTTCGGGGATGGCTGTTGGAAACCATTGTCTTGCAGGTCGGAGAATGAAGAACGCCGTGTAGGAAGTCGATCGCGGATTGCTCTTATATGCCGCTCTTCATTCCGCCGGTGCTCAGTACACGCTTCCTTAGCGCTATCAGCATCAGTATCCGAGTAAGGGCGGAGAGCGATTCCTCCATTAGTTTTTGCCCCACTTACAAAATTTCCTTTAAGCATCTCCTCCCCGCACCGCAAGCAGGCACCATTCAGTCATCCTTTAGGCAATGGTCATAATGTTTCGACACATCAGTTACGTATTTAGACGAAGTTCGTAATTTGTGTAACCCAGGATTACGAAATCAACATGCCAATCCCCTCTGATAATTACAAATCTTTTGTGATTCTTCTGTGTTGCGATAAGACTGGATATAATTTTCCTGTAGCAAAAAGCACTTAAATAAAGAACCTTTCGAGAAAAAAAGTTTTTTTACTTACATAAGTCTAGATAACTACGAAAGTCGCATCGACGCTGGTAGTGTCTGGCAGTTCTCCACAGTCATATATGAAGATTATAATGAAATGTAACTAAAATAAAAAAAATATTTAAATTCGAAACATACAAAGGTTGAATCATCAAACTTGAACACCCCATTTTCTCCACATAAACATCATCAATTCATCGTTGTCTAGACCCTGTTCGTGAAGCGCTCTTTTATAGAATGATGATGTATGCGTTCCAGTTCACCTGATGTTTAGAACGCACTTTAGATTGTCAGACTATTGGGCCGCTCATAAAAACATTACAGTTCAGTGTTCAAAATTCAGAATACTTTAGTTCCATAACTCGTCAGACTGAAAATAATCCATTATGTGATACAGTATATTACAGAAAATTTTCAACACAGTGTGTGAATTACTTGTACTGCGTAAAGCCTTCATGGAAGTTTTCCAATGCTTCCTGTGTTTTTTTAAGACGCTCCTTTTCATCGTCCTCACGTCAGGCGAAATTCCGCGGTGTCTTCCTTGCCTCCTACTGTTTCAGGGTAGGCTACTGCTTGCTGCGTAGCCACGCTGTCAACAGTTCTTGCATGTGTTGTTAATTAGTCAAACAAAATGTCCTGTCTATATTCCCTTCCTACTCTTCCTTGCAGCGACCAGATGTCTTGCAACTTCCTCCTCCTTCTTCTCAGTCCATCTCCTTCTCCTTCCTTTCTCTGTACATTTCTCCCTCCCTCTCTCTGGGTCCGTCTCCGCTTCCCTCATATCCGTGTTCATGTCCTCCTTCCACCTCTCTGTTTATCAATTTCTTCCTCCCTTTTCTCTCTCCACGTTCTTACCATCACACCAATAAGAGGTTGTTGGCTCTTCCCACTACAGTATTTCTTTTCAGGTAGTAAGTAATATGTGAACTAAGTTTCGATGAAATCAACCAGGTCTTTAGAAGGAGCTGTTTTACCCACGGCTTTGTTCGCATACTCATGCCACACATATCTGACATACATTTAACGTATTTCATACCTATATGTACATGTATTTCACCTCTATGTCTAGCGAATTTTGCCCTCCATTTTCGTTTTTACAAATCTCAATGTTTATGACGACGTATCTCCTGTACTATGTGTCGTACAATGATATAATTTTGTAGATAAGCTAAGCGGCATATGTGTATACCGCATGCGAATTGTGTTGAGAGTAGAATTAGTAGCAAAGAAGTAATGCATATAGTCATGCGTGATTCAGCAGCATTTCACGCATCATTATGATGCCTTATCTCCTGAAAAATGTGCAATCTACATTTACGTCTACATACTCTGCAAATCACACTTAATTGTCTGGCAGAGGGCTCATCGAACCACCTTCCCAATAATTCTCTATTATTCCACTCTCGAACACCCATATCTTTCCGTGCAAGCTCTGATTCCCCTTATTTTATTATGGCTATTGTTTCTCCTTATGTAGGCCTCAACAAAATATTTTCGCATTTGGAGGAGAAAGTTGGTGATAGAAATTTCGTGACAAGATTCCGCCGCAACGAAAAACGCGTTTGTTGTAATGCTGTCCATCCCAAATTCTGTATAATGACAGTGACACTCTCTCTCCTATTTCACGATAATACTAAATGTGCTGCTCTTCTTTGACCTTTCTCGATGTACTCCATTAATTCTGTCTGGTAAAGATCCAGACCGCGCAGCAGTACTCCAAAATAGGACGGACAAGCGTACTGTAGGCAGTCTCTTTAGTAGATCTGTTACATTTTTTAAGTGTTCTGCCAATGAAACGCAGTCTTTGGTTTGCCTTCCCCACAACATTTTCTATGTGTTCTTTCCAATTTAAATTGTTCTTAATTGTATTTCCTAAGTTGGGGCTAAGAAATGAAAGAGGAAGCCGTCTGGTAGAATTTTGCACAGAGCATAACTTAATCATAGCTAACACTTGGTTCAAGAATCATAAAGGAAGGTTGTATACATGGAAGAATCCTGGAGATACTAAAAGGTATCAGATAAATTATATAATGGTAAGACAGAGATTTAGGAATCAGGTTTTAAATTGTAGGACATTTCCAGGGGCAGATGTGGACTCTGACCACAATCTATTGGTTATGAAATGTAGATTACAACTGAAGAAACTGCAAAAAGGTGGGAATTTAAGGACATGGGATCTGGATAAGCTGAAAGAACCAGAGGTTGTACAGAGTTTCAAGGAGAGCATAAGGGAACAACTGACAAGAATGGGGGAAAGAAATACAGTAGAAGAAGAATGGGTAGCTCTGAGGGATGAAGTAGTGAAGGCAGCAGAGGATAAAGTAGGTAAAAAGACGAGGGCTGCTAGAAATCCTTGGGTAACAGAAGAAATATTGAATTTAATTGATGAAAGGAGAAAATATAAAAATGCAGTAAATGAAGCAAGCAAAAAGGAATACAAACGTCTCAAAAATGAGATCGACAGGAAGTGCAAAATGGCTAAGCAGGGATGGCTAGAGAGCAAATGTAAGAATGTAGAAGCTTATCTCATTAGGGGTAAGATAGATACTGCCTGCAGGAATATTAAAGAGACCTTTGGAGAGAAGAGAACCACGTGTATGAATATCAAGAGCTCAGATGGCAACCCATTTCTAAGCAAAGAAGGGAAGGCAGAAAAGTGGAAGGAGTATATAGAAGGTTTATACAAGGGCGATGTACTTCAGGACAATATTATGGAAATGGAAGAGGATGTAGATGAAGACGAAATGGGAGATAAGACACTGCGTGAAGGGTTTGACAGAGCACTGAAAGACCTGAGTCGAAACAAGGCCCCCGGAGTAGACAACATTCCATTAGAACTACTGACGGCCTTGGGAGAGCCAGTCTTGATAAAACTCTACTAGCTGGTGAGCAAAATGTATGAGACAGGCGAAATACCCTCAGACTTAAAGAAGAATATAATAATTCCAATCCCAAAGAAAGCAGGTGCTGAGAGATGTGAAAATTACCGAACTATCAGTTTAATAAGTCACAGCTGCAAAATACTAACGCGAATTCTTTACAGACGAATGGAAAAACTGATAGATGCGGACGTCGGGGAGGATCAGTTTGGATTCCGTAGAAATGTTGGAACACGTGAGGCAATACTGACCTTACGACTTATCTTAGAAGAAAGATTAAGAAAAGGCAAACCTACGTTTGTAGCATTTGTAGATTTAGAGAAAGCTTTTGACAATGTTGACTGGAATACTCTCTTTCAAATTCTGAAGGTGGCAGGGGTAAAATATAGGGAGCGAAAGGCTATTTACAATTTGTACAGAAACCAGATGGCAGTCATAAGAGTCGAGGGGCATGAAAGGGAGCAGTGGTTGGGAAAGGAGTGAGACAGTGTTGTAGGTAATAAAATTGATGGAGAAGAAATAAAAACTTGGTTCGCCGATGACATAGTAATTCTGTCAGAGACGGCAAACGACTTGGAAGAACAGTTGAACGGAATGGACAGTGTTTTGAAAGGAGGATATAAGATGAGCATCAACAAAAGCAAAACAAGGATAATGGAATGTAGCCGAATTAAGTCGGGTGATGCTGAGGGAATTAGGTTAGGAAATGAGACACTTAAAGTAGTAAAGGAGTTTTGCTATTTAGGAAGTAAAATAACTGATGATGGTCGAAGTAGAGAGGATATAAAATGTAGACTGGCAATGGCAAGGAAAGCGTTTCTGAAGAAGAGAAATTTGTTAACATCGAATATACACTCCTGGAAATGGAAAAAAGAACACATTGACACCGGTGTGTCAGACCCACCATACTTGCTCCGGACACTGCGAGAGGGCTGTACAAGCAATGATCACACGCACGGCACAGCGGACACACCAGGAACCGCGGTGTTGGCCGTCGAATGGCGCTAGCTGCGCAGCATTTGTGCACCGCCGCCGTCAGTGTCAGCCAGTTTGCCGTGGCATACGGAGCTCCATCGCAGTCTTTAACACTGGTAGCATGCCGCGACAGCGTGGACGTGAACCGTATGTGCAGTTGACGGACTTTGAGCGAGGGCGTATAGAGGGCATGCGGGAGGCCGGGTGGACGAACCGCCGAATTGCTCAACACGTGGGGCGTGAGGTCTCCACAGTACATCGATGTTGTCGCCAGTGGTCGGCGGAAGGTGCACGTGCCCGTCGACCTGGGACCGGACCTCAACGACGCACGGATGCACGCCAAGACCGTAGGATCCTACGCAGTGCCGTAGGGGACCGCACCGCCACTTCCCAGCAAATTAGGGACACTGTTGCTCCTGGGGTATCGGCGAGGACCATTCGCAACCGTCTCGCACACCGTTAGGCCGTCTTCCGCTCACGCCCCAACATCGTGCAGCCCGCCTCCAGTGGTGTCGCGACAGGCGTGAATGGAGGGACGAATGGAGACGTGTCGTCTTCAGCGATGAGAGTCGCTTCTGCCTTGGTGCCAATGATGGTCGTACGCGTGTTTGGCGCCGTGCAGGTGAGCGCCACAATCAGGACTGCATACGACCGAGGCACACAGGGCCAACACCCGGCAACATGGTGTGGGGAACGATCCCCTACACTGGCCGTACACCTCTGGTGATCGTCGAGGGGACACTGAATAGTGCACGGTACATCCAAACCGTCATTGAACCCATCGTTCTACCATTCCTAGACCAGCAAGGGAACTTGCTGTTCCAACAGGACAATGCACGTCCGCATGTATCCCGTGCCACCCAACGTGCTCTAGAAGGTGTAAGTCAACTACCCTGGCCAGCAAGATCTCCGGATCTGTCCCCCATTGAGCATGTTTGGGACTGGATGAAGCGTCGTCTCACGCGGTCTGCACGTCCAGCACGAACGCTGGTCCAACTGAGGCGCCAGGTGGAAATGGCATGGCAAGCCGTTCCACATGACTACATCCAGCATCTCTACGATCGTCTCCATGGGAGAATAGCAGCCTGCATTGCTTCGAAAGGTGGGTATACACTGTACTAGTGCCGACATTGGGCATGCTCTGTTGCCTGTGTCTATGTGCCTGTGGTTCTGTCAGTGTGATCATGTGATGTATCTGACCCCAGGAATGTGTCAGTAAAGTTTCCCCTTCCTGGGACAATGAATTCACGGTGTTCTTATTTCAATTTCCAGGAGTGTAGATTTATGTATCAGGAAGTCGTTTCTGAAAGCGATTGTTTGGAGTGTAGCCATGTATGGAAGTGAAACATGGACGATAACTAGTTTGGACAAGAAGAGAATAGAAGCTTTCGAAATGTGGTGTAACAGAAGAATGCTGAAGGTAAGGTGGATAGATCACGTAACTAATGAGGAGGTATTGAATAGGATTGGGGAGAAGAGAAGTTTGTGGCACAACATGACCAGAAGAAGGGATCGGTTGGTAGGACATGTTTTGAGGCATCAAGGGATCACAAATTTAGCATTGGAGGGCAGCGTGGAGGGTAAAAATCATAGAGGGAGACCAAGAGATGAATACACTAAGCAGATTCAGAAGGATGTAGGTTGCTGTAGGTACTGGGAGATGAAGAGGCTTGCACAGGATAGAGTAGCATGGAGAGCTGCATCAAACCAATCTCAGGACTGAAGACAACAACAACAACAACAACAAGTACTTAGTTGAATTTACGGCGTTTAGATTTGACTGGTTTATCGTGTAACCGAAGTTTAACGGATCCTTCTTGGCAGTCATGTGAATGACCTCATACTTTTCATTATTGCTAATTTCCTCACCATTCAGATATCTTTTGTAAATCGTTTTGCAATTTGTTTTGATCTTCTGATGACTTTACTAGACGATAAATAACAATATCATCTCCAAACAATCTAAGACGGCTCTTCAGATTGTCTCCTAATTCGTTTGTATAGAAAAGCAATACTACCTTGGGGAACGTCAGAAATCACTTCTGTTTTACTGGATTACTCTCCGTCAATTACTACAAAATGTGACCTCTCTGAAATGAGAATCCAGTCATCTAACTGAGACGATATTCGATAAGCAAGTAATTTCCCTACAAACCACTTGTGTGGTACAGTGTCAAAACCCATTTGGATCTAGAAATACAGAATCAATTTGAAACCCCTTGTCAACAGCACTCAAAACTTCATGCGAATAAAGAGCTGGTTGTGTTTCACCAGAACGATGTTTCCTAACCCGTGTTGACTGTGTGTCAATAGATTGTTCTCTTCGAGGTAATTCATAATGTTCTAAGCCAATATATGTTCCAAAATCCTGTTGCATATCGACGTTGATGACATGGGTATGTAATTTTATGGATTACTCCTACTACCATTCTTGAATATTGGTATAATAATTTTTAACATATTGCAGCCCTGTCAGCAACTGTGATAAATTAGTACGTCAAAGATCCACCTCAATTGCGAAAAGTTACTAGTCTTTACCCAGTTTTCAGCCAGAGTAATCTAGCCTTCTTCAGAAGCATAAAATAAACTAATACATGCCAGAATAAGGCAAGATCAAACAGAAAAAGATAAAGTACCATGGTACCACGTCAAGCTACTTTACTTAGCTGAGGGACATCCCCGGCCGCTCTTCATGGAAAGTGGTCAGTTTCAATTCACAGTCAATTTTGCACAGAAATTTTGATATACGGGAAGGTTACAATCTTCTTTATCACGAGTGCTTATTTATGCAGGATTCAATGACTGGAACTACAGTTTAGCTCTTTACTTTTTGTTAGTGATACCAGCCCTGTTGTTTTATGAATCATTGCCTTGGCCCGTCTGTACAAATATCGATATAATGGTTAAAAAATATGGTTAATCGTGTTAAAAATTTCGTTTCCGGTAGTGTTGGTTGGCAACGATGCACTCTTAAGCAAGTCTTTCTCAAGTGAATGTTTATATGGATATGCACAATTGTCAGCAACGTCAGTCGATCCATCCATTTGCAAGACGATTTTGTTGTGTTAAAGGTGACCAACTAGTTATTGTTTGATATAGCTTGCGAGATAATTAATTCGACAGAAAACATGAGACAGTTAATTCGGTAGGGAGCAGTGTCGTTCCAAAGCCACCGCGTCATAGAAAGATACTTTGCAGAGCTTCCATCGAGTATACATTGTTATATCTGCCACATACGGTTTTATTAAAGTCTGTGCGTGTAGTGCGATAGCTGATCTAATACAACATCTCCATGGCTTTTTCATTCACGGTCTGGGTCGGATCGTTCAGTTTTTTGACTTCTTAATAATTGTTCTTTCTTACGAATGAAGAATTCTCCATTCTTTGCTCTGCAATCAGTGTTTATAGTTTATAAAATGTTGGCGCATATTAGCAGGTACCATGGAACTATTCAGAAATAGCTTGCAACAGAACATGCATAGAGGTGAGACGTAACATCAATCCGAGATTGATGTAGGATTCATCATATTTTCTTTTTTACACGTCCTGTGAGTCGTTAGATATATTAATACACGAAAGCATGGAACTCGAAGTAGTTACATCATCTTCTTGAATCTTACAGTCTTGATCGGAAACCTTTGAGATTGATGCCGCATCTTCTGGGCGAACCATTGAACTTCTGATGGAAGATTTTGTTGCAATACCTTTAAGCCAATACTGCATTCAATTTTTTAAAACCAACAATTTAATTTTGTAGTCTGACAAACATAGAATAATATCGCCGCAAGGTATTGACTTTTACAACTGTAGTCAATAAGAAATACGAATCGAATATTCAGCAGTCCGTGAGTTGTACGCAGATTCACTGCGCTCAAATGGAGTGGATGTTGCTATTGCAAACCAGGTAGGAACTGTACGCTGGGCTGCACGTAGCGGGTTTATATGGCCCCGGGGGGTGAAGCATAGATGGCGAAGCAAACCAATCCTTCATGGTTATTCGATGTGTATGTGAATGAGGGAGAGAGATTGAGAGAGTGCAGTGGAATATTCGCAGCATGTGTAGAGGAGACGGCGCGCAGAAAAAGAGAGAGAAAGAGGGAGTGAGAAAGTATCAGCAATGCCGCTGAGTGAGTCTGTAGGAGACGAGTATCGAGTTGTCACATACGAGTACCTATATCTACTCGTGCAAGCTAACTTCTTTTGTCTGGAGTTTTATACCGTAGCATTATTGTAGATGTGTTATGCAGCTTGTCTCCTTATTTTCCGGTGTTATGCACTGAGAGAAAAAAATAACTTTCATAAAACCGACATTGATATAAAATTTATGTTATTTTTCTCAGTTTGTGACAAGACTTGATGCGCTTTGTTCTTTAGGTTGATATTATCTAGGTAGAGCCCTCTCAGAGGCCTTGTGGAGCCCCAGGACTCCACTGAGTACACTTTGAGTATCGCTCTTCCAGAGGATATGGCAGTCCGGTGCAAAGGAAGCGTTTGTGAAAAAAAGTTTCTGTTACGATGATTGTAAGGCCTTGCACAACAGTGAGTTGTGCCATTTTGTTGCGTCAGCCTTTGAATCTATGGTGGCACTGCTGTATCGCCAAGGTTTTGAGTTGGTGAAACGTGTTGTAAAGTATGGAAAAGGCAAACAGAAGCAGAGTTCAAATCTGTTAAGGCAAATATTTCTAATGCTACAAAGGGCTAAGTAGTAACGTGAAAGATTAGAAGGGGAGGTAGATAATTTGAAAGAGTCTGTTAATAATGTAGTAGCTGGATACGGTAACTTAAAGGGTTTGATTTCTAGGAGGCAGGGATTTCATATCAAATCATTTAATGAAGGGGACAGATATTATGAAGAGGATTTCTTGGCTGCAGACACCCCAATAATTTTGTAAATTGAATGAAAGACGTTGCTAAAACTAAATTAGTAAAAAGGCAGTTAAGTTAGCACTAAAGCTATTAAATCGATGTATGGGTGTGTGCTCACCCTCTGGTAGTCATGTAGCAACAAACTGATTTCCTCTGGCGATTAATTTCACTTCATTTATTTGTTGCCTTAAATGCTCTGGCGCATTGCAACTCGAAATTTCTGTCGCAACTGGAGCGCAAGATCGGCGCGGGAAGGAATTCAAGTGCGCCGTGAAATGGCTAATTCATGGCACAAACTCCCTCCCTGAAAATTTGATTGTCATCTTCACCTCACAAGAGAGTGTGACAACGCCAAGACAGCAACAACACTATCAATAAAATTCAACAAACGCTACAACTTGAGAAGAGCACAGCATTCTTTTGTTGTAGATAAGGCGGCAGTCGAACCTCTCACCATGTCCTGCCGAACCCATCATATCACATAGCAGCATCTCCATTTCCTTGCGGGACGGTCGCTCCTTAAGTATTCAGGAGCCCCACAGAAGTTACCTCATCCCTTGACACTGCCGAGCGTTCTCTCTATGCTCACTGGCTTCCTTCCTGCCCGTTCCTTGATCAACATACCTCAAACCTTCAATTTTGGATGCTACTTTCGGGGAGTCACTGAATGTTCGAGGAGACAGAGCAAAAATTGTGCGCGACCGTGACGTTGGAGTAATACTATGTTTACAAATGGTTCAAATGGCTCTGAGCACTATGGGACTTAACATCTATGGTCATCAGTCCCCTGGAACTTAGAACTACTTAAACCTAACTAACCTAAGGACAACACACAACACCCATCCATCACGAGGCAGAGAAAATCCCTGACCCCGCCGGGAATCGAACCCGGGACCCCGGGTGCGGGAAGCGAGAACGCTACCGCACGACCACGAGATGCGGGCACTATGTTTACAACAAGTATCTGAGAGGTACAGCGTGCGGTCAGCTATTGTTACCTCATTCATGTACTCTTTTCCCTATTCGCGTCTGTAATGAGTGTCGATCAGCTTGCTCATGGCCCTAGATAAAATTACCCTTCTACATACCTTTTCACAAAAATTCGCTTTTGTTTCTTTACGCTATAACAGATCGTGAATCCTTTGCACTAGATTGTTCCTAACATGCGGGTACAACATCTGCAAGATCTCTGTATCACTTGATCCATACACCTCCTTTTGTTTCTTCAAGGCTCCTAGGTAGTACAGAAACTGAACAGGTACTAGGGTCATATCTACAGAAAACTCATAACGCCTAGTAAAGGATGCGGTAATCTGGTGAAAAGCTTACACCATTGTCAAGTCTCAACAACTGGAGCCTCTGCTTGCCGCACCTCCTTATTCTCCTCCTCCTGTAACGTATCTAAATTCACCCTACTGCGCTTTAACGATGTAGCCAGCAACATATAACGTTTCACTATATCTAACCAAGCACTCCTATCCCACAATGCTTCTAACCCATTGTTATTAAATCACTCCTCAGTTAAAACATATCATTCATCCAGCGGAGCCGGCCGGAGTGGCCATGCGGTTCTAGGCGCTACAGTCTGGAGCCGAGCGACCCCTACGGTTGCAGGTTCGAATCCTGCCTCGGGAATGGATGCGTGTGATGTCCATAGGCTAGTTAGGTTTAATTAGTTCTAAGTTCTAGGCGACTGATGACCTCAGACGTTAAGTCGCATAGTGCTCAGAGCCATTTCAACCATATTTTTCCATCCAGCTGACGTAATGAGTCTCTAATCTCCACAACTGCGCAAGGGAGAGCGCCTTACCATTAAAAAATCTTAAACCAGTTATATTTCAGTCAGAGGTGAGACTGTATGGTAGCAGAATGAAATTTTTACTCTGCAGCGGAGTGTGCTCTGATATGAAACTTCCTGTCAGTCTCGGCCCGGCACACAGTCTTAATCTGTCGGGAAGTTTTGTGTGGTAGCAGTTTCCTTTCTCACGTTCGTCTGATTCCCCAATGTTAACTGCAACCGCTCCTCCATTACCTGGCAAAGCTTTCGGGTTAACTTGGCCACAGTACTCGCAGAGGCCTGCCCACAAATGGCAATTTCATATGCCAGCTCGTCTTTTCTCAGTCAATAGGCGCCTGGGACATACCTGATTGCCGCTGCTGTAACATAACAAGAAGAAGCACGAGGATTCAGAACCACAGTAATAATACCTGAATACTACCATGAGCATCAAGCGAACACAAATTTCAACCACCCTGTTTTACTAAACTGCGCCACAGGATTTTTATGGTTGTGGAATAGCGGCTGTGGAAGCATGGACTCTTAAGCAATTGTAATTCAATTTTAGTCACAGTATGAACCATACAATTTCCAGAGCTCATGCATAAGGCAAAACAAACCAGGAGTTTATAGTTAATTTTTCAAATGACCTAATACCTGATGTAGTTACATAAAAGTTCAAGAAAATAAGCTGTCACCCCACAATCACAATAAAACGTTAAGGAAGCACCACCGAATATACAGTTAGGGAATCTTAACTAATAAATATACATAATCCACTGTAACTACTTTGTCGCACTGAGGTTAAGTTAACAAAAGGACATATGATAAAACCTACAACACACACTAGTCAGCAAGGACGCAAAAGGATACCCACTATGACCAACACCTTCAGCAAGCATAGACAGACAACATCGAGAACACACAATCCACAGTAACACAATAACCAAATGGATATCAGTTATCGAAGCACATAGAAAGGCAAAAAAAGCTTATCCCTAAAATACAGCTCGTCCACTGCCTTAAACTATTCAGGTCCCACACAGACTCACTGTATTTCATTAAAATGCAATGCACTTATACAAGGCACAATTCTTCAAATTACAGGACCATTAGCGATCCTGCCATGCTTCATCAATTCAAAACCTTGGCGATACTTTAATACCACAAGAGACTCAAGGGCAAGCAAAGCAAAGTGGCACAAATGAGTCTTATGCACAGCCATCCACTTCTCGTAAAGGAAATCTTTCACCCGCAATTGCTACCTTGCTCCCAGCTGCCGCATCCTCTGGACATACGGAGGCAAACATCGTCCGCTGGTGCAGCCAGAGGTTGCATCGCGTTAACAGCAGGCCACACCCAGTGTTGACAGACCACAACTCCACTGCCTTGCTGGCTCCGTTGTCTGCTGATAGTCCAGTCAAATTGCAGATATACCTTGCAAAAGGTGGGGTAGAAGAGTTTATTTTTTCAGCTCGCTCATATGGTTGGAAAGATTAGAAAACCGAGTTTTGCTTGGGAAAACTTTCTGCAGTCAAACTTGAAAAATTTCGGCCTTTTTCAGTTTTTTCCAAATATCTCAGTTTCATTTGCTCCTATCGCTTTAAAGTCTATTTTCTTTTTTAAAGAGCACGCAATTCTCTACAAATTTGATTCTTGCCATTTTTTTCTACTCACAATATCTAAGGCGCCTCAAAGAATACCAATTTTTCAAATTTTTTGCATAGTGGCAAGATACCTTATTTTTGAACAATATTTTTTCAGTTTCTGTTTGTGTAGTATCAATACATTATACATCGTGTTATATGTTGGAATACACATACACATCCACACAAAATAAATTGTCTCAGGAAACGGAACTATTATTAACTGCAATAGGCAACCTTATTAGGTAGGTAATTATTCTTGTGTATAAAAGCCACACAGTTGACATTAAAAATAAGTAGCTTTATTACAATTAAAATGCATAGTCAGTTACTAACAAATGTTGACAGTTCTGAGTGTGTAATACCTGTAATATTGCTCTTGAGGCAGATATGAGCATCACTTCCAACGTTTTGATGGGCCAGGTTCCTCAGTGTCATCAGAAATACCTTGAGTCACGGATTCAGGGTATGTACCTAGAATTGATCCCAGATTGACCTCTTCTTTAAAGAGCGAATCAGCCTCGGCAGGTTCGTTGATTTCGTCAGCGGTTTCCTCAACATCCTCCATAACATCATCTTCATATAAAAATTTTGGCATGTTTTCACGTTTGACCCCAATACATTTCTTGCAAATTGAAGAACATTTCAAACCCGCTTTTCTGCAGGAGCACGCTCCGCCACAGTTCAGCTTGCATGAGCATGAAACAATGAAGATGTGCTTCAGGTGCTGGATCTTGGCTCAGTATAACGGGTATTGGACCGTGGTCACTGTGATTCCAGCCCCATTTCTCAGGAGGTTTCCAGTTTCCCATCCAACTTTGGAATTGTTGGTAAGTCCGCAACGAATGATGTTGTGCAGCATCTAATGTAGGTGGCAACCGCGCAAGATTCAGTTTGCTTTTTGTGGCAGACTTGGCGAGTAGCTGGTACCGCAAATGGTCTAGTATGTGGGAACTGCTGACACCTCCACTATACAATGCGATAGTAACCTGTTCTGTTGCTGTTATTATTTCTTCACGGGTAGCATGTGGTTTATTGAACATGCTAAGCTCTGAGGTTAGGTGTTCATTTTTCGCAACAATATTGCAGCACTTAATTTTTTCTTGACCAAAAAAAGCGGATGTTGTATCACATCCGCTAAAGGCGTGAGTGAACGGAATATATTCACTGTCAAACTTGTAAGATTCAGTGGAAAACCCCTTGTCTTCTGCATTTCCTCTTCCTGCCTTTAAGAAAAATAAGTTTTCAATGCCTTGCCCCAAACCGGTCATAAGCACATGCAGGTCAACATCTTCTCCTACAATGACAACACTTACAAAATCTTTGGTTCTTGAAATGACAGATGTTACAATCATAACGACAGCATCTTCTTGTGCCTGGTGCACTTCAACGCTACACTCCAGAAATTCCTTTTTAAGAAGTGTGATCAAATGCATCTTGTTTCGTTCGTTGTACAAGAACTTGTCCTGAGGGACTTGGTTCACCATCTCTGATTCAATCACAACGTCAACCGAAGAATTTTTTTGGACCTACGAATCCTCTCAGCACTCTTTGTGCTAGATTTGTCTCCCTCACATGGATACCCATTAAATAAAATACAAATTGAGGTCCAAATTGACGTTGTAGGTAAGAAACATAGCTTTGGGCTATTGACTTGAAGCAAAAAATTTCGAGTCCAAGTCACTTTGTGGATAAGGTATCCTCCATCAAAATTTCGTTTGGCATACGGCAGTCTTAACTGCTTGGTTAAAAAGTCATCAGAATTCCCTTTTCAACATAAGAAGCATTTCTCTTTGAAACTGAACTGACTTTTGTCCTGCGACCGACGTAGCACGCCTGTTGGTTCCTGAGGATGTCGATGGCTAGCTGCTATCATTCTCTCATTAATGTTCCTTTTGTAGCATGCTTCATGCACCATCACTTCACTGAGCGTTTTCAAAAAACGGGTGTGAGCAGACTCCCTGCGTTTAGCACTACAATCGATAAGTGTGCTCAGTCCTTCCTTTTTCACATTGCATCCACCATTCAGCACAGTTTTTCGCAAATGAAACACAAATTCATGTCAGACATACTCATTTTCAGCACCACAACATATACTGAATGGAAGCGACTCCAAACTGTAGGACCCTTATTATTGTGTGCTAATAGCTGTCAGCGCGCTGTGAACAATCACTAGAGATAATTGCCTTCCGCCCGCCAAAGAATAAATACGCTTTTGTCCACTAAAGAACAATTCCTACTTACGTTTTTCTGATAACTGATCATTAACGTCAATCATCTGTAGAAAATGTACGGCACCTGCATACAATCGTATTACATATTGTAACACAAATAAACTTCACGCAATCCGACGTGAATGTGTTTGTAGTTACTGAATATGATGCTGTTTGTCCTGGCCCTGCAGCAGAGTGAGATGGTAAATTCCAATTAATAACATGACGAGTAATATGTTTATACTACACAAATAGAAACTGAAATAACAGTGTTCAAAAATTAGGAAATTTGCCACTTTGCTCGAAATCTGAAAAATTGATATTTTTTGACGAGCTGTAGCTCCTTAGATTTTGGGAGTAGAAAAAAATGGTAAAAATCAAATTTGTAGAGAATTTTGTGCTCTTTAAAAAAGAAACTAGACGTCAGAGCGATAGGAGCAAATGAAACTGAGATATTTTGAAAAAACTGAAAAAAGTCCGAAATTTTCAAAGATTTTTGACTGCAGAAAGTTTTCCCAAGAGAAATTTTGTTGGAAAAACTTGGTTTCTTACCTCACCTTTTGCAATGTACAGGCCATTTTTCTGACAGTTTGACTGGACTATGAGCTTCCTTCAGGAGATTTTCACTTTGTCTGGCGGGATCTAACTGTCAACTTCAGTGGCCGCCCGAACCGATGGCGAAAGCAGTCACACGTCCTCCGGCTTCCCGGAACTGCGTAGATTCAGTACTTCCTAGTCCAGCCACGCCAATACAAAATAAGGTCGTCCGATGTGCCATGCCTGACACCGAAGCTGCACCAAACCCTTGTCTGCTACAGACACAAGTACCTTGATATGTACCTGCGCAGACGGCGTGACAGGTGAGGGGACAACTTTAGTGGTGGGGTTCCAATGTGGGTGGTAGCTATATGGTAGAGGAGGTATAGTTGAACAACTGAAGATTACTCACAAGCAGAGCTCGTAAGCTTAAGTTAGCGAGTCCGTAAACAATTGTACCGGATGGTTATAATTATAATGCACCTACTCAGACAGGTCCAGTGTGGGCTGTAATCATCGTATGGCAGCGAAACATCGCAGATAGTCTAATGTAACACATTAGTCTATCTACAGATTTATGCTGGAAAAAATTAGTCCCAGTTTTGGCCACCGGGTGCAAATCTGGCGCTGTGAATGCAAGAAACGCGTATAGAAATGTTTCCGTATGTAATGGATTGGGAACAGGACGTGAGCAGAAAAGATCAAACAAGTGAGAAAAGCATAATGTTTATTTTATTCACTGCTTACACATTTTGTTCAGTATAAGTTCTGGAGGTGTCGACGAGTTGCTGCATCCGTAAAACAACGTGACCGACAGTTCCTCATAACCCTGTTGCAACCATAGACCGCGTCGGCAATAATGAAAAGTACTTCTCAGTACTCGTATGCTTGAAGTATTGTGAAGTATAGTCCTAATAGGACTGTAAAGAATATTGAGCTATTAAGTTCCAGTTAAGGAAATGTAGAGCCAATATGACAGCCGCTAACCTTTTACATTACCGGTTAAATTCCAGTTCCAGTGTAATCTGAACTGCGTGTTTCTGTATACTGGCCTTCAGGTCAGGTAGAGTACAAACGTATCCCTGGTAAACAAGTTCTTTTAGATGTCTCCGGGGCCAAAAGTCACATGAATTCCGTGGTCTCACAGGCCATGCACCTGGAAACCTCTGGGAATAACACATACGGGAAAAGGTTGCTAAAAGCAGTTCTTCACTGGCCAAGCGACATGAGGTGTTGTCCCATCTTGCATAGAAACAGTGGTCTCCACACAGTTGGGCCCTCCCAAAGCAGGAATCACATAGTGTACGAGGAGGTCTCTATAACGTGCAGATGTCACGGTACACCTAACAGGCCAAGTGGGAGTATTCTCTGCAAAGAAGAATGAATCGAGCATTAAGATGCTTGTGAATCCATACACCCGCCAAGTGCAATGGTTCTTCGTGTACAGCACGCGGTTTAACAGTGCTCCAAATTCGGCAGTGCTATATATTTACTAAACCCTGTTGTATAAAATGTACCTCGTTACTCCATAGAATATTGCCTGGCCACATGTCGTCAACTTTTGCTGCACCGTGTGGATCTTGTACGGATACGTACCAGTGTAACGTAGGCCACAAGACCTTCAGCACTGTTGACCATGGGATGGACAATTGTCGTGACACTGCATGAGCACTGGCACCATCCGGGGCACGTGCTTTATGGTCAGCTACAGCAACAGCAACAGCAACAATGTCAATAGCATTTTGTATTTGTGGGGATCCACAGCCTCCAGACTGTGGTTGAAAGAAATTTGTGGAATAATGTTTAATCTTAATGTCAGGTGTATAAATGGCGATGTATGCAGACAATGTAGTGTTTTCCCATGTTGGTTTTACAGGTGCTTGACAATGACAAGTAGTCGATATTAGCTAATCGCAAGATTGAATAAAAATCGCATTACAGCCTACTACGAGCCATGTTTACCAATAATTTCCACCGGAATAGGGCGCCTTCCTGTTCTAGGTGTCACAACAAGCTAACTCGTGTTTTTGAATATCATTACCGTCTATTTTAAACCATTTAATGACATAGGGCCCCTCTTCATATCTTTCAGTAAGCGATACTCTCTCAATGCAGCTGCCGTTCACATAAACCAGTTTCGCTAACAGCATAAAGTCTCTCTTCTCGGTAGCCATATTCTTCATTCCCCTTCTGGCTAGACAAATGACAGCGACGACGTCATACCGTCTTACAAACAGTATAAAACGTCAGATTTACCAGATGGCCATAGTTGGAACTAATTTTTGCTATCATAAATTGGTTCCGCATTAACGCATTAGGATATCTACTAATTTTTGGTGCCATATGATAATTACAGCTCACGATGAACGACCGTGAGTAGCTGATCCTTAATTATAATCACCCCGTATGAACAGGTTATGCCAGTCAGGCCAATTGACAAGTCAAGAAGGAGTGACTTTGAAACCTTTTTGTGTCCGCAGCTCGTGGTCGTGCGGTAGCTTTCTCGTTTCCCGCGCCCGGGTTCCCGAGTTCGATTCCCGGGGGGGTCAGGGATTTTTCTCTGCCTCGTAATGACTGGGTGTTGTGTGATGTCCTTAGGTTAGTTATGTTTAAGTAGTTCTAAGTTCTAGGGGACTGATGACCATAGATGTTAAGTCCCATAGTGCTCAGAGCCATTTTTTGAAACCTTTTTGTCTTTCTCTTCTCGCTACGTTAAAAATAGTTTCTTTTGCCAAACAAACGGGCTTTACACAATTTCACGCCAATAAGATGGTAATGCAGTTACAATTCTAACAGAATCCTGAAACAGTATGCTGAATAAACAAACTACTGAGGACAGATCAGATCTGTAGGCTACGAAAAACCTCATACCCGGTATAAAAATAAATGTGTAATTTCTTCACTTGCGTTGTTGTAAACCCGTATTAATTCTCATTTCACAGCTTTCGATGGCCACTAAAATAATTACACTATTCCATTAAATTTCTGTAGTCACTCGTGTATCACAATAAGCAAGAGAGTTACGTGTGCAAATTTTACAACTTACTTTTCGCTATATGTGCTATCATTTGCCAAATATTCGTTTCCATTTCTCGAACCATTTACGAGATATGAGGGACGTTATGAATATTTGACTTTCACTCTGTTTCTTGCGCATGAAAGAGGAAGTGAGTGCAATACATACAACCCATTTTCTCGATACTGGAGATAGATATAGATCTTGTCTTACCTTTAAAGAAAAATTCATTATGTTAGCTACATTTCGTATGCACGTATGTATGAACTAAAATGCACCAAATGCAAATACGTAGCAGCCACCATTTTTCATTAGAAACTATTTGAAATTTGCACAGTAGTTGAATTAATGTCAGACTCTCACAATAACGATAAAAATTAACGAAATGGTAGCCAGTTCAACATGAAGCTGACAAATGAGGCTATAAGGTGCGAGAGAATAAATTTTCCCCATTGAATAGTTTCTTCAAACAAGTTTGATGAAGATTTCAATGTCGGCGGCGTGTTCACACAGCGTTAATGAGAACGGGCACTGGTCTCGATGAAGTGGTCAGAAGATGTTTTGTTCATAAGGGATGAAGTGCACAGCTCAGAAGGCGATAGCAGACTGAGACAGCCGCCCCCTTGGAGCAGAAGGCTGAATCCGCACAGTGCTGAGAATTGGATTGCGTTTCTGCGCAGGGAGCAAGACATCTTGCGTGAGCTCTAACTGTCAATTTTATCCCTAATTACTCCTTCTGGTGTTTCTTCTGCCAATAACACCTTGCTTTTTTTAAAACTGAGCTCATGCTCTGGTAGCCGTGAAGTTTTGTTCAGTTATTATTTCTGATCCCAAGACTGACGAACTGGTCTAACACAATGCTGTTTCTGTATATTTAGCACTACTGCCCCCCCCCCCCCCCCCGCCCCCAACAAACAGATTTTCTACCAAAATGCTGCATTCAATTCCTACCTTTCGGGGGTAAGCGTAAGTGTCAAATATGTGCGCTCTCTCTCAATCGTACTAGGCAATAAGATATCCAAACATTTCAAAGCTACACATACATAAAGATTAGTTATGCAAGCTATTAAGCAACTAAAATATAGTTGTGGCGCTTGTTTGTATAATGACTCATGATAGCAGACCACTCTGGAAAACACTTTCACATGACATTCGATATCCGACGTTTCAAAACCACCTGACAGAAATTAATTGCTTTCTGCTCTGTGTTAGCTGTCTGTGTGAAATAAGAAATAATATTGCAATGCTATTCAGTTTGAATGGTTTGTCGAATGGTACTGCCAAGTTGCCAGGAAAATAAAAATGTTCAAATGTGTGTGAAATCTTATGGGGCTTAACTGCTAAGGTCATCAGTCTCTAAACTTACACACTAGTTAACCTAAATTATCCTAAGGACAAACACACATACCCATGCCCGAGGAAGGACTCGAACCTCCGCCGGGGCCAGCCGCACAGTCCATGACTGCAGGCGGCGTTACTGCCGAATCCCGTAACAATTCGGGCACTGTTTGTGCATCCGCACAGAAAAAGATGGTCAAATGGCCGGTGTTGTAAATATTGTCAAACATGTGAACACACTGGCTGAAAAGCAGTTTTATCCGCTACCAGCCTGTCTCATGATGGATAACTGAAATAAAATCAAAGGAAAAAACAATCTATCTTCAGCCAAGCTACTGAATGACACTTGGCACACATGGCGACTCCTCGCATTTTTTGACTTAGCCTTAGGACAAGAATTATCTGAACAGTGTCTTTTTTGGTAGGTGGGAAGCGTATACTCGCGTTTCTTGGTGCCGAGCGGTCTAAGGCGCTGCAGTCATGGACCGTGCGGCTGGTCCCGGCTGAGGTTCGAGTCCTCCCTCGGGCATGGGTGTGTGTGTTTGTCCTTAGGATAATTTAGGTTAAGTAGTGTGTAAGCTTAGGGACTGATGACCTTAGCAGTTAAGTCCCATAAGATTTCACACACATTTGAATATTTTTTTTTGTTTCTTGGCGTGGTCACAACCTATCAGTGTCTGAGACGGATGTGTACCGCCACACAACAATCCACAATATTTTTCCACAGTTCGAGCAACCAGTGGAGATGTTTCTACGTCTGTGTCTGTGTCTTGTGACGCACGCGAGCTGGATCTACATGTGTGAGGCGATGACTTCTGTTCCCCATCAGGAGCACGTGGCTCTGCATGGCGTGGCTCGCCGCCGCTTCTTGTCCAGCATTGAACTGGCAAGTGATCTGCTGAATTGTAGTCCGTCTGTCGGCTGTTTCAATCCGCGATATTCGTCGGTGCCCTTGTCATCAAGGCAGTTTCCCCCGAGTCGAGCAGCCGGTGCGACAGTGGAGGAGGCGGGGGCTCCGTTGCGAACGGCCGCTGCACCGTAAGTGAGGTACAGTTCATCAGCTCAGATCGTCGTACAAACAGATATCTCGCATAACCTGCAACCTATCGTTTTAACAGGTTGCGTCAATATGACCAATAATACGACAAATATAGATTTTCGAAGTCAAAAAGTTTGTCAGTAGGAACCGAAAAAGAAATAGTCTCAAAGACAAAGGCTTAACAAAAGGAAAACAGCTCCGACCACGCACTGCTAAAAGGAAATCTCATAAAGCGATAAAGGTGTAAAAAATGTAGCGTACCGGACAATGCCTCTTACTACGATACTGACAAAGTAAAATAAAGATCATGTTATCCGTGGGAACTGTATGTCAGTTTTCTGAGAGCCTACCTACATATAAAATTTTCTTCTCCTTCTCCGTGTCT
Organism: Schistocerca gregaria; assembly: GCF_023897955.1. Classification (NCBI taxonomy): domain Eukaryota; kingdom Metazoa; phylum Arthropoda; class Insecta; order Orthoptera; family Acrididae; genus Schistocerca; species Schistocerca gregaria. The sequence goes on along the minus strand of NC_064920.1, from coordinate 306,871,257 downwards.
TTCCTGAAATAATGAAGCCTTGGGAGATCTTTGCAGCGATGTTTTTACTTTCCGTCATATTTTTTCTTGTGCGATTGGAATAGCTAGGTCTTCTTGAATGGTTCAAATGGCTCTGAGCACTATGGGACTTAACAGCGAAGTTCATCAGTCCCCTAGAACTTAGAACTACTTAAACCTAACTAACCGATGGACATCACACACATCCATGCCCGAAGCAGGATTAGAACCTGCGACCGTAGCGGTCGCGTGGTTCCAGACTGAAGCGCCTAGAACCGCTCAGCCACTCCGGCCGGCCTAGGTCTTCTGACTGCCCTCTAAATGCACACTGTTTAAGTGCCTCTTCCGGCATAACTTTGATGATATTACATATGATCACTGAGCCGTGTGGCTCGATCAGCGATATTCCCGCCGACAGTATTGGTCATCTTTTCGGTGGTGTGCGCAGAGCGCGCGGTGGCGCCACCTTCAGGTCCGATCGTGGAGTGTGGGGTAAGCTCTAGCAAGTAGCGAGGATTTTGCTTTGGGACGCCTACCAGTAACGTCGTTTGGGAAGTCTGGCTGACAGTACAGGCGCCGTAAGAGGCAACAGGGAGTGCACATCTAAAAGGGGCTGTTTACCCTGGTGATGGTCGCCGGAGCAAATACCCCCGGCGTGGAAGCAGTCACGTTACTGGGAAGCCGTTGGTGTATTTCGCTTCCTGCATGTCTCCTGGCACCGGGGATCTGCCGCGGTTGGCTTCGTCGAACAAGCAAGAGGGTAAGGACCTTGCTTGTGCTGTAAACTGTGGCCGGAATCGACTACTGGGTTCAGTACTGCTAACTTCATTTTCTTGGCCGGCCGTTGTTACTCATACTGAATATGTCCTCGAATGTGTTAATTTTGAAACGTCCCCTTAGAGAAATTAATGAATGGCTGTGCTGATAAACCTCTTACATTATTTGCTTTTCAAACAGCTGAGCAAAACTGAACGTACTCAGACATTACTCTCTTTACTTATTCTGATCAACACTAAACTGACACACTATTTTTTAGCGCAACGCAATCTGACTTTTAATAATCCCCGCAAAAGAATGGCCCTGACTAAAAATAACCTATACCTTTCCTGAATCACTTACTTCACAAACATCTTCGTTACTCAAACTACTGCAATGCAGCGAGCGCCATTACTGCCAGCTAAATAAACGATTCAAACTACTGAAGGCACTAACTATTGAGAGGCATAGTTAGCAAATGAAAGATTTTGATAAAGAACAAACAATGTATTTCCCTTAATAGTGTTCAAAAGTCATAATACTGTCTCTGATGGACACACGTCCAGATCATCCGCTCTCAAAACTCTGCCCACTCTCTCCCCACATCCACCACTGCTGGCACCTCCAACTAGTGATGGGGAGCTCGTGAATGAGTCGTTCAAATGAACGCTTCACTCCAGTGAAGTGTGAACTAACCAGTCAATTTCAATGAACTGGTACTTCAAACTCTTCACAGATAGCACACTCCACACTTTTTTTCTAGTTCACTCAGTCTCTTCCCCTCTCCCTCTCCCACTACATTGGCGCTACGTCACTCATTCTCCCTTCACTTCAGTCCTCCCTCTACTGCCTGTCGACGAATCGCGAGGCGAAATACTCTTAGAACAACAGTTGCACTTTGCTTTCCCATCACCTAAATCGGTGAAGAAACCCCAAATTTCACATCTTTTACGTGATCGCTAGCCATTGTATAAGCGTGAATAAACACAAAAACTGCTTTCCGAATAAAATAAAGAGGGATTTTACCTGAAATGACTACAGGAGACAGATTACGTTTTGAATTTTGAGTGTTATTACTCTCAACAAAAATAAAATCTCAAGGGAAACTTCTGAATAATTACTTAACATAGGTATATAGACTTTGTGACAGTGGTAAACATACTCATTCTATTTTGTATTTTTCAGTCCATGAATACAACAAATAAGATTTCACTTGGCAGATAAAGACTTTTTTAGGCGCTTCGTGAGAAAATGTCGAGCTTCATTAAACGTAATACCTTCTTTATATGTGACAGGCTTCTCTGTTTATCCTTCCTTTATCTCCTTCGGCCATGCTCTGCTTTAGTTAACTCAGACGCTGTATGTGTGTAAAACGTTGCGTGCACGTTACTGCATAGTTTGGCCATCTGTTGGTAAACTTATGAAGTATTACCAAGCTTCATTGTACGAGCGAGGCGATGCCAGCGTAGCCGCGGCTGAGCGGCGAACTGGGCAACTTCGCCAGGCTTCCGTACTTCATGAATGAACTACTTCATTTGAACGCTTCACGGCAAAGAGTGAAATGAATGAAGTAGTTCACGGGAATGAACGAGTTCGACCCATCTCTACTTCCAACTGCGCAACGCTACGCGTTGTTAACAACCAACTGCCCAATACTACAATAGCAAATTCCAACAATGCAAACCAGCCACAGACTGCACACAGCAAAGTCAGTGATTTTCATATAGAGCGCCACATGGCGTTACCAACATAAAAACCTAAACAGCCTACTTACAATTTCAACTTGCTTAGTACGCAAGGTTCTAGTGGGAGCTGTATGTGATGTGATGATTAACACTGAGTAGGGCCTTAAGCGCATAAGATAATAGATTTGTACTGCTTAGCTGATGTTCAATCATAGGGTGATTAATTCTACAGATGATGTGATGTAATGAATTATTGTGTTTCTAGTTACTTAAGGCAGATGTCAGTCTGTTGTAGAACCCACTAGTTCTGGGATGTTTCGTGCCTATTCGTGAGCGTTGCTGCTCCCGTTTGAGGGTCCATGTCGGGCCTGTATTGGAAACAGCAGAGTGGGCGGGCGTCCGCTTCTGGGCGTAGTTTGTTGAATCCCACGTGGTTGCTTGGTCTCACATTGAAATTTTATGTTTTATATCCTACATTGTAGGGTGCCTGACATTTAAGTAATATGGTTGTGTGCCATGGTATCTGATTTGTTGTTGCCTGTACTCTGAATTACTTTGGTAATAAATATCACTGCAGTAACGAAAGGCTACATTTCCTCGTTAAATTGTAGTAAATTTTTCTTCAGGTTGATCATAGTTTTTGAGTAAATAATTTTTAACTCATTTCATTAAATGTGTAATGGGCCATAAATGCCGTGGTTTATTAATGTTTAAATTTTAAAGTAACTTGCTCTCACCTAAATGTTAATTTTAAAAAGGTGTTGATGGCTTTATTTGTTATTTGTCTTGTTTATATGTACCAAATGTTCAGTGCAACTGTCGATGGTGATTACCTGATGTGTCACTTGGTCCAGTTCTATCACCCCACAGCCTATTGTGCTGAGCTTGTGCTGACACATCGATCACTTTACTCGATTACTAAGAATTTTCCCTGGAACTACGGTGCGCTAAGTCTGCGATGCCCGCCTAGCGCTCTCTCTACGACGTTGTGCGCTAGTTTCTGTATACTTGAAACGCACGCAATCTGAAAGCCCAATGCGTACGTTAACCCGGTATGCGTCAGCAAATGCGTAAAACCACGCGCCTTGTTCATCCTATTGTGACACTGATGGCTGGTATAGATTCTAACGATATCGTAGTCGCGTGACACTGAACCATGCTATACGCCGTGGACAAGAACTTCTTTCTCTTCTGACCAAAGCAAACTTCCAACTGCTCTTAACAAGTACGACACTTTTGAAATGTGGTATCGTCACAAGATAGGATACTAAAAATGTTGAAATGTCTATTTGAAAAACTGCTTTGGAGGCATGTATTTATTTTGTTACGGACCAGAGACGTCGAGTCCTTCGGCAGGTGGCGACGTGCGCCGGTGTATTAGGCAGCCAGGCAAACGTCTCGTCATTGCGGCGGTTCCTCCCCAGGCGTGACGGTGCCGCGCAATGCGGGTTGCATCTGGCGAATGTTTTAACAGTGACCCGATGCCTTATTAGGCTACTGGTTACTTTCCTAGCAATATTAAAGTTAGTTACACGGTTTATGTGTAGTAATACTTTTAACTATTTTTTTGTATTCAAAAAAGTTTGAGTGGCTGAAATTCGAAAAAGAATCCTTCGATGAAATAAATTTAGTATAATTACGGATGACTTTGTTCAGTATAATGAAATTTAGCTATAGTGAATATTGTACCTACACTAGGTTTGTTTGTAACTATAGATTCATAATGAGTGATCACTTTGTCTTTCTAGACCTCATCAAAGTCCAGTAGCTCCTAATTTGTTAGATCCTCTACATAATATGAAAGAATGTTGTTTCAAACCGTATTCTCGCTCTGCGAACATTATCCGGTCGCCGTTTTATACAGCCGTTAGTGGAATGTTAATGTCATTGTTTTTCTCCATTTTTCTCTTCCGAGTGATTGTTTTTACTTAGTCTCCTATTCGTAGGATTCTGTAGATGAAGCAGAAATGGTGTTACCTTACTCATGCCACCGTTGATGTCTGGAGGATTTATGTGTTTGCTAGAATTCTTTTGGCTTCATTCGTCACCATTCCACCACCGCTTGAAGATTGCATTCGTAAATCAACATGAAACGAAATAAAAAAAGAATCGAATGTGATGTTACTCAGGAACACTTGACATGAAGTATACAAAACACAAAGAAATTATTCCAAGAAATAAACTTGGAATTTATCGTAATAAATCTTTCTGTTATGCGTGGTGTCAGTCATGGCGTCTTAAGCAGCATGACAAGTGAGTGTTGTTTTCTTTACAAAAGTACTCTCAGCGGACAATTTGGTTCAGGAGCATAATTTCAAGTAGCTACACGTTTTCATAAACTGTTCCGAACACGGAGATGTTTGCTGTATAAGAAATTCGTTTTGCTGAATCTTGTGCGACTGAGACTTGTGGCTTTGTCGAGTAAGAACATCACTTGTTGCACTGCCATTAGAACATGCACAAGCTCGAAGAAAGTCATCCCTGTAGGCCTGACCAGTCGCCATTCCACGTGGAGACACCGAGAGGTCTGTGTGTCTAAATAAAGATAAGTTTGGTAACTTCCCATGAAAGAATGGAACATTTTTGTTGCGCTTTCGTGATTGGTAAGCTTGAAGCGTATAAAGAGTTTCAACAATGTACAGCGTATAGTTCATTGCTGATAGCCGTCTGAATTGGAAAGTGTGTCCAGTGCGATTGAAAACAGAGAAAACAGAGTTTCACACTTTAACTAAACACTTTCATTTGAAGGGTTGGAGTGCCGTAAAGACCAAAACAGAATTGGATGAATTACACGCGCGCTCTGAACCATAATTGACGTCCATTTACTTTCGGAATAATGAATGTAATCACGGTCGGAGAAGCACAAAAGACGAAGCTTGCTCCGGCTGTTCAAGTGAGGTCACCACAAAGGAAACTGTTGACAAAGTCCCTGATGGCTCTGAGCACTATGGGACTTAACTTCTGAGGTCATCAGTCCCCTAGACCTTAGAACTACTTAAACCTAACTAACCTAAGGACATCACACACATCCATACCCGAGGCAGGATTCGAACCTGCGACCGTAGCGGTCGCGCGGTTCCAGACTGTAGTGCCTAGAACCGCTCTGCCACTCCGGCAGGCCAAAGTCCGTGATATGGTAATGCAAGACAGACATATAAAAATTCCGTGAGATTGCTGAGACTGTAGGCATCTCAACTGAGCGAATGAAGCACAAAGAACTTGCTATGAAGAAGCTGTGTACGAGGTGGGTGCCCCGACTGCTCACAGTTGACCGAAAGTGCATCAGGAGTTATTTACGAAACAAACATTTTTCTCGCTTTTTTACCGGACTTTTCAAACCACTCTCGTACAAACAGCCTCGCATGAAGCTAAAAAAAATGCATAAATGAAATACTCTCGATGGTGCTGACCTACAGTACAAATGTTAACCAGGGCACAGTCTGGGAGTCTGACGTCGAATGATGAATCGAACGCATGTGTTAAGTTCCTTGAAATTCACAAATTTTTCATAACTGCAGTTCATTAGTGGTATCTTCCAAACAGTTACGCGCCGTTTTAAATCTTGCTCTAGCCTCCAATAATGATACTGAACACACTATAAATTTTGATAAAAATTTTTTTTGAATGCTGAAGAACATCGACTGAAATTTAGCAAATCGATCGGTTCGCTAAAACACGGCCTTATCACGATGATCTAAGGTTCACTCGACACTTGAGCGAATTCCTAAGTGTCGGATGCCACAAAATGTTCAAAGTCCCGACTGGTTTTAACGCTGATTGTTTCAGAATCAGTCACATAAATGTGGTAAAATAATTAGACTCCAACCTGGCCCCGAAAACACCGTTCGGAGTGCTAAAAAGTGAAGAGTTCCACACTAGCGCTTCAGCGTCTAAGTGTGGCGGTACTCGGATGAAAGCAGGGTGCCACAACTACGATTTTGCACCAAAGTCGCGTTTGGTTACAGACACAATCACCAACAGACACGACTCGTGAAAGAACACATGTCCCTATTGTGTTCCACAAGGATCGGAGCGTGCAATGTCGGATCCCGTAATCGGGCACGTAGGTTAGAAAATTTAAAAAGGAAAATGGATAGGTGAAAGTTAGATATAGTGGGAATCAGTGAAATTCAGTGGCAGGAGGAACAAGACTTTTGGTCAGGTGCAGGTGAATACAGGGTGATAAATACAAAATCAAGTAGGGGTAATGTCGGAGTAGGTTTAATAATGAATAAAAAAATAGGAGCGCAGGTGAGCTACTACGAACAGCATAGTAAACGCATTATTGTGGCCAAAATAGATACGAAGCCCACACCTACTACAGTAGTATAAGTTTATATGCCAACTAGCTCTGCAGATGACGAAGAAATTGAAGAAATGTGTGATGAAATAAAAGAAATTATTCAGATAGTGAAGGGAGACCAAAATTTATTAGTCATGGATGACTGGAATTCGAGTGTGGGACAAGGGAGAGAAGGAAACGTAGTAGGTGAATATGGATTGGGTCTAAGAAATGAAAGAGGAAGCCGCCTGGTAGAATTTTGCACAGAGCACAACCTAATCATAACTAACACTTGGTTTAAGAATCATGAAAGAAGGTTGTATACATGGAAGAACCCTGGAGATACTAAAAGGTATGAGATAGATTATATAATGGTAAGACAGAGATTTAGGGACCAGGTTTTAAACATGGAGAAGAAATAAAAACGTTGAGGGTCGCCGATGACACTGTAATTCTGTCAGAGACAGCAAAGGACCTGGAAGAGCAGTTGAACGGAATGGACAGCGTCTTGAAAGGAGGATATAAGATAAACATCAACAAAAGCAAAACTAGGATAATCGAATGTACTCAAATTAAGTCGGGTGATCCTGAGGGAATTTGATTAGGAAATGAGACACTTGAAGTAGTAAAGGAGTTTTGCTATTTGGGGAGCAATATAACTGATGACTGTGGAAGTACAGAGGATATAAAATGTAGACTGGCAATGGCATGGAAAGCGTTTATGAAGAAGAGAAATTTGTTAACATCGAGTATAGATTTAAGTGTCAGGAAGTCATTTCTAAAAGTATTTGTTTGGAGTGTAGCCATGTATGGTTGTGAAACATGGACGATAAATAGTTTGGACAAGAAGAGAATAGAAGCATTCGAAATGTGGTGCTACAGAAGAATGCTGAAGATTAGATGTGTAGATCACATAAGTAATGAGGAGGCATTGAATAGTATTGGGGAGAAGAGGAGTTTGTGGCACAACTTGACCAGAAGAAGGGATCGGCTGGTAGGACATGTTCTGAGGCATCAAGGGATCACCAATTTAGTATTGGAGGTCAGCGTGGAGGGTAAAAATCGTAGAGGGAGACCAAGAGATGAATACACCAAGCTGATTCAGAAGGATGTAGGTTGCAGTAGGTACTGGGAGATGAAGTATCTTGCACAGGATAGAGTAACATGGAGAGCTGCATCAAACCAGTCTCGGGACTGAAGACCACAACAATTACAACAACGAAAATATCCTGTCCGGATTTTTCGCGAAAAATTCTGTCTCCCATTTAAACGCAAACGCGAAATTCGGCAAGTTCAATGCTTCTGGAACCGCAAAACTATCACCAAAGTCTCGCGTCGAGCAACACAGGTCCGGCGTCAGTAAAGGCGCGTAGAACTCTGATCTGGAGCTTTGTGTCAGCTCCGCTTAAGTACCCTCGATCCGAAATCTCCAGGCTACGTCATATAACACGTTTCCATTGATCACCTCTTCTTTGCATACGTATATTACACGAATTTGTAGTGTGTATAACGACACCCACTATGATACACTGCCTTGCTGTTTGTGTATGTGTCTTGTATTATTTGTTTTAATGCATTATTAGCAATAAATTAATGAAATTGATTTTTAGCAATGAAACGTTAATGCTGCAAATTATTCAAGTATGCCAGTCGTTGCGTATCGATGACACGTTTAAAATAATCACTTGCTCTACTCTGGTTCAAAAGTTATTAAGTAACTTGCGCATGTTGCAGATTTCTTTATTTAATATTTTTAAATGTTAAATTCAGCATATCGGCTGATTCGTCTCAAAAGCCTCTTTCATTGGCCTCGTCGTACTTTGTTGTACTAATTTAAGTGAGCGTGTAATAAACTTAAAAGTGGATAAAGCACTGTCGTAAAGCGGTGCGTGGGAACAGGCTAAGCCCTCGTGACGTCACGAAACCACCAGCCGCTTGAAAGTTGACAGGTCCGCGTGGAGCGATATGCCGCTGACCGCTCGCTCGCCGCCTTCCTCGGCCGGCCTCACCGGGCGCAGTGCGCACGCCCTCTAAGTACGATCCGCGATCATACGTCTCTCTCCAAATGACAACAAATGACTGTCGTGTCACAAGATGGCGGTAAACTTTTCAGTACATGTGGAATCAATATCCAGTTTTGTTTCCGTGATGTAAGGCTTCAAGTAGTTTTGCCCACTCATCAGGTAATAGATCGGGCATTTATACAAGAGGTTCGCTGAATTGAATTTACGTATAAAACCTTTAATTTCATTTATTTACATAGTTTACGCGCACATTGGAGCACTGAAATCAAACATAATACAACAGAGTCTACAATGGTCTTAGCTGTCAGCAGTTTCTTCGTTTCCCAAAATTTCTTCATTCGCTATGATCTGGCTGCTCGTTCTTCTGCAGATATGACATACTTCTTCCGTTCTGACGGTTTGAATGTCAGCCGTGTGTATTTGTTCTTCAGAAACTGTTTCTCTTCTTGGTGTTGAATTTGGTGTGTGGTGATGATCAATTCATCCAGACCACTTTGTACTTCTTTAAACCAGATGTTTTTGATTTTACTGTTCCAAAGTAGTCAAAAAGTTGCTCCAGGATTCTAGTATTTGGTAGGCGAGAAATGTGGTCGAAAAATGCAATCCTTCTTTTCTGCATTGTGTCAATAAAGGATTCACTTTCTTTATTCAATACTGAATTGAGCAAAAGTCTCCACTGTTCATTAACTTGATGGCTTTTACTGATAATTGTTCAGAGTATTCTTCTCTCAAGTTTCTGCAATTTGTGAGTTATTGCTTGAGTATTTAGTTTGAATAGTGTTTCACTTGCATGTGGTGCTTCCTGTTTAACGATGGAGGAGTAATGTCGAAATTCAGCTTTTATTGAGAGAGATAGTTTTTCTTAGGTTGGCCATGTGGTCCTCTGCGCTCGCTGTACTTTCAATGTAATGTTCTACAATCTATTGATGATCTTTCATTATCGTTCCAGGTAATAATCTCACCAAGATATGGTAACTTTTTTATTACTTTAATTTTTTGAGCGTTATGGAGATGTGTCAACTGGGAAGCTGGGCACCATTTGTATTTTCTCAAAGGAAATTTGCAATCCAACCTTTGCAGCTAATCGTTCTAGTTGTTCTATCTGAACTTTTGCTTCATCAATATTTTTTTCTAACAGCACCAAATCATCTGCAAATGCAAGGCAGTTAAGTCGAAACTTTCTTCCAATCTTAACATGTGGTGGCCGTATATTGTTCCATTCACTCATGATTTTCTCCAGCGCACAATTGAACAGTAATGGAGACAATCCATCGCCTTGTCAAAGGCTAGTATGAATCTGGAAAGGTTTAGAGAATTCATTTCTGAACCTTACTCTAGCTTTGGTATTCCGAAGAGTGACTGCAACGCGGTTGATAAGTTTCTTATGTAAACCAAATTCTTTAAGAATTGACAGAAGAGATTCACGATGGATACTATCGTAGGCTTTTTTAAAATCGACGAAGGTGATCACTAGCTTGTTGTTCCTGACCCTTCGATATTTCATTATCCATTTGAGACTAATAATTTGATCAGAACAGCTTCGTCCTGGACGAAAGCCTCCTTGATATTCGCTTAGTTCACCATCAACCTACTCGTGAATTTTGAAATACAGAACCTTGCAAAAAATTTTATAAGTATTGTCCAGCAGTAATATCAAGCAACCCTTCATTGTTGAAAGTTATAATAGGTGTGAACATAATTCGGGATCCTGCGAACTTATTTTCCTTCTACCTACTCCGCGGTCAAGTAAACGCCGGCCGCGGTGGTCTAGCGGTTATAGGTGCTCAGTCCGGAACGGCGCGACTGCTACGGTCGCAGGTTCGAATCCTGCCTCGGGCATGGATGTGGGTGATGTCCTTAGGTTAGTTAGGTTTAAGTAGTTCTAAGTTCTAGGGGACTGATGACCTCAGATGTTAAGTCCCATAGTGCTCAGAGCCATTTTTTTGGTCAAGTAAACGTTCGACATGTTATACACCTACACCAGTTTTCATCTGAGAACTACTTTGTCGAATTTCCTACATTTATTTTAATTGAATTTAAAGCAGTGAAGGAATAAGCTACCTTAAGCAGAGAAGATAATTTTACTAAATGAAGTTTTCAGTTATAGAGGTAAGTTTAGGGCGCAGTTTAACTTCGTTACACGAGCCGGCGAAGACATGGACAGGATTCTTGCTATCACAATAGTGCAGGTCTTTCCAATTTACTAGGTTTTATAGGATACAGACAGCAAAAACATTTGCGTAGCATGAATTGCATATATAATATGAAATGCTCACACATGTACTGAGTAGCTGCATGAGGTCTGTCGTAAGGATTAGAGTTTCAGTTTTGCTTGCTTAACTCTTGTTAAACCCCCCTTTACTTATTCCGTTGCGCTTTGATAAAGTTCTTGACGGTACGAAATTTGGAATAAAGTTAGTCAGATTGCGTTTATTCACAAATGTCATGTTTTATTCGAAGGATTAACGTTTCAGGGCATAAAAAGCAGGGGTCATAGTCTCTCATGAATCCACAGGTTAAGGTAAACGATAGTGGAAGGCTTCCACAATTCAGTTTGCGATGAGGTCGGTGGAATAAGAGCTGAGTTGTTAAGCTGCATGTCATTCGCGATTAAACAGTTCACAATCTTTTGGCCTACAAGCCTGGGGACTTTAAGAATATCTGCGGGAGTTCGGGAACTTATTGAAGTTTTGGAGTTAGGCTTGTCGACTTTAGCAGAACTGTGTCACACATGGGAACGTTTTATATAGGTACGATATTACAGTGCTTGTATTAAGAAGAACGACGCTTGCGTACTAGCATGTTCCTGAGAGAAAAGGGTTTTAAGGGGACGTTGACCGTCTTTGGCCCGAAAATAGCATGTTCTTTGAGAATTTCTTTCTCAGGATGTGTTATAGATATCAATGTCAAATTTGGTCAAAATGTTTATTGATGTTTCCTCTACAAACTGGAATTTTTTCGAACGGAAATGTCGAAGAGCAAAGGCGGAAGTGCCGTCGGAACGAAACAAACTTTCGATTTAGACCACCACGCGCGGTAGTCACATGTCAGCCGGCTCGTCTGAAATCAAAATATAGTTAGCGACTTATTTAAGATTCTTTAGGAGTTGTACATCGCTTAAGTTATTTGGACCATAGGAAACAAAATGCCGGTCATTTGAAAAAAATAGGGTTTTTTCATCGATTTTTCGACTTCGTCGGCCAAGTAAAAATATTTATAGTTGATGGATCGGAATAAAGTGGTACGACTCCTAGACAATTTAGGTAGCTTCGTCGAAAACAAAGAATCATGCCAGTCGGTTCAGTAGAATTGAAGTTACCATACTGCGCGATAAAAAAAAGGTCATTTCGAGAAAACCCCTTTGAAGTTTCGACTATATATATATGCAATGTTATGCAATGTATGTTCAATCTGCTATTCCGGGTCCATAAACTAGTCCTTCCTCTTCCTCATAGAGGGCGTTCTGCCCTATCTGGGCCACCCTGCGCTGCTCCAGAGCCGCTCGTACGGCTGGTGACAAGCGATTTTCGGCCGCTTGAATCTGGTGGTCGTACGAATGCTTGGCGAACTGCGTCGAATAGAGTCCCAGGGTGACGTCCATCGTTGTTACGGTCTTCAGAATTGCTGAATAGACCATCGTTGAAGCTGCTCACTGCCAAGAAAGTCGCAAGCTCTACAGTCTTCGCACCGGGCTAACTTCCAAACACACGCGTTCAAACTTTCATTTGAAGTTTGTGTGTTTCCTCCGAAGCACTGGTACAATAACTCGTCCTCTGAAAGAAAAAAAAACTGGTGCGTCAAAAAGGCCGATTTCAGGCAGATGCATTTTTTTGTTCAACCACGAACGACAAACATTTCCGTTCCGTACTCGGAAAAACCGTTTCAGGGGTAGATTCTAAACGCTTTTATGGATCCAAAAATGCAATTTAAAAAATCGATTTTTTGAACCAAAAGAAAGTAAACCTCCCGTTAACACACGGGCAGCAGACAAATTGACAACAAAGCGATTCTATAACGGTTGCGTTTTTTCCTATTGAGGCACGGAACAATAAAAATCACAAATAACAGAGGACAGAACCCCCCTCCAAGTTGCTATTTGTAATACACACTGCGGCGTAGTTTGAGAGCCCACCAGTAGAGGAAAAGTAGTAAGAAAATGTTGAAAAATCCGTTCTTCCTTCCTTTTCGTCCAATATTCTTTCATTTCGTGAATGAAGTTTGTTTAACGTATTTCTTTATTAATAAAGTCGTTTCGGCTATTGCCATCATCGCATAAGGTCTTAAAACTTTTAAAACAACGTTGAATGCAATCTTACCAAATAAAGACATGACAGGAGACTGTGGCTATTATATGAAATAATTTTTTTGTTGGTGTGTAGCAACCAGCCACAAATTTGTTTTAGGTACCGGTGCAAGTTTCGAATTTTTCATAATTCATCTTCAGACGGTTTTCCACGCTTTCCTCAAAACAATACCTACAATAGTCAATACACAGGACTGTGCCATATTTTTGGTGCACATTTAGCAAGAACGAAAGGAAACCAAAGATAATTTGGAATGTTCACGGAGGTGAAATAAAAATTTAGAGGTTTGCCGATGACGTGGTAATTCTGTCAGTGACAACAAAGGATCTGCAAGAGCAGCTGAACGTAATGGACAACGTCTTAAAAGGAGGATGAAAGACGAACATCAACAAAAGCAAAGTAAAGATAATGGGATGTTTGTCGAATTAAATCAGGTGAAGCTGAGGGAACTGTATTAGTAAACGAGACTCTTAAAGTAGTAGATGAATTTGTGCATGAAAATACTCGTAACTGATGGTGGCTGTAGTGGAGAGGAAATAAAATGTAAATTGACAATGGCAAGCAAAGCGGTTCTCAAGAAGAGATATTTGTTAACATCGAATGTAGGTTTAAGCGTTTAGACATGAAGAGAAGAGAGTCTTTTGGAATGTGGTGCTATGGAAAGATGCGCATAACTAATGAGGAGGTACTGAATAGAGTTCGAGAGATAAGAAATTTGTGGCACAACTTGACTAAAAGAAGGGAAAGGTTGATATAACGCATTCTGAGTCATCAAGGGATCACCAGTTTAATAATGGAGTGAAGAGGGGGGGGGGGGTAAGAGTTGAAGAAGGAGACCAAGAAATGTGTGCGGTAAATAGATTTAGAAGGCTGTAAGTTGCAGTAGTTACTCAGAGAAGAAAGGGCTTGCACAGGATAGAGTAGCGTGGAGAGCTGCGTCAAACCACTCTTTTGACTGAAGAGCGCCGCAACAAAATGCGCTAAGAATTTCTCTGAATGAAAAGACAAAAGGACGGAACATTCGTTAGTGGGCAGCCTCTGGGGAACCTGCCACACCTCAGTGGTATAAGGTGTACCCAGACAAGCTCGGCTCTGTGTGCGTGAAGTTTGGTATTTCTAGCTGGTCGAGGAAGACTATGGCGAATCCTCAATAGAAAAACCATCCCAACACAATAGGCGTGCCGCCTGGTAGTATCCACACGACTCTTCTAGAAGTCCCTGGGAGGCTAGTCCTCCTGATAATCTGTATTTTGTAACGGGGCTCAAGTTGTCATAAATCAGAATTTGTCTGTACTGAGCCAGAGGAAGGAGGGAACGTTTGAAAAATTGTTCCCTCTCTATAATCATAAAGATTTAGAAGGATTTGCTGGTACCATGAACTCTATTATCCGATCGCGACACAAAAGGATGGTAAAACTTTCAGAGTGAGGCTAGAGGAGGCACCCCAAAAACAGTGTGCTTCTCAACTTTCCCTTTCCCTATCAACCTCGGACGCAAAGTCGTAGAGAAAGAATCACGATGTTCGGGTCACAATCTGTCCCAGGCACCATCAGACGTTATACGGCACGTTGTCTGATGAGGACAATTTCATGAAGTTGGATGCGTAGTCGCCAAGCCAGACAGACCCTATATCCTTCCTAGCTGTACCAATGATTGGCGTCCCGGCACAAAAATAGGGCTCATTGAGACTCCTCGTACTGGACGGACCTTTTTTTCTCTGTCTCCTGGAGACTTATGTTCAACATACTGACGCACCTGTAGAGCGAGGCAGTCGCCTTCACAGGGAAGACAATCTTACTGGTGATAGGAGGGAAGGTGAGGTAGGGTGTTCCATGAGGAGGCATTCCACTCTCCGTCCGCGTCCTTAACCACGACATTACAAGCTGTCGTCGTCGCTAGGAAGGCCCATGTTCTTATGGGGAAGCTCCCCATAAGATAATGCAAATTTAGAAAAGAAAATAATATCGTGCAACAAATGTTTTATAGAAAGTAAACTGATAGTCGTGGCTCAATCAAGCATTAAAATACTCTACGAAAACACACACACACATATATGTTAAGGCAGGGGCTCATCTATCTATAACATAAACAAGCAGTCACTATAACAATTGGGTTTACTACTGTAAGGCATCAAAAGCTTCGATAAATGAGTTATACACCGAGGTAAATATGAGAACACTAATTAAACGGACAGGAGATTGTAGTTGTGAAATATAGCCTTGACATAGGTGTATGAACACAATAAAAGTGTAATCATGAAACTAAATCGCGAATACGGCCAGTGCCTAGAAGAATGGTTATTAGTTTAAAGAAAACCCCCGGAGAAATATTTACAAACACCAGCAGAATCGCCAAAGTTCATAATGGAAACAACTAGCTGGTTGCGAACGTTAAAACCGCGCAATTAAACCCCGATGAAAGTTAAGTATCCTCGCATCATTCTCAATCTGCTGATTTCATCGCTGGCTCAGTCTTACCACTCTTATACAGTATGAAAGTGGAAGACAGTGTCAGTAACAGCTCGTAGTTCTGAATGGAGATGGGTCGTTCGCGAACCAACGGGTCCAAAGGAACGGTTCACCAAGATTATTCGAATTCTAAGGAACGGTCTTTCATAGTCCACTTCGGTCACGGCTTTCTACTTGTAGTTCTCGGGAACGGGAAACGGTCGGTCTCGTTCCCCCAACGGCACGTCGGCCGGTCCCGTTCCAGCCTCGGTCCCGTTCCCGTCTGTCTCGGTCTCGGTCGGACTCATTCTCCTTCGAGTGGCCACTCGTCGCAGTTCCACTGCCGACTGTTCCTAGTTAGTTCAGTATCGAGTTGTTGTTCGTTTCGTTCGCTGCGCACCCCCATTCTAGGTCTGTTCAAAACCTTTTTTGAACTCTGGACTTCTGGTTCTTTTCGTATTCTATTCAGCGTCCACGACCGGTAATTAAAATGTAATTTTATAATTACATAAAAATTACGGGGTATGTAATACATAGATCTTTTCAGGTAACAAAAGGGCATATCAGCTTACTTCACTGTTCCGACAGACAGCAGAAGACATATAAAAAGGCAAGGTTTTTTGTTATTACACATTCAAAGGAAGTCAGCACAGCACACACGAGTGGCCATTTTCCGTCTGTTTTTGATCCAAGGAGAACAGCATGTTCATTGTTATGGTAGGCACACCGACTTACAACCGAATGAAGCCCGCTCTCCGTAATCGAATGTCTGGTGTCACATTTTGTAAAGAGAATACGATAACTTCTACAATATTGTTTCAGTGGTTCAGGGTGGTGCACGAAAATTCAGCCACGACTACAAGACTGCTCATTGTCGCCCACCAATCGTCATCTATTGTTTCGAAGATGTTATTATTTTTTATTTCTTTACTGCCTAATTATTAATTGTTTGTCTATTCTGCTCGTAGTGGACCAAAATCGTGCGTAATTGGCGAGCTGTCTATACTCGGTGCCGGTTTTTTGTGCACCACCTTATAATATTTCAATGCAATCAGTCACTAACGTTACAGTTGGATAAACGAGAGGTTTTGCAGAATCACCAAAATTACTTCTACAAGTGTGTGAGAATTCTGTAATGAATAAAAACTCTGTACTCCATAGGGGAGGCAAATGCCCCCTCTTTGCGCCTAACATCTTCAGTCATCTATGCTACTAGTTTTCAGTTTTTCATAAGAGCCCATATGAACGGTCAACGAGTAAAAATGAACGGTTCCCAAAAAAGAGCGAACACCAGTGAACTAGTTCCCAAGGATGAACGAGTTTGCCCATCTCTAGTTCTGAACCCAGCTTGCCCTCGGTACTCATTGCTAATATGAAGACCCCCTTCTGTCTGGCACAGTCTCATCTGGTAGCAAGTCTACTTTTGTATCTGCCAGCAGCCAGTGTTCTGTCATCAATTCTCTGTGTGCAAGTGTTTGAGTTAACTTTTTGCAGCTCGTCTGTTTCTGCCGGTGTAGGAGCCTCGCTAGCCCACTGAAGCAGGCTTTGCAGGCTCCGACCAACAATAATTTCGTAAATAACTTAAACAAACTCTATTCTCGCGGATTTTGACACCGTTAACCAACGACGGAGTAGTGTGAGTAGAAAGGCAGCAAATTTCTCACACCCCGTGACATGTTTCTATCCCAGGCCTATCAAATGGCTTACACGTAGGGACACGCTGGAAGGTGACCATTCTAGAGAAATAATTATTGCGAGTGAATCTTTCGTGCCGAGAATGCAGAGAAAAGGTAGATCCCAAGCATCTCACATGCTGGCGTTGCACCTGGCTTCATACATTATCTTTCCAAATGGATTTCTTTAGGCGGCCCATATAATGGAATTCTATAATGGACAGGCTGGCCCTTGAGCCACACATTGTGTTGCGATGAAGCAAATTCTGCACTAACTACATCATCTTAACGGCAACTCATTGCTCTGAACACGTTTATTACCGCTCCTGATCCTTTTAAAAATACTTCTACGCTGCCCAACTTAGCTAGGAAGAGCTTTCTAAGGCTGCAGGAAATTACAGATCCTCACCGCAATAAAAGGAAAGGAAGAAGTGATTAGCTGGTCAGTCACAGGTAGTATTGAATATTGTCTACAGTTATAATGCAACGTTAAAGGATCGTCTACACTGTCTATGATGGGGATGTGCACATAACAGTATAAAATACGTTGCTGACAGTCTGGGAATAAGCTGCCATGTAACATTATACAAAAGTAATTTTCATCTTTAAATTTTGCACACCAATGTACACTGGACGTCATAATATGTATCACACATTGAAACAAGTTATCCTAATAAAACATACTAAGTGTCCCAAACGAGGTCTTTCGGCATTATGATTACAGAAAGTATGGGTTCTCTGAGAAATCATATCTTTGGTTATGACTTGTGACAGAAGAAGAAACAGGAGTCGATAAAGAAGAGGTATATGGTCCAGTATTAGAATCAAAATTTAAAAGGCCTTTAGGAGACTTCAGATCAATGAAGTCTGAAGGAATAGATAACACTCCATCAGAATTTCTAAAGCATTGGGGAAGTGGCAACAAAACGACTATTCACGATGGTTTGTAGAAGGCATGAATCTGGCGAAATACGTTGGTGTGTAGAATATATGAGTCTGGCGACATACGATCTGACTTTCGGAAAAGCGTCATCCACACAATTCCGAAGACGGCAAGAGCTGACAAGTGCGAGAATTATCGCACAATCAGCTTAACAGCTCATGCATCGAAGCTGCTTACAAGAATAATATACAGAAGAATGGAAAAGAAAATTGAGAATGCGCTAGGTGACGATCAGTTTGGCTTTAGGAAAAGTAAAGGCACGAGAGAGGCAATTCTGACGTTACGGCTAATAGTGGAAGCAAGGCTAAAGAAAAATCAAGACACGTTCATAGGATTTGTCGACCTGGAAAAAGCGTTCGACGATATAAAATGGTGCAAGCTCTTCAAGATTCTGAAAAAAGTAGGGGTAAGCTACAGGGAGAGACGGGTCATATACAATATGTACAACAACCAAGAGGGAATAATAAGAGTGGACGATCAAGAACGAAGTGCTCGTATTAAGAAGGGAGTAAGACAAGGCTGTAGCCTTTCGCCCCTACTCTTCAGTCCGTACATCGAGGAAGCAATGATGGAAATAAAAGAAAGGTTCAGGAGTGGAATTAAAATACAAGGTGAAAGGATATCAATGATACGATTCGCTGATGACATTGCTATCCTGAGTGAAAGTGAAGAAGAATTAAATGATCTGCTGAACGGAATGAACAGTCTAATGAGTACACAGTATGGTTTGAGAGTAAATCGAAGAAAGACGAAGGTAATGAGAAGTAGTAGAAATGAGAACAGCGAGAAACTTAACATCAGGATTGATGGTCACGAAGTCAATGAAGTTAAGGAATTCTGCTACCTAGGCAGTAAAATAACCAATGACGGACGGAGCAAGGAGGACATCAAAAGCAGACTCGCTATGGCAAAAAAGTTATTTCTGGCCAAGAGAAGTCTACTAATATCAAATACCGGTCTTAATTTGAGGAAGAAATTTCTGAGGATGTACGTCTGGAGTACAGCATTGTATGGTAGTGAAACATGGACTGTGGGAAAACCGGAACAGAAGAGAATCGAAGCATTTGAGATGTGGTGCTATAGACGAATGTTGAAAATTAGGTGGACTGATAAGGTAAGGAATGAGGAGGTTCTACGCAGAATCGGAGAGGAAAGGAATATGTGGAAAACACTGATAAGGAGAAGGGACAGGATGATAGGACATCTGCTAAGACATGAGGGAATGACTTCCATGGTACTAGAGGGAGCTGTAGAGGGCATAAACTGTAGAGGAAGACAGAGATTGGAATACGTCAAGCAAATAATTGAGGACGTAGGTTGCAAGTGCTACTCTGAGATGAAGAGGTTAGCACAGGAAAGGAATTTGTGGCGGGTCGCATCAAACCAGTCAGTAGACTGAAAAAAAAAAGCTGTAGAGATAGACGGGTGATACCAGAGCCAAAGGGAATAATAATACGAGTGGGAGACCGAGAACGAAGTGCTCCGATTAAGACAGGGGTGTAGTCTTTCACCCCAACTGTTCAAACTATATATCGAAGAAGCAACGATGGAACTAAAGGAAAGGTTCAAGAGTGGAATTAATATTCAGGATGAAAGGGTATCAATAATAAGATTCGCCGATGACATTGCTATCCACAGTGAAAGTGAAGAAGAATGATGTACAGGATCTGCTGAACACAATGAACAGTCTAATGAGTACAAAATTTGGATTGAAGGTAAATCGAATAAAGAAGAAAGGTTTTTTTTTTAATTTTGACATGTCATCAAGGAGTGTGACTGAATGCTATTTAAAATGTTTGTTTGACACCACAGACTGTCGTCAAGCCATATGCACTAGTTTCGAGCACTGAATCGCCGTTTTCAAATGTAATCACAAACCTGGAAAACTGCATCATTAATTGCAAAAACACTTCTTTCAAACATTCCGAAAAATATACTAAAACCAGGAAACTGAAGTAAAGGCAGCAGAACGGGTCACAAGACGTCATAACAGTTTTTGGTCGATCAGTCATTTCACACCTTAAGACAGTGAAGATGAAAATTGCATGGGATGAAAGATATATACACTCTTGCGTTACTTCCTGCAGTGACGCAACGATCATTTTGCAAACAAAGGCTCACACATCGTAATCTGATCATGTGCAGCAAGTCCAAAACTAGAACACAGCACGCAATCGTACTGTGTTCTGTTAATGAAATCTTACAAAGACGATGCACTTCCATTTGCGCTCCCCAACACGAGTCTTGTGTCAGCCCCAAATGAGAGTGCATCGTCTTTGTAAGATTACGACGTATGAGTCTTTGTTTGCAAAATGATCGCTGCATCACTGCAGAATGTAATGCAAGAGAATATAATATCTTTCATCCCGATGCAGTTTCCATCAACGCTGCATTAACGTGTGCAATGACTGATCAACCAAAAATCGTCATGACGTCTTGCGACCCGTTTCTGCTGCCTTTGCTTCAGTTTAATGGTTTTAATTTATTTTTCGCAAAATCTGAAAGAAGTGTGGTTTCAATTATTAATAGAGGTTTGAGATTTTGTTTGAAAATGACGACTTAGAGCGTCGAAACTAGTTATAACCTTTTAAAAATTTGGTTGTTTAGTGACTGTGGTGTCAAATAAACATTTTAAAAGACGAAAGTAATGAGAAGTTGCAGAAATGAGAACAGCGAAAAACTTGACGTCGGAATTGATCGTCTCGAAGTAGATGAAGTTAAGGAGTTCTGTTACCTACGTAGCAAAATAACTCGTGATGGACGGAGAAAAGAAAACATCAAAAGCAAACTAGCACTGGCAAATAGGGCATTCCTGGCCAAGAGAAGTCTACTAGTATCAAACATAGGTTTTAATTTGAGGAAGAACTTTCTGAGAATGTACGTTTGGAGCACAGCTTTGTATGACAGTGAAACATTTCAGTAAAATTTTCATTCACTGTTTTAACTTCGTTGGTGTTCCAGTAGCCGCTTGAATTTTTAGTTTTCGCTAAGAGATTGTGTGAAGTATTGGGGATATTGGTATTTATTGGGAATTAGTAGCATTGATAAAAGTTGTTGCTTTCTTAGTAGAGAAAAAATTTTGGGTCCACTATTGTTAGTTATATAAATAGTTCTACTGGTGTAATTGAACAAATGTAGGCTTTGTCGTAGGTTTGTGAGTAGTGGGTTATGGTGTGGGATTCTTTTGAGGTATTTTCATTGGAGGGAATGCAATGGGGGAAGCTAGTGGGCATTCTAGCGAGATCCTCTTCTGGGAATGCAGAATCTGTAGCAGAAGTAAGTTGATAGAGTAGCAGGAGCGTAAGATCTGTGCCCTTCAGGTGCAGTTACAATACGCAAAGGAAGAACTAGATAGATTGAGGAGGGTGAAAGGTGGTGGGGAAAGGGAACTGGCAGTTGGCAAGAAGCAGCTCGGAGGAGGAGGTATTTAGACAGTTGTACTTTTTGTGTATGCTTTAGATTTGACCAGCTGTCAGAGTTGAGTGAAGAGGAGCCTCTTGTCGCTGTGGGTGTAGGAAACATCCAGCAGTCCTCAGCAGTTACTAAGTCTAAGTCAGTTACAAAGTATAACAGAAAGAAGAATGTTCTGCTGCTTGGTAGTTCGTACGATAGAGGAGTGGGCCAGCAGTTGCAGGAAGTGTTGGGGAGTGATTACCAGGTCACCAGCATTGTGAAGCCTAGTGCTGGATTGGTTCAGGTGGCTGACAGCACAGAGTAGTTATGTACGAAGCTTACAAAAGAGGGTCAGGTAGTGATAGTGGGTGGAGTTGGGAATAGTCTTGATAGGGGCGAGGAACGTGGTACAGATAGCTACTCAAATTGGTGGCACTAATGTGCACTTCATGCAACCTTTTTCAGCGTCATGATCGACCACATCTCAGTGCTGGCGCTGATGGTAGATGGCATGACGCACATTGCAGTGGTGCCAGTTTAGTCTGCCAGGTTTCACTAGCCAAGGCCTGCACCTCAATAGGTATGGGAAGGGGAGGCTGGAAAAGCTTATAAGTGACAGTGTAGTGACTGATGGTGGGATCATTCATGGAAAAATTCCTGTAGTAGATGGTGGTAGAGCGGCACCTTTTCTAGATTGAAGTAGGCTGATAAGTATACTTGCGCAAAGGAAGTGCCTCTAGCTAAGGAATCACCTTCAGAGGACGTCATGCTTCCAAGTAGAGAAAGAATTAGCATATTTCATCAGAATATAAGAGGTATTAGAGATAAAGTTAGTGAACTGTTTATAGATGTTGACTCTTATTGGTACATCGGAGCACCACTTCAATAATTTGACAATTGAGAGGCTTCCTTTACAGGATACAGATTAACTGGCTGTTTTTCAAGGAGTTCCTTGCGGAGTGGGGGAGTGACGATGTACGTAAAAAACAGTATTACATTTGCGTTCCTAGACGTATCACAGCTCTGCTCTGAGCAGGTATTTGAATGTTGCGTAGAGGCAGCTGATTTTAGTGATACTGTCCTCAACCAAATGTCACATATAATTACGAACTATGTAGGAAAGCTAATCCAGCGGCAATAGAGTTTTTTTTTTAAACTCGCTAAGGAATAAGAGTGGCAGGATGTTTATAGCGCCGATAACAAAGATGACAAATATAATGCTTTCTTAACACATTTTTCTTGCTCTTTGACAGTTGCTTTCCATTAGAACGCTCTAAATGGAGTACTAGCAGTAAGAGGAAGCCTGGGTGGCTGACTAGTGACATAAGGATATCATACAGAATAAAGCGCGAATTATATCAAAATGTTAGAAATAGCCACAATCAAGCTACAGTAGCCTATTACAAACAGTATTGTAATGTGCTTAAAAAGGTTTTTAGGAAGACAGAGAGTTTTTGGTACGCAAATAAATTAGGTAATTCACAGGATAAAATTAAAACCATATGCTCAGTTTGAAGGGAGTGTCTGGTCAGCAGCACAAGGTCGACGATATAAAATATTTCTGTTGGTGATAGGTCCGGTACATGTATAATATTTAACAATCATTTTCTGAGTAGTACTGGTGAATTAAATAAAAATTTAGTTTCTGCAGGGAATCATATAACTCTCTTGGAAAATGCCTTTCCGAGATTGGTGTCTGAAATGTTTGTCTGTGATACGTACAAGGGGGAGATTGAGTCAATAATTAAATCTCTGAATACTAGGTACTCTCATGGATATGATGGAGCGCCTAGCAGAATATTAAAGTACTTTGATAGCCCTGTAATTAGCCATATTTGTAATTCTTCCTTTATGAATGGTCAGTTTCCTGAACGATTAAAGTACTAAGTAGTAAAGCCGATATAAAAAATGGAGAAGGGGATAATGTAGACAATTTTAGCCCTATTTCTATGCTATGAGTCTCTGATAGTTATTGAAAAGGCTGTGTATGTAAGGATAACTGATCATTTTATATCACATAATTTGCTACCAAATGTACAGTTCGGTTCCAGAAGTGGCTTAAGAACTGAAAATGGTATATTATATTTTCTCTGTGAGGTACTGGGTGGTTTAAACAAAAGGTTTCCAATGCTAGGCGCCTTTTTTGATTTAAGTAAGGCGTTTAACTGTGTTGATCACAAAATATTGCTTTCGAAGATGGACAATTATGGAATATGTGGAGTAGCTCACAATCGGTTCACCTCTTACTTTAACTACAGACAGCAGAAGGTCATTATTCACAATGTTGAGAATGGACGTGATGTGCAATTTGTGTGAGGTACGGTCAAATGGGGGGTGCCGCAGGGCTCAGTGTTGGGTCCACTCCTTTTCCTTATTTACATAAATGACATGCCCGCTAGTATTACAGGTAATTCTAAAATATTTCTGTTTGCTCATGACGCTAGCTTGGAAGTAAAGGATGTTCTGTGCAACAGTGACTCTGTTTCAAATAGTGCATATCATGACATAATTTCATAGCTTGTAGAATATAAACTAACGTTAAATCACAGAAAGATTCAGTTTTTACAGTTTCTAACACAATTCAGCAAAACCCGACATTTTAATTTCACGGAATGGACATATGAGTAGTGAAGCAGAACTGTTCAAATATCTAGATGTTCACATAGATAGTAAACTGTCATGGAAAGACCACCTTCGGAATCTTGATCAAAGACTTAATGCTGCCATTTTTACTATTCGAACGATATCTGAAGTAAGTGATCGTTCGGCACTAAAATTAGTCTACTTTGCTTATTTTCATTCGCTTATGCGGTATGGTATTATGTTTTGGGGTAACTCTTCCCCTTCTTAAAGAATATTTTAGACTCAGAAACGAGCAGTTTGTGTAAGTTCTAGAACCTCTTGTCGACCCATGTTCGGCTGCATGGGTATTCTGACACTGGCCTCTCAATACATATATTCTTTACTGCCGTTTCTTCTTATCAATATCATCTTATTCCCAAGAAATAGCAGCTTTCACCTAGTTAATGTTAGGCGGAAGTCCAATCTGCATTTGGATCGGGCTTCCTTAATTCTTGTGCAGAAAGGTGTGCAGTATACTGCTACAACAAGAACTCACAATCTTTCAAATCGAAACTGAAGAATTTCCTCATGGGCCACTCCTTCTATTATGTTGAAGATCTTCTTGAAAAATTAACCTGATTTCTATGTTATATTGTTGATAGCGTTTACCTAAACTTATGGCTTGATGTTTTTAGGGTTCATGCGCGTTTTATTTTATTTGCTATTATTCTTATTTTGTAATTTCATGTTATGACACACTTTGACACGTTCCGTGACCTTGGAGATTTGCTCCTCAACTTGGTCCTACGGAACTCGACTTTTAAAAAAATGAAAATAAATTTGAGATGTGGTGCTACAGTCGAGTGTTGAAAATTAGACTGATAATATAAGGAACGAGGAGGCTCTGCACAGATTCGGAGATGAAAGGAATATAAGGAAAACACTGGCAGGAAGAAGGAACAGGATGACCTCAGACGTTGAGGTCCATAGTGCTCGGAGCCATTTGAACCATTTGATTTTGTAAATAGCCTTTCGCTCCGTATATTTTACCCCCGTCACCTTCAGCGTTTGAAAGAGAGTATTCCAGTCAATGTTGTCAAAAGCTTTCTTTAAGTCTACCAATGGTAGAAACGTAGGTTTGCCTTTTCTAAGCTAATTCGTAGGGTCAGTATTGCCTCACGTGTTCCAACATTTCTACGGAATCCAAACTGATCTTCCCCGAGGTGGGCTTCTACCACGAGCTATAAAACTGTAACTGACTTCTCACACGCAGATAAACACCTGTCGCGATAAATAGGCGGGATGATAAACAACGTAGTTATTAAAACGTAGAACTGTGGCTACTACACACACAAATACTCAAGAAATTTGAGAATGTGGACTAAAATGCACGCAGTAAAAAGAAAAGTAAATCGCTTCGAGCTATTAGAAGCCTGTTGCAATTCAAAAACGAACCGCTGTGCTGTGACGTGCTCACAGTGTAAAGTCTTGAGGCGCAGCAGGGAAGCGAATGTTTGCGTGTTACCAGTGGAGACGAAGTGCTGCGCACCGCGCCACAGATGATATCGTGTGTGGGCAGCGAGGCGCAGGCGCACATTCAGCGGCCCGTTTGAAGCCGGAGGCTGGCGCACCTGTGGCGGTAGTTGCGGCCGGCCACCGGCAGGTGGCTCTGCGCGCGGCGGACGGCGCCAAACGCGGGGAAGCTGCGCGCCGGTGCACATCTCAGCCAGAGCCGGCTGCCGGCCGCCGGGAGTGCGAGCGCAGTGCGGTGTGTGCCGGGCGACGCGAGGCTGAGCCGAGATAAGCCGCGACGTCGACGCTCTGCAGGTACGTGCCGTCCACCTCACGCTGGGTCTACCTATTCAGTGGTTCCGTGGAACGAAGTCGCTCGCGGACAGCTTACAGTTACGACTCTCGACAGTACACACGGACTGGCAGCGGTACATATTGCGCAAAACTGTGAAGCTGTCTAATGAAAAATTCAGCAACAACTACGGCCATTGCAGTTGTTTTGAACTGAATCTTTGGCAAGCAAACCTTGTTCTTTTGGTACTCACTGTAAGTATGCAATCAGTGCACACTGTTCAGCTGTACATTGTTTGATACCAGTGCTGTTGATGTTCTCATCGGAACCCGGAGTGAATGTAATCCTTTTTCCTTCCGCGTGTGAAAGCGGATACAGACACGTTTCGGCTGCTACTTCTGATGGCTTTCTCCAGGGTGACTGCTGCTTTATTCATTGCGTCCTTTAGCTGATTCGATCCCGCGTCATTTATCCGCGTGCGCTCCTGCAGTAATTGTATTCCTCTGACATTTGCCGCCACATATTTCGAAATCGCCGACGCGTTTTGTTCTTGACATTTGAGTCGCCCGCTCCTGTCGCAAGCGCGCGGCGTTCGCGTGTCCTTGCCGGGCCGGCGAGCGACCTGCCGAGTGGCGGGCTGCGATGCCCCTCGGCCCTCGGTGGACGGTGCGATAAAAACCTGTTCATTCCGCGGGCGCGCGCGCCCCGCCTGTGCCGTGCGGCGCGACAAATGAATCGCGGCCGGCGACGGGCGACGCCCACGTTCCCACACACACACACACACACACACACACACACACACACACACAGACACACACCAGTGTGCAGTGTGCGATTTGTACTTTTACCAGTGGGGGGGGGGGGGGGGGGGGATGTCTTAGGGGTTAGTATAATTATATATGTTACTAGCTTGGACTGTGGTGTTACCCATGGTTAAACAGCTATTTATAAATAGATGTTACTGCCGAAACTCACTATTCAAGCGTATGCACTATCAGAAAAGCCATCCGTTGTTATATCTTTACAAGTACATTATAGGTAAAGCTTATTTACAAAATCATCTACATACAGGTATACGAGGGGAATTCAAAAGGTAAAGGCACATTTTTGAAAAGCTGTACTTATTCTGCTGATAGAAAACTGAAACATGCGTTATTTTTCTACGTCATCTCCCTGGACTTCAATGCAGTTTTCCCGACTTTTTACGAGTTTTTTATTTCATCAGAAAATACGTTTATCGGTTGCATCTGTAACCAATTTTGCACCGCAGCAATGACGTCTTCATCACTTTCAACTCTTCTTCGCTGTAGTGCTTCCGTTAAGCGTCCAAACATGTGAAAATCGCTTGGAGCTAGGTCTGGACTGTATGGTGGATGTTCCAGAACCTCGAATCTCAACTCCTTTATTGCGTCGGCTGTCCGTTTGGCCGAATGTGGGCGAGCGTTATCTTGTCGCACACTGCTCGAATCTCAGTTCCGGAAGTTAGGCCTGTGTGCCAGAACCTTAGTATGATGTAATCCATTCCATGTTACTTCGTTAGTCAATGTTCTGTGACTGCCGAGTTGTTAGCTTGCTGCAATCTGGTCTATTGTTGGTGTTCACAGCAATGATCTTCGTCAGTGTCCGTCTTCACAGTTTTCCACGACGTTTGGATCTGATTGGAGGTTTTAGTTTCGTACGCAACACATCACATCCACCATACAATACAGACCTCGCTCTAAAGCCTCGTTTACGCTGGGGCGACGCCTTGCAACATTGTGGCATGCTACGGAAATGTGGCGTGCGTCGTCTTGTCATTTAGTTCTAAATATTTTGAAATGCTTAACTACTACATAACACTTTTTCAAAATTAATAAGCAAACATATTAATAGTATTAATAGTAAACTTTCAGTGTTCGGCTCCACAAATTTAAATTATACGTAAAGTTTTACTCCAGTGCTTGGGAAATAAACATCCCAGGTTGAGATGCATAAACTAAACCCAGAGAAGGGATGGTCTGATGCAGAGGGGGGAAATCCCCCTATCCCCCCCCTGCAAATCGCACACACACACACACACACACACACAAGGTGTTAGATGTACATAGCAGATATACGGGGTGAATCCAAAATTATGAATGTTTTTCGGAGATATTTTCTGGAAGTTTTGGTGTAAGCGACACGGAACCACCAGCCTAATTGCTTTTAATACCTTGCCCTCATTTATCTACGCAACTGTAGTGTTCCAAAAACGTGTGAAGAGTACAGATGATTTACTAATGGTATTTGCAGCTGGTAACAGCCTGGAAACTTGCGTTCAGTACTGCTCGCTCCCGTGCAGTGTTATTTGTAGCGGGTGATCAAAAAGTCAGTATAAAGTTGAAAACTTAATAAATCGCGGGATAATGTAGATAGAGAGGTACAAATTGACACACGTGCTTGGAATGACACGGGGTTTTATTAGAACAAAAAAAACAAAGTTCACAAAATGTCCGACAGATGCGCGTCGTTTGGTGATGACCGTGTGCTCAGCCTCCACTTTCGTCATGCTGGGCCTCCCAGGTCCGCAGATCTCACTCCGTGCGATTAGTTGCTTTGGGGTTACCTGAAGTCACAAGTGTATCGTGATCGACCGACATCTCTAGGGATGCTGAAAGACGACATCCGACGCCAATGCCTCACCGTAACTCCGGACATGCTTTACAGTGCTGTTCACAACATTATTCCCCGACTACAGCTATTGTTGAGGAATGATGGTGGACATGTTGAGCATTTCCTGTAAAGAACATCATCTTTGCTTTGTCTTACTTTGTTATGCAAGTTATTGCTATTCTGATCGGATGAAGCCCCATCTGTCGAACATTTTGTGAACTTTTGTATTTTTTTTGGTTCTAATAAAACCCCATGTCATTCCAAGCATGTGTGTCAATTTGTACCTCTCTATCTACATTATCCCGCGATTTATTCAGTTTTCAATTTTATACTGACATTTTAATCACCCAGTATGTTAACAGTGATACAGAGTATGTTGCTTTGATTGCTTATTACTGACTGTCGCACTGTGTGGAGACATTTTCACTGATACAAACACAATTGTGAATTTAAAAGGAAGGTTCAACGTTGGTCGTAATATTGATGTTTTATTGATAGCTGAATCGATTTTCGATCACATAGTGACCATCTTCGGTGCTGTATACATTAAACTCAGACACTGGTGATCGCTTCTCAGTTTTGGTTATTGATAACTTGATACCAGTGTCTGAGTTTAATGTGATCGAAAATCGATTCTGCTATCAATAAAACATCAATATTACGACCAACGCTGACCTTTTAATTTAACATATATGGTCATTGTGCACACAGCACCCCATGGAGTCGCCAATCAATAAATATAATTGTACAAATAGACCGAATAAATGTTCATATTATTTCTCTGTAACGAACCATGGGAGATCGTGTCTCATGCTTTGTACCACTTAGGAAATTCATCTCTTTTTATAGTCTGCAAATAGATGTATTTCACCTTTCGGCGCTATCTAAATTGTACGTACCCCATGCAATCTAGGTAAAAACCTGGCGCCAATCGGCGACTGGCCGCTCCGTGTTTATAGTCTAGACAGACCGTACTGCCGGCAGCGAATCTAAATTGTCACAAGTGTACGTACCACCAGCAATCTAGGTAAAAACTTGGCGTCAGTCGGCGATTGGCCGCTCCGTGTTTATAGTCTAGACAGACCGTACTGCCGGCAGCGAACACCAGCCTCAGTTATCGCCCAGCCCCGCAGCGGTGAATGACGCAGTTCGACGCAAGCGGCTGCCTGCGAGCTGATGTCTGCGAATGCCGCCGCCCCTTTGGTACCGGGCGTCGTTCGTCGAAGAAATCGGTCGTGACCATTGTACCGAACTTTCTCCTCAGACACGGGCAGTGGTGTAGCAAAAGCTGTGGAAATCGCGAGCGACCGTGCCGTGTTCGTGAGTCAAGTGGCTCTGCTGGAAACGTTATCACGTGCCCACTCGCCCCGGAACAGCACGAATACACAGTTCCCCACATTATATACAACAGTTCGAAATAACGAATGTTTTAGACAAATGGCAGTATTCAAAGGAGCGAGTAATTTGCTTAACGAAATGTAAACTCAAAAACACCTTCGGCGGTCTTATTTCGAGTGTAGTTCATTTGTGCGACCACTTTCGGGATTTCACTACGCCATATTCAGGTCGCCTGACTGAGGTGTGGGAAGAATCCAATCTCACGTACAATCAAAATAAGGGCCAGCGTTCAGTAAGTCGTCTACGCAGACTTCTTTTTCAACAACGCGATCCCTTCGTTCATCATTTGAAGACTGCTAGACAAACATTCAGACCAAATCTGTCGTTACGGTCGCAGGTTCGAATCCTGCCTCGGTCATGGATGTGTGTGATGTCCTTAGGTTAGTTGGGTTTAAGTAGTTCTAAGTTCTAGGGGACTGATGACCTCAGATGTTAAGTCCCATAGTGCTCAGAGCCATTTGAACAAAATCTGTCAACGACGAAAATCAGTGTGGTTTTTGAAGAGGTGGGTCCAAGTCAACGCCACACATTTCAGGCACATGTCTCCACCAATTTCTCTTTTTTATCTACTGAGATGTTAAAACAAGTATCTTCAGCAGAACTATTTAAAATTTCGAAATTACGCGACAGTTTGTGAAAAGATGGACATAAGATATAACGCTTAAAGTGTTTTGACATGAAACTGTTCTCAAGAACAGGCTGGAAATGTGCTGAATATGAATGTAAACACCGCCGGCGCCGTGCCGTTTCGCCTGCTTTGCCACGTAAACATCGGCTAATGGGTCGGAGCGGACGCAGCGCTGGCAGTGCGGGTCTAAGCCCCCATCCCGTCCACCACCCCTCCAAACCTACCTTTTAAAACACTTTCTCTGTAATAATACCTGAACTCTTCTTTCCAAGGGCTCTCGAATATCGCTAAAGAAGCTTGAAGTTACATTTAAAAAACCTATATTTTTAAATACCCGACTGATAAATTACCACAGCTTGTGCACATTACGCTGAACTCTGTCGTATGTTGTCAGTCTGTCATATTTTAATGAAAATCTTGTCAAAGAATGTATATTAAAACTATTTTTCATATAAATGACGTAGTTGTGTTAATACCCTCACTGTATAAAAATGATCGACGCACAGGAACTATGGATTACGTATTTTTATGTCGATATTTGTTAATTTCACTCCAAGTCGATCAGATATTAAGAAACTTGGACTGTAATATTTGCATTTTCATCGTGTAACTGCCATATGTGTCAAGCCTTGTCGTGTGGTAAAACGACGCTGCTCTGATATGATTCTCCTCTTTAACTTATCCTAGGTCGCGACATTATACAACAAAGACAATTGGTCGTTTAGGCAAAACATCCATAGTCGCAAGACAGTCTGGGAACCACAAGGTATAACCACTAAGACCTTAATAGCAAAACACCAATATGTTGTCAGTTGAGGTGCTTTATTTTGGTACTTTTGTTCTTTGTATTAGCTAGTTTTTCGCTTGTGTCATTGCATCAGTGACGCCGTCCACATTCAAAAACTACGCACTAACACTCACGGATCTCTCGCATCTTTTGCACGCTTACCATGAAAGCTAGTAAGCAAACGTTTAGCTGTTAAATACCACATCACAGAGTGACTGTTGTCAATAGTGCACAGCTACCGGATAAATCATGATGCAGTTGTACTACGCAATGTACTGGTTCACTGTTGATTGATCCGCGGAGAAATTGAGAGGTCTTTACAAGCGGATTCTTTTAAACTATCAGTTGGACCACCTATAGCGATTAGAAAACGGCTAAGCTAACATTACAAAAGATTAGTATGTAATCTGAGTCACACTGTGATTCTGCTGAAACTCCGGCGATGTATTTATACGGTGGTCAAGGTAAACCCATGATACCAGGATTTTCGAAAATACACTCCTGGAAATTGAAATAAGAACACCGTGAATTCATTGTCCCAGGAAGGGGAAACTTTATTGACACATTCCTGGGGTCAGATACATCACATGATCACACTGACAGAACCACAGGCACATAGACACAGGCAACAGAGCATGCACAATGTCGGCACTAGTGCAGTGTATATCCACCTTTCGCAGCAATGCAGGCTGCTATTCTCCCATGGAGACGATCGTAGAGATGCTGGATGTAGTCCTGTGGAACGGCTTGCCATGCCATTTCCAACTGGCGGCTCAGTTGGACCAGCGTTCGTGCTGGACATGCAGACCGCATGAGACGACGCTTCATCCAGTCCCAAACATGCTCAATGGGGGACAGATCCGGAGATCTTGCTGGCCAGGGTAGTTGACTTACACCTTCTAGAGCACGTTGGGTGGCACGGGATACATGCGGACGGGCATCGTCCTGTTGTAACAGCAAGTTCCCTTGCCGGTCTAGGAATGGTAGAACGATGGGTTCGATGACGGTTTGGATGTACCGTGCACTATTCAGTGTCCCCTCGACGATCACCAGAGGTGTACGGCCAGTGTAGGAGATCGCTCCCCACACCATGATGCCGGGTGTTGGCCCTGTGTGCCTCGGTCGTAAGCAGTCCTGATTGTGGCGCTCACCTGCACGGTGCCAAACACGCATACGACCAACATTGGCACCAAGGCAGAAGCGACTCTCATCGCAGAAGACGACACGTCTCCATTCGTCCCTCCATTCACGCCTGTCGCGACACCACTGGAGGCGGGCTGCACGATGTTGGGGCGTGAGCGGAAGACGGCCTAACGGTGTGCGGGACCGTAGCCCAGCTTCATGGAGACGGTTGCGAATGGTCCTCGCCGATACCCCAGGAGCAACAGTGTCCCTAATTTGCTGGGAAGTGGCGGTGGGGTCCCCTACGGCACTGCGTAGGATCCTACGGTCTTGGCGTGCATCCGTGCGTCGCTGCGGTCCGGTCCCAGGTCGACGGGCACGTGCACCTTCCGCCGACCACTGGCGACAACATCGATGTACTGTGGAGACCTCACGCCCCACGTGTTGAGCAATTCGGCGGTACGTCCACCCGGCCTCCCGCATGCCCTCTATACGCCCTCGCTCAAAGTCCGTCAACTGCACATACGGTTCACGTCCACGCTGTCGCGGCATGCTACCAGTGTTAAAGACTGCGATGGAGCTCCGTATGCCACGGCAAACTGGCTGACACTGACGGCGGCGGTGCACAAATGCTGCGCAGCTAGCGCCATTCGACGGCCAACACCGCGGTTCCTGGTGTGTCCGCTGTGCCGTGCGTGTGATCATTGCTTGTACAGCCGTCTCGCAGTGTCCGGAGCAAGTATGGTGGGTCTGACACACCGGTGTCAATGTGTTCTTTTTTCCATTTCCAGGAGTGTAACTAACGTCTTAATCTAGCGTTCGTTTCAAGCCAGGTGTCATGATAAAAAAATATATAATTCTGAAGGTTACGGTTTTCGCGATTGAGACTAGCAATGGAGGGTGTATTTGCCACACACAACGTGTTATCCGATTTCGGTTCTCATAGGAAACTCATATTTTGCAAGAATCGCGTCTGGTCTTCGCTGAGAAAATTTGTAACAGATTCGATGTTAATTTTTACTTTTTGTTCTAGTCTTCGTGGGGCTTAAATCAGAAGTACGTAGGCCAGTTTTCCTCTGTAGTGTCCTCCGAGAAAACTGGATAGTGTATGTCTGAACTTAGGTGTACCGTTGATGAGTGATAAAACATGAGAGTATACTTCGTAAGATATTTTATGTGCTACGCTAGCAACGAAATGAAGATGCAGCGGAAAAGCCCGACGCCTAACGGCTTGTTGTTGCTGTCTGTTCCCTGCATGAAAGTATTCTCTCTCTCTTTTATGTCTTTTTGCCAGTGAAATTATTGAAGACGATGATGCACACGTGCTCGTTCCAACTCTGTTGGTTTATGACTGTTTGCTAAGTGAGCAACAATACCCTGCTGTATTTCGCGTCTTCAGACACGTGAATAGTTTTCCGCTTTTATCTTTATTCATAACTTTTGCTCTGGACACTCCAAGTATCCGTTGTTTGCGATCGACAACAAAGTTTGTTGTATTCAATAATTTTATTTTTAAATGGGTCCATAGTTGCTAGAAATGTTTCAAACGACCCCATTACTCCAACTGACAACTTCTTCGTTTATCCTCAGTACAATTACAAAATTTCGGCCTTAAGCAATTTTAAAGGATACCTGTTAAGAACATTCATAATACATTAAGAGATAATCAGCTGATGTATCAGTTGTTATTGGGTTGTAATGTGTAAAGAAACAGATAAAAAAACGTGTATGTTAATTATGAATACTGTGAATGTAAACTTCTAACTGCACTCGAAAACGCTTTCCTACCATACATTTCTTAAGTTGTGATAATTCAGTGTTGTAAACTTTCTCTGTACCGTACATTTTCAATTACTTCATACTACTCATTAGTCAGTTATCCCATTCTCAAAGCATTTAAATTAATACGTAACCCACATTACTCAGTTATCACATTCTCAAAGCACGTTGTGGACTGCTGCACTGTCCTACTCAAAGATTTTTTTATTTCTTTGCAAACCGGGTTTCTTGCCATGTTTGTCACAAGGCGTATATAGCACTCGATATTGTTAAGCCCTTTACAATGAAATTAAAAAGAAGAAGCTCTTGTTGTTGTTGTTGTTGCTGCTGTAGTCTTCAGACCGGAAATTGGTTTCAGACTGGTTTGATGCATCTCTACTCGTTACTCTATCCTGTGCAAGCTTCTTCATCTTCAAGTAACAACTGCAACCTACATCCTTCTAAATCTGCTTAGTGTATTCATCTATTGGTCTCCCTCTACGATTTTTACCCTCTACGCTGCCCTCCAATACTAAACTGGTAATCCCCTGATGCCTCAGAACATGTCCTACCAACCGATCCCTTCTTCTAGTCAAGTTGTGGCACAAATTCCTCTTCTCCCCAATTCTATTCAGAACCTCCTCATTAGTAACGTGTTCTACCCATCTCATCTTCAGCATTCTTCTGTAGCACCATATTTCCAAAGCTTCTATTCTCTTCTTGTCTAAACTATTTATCGTCCACGTTTCACTTCCGAACATGTCTGCACTCAATACAAATACTTTCAGAAAGAACTTCCTGACACTATCTATGCTCGATGTTTTCAAATTTCTCTTCTTCAGAAACACTTTCCTAGCCATTGCTATTGTACATTTTATATCCTCTCTACTTCGACCTTCGTAAGTTATTTTTCTCCCAAAATAACAAAACTCTTCTACTACCTTGAGTGTTTCATTTGCTAATCTATTTCCTGAGCATCACCATATTTAATTCTACTCCATTCCATTATCCTCGTTTTGTTTTTGTTGATGTTCATCTTATATCCCCCTTTAAAGACACTGACTATTCCGTTCAACTGCTCTTGCACGTCTTCGCTGCCTCTGACAGAGTTACGTCATCGCCGGCCGCAGTGGTCTCGTGGTTCTAGGCGCGCAATCCGGAACCGTGCGACTGCTACGGTCGCAGGTTTGAATCCTGCCTCGGGCATGGATGTGTGTGATGTCCTTAGGTTAGTTAGGTTTAAGTAGTTCTAAGTTCTAGGGGACTGATGACCACAGCAGTTGAGTCCCATAGTGCTCAGAGCCATTTGAACCATTTTTAGTTACGTCATCGGCAAACCGTAAAATTTTTATTTCTTCTCCGTGAATTTTAATTCCTATTCCAAATTTTTCTTTTGTTTTCTTTACTGCTTGCTCTATATACAATATACAGATTGAATAACATCGGGAATGGGCTACAACCCTGCCTCACTCCCTTTCAACCACTGGTTTCCTTTCATACCCCTCCTCTCTTATAACTGCCATCTGGTTTCTGTACAAATTGTAAATAGCCTTTCGCTCCTTGCATTTGACCCCTGTCACCTTCAGAATTTGAAAGAGAGTATTCCAGTCAGCATTGTCAAAAGCTTTCTCTAAATCTACAAATGCCAGAAATGTAAGTTTACCTTTCCTAATCTATCTTCTAAGATAAGCCGTAGGGTCAGTATTCTCTCAAGTCTTCCAACATTTCTACGGAATACAAATTGATCTTCCCCGAGGTCTGCGTCTACCAGTTTCTCCATTCGTCTCTAAAGAATTCGTGTTAGTATTTTGCAGTCGTGACTTATTAATCTCATAATTCGGTAATTTTCTTACCTGCAACACCTGCTTTCTTTGGGATTGGAATTATTACATTATTCGTGAAGACTGAGGGTATTTGACCTGTCTCCTACAGCTTGCTCACCAGATGGTAGAGTTTTGCCAGGGCTTGCTCTCCCAGGACTATCAGTAGTTCTAATGGAATGTTGTCTACTCCCGGGGTCTTGTTTCGACTTAGGTGTTCCAGTGCTTTGTCAAACTCTTCACACAGTATCATATCTCCCATTTCATCTTCACCTTCATCCTCTTCCATTTCCATGATATTGTCCTGAAGCACATCGCTCTTGTATAGACCCTGTATATACTCCTACCTTTCTGCTTTCCCTTCTTTGCTTACACCTGGTTTCCCATCTGAGCTCTAGATATTTGTACAGGTGATTCTCTTTTCTCCAAAGGTCTCTGTAATTTCCATATAAGCAGTATGTCTTAAAAAATGGCTCTAAGCACTATGGAACTTAACATCTGAGGACATCAGTCCCTTTGACTTAGAACTACTTAAACCTAACTAACCTAAGGACATCACACACATCCATGCCCGAGGCAGGATTCGAACCTGCGACCGCAGCAGCAGCAGCGCGGTTCCGGACTGAAGCGCTTAGAACCGCTAGGCCACAGCGGCCGGCTGTCTGTTTTATTCCTAGTGATATATGGCTCTACATCCTTACATTTGCCCTCTAGTCATCCCTGCTTAGCCATTTTGCACTTCCTGTCGATCTCATTTTTCAGACGTTAGTATTCCTTTTTGCCAACTTCATTTACTGCATTTTTATATTTTCTCCATTCATCAGTTAAATTCAATGTCAGTTCTGTTACCCAAGGATTTCTACTAGCCCTCGTCCTTTTACCTACTTGATCCTCCGCTGCCTTCACTATTTCATCTCTGGAAACTACCCATTCTTTTTCTACTGTATTTCTTTCCCCGGTCCTTGTCGACTTTTCCCTGATGCTCTCTCTGAAACTCTCTACAACCTCTGGTTCTTTCCGTTCATCCAGGTCCCATCTCTTCCATCTCTTTAAATTCCCACCTTTTTGCAGTTTCTTCAGTTTTAATCTACAGTTCATAATCAATGGGTTGTGGTCAGAGTCCACATCTGCCCCTGAAAATGTCTTACAATTTAAAACCTGGTTCCTGAATCTCTGTCTTACCATTATATAATCTGTCTGTAACCTTCCAGTATCTCCAGGCCTCTTCCACGTATGCATCCTTCTTTGATGATTCTTGAACCAAGTGTTAGCTATGATTAAGTTACGCTCTGTGCCAAATTCTACCAGGCGGCTTCCTCTTTCGTTCCTCAACGCCATTCCATATTTACCTACTAATTTTCCTTCTCCTCCTTTTCCTATTATCTATTTCCAGTCCCCCCATGACTATTAAAATATCCTCTCGCTTCACTATCTGAATAATTTATTTTATTTTATCATACAGTTCTTCAATCTCTTCGTCATCTGCGAAGCTATTTGACATGTAAACGTGTCCTACTGTGGTAGATGTGGGCGTCGCTTATATCTTGGCGACAATAATGCGTTTACTATGCTGTTCGCAGTAGCTCACCTGCGCTCCTATTTTTTTTATTCATTATTAAACCCACTCCGGCATTACCCCTATTTGATTTTGTATTTATAACCCTGTATTCACCTGCACCTGACCAAAAGTCTTGTTCCTCCTGCCACTGAATTTCACTGATTCCCACTATATCTAACTTAAACCTATCCATTTACCTTTTTAAATTTTCTAACCTACCTGCCCGATTAAGGGATCTGACATCCCACTCTCCGATCCGTAGAACGCCAGTTTTCTTTCTGCTGATAACGACGTCCTCCTGAGTCGTCCCCCGCCCGGAGATACGAATGGGGGAAGCCCTTATGCACCCCTAAAAAGGACGGCCATATCCTCTGTGGCACATGAAATAGCCTTCACCATTTTTGGTGCACAGCTTTGACGCCCGTATCGGTTACAATGAGAAGAGGTGGAGGCCATGTCTCATCCGTAACAACAGACCAGCGCGCAAAATGAGCTGAAAGTAAGTGTTTTCGAAAGCTTTGAACTGAGAAAGTCCATTTCGTACGTGAATTTACTCCGAATTCAATTAATGCAGCATTCATCTTGTACAAATATGTGGACTGTGTGGTGCTACGTCTTCTGATATGTTTATGATACTAGCTGTTTCACATGTTTTTCATCACAAATCGTCCAATACTATATTGAGTCACATAAAAAATATCGTTTTGGCTTTAGAAGTTGTACTGCATTCATCATATGTCAAAAACATAATGGAGAAATATTACTGCATGCACAGTTCAGTAAGTAAATAAAAAATTTGAAAGTTGCTCAGAGTCCGTTAAAATTTGAAAATGCACTCAATTATGGAATAACGTGGCTAGAGAGGCAAAAATTGACATACACATATCAAATGACATGTGGCTTTAGCCGGTCAGAGTGGCCGAGCGGTTCTAGGCGCTACAGTCTGGAATCGCGCCACCGCTACGGTCGCAGGTTCGAATCCTGCTTCGGGCACTGATGTGTGTGATATCCTTAGGTTAGTTAGGTTTAAGTAGTTCTAAATTCTAGTGCTTTGAACCATTTGACATGTGACTTTAAAAACGAATGAAAAAACTGACCAACAGATGGCGTTGAACAGCAACACGTTAATGACGTCGCTTGAGAATCGTGTATAAACTGAGTTGTAATTAGAGAGGGCTGGCTAATGAATACCTGCTGGAAGGTATGATTTTTATGCAGTATAGCGCTTCACCTCATATTGCTACACGTGTGAAAGATCTCTTGCGCACGTCGTTTGGTGAGGATGGCGTGCTGAGCCGCCACGTGCGCTGTGGTTGACCTCCCAGGTCTTCAGACGTCAGTTCATTTGATTACTGGTTGTGGATTACCTGAAGTCGCAAGTCTACTACCATCTTCCGATCTCACTAGGCATGCTAAAAGTCAAAACGTGACGGCAATTTTTCATCGTACCTACAGTTATGCTGTAGAGTGCTGCTCACAGCATTGTCCCTTCACTACAGCTATTCTTGTTGGATGACTGCCATCTTTTGAGCATTTGTTACGAAGAACATCGTCTTTGCTAAGAGTCAGCTGTTAGGCTAATTATTGCTTTTGTATTAGATGAAGAGTCATCTGCTGGTCATATTGCGCTCTTTTTTTCCCAGTAAAACCCCATGTAATTTCACGCAGGTGTATCAGTTTTTAGCTCTCCACTTACATTATTCCATGAAATATTAAATTTTCAAATATTAGCGGACTTTTGGGTCAAACTTATATTTTACTAAATAATCTCTCTGTACATACGAGGGTTGCCCAGAAAGTAATGCAAGGCATTTTTTTTTTCTCAACCGAAAACAATGTTCGAACGAAACGTTACGTATGTATTATTTGAGTGAGAGCGCTAAGTTTCCGTCACTTATGACAATATCGTAGCTGCAGGACAGTCTCAAAATGGCTTCTGTAAGTAATATACGTGCGGGAGGAGGTTGGGGGGTTGGGTTGTTTGGGGAAGGAGACCAGACAGCGAGGTCATCGGTCTCATCGAATTAGGGAAGGAAGTCTTCCGTGCCCTTTCAAAGGAACCATCCCAGCGTTTGCCTGGAGCGATTTAGGGAAATCACGGAAAACCTAAATCAGGATGGCCGGACGCGGGATTGAACCGTCGTCCTCCCGAATGCGGGGGAAGTGATTAGTGTTCAACGTCCCGTCGACAACAAGGTCATTAGAGACAGAGCACAAGCTAGGATTAGGAATGAAATCGGCCGTGCCCTTTCAAAGGAACCATCACGTCATTTGGCTGAAGTTACATAGGGAAATCACGGAAAACCTAAAACAGCATGGCCGGAGACGGGTTTGAAGCGTCGTTCTTCCGAATGCGAGTCCAATGTGATAATCACTGCGCCACCTCGCTCGGTGGCGATGTACGTTACAAGCAACGTGCCGTCATTGAGTTTCTCACCGAAGAGAAGAGAAACTGTTGAGGATTTTTACAAACGCTTGTGCAAAGTCTATGGAGCATCTGTTGTCGACCGAAGTACAGTTAATCGCTACGAACGGAGGGTGAGGTCATCGACGGGAGTTCGGCAGAGCTCCACGATGGTTAAGTTTGTACGGAATCGTCAGTGGGCATGTCCTACTCACACTTAGCCAAATTTTGGTCCTGATCATGCAATAGTACTACACTTAAAAACTAGGCGTTTTTAAATCTACCAGTTCTTAAATAAAAATTCAACCGTGGAACAGAAGGAATTATCATAAAGAAATGATTTAAAACTTACTTTTCCACCTTTCAGGCAATTTATGTTGGTATGGAAATGATCAAGAATTTTTGTTTGTGTATATTGAACGCCTTTCTGAGCCACTGACAATTATCAGTAACGCGTAACAAAGATTGTGACTTACAGGCACCGGAGATGCGTGTCACGCCTTGTCAGTAAAAATCTGTTTCAAACCCGAAAGGGATCGCTGCTGTAAGTAAATGTGAGTCCATCTGAAAGAATTTGTCAGCGAGCACTGCGGAGGTAACTGCTTGCAATGGACATTCGGAGTCTGTAACTCCGCAAAACGCATTATTTTCATCTTCACATAAAGCTGCACGTCTCAAATGGGCCAAAGAAAGCAGAAACTGGACACTAGCTGACTCGAAGCACGAGGTGTGGTCTAAAGAATCGCATTGTTGGCTGTTTTCAAATTACACAAGTTGATTGGCTGCCCTGTGAGGCGTGTGTAATAGGTGTGGTTCAATGATTTTAAGGGGATTTTTTCCTACCACGACAGGGACACAATAATTTTGGTTACTGTGACATGAACTCGGATGTTTATTTCAGCATCCACCGTAACTAAGTGTTGCTCTTGATTGTGAATCTTCGTGACGAGTATGCGTGGACACTCCCGTCTTCTAAGATGACGACTGCCGTGTCCAAAGAGCTTCACGTCTGCATTCCTGATTTGGGCTACACTCAGGCGTCCGATCGCGTCTCGATTGGCCCACCCAATCATCTGATCTTAATCAGTAAGATAGGTCTGCGACTATATGGCCTACGGTCGCAGGTTCGAATCCTGCCTCGGGCATGGATGTGTGAGATGTCCTTAGGTTAGTTAGGTTTAAGTAGTTCTAAGTTTAGGGGACTGATGACCTCAGATGTAAGTCCCATAGTGCTTAGAGCCATTTGAACCATTTTTTTTTTTATTATCGTATGTCAATACAATGATCTGAGTATCTTCTTTCTAAAGTAAATGAAAAATTTTCACTCTGAGATTTCAACATGCAGCATCGCATAGGAGCTGTATCTTATTCCTTACAACGATTTTTATAATCGGTGTCGCGAACGTCATATAAATATTTGTGCTTCTCAACTTCCATTACACCATTGTATGTTGGGTTAGTCAGTCACATTAACGTGAATGTTGGACAACCCTCAACAAGCGTGGCTACCAGTAGCCGCTGGCGACAGCACTGCGTTATTTTAACGAAAGTTTAGCCGCTACCATTTGCATCTTTTGACCCAAGAAATGGGCCCAGACCCATCTGTGTGCGGTGCGACCTTGAGAACGAGCCTGTGCATAGAAAATGGGCATTAGTTTCCGTAACGTGTGGCCACGTAATATACCACAACGTTGTGTCCATATTCCTTGCGTTTCTTATCGCACAAAAGCTGTGTTAAAAACGCCCATGTAGCGTTAGCGTGCGGAACTGCACATGAGACATAACACTCAACT
Source organism: Schistocerca gregaria (assembly GCF_023897955.1). Lineage (NCBI taxonomy): Eukaryota > Metazoa > Arthropoda > Insecta > Orthoptera > Acrididae > Schistocerca > Schistocerca gregaria. Next base: position 306,829,488 of record NC_064920.1, on the reverse strand, counting down.
CTACTGGTTCTAACCAGCACTGAATGGCTTCAGCTGAAAACTTGTGGACTCTTTTCAAATGGCTCAAATGGCTCTTAGCACTATGGGACTTCTGAGGTCATCAGTCCCATAGAACTTAGAACTATTTAAACTTAACTAACCTAAGGACATCACACACATCCCTGCCCGAGGCAAGATTCGAACCTGCGACCGTAGCGGTCGCTCGTTTACAGACTGAAGCGCCTAGAACCGCTCGGCCACCCCGGGCGGTGGACTCTTTTCGTCGGCTAGTTGTGATCTAGAAGCGGTGTTACACGGTATCAACGTGATGTATCCTGGAGGAGACTAAAGTTTCGCCCGATTTGCTTGTATTTGCATCGTCCTCGCAGACACCAGTGTTTGCCTGGCGCTGAGGATCCGGCTGCGGCGATGGCGCAGTCAGCAGACGACAGGCGACGGTGTGACAGTGGGGGCGCCGGCGATCGCAAGAGCCGCGATGCGCCTTGGCGGGTCGGCAAGGACAGGTCGCACAGCGGTCACTTTACTCCGTTGTGTGCGCGCGACGCTGGCGCAATACCCATTCACTTTGAAAAACTTGCATTTCCACTTTCCGTCACCTTGCGATCATTACACCAAGTTCAAAGCGGTTTAATATTACTCTGGACTCGAGCACTGATAGCTTACTGGACAAATTTTGTTAAATGAGGAAACCGCACGACAGTTGCTGATTCAACAATCTTTTATTTCATACACGACTGATTTCGGAACACTTAAAAGGTCAATCATCTGGTGTAAAAAAATAAAATCAATACTCGTTTGAGGTCATCCTCACCCCATGTTGTTGTCATAGAACAAACGTTCCAAGTTGAAAGAACAAAAGGGGGGACAAAAATTCCACCGAAACCGTTGTAGTTTTCCTGTTACTATTCCCAGTCTGGAGGCACGGAGGAAAAAGGGGGTGGGGTGGGCTGCAAGGGCTTTCATGGAATTTGTGTGGCTCCTTTTATACTTTTGACTCGGAGCTTTTGTTCCATGCTGACAGTGGGGCGAGGAATGGAACTTTTAAGTGTTCCGGAACTGGTCGTGTATGCAATGAAAGATTGTTGATTCAATTTATGCAATGAAAGATTTTGATTCAGCAGCTGTTGCACGCTTTCTTTATTTTACGAAATGGGCTGGTACAGTTGCGGCTGTCTCACAAGAAGTCTTTGCTATTGGCCAAAGTTTTCTGTTCTCACGCTTGTGCGGTTATTTTCGCTAGCAAGTGACTTTACATTTAGACTCAGCCATCGACAGAAATCTGCTCACTATTTCTTACGTGAAACGTTTCGAATTAGGCCAGTGTAATTACAATTCTAAAATGAAGTGATGAAAATCATACTTAAATGAAAAATGTGACCTGCTCGTGGAACGTAACATGAAGTTGAGTTAGACCGGGATCGAATCTACACGACTGGTGAACGTCTGTCGGCCTGATACACCACTCAACTCTAGGGTAGTTCTTCGGCGCTTTTCCACGCTCGTTTAGGCAAATACCGGGCTGGTCCCTAATCTCCGGTTCAGAAAATACGATACACAAATAGTTAAAGTATGATAACAAACAGAAAAATTTTTACAAGGCTCACAGGTGCTCACATGACTTTTCTCCCGTAGATTAATTATCGAAGGGAAAAGATATACAGCCACAATGTTAAAATAAACTTAGCAAGTCGTGAAAACAGTGAATCTTCTGCGGCACAATAAACGCAAGGAAAGAAAAAATACCTTAAATGTAAAGAACTCTTATGTTCCAAATAATGCAGTAAAGATAATTATTTGTACATTAATTTGTTCTGCAGATATATCTAATGGAATAGCCATTCCCCCCTCGGTGACTGATAAAAAAGGAACAGTTGTTGTTGACAGTCTAGCTTTCACATAGAACAGAATAACTTTCGAATACCGAGCAAGTAAGATATTTTACACAAGGCTAATGTATACTATTGCGAAAAGCATGTTGTATCTTGAAGGACGTATGCAAAACATAGAATGTGACAGAGCGTATTCACGCAGTGAAATTATTAATCAAACGTTGAGCTTGTTAACTGATGGAATTGTCGGAATTGGCCGCTGATGAACGATTTCTGATAATTCGAAATTGTGGCTGTTATCTGTGAGCTGCTGAGACAAGGGTGATTTATTGACTTTGGGCGAATTTGTAGAAAACAGTCATCAAACGCCATCTTACCGAGCAGAGGTAACATTTAACTGCGGACTGGACCAGAAAATCAGTCGAGGGCGAGGGCTTCATCCTCACCAAATATGTAGGCAATGAATATTTGTTAATGCCACAACACTTTTGTGTGCCAGCCTAAAAGACGAAGACGTAGTATAATTTAAGGTGTCTACTTGAAAAGAAACCTTCGCGTCAAATAATTGAAAAACGCAATTGAATTACGAAGAGTATACGCAGTATTATCTATCGATCAAGTGGGATGCATTAGTTCTCACAGTCAATTTACAAAACGTAAGCGTCTTGTTAGCAGATCTTTCCAGCCTCGGGTCAAACAAATGTTATTACTACCAGCTGTGATTTCCACGATGAATGTAAGATAGAAAAACTAAATTATAACTCAAACTAACTTCTTCATAGAAGTTGCACCATACTGTTGAACTCATTTGTGTGCTAGTTGTATGCGTAAGCCTATTTTACACTTATAATTTAGGGCTTTAGTATTTTACTGTTAATATTTGTTCCTTCTTTTCAATCATATGAGGGTGAGTAAAATGAAAACAAATTTGTAACTAGAAAACGAAATTTCGCTCCGTTATCCTGTAAGTTAGTAAGTGTGCTACAAACAGCGTGCAGAATGGGCTGTAGGTGGTAGCATAGTGCAGATGCACACATACCGTCGCAGTATCGATATAAAGATGGTCGCCCCACTTGCGACTTGCACCAGGGAAGAACAGGGTTCTGTTATTCGGTTTTTGCGTAGTGAAGGTGTGAAACCTGTTGAAACTGATCGACGAATGAAAGTTCAGTACGGTGATGCATGTTTGCACAGCAGCAAGTCTACGAAGGGAGTGGGAAGTTAGCAAATGGCGTGACTTCAGTGGAAGATGCTGCTCGTCCAGGTCAGTCAAATCGAGTTGTAACTGCACAGAATATTGCAGCAGTTGAAGCCATAGTGAAGGAATACTGCCGAGTGACACTGAATGGCACTGCATCATGTTTATAGATTAGTCATGGGTCAGCACACCACATTGTGCATGATGTGCTCCTGTTTCACAAAGTGTATGCAAGATGGGTGCCACGGCAGCTGATTCCTGCAATGAAAGAACGCCATGTTGTTGCTAGTGAAGAACTTCTTCGGCACTTTGAACGAGAAGGTGATGGCTTTCTTTCAAGAATCGTTACTGGGGAAGAAACCTGGGATCACTTCCACCAACCGGAAACGGACTCTTCCTCATCCACCATACTCACCAGACTTTGTCCCAAGTGATTTCCATATGTTTGGACCACTGAAAGACGCAATGGGGGGAAAGAAGTTCCGTTCTGATGAAAAGTTAGGACACGCGGTGCATGAGTGGTAGCGCGGACTACCAGAAGAATTTTTTTCTAAAGGAATTTATGCACTTTGTAAGCGCTGGAGGACTTGCATTGAGCCTGGGGGAGATTATGTTGAAAAGTGATATAGCTTTGTACCACTTCTGCACAATAAATAATATTTTTAAAAAATATTTAAGGTTTTCATTTGACTCACCCTCTTATCATGTGGTGATGATTATGTAAGAAGTCTAATGCAGTCATGATACCATTTGGGTGATCCGAGACGCCAAAGATACTACAAGGGAATCTTATATAGTTAAGAATTTCAGACTCGTAGTTGTTACACGAAGAAGAATATACGAAATATTTTATTTTTTTTGAAATTTGTGGTAAGGTCTTATGGGACCAAACTGCAGAGGTCATCGGACCCTAAGCTTACACACTATTTAATCTAACTTAAACCAACTTACGCTAAGGACGTCAGACACACCCGTGCCGGAGGGAGGACGCACGGGCCGTGACAAGACGACCCTGACCGCGCGGCTATACGAGGTAACTTCGTGAACTAGGTATCATTATGGCAGGCCAACTAACTTAACCACAATTCAAAGCGACACAGTTACATGAGACTATTTTTCAACATAGTCATCGAGTCGCTGGCCGAGTGGCCGTGCGGTTCTAGGCGCTACAGTCTGGAACCGAGCGACCGCTGGAGTCGCAGGTTCGGATCCTGCCTCGGGCATGGATGTTGTGATGTCCTTAGGTTGGTTAGGTTTAATTAGTTCTAAGTTCTAGGCGACTGATGACCTCAGAAGTTAAGTCGCATAGTGCTCAGAGCCATTTGAACCATTTTCATCGAGTCTCTGTAAACAGTGTTCGGAACGTTCTACCAGTCGTTCAGATCCTCGACGACAGAAATCCGCTCTTTGAGAACCGCTGCGTGAACGTCTTCATCGTTGGAAAATCTCTTTCCTCACGGTGTTCTCTGAGCTTGCCGAAAAGACGGATACCTCTCGGTGCAAGCGGTGGACTTACTGATCGGCATCACTCAAGTCTATGCAGACTTGATTAAATTGTTGGCACCATTTCATTACGGCTGATTCCAACATAGCGTTTGTTCATATACCACTAGAATTTCATGGTGAATCTGTGTGCAGTGTAGATGTCTGGTCCACAAGAATGGTACTGTCTCTCGCGCGACAGCTATGGAGTGCGTTTCCAGTTGTCTGGCTATTTAAACCGCACACTGTGGTGCAGCTTCTATCCGTACCGCAGCAGAAGTGTGTCTCCAGGAAAGCCGGATCATGGACTCCCTCCTGATCGCGCGTCAGCTATGGAGTGCGTTTCCAGGTGTCTGGCTATTTAAACCGCACACTGTGGTGCAGCTTCTATCCGTACCGCAGCAGAAGTGTGTCTCCAGGAAAGCCGGAACATGGACTCTCTCCTGATGGCGCGTCAGCTATGGAGTGCGTTTCCAGTTGTCTAGCTATTTAAACCGCACACTGTGGTGCAGCTTCTATCCGTACCGCAGCAGAAGTGTGTCTCCAGGAAAGCCGGAACATGGACTCTCTTCTGACAATCCGCCACTCTTGTTGCGCAGTGATCTTGTCGTGGGCCGAAATGTGTGAGCCACTTACGAAGTTGCTACGTATCCCTCACACAGTTGTGAAGTAGAAACAAAAAGGCAAAATGAAGCCTATGTACATCAATGAGACTGTGGAACCCGCGTACAGCTGTCAGGGACAAGGTTCTAGTGGAAATGCGTTGCCGGTCCACTCTTCAGTCCGCTATTAAGATTAAATACGTATTTGAATCGTGGTGCTTACTCTGATTGTCGAGCATAGTATCCTGTGTTGTAGGCGAAGACGGAGTGAAAGCATGGAAGAGAGTGAAATGTGGTACTGTAATTTGATCTATTTCTCTTTTAAACAGGGGAAAACCACACAGAGATGTGGTGTCATTGAAATAAATACATAGAGATTGCAGTTACGAACAACTTAAATTGGAACCGTCACATAGAAACCAAAGATAGACTTGTACTGACAGAACATTTATAAGATGCAACAAGTCCTACTAAAGAGACTGCTTGTCGTAAGCTTGAGTCCTCTTCTGGAGTATTGCTGCGCAGTATAGAGTCGTTACCAGGTAGGAGTCATGGAGGACATAGGAAAATTTCAAAAAATGGCAGCTCGTTTTATACCATCCCAAATTAGGGGAGATAAGTGAGTTGGGGTGGAAATCTTTAAAAGAAAAGCGTTTTGGGTTGTAGCCAGATCTTTTTACGAAATTTCAGTCGCTGGCTGGTGTGGCCGAGTGGTTCTAGGCGCTTAAGTCTGTAACCGCGTGACCGCTACGGTCGCAAGTTCGAATCCTGCTTCGCGCATGAATGTGTGTGATGTCCTTAGGTTAGATAGGTTTAAGTGGTTCTAAGTTCTAGGGGACTGATGACCTCAGATGTTGAGTCCCATAGTGCTCAGAGCCATTTGGACCATTTGAAATTTCAATCACCAACTTTCAATTACGAATGCCAAAAGATTTTATTGACTACCACCTACGTAGGGAACATGACCATCGTAATAAAACAATAATTAGAGCTCGGAATGAAAAGTTTAGGTGTTCATTTTTCCCATGTTCCATTCTGGAGTAGAAGGTCGAGAAATTGTCTGAAAGTGGTTCTATGTACCCTCTGCCAAATATTCGAGTGTGAATTGGCGAATAGCGTTGTAGGTGTAGAAGAGAACTGTCAAACTAACGTCACCAACCGAGAAATATATCACTACCGGCAATACACCATTTCCTCACTCCATGAGACACTGCGGAGAAGTTTGAGATCATCCCTAGGATTCTTCTCCAACTGAGGTAGTACTCCGTGACTGATGGCACCGACATTGACAGGAAGCTGAACTCCAAACATCCTGATGTAGAGTGATTTAGGGAAACTGTAAAAGACTCGAGTATGACGTCAGAAGCGTTACCGCTGAAAAGCCTACCCATTTACGATTTGGACTGAATCAGATTGGCTGTTTCAAGTAGCGGCTAACTCGCTCAGCGTTCAAACTAACGACCGATCCTTTGCTGCGGAGCAGCCGGACGGGAGGAAAAACACTCAATTAATCAGACTCAGCCGTAATAAGAAAATAAAGGGAGCTGCAGGTTAATGGTTTCTAAATCCGGTGGTCGCCCCGTTAGATGATTAATGCTGTCCATTAGTCAGGCCGTCCTTTAGCAGCGTGGCGGCGCTGGCTGCGGCAATTAAAACTAACGAAAGCGTCGTCATTCCGGCTCGGCCGTTTCCGGCCGCGCGCGGTCGTTGACGCAGCGGCCGGCTGAGGCAAAACTAATAAGTTACGCGGCCACGATCGCTAACGGGAACCGCTGCCTGCCTCTGGCGGTGCGTCCGCCTGAGCTCGGTAAATATTGACGCCGCGTCGCCGGCCTCCCGCCCGTGGACCGTGGCCCGCACGGGGCCCTTTCGTTCTCCCTCGTTTGTAATTTTTATGATTCCGCCTCGGTCAGGGCTGTAATCTGCACCTTCGCGCTCGCCACGGCCAACTGCGGCGATTTGCATGAGAATCAGTCGTGGGAGGGATTGTTGGGGGCCGCGGCGGGCGCTCACGATCGGCGTTGCCCTCCGCTGCGCGCTGCGCTGACCACTTCGTGACCGGCGTCCGTAATAATCGAAACAAATTCGACAGGGCCAGGGGCCGGGCGGCCTCCAGTTACCGCGAGCGAATACCGTCTGCAAACAGAGGACTGTGTCTGCGAGGAGGATGGCGTGCAAGTCCCGAGCATCTCAAACGTCCGCACGATCACGTAGTTTAGCTCAGTTCATTTTAGCTTAGTTTAGTTTTTCGCTGGCCGTAATTGCGACCTCTCAGTATGATAAGCATAGTCTGTGTTACAAACGTTCAGAAATTCTTCTAGTGAGTAAAGAGGTGTCAAGGAGACGTGATTTCAGCTTGTGCTAGAAGTTAATTTGTTAAATTCTTTACATCAATATATGGGTTTAAATGGTTCAAATGACTCTGAGCACTATGGGACTTAACTGCTGAGGTCATCAGTCCCCTAGAACTTAGAACTACTTAAACCTAAGGACACCACACACATCCATGCCCGAGGCAGGATTCGAACCTGCGCCAGTAGCGGTCGCACGGTTCCAGACTGTAGCGCCTAGAACCGCTCGGCCACCTCGGCCGGAAGTATATGGGTGATCAATGATTTTTACAGTTGAGTACTTCATCTCTTTCTGTGTAACGGTAAGGCTAAAAGAAGGATAATGTACGTCATTTGTTAATGTTACTATAGTTTACGAAGTGAGCTTGATTTTTCACAGCAAACCTGTCACATGTGTACATGTACTTTAAGGCTGTTGTCAGCTTGTGCAACTGTTTAAACAGCTATCTGCAGGAGGTTCTAGAGTGGTCAACTCATTTTATACTTATTACCTGCATCTGTGCAACAAATGTTTTGCTCCTCAGTGGCGAGTTACCCTAGAATATTATGCCGGAAGACATTAGCGAATGAAAAAGGAAAACTAAGTTACCTCCCATATAACAAATTGGATGTTATCCGTAACGAAAAAGTTGCAGAGCTTGAAAGTTTAAGAAGATACCTGACCTCCAATTCAGGTTATTTAAACTCAATGACAGTCCATTTTCAAAGAATCAGTTATAAATTTTTTAAGAAAATATTATATTCTTTTTCAAGTGGTGTAATTTCTCCATTAGGCTTGAGTATAACACTTGCATTGTCTTCTTCTTGGATGTATGGTAGCAGTTAATTTATAATTAGGAAGAACAAAAGGGGATCCACTATTGACTACTGTGATACAACTATAGTGATTACACGCCATCGCAAAGGAGCTGTTTCGTTGTTGATTCGGCAGCTCCAAGTGGAATATGATTGTTTAGTTGAAATGTAGAGTCAAGCATAGTAGTAGACGCAGTATTGGTCCACATTTTTGGTAACAAGTCGTGGACGTGCTTTGAAAGTACAGGGAGGCGGTGCATTATTTACGCTGTGGTTCCATATCAGTAGTTCCTGATTTGTGTCGTGACCCTCACGGTCATTGTAGTACGTCGTATTTCTTTTTATTACCTATTATTTCTTTCTCTTCGGACAGTGTCGTTTGTAAAGAATGCATAGTAGTGGTATGCAGTACGCACTTGTCTGTAAGTCGCTGTTTAACTGGCCGGTTAGGTCAGCTCAAAGGTAAGAGATGGCCGCCATCATATCACCTTCACTAGACCATATGCAGTAACGAACAGTGCTGTCCACACCAACCTTTACTTTTGTGGGCTAGAAAATCATTTGTAAGACTCAGTGTTCTTCCGAAATTTAGATCCAATCAATAGCACTGTAGAATAGGTAAAACTTGTGTTTGAAGTAAAATGATGACACTGTTACTTTGTAACTAAGTGGATAAATGCCAGGCTACCAAATGTAATGTCTCCAGTCTGTTCTAGGAATTTTCTGCTATTTATCGCTCTTCATCATTGACAATGCTTTGCGCATGAGAAAAATACCAAGTTGCGCTGTGTTTCAGGGTACACATAAAACTGTCCTTTTATTTATAAGTGGCTAGCTAAGTCAGTTCAAAGGTTGGTAGAAGAAGAGAGCATAGCATCTCTAAGAGAACAAGTAAAACAATGCTCTGTTCAAACCTGTCATCCTCTTGTGTACAGTTTTCCTTAATTTAGATAAGGACAACTTTACTTAGTTTAGGGATGGTTACATTACTTCAGTTCATCATCCAAAGCATCTGAATCATTTTATCCTTGTATTTAGTATATTAGTTTTGTGTATATATTTAAATAGTAATTTCAGGAAGTTCATGATTTTTCTGCGGAATTACTTTGCAACACCATGAAGACGGCATACAACAAACTTCAAACTGGAATGAAATGAACTATACACTTGGAGCCGGCCGCGGTGGTCTCGCGGTTCTAGGTGCGCAGTCCGGAACCGTGACACTGCTACGGTCGCAGGTTCGAATCCTGCCTCGGACATGGATGTGTGTGATGTCCTTAGGTTAGTTAGGTTTAAGTAGTTCTAAGTTCTAGGGGACTAATGACCACAGCAGTTGAGTCCCATAGTGCTCAGAGCCATTTGAACCATTATACACTTGGATGAGTAAACGATTATCATTTCAGCGCAACGACAATATCCAGTTATTTCTAGTGTAAGGAAGAGAAACCAGAGGGTTTCAGAATTCAACAGAAGTTGTATCGTGGATCTCGATCTGTCAGGACTGCAGATTGCCGTTCCGCAAAACTGCTGCTCGCTTGGTCGTGATCGCACTACTACGACGCAAATATCGAATCGATAAGTTCGGGAGGGCCATACTTACCACCACGCAGGTTCTGAACGGCCCTATGTGATTAGCTCCCAACAGGACAGACGTATTGTCCACTCTGCTGTGCGGGATCGTACAGCTACGCCACGCACCTTGACTCAGGTGGTGTGTTTATTTGTGCGAAGGCAAGTATCCACACTGGCAATTTGAGGACATCTGGAGCACCACGGCGACCGTTGTTGGGGTTTCCCTTGAATCTTCAGAGACAGGTTCACGTTGCGACACGTCGTATCGGCCGCGCGGTTCAGACTGTAGCGCCTAGAACCGCTCGGCCACTCCGGCCGGCTATGGAGTGGTATTAGGTACACAATACGATCACCTCTGCTAATTTTGATTGCAATCGCTACATTTTTCACTTTTAAGGGTAGTAGTTGGACCTGATCTTCGAGGTCTTCGCAACGTTACCTGAACAAAATAACAATAAACCGCAGGTTTTTCACAGTGTCCTGACCTACCTGTAATAAGTTTAGCACTCTTTAGTACCCTAAATCACCTCCCAATTTAATCATGTGTTCGTGTGAAAAATCATGCGATACCTCCTAATATCGTACCAGACCTTCTTTCTCCCGGCAGAGTGCATGGACTTAAGCTGTTGGGAGTCCCCCGCAGAAATATAGAGCTAAGCTGCCTCTATATCCGTTCACAATTTCGAAAGTGTTGCCGGTGCGGGACTGTGTGCACGACTGAGCTCTTGATTACGTAAATTAATGTTCAATGGGATTCATGTCGGGTGTGCTAGGTGGCTAGGTCATTCGCCCCAGAATATTTTTCAGACCAATAGCGAACAATTTTGGCCTGATGATATGGCGAATTGTCATCCATAAATATCCCATCGTTGTTTTTGGAACATGAAGTCCATAAATGGCTGCAAATGGTCTTAAAGTACCTGAACATAGCCACTTCAAACTAGTGATCGATTCGGATGGACCAGAGGACCCGGTCCATTCCATTCAAACACAGCTCACGCCATAATGGAGCCACCACCAGCTTGCAAAGTGCCTTATTGACAACTTGGATCCATGGCTTCATGGTGTCTGCGCCACACTCGAAACCTAACATCAACTCTTACCAACTGAAATAGGCACTCATGTGATCAGACCACAGTTTTTGAGTCGACAAACGTCCAACCGACATAGTGACGAGTCCAAGAGTGGCGCTACAGGGGACGTCATGGTGTTAGCATAGATACTCGTATCGGTCATTTGCTGGCACAGCCCATTAACGCAAATTTCACCGCATTGTACTAAAGGATAAGTTCCCACATTGACTTCTACTACTATTTCACGCAGTATTGCTTGTTTGTTAGGACTGACAACTCTACGCATACGCCACTGCTGTCGGTTGTTATGAAAAGGCCGTCAACCACTGCGTTGTCCGTTTTAGAGGTAATGATTTGGTATCCTCGGCACACTCTCGACACTGCGACTCGCGGAATATTGAATTCCTAACCATTTCCGAAAGTCTGTATATGTGGATTTCACTGTGCCATGACTTTTGTCATCTCAGTGTGCATGCACAAGAAATAAAATTCTGTCATGCAGTAAAGGTTGACGTGGAAAGACAACGATATTATCTAATGGTGCACAATCTTGTGACAGTAGCAAACAAGAGGAATTTAAAATGAATACTTTGAAAAGCCTGAACGAAACGTGGCATATTTACGTGGAGTACTGACGGTAAAGGCAATGGTTCAAAGCGTTCAGCAGTGCACAAATAGAGAACCACACGCCGAGTTTGGAAGTGATGTCTCTAGTAACTGTATTTTACTCGATGTGGAATGATCTGTTGTTTTGAGTATACTGATTGCAATCAAGCTAGGCAGCAACAAGTGTTATTAGTGCAGTCAATTGATTGTTATCGATTCATGCTGCGAGGCTGGAATAGCCTACACTTTTCAATCGAGAATCTGCCCAGAAGTGCCTAGTGCCTGTCGCGTATCAAACGTAGCGCCGGTCCTCCAAGGAGAAAATGTGCTGGCGCTGGCCGTACACACTATTGGTCTCCATTCTAGTACAGAATAGTGCAGGATTACCGGAGCAACAAAAGAGGTAACGTTTTTTCAGTCCGCCTCGGTAGCTGCGGGGTCAGAGCGGCATATTGCTAACGGAAGGAGCCCGGGTTCAGTTCCCGGCCGGGTCTGAGATTTTCTCCTCTCGAGGACTTCGTGTCGTGTTGTCGTTATCGTCGTATCATCAGAATTGACACAAATAGCACCTGAATGTCGTCACGTGACAAGTCTAAGCCTATGTAGCTTCGCACCAGGTTACGGCTTGACAGTAATGAATTTTCGGAGCGCACTGTCGTATCGTCTTTCAACGGTTGAGGTGGCTGTACGGAAACGTAGCGAAAGCCAGTAATAATAAAAAATTTAAAAAACCATTGCGTTCAGAGTGCCAGCTCCTTTAATCTAATCCTCACCACCGTGCAGCCCACTTCCACGGTCTAGCGAAATATCCTTCTGAAGCGACGTGGTCAGATTCAGCATTGGGGTCAGCCATGATCGTTACCGAATGTAGATTCGGCCAGGGTAGCAACAACTACTCCGAATGTATTTTTTAAATGTATATTCATTATTTGGCCCTCGGATTTTAAAATATACTGCCATCAACAAATATAAGCACAACTCTTGTAACAACATTCAAACTAACGATTCCAGTGTTTTAAGACCAATAAAATATTCTAAAGTGTGCACGCGTTCAGTTAAGTACTTCTCAAATAGTCGTAAAACTGTGCAAGTACAATAAAACTGTGTACCGGATCAGGACTTGAACCCGGGACCTTTGCCTTTTGCGGACAACCAAGGGCGGTTCTCACGACCCACCTTCACAGCTCTATTTCTTCCAGTAACTCGTCTCCTACATTCCAAACCAGAGGTACTGGCGGGGGTAAAGCTGTGAGGACGGGTCGTGAGAGTGTTTGATTTACTCTTTTTTTTTTACCTCGTATTGTTCCTAATAGTTCGTTGCATTTGTTCGAGGTGGGCGTCCCATGACACACGTTGATGTTCATCGTCGATCCGTTTACACAGTTTTTTACACAGTTTTTTTTAATTACAGAGGGTAGCTAACCCTCTGATCAAACACGCTGGGCTATTCTGTTGGCATTATGTAGCTCAGTTAGTAGAGCACTTTTCCGCGAATGGTAAAGGTCCCGTGTTCGAGTCCCAGTCAGTCACATAGTTTTAATCTGCTGGGAACTTTCATATCGGCGAGCACTCCGCTGCAGAGTGAATATTTCATTCTAGATTGTACAAGTAATGTGCCTGTAAGTAAAGTATAACTGTTATTATGTCGCATGTTATTTTGAACAAGGCAGTGCTTTGTTAGGTAGGGTCCTTGTCTTCCACAGACCTGCGATCGTACTTTCCCAGTCAGTTTAACGTGGGTTACGAACGTGCAACTTGGTATTTTTCAAATTCTCAAACATAATCAGAGATGAGAAAAGTGGAGAGTGATACACCAATAATTTAGGACTGACCGTGAGCCAAAACCGAAACCTCAAAATCCTTAGTCCGGTACATTACAACTGAGACCCTGTCCGCCCATGGTACCTGAGTGGTCAGCGCGACAGAATGTCAATCATAAGGGCCCGGGTTCAATTCCCGGCTGGTTCGGAGATTTTCTCCACTCAGGGACTGGGTGTTGTGTTGCCTTCATCATCATTTCATCCCCATCAACGCGAAAGTCGCCGAAGTGGCGTCAAATCGAAAGACTTACATCCGGTTAACGGCAATACCCTTGGGCTCTGGTGTTCAGGAAACCACTACTGTATCCGTCTAATTCGTAGGCGTGTCTGTAAAACTGTACTCCACAGATAGTCTTTTACGAAGCTGGTCTCTCCGATAATACAGATACCGAAAAGCACATTGTTAAGAAATTTTGCGATGAGTTCGATATATCTTAAGTCTTCCACTTCTAATAGAATGGTGACTGTTGAGTGGCTTTCGATACTCGTACTGTTAAGTTGCTTCCGGAAGCTGCCTGTCTTCAGATTCTTCAGTGGACACACACACAGACTGTGATTACTGTCCCTTACATCTCCGCATTCATATTTGGTGATATCCTTTCTACGAATTCTGTGCAAGTCATGTCCGAAACAGCCATGATTAAACAGCATCCGAGTAATTATCGTGACACTCTTCTCGAAACAACCTCCTTCTTGAACCAGTATTTTGTAGGTACTTTCAGGTAATTTTTTAGACAATGTTTGCCTTTATTTAGCGGCGATGCTTTAAGTCTTCCATTTCATTGTGTTCTAGAGTACAATGGTTAGATTGGAACATGAAATCCCGTGGTGTTCTGCTAATTCGTTGCCATGTAGACTGCAGCACTTCCTTATCCACACATTCGTGTTGGACTTCCGCATGTTTTGCAACTAGACAGCCTGCTTAACTCTTTCGTACATCAGATGGTTCTTGGACACATGAAAACTGAGTGCAAATCTGATAATATTGTGATTCTTTTCAGCGGACACTGTGTAACAGACTTCAGGAACTGAAGTATTTTAGAAAGCGACGGGGAAAATCTATTCCAGACATTATGCTGTGAAGATCTGTAGCCTACAATAACAACACTCCTCCGAGCAGTGCAGAACGCATACAGAACTGTTCTGTTGCACATCCTGCAAGGCCGGGAAAAGGTGATCCCTCAGACGAACAACGCTCGTGTACCTTCACGTGTTATCCAGAGTTTTCAGCAGGATTTCCAGTTTCCTTAGGCAACACAATGACCTGCAGTGTCCTCACTCAGCATCTCTGAGATGTGACTGAACGACTTCTGATCCTGTCCATGTTACGGTAAAAATCTCTCAGCGAATTAGGACAAGTTATGGAAAACGACGTCCCACGCCTATAAAAGTTCTAACACCTACTAACAACTAAATAAGTGACGTTTATTTAAAACTTTTTTTTTCTTTGCCATGATCGGTTTTAAACATTTCATTCATCGTCAGATGGCCGAATTAATCTTACATGACGTAATATTAATCAGTAGTTAAGTAGTTAAGGAATGTCGGAAACCGAAATGAAAAGACTAAACTCAAATTAAAAGGATAAAACTGAATGGCCAAATAAAAATTTTCCAATTACTTCCTAAGTGTGCATTTTTCTAGTAGCGTGATGTATGTCGTCAATTCACGTATCTCTGTGGTGCATGCTTTTATCATCTGGATCACCATAACAGTTCGACACTAAACAACCTGATTTCATATTAACGTCACAAGTTTTAACATGCACTGGTAACACACAGACACGCTCCAAAGCAAAAATATACTTTGTTTACATTAGATATATCATACGCTTAACAAGTGCCTCTAGTATCGATACGTTGTCGTCAAAAGCAAAAATGTTGCATAACTGCCAGTAACAAATAATTAAACCTATCCCAGAGATATTAGCAAGCATAATGTGATATAAATAATACATTAAGGGGAGGTTAACTATCTTTGGCTCGAGAAAAGCATGTTCCTTGAGAATTTTTTTCTCGGGATGTGTTACAGATATAAATATCAAATTTGGTCAAAATGTTTATTGATATTTCCTCTACAAACTGTAATTCTGTCGACCGGAAATGTCGAAGAGCAAAGGCGGAAGTACCGTCGGAACGAAACAAAATTTCGATGTAGCCCTTCACGAGCGGTATGTCACAAGTCAGACGGCTCGTCTGAAATCAAAACTGAGTCGACGTTCGCGAAGTATATAAGATTCTTTAGGAGCTGTACCCCGCTTAAGTTATTTGGACCATAGAAAACAAAATGGCGGCCATTTTAAAAAAAAGGGTTTTTTCATCGATTTTTCGACTTCGTCGACCAAGAAAAAGTATTTATAATTTATGGATCGGAATAAAAGTGGTACAGCTCCTAGACAATTTAGTTAGCTTCGTCGGAAACAAAGAATCACGCCAATCGGTTCAGTAGATTTGAAGTTACCACACCGCGCGATAAAAAAGTCATTTTGAGAAAAACGCGTTTGAAGTTTCGACGACATATAAATGCAATATTATGCAACTTACGTTTAATATGCTATTCCGGGTCCATAAACTAGTCCTTCCTCTTCCTCACAGAGGGCATTCTGCTCGATATGGGCCATTCTGCGCTGCTCCAGAGCCGCTCGTACGGCCTGTGACAAATAGTTTTCGGCCGCTTGAATCTGGTGGTCGTCGGAATGCTTGGCGAACTGCGTCGAATAGAGTCCCAGGGTGGCGTCCATCGTTGTCATGGTCTTCAGAATTGCTGAATACCCTTCGTTGTAGCTGTTCACTGCAAGGAAAGTCGCAATCTCCACAGTTTTCGCATCAGAATGCAAATGCTTGGGGGCTAACTTCCAAACACACGCGTTTAAACTTTCATTTGATTTTTGTTTTTTTCCTCCTAAGCACCGGTACAATAACTCGTCCTCCGAAAGAAAAATATGGTACGTGAAAAAGGCCTATTTCAGGCAGGTGCGTTTTTTTTTTTTTTTTTTTTTTTTTGCTCAACCGCGAATAACAAACATTTCCGTTCAGTATTCGGAAAAACCGTTTCTGGGGGGCGGGGGGGGGGGGGGGATTCTAAGCACTTTTATGGATACAAAAATGCAATGTAAAAATCGATTTTTCAAACCAAATGATAGTAAATGTTCAAATGTGTGACAAATCTTATGGGACTTAACTGCTAAGGCCATCAGTCCCGAAGCTTACACACTACTTAACCTAAATTATCCTAATGACAAAAACACACACCTATGCCCGAGGGAGGACTCTAACCTCCGCCTGGACCAACCACACAGTAAAATGATAATAAACCTCCCCTTAATCTACACTCCTGGAAATGGAAAAAAGAACACATTGACACCGGTGTGTCAGACCCACCATACTTGCTCCGGACACGGCGAGAGGGCTGTACAAGCAATGATCACACGCACGGCACAGCGGACACACCAGGAACCGCGGTGTTGGCCGTCGAATGGCGCTACCAGCGCAGCATTTGTGCACCGCCGCCGTCAGTGTCAGCCAGTTTGCGTGGCATACGGAGCTCCATCGCAGTCTTTAACACTGGTAGCATGCCGCGACAGCGTGGACGTGAACCGTATGTGCAGTTGACGGACTTTGAGCGAGGGCGTATGGTGGGCATGCGGGAGGCCAGGTGGACGTACCGCTGAATTGCTCAACACGTGGGGCGTGAGGTCTCCACAGTACATCGATGTTGTCGCCAGTGGTCGGCGGAAGGTGCACGTGCCCGTCGACATGGGACCGGACCGCAGCGACGCACGGATGCACTCCAAGACCGTAGGGTCCTACGCAGTGCCGTAGGGGACCCCACCGCCAATTCCCAGGAAATTAGGGACACTGTTGCTCCTGGGGAATCGGCGAGGACCATTCGCAACCGTCTCCATGAAGCTGGGCTACGGTCTCGCACACCGTTAGGCCGTCTTCCGCTCACGCCCCAACATCGTGCAGCCCGCCTCCAGTGGTGTCGCGACAGGCGTGAATGGAGGGACGAATGGAGACGTGTCGTCTTCAGCGATGAGAGTCGCTTCTGCCTTGGTGCCAATGATGGTCGTATGCGTGTTTGGCGCCGTGCAGGTGAGCGCCACAATCAGGACTGCATACGACCGAGGCACACAGGGCCAAAACCCGGCATCATGGTGTGGGGAGCGATTTCCTACACTGGCCGTACACCTCTGGTGATCGTCGAGGGGACACTGAATAGTGTACGGTACATCCAAACCGTCATCGAACCCATCGTTCTACCATTCCTAGACTGGCAAGGGAACTTGCTGTTCCAACAGGACAATGCACGTCCGCATGTATCCCGTGCCACCCAACGTGCTCTAGAAGGTGTAAGTCAACTACCCTGGCCAGCAAGATTTCCGGATCTGTCCCCCATTGAGCATGTTTGGGACTGGATGAAGCGTCGTCTCACGCGGTCTGCACGTCCAGCACGAACGCTGATCCAACTGAGGCGCCAGGTGGAAATGGCATCGCAAGCCGTCCCACAGGACTACATCCAGCATCTCTACGATCGTCTCCATGGGAGAATAGCAGCCTGCATTGCTGCGAAAGGTGGATATACACTGTACTAGTGCCGACATTGTGCATGCTCTGTTGCCTGTGTCTATGTGCCTGTGGTTCTGTCAGTCTGATCATGTGATGTATCTGACCCCAGGAATGTGTCAATAAAGTTTCCCCTTCCTGGGACAATGAATTCACGGTGTTCTTATTTAAATTTCCAGGCGTGTATATATCATTTTAACCATTATATAAGTGGAAATGAGAAATTGTGTAGTTAGTCATATTCGAAATAAAGACTGTCATGAAATAGGTGATCTTATACAAATGTGTATAACATTTTGGTATTTATAGAAACAAGAGACAATACATATGAGAGAAATTTTTTTGAATAATATATAGAAGAGCAATATTAGTAAGCTTCGCCCTCTCATTGAGAGTATTAATTATTTTACGTGTCCAGGACTTAGATATACAAAATAATTAAAATGCAACATGATAAATAAAAATACAGGACGGTAATAGAAGTAATAACATACTACAGAAAGACAAATATGATTATCTATTAAATGGACCGCAAACACCAGAATCCGCGGTTTTGGTGGCCTGATCACTTGCTGCATAAAGGAAGCAAGGACAGGGCAGGTTTGTGCAGACCAGGAGATGATGTATCCTGTAGGTCACACACTCACTTAATTCCTCCTCAGTGACGTGGCCCACTTTCTGAGCTGCGCCTTGCATCTCGACACTCCTGTCCTTAGTCGGTTTAGAGCCTTCCATGTCGCATATAGCAAATGAAAATCCCGAGGCAGGTTCCTCTCCTTGATATTCTTCCTGTCCCATTCAGTTAATGAAACTTGCCATAGCTCTGTTGGACGAGTTTCAGGTGCTGAGTGAGTTACTGATGGTGTGTACACGGAGCTCCTTCTTGACCTCAGTGTAGGTCTTTCCGGAATCGCTCTGCTGCTACGGTCTCAGGTTCGAATCCTGCCTCGGGCATGGATGTGTGTGATGTCCTTAGGCTAGTTAGGTTTAAGTAGTTCCAAGTCTAGGGGACTGATGACCTCAGATGTTAAGTCCCATAGTGCTTAGAGCCATATGAACCATTTTTGTAGGTCTTTACGCTACATGTCCGAACAGGGGCTGCCTGGGGTCGGTTTGCTTCTTTTTGTCGATTTCTGCGGCTGTTCTTCTGCGTATGTTAGGTGGCGCTATACCCATAATTTGGTTGATTTTGGTGACAGGAATTGATCGTAAGCAACTAATCACCAGCCGTCCCGTGTTGTTCAGGTGCATCCATCTTTTAGCATGTGTGAAGTTCCGCCAGATCGGTGCTGCATATTCTCTGCAGAGAAATGTAGTGCTAGGGCAGATATATGGAGCGCGTTCCGCTGTGATCCCCAGGAGGTGCCAGTAAGTTTACGTATGACGTTCCT
This sequence comes from Schistocerca gregaria, assembly GCF_023897955.1. Lineage (NCBI taxonomy): Eukaryota > Metazoa > Arthropoda > Insecta > Orthoptera > Acrididae > Schistocerca > Schistocerca gregaria. Next base: position 306,810,204 of record NC_064920.1, on the reverse strand, counting down.
AGTAGATACCTTCAGCCTTATTTCTTGGCAATGATCTTTGAATGCGAGACTATCATCCAGCTTTACTCCCAAGTATTTTGGAATATTGTAGTGGTATAGTTGTTACCTTCTCCAGTTAATAGTTAACTTCTTCCTGGCTTCCCAGTTTCTCAGATGAAAGGCACAGACCTGCGTCTTTCTGGGATTTGGCTCCAAGTGGCTGTCATCATAATACCTGCCGAGATCTTAGAGAGGCGCTGTCAGCTCTGTCTTTACTTCCTCAAAGGGTTTGCTTTGAACTGCAGTTGCTGAGTCATTTGCACAAATAAATGTTCTTTTTCCAGGGTTGATTGGTTGGTCGTTAGTGTAATGTTTTACTGCCGAGGTGCCGATTTACTACCTTGAGGCAGACCATTATTCAAGATCCTCCATCGGCTCTTCCTGTTGTAAAATTGGAAATTTCGGGTAAGGACTATGGGACCAAACTGCTGAGGTCATAGGTCTACCTCCTGTTTTGCAGCAAACACTGGATGACCTGTGTTAAGCTGTAGTCTTTTCTAACTGAATATACCTTTATAATATTCTTCTCGGGTATGCAGCCGGATCATAACGTCTTCATGACACAATATTTCCGCGGTCCAACTGGCCGCCATCTTCAGGTGAGAGTGCTGGTGCACGATCTCGCCGGAACTGACTTCCCAGCTGACGCTGGAATGAGGAGCCTGTCCTTGGCTCGAGGTGATGCAGTATAGACATACATATGTCGTTCCTGCAGTTCCTGTAGGGGAGAGAAATATTAATTAACAGTCTAGTCAAATGGTCCTGTCTGGTTTTCCCTGAAAAAGAGAAAGAGACACTCTGTTGAGGGATAAAATTTTTATTTATTTTTATTTTTTAATTTTTGACAGCGATATCTCGATTTCGCCTCTTTCCATCACTGGCGGCGGGGTATGTCTACTGCGCTAGAGGGCGGTTACGGCACCTTCTCGCGCACGCGTTGTGGGTCTTCTGCGGCCTATATAGGGGCCGCCGCTTGCGCTGGGAAGTCAGTTCCGGCGAGATCGTGCACCAGCACTCTCACCTGAAGATGGCGGCCAGTTGGACCGCGGAAATGTTGTGTCATGAAGACGTTATGATCCGGCTGCATACCCGAGAAGAATATTATCAATTATTACGCCGGGAAAGCCTTCGTAGTCACATGAATATACCTTTCTAATCAACTTCTTGTGTTTGTAGGCATCATAAGCCGCTGACAGATCTATGAATTAATCTATGAATGCCACACCTGTGACTTCGTACCTATCTTCTGTATACTGCGTCAAATTGAGGATTTGACAACAGCAAAACCTTCCTTGGATGAAACCTGACTGCTCGTTCTTAGGGTTTTTATAGACATGTTGTGAGATGCGATTGATGATCAGCCTTTCCTCGACTTTGTACACTTGGCAAAGAAGAGACACTGGTCGGAAGTTTTTAGGATTGACTGGTTACTTTCCAAGCTTCAGAAGTGCTACAACTTTGGCTATGGGCCGAATCTTATAGATCTGTAATTTTGAAATGCAAGTGCTCGTTAAATGTAAGATCCATTGCATTGTTAGTGGCCAAAACATTTTAATTTTCTCTGGTCTTAGATCATCTAGGCCGGCAGCTTTATTGTTCTTCATTGATTGAAAAGTTCTTTCATGGTGAAGGGAGTACCAATGTAGTCTTCCTCGTCAGTATTTCTTTGAAGCTTCCTGCCCACAGTTCTTCTTCTAGTTTTCCCATTCAACAGTAACAGATGCGCACTTTGATGAGATTTTACATTAAATACGCTCGGAGGAAAACTTGTGGAGCCATTGTTAAGTTTCTTCAGCAGATTCCACGCCTTACGTCTGTTCTGTCTCATCTCTAGTCACTAAAATGTAGACTTTCACGGCCGGAAATATCATGTCCATTATAATTATCCGGGCTGTTATGCCGTGGTCGGTTGATGTATTTTGTCTCAATTCCCAACGTTTCGTCTCCGACTGCGGGAGACATCTTGAAGGGGGTCCGTAGGTCGATAGAAGGTCCGACACACCCACTGGTTCGCTACTGACTGCCGCTAAATTCCGTCTCCGCGAGCTCCCGCGCCGCGGTGTGACGTCACGTGTTTTGAAAACGCCAGTGCAATTGGCCGCTGTCCGTCGCTGTCGATCGCCGTTGCCATCATCCAGTAGTGGACGGGTGGTACACATCTTCTTTAACAGCGGCATCCATATACCGTTTAATTCCACGTCCTCCTCCTTTCGGTTGAAATAATCTTCTTTAACACCGGCATCCATATACCGTTTAATTCCACGCCCTCCTCCTTTCGGTTGAAATTATTTGGGTGTTTAGCGATTTCGATTGCCTCCCTGTAGAGCCTTTCGTAGTATCCGCTTGTGGCCGCTAGTACTTGCGTCTCCTCGAAACGAATATTGTGGTTCCCTGGCTGGAAAGCATGCTCCGCAACAGCTGATCGTTCCGTTTCTCCTCTTCTACAATTTCCCTTGTGCTCATCCAAACGTTTAGAAACCGTTCTTTTAATTGTACCTACATAAACATCACCACAGCTGCATGGGATCCTATACACTCCAGCTTTTTCCAAAGGTTTGCGAGCGTCCTTGGGAGGCTTAAGGTATTCCTGTATCTTCCTGTTGGACTTGTAAATTACGGTAATATTCCGCTTCGTCAAGATCCTCCCTATTCTTTCCGTTACATTTTTAACAAACGGCAGGAAAACCTTAGATTTTGCAGTAGCCTGTACGTCAGTATGATTTCTGCGTGGCTGCCTCAACGCACGTTTTATTTCGGCGGACGAATATCCGTTCTTCATTAGTGCATTGTGGAGATTTTCCATCTCAGCGTCGAGCAACTCAGGTTCACAAATATTTTTAGCTCTGTCCGCTAACGTCTTGATAACTCCCCGCTTCTGTTGTGGATGGTGGTTCGAATCCCGGTGCAAATAACGGTCCGTGTGCGTGGGTTTTCGGTATACTGAGTGGCCCAAACTACCATTTTCGTTTCTGAAAACAAGCACATCGAGGAAATGTAATTTGCCGTCTACCTCCTCCTCAATTGTAAACTGAATTCTCGAGTTTATGCTGTTTATATGTTCGTGAAACCGGCTTAGTTTCTCCCTACCATGTCTCCACAGCACAAACGTGTCATCCACGTATCGGAGCCTTACATTTGGTTTTTTGCTGGCAGTACCTAAGGCCTGTTCTTCGAATTTCTCCAAAAAGAAGTTTGCAATTACGGGACTTAGGGGGCTTCCCATAGCCACGCCATCCGTTTGCTCATAAAACTGTTCATTCCACTTGAAGTATGTGGTCGTCAAACAACACTTAAATAGTTCTAAAATATCGGCAGGAAAAATGCGATCCAGCTGTTCCAATACATCATTAAGTAAACAGCGATACCACATCGAAGCTGACCACTATGCCATCCAATCTGCTGATGAAATGTGTCGAATTCTTTATGTAAGAGTCCGAACGGCCCACATATGGTTTCAATAGCGTAGTCAAAAACTTGGTTAACGAGTAGGTGTGCGAACCAATGGCACTTAGTATCGGTCTTAATGGCACATTTTCTTTATGAATTTTGGGCAATCCATAAAGCCTCGGTGGTAGCGCAACCGAATTGCACAGACCTTTCTGTACACTCTCTTCAATGGAAGACTTTTTTATTAACCGCGACACAGTTCTGAGAACGTTGTTAGTGGGGTCCCAGATCCAATAGATAATTTTACTCTGGTAGTCGGCCACATCCATAACCACCGTTGCGCTTCCTTTGTCAGATGGGAGAACCAAAATACTATCGTCGTCATTCAGGAGTTTTAAAGCTCTTCTCTCACCCACAGTTATATTACTTTTCGGCAGTTTTGCATTGGCTAATATTCTCACTGTTTCTATACTGATTTCTTCAGCTGTTACAGAATCCATACTGCGAATTTCTGCTTCAACACTGGCTATAATTTCTTCCGTGGGCACAAAACGCGGACTAACAGCAAAATTTCCTCCTTTGGCAAGCACAGATGTCTCAGCGTCAGATAACGAACCTTTGGACAAATTGATAACGGTCCGGGAAACGTCTAAATGCCGAACAGTCTGATTAGGTAGCAAATTAGATGTCTCCCGCAGTCGGAGACGAAACGTTGGGAATTGAGACAAAATTCATCAACCGACCACGGCATAACAGCCCGGATAATTATAATGGACATCATTCTCTAGTTGTCACTATACCGCACCATTTCTCTCCTCTTATTGCTGATACAGCATTCAGTAGTTCCTCTCCTGTCTGAATTATTTCTTCAGAGAATTGTGTGGTGATTTGCTTTTATTGTTATACATTGACGAAATAGCTAGAGGGCCTGAAACTATTGTTAAAGACATTCCATATACATGTGGCCCTGTATTTATGAACATGAGCAATTAACAATATCCATAGAGTGTGAATAAAACGTGCTCATGTGGGATCATTTCGGAAAGTCTCTTACTGATGGGTCACTCACCATAATGTGGATAAACGGAGCTAAGTTGGGTTCAAAGAGATCAACAGGTCTTAAACAAAGCAAATGCAGTAGAAAATTAATAGACAAAGAACGTTTGATGTGTTTGCAAGTATTTCGGAATAAAGCTGTACCCATCCAAAAAGGACAAGTCCATTTTATCGTTGCCATGCATTGTGATGGCCCTCTGGAGAAAAACATCCGGCTGTAGTCTGACGGGCTTTACAACAGTTTATATAAACTGGGAAGACAATGCGAGGTACACAAACATCTGTACGTAGTTTCAGGGCACCCCAGGAAGTAAAGCGCTTTATTGCATATGCTCTCTGGCAAATGCACGTGGTTACTGGGGCTCCACGTGCCATCATGGTGCTCGTAAGGGCTTGTGGTGGTTGTCAGCGCGGCGTTGTCTCTGTAAAAGGGTGACTTTTAACGCAGGAAATGTTTATGACCGTTTACTCAGCAGGTCAGGTTGGACCGACATATATTGTGGCACAAAACACTATTTACGTTAGAAATAGTAATTTACTTTCTTACTTTATACGTTCGTCCGGTATCACAAGTACGACGCAAACAGGTATACTGTCTGCTTCAGCTGTACTACTTGTCAGGTTATGCATTTCGTCGGTAAGTGATAGTAATTTCCTTCATTACTCTTACGAACTGGCAGAACAGTTAGAAGACAAAAAAAAAAAAACAATTGTGTCAGATTAGTGGTCTTGGTAGCGTTGTCTTCGGAATGTCTGTAGTTCGTTTCTCGTAGCTTGGATGCAGCATTTCATAGTTTTATTAAGATACTTAATCGGAATTTTCGACAAGTGAGAATGACCTAAGAGATGAGTACTTTATGGTTAACATTAATATCAGATAATAGTGGGTGATTATAAATAAACTGGCGGTGTTCCGAGTGTTACTGTAAAGGCTGCATACATAGCAGAACGCTGAAAATCGTAGAACAGTGTTCTAGTAGTACTGGGCATCGAAAGATCCTGAAGAAGATCCCAGCAGAGGGGTCGAAATGTCGATTATCTTAGAGGAAATATGACGAGGCCTAAAAGCCCAGAAGATTTTTAACTATAGCAGACTTACATCGTAGGTATGTTCATTGGTCGGTGCGCTCGCGGAATATGGTGAAAAAATAATAGTTCCACTTTCTACCAAGGGGGGAAGGAAAAGGGGTGGAACGATCAAACACATGATAACGGTGGTTCTGACACGTTTATTCACGTTTATTACGATACAGTCACAAGTTATAACAGCCGCGGTTTGCGCGGTCCCTCCCGCCGGAGGTTCGAGGCCTCCCTCGGGCATTGATGTGTGTGTTGTTCTTAGAATAAGTTAGCTTAAGTAGTGTGTAAGTCTAGGGACCAATGACCTCAGGCGTTTGGTCCATTACAAATTCACACACATTTGAACGTTTGAAGTTACAACATATGATCAGTATGGTCTATCGACTCAGAAATATGCTGCACCCGTAACACGGCGTGGTCGGCAGTCGCTTGCAGCATTTCCGTTGTAATCAGACTGATATGTTGTCGTGAGCTATTCTTCAGACCACAAAGAGTCCGGATACGTCTCTGATAGACATGACATCTGAGATATCACCACAACTGGTTTTAGGTCGGGGGAAATGGAAAGCTATACATCACGAAATTTCCTAGAGATGATGTGGTCGTTACCGAAGGTTTCTCGTATCAGAAATTTCACCTCCCTGGCGACGTGTGACTTCCCCCCGTCTTGCATGAAAATAATTGTGTGAGCACAATTGGTTCCTGTAAAGCTGGAACCACGTGTTACCCAAGGAGCTCCTCATAACGTGCAGAAGTCACTATACACCTAACAGGCCCAAGAAGTGTCATCTCCTCTAAGAAAAATGGACCGAGAATGAAGGAGCTTGTGGAACCACACCACACAGTCACATAAGCTGAGTACAGTGGATGTTCCTGCACAATGTATGGTGGAGTAGAACCCCATATGCGACAGTTCTGCGCTTTCACTAAACCGTGCAAAGTAAAATGTGTCTCGTCCTTGCAAAGAATATTCCCTGGCCATTTGTCACCCGTTTCCCTGCACACGTAAAAACGGAGGGCAAAATTACGGCGTCGTAGTCTACATTGAGGCTTGGTTTGGTGCACATTCTGGATCTTGTAGGGATACCGATGAAAAAATGCGTCGCAAATATTTTGAACTGTTCACAACAGGAGAGACAATTCCCACGAGACAATTCGCACACTGGATGCAGAATCTGAGGCATATCTGCACGGTCGGCTACTGCCACAGCAGCGTCAGCGACGACTGCCGTGGGAATGGGCTGCCTCCCTTTTCATGCTGCACCATCTGATCTATCTGTGACTTCAAATTTCTTGATCATATTGTTTAGCCCATTTAGTGGCAGGGGACCTCTTCGCAGCTGTTTCTGTCGATGATATTCTCACAATGCAGCGCTGCTTTTGCGCCGTTCTGGTAAAACAACTTTAGCGGCAGTGCGAGTCTTTCTTCGGAATGGCCACTGCGTTTCGTACAGAAAACTTTAACCTTCATAATCCATCACATCAACTGTAACTATATAGAAGAAATCAACACGCATCGCCAAGCGACAAACAGCATACTGACGTCGAAACAGGAAAATATAGCGCCATATGTTCACGTTGTGTCTGAGATTGGTATTACTTTATTTCAATATAATGCGCGAGTGCACCGATTAATGAATATACTTACGATATTTCAGCACCCTGCGATGTACACATCCCGCATCGAAGCACTCAGAACACCGTCAGTCTCTTAACCACTGAGACACTGGAGCAACGAAGGCTTTTGTTTGGTGGAATAATGTACCTTTGTTAATGTCATTAGATAGCTTTCGGAAGGATTAGCAGCATAAAATATCGCATAATAGTGGTCACCGAAATTTTTCGCAAATATTAGATTGGAAACGAGAGTCCAAAATCTGCGAGCACAGCAGTCAGAATCTGGTGCGTTGTTCTATTTTTCCTTGGTCGAGGAGCTGCGCTACTTCGACATACTATCTACAATGACTGATATAAAAAGTGTTACACCATAAACACCTCGACCGAATACTACCACCCTGATACTCCAGCATTTCTAGACCACTTGAATATGAGGACTCAGTTTTTATGCTTTTCCGAGCTTATATTCAATTTCTTCAATATAGAAATAAACCATTCCTACAGATGAAGAATGGTATGAGTGAAAGATACACTCCTGGAAACTGAAATAAGAACACCGTGAATTCATTGTCCCAGGAAGAGGAAACTTTATTGACACATTCCTGGGGTCAGATACATCACATGATCAGACTGACAGAACCACAGGCACATAGACACAGGCAACAGAGCATGCACAATGTTGGCACTAGTACAGTGTATATCCACCTTTCGCAGCAATGCAGGCTGCTATTCTCCCATGGAGACGATCGTAGAGATGCTGGATGTAGTCCTGTGGAACGGCTTGCCATGCCATTTCCACCTGGCGCCTCAGTTGGACCAGCGATCGTGCTGGACGTGCAGACCGCGTGAGACGACGCTTCATCCAGTCCCAAACATGCTCAATGGGGGACACATCCGGAGATCTTGCTGGCCAGGGTAGTTGACTTACACCTTCTAGAGCACGTTGGGTGGCACGGGATACATGCGGACGTGCATTGTCCTGTTGGAACAGCAAGTTCCCTTGCCGGTCTAGGAATGGTAGAACGATGGGTTCGATGACGGTTTGGATGTACCGTGCACTATTCAGTGTCCCCTCGACGATCACCAGAGGTGTACGGCCAGTGTAGGAAATCGCTCCCCACACCATGATGCCGGGTTTTGGCCCTGTGTGCCTCGGTCGTATGCAGTCCTGATTGTGGCGCTCACCTGCACGGCGCCAAACACGCATACGACCATCATTGGCACCAAGGCAGAAGCGACTCTCATCGCTGAAGACGACACGTCTCCATTCGTCCCTCCATTCACGCCTGTCGCGACACCACTGGAGGCGGGCTGCACGATGTTGGGACGTGAGCGGAAGACGGCCTAACGGTGTGCGGGACCGTAGCCCAGCTTCATGGAGACGGTTGCGAATGGTCCTCACCGATACCCCAGGAGCAACAGTGTCCCTAATTTGCTGGGAAGTGGCGGTGCGGTCCCCTACGGCACTGCGTAGGATCCTACGGTCTTGGCGTGCATCCGTGCGTCGCTGCGGTCCGGTCCCAGGTCGACGGGCACGTGCACCTTCCGCCGACCACTGGCGACAACATCGATGTACTGTGGAGACCTCACGCCCCACGTGTTGAGCAATTCGGCGGTACGTCCACCTGGCCTCCCGCATTCCCACTATACGCCCTCGCTTAAAGTCCGTCAACTGCACATACGGTTCACGTCCACGCTGTCGCGGCATGCTACCAGTGTTAAAGACAGCGATGGAGCTCCGTATGCCACGGCAAACTGGCTGACATTGACGGCGGCGGTGCACAAATCCTGCGCAGCTAGCGCCATTCGACGGCCAACACCGCGGTTCCTGGTGTGTCCGCTGTGCCGTGCGTGTGATCATTGCTTGTACAGCCCTCTCGCAGTGTCCAGCCAGAGCAAGTATGGTGGGTCTGACACACCGGTGTAAATGTGTTCTTTTTTCCATTTCCAGGAGTGTAGTTATTGAGTGTGCGTAACGTTGCTGAATATTTTTGAGTGGAGATTCCAACATAAAAAGCCTAGATGTTGTGCACGAACATGTGGGTTGGGCGCTACTCAAGCTGAATGTCCGCCAGAGGCAAGCGCCATAATCTGATGGGATCTGAGAAGACGACTGTCAAAGTTTTGTTCACAATTTACATTCGTTTTAGGGTGTAACAGCCTGCTGTGGTTAGCGCCGCTGCTTCAAATTTTTGTGTCCCCTGTTCGAAACCCTGTTATTGTTTCCATTTTTTATTTTTTTCATTTATCTACCCATGTCCACAGAAGATTACCACAAGACTGTTGCTCATCAAGTTAGCGCATATAGGAACGATAATAATTACAAAATTACAGTTGGGTTTCACAAGAAGTGTGGATGGTATTTTCAGCAGTACCAACCATTTTAAATGGTCATATGTTATATTTCATTCTTATATTAATTCTCACATTTTATTCTTATGTTCATTGTTCCTGAAGATTTGGGGCGTTCCCTTGGATGATATTGACTGTAGGAACATTGGAAACGGAAATGCAGAACACTGTGAGCATTGCTCAAAGGCAGGCTTGCCATAGTGACATTTCTTCCTATTGATCTCATTTAGGTAAGAAAGATCGTTAGAATTGCTGAAGATTTCATACATTGGCAATAATTCTGCGTCAAACCACGCATAACGTATCTTTTTTCCGAAAATAGAGCTTGCAGCTGACCACGAATCAATATATGCTACAAGAATTTCACCGAAATTTCGAATATACCATAATTAAATTAGAAAAGCCTGCAACTTAAAATAAAATAATAAAGTAAAATTGATTTCATTCTATGTTGGTCGCCTGGTATAGTAACCGGTTATGAACTTGTTGAAATAAGACAGTCTCGCTTGCAAAACCTTTTTTATTTACGGGAAATGACGCGTTGCGTCCGTTTGGGACATCATCAGATTGACGTAAAAATTAATGTGGAAAACCAACATTCGTCCATTAATGCCCACATATGGCATGAATGGACGAATGTTGTTTTTTCACATTAATTTTTACGTCACTCTGATGTCCCAAAAGCGCTAAACGTGTCATTTCCAATAAATAAAAAAAGATTTTGTAACCAAGACACGCTTAATTCAATAAAAAATGTACCAACCAAATGTATTAATAAAAAACAAAAACAACACAAAATATTTTATAATTAAATTTAACAATACCTGGTGGTTATAATTAAACTTTATCTATTTAACACGTGTAACACAGAAACTAATCAACGTATGAGTACGAAACTTGCTAGCATTAATGGCAAGGACTTGAGGCAGAGAAATAATGCAGAATAAATTTAATGAAAAAACTTTTAATGTGCGGCTTCGGTACATCGTACCGTTATATACCGGTACCATTACCGCTGCAAAACGGATTCAATATGGAGCTCATCAGTTTCCAGAAGAATCTGAACGCGCAGGATTGCATTCTGCACAGAAGAACGAAGCATGTCTGTAGGTATGCTGGCTACCTCTCTTGCTACGCTGCGCTTCAGATCAGCACATATGTGAATGTTCCCCTGGTAAACACTGTCCTTTCAGGTAGCCCCAGAAACAGAAATCACAGGGAGACACTTTCACCTTACAGAGGAATTGTATGCACAGTGACTGGAGGTGAAAAACCCCACACTCGGCAATTCCCTGTGTTCATCTCACGCATCAGAGAAAAATGGGATTTGTCTGTCAGTAGGGTTATCTAGGGCCAGCCCTCGTCAACTTCAATCCCTGCGAGAAGGTGGAGAGCGAAGTCAAGACATCGTTGTGCGCTCTGTGGCGCAAGCTGCTGTACGATCTTGTGCTGATACCATCTGAGAATGGTTCGAAGCACCTCACGTACAGTGGATCCCGGGTTGTTCAACTGTCGTGACACAGCACGCGCACTGCCTGACGATCGGGAATTGCGCCCAGCGTCGTCTGCCAGAGCGACAGCGATTTCATGAACCACCTGTGGCGCAACCGGTCGTCGGCCTCTTCCTGGAGCGACACCCAGTTCTCCTCTTCATTCGAACTTCTTTATGATGCTCCGCACAGTAGGTGGAGAAAGAGAACCCTACTGTAATCCTTTGAGCCGGCGATGTTCTCGAAGTGCAGCTGCAGCATTTCTGTGGTTTTGATACTAGAGCTTCACCAGTAATGCCCTGCTCCTTTTGCCCAAGCTCATGTTGACGCATCAACAAGTACACTGCAACTGGTCAGCTGTGTGAGACTATGAATCGTGATGACTGGCACCTGGTGGCCATAGATGGAACTGAAACGTGGCGGTTGACACATGGAAATCATGCACCTTACGCTCTGCATTAATGCTACCAAGCTTGGTACTCGTACGCTAATTAGTGTCGTGTCAGGGCAAGTTTGATTATAGTCGCCCAGTATATGTAGAATATTCATTCAGAATACAAGTATCTGAAAAAGACGTAATAAACAACCTAAGATGACAACTGGAACAGAAGCAGACACACATTGGCCGCGCGTACGGCGATATAGAGATAGTTCCAGCTTACACTAATGACCATTAAAATTGCTACACCAAGAAGAAATGCACAAACGGGTATTCATTGGACATATATATTATGCTAGAACTGACATGTGATTACATTTTCACGCAATTTGGGTGCATAGATCCTGAGAAATCAGTACCCAGAACAACAACCTCTGGCCGTAATAACGGCCGTGATACGACTGGGCATTGAGTCAAACAGAGCTTGGATGGCGTGTACAGCTGCCCATGCAGCATCAACACGATACCACAGTTCATCAAGAGTGGTGACTGGCGTATTGTGACGAACCAGTTGCTTGGCCACCATTGACCAGACGTATTCAGTTGCTGAGAGATCCGGAGAATGTGCTGGCCAGGGCAGCTGTCGAACATTTTCTGTATCCAGAAAGGCCCGTACAGGACATGCAACATGCGGTCGTGCATTATCCTGCTGAAATGTAGGGTTTCGCAGGGATCTCAAAAGTAAGGTCAACTGTTCAAAGTGCCGTCAATTCGAACAAGAGGTGACCGGGACATGTAACCAATGGCACCCCATACCATCACGCCGGGTGATTGGCCAGTATGACGATGACGAATACACGCTTCCAATGTCCGTTCACCGCGATGTCACCAAACACGGATGCGACCATCATGATGCTGTAAACAGAACCTGGATTCATCCGAAAAAATGACGTTTTGCCATTCGTGCACCCGGGTTCGTCGTTGAGTACACCATCGCAGACGCTCGTGGTTCTGCAAACGTCGTCGAACTGTACGTGCAAACGTTCCAATCTGTTGACACAGGGATCGAGACGTGGCTGCAAGATCCGTTACAGCCATGCGGTTGAGATGCCTGTGATCTCGACTGCTAGTGATGCGAGGCCGTTGGGATCCAGCACGGTGTTCCGTATTGCCCTTCTGAACCCACCGATTCCATATTCTGCTAACAGTCAGGGATCTCGACCAACGCGAGCAGCAGTGTCGCGATACGATAAACCGCAATCGCGATAGGCTACAATCCGACCTTTATCAAAGTCGGAAACGTGATCGTACGCATTTCTCCTCCTTACACGAGGCATCACAACAACGTTTCACGAGGCAGCGCCGGTCAAATGCTGTTTGTGTATGTGAAATCGTTTGGAAACTTTCCTCATGTCAACACGTTGTAGGTGTCGCCAGCGGCGCCAACCTTGTGTGAATGGTCTGAAAAGATAATCATTTGCATATCACAGCATCTTCTTCCTGTCGGTTAAATTTCGCGTCTGTAGCACGTCGTCTTCGTGGTGTAGCAATTTTAATGACCAGTAGTGTATTTCTGACAAATGAGTGTTTGGGATACCACTTCCTCATATACGACTGTATTTGATATTAAGGACGCTATACGTTTTGCCGTTAGTCAAATGTCGAAATCAAAAACAAAGTAGGGTGGGGGGGGGGGTAATTTCGAAAAAATTGTCTTTTTCGACAAATGTAGCTGCACCGTTATAACGAACATTGAAAATCGTGGAACTTTCATTTGAATTTTTTTATTCCTGTTGCCGTTTCCAGGGTGTTCATTCAGAAATATTGAATTCAAGTTTTTCCAAGAAGATGTTTCACATACTTAACGGCCATATAGGCACGTGTAAAAAAAGTCTATTTTGCTCTACATTACAGCGTATTGTAAGCTGATCAAAAACGAAGGGTAAGTTTATTTGGCACACTTAGACGTTTGCATGTTTAGGGCTATTCTCTTTCTTGGCTTGCTCTGTTGTCACGTTACGTGTTCTGTTGGTATCCTGGCTTGTGTTCGCCTTCGACTGGTTCAGCTCTTTGGACGTTAGAACTTTCGATGTTGACTACCTGGTGCTGCCCGTATTCAGTATACATCACGGAACGTTCGTAGGGTTTTGGACTGTCTCTGACATGTAGATGAATAACAGCCGCTGTTTGTTATAACGAACCGTGAGGAACAGATTGGTGGAAACTGGGCTCAGGTATAGAGTTCTGATGTTTAGTTTATTGTTTACACCATAACTACAGACACCAGATGCTTGCAAGCTCGTCTGTATGTGGAAGGAATGGCAAAATCTTCATGACCAGTGTACTAATATAATTAGCATATTCCTACAGCGTAATGCAAAAACCTGCACTGTAGTTTCCATCACAAGCACCTTTAGAAATGCATAGTTCCTTGAGTGACCTGCCCATTGCCCTGTTTTGGTTCAAATGGCTCTGAGCACTCTGGGACTCAATTGCTGTGGGCATTAGTCCCCTAGAACTTAGAACTACTTAAACCTAACTAACCTAAGGACATCACACACATCCATGCCCGAGGCAGGATTCGAACCTGCGACCGTAGTAGTCGCACGGCTCCGGACTGCGCGCCTAGAACCGCGAGACCACCGCGGCCGGCTGCCCTGTTTTGTCAATCATATAACATTTATAGGTGTGATGGGAAGACGTAACTTTCATGCCAGCCTCCAACCGGCAATCTTGATGAGCTGACACAATATACATCTCTGGCAGGGCAAGTAATTCTTCAAGACGACAACGATGGCTGTTTGATTCCATGCCAGAACAAATAAGAGTGTATTCGTTCCCCTGGGGGTCATACTTCATACTGATGCTGATAATGGGCCTTTACAATATCTGACAGGAGACATTGAGTATGTACAAAGAAGGACGATACTAACTGTCGCAGGTTTGTTTTACTGCCAAGCTGATGTAACATAACTGTTGAAATCTTAAGCAGCAGACAGTTGAAGTAAATTGTCGTACATGTCGCAAGAACAACATCGGACATCTTTAAGAAGTCTTTCAGGACAGGAACTAGGAATATTCTTCAGTTCTGTATCTCGTGGATATCATTCAGATGCAGTTAAATGAATAACATCTTGCACAGCCATTGTTACCACCGTCCACGTCTGAGTGTAACGGGAAGGAACCTTTACACACTCTCAGACAAGAAAAAAAAAAGCGCACCACGAAGGAATTATCCGAATGGGACGGAAGCAGATAGATGTTACGTACATATATAGACAAACAAACAATTACAATTTCAGAAAAGTGGGATAATTTATTCAAGGGAAGGAACTTCACATATTGAGCAAGGAAGTAACGCTTTGGTTCACCTCTGTCTGTTATGCCAGCAGTTATTCAGCTTGGCATTTATTGACAGACATGTTGAATGTCCTAAGGGATATGGTGCCAAATCCTGACCAACTAGCTTGTTAGGTCGTCAAAATCCGGAAATGGTTGGAGTCCGTGCCGCTGCCCATAATGCTCCAAATACTCTCAGTTGGAGAGAAATCCGGCGACTTTTCTGGCCAAGATATGGTTTGGCAAGCATGATAGCAAGCAGTAGAAACTCTCGTCGTGTGCGGATGGGCATTATGTTAATGAAATGCTAGTATAGAATGTAGTCGGTGTACCACTGTGCTGTCAGGGTGCCGCGAATGACAATGAAAGGGGTCCTGAAACTTCCTGGCAGATTAAAACTGTGTGCCGGACCGAGACTCGAACTCGGGACCTTTGCCTTTCCCGGGCAAGTGCTCTACCATGTGATCTACCCAAGCACGACTCATGCCCCGTCCTCACAGCTTTACTTGTGCCAGTATCTCGTCTCATACCTTCCAGACTTCACAGAAGCTCTCCTGCGAACCTAGTTCTGGTCCCGAGTTCGAGTCTCGGTCCGGCACACAGTTTTAATCTGTCCGGAAGTTTCATTTCAGCGCACACTCCGCTGCAGAGTGAAAATCTCATTCTGGAAAGGGGTCCTCCTATGAAAAGAAATGGCACCTCAGACCATCCTGCCTGGTTCTGCAACATTTTTCACTATAGGTGATCTTGTGCTCTTAGGGAGATCATTCTAGCACTTATATATATGCCATATATATGCCGGCCGATGTGGCCGAGTGATTCTAGGCGCTTCAGTCCGGAACCGCGCTGCTGTTACAGTCGCAGGTTCGAATCCTGCCTCGGGCATGGATGTATGTGTTGTCTTTAGGTTGGTTAGGTTTAAGTAGTTCTAAGTCTAGGGGACTGATGACCTCAGATGTTAAGTTCTATAATGCTTAGAGCCGTTTGAACCATTTGAGCTTATTATATTCTCGACTTTATTTAATTGTCAGTTACATGCAATTACAGCGAATTTTCTTATCTGCATTTTATTGGATACCATCTATTCACACCCGCAGATTCTGCATCTGCAGTGTGTAAAATATTATCTACTATTTTCTTATCTGCTTTTTACTTGACTCTTTCTACAGTTACCGTCAAAGCAATATTCCACTTTTTACAGAGAACAAACAGTCATAAAGCAGTTCCTCACACACGCTGCTGAGTCTGATCAGCTTCTGCAACACGTAGTTTGTTATCCTTCACGTTCTCTGGCTGTAACACTCATTCTGTTTTAAGGACGGTTTAGTAATGTAGGGATAGCTCTGGAAAAATGCCAGGTAAGACGTATAAGAATTTTGCGGGAGAAGACTGCGAACTGGAAACAGCAGTTATGCGCAGAAGCAATGAGCTCTTGTTCCCAACAAACTGAGCGACATGGATGTATATTACTAATGAAAGTGCTCTATAGAATAGGAAAGAAGGACATTACCACATTCACAAAAACAACGCAGTAGATCTCCTGTGGGAAGGAATCATGGAAGACCAACAAGTTGCTGTGGAGCCTCAAAACTGGGCGTCTATGAAACATCATGCAAGGTTTTAGAAGACTGAAATGTTGATAATAGGTATGGTCGCTGGATCAGCCCCGAAAGTACTTTTCTTCCTTTGTCGCAGCATAAGTATACATTGCTGGATCAATTGGGAGAGAGTTCTAGGAAAACATACGTCATCATAGAACGATGTTAACACGCCAGTCTCGATAAAATACCGCTTTTTGTTATGTTAAAAGCCTAACGAGTCTTCAAAGGTAAGCCCGTAGACACAGAGAGGCTTCATTTTCGACAGTAAAAGCTACTGCACTGTTTTGAACGGTTGCGCAGAGAACTTGTCTTCAGTTTCGTTTCCAACAATAGTCGCAACAAATAAACGTTGAAAATAAAATCTTTGACTGTTAACGGCAGCAGAACGGCAGTTCAGGAGTCTTGAAGAACATTATATCTTAGGTAACTTCCTTCTGATTTTAACTTTTCTCGAGGTACTGGATGATTTAGACAAGTTTCTGTTGGTGTGATGGATTGCTCTAAATGTAGAGAATTATTAGTTGACGCAGGTGAGCAGGAGAAACAAGCCTGTAATGTTCCAATACAGAATACAGCGTTAGCAGCATTCTGCTTGACACAGTCACGTCTGTTAAATATATAGTGTAGCGTTACAAAGCGTTGAAATGGAACGAGCTCGTAAGGACGGTACTAGGGAAGTAGAATGGTCGATTTCGGTTTATTGGGAAAATTCTAGGAAATTGTAGTTCGTCTATGAAGGAGCTCACATATAGAACACTAGTATTACCCACTCTTGAGTACTGCTCGAGTGTGTGGGACCTCACCAAATTAGATTAAAGGAAGACATCGCAACAATTCAAAGGCGTGCTCTCAAAATTGTTACGGTAGGTTCGATCAGCCCGCAAATATTACGGAGATGCCTCTTGAACTCAAACGGAAACGGCTGAGGAGAAGACGATGTCGCTTTCGCGTGGAGTTATTCAGAAAATGTAGAGAAATAGCATGTGAGGCTGACTGCAAAACGATTCTAATGCCGCCAACGTACATTTTGCTTATGGACGACGAAGACAATAGAAATTAGTGCTGGTAGAGAGCAGTGTATGGCTCTGAGCACTATGGGACTCAAATGCTGTGGTCATCAGTCCCCTAGAACTTAGAACTACTTAAACCTAACTAACCTAAGGACATCACACACATCCATGCCCGAGGCAGGACTCGAACCTGTGACCGTAGCAGTCGCACGGTTCCGGACTGCGCGCCTAAAACCGCGAGACCACCGCGGCCGGCAGAGAGCAGTGTAGACAATTTTTTTTCTCTCGCTGTATTTGCGAGTGGAAGAAGAAAGAAAATGCTGATAGTGGTACAAGAAACCTTCCGCCGTGCACCATACAGTGGCTTGTGGATTATGTATATAGTTTTAGCTTTAGATTCCTCCATTCTGTTACTGAAATAAGACTATTTTTATGCAATAAAATGAGGAGCGCCGTTAATGTTGCCACATTTCACCCCCCCCCCCCCCTCCCCCACATGTCCCTTCCCCAACGCTATTTTGTGACTCAACGATCTAATGGTAGCGACAAGGACACACAAAATAACGAATGGATACTTTTTAAGCTCAATTTATTCACTGTTCTGCTCTTGAGTTATTGAAAAACCGAAGTTGGGGGCAGCAAACAGATGATTATTCGCAGAGTGTTTACATATTGTGTCACATTGTTCATTCAAAAGGTTTTGAAGATTGAGAATCTGTATCATGGCTATTGTTGATTATTGCTTTTTGGTTCTCGATTTGTGAGTAACGTATCTCGGGAAAAGCCACTTAATATGAACTCTACCGCCTTATATTCAAAAGTCTTATCTGTGTGGTTAAAACCAATCTCTGCAATGACATTTTACCTGAATTGTGGTATCTGGGTTTAAATTTTTTTTTAAAAGAAACAGTCAATGGCAAATAATGTATCAGCCTTCTTTCAAAACAAGTAGATACTTCATATGTTTCAATATATAATTACTTGCCACAATTGCTGGAATATTCTACAGAGTTTTGTAAATGATTTGTAGCCTTTCGCCAGTAAATGATTTTATTCACTTACGTTAATTTTTAGATCAGTAAATGAGATCTCAAACAGACGAGACAGGATGAAACTGAATTATTACAAAGTGACCTTAAAGTCTTAGAAATTCGCATTTGAAGTAGGTGAGGAGCGAATAGTAATTTGAATTTTAAGGATAATTTAAATTGTAATTAAATGAATCTGTTGCTCTGAACTTTAAACTACAATAACTCATAATCACGAACTGTTACACATACTCTAGTGCCCCATGTGCTTGGCATAGAACTTCTGCAGTTGCGACCAATTTTAAAACTAGTTTCATTTTGTGTTTCTCGCATTCGGGAGGACGACGGTTCAATCCCGCGTCCGGCCATCCTGATTTAGGTTTTCCGTGATTTCCTTAAATCGCTCCAGGGAAATGCCGGAATGGTTCCTTTGAAAGGGCACGGCCGACTTCCTTTCCCGTCCTTCCCTAAACCGATGAGACCGATGACCTCGCTGTTTGGTCTCTTCCCCCAAAGCAACCCTACCCCAACCCCCAACCCCAACCCCCAACCCTCATTTTGTGTTTATATGTTTCGATAGAGGAAAAAAACCATGCAATGTGTAACGATATCGTATGAAACAACAACTGTCTGCGAATAATCGGTTGCATATATTGTAGGAAGGGTGAATGTAAATGAGCAAGGAAAAGATTCTAGACAGTATTATCTTTCTACATCTACATCTACATCCGTACTCCGCAAGCCACCTGACGGTGTGTGGCGGAGGGTACCCTGAGTACCTCTATCGGTTCTCCCTTCTATTCCAGTCTCGTATTGTACGTGGAAAGAAGGATTGTCGGTATGCTTCTGTGTGGGCTCTAATGTCTCTGATTTTATCCTCATGGTCTCTTCGCGAGATATACGTAGGAGGGAGCAATATACTGCTTGACTCTTCGGTGAAGGTATGTTCTCGAAACTTCAACAAAAGCCCGTACCGAGCTACTGAGCGTCTCTCCTGCAGAGTCTTCCACTGGAGTTTATCTATCATCTCCGTAACGCTTTCGCAATTACTAAATGATCCTGTAACGAAGCGCGCTGCTCTCCGTTGGATCTTCTCTATCTCTTCTATCAACCCTACCTGGTGCGGATCCCACACTGCTGAGCAGTATTCAAGCATTGGGCGAACAAGCGTACTGTAACCTACTTCCTTTGTTGTCGGATTGCATTTCCTTAGGATTCTTCCAATGAATCTCAGTCTGGCATCTGCTTTACCGACGATCAACTTTATATGATCATTCCATTTTAAATCACTCCTAATGCGTACTCCCAGATAATTTATGGAATTAACTGCTTCCAGTTGCTGACCTGCTATTTTGTAGCTAAATGATAAGGGACCTATCTTTCTATGTATTCGCATCACATTACACTTCGCTACATTGAGATTCAATTGCCATTCCGTGCACCATGCGTCAATTCGCTGCAGATCCTCCTGCATTTCAGTACAATTTTCCATTGTTGCAACCTCTCGATACACCACAGCATCATCTGCAAAAAGCCTCAGTGAACTTCCGATGTCATCCACCAGGTCATTTATGTATATTGTGAATAGCAACGGTCCTATGACACTCCCCTGCGGCACACCTGAAATCACTCTTACTTCGGAAGACTTCTCTCCATTGAGAATGACGTGCTGCGTTCTGTTATCTAGGAACTCCTCAATCCAATCAGACAATTGATCTGGTAGTCCATATGCTCTTACTTTGTTCATTAAACGACTATGGGGAACTGTGTCAAACGCCTTGCGGAAGTCAAGAAACACGGCATCTACCTGTGAACCCGTGTCTAAGGCCCTCTGACTCTCGTGGACGAATAGCGCGAGCTGGGTTTCACACGATCGTCTTTTTCGAAACCCATGCTGATTCCTACAGAGTAGATTTCTAGTCTCCAGAAAAGACATTATACTCGAACATAATACGTGTTCCAAAATTCTACAACTGATCGACGTTAGAGATATAGGTCTATAGTTCTGCACATCTGTTCGACGTTCCTTCTTGAGAACGGGGATGACCTGTGCCCTTTTCCAATCCTTTGGAACGCTTCGCTTTGGTTGCAAACGAAACGCTGCGCAGCCGTGGAGGTAAGTTATTTCATTTTGTCTATACTACATAGTAAATTACTGTGTAAGTGCCTGCTTTTCCAGTTCATGACACGAAAGTTCCACATTTAAAGCAGCATCATTCATTAAAAAATGTGTGAAGTTCACATGAAAGGAAATCGCTCTCAGGTTTAAATCTGTTAACGATAAACACGAATAAACTTCATCTTGATTCATTTGAGTTTCTGTTTCATGTAAAAGGCTAAATATCGAAGTACTCAGTGTTTATAAATGTAAATTAACGCAGGTATGATTTCAGTCAAATTTATGTAAGGATATTCAGTGTTAGAAGTCGCGAGCAATAGGCCTAAGTTGTTTAGCCTATCCGCGAGTATAAAGACGAGTGTAAGTACGAGGAGGTGCTGAAAAGTAAAGCCTCCGAATTTTTTTATGTGAAAACTCCTCAACATTTTCAAATAAAACAACCTTTATTAACGTTCTGCATCTTTATTCTTCATGCATACATATTTCTTTCTCGACATAGTCAACCTGTCGACGAACAGATATCTCCCAAAGAGAGACTACTTTGCTGATATCACCGCTGTAGATTGTGTACGGAGCCACAACCTCACCTGTTTCCACCGCTTCATCGTGTGACGCCATCGAAGGCTTCTTTAAGTTTTGGAAACAAATGAAAATCGAATGGGGTACAGTCAGGAGTATATGGAGGATGGTCGATGACTGTGAACCAAAGGCAGCGCTCGTATATGGTCGCATTATCATGCTGATTGTGCTGCATGTATCAAGGAACTCTGCGAATTAACGCTTTCAGATTCTCACGCACTGACATAAATATGTTAAGCACTGCCATGTTACAAGCTACAGTTCAGAGTGCACAAGCAACATAGGGTTGCAAACTGCGTCAGCAAAGCGGGAAAGTTTACCAGAAAATGGTTCAAATGGCTCTAAACACTATGGGACTTAACATTTGAGGTAATCGGTCCCCTAGACTTAGAACTACTTAAACGTCACGAACTTAAGGACATCACACACTTCCATGTCCGAGGCAGGATTAGAATCTGCGACTGTAGCAGCAGCGCAGTTCCAGACTGAAGGGCCTAGAACCGCTCGGCCACAGTGGCCGGCGAAAGTTTACCAACTGATATGCATGGCATGTAATACCTCAACTGCTATTGAGAACAGAACAAAAAATTCTGAAGAATTACTTTTCAGAATGCTCTCGTAGGTTGCAGTAGTTATTCAGAGTTAAAGACTACTGCGCAGTGTAGACCAACATGGAGATCTGCATAAGCCAGTCTTTGGACTGAAGACCACAACAGCAACAACAACAACGACAGACCACTAATATTCAAAAACGCATACACCAGTGTAATGATTTATAATAGTACAACTATTGGTGAAATATGTACAAGCTATCGCAGGTTAGTCAATAGTTCATGACTAATGTGTGGGAACTGTGAATTGTGATTTAATTGGGACGATTGCAGCGAGACAGAAGAAGGGATTCCTATGTAGGCTCGGCAATGGATTACGTATGAAAGACAGGAAGATCGCATATCAACAGGCGAAGGTTTTTTACATTTAGGTACAGGCTGAGTTTGCGAAAATTAAATTAGAAAAGTAGGATGTGGGAAAAGTTAGAAGGAAAGGGGCAAAAATAGAAGAATTTAGGTAATTCCCTCACCGTTCAGCTACGGAACAAATGTAGCCAGGTGAATGTGACAGACAGACGCGACGTCTCCCAGTGTGTTTACCTCTCAGCGTTGTCCTTGTCAGTGCAACTGAGCGTCTGCCATGTTGCGTAAGGGGAACTCTCGCGATCACTAACCCGTAGTTGGACGACCAACGTCGGCTGCTGTACCAAGAATACAGTAAACCTTCTCTCTCCCCTGCGTCACAGGGCGAAGGAGTCCTCCCTGGAACCACAGTAGAAGTTGATATGGCTGGACCCCAGCGGCTTAATCCCACGAAGTCGACGGTGTTCTGAGCTGCCCAAGCACTCAGATAGTCAGGCGGAAGACAGAGG
The DNA here is from genome assembly GCF_023897955.1 of Schistocerca gregaria. Classification (NCBI taxonomy): domain Eukaryota; kingdom Metazoa; phylum Arthropoda; class Insecta; order Orthoptera; family Acrididae; genus Schistocerca; species Schistocerca gregaria. The sequence goes on along the minus strand of NC_064920.1, from coordinate 306,787,705 downwards.
TTCGCGGCCTAGCGACAGTAGTGACGGCAGCATCATTGGTATGGCACTGATTGGCACAGACTGGACATCATACTACAGCCCAGCTGTTCGATGATGACGGACTGGTCCTCGGGGAGTTAAATACTGTTATCCAGCTCTGTCTCTGTGGAAAAGGTAACATTTCTGTCCAACGCAGAAAGGTCAGGACAGGACCCAATGGCCGACGTCCATCTGTTGCCTCACGGTAGTAGGTCGAAACGCAGAAACTTAATGGTTGGTCAACGCACCAGGCCGTTGAATCACGGAAGGAACATTGCTGCTAACCAGGCCGCCCATTGCCATGGAAGTGTCCCATTTACACCTCTAGGCTGCGGCAGGGATGGAATTCTGGCAGCTCTACACTCAGGATTGGTAGTAAGCAATACCTATTATGGCTAAAATACAGCTATGTGCGTCCATGGTGACGAGTTGGGGATGATCTATACGACGCCTTTTCAGCTGGTCTAATAGGTGCTCCATTGATGTGCGCCCATTTTGCGCAGCTAACATCAGATCTAGCGAGATGAGAAAAATCGGATCTGAAGCGTTGTTAAGGAAGGGCAGGTTTTCAGTGGGTATGATCTCAAGGGGTAGATCGGATAAATAAGTTAATGTCTGGTTGGTATTTAGGGTGATGGTTCGTCTGAAATACCGCTTGGGTGCCGTTCATCAATAGTTGCCCTTATAGCTATATGCACTGTGTGCTATTGTAACGTCCTTGTTCGTAAGTAAATGTGATGACCAATGAGTTTGTCACAGAACATAAGCAATGCAATCCTGTGGTTTCGAAAAATTCTTCTTTTGTATGTTATTATCTGTTCTTGACGCTTTATCGCAAATCTCTGGAAGCGGAATAGGGTGAACTCAAACCAAGTGGTGACATTGTCCCCCCTTATGAAGGGCAGGACGGTGATTGACACATTCCGACAGTGCAGTGATTCTTGCGTTGAGTGTAGGTCTTGGGTATCTCTTTCTAATACTACAGCTTATATGAATAAACTGACTTAGCAAAAATCTTCATCCTTAAGCCTAATACCCACAATTAATGTGTACTTATAAACATAACCACACTCAGTGACATCCTTCTGTCTGTTGCAAGACGGCACATAATGGGCTGCTAGTTTCACATCAACCAAACGCGTCCTCTACACAACATAATTAATATACTATACTACGTAAAATCAATGGTTTTTGGCCAACCTAAATGCTAATGTTCTACTATCACTAACAGTATTGTAATAGACTTCGTCTTGAAGTTCTTTCAAACCAATACATAAATAAGGTACTTGTTTAGGTTCACTCGAGAGTCTCTTTCATAAAAAACTATACCCTCTATAATTTTGTACATTTTGAAACATAAACACAGCTACAACACATATACGCACTTGTGTGTGTGTTTGAGGTTGACGGGCGCTAAACAGCGTGGTCATCAGCGCCCAAACGCATAAAAACAGGAACACATGCAGTGAAGGGACTAAGACGAACAGCGAACAAGGAGAACGGCTAAAAGACACAGACCTGATGCAGTTCCAAATCCTCACATTGGCGGACCTCTTACCTAAAACCTGGGTGAGCCAGTCACCAAGGAGCACATTAAAACCCTCTCCCTAAAATCGGAGGCAACAAATTGGACAGGACACAAACCCGTAAGACCTTAACCACAGTCGTTGCGTCGTCTTGCAAAATAGAGGGCAGATCCGGTGGCAAAGAAACCATCGCCCTCTGGTCAGAGAATACAAGACAGTCAAGTAAAATGTGGCGGACAGTAATCTGGACGCCACAAGCATTGCAGATTGGGGGGTCCTCCCGCCGGAGTAAAAAACCATGCGTTAAGGGACTGTGCCCAATGCGGAGGCGAGTGAGGAGAACCTCATCCCGCCTGTATGACTGGTAGGACGTACAACATGGCCGCATGGCCGCGTGGTGGCCTTGACCAGACGCAGCTTATTTTCACTGACTGCCAGCCACTCCTCTTCCCACTGACGCATAACACGAAAACGCAGGAGGGTGGTAACAGCATGGAGGGGGACGATACATTCAACAACGTGAGGGAGGGAACATGCATCTTTGGCAGCCACATCCGCCAGTTCGTTTCCCTTAATACCCACGTGCCCCGGCACCCAGCAGAAAGAAACCTCCTTCCCCTGCCGTTGCAGGTGGAGTAGGCCATCATGGATGTTCTGGACAACCGTATCCGCTGGGTACAAGTGTTGCATGGTCTGAAGGACACTCAGGGAGTCAGAACAGATGAGGAACTTAAGACTGGGAACACATCTCATCTGCTCCAATGCATGAAAGATCGCAAACAATTCGGCATCAAAGATGGTAAACGCCGCAGGAAGCCGTAACTTGACGACTCGATCAGGGAAAACAACAGCCATCCGTTTAACCCTAGTAAGTTGAATTCGCACACACACACACACACACACACACACACACACACACACACACACACACACACACACATTGTGTCCACCGTTATCTTACAATCCTCTAGTTAGATTATGCTCCCGCTCACGGCCTCATTTTGCGCTTATTTTCCTTTTTCTCAGGAACTCTCCTCTCCTTTCTGAAGGTGCTGCAGGAAAAAGAAGCAGTGCCTCAGTGGTTCTTTAAACGGTTGACCACAGCTTACATGGACTACGGTGGAACGTGTTGTGGGTTGTAATTTAACATGAACAGACAACGTTATTTGTATTACCAGATAGAGTCCGTGGCAATGCGTCTTATAATTTGGCAGTTAGAGGTTGGTTAGCATCACCGTCTGCCTGAAATTATGCTTTTGTAATGTTGCCTTTTTAAAATTACTGATACCTTCCTGTTGTTCCAAGGCCTCTATTTTCATCTTTGTCATTTGGAACAAAATACTTTTCACCCTTTTATAGAAATTCCGACCAGATGATATATCTTTTCCTGGAGAGGGGTTTACATATCTTAAAAGCAGACGCCATCTTTTGACCGACAACAAACTCATACAGGGATGGGCCTGTACTCTAGCGGATTTTGAGCTATACACCATTGCTACATAACAGAGCAGGTTACCCCAGTCGCGGTGGCAACTATTAATATAATAACTAAACATTTTTCCAATTGTCTGGAGGACTCTTTTAGTTCTTCCATTTGGCTGCAGGAGTAATGTGCTAATCCTGAGTTTCTTAAAGCGTAATGATTGATACAACTGCCTTACAAAATATGATACAGGACACGTTCCTTGGTCTGTTATCAATGTCTCAGGTGTTCCAAACTTAAGTATGTATTGATTAACCATCGCTTGGGTCACTGGTTTTTGCCTGTTGGTTAGGTATGACTATCATCGACACGAAGCAAGAAAATAATCAATTATAATAAACGTATAACTATTTCCGACTGGCGTTTGAGTATGTCCATGCCAATTATGTGATATTTTTTTACCAGTCTATGGTAATCTCAGTAAAGAAATATTTTGATGGCTGAACCCCACTCTTTTTGCACAAGGGGCACAATTCTTGATATAATGGTTGACATCTCGTTTGAGTGTCATCCACCAGTGGTTTTTTACATCTCAGCGTTCGATAGTTCAGCGGCCGCAGTGTCCAGCTAAAATTGAATCACGAGCCTGTCTCAACACCTCGTTTCGTAATTATGCTGGTACTACTATGTGCAAACCACATTTTGTCTTCCGTGCTCAACTGTAGTTGTCTTAGGAATTACCGACTTCTTGGGTCAGTACTACGTGCTTGCCACAGCGTGTATTTTGCTAGTAATTCCGCCTGCATTTCCGCGTGATTTACCCAATCGATGCACTACTTCGAAATCGAATTCACTCACTGCTAATGCCCATGGGGTTAGATTAGATCACTAAATCCCATTCAGTGCCAAATGATAAGTTATTAGTTTGAAGCATTGTCCACTCGAATGACAGTGGAAATTATTTATTCCATACAGTGCAAGCATCTCCTCCTCATTAGTCGAATAATTTTTCCTGCCTTGTTGAGTTGTTTCGACACATATGCTATAGAATAGTCCGTCTACCTTCTGTCTTAAAATATAATCTAAGGCAAAAGTGCTAGCGCCAAACAACGGTACAAATTGCTTCTGGTAGTCTAGAAATGTGAGAAGTAGACTAGTGGCCCAAAAATCTTTGTCTTATCCTGTTTTGCAATTTGGAAACAATTTAAATTTTACTCCTTTCTTTAACAAGCGTGTAAAGAAGTCTTGTAATTTCCGCAAATTTTGAAATAACCTTCCTCATAAAATTAGGTAATCCTAGATATAACTGCAGTTCCTTCACTGTAGTCACCATTGAAAAGTTTCTCATCGCAGCAGCAAGTCGCGAATTGTCACGTACACCATCCTGGCTGATAGTATGGTCCAAGTAACGAACATCCTGTGATATGCTGAGGCTGTGTGTCAATTCTGCTGATAGAGAACGGTCAAAGACTTAGCGGAAATGTACTAAACATTCCTGGATCTAAGGACGCACAGATGTCGACTAAATTGACCATACATTACTTTGGTTTGAATCCCTGTAATTCCCAACCTATCAGGTGCTACAAAGTCACTGGTGTATTTTTCAGTCTATACATCGTACGACGATACTGGAAACGATTGAACATAATTGTGAAACTAGTTTATGAACGATGATTTTGTGCTACCTCTTTTTGATGATATTCCCTTCATAGGTCCATAGTTGTAAGATAATGACGTAGGCCTAGATTATCTAAGATGTCTGTTATATTAGACATAGAGTAGATATCAGTACTGTCTTGTGGTAGTCGCAACAAAACCTATATGCTTTACTGTCATCTGACGACTTCTTAAGCACAATGATGACAGGAATGGTCCAGGGGCTATCCCTTTCTTGTATGATCCCGTTATGAAGTTATTGATCTATAAACTACACTTCCTTATAGACAAGCAGTTCATTCCCAGTGGGAATATGGAGTTAGCGGTGTGGCAGGCAGTGGTCCAGGAGCATCAAATAACTCAACATATTCTTATAACAGTCTCTCCATGTCGCCCTTACCCTGTCCCTCTAAAAGTGATACTTTCCTTCTCACTGCAGTTGAACTGACAGAATGTGCCAGTGTTGCAAACACTAAAGTGAAATTCCTATCTGATTCATCCTTACCCAATACCTCTAGGCAGGCTATTAGAATACCTTACTTCTTTGGGTCTAAAGTTAACAATGCTGAGTGACACTACTCAGCTGCCGTCAATTTTACATACAGAGGGCAAACTACGTAGTTCAAAAAATTGTGATTTATGTAACTCTTCGTTCTCAGTCAAATTTCAACATACTCAAAGAATTACAGGCAGATTAGATGCTACATACCTCTGTCCCTCTCTCCCTCCCTCCCTCCCCTCAGCGATCACAGGCCCTGTAGATCACGCGCTGCATCAAAGGTCAGTTTCCACCGCTTCTATCTCTCGCAGTCTTTTTCCACCCTGCCGAAATTCCTAATGTTGCCATGACCTTCTTTATGTCATATTTCCACCTTGTACGAGGTCGGCAAAATGTTCTTGTTGCATGGAGAGTTCCTTCAAAAGCTTTCTTGGTGACTGTTGTTTTCCATTCTAGCCACATGTCCAGCCCAATGCAGTCTCCTACTTTATGATTTCTGGATGATAGTGGGTTACTTCATTAACTGATAAATTTCATTGTTCTTTCGAATTCTCCATACGCCGTTCTTCAACACAGGTCCCCAGATTTTTCTCATTACGTTTCTTTCGAAAACATTCAGTTTTCTTCTTGTAAGCGTCCAGCTTTCTGAACCGTACAGTACTATAGGGCAGATTATAGTATTGAATGTCTTCATCTTTGTGGTGATTGACAAAGCTTTACTTTTGAGTGGGTTGCTTAGTGAGTACAGACATCTTGACCCTGAGGCTATTCTTTCCTTTATATCCATTGTTACGATATTTTGTCTGTTGAAACGTGATCCAAGTATTTAAACAGATGAATTTTTCTGAATTTAGAATGTTCGTCAATTTCAAAGTAAGGATTTGGGTATATGACTCGACCTATTTCCATATGTTCTGTTTTCTCTTGGTTCTTCTTCAGTTTCACTCAGCAACACCATATAATCTGCATAAGCCAGGAGTTTTACTTCACTGTGTTCGTATCGGAGACCATTGTATAAAGGTAAATTACTCTCCCGAACCACTTACTCTAATGCAAGGTTGAAGAGCACACATTAAAGAGCGTCTCCTTACCGTAATCCTGTTTTGATTGGGAAGGTGGGCATATTGATCCTCTGAACTTGACTGCTGCCTGGGAGCCATACATGCACAGTTGTATCATCCTAATGATTTTACTGGGTATACTAAATGATCGTAATGTGTTGTAGAAGCTACTTCTGTGGATGCTGTCATAGGCTCGCTAAAAGTCAATGAAGAGGCAGTGGATGCGTTTGTTAAATTCCCAGTATTTCTCGAAGATCTGTCGTTTAGTAAATAAATTATCAGTTGTGGATAGGTTTGTTCGAAATCTAGCCTGGTAATTCTGAATGATGTTTTCTGCGTCAGGTTTAAGTTTTTCCAGAATGATCATTGACAGGATTTATGTTATGTTCAGCAAACTGATTCTATGTAATTTCCACATTCCATTCTGTTTCTTTTCTTGTGTCTGGGACAAATTATTGCAGTTTTCCAATCTTCAGGCAGTGTTTCAATTTTCTAGATGATTATGATAAGGTTATAAATTTCTTTGTGTAGTTTGCTTCCGCTCTTTTTAACATCTCTGCTGATATCTGGTCCTCGCCAGCTGCCTTGTTGTTTTTCAGCTTTTGAATGGTGTGAATCACTTCCTGTTCTGTGATTCTACATTCGTCATTATTAATGCTATCACTTTCAGACATTGCGTAAGTGAAGGTTATGTGCGGATCAGTGCAGTTTATCATTTCTGAGAAATACTCTTTCCATCTTTCTAGGATATATTCCGGCTGCGTTAGCATATTTTGATTTTATCTTTTATGGATAGGTTTTTACTTTGATAACCTCTCTAACTTTTCTTTGTATACTGAAACAACTTCTTTGAGTTTCCATTAGTGCTTTCCACTTCTATAGATTCTAGAACTCCAATTAGATATTTCCTTTTCTCTGTTCGTAGAACTCTTGCTGTTTCTCTTCTAACAGCCTTGAAGGTCTCTCTGCTGCCCTCACTCTCTTTATTGTGCAGCCACAGCAACTTGGCTTCTTTCCACTTTTCCGCTGCTCTCTGACGCTTTTCGTTGAACCATTTCTGTATCTTCGTTTTCTTTTTCCTGCCCAGTGTTTTTTCTGCTCCATCTGTTACTACAGCCTTTATTCTTTTCCAAGGATTCTCAGCACTATTTTCCTCGGCTCCTACATCTACCGACTGTAATTTTCTAGCACCTTCAATATGATTTATTTATTTGTACATAAAATTCCGTAGGAATTACAAAAATGGCTCACATGGTTCAAATGGCTCTGAGCACTATGGGACTTAACTTCTGAGGTCATCAGTCCACCAGAACTTAGAACTACTTAAACCTAACTAACCTAAGGACATGATACACATCCATGCCCGAGGCAGGATTCGAACCTGCGACCGTAGCGGTCGCGCGGTACCAAACTGTAGCGCCTAGAATCGCTGGACCACCCCAGCCGGCTGAAATTACAACATAAAATTAATAACAGATAAAAATAAAATGTTCATGAACACGAAAAAAGTCAAGCCATAAGTTTAAGTAAACGCAATCAACAATACAACAAGAATAAGCTTAATTTTTCAAGGAACTCCTCGACAGTGTATAAGGAGTTACCCATGAGGAATCTCTTCAGTTTCGATTTGAAGGCGCTTGGATTACTGCTAAGATTTTTGAATTCTAGTGGGAGCTTATTGAAAACTGCACACCTTTCTGCACAAGAGTAAAGGAAATCCGATCCAAATGCAGGTTTAATATGTACCGAGTATTAACTGAATGAAAGCTGCTTATTCTTGAGAATAAGCTAATGTTGTTAACAAGAAACAACGCCGGCTGCGGTGGTCTCGCGGTTCTAGGCGCGCAGTCCGGAACCGTGAGACTGCTACGGTCGCAGGTTCGAATCCTGCCTCGGGCATGGATGTGTGTGATGTCCTTAGGTTAGTTAGGTTTAAGTAGTTCTAAGTTCTACGGGACTGATGACCACAGCAGTTGAGTTCCATAGTGCTCAGAACGATTTGAACCAAGAAACAGCCGCAAGGAATATATATATTTTTTGAGTGGCCCATGTCAAAATACCCAGACTCGTGAACAGGCGTCGACAAGAGGTTCTCGAACTCAAACCACTTATAGCCACAACTGCTCGTTTCTGGACCAAAAAATCCTTTGAGAATGGGAAGAGTTACCCAAAAATATAATACTATACGACTGAAGAAACTGCAAAAATGTGGGAAATTAAGGAGATGGGACCTGGATAAACTGAAAGAACCAGAGGTTGTACAGAGTTTCAGGGAGAGCATAAGGGAACAATTGACAGGAATAGGGGAAAGAAATACAGTAGAAGAAGAATGGGTAGCTCTGAGGGATGAAGTAGTGAAGGCAGCAGAGGATAAAGTAGGTAAAAAGACGAGGGCTGCTAGAAATCCTTGGGTAACAGAAGAAATATTGAATTTAATTGATGAAAGGAGAAAATATAAAAATGCAGTAAATGAAGCAGGCAAAAAGGAATACAAACGTCTCAAAAATGAGATCGAGAGGAAGTGCAAAATGGCTAAACAGGGATGGCTAGAGGATAAATGTAAGGATGTAGAGGCTTATCTCACTAGGGGTAAGATAGATACTGCCTACAGGAAAATTAAAGAGACCTTTGGAGAGAAGAGAACCACGTGTATGAATATCAAGAGCTCAGATGGCAACCCAGTTCTAAGCAAAGAAGGGAAGGCAGAAAGGTGGAAGGAGTATATAGAAGGTTTATACAAGGGTGATGTACTTGAGGACAATATTATGGAAATGGAAGAGGATGTAGATGAAGACGAAATGGGTGATACGATATTGCGTGAAGAGTTTGACAGAGCACTGAAAGACCTGAGTCGGAACAAGGCCCCCGGAGTAGACAACATTCCATTAGAACTACTGACGGCCTTGGGAGAGCCAGTCATGACAAAACTCTACCAGCTGGTGAGCAAGATGTATGAGACAGGCCAAATACCCTCAGACTTCAAGAAGAATATAATTATTCCAATCCCAAAGAAAGCAGGTGCTGACAGATGTGAAAATTACCGAACTATCAGTTTAATAAGTCACAGCTGCAAAATACTAACGCGAATTCTTTACAGACGAATGGAAAAACTGATAGATGCGGACCTCGGGGAGGATCAGTTTGGATTCCGTCGAAATGTTGGAACACGTGAGGCAATACTGACCTTACGACTTATCTTAGAAGAAAGATTAAGAAAAGGCAAACCTACGTTTCTAGCATTTGTAGACTTAGAGAAAGCTTTTGACAATGTTGACTGGAATACTCTTTTTCAAATTCTAAAGGTGGCAGGGGTAAAATACAGGGAGCGAAAGGCTATTTACAATTTGTACAGAAACCAGATGGCAGTCATAAGAGTCGAGGGGCATGAAAGGGAAGCAGTGGTTGGGAAAGGAGTGAGACAGGGTTGTAGCCTCTCCCCGATGTTATTCAATCTGTATATTGAGCAAGCAGTAAAGGAAACAAAAGAAAAATTTGGAGTAGGTATTAAAATTCATGGAGACGAAGTAAAAACTTTGAGGTTCGCCGATGACATTCTAATTCTGTCACAGACGGCAAAGGACTTGGAAGAGCAGTTGAACGGAATGGACAGTGTCTTGAAAGGAGGATATAAGATGAACATTAACAAAAGCAAAATGAGGATAATGGAATGTAGTCCAATTAAATCGGGTGATGCTGAGGGAATTAGATTAGGAAATGAGACACTTAAAGTAGTAAAGGAGTTTTGCTATTTGGGGAGCAAAATAACTGATGATGGTCGAAGTAGAGAGGATATAAAATGTAGACTGGCAATGGCAAGGAAAGCGTTTCTGAAGAAGAGAAATTTGTTAACATCGAATATAGATTTAAGAGTCAGGAAGTCATTTCTGAAAATATTTGTTTGGAGTGTAGCCATGTATGGAAGTGAAACATGGACGATAACTAGTTTGGACAAGAAGAGAATAGAAGCTTTCGAAATGTGGTGCTACAGAAGAATACTGAAGATAAGGTGGATAGATCACGTAACTAATGAGGAGGTATTGAATAGGATTGGGGAGAAGAGAAGTTTGTGGCACAACTTGACTAGAAGAAGGGATCGGTTGGTAGGACATGTTTTGAGGCATCAAGGGATCACAAATTTAGCATTGGAGGGCAGTGTGGAGGGTAAAAATCGTAGAGGTAGACCGAGAGATGAGTACACTAAGCAGATTCAGAAGGATGTAGGTTGCAGTAGGTACTGGGAGATGAAGAAGCTTGCACAGGATAGAGTAGCATGGAGAGCTGCATCAAACCAGTCTCAGGACTGAAGACCACAACAACAACAACGACGTAATAGAGTGAAAATAAGCAAAATAGACTAATTTTCGTGTCGAACGATCACTTACTTCAGATACCGTTCGAATATAAAAATGGCAGCATTAAGTCTTTGAACAAGATCCCGAACGTGGGCTTTCCACTTCAATTTACTATCTATCTGAACACCGAGAAATTTGAACTGTTCAGTTTCACTGATCTCATGCCAATCCTGTGAAATTAAAACGTCATGTTTTATTGAATTGTGTGTCAGAAACTGTAAAAACTGAGTCTTACTGTGATTTAGCATTAGTTTATTTCCTGCAAGCCATGAACATATGTCATGAGCTGCACTATTTGTAACCGAGTCAATGTTGCACACAACATCCTGTCATCATAAGCAAAGGTAAAGTTTTGCGAATACACAAAGACCTTTTAGTGTCTGATTACAAAATTGCAGAACAGTCACTGGAAGCACTTACTTCTATAAAATATCTGGGATTGTGTGTACGGAGCGATATGAAGGGGTACGGCCACATAAAACTAATGGCGGATAAGGCAGATACCAGACTGAGATTGATAGGAACAACGTGAAATGTAGTCCGACAACAAAGCAGATAGCTTATAAAACAGTTGATTTCAGTTTGGGATCCTTACCAGACAGGATGGACAGAGAAAGTAGAGAAGACTCAAAGAAGAGCAGCACTTTTCATTACAGGTTCATTTTGCAAGCACGAAACCATCATGTACATGCGCAACCAACTCCGGTGGCAGAGGCTGCGAGAGAGACGTTCTGCATTGCAGCATGGTATACGTCAAAATCCCAAAAGCGTGCGTTTCTAGAACAGTCAGTCAATATATTGATTCCTCCTATATGTTTGTCACGAAGAGACCACGAAGACAAGATATGACAGGTTCGAGTTCACATGGGCGCTTACCGGCAGCCGTTCTTCTCGCGAACCAAACGCTACCGTAACAGGAAAAGAGGTAAGTGAGACTGGTAACAGAGTACAGATGCAGATGTAGGTAATCCTAGTTGCATATAATACCACCAGACTAGTACGTGAGTATGCGTAACCGACAATGAATGAACTGTGCTATCAGGCTATTCACATTGCACCACCTACGCTTACGAGTTGTGGCTTGTTATTTGTAGAATAGTCCCCACGAATCAGTTACAGTAGGCTCCAGACTCCAAGAAACTATTCGTAAGAACAGGGCTAAGAGTGAGAGGACGTGAGCCGATCATGCGACATCAACATCAACATCAACATCAACATCTACATCTGCAACTGCATCTACGGTATTACTCAGCTGTTCACAATAAAGTGCCTGGCAGAGGGTGCAATGAACCTGTCTCTCTACCGTTCCACTGTCAAAAGGCGAGCGGGAAAAACGAGCACTTAAATGCTCCTGTGCGAGCCCTGATTTCTCTTATTTTATCGTGATGATCATTTCTCCCTATGTACGTGGGTGCCAACAGAATGTTTTCGCAATCGGAGGACAAAACAGGTGATTGAAATTTCATGAGAAGGTTCCGTCGCAGCGAAAAAGCCTTTGTTTTAATGATTGCCATTCCAATTGACGTATCATGCCTGAGCACTACCTCCGCTATTTCGCGATAATACAAAACGAGCTGCCCTTCTTTTATCTTTTTCGATATCATCCGTCAGTCCCACCTGATGCGGATCCCACACCGCACAACAATACTCCAGGATAGGGAGGACAAGCGTGGTGTAAGCTGTCTAAAAGTAGACCTGTTGCACCTTCTAGGTGTTCTGCCAATGAATCGCAGTCTTTGGTTTGCTCTACCCACAAGCGTTCCAATTTAGGTTTTTTGTAATTGTAATCCCTAAGTATTTAGTTGAATTTACAGTCTTCAGATTTGTGTGCCTTATGACATAATCGAAATTTAGCGGCTTTCTTTTAGTACTCATGTGGATAACTTCTCACTTTTCTTTATTCAGGGTCAATTGACACTTTTTGCACCACACAGATGTCTTATCTAAATCATTTTGCAATTCGTTTTGGTCATCTGGTGACTTTACAAGACCATAAATGACAGCAGCATCTGGAAATAATCTAAGAGGGCTACTCAGATTGTCTCCTAGGTCGTTAATGTAGATCAGAAACATCTAATAATATGGAATCAATTTGACATTCCTTGTTGATAGCATTCATCACTTCATGAATATAAAGAGCATGAGTATAAAGAGCAAGAACGATATTTTCTGAATCCGTGCTGACTACGTGTCAATAAATCGTTTTCTTCTAGGTAATTCATAGTGTTCTAACACAGTATATGTTCCAAAACCCTATTGTAAATCGACGCTAGTGATATGGGCCTGTAATTCTGTGGATTACTCCTATTTCCCTTTTTGGCTATTGGTGTGACTTCAGCAATTTTCCGGTCTTTAGATACGAAACTTTCTGTGAGCGAGGGGTTGTATTTAATCGCTAAATATGGAACTATTGCATCAGCATACTCTGAAAGGAACCTGACTGTTATGAAATCTGAACCGGAGGCCTTGCGTTTATTAAGTGATTTAAGCTGCTTTGCTACACCGAGGATATCTATTTCTCATCTTCGTAGTTGTTCTGAATTGGAATTCAGGAATATTTACTTCGTCTTCTTTGGTGAAGGAGTTTCAGAAAACCGTGTTCAATAACTCTGCTTTAGTGGCACTCTCATTAGTGACTTCACCCTTGTTATCGCGCAATGAAGATATTGATTGCGTCTTTCCCCTGGTGTGCTTTATGTATGACCAGAATCTCTTTGGGATTTTCTGCCAGATTCCAAGACAGAGTTTCGGTATGGAAATGATTAAAAGTATCCCGCAATGAAGCACGCGCTATATTTCGAACTTCTGAAAAAACTTTACCAGTCTTGGGAATTTTTGTGTTCTTTTCAATGACGAGCCACCGCTATTCAGTTGATGAAGATGAAGTTTGGTTGGTGTGGCGTTCAACTGCTCCGTCGTCAGAGCCCAATTTTTTTTACACAGTTCAATCTAGCCACAGTTACGAATGATGATGATGATGATAATGAAATGGTGAGGACAACACAAACACCCAGTACCCGAGCAGAGTAAAACCCCAACCCGACCTATTTAGGTGAGGATAACACACGATAGTCTAGTAGTCTAAAAGTTGACCTTACATTCTCTGTGTCTGCCAAGATTCATGCAAATAAACTTCAGCCTCAGCGATGTTACTGCGAAAAGGTTATTTCTGTGTACCGGGATATGCTCTGTATGATATCTCCAATAGCAAAAGATTTCGATTAGTCACCCGTTTGGATCTCTAAGGGGCTGGCAAAGGGCAAGTGACCATGAGGGAAAGATTGAATAATTAACGAACGGTATCTTCTACGCTCCTGAGAGTCGAACGTCATAAGCCAGAATTTGATGCGGTAGTTACATCTGAAAAGGAAAATGCGTTGGCTTAATCTGGATGCAATGAAGTAAAATGGTTTCGGCTATTGAATTATGCAGTAGTTTTGATAGTGAATGATTGTGAGAGATTCATATGTATTTATGTGAACGTAGCCTTTCGCTGACGGTCTTTTACTCGGTAAATTTCTGATGGCGTTTGAGTCGTCTTTGCCGGCCGTTGTGGCAGAGCGGTTCTAGGCGATTCAGTTCGGAACCGCGCTGCTGCTACCGTCGCAGGTTCGAACCGTGCTCGGGCATGGATGTGTGTGATGTCCTTAGGTTAGTTAGGTTTAAGTAGTTCTAAGTCTAGGGGACTGATGACCTCAGATGTTAAGTACCATAGTGCTTCGAGCCATTTGAACGATTTTGAATCGTTATTTGAAACCTTTGTTTTTAGTGGATGATATATAATTCCAATCCCAAAGAAAGCAGATGTTGACTAATGTGAAAATTACCGAACTATCTGTTTAATAAGTCACGGCTGCAAAATACTAACACGAATTCTTTACAGACGAATGGAAAAGCTGGTAGAAGCCGACCTCGGGGAAGATCAGTTTGGATTACGTAGAAATGTTGGAACACGTGAGGCAATACTGACCCTACGGCTTATCTTAGAAAATAGATTAAGGAAAGGCAAACCTACGTTTCTAGCATTTGTAGACTTACAGAAAGCTTTTGAAAATGTTGACTGGAATACTCTCTTTCATATTCTGAAGGTGTCAGGGGTAAAATACAAGGAGCGAAAGCCTATTTCCAATTTGTACAGAAACCAGATGGCAGTTATACGAGTCAAGGGGGTTGAAAGGGAAGCAGTGGTTGGGAAGGGAGTGAGACAGGGTTATAGCCTATCCCCGATGTTATTCAATCTGTATATTGAGCAAGCAGTAAAGGAAACAAAAGAAAAATGCGGAGTAGGAATTAAAATCCATAGAGAAGAAATAAAAACTTTAAGGTTCGCCAATGACATTTTAATTCTGTCAGAGACAGCAAAAGACCTGGAAGAGCAGTTGAACGGAATGGACAGTGTCTTAAAAGTAGGATATAAGATGAACATCAACAAAAGCAAAACGAGGATAATGGAATGTAGTCGAATTAAATCGAGTGATGTTGAAGGTATCAGATTAGGAAATGAGACATTTAAAGTAGTAAATGAGTTTTGCTATTTGGGGAGCAAAATAACTGATTATGGTCGAAGTAAAGAGGATATAAAATGTAGACTGGCAATGGCAAGGAAAGCGTTTCTGAAAAAGAGAAATTTGTTAACATCGAATGTAGATTTAAGTGTCAGGAAGCCGTTTCTGAAAGTATTTGTATGGAGTGTAGCCATGTATGGGAGTGAAACATGGACATAAATAGTTTAGAGAAGAATAGAATAGAAGCTTTCGAAATGTGGTGCTACAGAAGAATACTGAAGATTATATGGGTAGATCACATAACTAGTCAGGAAATATTGAATAGAATTGGGGAGAAGAGGAATTTGTGGCACAACTTGACTAGAAGAAGGGATCGCTTGGTAGGATATATTCTGAGGCATCAAGAGATCACCAATTTAGTACTGGACGTCAGCGTGGAGGGTAAAAATCGTAGAGGGAGACCAAGAGATGAATACACTAAGCAGATTCAGAAGGATGTAGGTTGCAGTAGGTTCTGAGAGATGAAGAAGCTTGCACAGGATAGAGTAGCATGGAGAGCTACATCAAACAAGTCTTTGGACTGAAGACTACAACAACAACAATAGGGAATAGTTCAGACTATTTCTCCCTGATGGTCACGAGCCAGGCAGCGTTGTGGTAACTTGTATTCAAGGGACTGTCTGGAGGCAGTTAATGTTCGGATGGTTCCTTCAATCCTTCAACAAGGCTAGAGAGTTGGGTTGGGTTGTTTGGGGAAGGAGACCAGACAGCGAGGTCATCGGTCTCATTGGATTAGGGAAGGATGGGGAAGGAAGTCGGCCGTGCCCTTTCAGAGGAACCATCCCGGCATTTACCTGGAGTGATTTAGGGAAATCACGGAAAACCTAAGTCAGGAGGCCGGACCCGGGATTGAACCGTCGCCCTCCCGAATGCGAGTCTAGTGTCTAACCACTTCGCCACCTCGCTCGGTAAGACTAGAGAGGTTCCTCTGACCGTTATTATTCATTCGGAAAGAAGGGGATTGTAAGACACTGCAAATAAGGCTATTAGAGACACAGTACAACTGACTAAGGATTGAATAAATAATCAACCAATTCTTTGAAAGGAATCAGCCTCATATTCGCCTTGATAGATTAAAGGAAACATGGAAAATTTAAACCTGGGAGGAGAAGGGGGGGGGGGAATCATCTGGGGAAGGTTTTTCCTTGTGAGATAATATTTCATACGATATAAATATCAACTGGAAGTTTGTCTGTAACATGCCCTGTTTTTTTCCACGTGATACATCGGTTGACGATTCTACCAATGACAGTAAGTCTCCATACGCGAGCCACGACAGCCTTGGAGCTGCGCACTCGGTCCCCATTCATGGTGGGCCGCCGCAGGAGTGAAAGCGCAAACACAGGTGGCCGGGCCTGCGTCCACAAGTGGGAGCATCGCCCCGCCCTGCTACGGAAGCTGCGGGCCACACTCACACACACACGCCCTCAGCTGGCGAGGCTCCACGTGCTCTGCCTCACATTTTTGATTTTGAATTTATTAGCGCTAGAGACTGTACAACTACTAGCTGAACTGGAAGAAGGAAACTTAAGTTTTAATGTCTAGTAGATACGAAGAACCTGCTGATATACAAGAACAACAGAAAAAGTAATCGGACGTATCAGTTCCAAAGGAATCGCACCAACCTCTGTCTTAAGCGATTCCGTGAGACAATGCGAAATCCAACTCTGGGTGGTTGCAGAGGTATTTCAGGTCCAGGTCAAACCGAATGCAAGTCTGTAGTCCAGTAGTTAATAAATGTGGCTCAGGTGCTAGTAACCCTCGTCATCCTACTTGAGATGCTCTTCCATAGCTGTCGAGACATGTCGGTTGGGAGATTTCCACACCATATTCGACGATCGAGTGGCCCACAGTTATGCAACTGGTTTAACATTTGAATACCAGATCGCGCTCTCAGTCTTGCTGATGAAGGGTGAAAACACCCAAACGTTTTCTCAACTCGTAATTCTTTACATATTGCCTCATAAATTCAAAGCCAAAACCGGAATACGATCCCCAAGGAGCAGTCGTTACGAGTACAATACGGAGAATGTGTGTGGACTGTCTCATCTAGAAGTAGACCAGCATTGTTTTGAACAGCTGGAACTTCTTGTAATGAGGTCTGTATGAAGAAACTGCAGAGGAATAACCAAGGCATCTTTTGTCCACTTTGTTCCATGGTGTGCTATGAAGGTGCAAAATCAGTAAAGAGTTGCAATGGAAACGACTGTGGGTAGAAGTCTGTACTGCTGCATTACACCACACTTATGATGAGTAGACCTGACCACGGTTTTAATATTTGCTCTTCTATAATTTATATGCGGTAACATTAATAAGGAGAAGCAGCAATTAGAAAGTAATGATGTACACTATATTAATAATTCACTATTATTAAGACGTCTGCATGCAAGGTAACTATGATACATCAACTGGAAAACTTTGTTTCTGTTCTTTTTGCTGAATTTATACGACACAAGAGCATTTCGCAGTGCATTGTATCGTGTAAAATATAATAAATAGGAGAACGTAATCCATCAATCAATCACTTAATCTCTATTGTGGTCCGCAATATTTTCCAATTTTACAAAACTTGAATTCGTAGACAGTATCGAATCTGATATGTTGCTGATTGCTGGCGGTTATCCGCAAAATAACGTTTCTACTTCGTAGTACGGAGGGACTTCGACGTATTCGGGGAAAAAGTTGGGGAACACATGCTGTGAATTTGTTGCTAGACGAACAAATCAAGTGCCGTAACTGTTAAAACTTTTTGTGGAATTTTCCATATGTGAGACACTCTGGACTTAAGTTGGCCTATGCATGGGATCACCACACGGCAAGAAGTGTTGGCACGTAGCTCGAAGAGGACGACAAAGACCAAAATACAAACCGAGTCCCTAGGTATGAATCTAACAAAATTATTATACGTCTGCTCAGGTCAAAAAAATTCCCCATGTCTTTCTTCCGTCGTGCATGCTTGGACAAATGTGGGAAGCATTGCAGAGAACATGGTCTGTGCGGCCCAAGTCCACCTATTAGCAGCTGACTGAGTTACTTCCATTTCATCTGTTTGTTGCATCCGTTGAAAAAGGCAATTGCATAGGGCACTGGCAGATGATCATAAAATGATGACTCGGCAGTGTGGGTTGTACACATCACATACAAGTAAATGAAGAACCACGAACGATCATGGTGGAGACTATGTGGGAATTCACGGACAGCGAACTATTCCCCTCACTGTAACCCACGGCTTTCGGGCTTCGGGGTACATTTGGTTCATCCTTTTTTTCTTCCACGTCTTGGGATGTAAATGCCGGGTAGAAAATGTATAAATTACTTTGCAGATGGGTACCTCTAGAGACTATTCATGATATTTCACTGAATATCTCATACAGTAATCATGAGACTTCTACTGAAGAAGAACAAGTAACAAACAAAAGAGAGTATTTGTATACATTGGTGTGGATTGCTCAGAGACATTGGACTTGTCAAGGATGATATTTATGCTAAAATTTTTCGTCTAGTATAATGCCATCGACTCGGGTATGTGGGATGTCCATGTGAGGTAAAATCTAGGGGTGACAAACAGCGCTTCAGCGCCTTGCCTTCGAGTTTATTCTTGGTCTCCTGGGTTCTTGCCCTTGTCACTTTCTTCATCCACGATATTCAGATAATCTGTAGGAAGTGAATGAGTGGGTAACAACTTGGAGTCGTATTCGTGTGGAACAGGATTTAAACCCACATCAGATCATTTGGGGCTAGCTTTCCCTCAGTGTCCTCATGTCGCCTCGGCTAGCTCCTTCTCCACTCTGTGACAATCTCGGACAGCGCTTCCCCTTGTCAATGAGACATTCATATCTTAGCTCCCTAACATGTAACACCTTGATAGCAAGAAATACGATCAGAAAAACGAGAACGTAAGGAGCAAAGATTCAGAGAAGCGAGCCAGCTTGCACGGCAAGGTATTGAGCAATACAACAACTTGCTATTGGAATTTGCTAGCACAGACAAAGAATGGAAAAAAAACATCACTTCTGTTTCACAACGGATGCGTGATCTTACATGAATGTGGGAACTGGAGAGCTTAGCACAGCGTAGTTGATCATGGTTGTCACAGAATCTTCCTTATCTCTTGTATATTGATGATACATCTTCGTAATCAATTAGCAGTGAAATCGTACACCAGGTACTAAGCTCGCCATTAATAGGTTTATTTCTTATTTTAGTTGTATACAACTTAAAAGTTTACCTCTACCATGCCGAGTACATTTACAAGACAATGCTCTCTCGTGGCAGTTGACTTTTTCTCGGAGAAGTTTATTTCACGGTACGCGAACAATACTGTACAGTAATTGTCTAGCCGCCTTAGTTCATGGTTCTTGCAACTTGGTATTCACCTTGCGCATAAAAATCGGTGTGAGCTTTGTGCATTCTTGTGTTAGAAGGAAGAACTGAATGATAATCATCGTCTGAAGCTTGCAGAACGCGACTGTAGCGCAGGGGACTCGAGCGACAGGAAACACGTTTCAAGCGTGAAACAAAAGCAATCGTAGGCGGCTTTGTCGGCGACTAGCTCTCTTATATTAATTTTCCATGCACAACGTATCAGATGTAACGCCAATAGCATGGTGTTTTACAGCTGAGACTTAATCTTTTCGTGACAGAAAGGCTGTCCAGTGTTAGTGTGCGAAGAAAAATGATGAAATATTGGTGCCTTGGAGACGTAGATGCTTATGTCGTTAAGATGATATTTGACGTGCATTGTCCGTAATCTATTTGCTCGTTGCATTACCATGATTTAATGATGACCACAGCCCTTTTATGCTACTCACAAAAACGCTGTTTAGTCACATTAATACTGTATGACCACCTTTCAAAAGCCTGAATAACCACGTTTTTCAGCGTGGGCCGCTGCGAAACATGCAGAAAGAATTTCAGTATGCCATGGTGAGTCCAGTGCCGTGTCCAGCTGCTCAAAGTTCAAATGTTCAAATATGTGTGAAATCTTATGGGACTTAACTGCTAAGGTCATCAGTCCCTAAGCTTACACACTACTTAAATTAAATTATCCTAAGGACAAACACACACACCCATGGCCAAGGGAGGACTCGAACTTCCGCCGGGACCAGCCTTAAACCGCTCGGCAAATCTCGCGCGGCCTGCTCTAAGTTTCTCGGTTGAGGATCTATGGTACGGACAGCACGGTCGATGTGATCCTAAAGACCTTCGAGTGAACTTGAATCCGGGGAGTCTTGGCCTAGGGGGACGGAAAATTCATCCTGATGCTCTTCGAACCGCGCACGTCCACTAAGAGCTGTGCATTGTCCTCCTGGTAGCTGCCATCACACCAAGGAAAAACAAACTGAATGTTGCGGTAATCATGGCTCCAGGGATAGATGCAAACTTATGTCAATACATTGTGTCTTCCAGAACTTGGGGATTGCCACGAAAACATTCCCCAGCCCATAACACTCCCTCCACCGGCCTGGACCCTTCTGGCGATTGTTGCAGGATGTCTGCTTTTAGACGTTTCTCGCCAAGGGCTGTGTGTCATATGAAAAGGCCACCTATCGCCACTAAGTGAAATTTCAGTGCCGGCCGGAGTGGCCGTGCGGTTCTAGGCGCTACAGTCTGGAACAGAGCGACCGCTACTGTCGCAGGTTCGAATCCTGCCTCGGGCGTGGATGTGTGTGATGTCCTTACGTTAGTTAGGTTTAATTAGTTCTAAGTTATAGGTAACTGATGACCTCAGAAGTTAAGTCGCATAGTGCTCAGAGCCATTTGAACCATTTTGAAATTTCAGTTGCTGCATTTGCGTGCAAATTCCAGCCTTAGTTGTGATGATCAGCTGAGAGCATGGGTGCATGAACCAGGATTCTGATGCGAAGGCCCGTACACAGCAACGTTCTGTGAACGGTCGTTGAGGAGACGCTGTTAGCCCCTTGGTTCTTATGGGAGGTCAGTAGCAGAGCAGCTGCACGTGTGTTCGCTCGTACACATCTCTGCAGCTGTCATCGTTCGCCCCGATAATCTGCCGGCACGGTAGCTCAGCGTGTTCGGTCGGAGAGCTGGATGGCCTCTGTATTAAAAGCTGAGTGGAAGGATCAACAAAACGAACTTGACCGAATGTCATGTGACGTCCGAAACGACCAAACGCAACGATCAACCAAAAAAAAAAAAAAAAAAAAAAAAAAAAAAAAAAAAAAAAAAAAAAAAAACGTGACGGACTGCCGTCCTCAGGGGCCCGGGTTCGATTCCCGGCCGGGTCGAGGAATTTTTCCGCTCAGAGACTGGGTCTTGTGTTGTCTGCATCATCATTTCATCCCCATCCGGTGCGCAGGTCCCCCAATGTGGCGTCGAATGTAATGAGACCTGCACCAAGACGGCCGGACCTGCGCCGTAAGAGACCTCCTGGCCAATGACTCCAAACACTTATTTCCATTACCCCTATCATATATAGCCCGTGTTACACCAGAGATGCCTCATCGTCGGTTTTCGATAGTGCTGTTTTGTCTTGAATTCTATAAAAAATGGCTCTGAGCACTATGGGACTTAACTGCTGTGGTCATCAGTCCCCTAGAACTTAAACCTAACTAACCTAAGGAGATCACACACATCCATGCCCGAGGCAGGATTCGAACCTGCGACCGTAGCGGTCACGCAGCTCCAGACTGTAGCGCCTAGAACCGCACAGCCACTCCGGCCGGCATGAACTGTATACTTGAACCACGGAGGCGTACCTACAATTCACAAACTCAGCTGTTTTGAAAATGCTTCAACCTTTGGCCAGGAAGCCAATGATCATGCCCATTTGGACATCAGACAACTCTTTCCTTTTCCGCATTACGCCAACTACTACACTGTTGTCCGCATCCATGCTGATACGGTTTATATACCCTCCACTGCTACTGCTGCCACCTGCCGTCTGTCACTGGTTAATCCACGCATGACAGAACCGTGTATAAGGGCCTGAACAAAATTTAGCCACCCCCAGGATCATCACGATACGGCCGTACATCATCGTCTCTAGCTTTCATAAGGGCCTCAGTTCGGCGAGGAAGAGAGTTCACAAGTTTGTATTGGTATGCCATATCCAGCTGTAGCCACTCATTGATCCTGTAGAGCTATCAAATTGTGTGTACATTGATTGTTTTATCCAATGTTCCAAATACTTCGAGACACTTTTTAGAGGATTAAGGTCGAGTGAATTAGCGGTCTAGCTGAGGTGCGATAGGTTGCCTGAGTGTTTAGCAAACCAGGAACATATACACTGATCAGCCAGAATACATGACCACCGACCTGCTACCGATATGAACCCGCCCAGCAGATAGCAGCGTCACCTGGCGAGGAATGACTGCTAGGCAGACATACAGGCGATGCTTGTTGTATCAGTGAGTGTGTCCATACGTAGAATGGAGAAGGTGCATGATCTATCTTAGTTTGACTGAGGGCAGATTGTCATGGCCTGGAGGCTTAGCACGAGCATTTCGGATACAGCACGAATTGTCTGGCTTTCAGGGACTGCTGTGGAGAGCATCTTCAACACGTGGTGAAGCTAAGGTCCAGACGTAGTGGGTTTGGGCGGCCACCCCTCATTACAGATGTCGGACTGCGTAGGCTGAGCAGACTGGTAAAAAAAAATGATAGGTGGCGAACTGTGGTAGAAGTAACATCAGAGTTTAATGCTGGGCAGAGTCTGAATGCACAGTGCACCCTACACTCCTAACGATGGAGCCCCGCAGCTGATGACCCATGCAGGTGCCAATTTTCACAACACTACATTCAGCTCTTTTGACTGAAAACGGGCACGTGACCATCGACACTGGACGCTGGTACAGTGACATAGCATTGTATGGTGTGATGAATCCCCATTACCATGGTTCGTCAAGCCGATGAGAGGACAGCTCCATTTTTCTGAGGAGAACACACACATGGGCGTCCATGAGCCCAGTAGTTCTCGTGCAAGGCTCTATGACAGCCAAGGAGTATCATACACTGGTTGCAGCCCACGTACAGCCCTTCATGACAATTACGTTTCCCGACGGCAGTGGCATTTTTTTATAAGATAATGCGCCATGTCACAGGGCGAAGAGTGTGATGGAGTGGTTCGAAGAACACAGTTACGGGTTCCCAGATAGGAACCCAATCGAACACATCTGGGATGTGAATGAACATGGTGTCAGAGCTCATCACCCCCTCCCCGGAATTTACGGGAATTAAGTGACTTGTGCGTGCAGATGTGGTGCCAACGTCTCCAGCGATGTTCAGCGTTGGCAATGTCACTGTGAACTGGGAACCTCAGGGACGCTCCATTCTGACAGGCCTAAGAAATTAACTGATACAGACGACCGAACTCTGAAGCGTCCATTTCCAGAAATCGTTCGCATATCTTTTTGTGTGACATTCAGATGACCCGCGTAATCCTGGCGGATGAGTAGCAAGCGCTGTTTACTTGACTGTGTAGTAAACACCGTGAAATTCGGTGGTGGAGGTGATTTGATGGTCTATCTAGTTTACGTGCGGACCAATGGCTTTGTTCGATGGCAAAATGAACACAGGTGTTGATGAAAGTATTTTAGAAAATAATATGGTCACTTCACTATTATACCGTGTTCAAAGAAAACTGTATGGATTTGCTAGACTGCCGCGACAAGTTCTCTACCGTAGATTTTTTAGGGTAGTGTGACAAATTACCTCGCTCAAGTCCGGCAACAACTCTTCACACTGCTTCAATGACAATGGAAAGGAACTTCACCTGAAGTATATCAGCATCTATTGGTAGAACTTTCTCTAGCATTAAAGGCTGCTGTATTTCCGAAAAGATGGCTTCACGTACTATCGATTACACAGCTGGCATCGTTACAATGCTCACTTATGTATGTACGGTCACTTTCTTTGTGTGTTGTGAGTCAATCGCAACATCTAGCTGTTCGCATTGCTCAACTGACAAGCCAAAGATTAAAGTCCTGCTTTCCTTGATTGCTGGATGCAGGGTACTTCGAAATGACACGCATATTTTTAATTTAAAGTGACTGCGTGAAAACGCATAAATAATGATTGACGGCAACGATGAACTGTAATATGGGTCTAGCCATTTTCAGCGGAAGTACTGGCGTCCAGGACACATCTTTCCAGGCGTGTCAGAATTTTGTAGATCGTCTATTGCTTCATGTCACCTGGAACGTTCGGCTTCCAGCGCGTCCAACCCACGTCATTTGCTGGCCTACACTTTTGCTTTTGATTGTCCTTAGAGAAAAATAGATTTTCGCCGCCTGACAACCATTTCACTCGACCACGAAGAATATTATTGACTCTTTTGCGTGGCGTGAGTATGAAAGTGGGCTGTTTCATTGTGTATGTTTTAACAGCAGAATGCACCGAATCATGTGAGGTGGCACAGTGGTTAGCACACTGGACTCGCATACGAGAGAACGACGGTTCAAACCCGCGTCCGGCCATCCTAATTTAGGTGTCCCATGTTTTCCATAAATCGCCTCAGGAAAATGCCGAGATGATTCCTATGCAAGGGCACGGCCGATTTCCTTCCACTTCCGTCCGTAATCCGGGCTTCTGCTCCGTCTCTCGTGACCTCGATGTCGACGGGTCGTAAACATTGGTCTCCTCCTCGGAATGCACCAATATTTCTGTCTTTTGTAGGCCCTCTCTGTGCTTTACAGTATAGCAAAGAATGAACAGTTATCGCGGAAATGCACCTAGCTTGAAGGATAACATGATGAATAGTCCATCATAAAACCACAGAGAGATACGGTTGAAGGCTTTCGTCAAGGGAATCCCATTTAATTGCTGAACGACGAGAACATAAAAAAAAAATCTGTTTTCATCTTATCCCAGAAGTGCTAGTAAGAATTTCAACTTATTGTATCTGTGCTGTCGAGTCAACAAACTCCACTCTTGTAACGCGGTTCTGAAGCTTCGTGGTACCAAATTATCTCCTCTGGTACCCGCTTTTTCAAACCAGTGACTTCTTCGGACACTTCACAAACGCAGAGGAAGCGCTAGCTTTAGCATGTCGTGTGGGGCGCATCATATTCGCGTAAGGTCTGTTAGTTGTAATGACTTCCAGTGCCGTGTTTCTGCCTTGGCCATTCTCCGCCATCGCTATAGCATTGCTGGCGACTGCTATATCTACGCTGTAGTGGCAGTCTGACTCGGTCAGAACTGGATAATAATACTGTCTTCTCGTTTATATGTCAAACGTGAAACATAGGAAGTATTACCTCGGAACATGTACAGTGATAGTATATAATATTTGATACAGATACATCTGATTAAAAGTTTGGCTATATTTTTGGTGTCACAAATGAATTGGGAAGTTTCATACATCTTGTTCAGAATTAGAGGACTGTGAGATAAGTTAAATGATCGGGGGAGATTATATTGTGAATACAACGAATGACGCTAATTTTGTGCATATCATTTCTGAACTGATACGATATTTTGCAGTTTGGGGAACAGATAACACGCTAGAAACTGAAGCTTTCCAAAATTTAAGGAAGCAACGGACCATATCACCCACATTCCTACGGGACCTTTAAGATCCTGTTCATATCTACATCATATCTATAAGCGTATCAGCAATTTCTGATCGACGCTAGCTTTTAGCACGTCTGATGTAGCTACTGGAAAAATTCCAGGTCACTATGACAATAATTCTGTAGAAGACAAACAGGTCACCGATTGTTAAATACATGGCTTTAAAACTGACACCAGTGTAAAAGCAGCGAGCTGTGTTCTCTGCCCTGAATGCTGAGAAGACACACGTACATTGCCTTCAAAGAGGACGATGACGTTAGGAACAGATAGTCGTTGTTAATCTTTATTTATTCCCACGTGTAGTTGCTGTGGGAACTGGACATTACTGAGTCGTTATCTGTGAAAGATACGAGCCATACTTCCAACAGCGTACCGTGTACCGCCAGAGAAACTCCCATGTCTTTAATTAGATAAGCTGAAGTAATTTGCTATTACACTCAACTATTTTCACACATATGGGCGAGATGCTTCAACGCTAGCTGTAAAGATTCGTAACAAATCAACTCCGCTGTAACTCAAGTGGGGAACAGGCTACCATTAAGAAAGCATTCCTGACGCTGTTTGCTGCTGAGTGCATAGCCAGGCCGTGCAAAAAGAGTAGGAAGGATGTTGCATTTGTGGATGAACAAACTACAGACCTTACATTACCCTATTCCAATTTTTTAAATTTCTCTTCTGTAGATCTGAAGATACTCTTAGGGAACAGAAAACTATAATCAGCGAAAGTGGTCGTCTAATCGAGACGAACGCTTACCCTGTGACAAAGTGTTAAAGACGATCAGTTATATGTTGGGAGCTTGAAGCTCAGATCACCTGACACTACAAAGACAGAGGCGTTGTGATCGTCCGTACGTGGACAGTTGTCGTTTTTGAACTCTGTAGCTTTGTTCTGTAGCACCTTTTCGCGATTTGAGTCACAGTGATTGTATAAAGTCTACCACTTATAATAAAACGATAAACAAAGTTTCATGCTTCTTAACACTCTTCATGCCCCACTGAGCTTTAAAACTGCATCACCAGGAGGTATAGTAAGTCTGAAATTTAACCTCTTGTGCGTATATAGAGTAGAAGAAAGAAAACGTGATTAAATTTGCTAGTGGTTTGGAGGTATACGGTGTACACAATGAAGTAGACAGGGTGTCTACTGTCCGTGTGGACATGCAAATCAGGAATTCGGAAAAACTGCCTAGTAACGCAGAATCCTAGTATTTTTGAATACATACTGATATGAGCTTTTTCTTCTTTTTTTACCGGAGGTATCCATTCTTTAAGAACTGCCTAATATTTTAGATTTCTCATGTTATGCTTTGAATGCCGTTTAAATATTACGGTATTTCACGTTTTAAAGAAACAACACTAATACAGTTTTACAAAAGCGACCTTCATTCGAGGTGCGTTTAATAGTTTCCACAACATAACTCTGTCTCGATATCTGGTAGAAAACCCAAAAAGTTTCTGGTCGCATGTAAAGCACACCAATGGCAAGACACAATCAGTACCTTCACTCCACGATAGCGAATGTAATGTTACCGATGAAAGCGCCACTAAAATGAAGTTGCTAAATGTAGTTGTCCGAAATGCCTTAACCAAAGAAGACGATATAAGTATTGCAGAATTCGAATCAAGAACTGCTACCAACATGAGTAACTTAGAAGCAGATATTCTCAGTGTAGGAATACAGCTTAAATCATTTGATAAACGCAAGTCCTCAAATCCAGATTGTATACCAGTTAGATTCCTTTCAGAGTGTACTTGTATAATAGCTCCGTACTTAACAATCATATACAACCACTCGCTCGAATAAAAGCTACATAAATATTGGAAAGTTGTACAGGTCACAGCATATACGAGTAAACCGATGAATTATAGACCCATATTGCTGATGTCGTTTTGCAGTGGGATCTTGTACTACACGCTGTGTTCCGCGCATAATCGGAGAGGAAAAGAATATATGGAAAACACTGACAGGAGGAGGGACAGGATGATAGGACATCTATTAATACATCAGGAAATGACTTCCATGGTACCAGAGGGAGCTGTAGAGGGAAAAAACTGTAGAGAAAGACAGAGATTGTAATACATCCAGCAAATAATTGATGACGTAGGTTGCAAGTGTTACTCAGAGATGAAGAGGTTGGCAGAGGAGAGGAATTCGTGGCGGGCCTCGTCAATCCAGTCAAAAGACAGAAGACAAAAAAGAAGAAGATAAAATCAGATGTGATTGACAGAGGACATCGCAAAAGTTCAGAGCATTATCGTGAAATAGGGTAGAGAGCGTCATAGATATGATACGCAAGTTGGGATGGCAAAACAAAGGCGTTTTTCGATTCGACGAGATCTTTTCACGAAATTTCAATTTCCACCGTTCTGCGCCGAATGCATATATATTCTGATGACTCCCACCTACATAGAGAGAAATGATCATCGTAATAAAGTAAGAAAAATATGCGCTAGCAAGGAAAGATTGAAGTGCTTATTTTACCCACTTGTTGTTATACACTGAGGTGAGAAAAGCTATGGGATAGGCATAATATCGTGTCGGACCTTTTTTTTCCTGAATAGTGCAGCAGCTCGACGTGGCATGGATTCAACAATTCGTCGGAAGTCCTCTGGAGAGCCTTTATAGCAGTCCATAACAGTAAAAGTGCTGCCGGTGCAAGATTCTGTTCACGATGCAGATGTTCTCCAACTAGCAGCACATAACCACTTCCAGTCAGTGACTGATTCAGGCGGACCAGGGTACCTAGTCCATTACATGTAAACAGAGTCCACACCATTATGGAGCCACCATCGGTTTGCACAGTGCCTTTTTGACAACTTGATTCCGTGGCTGCGTGACGTCTACCCTACTCTCGAACCCTACCATCAGCTCGGGACTCATGTGACTAGACCATCGTTTTCCAGCCATCTAGGGCCTAACCGAAGTGGTTACGAACCCAGGAAAGTCGCTGCAGGCAATGTCGTGCTGTTTTCAAAGGCACTCGCATCATTCATTTGCGATTGTGGCTCATTAACATCAAATACCGCCGCATTTTCTCACCTCAGTGTATAAAAGCAGAAGGGAAAAATCAGAAATTCGATCTTTCCGTGCTAGCGCTTATTTCTCGTACTTTATTACGATGATCATTTCACTTAATTTAGGTTGGAGTCATCAAAAGATATTTACATTCAGCGCAGAACGGTGGAGGTTGAAATTTCGTGAAAAGATCTTGCCGCAGCGAAAACGCCTTCGTTTTGCCAACCCTACTTGCGTATCATTTGCGTAACATTCTCTACTCTCGCCGCGTTGTCCGAACGTATATGTTCGTCGTACATCCCACATAGATTTCTCCGGTTATTTCGTGCAGTGTCGCTTACCTGTTAGCACTAACAACTCTACGCAAGCGCCGCTGCTCTCAGTCGTTAAGTGAGGTTCGTCGGCAGTTGCACTGTCCATGGTGGGAGGTTGTTGCTGTTGTTGTGGTCTTTCGTCCTGAGACTGGTTTGATGCAGCTCTCCGTGCTACTCTGTCCTGTGCTAGCTTCTTCATCTCCCAGTACCTACTGCAGCCTACATCCTTCTGAATCTGCTTAGTGTATTTGTGTCTTGGTCTCCCTCTTCGATTTTTACCCTCCACGTTACCCTCCAACACTAAATTGGTGATGTCTCAGAACATGTTCTGCCAACCGATCCCTTCTTTAGTCAAGTTGTGCCACAAGCTCCTCTTCTCCCCAATTCTATTCAATATTTCCTCATGAGTTATGTGATCAACCCATCTAATCTTCAGCATTCTTCTGTAGCACCACATTTCGAAAGCTTCTATAATGCCTGAAATATGCTACGCTCGGCGCTCTCTTGCCTTTGCGGATCGCGGAATACTGAATTTCTTAACTATTTTCGAAACGGAATGTCGCATACGTCCTGCCGTAACTACCATTCCTCGTTGAAAGTCTATTAATTCCCGTCGTGCGCCCATAATCACGTCGGAAACCGTTTCACACGATTCATTTGAGTACAAATGCACTTCCGTTTCGTACCTTGCGTACGCTATGCTACTGCCATCTGTGTATGTGCATATCGCTATTCTATGCCTTTTGTCACCTCTGTGTAGAGTGGGACGGTAGAGGAATAGTATGAAAGCGGTTCGACAAATCCTCTATTAAGCACTTATGACTGAACTGCAGAGTATTCACGTACATGTTTATACCACATTTTTGCGCTTTGAGACTTAATGGAACAAAAAACGTAAGTTTCGGTAGCGAGTGTCGAGCGGAGGAGAGACGCTTGTAGTGTGGTGAAGAAGCCGAGACAGTGCAGGAAAAGGCAAGAGGCTGGCGAGGTTAGCCGTGGGCCGTGTGTGGGGGCCGGAGCGCAGACCACGCATCCAGCAGCGCCCGCCATGGCCGCAGCGCCGCCAGGATTTCACTGACGACTCGCCCTGCCTCCTGAGCGCCCACAAAACTCAGTGCACAATCTCGGCATGCTTGTGTGTTTGTTTTTAAATATAATTCTGCTGCACATGGCGAATGTCAAATTCTTTGCGCTTACAGGGGTTGGGCAAAAATATGAAAACGCCGCGAACATACACAGACGCTAGCCAAACCTGCGGGTTGTGCTGTTATGTTTGCTCACGAACGGCAGGTGTGTAACGCTCTCAGTGCGTCGCACGTGTCAGTCGTAATCAGAACGACGTTCTGCGTAGTTGTGAGTGCATTATGCCGGAGCTAAGTGACTTCGAATGTGAACAAATTGTTGGTGCTCTTGCGATGAGTGCTTTCGTGGCAAAGTTAGACCAAATGTTTGCTTTTCAAAAGGCACAGTATCGAAGATTTATACTGCATACAGGGAAAGGGGAGTGACGCCATCCGCTAAGTAGCAACGCGGACGAAAATGTGTGCTGAGTGATCGTGACGGACGACTATTGAAGAGGATTGTAAAGAAAAATTCTGTCAGCTGCGAAAGTCGCTGCAGAACTGAATATCGCATTCGCGAGCCCTGTGAGCAGCAAAGCAACAAGACGGCTCCATAAGTAGGGTATTAATTGCTGGCAAGCTAGAATCCCAAAACCACTAGCCGGCCGCAATGGCCGAGCGGTTCTAGGCACTTCAGTCTGGAACCGCGGGATCGCTACAATTTGAGAGTAGGTAGAATACAGCAGACGCAAAATCCAATGAAAATGGTAGATGTTCCTAAATTTGGTGCTTCAGAGCCTCCCATTTTCCCAAAGCGAAATCATCTTTGCACGCAGGTGTGTTATCCATTAATTCGTAGCCCTTTTCCCATTCAATATGCAGTATGTTCAGGTGGCCTGTCATTATTTTACGTTTTGCAAAGCAATCAGCAAGAAGAAACTATTTTGCATCACGGAGTTCGCTGGCTTTCTAGTACACAAAATTTCCCTCTTGTGCTTTAGGACCGACCTTTTTCCAGGTGCCGGCCTCGGTGGTCGTGCGGTTCTAGGCGCTCCAGTCCGGAGCCGCGCTGCTGCTACGGTCGCAGGTTCGAATCCTGCCTCGGGCATGAACGTGTGTGATGTCCTTAGGTTAGTTAGGTTTAAGTAGTTCTAAGTTCTAGCGTTTCTGAAGAAGAGAAATTTGTTAACATCGAGTATAGATTTAAGTGTCAGGAAGTCATTTCTAAAAGTATTTGTATGGAGTGTAGCCATGTATGGAAGTGAGACGTGGACGATAAATAGTTTAGACAAGAAGAGAATAGAAGCTTTCGAAATGTGGTGCTACAGAAGAATGCTGAAGATTAGATGGGTAGATCACGTAACTAATGAGGAGGTATTGAATAGGATTGGGGAGAAGAGAAGTTTGTGGCACAACTTGACTAGAAGAAGGGATCGGTTGGTAGGACATGTTTTGAGGCACCAAGGGATCACAAATTTAGCATTGGAGGGCAGCGTGGAGGGTAAAAATCGTAGAGGGAGACCGAGAGATGAGTACACTAAGCAGATTCAGAAGGATGTAGGTTGCAGTAGGTACTGGGAGATGAAGCAGCTTGCACAGGATAGAGTAGCATGGAGAGCTGCATCAAACCAGTCTAAGGACTGAAGACAACAACAACAACAACAAGTTCTAGGGGGCTGATGACCTCAGCAGTTTAGTCCCGTAGTGCTCAGAGCCATTTCAACAATTTTGAACCAAAACCATTCGTCGGCGATGAAAATGCCTGTAACAGGAAAACGTGGCATGTAAACCATAAAATCTGAACTTTGGAGCAGTGGAAGAAAGCCATATGGATGAGTGCATCTCATTTCACTCACTGGTTTTAACTTCCGGCTGAATTTGTCACCAGAGTGAACCATGGCGGGGTTTCGGTTATGATTTGGACAGTCACATCGTTTTATTCCATGGGCCTCATGGTTACTCTGCAAGGAGCATTACTGCCAACGATGGTATGACCATTCTGACTGACCAGAGCCATCCCATTGTACAATGTTTGTTCCTTAATGGTGATGCTATTTTACAAGTCGATAGGGCTCCTGGCCATTCAGCTCGCATTGTCCAGGACCCGTTTACTTACAGTTATAACTAAGTAATGCCTAAAAGTCGATCTTGTGAAGTAATTAATTCTCACAAATTTCGGTAGTTACTTTGTCTGTCTTTTCCACAATGCTCCGAACATTCATTAAAAGTGTATACCATCTGATGATGAGCTCTAGGCCATGATAAATAAAAACTGAAGCATTACACAAGGCGACTGCTTGCAATTATTTCTGGAAACCTTCATTCATCATGGATAAATGTTCTGTGTTTGAAGTTCGACTCTGGCTGCATTTCTCATGCAGCTTTATTCACTTGCGGTGTTTGACGGTGTCCACTATTTGCCTAAACACAGCCATCCAAAAGCTTGTGACGTGCGCCAAAATCTGCGTCTCTGCTGAACTTATAACAAATGTTTGGATAAAGGGAACCAAAGCACTAGTCACTTGTATGTTTCCTTCAAGCGATAGTTCAGTGAAGCTGCCATCAACCCACAGGTTTGTTTAAACACAGAGTGTCATTGCCTTCCTCAGATCTCCGAAGTGACTTATCCAGTCTGTTCTAGAGACACGTAAAGTTTAATGTGAATTACGAACAACCGGCATCGCTTGGTGTTTTTCACATTAATAAATCATTCCCGGAGTGAAAAGAACCAGTAGCTGTAGAAAATTCCTAGCAATGATTAGGGTTTCAACCACACACCTTTACCGTGACACTTACTCACCGAGTTTCTGAGCCAGCCTTCTGGTGGCCAAACTAGAATATTGTGACGGTGCAAAGTCTCGCCGTTTTTCGCCGGCAGAGACTTATCCAGCTTGTGAAGGTTTACGAGGAGGCTGCTTTTTCAACATTTAGGAATGGACGATGAAATACGAACGCAGCCAAACTTCTCTCGGTGGTGATTCGCGTGAAGGAAGTCAGAGATTGCAGCCGCGAATAAAAATATCAACAAATTACAGTATGCATGTCGTTCATTTCAGACAAAGAGTTGGCTTTGAGAATGTCTTACGCGGGACGCTGGGATGGACGTCACGTTTGATAAAGCTGATAAAAAGCAAGGCGCAAATGAATTTCACATTTAAGTGTAAACTGTTTCTTTCAAACAAAAAGTATAGCGTATGATGAGACACGACTAATTGGTGTGCATCAGATATGAGTCCATCACTTTCCACCGACATGAAAGAGATGTCAAAGATTAGTGGGAAGATGGTGCCCTGCATCTAATAAGACGAAGTCGACTTCATAAGCCAGAAAAAATTATTGCCAGTGTTCCAGGGATACAATAAAATTTCTTATCCGTTACCCTTCAAGTAGCAAAACTGCGCAATTCTTCTGGAGCAAATGAATTTAAAAAAAACGTAAAAAGGGGATAGGGTGTCACACAATTCAAGTTGAAGTAGTTCAATCAAAGCCTGAGAAATGTACTGTTTGCGTAAAATATATCACATAAATAATTACGACAGCTGCCCCATCCCATCCAATGCATTCTGAATGGCTCAAATTCTAGCAGTACGCCCAGCTATACAATACTTTTGTGTTTTTAAAATTCTCAACACATCAAACAAACTTTCCTTTGCGAATCAGCGTTCCTATAATCTAATTCACTATAATCACACAACTTGGTCAAGTCTACCTCTGATTCAGATTCATTTGATGAAAATTGAAGTTCTCCCTTACAATTTGTACGTTTTGTCTCAGACGGATCTGCTTCTTTCTTCGTGGTTTTTTTGATACTTTTCGTGCTTCATATGTTCTTTGATCTTCTGTTCCTCTTCCTTCACTTTCAAATGTCCAAATGTGTGTGAATTCCTAAGGGACCAAACTGCTGAGGTCATCGGTCCCTAGCCGGCCGGGGTGGCCGAGCGGTTCTAGGCGCTACAATCTGGAACCACGCGACCGCTACGGTTGCAGGTTAAAATCCTGCCTCGGGCATGGATGTGTGTGACGTCCTTAGGTTAGTTAGATTTAAGTAGTTCTAAGTTCTTGGGGACTGATGAGCTCAGAAGTTAAGTCCCATAGTGCTCAGAGCCATTTGAAGCATCGGTCCTTAGACTAACACACTACATAAACTAAGTTATGCTAAGTACAGCACACACACCCATGTACGAGGGAGGACTCGGACCTCCGGCGGGAGGGGCCACGCAGTCCGTGACATGGCGCCTCAAACCACGCGGCTCTTAATTTTCAACAGCTGTTTTAATGGCATAGCTGTCAAAATTATGAAGTGCTGCTTTTCCCTGTTTCTGTTCCTGCATCTCATACACAACCAATTAAATTATCTCTGGATGTAGAAACATCTTAAGATTATTCCTATTACACGTGTATGAAATAATAAATTATACGGATGGTCTTAGCTCTCAATATTCGAAGCAACAATAAACAGTGACAAAACGTGTTTCACTTCACAGCACTAACTCAATGGCAACTAATGGCTTCATCGTCTTTCTGATTGAGTAATGTCAATAACCACTAGAGTGTAGTAATCTAGAGGAGCTTGTTTCCTTAGAAAATGACAAGTTTGGGAGATGCGTCATAAATGAAAAGAAGGATCCGGTTGAGCAGGAGGAACGAGACCACAAAAGTTTAATTGAAAACAAGTCTCACAAGCCTTTATTCCGCTTTCAATTTAGTAAAGTTCATAGATAATAGCATAGGTTTTAAACTTAAATCATTTCCACAAGCTAAACAAAGTTGACCAAGCTGTCTTGAAACCATGAAATCAATAAGCTCAACAGGAAAGATGTTAATTTGGATTCCTGCATGATACTGGAACTGAAAATTATAAAGACTTCCATCATAACAGTTTGGAAGCCAGTGCCGCCTTCGCCTCCACTCAATACCAAGAACGTACAATTCGATAATACAATTAAAACAGAGGAAATATTACTCTATAACTAATCAGGGAAACACGGAGCAAAGCAGTCGTGACACTAAATCAGTCAGTTGGTAACATAGTAATTACCCTAGCAGAAAAGCTATTCCATTTTAATATATCTCTTCTAAACAGCATGTGATTAACCAAAAGCTTATAAGCACATTAAAGTATTAAAGGAATTCTAGTTCCATAGCGGAAATGTTAAAAGCACTTACAATCAAACTACTAGAACTACCTAATAGCTTAGCGCACAAAACTATATTGTAAATCTTTCCTTCTCTTCATTAGCGTAAAGGCTAGACAGTGTGCAGTACGTTGATTACATGTAATTATAAAGGTTTATGATCAATTGCAACAGACATTATGATAATAGGACTGATGATTTTTCATTAAAAACAACAATTAAAAAAAATCAAGAAAATTTCTGGATAGTAGAAATTGGCTCGGCTACAGCATTAACCTTTAGTTATACTATTAACACGCCGATGCATCGAAGACGTGCGATGCTCACCTTTGTGAGTGCAGCAGAGTGACTTCTCCAACGTGCTTAGATTCGTTACAAAACCTGAACCGAGCATCAACGGCCAACATGCTGCAGCCGGTATATGGCGAGTTCACTCTGCGCGACTCGAAATTGCTTCGCTGTCTGAGCCCTCAGTCGTATCACGTAAATTGTCAAACGAAGTCGAATACTGTAGAGTGTAGATTAACACCCTGAAAGCAGTAGTCTGCAGAACTTGGCCACGACGTCTGAGAGACTCGTGGCAACTCCAGTCAAAGACGTCACTACGCATTTTGCATACAATAGTGGCCATTAAAATTGCCACATCACGAAGAAGACGTGCTGCAGATGCGAAATTTAACCGACAGGAAGAAGATGCTGTGGTATGCAAATGAGTAGCTTTTCAGAGCATTCACACAAGGTTGGCGTCGATGGCGACACCTACAACGTGCTGACATGAGGAAAATTTCCAACCGATTTCTCATACACAAACAGCAGTTCACCGGCGTTGCCTGGTGAAACGTTGTTGTGATACCGCGTGTAAGGAGGAGAAATGCGTACCACCACGTTTCCGACTTAGATAAAGGTCGGATTGTAGGCTATCGCGATTGCGGTTTATCGTATCGCGTCATTGCTGCTCGCGTTGGTCGAGATCCAATGACTGTTGGCAGAATATGGAATCGGTGGGTTCAAGAGGTTAATACGGAACGCCGTGCTGGATGCCAACGGCCTCGTATCACTAGCAGTCGAGATGACAGGCATCTTATCCACATGGCTGTAACGGATCTTGCAGCCACGTCTCGATCCCTATTCAACAGATGGGGATGTTTGCAAGACGGCAACCATCTGCACGAACAGTTGGTCGATGTTTGCAGCAGCAAGGACTATCAGCTCGAAGACCATGGCTGCGGTTCCCCTTGACGCTGCATCGCAGACAGGAGCTCCTGCGATGGTGTACTCAACGACGAACCTGGGTGCACGAATGGCAAAACGTCATTTTTTTGGATGAAAGCAGGTTCTGATTACAGCATCATGATGGTCGCATCCGTGTTTGGCGACACCGCCGTGAACGCACGTTGGAAGCGTGTATTCGTCACCGTCATACTGGCGTATCACCCTGCGTGATGGTATGGGGTGCCATTGGTTACATGCCTCGGTCATCTCATGTTCGCATTGACGACACTTTGAACAGTGGACGTTACAATTCAGATGTTACGACCCGTGGCTCTACCCTTCATTCGATCCCTGCGAAACCCTACATTTCAGCAGGATAATGCACGACCGCATGTTGCAGGTCCCGTAAGGGCCTTTCTAGATACAGAAAATGTTCGACTGCTGCCCTGGCCAAGACATTCTCCAGATCACTCTCCAACTGAAAACGTCTGGTCAATGGTGGCCGAGCAACTGGCTCGTCACAATACGCCAGTCACTACTCTTGATGAACTGTGGTATCGTGTTGAAGCTGCATGGGCAGCTGTACCTGTACACGCCATCCAAGCTGTGATTGACTCAATGCCCAGTGGTATCAAGGCCGTTATTAAGTCCAGAGGGTGTTGTTCTTGGTACTGATTTCTCAGAATCTATGCATCCAAATTGCGTGAAAATATAATCAGATTTCAGTTCTAGTATAATATATTTGTCCAATGAATACCCGTTTATCATCTGCTTTTTTCTTGGTGTAGCTATTTTAATGGTCAGTAGTGTACAATCTACGTCACTGCGGCACCGCTAAAGACACGCCGACACTGGGAATATCAGCCTAATACCTTCGTTAGCGCCACCGCCACACCACCTAAGCGGGCTCGACAACGCATATTGGCCGGCGGTAGCGTGTAGAATTGACAGTCGATCTGACGTACTGGAGACAGTACTAAACTGGCTTAACATTCTCACACTCTATGCTACATCCACTGGAACCTGCTTGCTGCCCTTGCCTCTCATTAAAATCAGTACCAGTGTTTCTGCCCATTGCCAAATTAACTATTCTTAGATTTCACGTGGTGCGTCCTAACAATCGTAAAGAGAGAGCCGGCAGTGTTTATGCATTCGGGTGCGCAGCCGTGTTACTGCGAGCGCCACACGTGTGCGTCTGGAGGAGAGAACTGAGACGGCAAGCGGCAGGCAGGGTCAGGCAGAGCGCGGCCGCTGGTTGCAACACGCACCTCCAGGCCGCGGCGCGTCACGACCCGCCTGCTGCCCGCCTCTCTGCCTCCTCCCACGCCGCGCCGCTGCAGCCCGCGTCTGCCGTAACTAGGATGGCTGTTTCAACAGTCCTCAAGTAAAGACTAAAGGGGAAAGCAGGAAAGGCGACTGACGAGGAAACGCCGCCAACTTTACCCCATATTTTAAGGCGAAATAAGTTCAAAAATGTGGGAGAAATCTTATGGGACTTAACTGCTAAGGTCATCAGTCCCCAAGCTTACACACACCCATGCCTGAGGGAGGACTCGAACCTCCGCCGGAACCAGCCGCACAGTGCGAAATAAGTACACTTTCAAGGTACCAGCCCCAAAATCGATCTTTCACGACAATTTGGATCATAATTTTGATAGTATGCAGTTACGACCTTCTGAACGTACAGTTTTTAAACTTAGCGCCCGCCGTTTGCTTGTCACTCACCCCGTCTCAAAAAAATGGTTCAAATGGCTCTGAGCACTATGGGACTTAACATCTGAGGTCATCAGTCACCTAGACCCAGAACTACTTAAACCTAACTAACCTAAGGACATCACACACATCCATGCCCGAGGCAGGATTCGAACCAGCGACCGTAGCGGTCGCGCGGTTCCGGTCATAAGCGCCTAGAACCGCTCGGCCTCTCCGGCCGGAGCATCCGCTTAATGACCGAGCGGGAAGTACTGCACAATGGAGTAAGAGATTTGAGAAATACCGTTTTGACATTGGTTGAATGCTTTGATCTTTGAATCAAAGTGCGTAATTTATAACCTGTAGCTGGTACTTTGCTGTGTACATTTTTATGTTGCGATTCACAAATACAACATAAATGAAAGAAACAAATAAGTGTGTAATTAAAGAAATACGTAACGCTATTTAATTACTAACATCGCTGTTCCGCATTATTTTCTTTGGATTTTAGAGCTGACGCCGTTAAAGTGAAGCACAATCTCGGGTGGCACCCTCATATTCAACGAGA
Source organism: Schistocerca gregaria (assembly GCF_023897955.1). Classification (NCBI taxonomy): domain Eukaryota; kingdom Metazoa; phylum Arthropoda; class Insecta; order Orthoptera; family Acrididae; genus Schistocerca; species Schistocerca gregaria. The sequence goes on along the minus strand of NC_064920.1, from coordinate 306,749,074 downwards.
TTGCCAAAATTAAATTTTAAATCGAAAATCATAAACTTCATTTTACAATAATTCTTCAGTTACATTCATGAGTTTGAGTTTTGAGGCATGTACACAGCTGCAGAACATCGATACGAGAATATTATTAAAAGAATATTGAACTTGCACTCATGCTCGTAAAAAACAGATTACCTTGAGAGCGAGTAGAAACAGGACGTTCATATTCACAGGACAAGCACATTAGTATGTTTTCCGGAAATGATTAGCATTTCAGTCAAAAAATGGTTCAAGTGGCTCTGAGCACTATGGGACTTAACATCTGAGGTCATCAGTCCCTAGACTTAAAACTACTTAAACCCAACTAACCGTAGGACCTCACACACATCCAAGACTGTGGCAGGATTCGAACCTGCGATCGTAGCAGCAGCGCGGTTCCGGACTGAAGCGCCTAGAACCGCTCGGTCACACCGCCGGCAGCATTTAACTCACCTCGGTTCAGCATGTGTTCCCCAGTAAGCACAGGTTCCGCGATGCACCCTGTAACTTGTTGCATGCGTGATGACATCGACGCGTGTAAGGCGAGAGTGGCGTCGTGTGGTATAACCATCCATGCTGTGTTCACCTGGTTCCGAAGTTCAAATATGGAGATTGGCATTGGTTCACATTGCTGTACCCATCGCTTCTCCATATGCCACACAATTCTGATTGGCGGCAAATCTCATGATTTGACGGGACAGAGCAAAAGGCTGACATTCTGTGACACCAAGAAGGCACGTGTTCGTGCAGCAACATGTGGTCGCGCATTGTCGTACTGAAAAGTGGGGTCTGGGGTGTTGTGCGGAAAGGGTATGTCTAAGGGATGTCGTTCACTGGTCACAGTGCCCTGCACACGCACCAACTGTAATTTTTGGTTGTACCCAATAGCACACCACACCACAAGGCCTTGAGTTGGCTTTTTATGTCATCTGCGAAAGCTGTCATTTTGGTGCCGTTACCCCCGTCAGCGGGGAACCAAAATGCGGCCATCATTTTCAAACAAACAGAACCTGGATTCAGCCGAAAACACTACCTGATGCCATTCCTGTCCACAGTGACGTCATATCATGCACCACTGCCGTCTAACATGTTTCCGCACTTTCGTCAAAGGCAGGCGAAGAAGGGAACGACGCACGCAACCCATGCCGCAATAAACGGTGACGGACTGTCACCCCTGATGGTGTACCATGTTTTCCAGTGTTCCACTGTTGCGTCAGAGCACAGGAGGATGCAGATCTGTCTTGTAATATTGCAATGCCACTCGGATGAGGTGTCGATTCTCTCGGGTGCGTTCTGGGCGGTGCACCTGACGCATCTCGTAGTGTACTACGGTTTCCGTGAACCATTCTTCACACCGCCGGTGCACTGCCGAAACACTTTGTCCATTACGAACAGCAGTTTTTCGGATGGATGCACGACAAAAAAAATTCTCTCGTGCTAATAATGCGCTCCCTTTCAAACTCACTGATTTGACGCTAAGGTACGTGCGTATGTCTGCGAGACATCCTGCACGTCTGCTCAAGTCACACAGGTCCATTACCTTCGGTTTCTAGCGACAACGAAAGCTGCAGGCACATTTTGGCAGAAGGTGGTCTTCCGCCGCGATATCGATTTGACCTTGAACCCGAGGGCCGACGTGGTTCAAATGCTGATCATTTCTGCAGAACATACTGACGTACAAGTTCTGTGTTGATTAACATGTGTTCTCGAACAAGATTTTAAAACATATTGGGGACGTGTGTCCATCTCCATCTCCTCCTCCTTCTCCTTCTCCTCCCTCCTGACCTTCAAGTCCCGCAAGTAAGAGGGCTCTAACTGTCATTCCGCTTGGATGGCTGTAGTGGTGCGGAACGAATGACAACCAACCAGCGCTCGCCAAGTTTAAAAGCGGTACATTCAGAAGATCATAACTCTATACTACCAGAATTAAGGCCCTAATTGTCACGCTGGATCGATTTCTGGTGATGATATCTTGCAAGTGTACATTTTTCCGTAAAATATGACAAGCTGCTGATGTTTTCTTGTGAGAAAAGATAAATAATCTCTTTAAATAATTGTCACTGCGGATAGGAACACTATGGTACTACAAGGAAGAAATCGAACTTGATTAGTAAGAATGACAGAGAGGAAAGCCCACTTCAGTTTTGCTCTCTATTCTAGGTACTAATAGCAGATACGCTGCTCAAAAATAACAAGGGCCTGGTGTATTTGGAAAAGGTCGGGAGACATAAAGGTATCTATTGCATCAAATAATCACGAGGGAGATTCTGAAGTAAGATATTGTATTGTAAGGCGCGCTCAAGAGCAGATATAGACGCAGATCTTAATTTGGATATTTTGAAGTATGGGTTGACGTGTAAGGAAATCATAGAAAGAATCTGTGCATAAAAAAGTGTAATTCAAAGGTACTAAGGAATGATGACGATGGGCATCTGACTTCCTTGAATTTGAAGATACTGTGGCAATAAGCACCACAGTAGGTATTTGAGCTGAGGTGGAATCGACATTTCTAAAGAACGAAATCACAGAATTTGGACAGCCGAATGTGGATCTAAGAAAGGATAACAGAAGAAAGCGTTCAATTGATCGGTGAAAGAAGGAGATTGGATATTTTCAGGAAAAGAAAGCGGTACAGCAACTTGGCGAAAAAGAAAAAAATATTAAATGACGATTAGCTTGTCTTCAGTTAAAAGTGCCAGAGATACTGTTCTGACATTATGCTTCATAAAGGAACTAAGCCGTAGAGGAACTAAAGATATTTCACGGGATCCATTAAGCTAAAAAAAAGTTTTCGACGCTCTATAGTGCTGTAACATTTTTGAAATTATCAGAAAACATGAATATACTGTAGGCAAAGCCGGGTAACATACAATACATACAGCAGAAAACCAAGCACGGGCAGTGCCAAGGGAATACCAAGAGGAGAGCTCGGATGAAAAGGTGTTAGTTAAGGGCAGAGTCTTTGTCCTTCTTACATGTTTGCCATCGATGAACGAAGACGTGTCAACGACAGAGACAACTGACGTCAAGGTTTAGTGACTCCGCTACAGGCGGCGGTAACTACATCATGTGACCGCAGGCCATGCAAGTCAACCACGTGGGGACCACAAAAATGGCCATACGCAGCAGGTGGAAGTCAGCCATCTCAAATAGCGGCCTCTGGACTCTGACTACGACATCGCTCCGGGCTGATGTGCAGCCACAGGACTCTGTGGTATTATTATTTCCATAGGATATCTGTGTAACCATGGCATATGTCGTGGGGAAACCTGTTACCTTGCTCACATTCTTATGAAGTGTCACTCGAATGTTCTTTCCAGGACTCTTTTATCGGTATCGATATAATCGGAACAATACATGATGAGCACTGTGTTGCCTTGTAAATTATTTATTCACAACCGGTTTCGGTCTTATACTATCATCACAGCTCTATACATACGAACGAAACAAAGAGAAAATCACAAAATTCGAAACAAAGTACAATTTCCAAGGAAAAACTCGATCAAAAACTTCAGATGCTTACAATTTTTTTTTCGAATGGCAACACATGACATGCGTTTGGATATGAATGAATAACATTGTCGAGCCAAAAACGTAAGAAACGTTTAACTTAGGTATTCAGTGCCATAGCAATGGCTCAGTTAACAACAAGTGAAACACTGGCAGTCCAGCAGACACGTGCGATCATAGAGCTCATAAGGCTAAGCCAAAGATCATACAACTAAAAACAATAGAAGTACAAAGCAAGCTACAACATAATGTGGTAACTAAATAAGTTTTAAAGCAGTGCAAAACAATTTACGATGAACACAAGATTTTGCATACAATCAATACCTTTTATGTGCGCACGCACAACGACCGATACTAAAGGTCCAAACGTAGCCAAGTAACGTTAAAGCCTCACCTATTTGAAACTAAATTGCATTCTAAATGCGCCAGGAGTATAATGAACAGGACCAAACATCCATAGCAAACCATCCAATATTTTCATACAGACTTCTGCAATGAGAAAGTACGCAGAAGTTCTTTGCATAGTCTGAATAAACAAGTATTGGTTCCGACTTGTACTTCACTGCTCTGAATGTATAAAGAACCTTTGCGTACTTTCTCAACTCAGATGTCTATAGGTAAATATTGGATGGTTTTGATATGGAAGTTTGATTCTGATCATTATATTCCTGACGCATTTCAAATGTAATTTAGTTTCAAATAGCTGAGATTTTTTTGTTAGTTGGCTGCATTTGGACCTATAATATCGATCGTGCGTGTGCACAAAAAAAAGTGTTGTATGTATAGAAACTCTTGTGTTCATCATAGCTTATTTTTTACTGTTTTATACTTGTTAAGTTATCAGATCATGTTGTAGCTTACTTTGTACTTGTATTGCCTTTGGTTGTAAGATCTTTGGCTTTGCTTTACCTCCTTGATGGCACTTGTATGCTGGGTTACCAGTATTTCACTTGCTGTTGACTGAGCCTTTGTTATAGCACTGAATACCTAAGTTTTTTGCTCGACAATGTTTTTCATTCATGTCTAAAGTCATGAATGGCAAGTGATGTTGCCACTGTTCAAAATTTTTTCTTGAGTATCTTAAGTTTTCGATTGAGTTTTGCGTTGGGAATTGCACTTTGTTTCGAAGTTTGTGACTTTCTTTTTATATCATTTGTCTGTACAGAACTGTGAAGACGAGCTATGACCGAAACCGGTTGTGAATAGATAATTTAGAAGACAGCACTATGATCATCATGCGATAAGTACTGCCGGTCGGGGTGGCCAAGCGGTTCTAGGCGCTATAGTCTGGAACCGCTCGACCGCTACGGTCGCAGGCTCGAATCCTGCCTCGGGTATGGATGTGTGTGATGTCCTTAGGTTAGTTTTAAGTAGTTCTATGTTCTAGGGGACTGATGACCTCAGAAGTTAAGTCCCATAGTGCTGAGAGCCATTTGAACCATTTGAACCTTCTCTGCCACAGCTACCCTCTATCGTGCTAGGTCACCTCGACGCCCAACGCCTGACTGGTCCCCCAGTTCCGTTTATTGGGTCTTCCGTTCGACAACAAGCTTACTTGCTTGCCTCTGTCATCTGAAGCTTGGCTGTTTGTGTAAAGTCAAATATTCTTCGCTTCCTTGCCCACACTTCTTGGGAAGCAGATCGTTCGACCCTTCTCCGCCTTTACTGTTCATTAGTTGTGTCTCGTCTGGACTATGGTTGTCAAGTTTATGGACCAGCTGCCCCTTCCATGCTGCTCCTCTTGGACTCAATTCACCATCGTGGTATCCGTTTAGTCACAAGTGCCTTTAGCGCTAGCCCTGTCGACAGACTTCTGGTTGGCACTGGGATCCCTCCCCTTCAGCTCGTTGTTTCCTATGCCGTCACTTTGCACTTTTTCCTTATTGATCCCTCCTATTCTATACTTTTCGCAGCTTTTGGCCGTTGCCCACCGGCTGCCTGTCCTTGGATGGGTTTACCTGTTGGGCTCTGCCTTGCTTCCCCTCGTTCTATTTCCCATTTTCTTTCCGACCACCCTCCCCCCTCCTTGGTAAACTCCTCGGCCACAGATTCGGATGGATTTCTTCTGGGGTCCGAAAGTCTCCGCCGCTCCAGTGTTTTCTGTTGTTTGTTCCAAACACGGATTCAGAAAATATCGTTCTTGTGCAACACAGTTAGCTCTTTATTCCCATGAAGTAATGGGTGTTGTCGACAAGGAATCTCAGATCTATTCCATATTCCTAGATTTCCAGAAGGCTTTTGATACCGTTCCTCACAAGCAACTATTTATCAAATTGCATGCATATGGAGTATCGTCTCAGTTGTGTGACTGGATTCGTGATTTCCTCTCATAGAGGTCACAGATCGCAGTGATAGACGGTAAATCATCGAGTAGAAGAGAAGTGATATCTGGCGTTTCGCAAGGTAGTGTCATAGTCCTTCTGCTGTCCTGATTTACTTAAATGATCTAGGTTATAATCTGAGCAGCCCCCTTAGATTGTTTGCAGTTGATGCTGTAATTTACCGTCTATTAAAATCATCAGACGATCAATTCCAATTACAAAGAGATCTAGAGAGAATTTCTGTATGGTGCGAAAAGTGGCAAATGGCACTAAACAACGAAAAGTGCGAGGTCATCTACGTAGGTACTAAAAGAAATCCGATAAATATTGGGTATACGATAAATCGCACAAACCTAAGGGCTGTCAATTCGACTAAATACCTAGGAATTACAATTACGAGCAACTTAAATTGGAAAGACCACATTGATAATATTGTGGGGAAGGCGAACAAAGACTGCGCTTTGTTGGCGGAACACTTAGAAGATGCAACAAACCCACTAAAGAGACAGCCTACATTACACTTGTCCGTGCTCTGCTGGAATATTGCTGCGCGGTGTGGGATCCTTACCAGGTAGGATTGACGAAGGACCTGGAAAAAGTGCAAAGAAGGGCAACCCGTTTCGTGTTATCGCGCAATAGGAGTGAGTGTCTTCGATGTGATACGAGAGTTTGGGTAGCAGTCACTGGAACAAAGGCGGTTTTCTTTGCGGTGAGATCTATTTACGAAATTTCAATCACCAAATTTCTCTTCCGAATGCGAAAATATTTTGTTGACACCCACCTACGTAGGGAGAAATGATCATCATAATAAAATAAATCAGAGCTCGAATGGAAAGATTTAGATGTTCCTTTCTCCCAGGCGCCAATCGAGAGTGGAATGGTAGAGAAATAGTACGAAAATGGTTCGATGAACCCTCTGCGAGGCACTTAAATGTGAATTGCAGAGTAACCATGTAGATGTAGAAATGCTCTTACAGGAGTTTCAGAATGCCACTGTTTTTTTACACCAACGGCTCTGAATCCGCTGACATGTGGGATATTCCTTTACGTCTTCCGTTGGTACACCATCTCTTGCCTGCTACATGCGGGGTGTTTATTGCAGAACTGATGGTCAACTATCGTGGCCTGTGCTTTATTAAACAGTCCTGACGCACTCGTGGGTTGGCTTCAGGCTATCGCTGGGAGTTTTTCCCGCCACCACTTGGTCTCTGCCACCCACGACTTTCTCGCTGATCTTGGTGCTGCTTGCCTCCCTACTGGCCAGATTCTCCCCGCCTTTTCCCTACATTTTGCCCGAATGTTCCTCTTTTCTTATGTCTCTTATCCCCTGGTGTTGGCCCCATTGTATCGTGATAACATTGTGGCGTGGTTTTGGGACAGGTCGGTGGCGCTGCTGGTGCCCCACCGAACGTAGAGTTTCTGGGGCGCCCCAGCTCCCACCTCCCTCCTGTTCTTTCCTCTTCCTGTTGCCCTGAGTCCCTTTTACCTCTTTGTGTGCACGTTATCCGTTCCTCTTGACTGGACTGTGCTGTCTGGTTGTTCCTCCCTTTATTTCTGCCATTCTATAGTATGTGACCAATGACCTCGCCGTTTGGTCCCCTCTCGCAAATCAGCCAACCAACCAGCTAACCAACCAAGAGAAATGCTTGTGCTTGTACGCTGGCGTCACATCTGATACAGACCGCCAGCTATCCTGCTTTACAGGACGGGCAACGCTCCGAAATGAGGCGCGGATGTCCAACCCTGTCACTAACCCGTAATTTCGGAGTCTTTTATCCACTTTACACAGATGCTGACGTCTGTACCACTCGAATAGACGACGAGATTCACTGTTTCTGAGATGCTCGTTTACAAGCGCCGGCCATAAAGATGTTCCCTTTGTCAAAATCGATTGTGACAATGGATTTTTCAGTTTTTTGGTCTGTCTCGTTGCTAGAATCATTGACTTTATTCGTCTCTTTGCTGCTTAGATAATGTCCTTACTTGCGCTTACCGTGTCAGATGTCCACACGGCGACCAGCTGACATACATTTCCGCGGCGGGCAGGAGCCATTGTGTTTTGGCTCATCGATGTAAGTGAAGTTACCCTATCTCTAATAGCTTAAAAGACTTGTAAAAAACATATACGTGTACTAGATATATTCTCCAGTAATTATCTGGAACTCTAGTTGGAATTTTTCTTACTGAAGGCGCTAGGATGAGCTTTCCATCTTCGAAAAAGAGAAAATGGAAGAAAAAAAATTTTTCTGCTGCGAGTACAGATTAGAACATAGCTGTAGAATTAAATATTTTGAAGTAACTCTATAATGAAGTCTTACTTTCAAGAAAAATTTTGAAATTATGAAAATAGCATCTCAGTTGATAACGAACTCCTTCGCAAATTAGCTAGCTCGAAGTGGAGTATGGTTCCTTTGAAAAGGAAGCAGGGCACATGTCTTTCTGATCCTTACATATTTACTCTGTCCGACCGCAACGACCATGTTGTCGACGGGTCAGCAAACGCTACACATACATCCCGCATTTCAAGTACATTAATTGTTGGAGAGCTTCCTTCGTGATGGGTGCACATATTTTGAATGTTAATCAAGGGCAAATGAGCCAACGAATATGTCTACTACACTCTTATCTGAATGGTTTTAAAACGGATTGAACTGATTTTTGAACGCTGATTTATTACTGTGTGTGGCACTGTGTGCAGAGTTACGTCAGGATTTTTTGGTGTGTCGCAATGTTCCAGTCCAGTCTTGCGTCGGAAGCAAAACAGTAGTGGATATACAGGGTGTTTCAAAAATGGCCGGTATATTTGAAACGGCAATACAAACTAAACGGCGATAGAAATACGCCATTTGTTGCAATATGCTTGGGACAACAGTACATTTTCACGCAGACAAACTTTCGAAATTACAGTAGTTACAATTGTCAACAACAGATGGCGCTGCGGTCTGGGAAACTCTATAGTACGATATTTTCCACATATCCACCATGCGTAGCAATAATATGGCGTAGTCTCTGAATGAAATTACCCGAAACCTTTGACAACGTGTCAGGCGGAATGGCTTCACATGCAGATGAGATGTACTGCTTCAGCTGTTCAATTGTTTCTGGATTCTGGCGGTACACCTGGTCTTCAAAGTGTCCCCACAGAAAGAAGTCACAGGGGTTCATGTCTGGCGAATAGGGAGGCCAATCCACGCTGCCTCCTGTATGTTTCGGATAGCCCAAAGAAATCTCACGATCATCGAAATATTCATTCAGGAAATTAAAGACGTCGGCCGTGCGATGTGGCCGGGCACCATCTTGCATAAACCACGAGGTGTTTGCAGTGTCGTCTAAGGCAGTTTGTACCGCCACAAATTCACGAAGAATGTCCAGATGGCGTGATGCAGTAATCGTTTCGGATCTGAAAAATGGGCCAATGATTCCTTTGGAAGAAATGGCGGCCCAGACCAGTACTTTTTGAGGATGCAGGGACGATGGGACTGCAACATGGGGCTTTTCGGTTCCCCATATGCGCCAGTTCTGTTTATTGACGAAGCCCTCCAGGTAAAAATAAGCTTCGTCAGTAAACCAAATGTTGCCCACATGCATATCGCCGTCATCAATCCTGTGCACTATATCGTTAGCGAATGTCTCTCATGCAGCAATGGTAGCGGCGTTGAGGGGTTGCCGCGTTTGAATTTTATATGGATAGAGGTGTAAACTCTGGCGCATGAGACGATACGTGGACGTTGGCGTCATTTGGACCGCAGCTGCAACACGGCGAACGGAAACCCGAGGCCGCTGTTGGATCACCTGCTGCACTAGCTGCGCGTTGCCCTCTGTGGTTGCAGTACGCGGTCGCCCTACCTTTCCAGCACGTTCATCCGTCACGTTCCCATTCCGTTGAAATTTTTCAAACAGATCCTTTATTGTATCGCTTTTCGGTCCTTTGGTTACATTAAACCTCCGTTGAAAACTTCGCCTTGTTTGCAACAACACTGTGTTCTAGGCGGTGGAATTCCAACACCAGAAGAATCCTCTGTTCTAAGGAATTAACCATGTTGTCCACAGCACACTTGCACGTTGTGAACAGCACACGCTTACAGCAGAAAGACGACGTACAGAATGGCGCACCCACAGACTGCGTTGTCTTCTATATCTTTCACATCACTTGCAGCGCCATCTGTTGTTGAAAATTGTAACTACTGTAATTTCGAAAGTTTTTCCGCCTGAAAATGTACTGTTGTCCCAAGCATATTGCAACAAACGGTGTATTTCTATCGCTGCTCGTTTAGTTTTTATTGCCGTTTCAAATATACCGGTCATTTTTGAAACACCCTGTAGTACCCGGAAGAGTTCAAATGGTTCAAATGGCTCTGAGCACTATGGGACTCAACTGCTGTGGTCATCAGTCCCCTAGAACTTAGAACTACTTAAAGCTAACCAACCTAAGGACATCATATGCATCCATGCCCGAGCCAGGATTCGAACCTGCGACCGTAGCAGCAGCGCGGCTCCGGACTGTAGCGCCTAGAACCGCACGACCACTGCGGTCGGCACCTGGAAAAAGGTCGGTCCTAAAGCAGAAGAGGGAAATTTTGTGTACTAGAAAGCCAGCGAACTCCGTGATGCAAAATAGTTTCTTCTTGCTGATTGCTTTGCAAAACGTAAAATAATGACAGGCCACCTGAACATACTGCATATTGAATGGGAAAAGGGCTACGAATTAATGGATAACACACCTGCGTGCAAAGATGATTTGGCTTTGGGAAAATGGGAGGCTCTGAAGCACCAAATTTAGGAACATCTACCATTTTCATTGGATTTTGCGTCTGCTGTATTCTACCTACTCTCAAATTGTGTCAGGGTAAACTCGTAAGTCCGGTGAGAATCTATGTCGTGGATGGATTGTGGCAGACCTTACAATTGACATATCAGGGAAACAAAACGTATTGAAATAAAGTAGACGCAAAAAGAAAAAGTTTTATTTTCTAAAAATGCAATGCTTTGCCACCCAGTAGGAACTTTTAAGCTTGTCTTCGCAGCGGCTGTGAGGTCGTCCGCAGGCCCCTGCACCTGAATTGCGGACTCCGGCAGTCGAGCGAGAATGCCGGGGAGCAGGTTGCGGCGCGCTGTGACAGCCGCCAGTGCAGTGCTTTATGAAGGCCAGGCGCTGCCCGTCAAGTTCAAGGCCGCGCTGGCGCAGGCGCAGGCGCGATTGTTCGGAGGCGGGGTCCAACCGCGGCCGCGCTGGATCAGTGCCAAGGCCGGCCGGCGTTTCGGCGGCGACGTGCCGCTGCAGCCGCCACCTCCCTGCCGCTCTCGCCGTTACGTAAACGCCGATCACAGGAGCCGCGAGTGTCACCATCGTCTTGGAGCCCTCAGTTTAATGTTGAAGCTGACTTGATAAACTAATCCAGCCCTAATAGTCAAAAATTTATCTGTATACTAATGAACACGAGTAAGTACACTGCTGTCCATTAAAATTGCTACACCATGTAGAAATGCAGATGATAAACAGGTATTCATTGGACAAATATATTATACAAGAACTGAAATTTCAATTACATTTTCACTCAATTTGGGTGCACAGATCCTGGCAAATCAGTACCCAGAACAACCACCTCTGGCCGTAATAACGGCCTTGATACGCCTGGGCATTGAGCCAGACAGAGCTTGGATGGCGTGTACAGGTACAGCTGCCCGTGCAGCTTCAACACGATACCATAGTCCATCAAGAGTAGTGACTGGCGTATCGTGACGTAAAAGTTGCTCGGCCACCATTGACCAGACATTTTCAGTTGGTGAGAGACCTGGAGAATGTGCTGGCCAGAGCAGCAATCGAACATTCTCTGCATCCAGAAAGGCCCATACAGGACCTATAACATTCGGTCGTGCAATATCCTGCTGAAATATAGGATTTCGCAGGGATTGAATGAAGGGTAGAGCCAAGGGTCGTAACATATCTGAAATGTAACGTCCACTGTTCAAAGTGCCGTCAGTGCGAACAAGAAGTGACCGAGACGTGTAACCAATGTCACCCCATACCATCTCGCCGCATGATACGACAGGATGGCGATGACGAATACACGCTTCCAATGTGCGTTCACCGTGATGTCGCCATACACGGATGCGACCACCATGTTGCTGTAAACAGAACTTGGATTCATCAGAAAAATGACGTTTTGCCATTCGTGCACCCGGGTTCGTCGTTGAGTACACCATCGCAGACGCTCGTGGTTGTGATGCAGCGTCAAGGGTAACCGCAGCCATGGTCTGCGAACTGATAGTCCGTGCTACTGCAAACGTCATCGAACTGTTCGTGCAGATGGGTGTTGTCTTTCAAACGTCCCCATCTGTTGACTCAGGGATCTAGACGTGGCTGCACGATCCGTTGCAGCCATGCGGATAAGATGCCTGCAATCTCGACTGCTAGTGATATGAGGCCGTTGGGGTCCAGCACGGCGTTCCGTTTTACCCTCCTGAACCAACCGATTCCATATTCTGCTAGCAGTCATTGGATCTCGAACAACGCGAGCAGCAATGTAGCGATACTATAAACCGCAATCGCGATAGGCTACAATCCGACCTTTATCAAAGTCGGAAACGTGATGGTACGCATTTCTCCTTCTTACACGGGGCATCACAACAACGTTTCACCAGGCAACGCCGGTCAACTGCTGTTTGTGTTTGAGAAATCGGTTGGAAACTTTCCTCATGTCAGCACGTTGTAGGTGTCGCCACCGTCGCCAACCTTGTGTGAATGATCTGAAAAGCAAACCATTTGCATATCACAGCATCTTCTTTCGCGCCTGTAGCACGTTATGTTCGTGGTGTAGCAATTTTAATGGCCGGTAGTGTAATTAATTTGGATTCTGCGCCTAGACATCGTCGATCGTTGCACGGAAGCACCTTTAGAATTCTTTCTCCGTGGTCACACACACACGAGAGGTACGGTCAACAACACCGATGGTAACTATTGTCTACTTTTTGGCTTATTGGTAGCGAATGAAAGGAAACTGTCCGTCAACCGTCGTATTGATATACCGACGTCCGTCGAGAAGCTTTTAGTATGTTGCTCAGGGCTCCAGCTGCGATGATTTGCCTGGAATGTGGCATCTCAGGTGCTGATGAGATGCCTAAAAATCACGTGTCGCATCGTCTGGGGCGTAGGACGAAGTGAGAGAAGTTGATCATTATTGGAACGAATTACAGGCGAGTTTTGGGACACCTTGGAAAAATAATGCTTAGGTCAGGAACGTAGCCCAATGGACTGGCGACGGGAAAGGGGGCGGTGGGGGGAAGGTGGTGATGGTAACTTTAGAGATGTGGAGGAAGCTGTCTCAGCAGCTACATTGACGGAAAAAATAGCAACACCAAAACGTAATTTATGTAGAGTAATGGAATTTCGGGAACACCTTTGTCTAGGTATCATAGCTATTTAAGCAGTTAACGCTGCAAGACCACAGGTTAATGTAAGCACGAGTTAAAACATTGAAAAAGTGAAATGTTGGGTCGTTAATAACTGGTGTAACCACGAGAATGTTGAATTCAAGCATGAGAACGTTCATGCATTGTATTGTACAGGTGCCAGATGTCAGTTAGTGGGATGGAGTTGCATGCCTGTTGCAATTGGTCGGTCAGCACAGGGACGGTTAATGCTCGTTGTGAATGACCCTGGCGTTGACATCTGATAATGTCCAAAATGTGTTGGACTGGAGACATGTCTGGTGAATGAGCAGGCCAAAGCGTCATGCGACACTCTGTAGAGTAATAATAAAATAAGAGAAATCAGAGCTCGAACTGAAAGATTTAGGTTTTCCTTTCTGCCACCCGTCAGTCGATAGTGAAGTGGTAGAGAAGTAGTACGAAAATGGTTCGATGAACCCTATGCCAGGCACCTAAGTGTGAATTGCAGAGTAACCATGTAGATGTAGAGCTTGTCGGGCAGCAACAGCGGTATGTGGGGGAAACACCCCCTGGAATGCCCCCTGGAATGCTGTTCATGAATGGCAGCACAACAAGTCGAATCACCAGATGGGCTTGTAGCTTTGCAGTCAGGGTGCGTGGTAAGACCACGAAAGTGCTCTTGCTGTCACACGAAATCGCACCCTAGACAATAACTCCAGCTGTGGGTCGAGTGTGTCTAGCATGCACACAGGTTGGGTGCAGCTGGCCCCGCCTAACCACGACACAGCCATCTCTGGCACCGAGGCAGACCTAACTTTTATCAGGAAACGCAACATATCTCCACCCAGCCCCCCCCCCCCCCCCCACTCAGCTCTCGCTTGACACAACTGCCAATGGCGGTGATTTGAGGTCGGAAGAGTCCACGCTGCTGGGCGCCGGTCTGGGGTTGTCCTTGAAATAACCGATCTGTAACAGTCCACTGTGTCACTGTGGTGCCAACTGCTGCTCAAACTGCTGCTGCAAATGCAGTTCGATGCGCCAGAGCCATACGCCGAAAACAATGGTCTTCCTTCTCTGCAGTGCCACGTGGCCGTCTGGAGCCCAGCCTTCTTGTGACTGTACATTATCGTGAACACCGCTGCCAGTAATTATGTTGCAGTGGCTATGTTTCTGCCAAATTTTCCTGCAACAATGCCGAAGGAACATATAGCTTTTAGTAGCTCTAAAACACGATCTTGTTCGAACTCAGTGAGGTGTTGATAATGGCGTTTTTGTCGCGTTAAAGTCATTTTTGACTAACATCAGGTCACCACGTCCAGTCTCAAAGGTGACTAACTCTAATGACCGTAACGTCGTGTATTTAAAGCAAACCTGATCTGCATCCTCGCAGTGGCACTACTAGCGCGCGCCTTGGGGCTGTCATCTGGCGTCGGAGACCATAATGGTCTGGTATGTCTGGAGTGGGTTCAAATGGCTTTGAGCACTATGGAACTTAACATCTGAGGTCATCAGTCCCCTAGAACTTAGAAATACATAAACCTAACTAACCAAAGGACATCACACACTTCCATGCCCGAGGCAGGATTCTAACCTGCGACCGTAGCGGTCGCGCGGTTCCAGACTGAAGCGCCTGCAACCGCTCGGCCGGCGCTGAGGTCTAGAAAGACATGTGATCAGCCATTATGAATCGATAGTTACAAATAGACCTAGTGTATGTACAATATTCATTATAACTAAATTTTATGATAATGAACAACGTCATCCGTAATTATACTAAATTTATTTCATCGAAGGATGAAGCTTAAACCAGAAGGTCCATAGAGGTCATCACGATCTCAAAAGCAAATGCTTTGACCTGCGCTTCTGAATGGGGAACTGTAGCGTTCTCGAAGAAGTCACCCATTCTCTACATATAGGAAGAAGGTACTCAGGAAGTGTATGTGGTATACACACAAGGGTTTGTAGACTAAGGAAATCCTCTGAACTTTTAGGTGGTTTATAACGCAGGGCGATTAGCTGGTCACCTGTTTTTTTTCGGAGAGGAATACACATCCTAGCACTTCCGTAGCAGAAACATTAGTTTAACATTATTTAAATGAGGAATCGTTTAGTTTAACATATTAACGGTAGGTATAACTCACGAGAAATGAGTGGAGAAGAAAGCTGGCTCAAGCAACACGTAAAAAAAAAGCGAAGTCTCGGATTTTCAAAGAAAAATATGTCGCAATGATAGGGTGGACATCATTAGTGGCAGCGAATTTTTGGGCATAAAGTACTCAGCAATGGTTAATGAGCTTACAGAAATTGTGACAAGATGTGGGTTAAGAAAACACCGGTGGTGGAGAAAAAGTCTACTCAGGGAAACAGGTAAAGAGAATTTTACGACCAAGGAACAGAAGACTGAAGGACAAGGATGAACCACGACGACGGAAAAATGCTGTTTCTGTCCCTTTTATTAAAAAAAGTAACGGATCAGATCGGTAAGATTTTACAGAAACATGACATCAACAAAGAAAATAAGTTAAGTACTCCGATCTGTGAAGGAGAAACGCCCTCCTCTGTCGACATGTGGTGTATACAAAATTCCGTGTACTGTGTGGTAAAGTTTATATTGGAACTACCAAGAGGAGCGTAAATGCACGGCTAAAAGAACACAAAAGTCTTTGCCGACTAGGAGAAATAGAGAAATTAGCTGTAGTTGAGCATGCTCTTCAGTCAGCAAACCACGAAGTGAAGTTTTCTGAAACAGAAAGTTTATCTACGACGTCAAATTATTATCCACGACTATGTAGAGAAGCCATTGAGATTTATAAGCATCAGGATAATTTTAATAGATAAGAGGAGACAATGAAACTTATCGACATATGGACAGTAGCTCTGCAGGATCGCTAGACAATTTTATCTTTGAAAAGACGACAATCGATAGTTAAGCTTTATCTCGGACAAGGATTATCTCTGTTTATCACGTGTTACTTCGATCACGCTCCTTTCCTACAGTATATACGTCGGCAAGACAGCGGAGGAGCGCCTCTGAAGATGTCCAGCGCAGTCCTGCACGAAACGTCAGGAACGGAAGAAATTCTTGGACCACGACGTCACTTCCCGAAAGGTTTCCCAGCAGCTAAACTGAAATGAAGCAGATATGTCTAAAGCGGCTAGTCGAGCGTATTGAATGTCAGAATCCGTATCAAAGCGGAGTGGAGCGTGGTTGTGATAAAAAAAAGAACCAAGGAAAAAAACCCGACGAAGACTCATGCAACGTCGGTACAAGTATACGGAAAAGAGGCCGAGACCAGTAAATATGTGTATGACTTGATCAAATGTTTTCTAGACAGAAAAGAGATTACTGTTGTTTCGTCGTAGTCGGAGCGGCTGTCAGCAGTCACGACAGACAAGGTTCACAGAGTCCTCCAGGTGATGACACTAAATCGGATAGGGTCTCTGAGACTAATAAAGCAGAATTTGGGGGGTAATGATGATAATCTCAAGGCTGGCATTTTCAAATACACTCCTGCAAATTGAAATAAGAACACCGTGAATTCATTGTCCCAGGAAGGGGAAACTTTATTGACACATTCCTGGTGTCAGATACATCACATGATCACACTGACAGAACCACAGGAACATAGACACAGGCAACAGAGCATGCACAATGTCGGCACTGGTACAGTGTATATCCACCTTTCGCAGCAATGCAGGCTGCTATTCTCCCATGGAGACGATCGTAGAGATGCTGGATGTAGTCCTGTGGAACGGCTTGCCATGCCATTTCCACCTGGCGCCTCAGTTGGACCAGCGTTCGTGCTGGACGTGCAGACCGCGTGAGACGACGCTTCATCCAGTCCCAAACATGCTCAATGGGGGACAGATCCGGAGATCTTGCTGGCCAGGGTAGTTGACTTGCACCTTCTAGAGCACGTTGGGTGGCACGGGATACATGCGGACGTGCATTGTCCTGTTGGAACAGCAAGTTCCCTTGCCGGTCTAGGAATGGTAGAACGATGGGTTCGATGACGGTTTGGATGTACCGTGCACTATTCACCAGAGGTGTACGGCCAGTGTAGGAGATCGCTCCCCACACCATGATGCCGGGTGTTGGCCCGGTGTGCCTCGGTCGTATGCAGTCCTGATTGTGGCGCTCACCTGCACGGCGCCAAACACGCATACGACCATCATTGGCACTAAGGCAGAAGCGACTCTCATCGCTGAAGACGACACGTCTCCATTCGTCCCTCCATTCACGCCTGTC